>NC_140189.1:14248368-16648368 GCF_965226575.1 Pagrus pagrus | reverse complement strand
CTTTATTTGTATTTTTCTCTTATGTTGTTGTATTTTTATATTATAATCTCAAATATAAAAACTCAATATGGGGTAAGAAGAAAATAAAAGGCCCCCCCTTGTTCTTCCAGAAATATTAGACTGCCCTCCCTTTAATAAAAATATAATTAAAATATCCTCCCCCTTGTCTGACCCCGCCACCCTCCCTAATAATGTTTGGACTGTCCCTAAGCCCTCTTGCTCTTTCTGTCTCTCTGTAGATACCATGAATCAGGACCAGTCTGGTTCCTCAGGTAACTCGGACGGCATCCTCGGCTCCAAAGTGGCCGTGTTCTCCGCCATCGGCGCTGGCTGCATCATCTTCCTCGTGCTCATCCTCCTCCTCGTCATCCTGCTCATCAAGATGCGCAAGCGCTCCAGGAAAAACGCCCACTCGCAGCCCCGCCCCTCGGCGCTGTCGCTCAGCACGCTGTCCAATCCCAAGATGCCCGGGGGCACGGCTGGCACGGAGCCCAGTGACATCATCATTCCGCTGCGGACAGAGAACAACTACTGCCCTCACTATGAGAAGGTGAGCGGCGACTATGGCCACCCTGTCTACATTGTCCAGGAGATGCCCCCGCAGAGCCCTGCCAACATCTACTACAAAGTCTGACACGCTCCGCACAGCCAGCGACACGGGCAGGATGGAGAATGAGAGGAGCGCTTGATTTACGTTCTTGGGAAGAACACTTTCCTTTGCATTTTGGGGACTTGATGTTTCTTCAAGCCCGTGTTATTTCTACCACCTGCTGCACAAATCTGGAGAGACGCGCACTGACCAGTAACCAGCGGGGTTGTGAGCTGACCTATGAGAGAGGCTTATTCTGTTTGTTTGGGTTGTCCGACAATCCCCCCCCCTCCTCCTCCTCCTCCTCCTCCTCCCCCTCCTCCACCTCCTCCACCTCCTCCCCTCACCTCGCCTCCCACCTTCTACATCTCCCCGCCGTGCTCCGACAGGGGGGGCGGAGCTGGAGCGAGCCGACAGACGGAACTCTGGCTTCCTGGTTCGCTGTCCCCTTTAACGGGCAGGATATAACTTATCTCAGTTCCCTGAAGTACAGTCTGTGCTACACCCAATTAAACACACCATCCGAGCACACTAGCCAGGAACAGGCAGACACAGGCCCCGGACGCCACTCAGCCTGCAGTTTGTGTGCAAGCATAAAAACGTGTGTATGTGTCTCTGCGTGCGTGTGTGCGTGTGTGTTAGTCAGGGCTCCGCGCTGGGCCAGGGAACTCTCCAGATAGCTCAGGTATCAGACACAGTGTGTGAAATAATGTGTTCCTCTCCCTTCGCACCTCTGATGTTTGCCTTACTTACTATTTTTGATGGAGGATTTCCTCGAACCCTGATTCAGTTCACAAAGCAGTTGTATTTTGTTAGACTTTTCCTACAAGTGCACAATGTATAGAGTTGAATAGATCACCATTTTCGCTCCATCTTCTCACCACCCATGTCACCCATCGTGCTCATTGTTTTCCTGAGAGCGAACCTTTGACCCGAACTGTTGATATCGAGGTGTGTGTGTTCCTGAGAATACTCCCTTCTCCACTGGTCTGATATGAGCTTTAGCATTACTCTGGTATTTATGACCTACTTGTGTGTATTTGAAGGTGTGTCCTCTGTGAGTGTGTGTGTGTGTGTGCATGTTCGGGCATGTCCAGACCAGTCTTGTATCTGGGCAGACGTACTGGCGTTGGGGAAGAAGAACACTAAGTTACTGTATCGTAAGCCTCAGAAAACAAGACAGACAGACTGACGCGCTGACAGACAGACAAGCCCGAGATCTTACAAAACCCCTTCCAGTGCTCCAGTTGGCACCAATTGAAGGTTTCATGCGTCTGATGAGCTTTCCGGGAGATGGTTTTTTAAGACAGCAGGCAGGTTGATATTTGTTTGTTCTGGCTTCTGGTGCTATGGTGTAAGCATCAAATAGTTAGTTTGGTGCCTGCTGCCTGGGCAAGGTGGGTGTAGGTTGGATGGTCGGCACTGATTGGCTGGCCTACATAGGTAGGATGCCCTATATATAAGTTGGATGGCGAACATTGAGATACAGTATCGTCAAATGCCAATTGGCTGCCATCTGTAGATGAGTCAGTGGAGTGCGCAGTCAGTGTCGTCGCCAGCGTGTGACTAATCTGTGTGCCATCTCCGTGCCCACACTCACCAGCCGGGGAGGAGAGAGAGAGCGGCGGATAAAGGAGAAAATGTTCCTGTGACTTGGCTTTAACCTGAGAGGAAGATGGCGGCGTGGATGGGGATGGCGGGGTGAAGGGTGAGGTGGTGGGGCGGAGGTAGTTTTAGCATTAATTTTTTCCATCCTCTCACCGGTTGTGCTGTGAATAAAAATGCTGTGCAGAATATTCCACAGTCAAGGTGTTCAGCCAGCGAGGACACTGCAGCTCAGCTATCACACAGCCCAGGGCAGCGGCACCGAGACAGGATTTACTGCAGCTGGATGTGTGCACGTGTGCACACCGACGCTCTCACTTAGGTCGGGCTGGGGGAGGGTTCGAATCTGTCTGCGTGCACATGTAGGTGCATCTATGTGTGAGTGCTTATTTGTGCTTATATTTGCAGTTTTCACCCCCTGCGTGTGTATGTATGTGTGCGTTATTGTGAATGCTTCTGTGGTGTAGCAGCCGAACAGACTTGTTTTCGGGACTAGGTGCTCCAAACAGTGTGGCTGCCAAAGTACGGAGCGCCGCAGTCCCAGTTAATGATGTGTGAGAGGAGAGGGGAGCAGATAAGGACAGCTATTCCTCAGCGCGCAGACGTGGGCTGACGTTTGACGCACATGTGCACACACACACACACACACACACGCGCGCGCGAGACTGACGGGTCCAGGTTTATCTCCAGTCAAACGGTCAGACTGCCATTTAATGTTTATTCACCGGCAGAGACACCCATCATCCGCTGCCACATACTATTGCCATCCACGGATATACACTGCTGAGTTAAAAGGCAGCCCAGCTTGAAGACTCGGGGAAGACTCCAGTGGCTTTTGCGTGTCGTTAACCTCGGAGTTAACAACCTAAACAGCTGCTCGTGCTTTTGTGGCCCTGTGTTTTAACTCAGCATGCATCCCTCTGTGGCCCTCTGTGAAACACATCTACATCAAATATTTTTGTTTCGGATCGGTGCGCATCCATTCACCTACACCAGCCAAGGGAGTCATTACCAAATTACCACAAACCATATCTCATTTTTATTCATTCTAGTGACCACTTAATGTTATTCAGATTTTTGAGGGAGAGTTAAAAAAAAAAAAAAAGTTAAAGAGAGAAATGTAAATATATGGATAGAGCCCGATTTAAGATGTAATTTCACCTGAACACTGCTCATAAGAAAAATTTAAGATTAGATTTTTGTAATGGAGGATGTTTGTAAATAGCTGTCTTTTTAAAGTGTGTTTTGTATGAATCCTTGCATTTTTTTTTTTTTTTTCTTTTGGTCTCTGTTTGCAATATGTTTTTATTTTTCTTTTCATTAGAGTTCAACTGAATATTGCAACGGACACGTGAGCTGTCTTTTTCTGCAGCGTCCAGTATTGTCAAAAAAGTCTTTGTTACCACACGTGTTAAAGAATAAAAAAAAAAAGAAAAGAAACAGGGCTTCAGAGTTTTTACATCGCCCATTCAACAGGACTCTAGTCGCTCAGAAACTGTTCAGGACTGAAGCTTTGTCACCGAGCAGCTTTGAAATGGATAGGTCTTTGAAACTATAAATGATAAGGCTCCCTTTCCCTGTTGGAGACAGCACTTAACTCTGCATATGAAGACTGTGTTATTCCACTGCCTTTGAGTTACCTACACCTTCCACTCCATTATAAGATGTAACAAATACATTTTGGTCCAGAAAGATGAATCTTTTCTCAGTTTTAATAAGTCTATCGGGCCAGACAGAGAGAAAGAGCAGGAAGGGGGAGAAAAGGGAGAAAAGAGGCTATGTATGAGAGTGTGACCGTACAGCGCTCGCCAATAAATCATCCGGTTTACACCACTCATTATCTCCCAGGCGGTCCTTTGTTTTAAAGTTGCTCTCTCCCTCCTTTCCTAATTTAGCACAAGGATGTTGGTATGAGCCTCACTGTAGGTTGATTTCTGCTATTGTTCAAAGCCACAGTATTATTTTTCAATGTGCATGTGTAAGCAAAACCTGTTGAATTTGTTTCCCTTTGTTTGAATCATAACTGTCAAGTTTTGTTATTTTTTTTTTTTTTTTTGCCATTCACTTTTCTCGCCGCTTCTCAGCGTAACCTATTGGCACCAGCTACAATGGAAATAACGTTCCACCAGTTTGGAAACTACCGCATATTGATAAATAAAATTTTTCCCATGGAACTTGTTCTGGAGTGATGTTTCCTTCTTTCTTTGTTTTTCCTTTTAATGTGGGTACAAAGATTTCATTCCCCATCTCGGTGACCACCTCGGTTCATGGTGGGAGCATAAAAACCAGCCGCCCACGCTCAAATCAACCCCCACCCACCCCCCCTAAACCCTTACCTCAGGGGTCAGTGCTGCACAGATGGGTTTGTTCTGATACATTAGTCAGATTGAAATCACAAGCAGGCTTCATAAATTCATATTCGGGGAGTACGGACACGCCTTTTTGCATAGTAACTAATACCCGTATCAACCCGCTCTGCCCTGGTGTCCTCCAAAATTACATTTCTTCATACATGATTAAACCTGATTGGCTGCACTCTGCATTTCCATTGCGTTTGTCTGAAATTACAGTCTGTGTTTAGCCGGCTGAGGAGCAAAACTCTAAGCTCCTCGGTGAAAGCAGAGATGGCATGAAATGTTATTAAAGTGATTGGGCATTCTCTCCAACAAACGCATCAGTGTTTGTGGGCCGGGCTTTCGTGTGGCTGACGATGTGAGCGCAGACGGAGTAGGCGAGTGAAGAGACTGATGGCGGGAGGGAGAAAAAGTAAGGGCAATGAGAGACATAATGTGCCTGTGGCTTCACTGGCTCCCCGCCTCCCCCACCCCACACTGTTTCTCTCTCCGTGCCCCGGGGCAGGTACGTTCATCTGGTTTCCTGGCTCGGTCCCGAGACGCCCCCATAGATCCACGTTACTGTGGGTTTATTAAAACCTTCCCCCCACTGAGCTACTGTGTGTGTGACTGCATGTTTTTCTGTGCATGTGTGTGTGTGTGTGTGTGTGCATCATTTGCCACAGGCTTCTTCTGTTGTTCTTCTGTACAGAGTCAACATCACAAAAATAAGGAAATATTACTGTTGCAGAATGCATTGCAGCATTTTTATGCTTCATTTTTTTGGGGGGGGGAGGAACACACCCTCCAGATCCTTATTTAATCAAATATTAGCTTAATATTCAATTGTCCAGTGGATTCAACTGTTGCATTTTTAATACTATGTTTATATGTATATTGCTTCACCATTAGGAGACTTCCGCAGCTTGTGTTTATCAAGGGTCGACTCATTAATTTAATTCATTTATGTCCATTTACATGTCAGTATTTTAGCATTTACACACTCCATTTGCATTTTTAAACAGGGGTACATTTTAAAACAGCAGCTAAAACACCCCGGTGAGTTTTCACTCGACGCCGGCATGTGTAATTGTTTTGTTTTTATCATTGTGTAACATGGCGGCTCACATGTCTTTATAGATGAAACAAGTCACCTGGGAGAGCAACAGCTGCCAGCAGTTTTGAGGCGGCTTGGGAACAATTTAACTTACACGCATTTTCATCCATGACCGTGAATACTAATTGTGAAAGGAACTTCCGTGGAAGCTTTTATTTTTATTATTCCATTTCCTTTCACCAACAGTGTGTCACGTGGAAAAGAAGGAAGGAAATGGCTGGAGATTATCACGGAGTCCCTTTGAGAGAATACTTGCATTTTTATTAATGAAGCGAGGTTGAACTTTCTTCTCCGGCTGACGGATATAAATTCATAGCGTGTGGCCGTCATAGTAATTACTCTCAAACTGAAGTAAACTAAATGAGCACAGGGTCTTTTAAGGTGAGGAAGCTTAGATTAATGCCTTTTCTAAGCTGAGTAATTCATTTTAGATTGCACTGGCGGTTGTTAGCCTCACATGATCACCAACCGGTTCTGCATTAGCATAGTTTACTTATCATTATGTTTGCGACTACGTCACTGCCTGCCGGGTGCTAGGCGAGTCGTTTTCACTTCTGACGAGGCCAGTAGAGCTTGTGAAGGAGCCATGGCTGGAAAATAAAGTTGTCAGCGGGAGATGTAAAGCGATAGCTAACCAGATGAGGGAAAGAATTCAATAACACTGGTACCATTCCTTTAACTGTGTAAGTTGGCACCGCATCTCAGTTTCCCCTCACGTTATTTCACACACTCCGCTCCCACACAAAATCTGCTGCATGTGCAGACACTACCCTTGATCCGTCGAAGCAAGCAAGTTCGAAACTCTGCAGCTCCTCAACTGTGACCGTGCATCCGGCGGGGGGGAGCTCGTCAATACGCCTCTTAAGCGATTTTGGTGTGCCATCTCCTAATGTTTTTTCATATGGATTGTGCAAGGAGACACGTAACTCACACCGGAATCAATATGACATGCTATGGGACATGTTCGTTCTCATGTAATGTACATATACATATTTAATGAGTTAATGCATCACTCGCCAGTCATAAATAATGCAGGCCCACTAATGCCTTTCATCAAATGCTGCTCATCAAATATCAAGCAGATTTTTGGTCAATCCTCGGAGCTGCGGAGGAAACCTGAGATGGCACCAAGAAATGGAAACGGGGGGAAGAAAAACCACGAGAAGAGAGTTCATTAGTCAAACAGTAACATGTGGATCGTTCATGAAAGGGCTAATTAATGTGAGTCAAATTCCAATCAATGAGGGGAACTATATCTAAACAAGTTCCTCTTTAATCCCTAAGAGCAGCAGGAAATGGAAATTCCACCAAAGCATCTTCTCTTGAGTTATGGTATCCTTCCTTTTCATGTTTCATTACACACACGCACACTCACACACACATGCACGCACAGCCGTCAGCCACATATTGATGGCATTGTTATGACCAGAACATGCCTGATCAGGCCCGGGCCGTGGCAGGGATCCAGGTCTGACCGAGGCTCATCAATCATACAGGGAGTGCGAGAACCTGAGAGACTTGCACACATATCACACAAAAAAAGGAAAAACGAACACACACTCATGGGAGAAATAGCTGGGGCGGCTGGCTGCTGGGTCACAGGTGTGGAGACCAGGGGAGAAAGTGGGAATTATTCCCTCTCTTCCTTTTCCCCCTCCCCTTTAAAGAGAAACAGCTCGCTCACTCGGCCTCCCTCCTCCCCAAGTCTTTGAAAACATCCCATTTCCATCCACATTTCCTTCACCCAATTTAAAACCCACACTTCATTCGCCCCCTCAGCGTCGCCACCCCTCTCCTCCTCCATCTCCTTCTCTCAATTAGGCCATGCCTCGAATCTCAGGCATTATCTCTGCTGGCCATTTATATAACATGACTCCAAAACGCATTTGCACAATTTTCCAATTACAGTATTATGCCTTGAAGCTTTGGCTCCTTCTGTCTCTCTCATTTCCCCCCTTTCACTCAAACCGCTCTTGATGTTTAACACTACAAAAGAGTCACCCCGGCAAATACAGACACACGTTTGCACTTTAGAGTAATGGTCCGTCACTTCTTTGTTCGTTGTTTGTGTTTACGAAACTTTATTTTCAACCTGTTTTTGAGCTACATCAAGGGTTTGCATCCTGGCCTTGGCTGACTGACAGGGAGGTGAAGGACAAGAAACTCCGCAGGTGTGTCTGGCAAAAACCAATAAGTTAGTTAAAGTCTTCAGACTTTCCAAAATACAATTAAATGCACTGAGTCGCTCGCGGGCTGTTCAGGTTCATATTGCATACAATGTCTGAGCGAAAACACTGAGAACTGAAAAACAGATAATGTTACATGAAAACCTCAAACTACAGGATGAAAACTTGAGAATATTGAAAGACAACATGTGGATATTGGATGAAACCTTTGGAATATTGAATTAAAGCATTTGAATATTGAGCAAATACCAGAAATCACTGAACAAAAAGCTGAACATTTCAATGAGAAGTTGAAAAACAAATCAAGATTAATTATTACTGTTTTTCCCCCCATCGCATCCACACAAAAACTAGAACTATGCACACAGTGTATCAAAAACACAGTACAGAAAAGTTTTCAGTGTGACTCTGAGCAGCTGGGTTGTGAGTTTAGCCCAATTTAAGCTTATTGGATAGACAAACATGCATTGTATCTATTCTGTTACACTGATTGTGGCAATGCAATGTGTTTAAATTTAAAGTATGGCATTACAATAGCAATACAGTGCAACCTGTTTTGAGACATATATAGACATAAATAAAAAAGTATTTTGCTGGAAGTGTTTTAAATTCATCACACCAGTGTTTAAATTGATAGTCTGTGAGAGGAATACAGTAGCTTTGTGTATTGTTTTGGTGGAAAGAATCAGTTTTGAGAAGGAAGAACAAAGATATTTTTTGACAAAATGTTTTTTAGTTTTGTGTTTAGAGTTGAAAGTAAGCTCCTTTCAGGAAACTGTAAATGAAAACCTGGGACTATAAAATAGATACAAAAGAAGAATACTGAGAATACTGAACAAAAAACATGTCGGTGAATATTTCCCCTCTCATCCAACAGTCCTCTTCAGTTCTAACTGACTGGGGTGCGTTGATTGAAACGTCTCTAAGAAACTCAAAGAAAGCAAGTCCAGTCGCCTCTGTTTAGCACTTAGATATAGAAAATATTGAACCAAAATCCTGAGAATATTCACTGAGAGTCTGAGAAAACTGAATGCAAATTTGAGAATATAAATGAGAACATGACAATATTGAACAGAAACTAGAAAAAAAAAAACCCTGAGAATATCATAAGCACTGTTGAACAAGATCTTGGGTTAAACTGAACTCCATTTTGAGAAAATTGAATGAGAACCTAAAAATATAGGGCAAAATATTGAGCAAGAAAAATGCGAGACAACTCAAATGAAACGCTGAACCTGCTGAATCTGGAATGGAAAGGTGAATATATTTAAGAAAACCCAAGAACATTGTATGAACTTTTGCATAGAAACTTAGGAATATTTAAGAAAAGCTTGAATATATTGACTGATAATCTGACAATAAAGTACAAATACTTAAGAAAATTTAAAAAAATCACACTACAGAGTGATTTGTCATTGAGTAAGTTGACATTCAATAAACCTAAACAACGAATAACTAACTGATTAGCAGGCTGGTGCGTGTGGTAACAGTATAGTACGGTAACATATTGTAAGCGGTCCACAGTCATAAGATCAGCCTTTTGTAGTCCGGTACCAGCATTAATCTTCAGTACAGTGGATTTTCACAGCAGTCTCAATCTTGTAGCTGCAGTCATTAGCCAGATCTTAATGCTGTTTGGTATCCGTAAGCGAACACTGTCCGTTATGATTACAAAGAGCTGCACTTCCGGCCTCTCTGGGGTGGCCTCTCAGAGCTGACTGGCTCATTGTATCAGTTCCTGGAAACCCAAGCTAATACAAGCGTTGCTGACCACCCATCTGAAAACGAACTGACCTAAATACTGGGCAACATCTGTGGGGGCAGAGATGGTGGATGCTGGCGGATAGAGAGTGTATATGCGTGTGCGCATGCCCATGTGTGTGTCTGTCTGCGAGTCAGTTTGACAATGACAGCGTCAGAATAACAACATCTCACAGTCAGCGCGGCAGTGAAGGATCTCTCAATGTCACTCGCGACGGGAAAGAGAGCAAAACAGACACTTCATACTGGAGCTTTTCAGCTCTATCAGAAAAAAAGTCGCAGCACAGAGCCGGCTGAGAAATTAAAACTGAGAAGAGCAGTCAGGAAGCATCATGAGCGGGTGCAGACATGCCTTTGTGCTCCCTGTGATGCTGTGGCTGCACAGCGGTTGACAGGATGCATTAGAGAATCCCCCAGTGAAGGGTGACTGACCTAAACATGTGACCTAAGTGCTGCCCTAGTTTTAAGGGTGCCACATGAGATCAAGGAGATTTCACTCAGCTGTGTTTTATTCCTGGCTCCAGACCATGGTGCTTTGAGTTTTGGGGATGAACTACAGTAGACATCCCTTTCCCTCCCTCTCTCTCCCTCTCTCTTTTTTATTTTTTGCAGCAGTAAGACCGGCTTTGGGGGAACATTGTTACCGGGGCAACTCGTTTTCCCACACGCAAGCTGACATCAGTGAGACATCAGTGGAAACGCGGGGGGTGACTGAATATTCATGAAGGGCAGGGACCCATTTCAGCCCAATGAACACTCCCTCCCTCTCTCGCTCTCTCTCTCTCTTGCTCTCTCGCACTCTCTCTCTCTCTCTCACACACACACACACACGCACACACACAGTCCAGTCACAAAATCATACACACACGAGAAGTGCAAGGACTTGTTCCATACCAGCAGGCACATACTCATCTCACGCCTCACTGCACTCATTCATATCAAAAGCGCATGCTCATTACATACAACAGCAGAACACACACACACTCACGCAGACACACACACACACACACGCACATTAGGTCTCATACAACTCATCTAACTTGACTTCTCTCATAAAGACATAATAAACATTTGAACAATATCTCTTAGTAGCGGCTGCTTATGAATCCATTAGCTCAATAAGTGCATTTCTTGTTTCATTATAAAATAACTGCTTAAAAATGGCTTAAGGCTACATCTGCCATATGCGAAAAAAGCAATGAGAAGAGACAGCTCCACTTTAAGCAGATGGTTCCTTGCTGCAACTAACAGCTGGATTCATGTTTCCCGTTCATGCAGGCATTGTTTGACATCGTGATTATTAAGCAGGCCCATTTCAGCGCCGCTCCTCCTGTGCGTTATAGCCTCATATTGGTATGCAGAGGCGGCGGCGAAAGAAGAGGAGGAGGAGTGGACGGTGCGATGAGAGGATAGACTTGGATGTGATGAGAGGCTGAGGGCAGTCAGTCAGTCTGGACGTTTGGCACGGAGACAGCAGATTCCATTTCCATGCCAATCTGCCTTGTCTCTTTCTGAATCAGACTTGACCTTCACAGGCTGATGACTCCAGAGGCCTGGGACCGGGAGACGCTTTCTGCCTAAAACCAGACACACACACACACACACAAACTGAGATATGTTACAGCACGAAGCATGCACAATGGGAAAAACATTCCCCTCAGTGCACTCGAAGCTGTATTTGCACGCATGCACACATGCAGCCGTAAGTACACACACACACACACACACACACACACACACAAGCTTAAACCAAGAAAAAAATAGTCTCTCCCTTGATTTACTGTAAAAGGAGTGATACAAAGGATTGAAATGAGACCAGATCGTCTTTAGAGAGCCAACCCTCAGAGCAGATGGCTCTGTTTTTCATCTTCCCTCTCATGAGATCTCATTTTCTGTGCTCTGTTCAGCAATTTCACTGTTTTTTCACCATTTGAGTTTGTTTCCATAAAACACCAACAGAATCCAGTTCAACAAAACAAATACCAAACAAAACAAATGACTCTCCAGAGGTTCTTTTTGTCTTCATTTTCTTGCAGGTTTTAGACCTCAGCCCCTCCTCCCCTCCTGCATCTACAACTACAACCGACCCCAGGTCCAGGTACCCAGCACCAGTCCTGTCTGCCCCCGTTGTGTTTAAAGCCAGACTAAAATAGACCTTTACAAGTCGTCTAATGAAAGTGACTCCAGGCCCTCTGGTTAATTGACCACCTTTAATGAGTGTCAAACTGCGGCGGTCATTAGACTGGGGGTTGCTACGGGTCACCGCTGGGCTCAGACAGAAAGAAAGAAAGAAGAGGGAAAAAGAGTGGAGAAGGAGAGGAAACAGGCCGGTAGTTAAACAGCACAAATTCTTTTCCTTGTCCTGCGTTCTCTCGTTACTTCATCGTGTTTGTGTTGCTGTGCGAACACTGCGATGAACAGTGTGCATGCATTTGTTAATGTGCACAGCCTAAGGGCAGCACCTGTCCTGCTAACAATCCCTGACAAAACTCGGAAAGCAGTGGCCATATGGGTGGAAATTCTTTCATATCGACTATTCTGCATGCAAATCCGCCATCCTTCATCTCTCCAACAGCCTTGTTCGTTTTTTTCCGCCTTAGCAGCAGCTGGCCTCTTCTTGACAACGAATCTAATAAACGAGGAGGAAAATAGAAAAATGTCCCTCGGTTTTTTTGCACATGGCTGCCAGCCTGTCTGTCATCTCCCATCTCTCCCTTATGATTTAGGGACCTGGGGCAGTAAATGACCACTATCATCAAGTCTGTCACAGGAAAGAGATTTCTGCATTCACGTGATGCAGATGATCATGATGCCTCTTTAAAGGCGTGCGTTTACTGTTGATGACCTCATTTCAAAAACCATATTGCAAACAAACACAATGTCCTTGTCCTTTATTTTGTGCGCGGCGCAAACGCTCCTCAAGGGTACACGCAGATACACACACACACACCTAAAGCCCCTGTGTTATTGGATTGAAATGGAGCCCACCACACATTTCCTTGGAGTATTGATTTAATCAACTGCGTATCATGTTGAGACCCGTATCATCTGATGCAACACACACCACCAGCAGCGAAAAGAAGCGATCCATCACCATTTAGCCGGACAGGCCTTGTAGTCTAAACACGGAACCATTACGCATGGTTTAACATGGACACTTTGACCTCTGGGGGGTGACAAGGTCAATGACATCATTAGACAGGAGTCAGTCTGTGTGCCAGAGCGAGACTAATTGCTATCAGACCTCAATCACAACTAATAACTTCTTAGATTTGTTTGGATACTCACATTATCCACTTCTAATATCCTGCCAGATTTGCTGTCCTTTCCACACCGACGCAGGGAGAAGCTGGTTTGCGCCTCTTTTTGGTTTGTTGCTACGGTAGCTCAGTAGATCCCTTTATCCTAAGGCTCTGTTATTCTATTCAAAGGTAGCTAAGCTTACAAAATAGCTAGAGGGTGATTTCCCACACACAGATAAAGCCCAGACTTGAAAATCACTTTCAAAGCAGGCGCCCCTCTTAAGATGCTTTGAAACCCAGGAGAAGGGCTTGAAAAAGCGACGCATGGGAACCAGAATTCTCCAGCGTTTAACAGAAATATTGAGACTTTATTATCCCTCTTTAACCCTGCCGTGCGGCCTGATGCTGTGGTTCACATCTGGGGTACGGAGAACCTGGGCTCGCCCTGCAGGCGCCACACGCAGCATCGCCCCATCGCGCCTTTGTCAGCGACCTCACTGGACCATGAACGCAGACAGGAATGTCGGCGAGGGCCGGTATCGACATCGGCGCTCAAATGGACAAGTGCACAGATGAGCGCATGCAAACACACACACACACACACACACACACACACACGCATCGGCCAGAAGTAACCTGATCCAATGACACAGGAGCTGCCTCAGTGTGCGGCTAACTGCCTTATCTCCCTCTGGCCGCGCTCCTCTTTCCTCTCAACATTCTTTCAGGTATTTGGCCGAGACCTTTTCTCTTTGTCTGCCCTTTTCAAAGACCTGCTTTATGCTGGGAGCCCTCCAGCCGCCGTGCTGCAATCTCCTCGATGCCTCTCTCTCTCCCTCTCTCTCTATCTCTTTCTCTCTGCCTACACATCTCTTCCTAACTTGCTCTCTCGCTTTCTCTTTCTCTTTCTCTCTGCCCCCCCCTCCTCTCCCCATCAGCCAGTCTCTCGCATCCCTCTCTCCTCCACTCTAATTTCTCCCCGCTATCCCAGCTCAGAATTTAAGATACCATGCCACCTGTGCTGCGTCCCAGAGGTGTGTGTAAAAAAGACAGAGAGGGGAAGGGAGGAGGGGAGGGGAGGGGAGGGCATGTACTTCCTGGTCCATGACATTCAGACAGAAGTGGACTAAGGTTAGGCTAATGGGACCTGTGATCTGGTCTTTGTAAGGGAGCGAGAGCAGGCTCCTTTGAAGAGACAGGTGGAGTGATTCTGGATACATATGGGGGAGGACGGCAATCAGTGTGCATCTGTGAAGGGCCATCCAGCATCTTCAAAAACCACCATACTAATCTGTCAGGGGATAACTGACTAATGATCACACTTCAGAAAGCAATTGCACCCTGCTACCTACACAGATGCTCTTTCCCGAGGTGATCTATGATTTTATTTTATTTTTTTCCTTTTTCTTTTGCACGCGCTTCTATATGAATACAATCAACACAATACCTGTGCAGCTTTTGGAGAGCTTTTGGACTAATCAGCTCTGACAAGTGGAACAAAACAATTTAATACAGGGCTGATTTCACATCTGAGCGGCTCGTCATTTACATAAGCTTTTCACAGTCTGCTCACTGAGCTGCGACAGGCATGTGGTGCGCCCAGAGAGACCGGAAGGCTGCTCCAAATACTCTGCCCCCTCTCTATCTGACCTCAGCAAGGGGAAGGCTACACATGCGCGCCAGTACATGCGAAGACTCATTAGGGTACACATGTGTGCAGAGCCCACAGTCACCCGCACACATACGTGGTACACGCGCACACAAGCGCACACACTTTTTTTAGTGTCCTGTGGTTAGCAGGGAGAGGAGGCAGTGGCGCGTCTCTGTGCTGACTTAATGTCTTTTAACAGTTTGGCTCCAGGACCAGGGGTTGGTCAGAGCTGAGCTAAAGCCAAAACTGGGCCTGATCATCTGTGACGGCAAGAAAAACCCGAGGCAAAGTGTGTGTGTGTGTGTGTGTGTGTGTGTGTGTGTGTGTGTGTGTGTGTGTGGGATGTGACCGTCCTCCCTATCCTTCCCTCCCCTCGTCCCTCATTTACTCCGTTTCACTCTCGCAGTATCTGCATGTGTGTGCGCGAAGCGTGCGCAGATGTGTGTGAGATGCTTCGCCGGTGGAAGCTACAGGGGACAGAGACAGCAGCGGACTGAATTACCCCGGACAAAGCCATTGACAGAGGCATTAAAGTGACAATAGAATATTTACAGCACACAGAGCTGATTCACTCTGCTGCCTAATATGCAGCACATCAATATCCTGGAGACCGCTCGTAGCACACTGCAGTGCATCTCGGTGGAAATTAGCCTGGCGTACAGTCTCGCAGACACACGCTGACGCGCGCACACGCACGGGAGAAGCTACTAACTGGTGCTGACTTGAAGGCAAACCGGCAGGGATTGGGAGCAGAGCGGAGCAGAGCAGAGAGGGGGGGAAATAACTGCTGCTCTGCTTGAGTAAGTTCCTCTCGGCACTGAGGAGAATAGATTGCTGTGTCCCCTCGCGGAGCTCTACCTCTCAGGTGGCCTACAGGACACCAAGTCACCTTGTCATTTAATATCAGACACACAGGAACAGCTGTACCTTGCGAGTGTTTACGCTGGTGGGGTGGGGGGATTGGCGGCATAATTACGCGCGCCTCTCTGTGTGTGCTCATGCATGTTTGGGAATGATTTGAAGTTCATAGCCCGGAGGCCCCGTTCCTTCAGAGCGCCTCAGAAAAACCTGCATCAGATCACACAGACATGTCACTCGGTGTGCAAACTTTGCTCCCCGACCGCTAACCAGCGGCCCGTTCCCCGTATTCACAGCCACTTAGATCACGCTCGCATGCACGACAGACCTCGTTCCCACCCCCGTCTCAGTTTCACAGTCCAGAGGTGCCGAAATAGCCAACATATGTTTGGAGAACGAATGTGCCGCAGAGAGGTCAAACAGTTACGCAGTGCACAACTCTGGGCTCATTTAGTTAAGTACGGGCCATGGCGTACTTAGCTTGATTATGAAACTCTCTCTAATGTTGCTCTATGCTGGTTTTAAATATTTTATATCATTCATAATTCACCAGCTCTGGAAAATTAAGGGCACTTACAATGGTTATAATTTGAGAGAAGAAAGGAGCCGGTGGAGTGCTGCATGTTGACAGTGATGCATTTACGCTGCACTGATTAGAAAAGTACAAATTGCTGTGTTACATGCATTAGAAGTGAAATAGAGACTGATATATGGCAGGTTGGCATACAGCGCAGAGCAGCGAAGTGTTGAAATACATTCGACTGTACTCCAGGAGTTTGGCCTCTATTAAATGAGCCAAGTTCTGCAGTGTTGGGCATTAAACATACTCTATAAGAAGATCTGGGGAAAGGATCTGCAGTCCTCCTGCAGCGGTGCATTACCATTATGTCTGAAACCTTAACTCCCTATACAAAATCTCCCCCTACAAACAAGCAACACCATTGCGTCATCTGCAGAAATGCTGGCGTGGAACAAAAACAGTTTGCAAATGAGGTACGCCAAAATGATGGAGTCGCCCTGTTGCATTTTCCATCTGTTGCACAAAAAGTCAGAAAAGTGCCACATGTCTGGATTCTCTTTATATCTTCCTTGTCAGGCGCCCTCATGAATGTGTATAACGAGCGTCCTCTCCCTGATGCAATTAGAGTGACACCGCAAAACTTTGCACCGGAGGACGCTGTTCGTGCCACTGTCTCCACGAGCAGTCAGTCTAAGTGCCTTTGACAATGACCACCATCTCTCAAACAGAACCAAAATGTTTTGTGTTTTTTTTGCCTCAAATCTCACCCATAGAGTTGACAGATTAGAAAACACTTAAATGGATCTTTTTTGTAGCAGACATTTGTAACAATTGTGGATGAGGGAACAAGAAAACACCCATCAAGACCTGTTTGGTCAAGTGTTAATTTTGGCAGCTATTTTAGATTTAGTTTCGGCCCAATTCCATTACAGCTCTTTCCCCTGCCACTTAGCTTTACCCATCCATCTTGCACATTCACGCCTCAGATTAGGGTGTCCCGATTCTTGTTGAAACAGAGGGCTAGGGCAAAGTGCTAGGGCTACAAGGCCCTGCTGCATTGTGGTCCTTTGCTGATGCAAGCTCGCTCGCTAATGTTACAATGTTATTGCTGATGTGTGCGTGACAGTCCCGCATTTTGACTTATTTCAATGTTACATTCCCGTCCTCTGATTGCATACAAAGCCTGGATTTCCAGTCCAGCAGCGAAGTTGCTGCGCTTTGTACGCTCCTCTAATATCAGTTCAGACTGGCAGCATAGGAGCATGGGTTGCTAATGTTAGCCTATAAAGCAAAGCTAGGGGCCAGGTAATGAAGCAGCATTCTTTTAGTGTGAAGTTGTGAATGAATTGCGAGCACCCATGCTTTTCTGTCTCCAATTTGCATTGTGATAACACGCAGATTTGCATTGTAATGCAAGAGAAATCACCACAGCTAAAGAAAGCATAATGGAAATGTCTGGTTGCATCTGTTTACATAAATGCCATGACTGCTGATGACGTATGAGTCTTGTAGCGTTGTCCCATTTCACAGGGACAGATTTCAACAGCTATCCCTTTTAACTCTGTTCTGAGGGCTACTTGAAAACGAGTAGTCTAAAATGCTTATTTGTTTTAGTCATTTGTATCCTTCATAGTTTTAGTTGAAGACAACTGAAAACATTTTAGTCCAGTTTTAGTCGACAAAAAGTAATTAGGTCAAATTAGCCGGGATAAGCCAACATGGCTTGCTAGCAAATTTGCGTCAAGTTCACATAGCCAGTTGCCCGGTGACATTTACATATCGTTTGCAAATGTATATGCATAACATTAACATTAGGACTACAGTTAGCCAACTTACCGTGATTTTAATAGCAGGATGGCATCAGTGTCTCTCCAGGTTGGTGTCCCACTGTTTTCCTTTCTGCCAAATTATAAATAAAGTGTGTCCATTGATAGTTGTTTTTGGTTGACCAAACCCTTTATGCGTCAAAGCCATCCTGTTGTTGTCAGTTGGGACGGCAACGCCAGGGATTCTGGGAATCTGCACATGTCAACGCACAATAGGGGGAAAATATAATGGGTTTTTTTGAACGTCTGAGAGGCCACCACAAACATTTTTGTCCCATCTCATCAACAAAAACCAAAACACACATTTTGTCAGAGTTTCAATTATTTAAGACTGAGGCTATTTTTATCTCTCATCTAAGTCATGGAAACATAAGTAGTTGAGTACTGAACATTCAAAACTCAGTTCACGAAACAAAGGCAAAACGTGGAAATTGTGTGTGATGACGTATGCTCAGTGCTTACAGCAAGTTTACCTATGTTTTGAGTTTACATTATATCTGTTCAGGCATGAACATGTTAATCTGATAATTACTGACTATTGCAGTGATGTATTCATATAAACAAGCGCTTCAAACAGTGTCTTTTATATTCTTATGTTGCGACACCGTGTAGTCGCAATTGCATCCAAACATAAAACACAATTTTTTTACTGACTTTTCCGAGACTGCCAGAGGAGTATAATTTATGTCGGTACATATCTGAGCAAAAAGTGGATTAAATGGACTAAACAAGGCAAAGCCATCTAGTCTTCTCCTACAGTAACAGATGTTTGGGATATGAGTCTGACAAGCATGCAATAAACTTTCCAGACTTGTCTCCTGTCAGCTCTAGCTGAAAAAAGCAGGCTGAATGTCTCACTAAGACAAATTAAGACCAGTTGTGTTGTGTTAATAATTCACTGTAAATGGTGCTTGACAAGATTATTCATCGTATTTAGGGGAAAAAGTAAAGATTTAATCATCCTAAATTATAACTTTCTTTCCGCAGTATGAAAGTTTATCCTTCAGATCATCTTGAGGCACACAAACGGAGAGGTGGGTAAAGAAAGTTTTGATGGGTTTACTTTCAACTGCGTGCTACTGAAACAAAGAGTAATAATACCAATCCCTCTGTGAAGTGTTTAACTTTCTCCTCAAAGTCGGAGGAGAACCAGAGCAGCAATCCGAAGGTGTGGATATTGACCAACATCAGACGACAGATGAAAGAGTCCAGCCTTTCTGCTGTCCTTCATTAGGACTTGTCCGGGATGCAGCTGGATGTACTTACCTTTAATAGTGCTGATAATTAGCCCTGCCATTCTACATTCTCCCGACGTAAACACACTGCCAGTCACACACACCCACACACACACACACCCACACACACACCACAGAGTTTATTACTTGGAAGGGAATCATTATCAGGGATAATTTGAAAGCAATTTTGAGGCTCACCTATTACCTCTGTTTTGGTTCCTCCTGGTCATTAGTGGAGCTGTCAGGAAGATTGAATATTACACATTTAGAGGGGGGTCCCTGACTCCAGGTGTCAGGAAAGGTTAGGTAGAGCAAACGCAATGACAGACCCATCACATAAAGCCATGGCCTGTCCCCTGAACTGCACCCACATTTGTGTTTCTAGTTGAAAAATGAGTTTGGTTAGTAATTTTGCTAGTTTGCGTATTTATCACCTGGGGGGGTGATGATTCTGGCTGAGATAGTTCTGGGCTCTGATTGGCTGAGCCAGCTGTGCCAGCGATGCAGGGGTAAGTTGAGCACGTTTCGCCGCAGTTTTTTTTCTTAACTGTGAAAGATTAATCACTGTTTCAGGAGATGCGCTTGGAGAGGCTGCGGAATATCAATAAAGGGCCCAATTATGAATTTGAGGTGCGGCCATTGTCTGTGGAAGCCGTCCTCTTTGCCGGATTAATTATGAGGCTGCCTTTTACCTGCTGATTTTATTAAACCTTTTCATGTCTCAACTTCCATCTATTCTTTGCGCATTAATATGCAGATCAAAAAAGAGACAGATTTTCTCTGGCAAACAGCGAGGTCATGCTTCAAATTAGCATATTACTAATCTACATAAAATTGCTCCAAAGACGGAGTCTTGTTAGAGTCGCAGCTCTGGGTACAGTTACACGTCGTCTCAACCGTGACAAGGCTGAGTGGGCTTGTTATTCTAAATGTAACACTATTAACTTTACAGTAGTACATTCCATGGTATACGCTCGCATATATCTCATCTAAACGGCGCTGCGTTATGGTCTGTGATTTACAGCGCAGTCCTTTTTAAACTTCACTCACTCAACTGTTTCAGCTTAAAGTATTTAAGAGTGAAATTGAGAGACAGAGAGCGGTGTCTTTGCCAATGTCTGACGGCTTATTGAGAGACAGTAGTGAAACAGGCAAGCCCGGGCCTATGAATAATCTGTCTGAGTGTTGTTGATATTTACAAGCTGAATGCAAATGTCATCGTCTCAATAGATCATCTTTCTTCCCCTCGTGCCTGCTGCTTGGGTCTGTTTTGTATTCTCTCAGCACTTTAAGGTAAAGCCAGAGAAAATTAAATCATGAAATCATTACTGCGAAAGGTCAGAACATAAATATTTCATAATCTGATATTTTCTATGTAAGATTGAGTTTATGCATAGTGACGCCAGGGCTGTGAGAATACAGAAATACCAGGCGACTGTGTCTATGTCTTGGCTAAGCGAATTCACACTGTGGTGGCGAGAAGAGTTTTTGCTGAATGTCCAAACTCAGGCCAGACTTTGAACAATGACGGGCGAAAAATGGAACGGCTGCACTTCTTTGTAGTCTTTGCTCCAGCTGTCTTGCATAAGTTAATCCCTTTTACCACTTCAGGCAGATCAATAAGGTTCTATACCTGCTGGCCCAACTAATAAAATGGTCGGGTAACCCAAGTCTCTGCAGCGTGTCCTGGGGTGCTGAGGCCCACAAGTCTGTGCTCTCTGGCTCCCCACACCCTTCCCTTTCTTAATGATCAGGATTAGAAAGGCTGGGGCCTCTACTGTAGGAGGAAGCAGCTGCTTCCATGCTCATTATAACCTCACAACTCCACAGAGTGGTAACAGCTGGAACACACGTTTCAGAGGGAGAGCGCTGGGATACTACGAAGATCTCATGTGGCAATGAGCATTCCACGTCGAGCAGTGAGCTGCGGCATCGCATGACAAGCAGATGACAAGGAGAACAGGAGTGAACTGACTGATGCATTAAAGCAATCATTTGTTTAGCTGTTTTGTAATTTGGTGTCGTCAAGTGATCGGGAGTCCTGCTCAACTTTTCCATTACTTTCATGTCATCTCGTAACGTGCAGATGAAGAGATGGATCTCTGGTGAAATCGCAACAGAGTGTCACTTAATGGAGCCCTTTAATCAAGGGCTGGTGGAGTTAAATGACAACTGCTATCTCCACCAGACTATATCTACTGCTGATGATAATAGCGAGATGAGGTGGGCTAATGAAAGGGATGGTGGAGTACGCTGATAAGACCTAGCCACAGTCCAGGCTCAAATATTACTTTAATGACTTGATCATCCTTTGCATTTATAATGGGACTGAGGTTGTCTGCACCATGTTGATAAAACGGTTACAGTGTGCGACAGTGACAGGCCATTTGCTAAACATAAAACGCCCCGGCTCTACCTGCACTGAAACACGGACGCACTGTAAATACAACGGCGGAGGCAGACGTCAGCCTGACACGGAGACACTTAACTGTAACGTTTTCAAAACTGAATGGCTGGAGCAGCCTTACTTGACACCTCCTAAATACCTGTAGAAATTGAGTTTGCTCCCATTTAAGTTCCCTGAGTGCCTCCATTTTCTTTCCCCCTGCCGGCGGCATCACAGCCCCCCTGCTGTGAGAAAGTGAAATATCCCTGCTGCCTGGCAAGGCCAAGGCTAGGGCTGAGGCGAGACGGACTGTGTAAATTACCCAACGCCTCGCCTTCTGCAATTCCCCACTAATTGTCTGGAAGGCTCTGCATTCAGGTGTGGAATAATACTGGCCGTGTGGCATATTGAAATTCCACTGCTCTGCTCCCTGGGGTCACATTCACAATATCCAGCTCCGCAGAGCTGAGAATCTAGAGTTTAGCCTTCTGCATGAGGTAATGAAGAGCTGCACGCATTCAGAAGAGTTCCTCCTTCGCCGTGATGAGGCTGTGGCACCTTTGGGCCTATTATCGCAGCGCTGCCATGACAGGTACAGACGCTTCACACTCAGACACCCTGAACTTTCGTTGCAGAGCACCTCTGAGGAGGAGCCGGAATCATAACAAGGACTTTTATGTTCCTACATCCATCCTATCATGCCTGGGATAGAGCTGCGATAATAGGATGAGACAGACAGAGAGGAGAGGAAGAAAGGAGAGGAGGAGGAGAACAGGAGAAAACAAATGAACTCAAGCACAATAAGAGTCCATAATGGAAAATAAGCAAGAGAATGAGAAAAGGAGGTATAAAGAAAGGATTTTGCATGATAAAGTAGTGCATAACAAAAGCTCCACAGCAGGCCTAAAGCAACTCCACTGCAAGCCTCCTTTCCATTGTAACCCGACTATTGAATGTAAAGGCACCATGTGGGTACGCATACATCCTGTACCACCAACTCCTCCATGATGACTAATGAAGTTGACACAGGGCTTTCAACTATTCATGACTTGAGGCCTGAATTATTTGTTGGGTTGATGTAAGCGGGCAAACTTTGTTTCCAGCGATCAAGCCCCGAAAAGAAAAGGAAAATCTGTCCCCCTTCTGTGGGAATCTTCTGACTAGGCGTGCCTTTGATTTCAGAAACGCTGTCTCTGTTTCCTACATCAGCCCCTCGCAGTTTACAGCAACTCCTTTGGGTGGACGCTCCGTACAGCTGTGGGCATGTGAGAGAGAGATGTAGAGACAGAGGAAAAGAGAGGGAAGAAGAAGCTAAGCTGAAGCTCATTATGCGTCTTGCTTACAGGCGTTGTGTGGATATTCTATTAGCCATATCTAAAGTGTAATTGTACCGTTGGGGTAGGGGGGACAGTATTGTCGGGGTGCCAAGCTTTCTCTCAGCGACTAGCGAAGTGTGGTAATCTCACACACCATCTCATTACAGTTTAAACCCCCAGCAGCTGCTCGCATTAGACTTTTATTACACGCTGCCGCTCACAGCTGTGCTGGCATAGCCCTGGACAGGATGGTGAGAGACGGGAACAAAGACAGACAGACACAGGGATTCCAGCACAACATTTGGCTCCCATCAAAAAAGTGGAAATATCGAAGCAGAGGGGTTGTAATGACCCTAACAGCCTCTCAGTGTGATAACTCCGCGGCCCTCCTCTACCCCAGACCCTAAACCGAGGCCAAGGACAGTCGCACAGATGGACCAAGTCAA
This sequence comes from Pagrus pagrus, assembly GCF_965226575.1. NCBI lineage: Eukaryota > Metazoa > Chordata > Actinopteri > Spariformes > Sparidae > Pagrus > Pagrus pagrus. The sequence goes on along the minus strand of NC_140189.1, from coordinate 16,625,297 downwards.
ACCCAGTCAGAGCGGGATTCAATCAAAACTGCCAGAGCGGTGGTCATGCAAAAGCTTCACGCCGGGGCAGCTTTCATAAGCATTTGTCTCGTTGTGGAAGCAGTATGGGGCGGTGGCGCTCTGTTATCTCAACAGCCACATCTGTTTTAAGCCACTGTAAGTATGCGTGTGTGTGTGAGTGTGTGTGTTTGCTGCATGTGTGTGTCTCTATGCACGCACACAAGCAAGAATCACAGCAACGTCAGCAACAGCACAACATATACAATATACTTAATTATGTCTTATAAGCATGGCCATAGACAGGATGTTAGAGTACTGAGGTCAAGACTGTTCAATAATATTTTCTGTAAGTTTGTTTCCCCAACATGAAGCTATCATTTCAAAGTCTTTGCCAGCTTCTGTCCTCTTACATCATGCTCAGCGTTGGAAGCTCAAGTGCTGGTATAATGTTGTTTTCTAGGTTGCAAGTCATGTAAATGTAGGGAATTTGGCAAACTGTTATAATTTCACCACCTCCTGGTTGATCAGCAACTGAAAAGATGATCAATAGTGAAAGTCTGGAGGGACTTCAGGCCGTATTTCAAGGTAAAACAGAATATTTGATAACCCATTCGCTAACGTTAGCATTCAATCACTTTCTAGAACATTACTGTTTGATTACATCCGGTGCTTTTTCACTTCCAGGCTTAAAGAAATGTGTACAAGGTGTGTGTTGATATTTAGTTATTTTAACCCTTTCCTATCGTATCGTGTAACAGTAATGATAACAGATTGTCAGATTCCCTTTGTTTGGATGACTTCCAACCTGGAGAACAGCAGTACAACATTTGATCTTCCCTCCCTGAGCGTGATGTTAGAGGAAAATGGCAATGTGAACATGGTCTGTGCCATTTTTAAAAAAATGGCATTAAAGTATTCACATTCAAATATACTGAGTCTAAAAATACTGGAGCTAGCATTATACAATCTATATTTACTCTTTAATGAATAAAGGACTAACTCATCTCATGTTTTGTTGATGACAGTAATTGTGAGCTTGATCACTGATGATTAAACAAAGTATGGTGCATGTGCGGACGGGTTTGTTAATTGGTGTCATGTAAGGTCTCTCCAGCTAAATACTAACAAAACTGAAGAAATTATCCTCCATTTCAGAGCATCCGCTGGGTCACACCAACAAGTGTTTATCAAGGGTCACTATATTGAAGTTATTAATGAATAAATATCTACAGGCATTGATGAAAACCCACCAAGTCATGAGATATAAACACAGGTGTGCTCTGCAGGAAAGGATTACGATTGTATTTTAGTATATTTATGTTCTTCGTTGTCGGCGATGATAAGAAGCAGTTTGTTGTTAAATGTCTGTCTTTGTTTGTAATTACTGTAACCTTTTGTTTTATAATTGCCTCAAACACAAATAGAATGTCTGTATGCATAATAGACTTAACTATCATCAGGAGTTCATTTTTAATTCTAACATTTAAAAAAAGAAAAGGGAACATTCACCAGGATGCTGATGCTCCAAAATTCACAGACAAAAATACCAACAACATCCCCTCAGTATCCTCAATGGCAGCTACAGCCCTGCTCACAGGGATTTTATTGGAAGGTTTATATTGTTTATTGTATAAAGCAACAGAAATCAATGAAAATATTACAGGGCAAATTGGTTTTTAACAAGACTGAATTCGTATAAAAGCCAGAGAGAAATCAAAGACAGGCCCCAAAAATGTGATTATTTAGTATCTAAGGTAGACCAAATCTCCAAAAATATATTTAACTTTTCATGAAATAATATATTTGATGAAAAGCAGTAACAGTTGCCAATCTGAAGAAGCTCTGTAACAGTGTCTTTCTTTATTTTAGGCATGGGAAGAGATAATTGACCCTTCTTGGCATTCTTTTAAAGATGCTGCTGGTGTAAAAAGACCGAGCCAAAAACAAATCTGGTTTGATGAAGAATGATGTAAGAGGACAACATTTAGTCTTGTTAATTGGCTAGGGCACCTGGAGCCTTGGATGCTAAGTATCCCGGAGGGTTTTCATAATATTTTGAACCCCCTGTGTTTCTACACAGCACGCAGGAGGAAGAAAACTACAAGCACACCATCCACTTCAATCCAATAAAAGAGCACCACAATTTAAAGCATAAAAACAGCTATTTGAGTTAAAAAGCTGAACATTGCAAAGCTAATACTTTCTGCAGGGTGATCACATTAAACTGCTTCATTGTGCACGTGTTCCCATTATTGTGGCCAAGGCCTCTGTTCATGCATATTCTCTCTGTGTCGCTGCACTTCAGTCTGTGCACGCTCAGTGTGTGTGCACACTCGTCTGTGTGTCTCACCTTGACTTCAGTGTGAATGCGACGTATTTGCAGAGGACACTGGGACACAGAGCCCAGCTGGGGAGGGAGATGAAGCACAGCTGGGGATAATTAAACCCAGCACTGTCTCCATGAAGGGGCCGCGCAGCCAGCCTGGCCTGGTGTCCCCCAGACAGAGCAGCTTGTTTTGGGACTGCCTACGCCACGCCACAGTCTCCCTTCGCTGTGTTCCCGGATCAGAGGAAAGAGACACAAATCTGACAGCGACTCAGCAGTGGAAATGTGTCTGGATAAAACCCCAAAGACACAGCTCGACTTTGTTGTTATTTCCCTAAATGAACAATACTTTGTGATGCCACTCATCCGCTCCCGTCCCCTCTCATCTGTGCATTGCAGTGACAGACAATACTAGATAATTGGCGCGAGCACTGATAACACAGAGGTTAACTGTAACAGACCTGGCCAACTTTATCAGCTCTAAATTTGCCTTGGCTCTGTATGAAGCGTGGAAGCCGGCCATATCACAGCCAGGGCTTGCCCACATCAAGCTGGGGCTGGGGTTTGTCTAGTTTGAGGAATGCATTTTCCTGTTTCTCCTCCACGCGCTTGATTAATGTACAATGGCAGCGCTCTCTGTCTCTGCCGCGCTGCACTTCAGTATCATTGGAAATGAAAAGGTTTACTTTGGATGTTGTGTTAGAAAAGTGAAACCCTCTCCAGATCTCCCAAATATCTTTTTAAAAACCTATGCGAGATGCCAACCCAAACAGCTTTAGATTGAACGAGGTGACCTGTCCCGCATTTAAAAAGCCTCTACTTGGTGCGATGATAAAACGCCACTTTCCAAGAACCATCAAACTCCTCGCCGTTGCCAAAGCTGTCGAGGTGAATGACCTAGCGCGCAAAAATTGCAGCGTGATTAATCAGAGGAGGATTGGGGAGGAACGCACTGCCGGCTGTGCCTGTGCTATCACCACTGTTTTCACTTCCCACTGTTAGAAGAAGTTAGGCTGCTGAACGGAGCCGTTTGATTACAAAGGCATTGAGTTGGCTCATTAATGATGCTGTTAATGGTGTCCTCCATCATTCTGGAATCAGTGTTGTTGCACAAGCAGTCAATACAGCAGGCATTTCACTGCCTTTATTAAGTTACACTTTACTGGTCTGTAAAATTTGACTGCAGACATTTTATTTGCCGCTTCTCGATGGCCACCCTTGAAATATGGGCGATGTGTAGCATGTGGCGGGCATCTATCTCATGAGCTTATCTTGCAGTCGCTAGGTTGTAAATAACGCTCGCCTCCCATCTATATTCGCCCACTATTTGCCTACTTCACTGCAGCCTTCACCTGTGTGCAACTTGTGCCATAAAAAGACTCGGAGGGAGATCATTAGCTGTGGTTAGGTCAGTTATTTTTATGATCACAGCCTCTATGGTTTGTTGGAGTGTGCAATAATATGTCTTCATTGCAGAAATCATCTTAATGTATTCCTCAGTAGTAGAGAGCCAAATCGCACCAGTTGCAAGTGAACAGCTACAGGATTTTTTGATTAAATCCCAAGGTGCAGACTTAGATGAGATGAGCTTCATTGGCACTGATATTACCACTTATTGCCTGAGCTTTCACACGGAATGGTATTTTAACAAAGCAAAGCTCCCGTCTCCATCGCAGTCGATTTCCATGACAAGCGCGGATCTCGTAGGAAGCTGTCAGTAGCTCTGCCGGAAAACAACATGCGCACACTCACACACAGAGACACACAGATGAGTGCAGACGGACACGTGTGCACATCATGATCAGTCAGACAAGAGTTGCAAAATAGACTCTGGGTGCATTATCAAGCAGATTAGGAGCGAAACTGATAAAGCCTGTAAGCAGAGCAGCTCGCAAACAAGTCATCTGTTTGTTCAATTGGCCTTCCTATTTGCTCCAGTCTCTGTAACCAACGGAGAATGAGAACGACACTCATTTCATATCAGGTAACTATAGAGATTAGCAAACATGCTCTCCCGCCTCAGTTGCCATCGCAGCACTGATAATAGTGCTCCCTGCCTCCGTTTTACACAAACAGGGCGCAAACCAAACATTTTAATTTCAGTGCGTCTTCGTGTCTGTGGAAGGATCATTAAACCGAGGCCTAATAAATGTGGCTAACCATGATGGATGGCTGAACGACTTCATAGTCCTCTTCCTGCCTCGATGGAGATAAGTTGTTCCTGCGATGCTTCATGCATTGTGACGTCTCCTCCGGGTTCTTGCAGGGGAGGCGAAATCACTCCACCCCTCGAATCCATCAGGCTTTGGAGGGGGGCTCTATACAGCTTGTTAGAGTAACACGTATGACCATGTAGGAGCCCTAATGAGCGGGGAGCTACCCGGGAGAACCGTGTCTGGACGACAGAGAACATAAATCTCCTGTCCTGCTCTGCGCCCCGGGGACTGCACGAACACCAAAATCGTGCGAGTCTGTGTGAATCTACAGAACATGTGTGTGTGTGTGTGCACACGAACACACACATAATGCAGATGACTATAGCAGCATCCTCCTGGGAGTCTCATCTACCATAGTTGAAAGAAGCAGGTTGTTTGAATTATGATCTAACAATAGTGTTCCACTCTCACTCTATAAATGAATCCAATACTGGCATATCTATCATTACCACAGGACTCGCACTCAGCTTGCTTCTTTTTATTTGGAACGAGTTTTTGGAAATCAATCCGGGCCTACTCTGCTTCGCAAAACCCGCCCTGCAGGTTATAATAATTCCTCCCTGTTTTCAGATTCGCTGTACATAAACTGCAGTCCATGGCATTGATCAGATTTAGTGCGTCTCACTCTCTTCCTTCCTGCTTCCTGAGAGAACTCGGCTATGTTTATCTCCTGCACCTCCGTGGTATAGAGTAACATGTATACTGGCAGACTATTCCCCGAGACGCGCTTTCATTCACCTTGCAGGGCCGCAGTGTGAGGTGTGTAATGGAGGTATGAAACTCCATTAAAGTATTGATTTGTGGGTGAAGTTTACTTCTTTCACTGTTGGATAGACATAGTGTTCATGCCTGGGTGTCTGCATGAGAGAGGGAGAGAGAGAGAGATATGGACAGTGCATGCGTGTGTGCCACTGGAATTTGTACCAGAGTGTGTGTGCGTGAGAGAGAGAGACAGTCTATGTGTGAGTTATACCGCCCCGGGGAGCTGCTATGGTCATATTTTAATAACTCACAGTATGTTGGATTATGTACTGTGGGCTTGTAATATCACACCGTCAGGGCAAAGCCCTAACAGATTCTCTGTTAGCTGGTCCTTAGCAGGAGAAAAAAAAAAAGGAACACACATATCAGGGGACTCGCCAAAACATTGTTTTCAGTTCTGCAGCACTTGTGAAAATGTGAGCTCCCACATGATTCCAGTTCAAAGGTATGCCTTCGCCGTTTTGTCTGCCTCAGCACGCAGCGCTCTCTCTCCCGGCTACAATGAACAGAGCTCCAGGTTTAATAGGCCTTAAGTAGCGCACCCCCTTTGCTGCCTTTGAAGAGCAAACACTCTCTCGCTCTCTCTCTCACACACACATATATATATACACACACATTGCTGTGCGAGCAATAAAAAACTGTGGAACAGTGGCTAGTTCTCTCTCTGACACATCAAAAGGAGAGCTAAGGGGAGTAATGTGTGGAATGATGTGTGTGTAGACCAAGGCCGGGATGCCATTCATGGTTGTAGTGTTGTGGTTTTAACTGCCGGAGGAGGCTTTAAGGCTGCGGCTGGCGAGTTCCATACAGTAGTTTTAACACATGGCTCGCTGCAATCTCAAGTGCTGTTATAAGTACAACAGACAATAGAAATATATGACTTAAACATACACAGTAAATATCTGAATGAAACTGTCTCTGACACAGTTACAGTCATAAACTGTTATTATTTGAGATCATAAAGTCGTTAAAAGGTAATTAAAAATGTAATAAATAAGGTGTTACTTAAAATGTTTGGCTTAAAATGTTTTGCCTTTCATGTAAGCTCTCTGTATAATGCAGAACAGACCATATTCACAAGGCGGCCATTTTTTCCTCTGACGTCAAACTCAAGCTGCTGGGATCACGTTACGCTGCTGTGTTCCACATTGTAAGTCATATATAAATGTAGGGAATTTTACAAATGTTCATTATTTCAGCTCCTCCTGATTGAAAGATAATGAGTAGTGAAAATTCGGAGGGACATGGGCCATATATCATGGTAAAACAAAATATTTAAGAACCTGTTAGCTAACGTTAGCACTCAACCACTTCCTAGCTAACTTTAATGGTTAACCTTGTAGAGCTGGTCCTTTATATTAGCTTGATTGCAGAACTGACGAACCCTTCGACTAAATTGACTTGAAAAATTATTTTCTTTAATTCACAAACATCATACGTGTGATCCATGACACAATTCAAACAGGATCAAAAATATATTTGTCTCTCCCCATTGACTAGTCTGCATATTTTTTCCAAAATAAGGTTCCTTGAGGTTCACTAGAAGGGACATGACGTCGGCTCTCTATGATCTATTTAAAAGGACCACAGTTTCCTTGAGGGCATTGTGTGAAATGTTCTGATGCCATGTGTCCAGTAACATTATGGGTGAGAACCAACATGGCTGCAGATTCTGCTCGTGGTCCAAAAGGCGCACACAGTTATTATCTGTAATTTGTTACATATATATATAAAATGTTGTTAATGTGCCCTTACACAGACATGATACATTTTCAGTCATTTTTATTTTATTTCAGCCTGTTTCTATTGTGCTAACAGGTTTTGGGATGCTTATCAATGGACATTAGCTTGAGAGACTTAGACTATAAAGCAAATGAGAGAAGCATGTGAAACTTCTATATCTTTTGTTTTGTAGTAGTTTTCACAGTGCCTGCCTGTAGCAGACAGAGGGCAAAAATAAACCTTCGAAAGACATCTGTCTGCTGCGAGGTCAATATTTCACTGGACCTGTGTAGATACAATGACAGTCATGTGCTTGATAGAATATCGGCAGTATCACTTCCTTGTGACACAAAATCCTCGTGAGCATGACGCAGCTCACTCTATAAAGCAATAAAGACCGTAAACCATATTGAGAAAGCATCCTGTTTTTGAGAGACAGAAAGCGAAACCGAACTGGGTGCACACACAGCGCACTGCATCTGTGCGGGTGTGTGCATTGCATGTAAGCACATATGCATGTTCACGTGTCTGACTGTGAGCTATCGTATAACTCTGAAGGAGACGGGGAGAGTTACAATTAGCCTTCTGCCGAAAGCACAGCCTCATCCTATGAGCCATGTTTACGCTTTAGTCACGCAGTAATTACATATGTTGCCTTATGTTTTCTATTTCCCATAAAGTCGGGGACGTAATGAGGGAAAAAGCAAATTAGAAAAAGGAAAAAAAACTGCACTACACGGTGCTCTTTTTGTCTTCAAGCTCATTTAGGCCTCAGAGAACGTCTATGGGGTTTGAGATGGGAGGCGAGGAGGGGAAGAGAGGACTGTAAACAGGGACTTTGCCTCTCCAGATGGGAAACTTCTGTTAAGCTGTAATGAGAATGCATAATGACGCAAACAAGCTTGATGGAGTTAGACATGGCAGCGCCTTCATTCAGCAATACGAGAACAAAAAAAAACAACCAAAAACCTATTACAACATACTCTTTTTTCTTTTCTTGCTTTATTCTCTATGATATCCATTTCGAGCCATGAGCTATAAGTGGGAGAGAAATGTCTTCATTAAATGTTTAAGGGAACATGTTTCATTTCTTTTTCACTGTTTTTTTTTTCTCCTCCCCGCCGTGCCCAATAGGGAGAGCCGATAAAAAAGGCAAGTACAAATGATAAAAAAACAAAGAACAGGACTGACTGCTCCTAATGGGACTGTTTTCAGCAGCTGCATTAACAAGCCTGTTTGATTTCCTTCTCCTAAGTGAAGTTGTCAGCCCATGTGTCCAGAGTGCTATGTTTAGGATGTCTAAAAGAGTTGTGTTTTCTGGCACCAGCCGATAATAAATGCTAAAGGGGTGACCTTATGTCTCTTTCCCCTGTGTTGCTCTACGGTCATTCTCAAAACAGAGCGAGAAATCCTCCTGAGCTGAGGTCAAGAATCCATCACCGATGTTTTTACAATAACACTCATTTCCATACCGACTCCGTGAGAAACAGGCCTGAAGGGAGCGAGCGCTGCCTCCGGTTGTGACGAAGCTCCTCTCGAAAAAACATCATAAAGCAACACATTACTTCCAATTGAATCCCTCTAGTGTCGAATAAGGTTAAAATACTTGTACCTCTCTCCGTGTGCTCCTTTACATATGCAAATAGGAGAATTCTGAATTGTCTGCTCCCATTTCCATAATGTGAATCATGAGCCTTAGGTTTGCTTGGTTGATTTCCAGTTATGCTCCAAAACAAAATCCATATTTGGCACTGTTAAAAAAGAGCAAAGATTAGTGCATTGTGAGAAATGCCAGATTACACGCACACACATTCCGTAGTAGACACACACAGATGTATGAAAACACACACACTTTTCATAGACCAGTGTGTTGTGAAAGAGTCCTATGATTGTGAATTACTTCACCATGACTGTTTTGATGAGAATGTATTGCCTTGTCCTTGGAAATGTGGCGCAGCAGTCGATATGGTTCTACAGACTCGGTAATGCTCTCCACTGTGAAGGCAACAGACTAAAGACGCTCTTCGACTGGTGAAACAATAGAGGAGAGTTGGGGGGGTGGGGGGCATTCTTTTGCAGAGTCGGCATTATTGGATTTGGATTGTAACATGGTGGTATCAAGTTAGGCCTGTGAATATCACGTCGGAATCACAATAGACAAGGGCCGATTGTTATTGCACCACACTTTCCATTAATAATTCAATCATTTGACCCGTGACATGATTTCCCGTAAAACAATCTGATCCTCTGAGGCCTGATAGAGATATTTGAAATCCGCCAGTGTGTGTGCCGTGCGTTCGCGTGCGCGCGCCTGTTTTTGACCTTCCCAGTACGACACAGAACTGGTGCCTGAGGCTACAAGTATAATATTTAGAGGAGGGGAGAGACAAGATATCAAAAAGTGTGTGTAGCAGCCAGTGTGCTGCGGCATTTTCCCCAACTAAAGATGCAGCTCGCCCCGAGGGTGCTCCAATAAGCGCGCCACAGGAATGGAAGGCCCTACACACACACACACACACACACACACACACACACACACACACACACAGACACGCTATGCACTCAAAACTGAGCAGCACTCTGGAAGCGCGAGCAGAAAATCAGTGCAATGTATCCAGAGTGCATTAAGTATAAAAACAGTGTGTGAGAGAGGGTGGAAACTCAGCTCAGTAATGTTATAATACATTGTTTTAGGGATCACTACTGACAGGCAACGCCGCTGTTCCAACTTAGGCCTCACACACACGTGGACTTAGATGAATGCAGGGACGCGGGCAAACACACACAACCATGCATGCGCTGGAAAAAGCCTGGGTGCCATCTATCAGGCTGCAGACGGGAGCCTTGGAAGGGGGAAATCTGTCCTGTGATGGCTCTAAATGAGGGCTGTGGCGGCGCTGTCACATTGCGTTTGGCTGGAACACGGGAGCGACGAGGGGCCGCGAGGGGCGGAGGGCATGGACACTGTGTACTGATATAATGAACTTGGGAGATGGCTTGGGAGCATGGGCAGACACTGTGATTCTGTCACAGCTAGTGGTGTTCTACTCCTGCTGCTGCAAGGGAAAAAGAAAAGAGACAGAGAGAGAGAGAGAGAGAGAGAGAGAGGTGGGGATAGGAGAGGAAGTAAATTGAGTGCAGAGAAGACAAGAGTGAGGAAGAGGCACAGGCAATGATCAAGAAGACAGAAAAACAGAAGGAGAATGAGAGGCAGAGAAGGGGCTGGGAATGCATAAGCAGCCCCGCGGATAAACACAGCACTAATCGCTGCTGGATTGGCGAGGCAATACCAGTGTTATACCAGAAGAATATTTACTCTAATTAGAGGCAGCTAATGTGTCTCCAGGTATAAAGGCTGTCAGCACTTTCCTGAGAATAATTAGAAGCACAGAGCATGCATTGTCCAGGAGAGCGGCGCAGAGCTCCCTTTGTACATCATTAACAGTTCACTGACAACAAAAGCAGAGTTAATAGAATGTAATGTGGTCTCCTCACCCATCCGTTTGTTCAAATGGTCATTAGGGTAATGCAGAATAATTCCTTCCTTCTGTAACCCCAAAACTCCACAACTCCTCCCACCTCCCATGTGCCCATTTTTGTGATTTCTTCCTCTGAAGTCCTGCCTCCATTCCTCTCTTTTTTCCCCCTAGACGGAGAGAATTTTCTCCAGCCCCTGTCCTCCACATCGAGATGATAAACATGATTTCATGGCGCGTTACAATCATCAGTCTTCGTAAAACACACGAAATCCTCTATAAAAGAATTAATTCTTGCCGCGGAGAGACAGCGCCAAATGTATAGATTTACTATTCCACAGTCGAGTTCCCCACCGTGTTTTAATGCATCATAAACACTTGGTGTTTTTTGGTCTCTGTTCCAATAAAAACAGAGAGCGCGGGGGTGTAATATCTGGAGCTGGGGGAAATTAAAGCTGAAGTTCCTCTCCTCCTCGGTGCACTCCCAGCTCGCACACTCACACGCACACGCACGCACACACACGGTTAATCAGCAGCCCAGAGAGAAATCTAAGACCACATCTACACCCAGTGGAGGGAACCTGATACAACCACATCTACCCCCCCCCCCCCCCCCCCCCCAACACACACACACACACACACACACACACACACACACACATTCCCCGCTTTCTCTTAATCATCAACACATACACATGCTCCTCCTGCTGATAAATTACACGCAAGGTTCAGTATGATTAACTAAAGTTAATGAAGACTGAAAGTGATCTCAAACAAGGTAACTATAGAGGGGAAGTCTTTGAGTGCATAAGAAAACCAGTGCACTTTCTTTTTTTTTTTTTTCCATTTCTGCTTCTGCTGCTATTTCAAAAGTCCTTTCAGTGTGCGGTGACAAACATAACCCTTCTGACTGGTGGAAAAATAAATCATACTTTCAAGTGAAGACAAATGCCTTATCCGTTGGGAGTAGCCTCAGGCTATAGTCATAATGGCCTCCCTCTATTTCTTTCTGCCTCCCTCTCTCTCTCTCTCTCTCTCCTTCCTTCTTGTTGTCTCAAGGCGGGGAGTTTCCCCTGCACTACTGTAGTTTTAAATGTCCACCCAAACCAGGCTTACGCAGCACAAAACTAGCTCAAGGCAGATCAGAATCAAGGTGAATATTCCGGTTTTAAGACTTGTTTTATGACCCACCCCGAGAGGGTGAGAAGCACTTCCAGTCCCCAAGGCAAAACTGCTGCTCGGCTGCAATTTTGAGCAAACAAGTGAAAACTCATCAGTCACATCTTCGACTATCATAACACAATTATACCCCACGCATGGCACAGGGTCGTTACTCATGTCTGATCTTGTGTCACGGCCATAAAAACTGTGGTTTTCCTAACACTGCAATCAGCAATGTGTGTGTTTGGCCCGGCCCAGGCTTGGCCCGGCGCGGGCCAGGCCAGCTGCAGAAGTCTGTCTCCTCTCCTCTCTCGCCTCCTCCTGCTCTCAGTGCTATCAGGTTGCCACTCCTCCTCCTCCAGCCCATTACACAGGCCTCTTTATGCTGCGCTAAAAGCTGCTCATGTTCAAACACTCCTGGGAAAAGCTCCTTAAAACACGTCAGGATGAGAGGCCCTGTCTGGTAAAATATTAATAGGAACTTAATTGGTTGTTAATGGACTGGTGCTTGGGTAGGAATCGCCCTCCATTAGATAGGCCACCGAAGCAACCCATTCAGGGGTGTCATCTTACCACCTCCACGATCTAATTGTTTTCCGGTCACTGTAGCCGTGAGTTGCCGTAACCTGGTGTTAAAGACATTACTGCTGGAGTTTTATGTAAGGTCCTGCGAGCAGTGCTGGACCTTGTGCCGACCACATTTCCTCGTCAGCTTGGGAGTGTGGGTGTTCAGTTACTTTGGCATCAAGTTTGAACCAACTCCACTTCTCTTTTGTTTTCCTCTGTGTCATCCTCACACATTGAAAAGCGAATCATCACATTGAAAGTCCCGTTAATCTCTCCTCCAACTCCACATAAGGAAACAGTTTGAACTTTTGTTGTTTGTGGCCAGTGTGTTTGTGCTTTTTGCGGTTGCCGTTACCCAACAGGAAAAATCCCTCTTCTGCTAGAGTAGGCATGTAATATTGATGCAGAGCAGACTCGCAGAGACACAGAAATCAAATGGAATCTGAACTAAGTTCAAATGTCGACATCAACACATACATTTTTGATCGTAGCAAACCTACGAGACGCCATTCCTTTTAAGGGGAAGCCACAGGGGCCTGTGCAGCGGTGGAATATATTTAGAAATAAGTGATATTTCAGCGTGTCTTTCGATTCCCAACTTCGTTCAGCTCCAATTCATTTATGAGAGGGACAAATACTTGTTGAAAGAGGTTGTTCAGGAAATGGAACTTAAAATGGCGGAGGAGGTTACCCAGACGGACTGTTTTTTTTGTTTTTTTTTACAGTTGGGGCTTTTAAATGCACCATGTAAAAATAAACCAGCTCTCACAGATTGTTATTTTCTCATTGGCCCTGCAGACATTTGTTAATATCAGTGGTTGAACGTAACTGAGTACATTTACAAAAGTGCTCTACTTTTATATCTACAATTTCAAAGTAATTGTATTTAACTTCAGTATTTTCATTTCATGCTTCTTTGTTTCTACTTCTCGAGAGCTTTAGTTACTAGTTACTTTGAAGATTCATATTAATAAAACATATAAATCAACTCATATGTTGTAATGTATCATAATATGTTGTATATAATGTATTGTAAATTAGCGCCACCTTTACCAGCTGCAACATTAAAGTAATTAACATATTAATGCACCAAATAATAATTTGATTTGATAATCAGTGATTTCAAATATAATTGACAGAAATGGGAAGAAAGAAATTCTGCATTATGAGTACTTTTACTTTTGGTACTTTAAGTATATTATGACACTAATACTTTTAGTACTTTTAGTCAAATGTGCAATATTTAAGAATTTTAGTTAAAAAAATAATGTTTAAAAAATTAACTTAAATTTCAGCTGAAAGTAAGAAATAATAGTTTTGGGATTATGACGTCTTTGTATTGTGTCACAGAGATATCTACTGAAGTTAGCATGCTAACCAGCTAGCACAGTCCTGCTCTAAACCTCCTGTAATTGTGGTGTAAACATCAACACCCAGTCAAGGCCAATTCTTACATATTGCACCTTTGAGTAAGATTTGATATGCAGGACATTCACGAGCATTTTTACTCTGTAGTATTGATATTTTTACTTAAAGCAACAACAAGGAACCTCCAATTTTTTTTTAATCTATCATGACATGGCCTTTGGGGGCCATGAAAGAAATTAAACTTTGTTTTATTGTCATACCATACCAACAGACGAGAGCAGCTTCCTTCTTTAGTCAATGCTTCTGTAGGCCATACAGAGGCATCAGTATTAAATTAAGAGTGTTTTATAACCAGGTATATATTCCTTGTAGTACATTCAAGGAAAAGATCATTCTATCCTCCATTAAGGGTCAATATTGTTAAAAAAAAAACCAGTATATTTTTCCTTCAATATATACTTTTTTTTATGAATAAAACTTCTACTAAAATGTGTTTTTTTAAAAAGTCTTCACTTCCGAATCATTGATTAAATAAGTTCACCCAAAATGAAAATTCTGTCACTATCTTCTCACCCACATGCCGATGGAAAGTCAGATGAAGTTCTGTAGTAGATAATAACTGAATTTTCCTTTTTTGGGCGAACGTATCCTTTAAGTTTTCACATTTAAACCCTGACCTCCCCTCTGATTGAAATGCCCTCTTTATTTACTTGTCTCCTTCACTGCTCTGAACTACCATCTCGTGACTCTGACGATTTAACGGTAACCGTGTTCAAACACTGAGTGAATCCGTGTCCAATTACATTACGAAGCAAATGTCAATGGATCCAACAGATGTTGTCTCACCACACGAATGCTGAGTTTCAGTTTCCTGATGCACATTCAACACCCGCCACTAGATGGTATTAAAACACAGGCAGCCAATTTCTGATGCCAGATCGGCAGACATGGCTGTTTCTCACGGGATAATGAGATGAAATATGTCAGCCAGGCCTCCTGTTTGACTCTGTGATATGTTCTGGTTTCCTGCTGTGATCTATTACCTGGCTGAGTGGAGGCTGAGGTAATCCTGAGGGTTGGTAATGCAGTGGTAGAGAAGACTTGCCTGTCTGTTCTCTAAAGCCTGCCTGCCGTGCTTGACTGCATTGCAGACTGAAATGAATCTATCAGACAGGAGGAAAAACAGGAAGATTACCGTATCAGCATTAGCATGCACTCAAAGGAGACCCCACTTTAACGAGATTTGTGCACGTCTTTCACCCTGCCCTCATTATCAGCAAACAGATACACACTCATGCTTCACTTTTATTACGTGTTAAGCCGTCAGGGTTGCAACAAATGAACAGATTCTTGGCTGGACCTTTAACAAAAATGTCAGAGGCTACAAACGAACACATGATGACACACAACAAAGCACTTGCAAAGAACACTTTTAGAAATAGTAGAAAAGTTACAACGGTATGAAATGTCCGATCTGGAAAAAATTGTACTCGAATAACGTTTCACACTCATAAACAAGCACACGAAACAAAGTCACCCATAGTGTTAGTCGACTAATGAGTCATTCCAGTCGAGTGTGTTTTGTGCAATTATTTTCATCATTGTTTCTGGTGTGCCCTTTTGACATCCCAACATTCATAAATATACATGAAACTTGCAGTCGCTCGCAGTTTGTTTTGTCGCCGCCTAAAACTATTAGTCAACCATTAATTCTGTGCATGAGAATAGCTTTAAAAAAATGTTTTTCCATGCCCTCAGGCAAGACAGCTTTCTCTTTAGCATGCATGCCACAACCATTTATTAACTGTCAATCAACGACTTTGTTCATCTCAGGTGCACACAATAACATTCATTGTGGGGAAAAAGCGAGTCCAAATGTCATACTACTGTGCACAGACAAGCTTTGGTGATGTGAACTCTGTTTTTTCTCATTACCGTCTCAGTCCTCAAAATGACATGCTGTCATGTTATCAATGTGAAGAAGGCTGCATGCCAGGTGGTTTGGCCGTTCAGGAGCTCGTGTGGAGGAATGCATGCTAAAAGGTGTTTTAATCGGCTCCAGAAACACTGGATGTGCGTGGTACAGATAACAGGCATTAAGAAGAACAGAGCTGATGCAATTACAGGAATAAAAGAATGTGCTGTATGCCCTTCTTTTGACTCTCACTCTGCAGGTAAAAGGGGGTTTGTATGCTTTACACCTTATAAAATCATTAATCCTCTCGAGCTTCACCAGAATTGGTCAAAAGGACGGGCTACCGGAGCTCAAGTGACCTAAAGGGCAATCAGAGACTCCTCTCTAGGCGGTATTGTGGAAAAGTATGGGCTTGACCATGCCAGAGAGGATCTTGGGCACATGAACGCTCACAATCTCTGAGATCATCTCTGGAAAGTTGACCCGCGTCTGCAGGGACTGGGCTTGGATGAACAGATCATAGGTGAACTGGTGCAACTTCCTCACAATCTATGAATGAGAGAGAGAGAGAGAGAGGCAGAGATCAGGCATCGGGTTATTAATAACAAAGATGATACGCTTTAATGTGTACAGCATTGAAAAAGAACAAAGCCAGCGGATAAAAGAGGAAATGACAAATGGCACTGAAGCCTGCCTTTGAGCTCTAAGAGGTGATTTAAAGAGATGACACTGGTTGTGGCCGTCTAAGCTCCACAGGCAGGGGAAAAGCCGGAAGGGGTCTGAAGTGCAAAGTCTTGATCAACTGCCTGGTTCTCTGCCCTAAAGGGCCCTACCAGACAATCCCTGTCTGCCCTCTAGCTCATAAGGCATTAGGCGATCCGAGATGTGAGTGGGACACAGACAAAGCTGAGCCTTTAAGGGTAAATCCACAGTGAAAGACACAAGGCTGAAACTGCTGCGGTGGGAAATTTTCCAGCTCATCTGGTCATGCCCGAAACACTGATGTCAGGAGTTTACTTCGAAATCTGTTTGTTCTTACAATCAGTATTAAAAGTTCAAGTAGTATTGAGGCGGAAAACAGCTGATCTACACCCTCTAGTGGATGCAGCCACGCATCTTCAGTCACATCTCCATTCACCAAACATCGTTTCAGATCCATGTAAGCATAGTTTTTAAGCCCATACAGTAATATTTAATCGTTACAAAAATCACTGTAAAAGGTTTTATGTGTACAAATATAATCAGCTACCCAGGCCTAGATAAATGCCTTCAAAAAGTTCTCTAAACATGCTTTCTTTTAAATTTTACTGACTTTAATTGTCTTGGCTACATCCGCACATGAAGTAGGGGGATGTACAAAAATAAAGTCAAGAAGGATACAGTGAATAACAGCAGAAAACATTAAATTTGAGCCTTCTGTTTGGTTAAAGTACTCATGAGAGTCAAATCGTTACCATAAAGTACACTGGGAGCTTTAAATTTGAAAGCCCTGTACATTTTTTTTTAGGTTTATGAAGACAGTTTTTACTTAAATTAATTTAATTTTATTTTATTTAAGGAAAAACAATACAAATACACGTGGACACTCACTGGCCACTTCATTAGGTAAACCTGTATGCTGTAATGCAATCCAATACAACAGCTCTGGCATAAATATTGCCTTTACAAAATTGATAATGTTCAGTGGTGCAGTGGTGTTGAACTGGACTTGAGAGGTGTTTCTGATATTTTGTCCATGTAATTTACATACATGAGAGGGGCAGAATATGAGAAACACCTATGACATCAATTATTACCGTTCTGAGAGCCTCAACAAAAAATGTTCAGCTTTATAAAAGTACATTTTACATCAGAGCTTCTCAATTGGTTTGCATTGCCTTGTACAGGTGTACCTAATGAAGTGGCCAGTGGGTGCATATCTGTTTACACATACATCTAAAGAACTTAAGGCAGTTCTCATCTCTGTTGCTGCTGTTTTCTTTGTGTGAAAGCTTCTGTGGTTTTACATTAATACTTAACCCCGCATCAGCCAAAAACAAACAATTAAAAGCATAAAGTTGTCACACTTTCCTTTACCGGATGTTAAATTCAAATTCAGCATGTGGCTGTAAAACTGAAACAGCTTTTAAGACTGCAGCTTAAATTTTGACGGGTGAGATAGTCAACTATCCATAGCGAACTACTGTACCATTAAATACACAGATGTGTAAATTATTCACATTCTTCAACGGGACTTTCTACATTTTCTTTTATTGCTTTAAGTTGTCCTCGACTTCATCTGGAGTCGGAAACTCCTCCATACCTATTAAAAAGTAAGCAGTAGATGATGCACATTTACATCTGCATATCTGAACTGTGGCTGCTATGTGTCTTGGCAGTACAGTGTGTCAAATCTGACACGCAGGAGGGTGCTGGGTGACCTGCCAAACATCTTTTAACCTTTATTTAGACGGAACAGCTCAGAGAGACGACAGGAATTGGGAAGAGAGAGTGGGGGGATGACATGTAGTGTCACAGGTTGGAATCGAACCCGGGACGCTGCTGAAGGCTCTGAGGACCCTGCCTCTGTTAGCTCTATGAGGCACACACTCTACCAGGTGAGCTACTGTACCAAACTTTTTCTAATCCTCAATAAAAATAAAATGGTTCGGAGAGGGATTTTCTTTTGAAGGAAGACGTGTTTTAACTGCTTCACAAGGAGTTGACGGCAGAGTAAGGCAATTTTGTATCAGGAGAGACTTCAGGGATATGGTCTGAAGTGTACTGGATCACACGGATTCAGAAAACAAACTTTATTAAAGGACTAATGTTTCAACGCCAAACAATACAGAGACTCACATCCTCTTGAATAACTTCCCCTAATCAGGACGTTAATCCAGCAAATGCTGAAAAAAGTAGGGGATAAATAAACTGCATGTTTTGGTTTGTTTATACCAATAAACATGTGCCAGTTTCTTACAGTGGGCTAAATTATGCTGTTAGTATCAGAGAGACGTTTTTTGCATGATGGCCTTTCAGGCTGTGCAAATTGCTGTCATACAGGCCCAGTGCAAATCATTAATACATTCATTTAGTTAATAATAAATGAGTCAGTTAATTTGAAACTAAAGATTTTCACTGATAGATGAGTTATCAGCCTTTTCATGTTTATTCATTTTGTGTGTTAATATTGTTAATGTTTGTAAATGAACTGGCCCCTGGCCTCCTGCTATTTTGCAAAAGTAGCTCTCAGACAAACCAAGCTGCCTATCCCTGCAGTAAGAATCAAAGGTTGGACTGGAAGTGCAGTCTGCAGCTGCTGGGTGATATTGGCTACGACCAGATTGCATCATGGACAATGTGAGTCAATTCATTTTAGAGATTTTTCTGATGAAGCAATGCTACCAGCAGAGGGTAATCTGATTCCCAACCAAACTGATGGTGTACCCCAGTTAGTGATCAGAATGAAATTACTGCTGATAAAAGTTTGTCTGTAACTTAACTTCAACACTCTTGCTTAAATTTTAAATGTAATAACTGATTGAAGTAATCCAGCCATGAAATGATCCAAACTGAGGTAGCTTACAGTAGCTGGTTAATACATTTATACTGTTTTTCTGTAAACCAACTTCCTTGTTCCTTGGACTTGTGGGAGCCACACTTCAATCTACTTGCTCACTAACTTAAATTACATATATACAATAGTTAATGGAGTCACAGCATGGCTTGTTTTCATATGAGAGGCAGAATTGTGTCTATTACCGACTGGAGATAGTCCAGCAGCTGTGTGAGCTGAAACAGCCTCTGTGTACGGGTGGTCTCCCCGCAGTGACTGGCCAAGCGGTCCAGCTCCTTGATGTAGGAGGTCCGCAGTTCATCAAAACATCGCTGGCTCTTCAGGCCCTCCGCTGGCACTGTGACCACAAAGCCAGAACACAACAATAACTCTCACAGACTTTATCCATCCTGTCAATCCTCTGAAGTATAGCTTCGCTCTATTGTCATATTTCACTTTCTGAGTTGACATTAAACTTAATATTTCAGACTCGGTCCCAGCGGACTCACTGATGCTGAAGAGGACCAGGGCCTTCATGCAGAGGAACTCCTCCTGGGTGACCTTCAGCATGCAGAACCTTTGGGACAGCAGCTTCATCCTCACACAGTGTTCATACATACTGGACACCTGCATTCGCTGGCTGTCAGGGGAGAAAAAAACCAAAACGTCGTGAGAGGAGGAAGAAGGAGCACACGGTGCGACAAGAGCAGAAGTGAGAAGACAAGAGAGGGTCGGGCAGGGAGGGACACAGAAAGGTGGAAGACAATTAACGATGGCAGGAGCGAGAGTGGAGGAACAAAAGAGAGGAAAAAGCAGCAGAGGTGAGAAAAATGAGTGAGATGGATAATGGAAAAAAAGAACGACAGGGAGGCAGAGAAAAATGAGGGTCAGCAGCAAGGGCAGGCGTATCCATTACCATGCAGGTCAAAAGCAGCCCGATAGAGTGACAGAGGTCTAATGCAGACAGAATGAGTGTTTTGCTAATGTTGCACGAAACACCAGCCAAGTGAAAGCTGCTCTGAGGGCCTGCCTGCGGCTGGCTTAAGCATTCTGAGCTACACCCTCCTTAAGACAATTCACTGATAAGAGGAGGTGGGATTGTTACTCGTACAATGTACAGTGATTTGCCTCACAAACTCTGCATTAAGTTCCTAAAAGTACAAAGAAAAGACAAAAGACAGGAGTCGGGGTGTCAGAAATGTTTCGATCAAGGCTGGAGGAAGTTGAAAAACTTGTCAAAGTGAAAAAAGAAAATGTTGTAAAGATGAAACGGAATAAATCATCAGAGGTGATCCCTCTGCGGCCACGTATGTCAGACGTAAAGGAAACGGTAGGAACAGAACAGACTTGTTTACTGTCTCGCCGAGACGAGACGACATTCATCGTCTGATTTTTTAAATCTTCCTCTGAAGCTCCTATTCCACTGTGCCTTTCTTTCCAACTGAGATGACAGGTGAAGTCTCATGATACTCCAACAAACCCAATGTCACGATGATTATTACGGCTGTTTAGGCCCGAACCTATCAAACTTTGTTTGATAAAGAGACTTCAGCAGCTTCGACAAACTTCGACTAACTTTGTTTAACTTAAACTTTAGTGAAATAACTTTTATCTTGTGTGTCCTGTCCTCTTCAGGTCCTCACCATGGTGGCGAGGAGGTCATGTGGCTGAGGCACTACTAGACATCTAACCCTAACCCTTACCCTGTCTGTCCTGGGAGAGGGATCCCTCCTCTGTGGCTCTTCCTGAGGTTTCTTTCAGTCTTCCCCCTGCTACAAGGGTTTTTCTGGGGAGTGTTTCTAAGGACAGAGGGTGTTGCTCACTGTACAGATTGCAAAGCCCTCTGAGGCAATGTGATTGTGATTTTTGGGCTGTATAAATAACTTGACTTGACTCAACAGAAGTCTATTTTTCATGACTTACTCATTGAAGACAAGGTCCGGAGCGAAGTAGAGCATGGAGCTGTTGGTGAGTGTGTAGGACCTCCAGCCCAAAGCAAACACCATCACCCCCATCCACGACAGCTGAATCAGTGACATCTGATCATCCACATGGAGGTCACGGAAACCTGTTGGACACATTTTATCAAACGTCTGCTGGTGTAAAAATGAAAAAATGGACACTTAACAGGTTGAATAAATAAATGTGAAGACTTCTGACTGGTGACAACAGAGATATCACAGTGTGGGTACATTGCTGGCCATTTTCAGCCTGACATTCTTGGCTTAACTATGAACATATCCCCCTCTAGTGGTTAATATTTGAACAGGTTTGTATTACATAGGATTGTCTGCCCCATCATTGATGTTCAACAGGCATACAATTGTGGTGAGAGTGATCTTGAGGCCAAACAGATATTATATATTTTTCCTGATAGCTTTATACCTTATGGGGGTTATACTCATGAGACTTCTTTGTACTTTGTTGTCCACTCTTGCTCAACACAAGTCTGACCTCTGCAGTGTTTTCCTTGGCATGAATAGTTTGTTAAGGATTACGCTAAAGCTGAAAGAACTACTGCAGCACTTTATCACACACAGCCTTGGCAGAAACACCTCCATGTGGCCTGGACTCATCTGAAGAGTGTTACCTTGGCCCGGAGACGCATTTACCTGGTATCGCCTTGGCCCAGCGCACCACGGTTACCAGCTGTCTCTCCCCAAGCTCGTTGAGGCTGGTGAGCAAGGATGCCGGGCTGTCTGGCAGGGCATGGTCGTGTCCGGCATTGACCACAGCCGGCTCGATGGTCTGCAGGATGCTGAGGAGCGAGAGGCAGGAGCGCAGGGTCTGGGGGATGGCCATCGTGAGGGCCTGGGACGCTGGCAGAGTTAAAGAGACAGAATGACACAGAACGGAAGAACAGTAGAAAAAGAAAATATGACACTAATTATGTGAAACCAGTCCTCACCCTGAGCCCTGGCAGCTGCACTTCCGGGCTCTAACCTCTGGCTTCCATGAACCAGAGGCTGTTCCTCCTCTCCGTTCCTCGTCTGGCCGGCTCCCTTCAGCCTGCGACCTAGAATCCATCAAGACCAAGACGAGAGGGTGAAAAGGAGATGGGAATTTCAAGCTGTTTAGTCTGATTATTACACAACACATAGCTAAGCAAATCAAGATGTAATACTACACTATGAATGACTAATCTATTACACTGTGTGTAAGCTGGAACATTTAACTTCTACTACTCCAGTGCAATTAACGTATTTGACCACCCTGACCACATATTTTCCAAAATACACACCGCACATACCTTCCTTCATACCTCCCTCCCTCTGTTCTCATCTTCCTCACCTTTGAGGCTCATTCCTGACATGAAGCATCTCTTCAAACGACACGACGCGCAGTTCTTCCGCCTCAGCTTGTCGATGGTGCAGTCGTTCCGGCTGGCGCAAAGGTGGTTCTGCTTACCTGGTGGCACACACATAAACACACACACACTTACAAAAAAAAAATCCCCGGGTGGGTGAGAGAGAGAGCGAGTTCAACAATGCCTGGATTTCCACTCGTAGCAACGATATGTGGGTGTTTGCTGAAAACAAATTGCTCGCCCCGCATAATGTCAGGTCACTGTGCCCTGCCTGCCTCCACAAACCGGCGAGTGGGTGTAAGAAATTAAATAAGCAGACTGGTAATTGTGTGTGGATGCGCTTGCATGTGTGCGTGTGTGCCACCCACCTGCAGCGGCTCGCTTGAAGAAAACTTTGCAGCTGCCACAGGTGACTGCTCCGTAGTGACAACCTGAGGCATCGTCGCCGCACACCTGACACACTCTCCTGTCCGACAGGTACACGCTGGGAAACAAATCGTCATGCCTGCACACCCACACACACACACACACACAGGGAAAAAAAATTCAAAACATGCAACAGATACAGCATAACAACAGTAGTTGTCCTCTAATGAGATCAGATTAAGGTCAATGTGTCTGCCCTCTGAGTGTTAAGCCGCCTGCTGTGGCATTTAGGGCACTAATTCCCTAAATAACAAACCAACTATGACAGGAGTGTATGACAACAATTGAAGGTATATACGAGATAAGCAAAGCTGTGATTAAAGAGCTAAAGAGTTAACACTTTTACTCCGAAGCATCTCCTTTCACGCCGAGCACAGAACCAGCAACAGGTGCTCTATCTCCTGTTTATAGAGACGCTGATATATTGCCTCTCATCTTGTGCGAACTTAGCCACAGCACAAATAAGGACAGTTCTGGAAAGCTGGTTGTGGTGATAGGGTGAACTTTGATTCTGCGTGCTGAAACACAACTTAGCCAAGGACAAGGGGAGCATGTGAGGCTGTCTGAGCACGAATGACTTAAATGCTGCCACACAGCTGCCTCTGGGCATGACTCCACTTCAATGGGAGGAATTAAAAACTACACAGAATAAACATGTTTGTGGGGTTTGATTTATTTGCGCTGTCAGGTTTAAACGATCCTTTGAAGAAATATCAAGAAGATCTGAGAGGGCAGTGCAGCTTCAGAGTGAGATTAATAGGCTTAATAAAGCATCAAATTCGAGAACAAAGCACAGGAAATACAACAATGCGATACTCATTAAGAGTAAGTATAAAGCCTGGCAGATTAAAGCATGCCCACTAGACACACGGCATGCGTCCTTTTGCTTCTGATCAGAGAAAGATGAGACTGATGGGAGGATGTGTGTGGCAACCTGTTGACGGGATTTCCCTGCAATAAAGAAGACCAAAAAAAATGTGTTAAAATCAGTTATTTACCTAAAAGTGCGATCCGTGCAGTCGACCCAAACGGCAGGCTCGGTCTTGATAGTGGAGAAAGTGGCATGCCCTTGAGGAACTGTACTTTGGTAACTTTCCGCTTGACCGTACTCGTGTGCCATCGCTGTGTGCGTGCCACCTTTACGACCCAGCTCCTCCTTGCTGTACCATGCACAGCGGCATCCCTGCCTGGATCCATTAGAGGCTTGCCCACAATTACAGTATTTACACAACAAAGTATGTCCACCTGTCTCCGGCTCGGATCGTCCGCTGTACGCGCACCACACACCCGGGGTATCCCTGTATAGGCTTGGATTGGCAGAGTAGGCAGAGTATGGTTTCACAGGCAGGAGCCCGTCCACTTGGGAGGGTGCTGGCAGCTCTGCCACCGGGTCAATGTACAAGTTTGATTCCTTGCTCACGTATCTGGATATCACCGGGCCGCGCGTCCCGGCTTGCGCGCTCTCCATTTCACCCGATCTGAGCAGATCCATGCAGCTCACCTGCTGAATGCCGTGGCACACCTCTCCAAACTCGTCCCCTCTTGAATAAGTGCCTGAGTTCATATCTCGAGGCGCTCCGAGATCCGGCACACCCCGAAGACTGCTCTCCACTGCGTGATCGAAGTCTGCTAAGGCGCTGCTGGAGGAGCACTGGCTCATGCTGCTGAGCGGAGGAGAAGACACCGTATCCAAGCCCAAGGACAGCGACACCGCCTTACTGAGCTCAGCAGTTGTCGGGCACGCACAGGTGTCCGCGGTATCCGAACGATCCACCCGCTCATTCATCATTAATGACTTTGACGTCTCTTCTAAATCAGACGCGCTCGGCTGAAAGGCCATCTTCACAAATAAAGCAACACTTTTCCAGGCGAGAAAACGCCTACCCCGACGAGACTCCGCTCATAGTCTCAGCGGACGGAAAATGCAGAGCTGTCGTCGCACTGAGTAGTTACAGAGAAGGGACGTCCCGTCGATCTGTGCCGCGAGTGAAGAAGGGCTGGCGAACTTTTTATAAAGTGACCTGTTTCCTCACGCAGAGGCTCAAGTCCGCCTGCCTTCACTTCATAAGTTACCGTTAGAAAACACGTAGGAGGACTTTGTACTCTCTGGCATGATGACCTGCTTACACACTAAACAACGGCCCTAAATGTAACTTATTATCTCAATTGGAGCCGCGCGTCCTGTCACTCGGCTGCACGCACTAGCCCAAGGTCTCGCGAGACAGCCAGCAGAAGCGTGTAACGCCGTCATGTGTGCCAGACTCTAATGGACCTCAGCACCGCTCTCACTGACCGCTGCCCCACGGCCCAATGGCGGATGTGCACTTGGTAACAAACACTGTAAACAAACAACAAACAACAAACCATTTATCAAGCTGTGTGAAGGTTTTAACAGTTACAATATAAAGGCCATCAACATAACATTAAAGATGAACTGCACTGTATTTATTATCAACATCAGTTGCAACTTAAGGATAAACAATTGCTTAAAGGTGCAATATGTAAGATTTTTTGACTGAGAGTATTTAAAACAGAAAGTGAAACAAATTTGGCGCTGTGATGTCCATGTATTTTGTTATAAAGCATGTTTAGCATGCTAACCTGCTAGCCCCAGACCATCCTGGTCCAAATATCCGGTGCTAGTAATAATAATAATAATAATAATAATAATAATAAATTTTATTTATAACGCTCTTTTACAGGTGCTCTAGTGGTGTAAATAAAAAACACTTTCCCGGTACTCCGAGCTCCCAGTCCAGACTGCTAGCTGCACAGCTAACTGAGCTAATGGCAACTGAGCGGTTGCTTTGACATGCTGCTTTCTCTTTGTTTGGAGTTTGGATTCAAAGAGGTGGCTAAATCGTTCATACTGCACCTTTAATAAATGGTTTTTAAAGCATTTCATCGTTTGTTAAAAATGAAATAACTATCAACATCTTGATCAACATCAAGATTAATAAACAAATAAGTCACTGTAAATATATACCTAACCATAAAGTTAGGCATAGTTCTATAATTTTGCTTATTTATTTATATTTCGTTATTCGTACACAATTCTTGCATTTATAGGACAGGTATAAACCTGTATTATACATTTCATTTATATGCATTTTACATT
Source organism: Pagrus pagrus (assembly GCF_965226575.1). Taxonomy (NCBI): domain Eukaryota; kingdom Metazoa; phylum Chordata; class Actinopteri; order Spariformes; family Sparidae; genus Pagrus; species Pagrus pagrus. The sequence goes on along the minus strand of NC_140189.1, from coordinate 16,599,398 downwards.
TCATTTCAATGTGTCTGTACTTATTAAAGGGGCACCATGTAGTTTGGAAGAAGAAATGCGAACTCAGAGGTAATTATACAAATTCTGAAATATTTATTTTTTCCATAACTGAATTAACAAGCTGTTCTCAGAGGAAAATAAGGTCCTGTGAGGGAAATTCTCTAATGTCCTTTTATTATTTTGATATGTTGTTCTTGCATATGAAACCTAACAGATATAGATGCAACATTAATAGGTGTGTAGGGTGAAATCTTGTGTCTGTGGGCTTCCGGCATGTGTTCTGTCGTGTGACAGCCATCTGTTTGCAGAGTATGAATGAATGTACTGTACATGGTGTAATGTGCCGTGAGAGCTAACATAAGGTGACTTAGGTTGAAGTATGACACACAACAATGGTTGAAGTGTATAAGACGTTATATGTGTATCCTAAGGCGGATGTGGAGATGATTAGAATCTTGTCTGTAGTGAGATCATATGTAATCTTGTTATTATGCTACAACTGTGAGTATTGTTTTCTGCTATTGTAAAGGATGAGGACAGACTGCCTCTCTTCATCTCATCATCTATGGGCTGCTGATAAGTGATTCTTGCTGGCAAGCGATAAAGAACTTCTCGAAAGAAATATTGTGGCAAACTTGGTGTTTTGACCAACTCTCATCTGCACTAGACAAGTGACTGATTTTCAGTTGCCACGACAGTCCCCAGAACACTGTTTGAAGCTAGAAAGGTGGCAGGGTCCGCCAAACATAAACAAAGTAAAACAGTATGAAACAGTGTTGTCCTTTAAGTTCAGTTTGTTTATTCAGTTTATTCAGTCATGAAAACAGAGAGAGTTTGTTTGTTTAGTTCAATAAAGATCTTTCACTCTCTCACTGAAATTTCTTCCCCAAAACTACATAGTGCACCTTTAAGATTTAGCTATTTAAATGGCAACTTGCATTTTCATGCCTCCTCCAGACTTTTAATAAAGTGAAACTACTGAAACACCACATCTTTTTAAGATCTTTGGCAAGGAGGCTCTAGGCTTGTGCCATGAATGCCTGTGTAAGCACAAGCCCAGGCTCCCCTGTGTTCAGAATATGATTGTTATTTTTTTGAAATTTTGGTTTAGTTTTATTTGAACTATTTAAAGGTAAACTTTGTAAGAGAGTAGTTTCTTAATTCTCATTACCATCTCGTCAAATACTGACACTGACACTACTGGCCTACAATCCCAGAGCATAAGTATTTGACAAGCTTACAATCAACTTTTGTTTTTTTTTTACAAGCTTGTTTGTAGACTAATTCACAAAAAGGTAAATGCGACAGGAAATGGCACTAAACATTCACAACAAAATGGAAAATATATCTTTTACAGGAACGGTCAATGAACGGTCGAATACTCACTCTATTCACTTTATTATCTGTTATCTGACAGCATACAATGGATGAGGACGTCGACAAGAAGAGACAGGTGTCGCCAACAACACACCAAAAGAATCTCATTTTATTAAAGTGCATTTTTAATCTTAGGCATATTTCTTTCAGCTATCAAGTCATAAGTGAATAAAAGAAGAGTGTTATTGTTTGTCTCTGGGTTGCTGTGTTTCTTGCAATAGTGGAGGCAGTGACACTGCAGAGGTGCAGTGATCGGATTACAGCACATGTGGCAAAGTAATGTTTTCTTGTAGTTTCCAGTTTATTAAAATTATATCGACTATTAGAGGGTGATTATTGGCTTTAACTTTTGATTGCAGCTCATCTGTTTTTGTGCCAAACAACAGTTTGTCTCATTGGGCACATTGCAGGTGATGCTTCCTCATTCATATTGGAAGTAATGCACACACAACACACAGAAAGTGTTTCCATATATTTTATTTCTGTTATACATAGTAGAGGATTTAACATTCAGAAGGAATAATAACAAGTGTCTTTAATGTCATTTCGTTCATTTATCACTTTTAAAGGTTTTCATTAGTTGGCATATTGAGATTGAGATTTTTCATGGATAATGGACATTTGTCATGTTTTCAACACTAAAATGGACCATGAATATGTTTTTGTTCCTGTAAGATTAAAAAGTATTTTAACACTGACTTGTTTCCAGATTAAACTGCATTAAAACCATGCACATTAAAGGCATCAAAGCACAGTAACAATATCATTTGCCATCATATTAATCCTGTTATGTCAATAATCTACACCTACACTTCTAAAATCTCTCAGTATGTCCAATTTTGTCATCTACTCTTATCTTGTCCTCAGTCTTAGTTGGACTCACATGGACTCAAATTCGTCAATGCGTTGTTTGGTGTTGCCCTGACGAATCTGACGTAAGGTCTTGTATTTGTCACGGCCCGCCTTCACATTCTCGGCGTGGATCAGGTCATTGATGGTCTTTTTGCTCTCGTCTACAGCTCCGGCCAGCTCAGTGCTCAGGAACTGAAGGAGAACAAAGACACACAGTGAATGAAATCTGCTTCCCTGAGAGTGTTTAGGAGGCTATTCAGGAGCCTCGCCCCTCTCGCCTCACCCGTCCTCCCCGCACTCCCCATCTGAAGACACTCTATTGTCCGTAGTTATTAAGTCCATTTTTGTGTTGAGTCCTCTATGCAACATCATATCTTGTTTTGGTTGAGCAATTTCAGTTGTAATAGGCCTGCATTGTCTGGATTAGATTTGCGACCTGAATGAAACCCAAGGAGTGATAATGTACCTGCAACAATGTTTGATTATGTGGAGTGCACTTAGTTCCTCGTGAAACACAAATTTTGTGCCATTAGTCTGCCCTATTCAAAGCAGAGTCATAGCCTCTATATGACTGACTATGGACAGAATAACTAATGAACCAAATCACTTTAAAATTATTTAACTTTTACCAACATTTAAAAAATCTGCATACATGTGCTAACTTTGGTGTAAAAATGAGGTTGGACAAGGAAGCAGTAGCAAGCAGAGTGTGCTATGCTTAGACACATGTTAAACTTATGAGGCCTCATATGTTTTTAATTAAACAGTTACTTTAAATAGTTTTGAAGAACTAAATCCAGTGATTGACACAAGAGTCCACAGCCAGCAGATCTCTGAGGCTGTCTAGGGACATTCAATATCTGTTGCAAAGGTCACAGAAATCCATCCAATACCAAAGACCAAGGCCAAAATTGTCATGGTGCCTTGAGCGGAAAAGTCAAGGGATTACCAAAGTCAGTGCAACAAATTAGTTGGGAAACTTGAATGTCTGTAAGAAGTTTGGCGCCTATCCAACAAGGAGATATCAAGCTATTTCACTGAATATGTGTTAACCTGTTGGTGGTACTAGTGAAAATGTCAGGGGAAATTCAACATTATTTGGATTCATCCTCTAGGGACCATGTATATCTGTTCTGCATTTCGTGACAATCCATCCAATAATTGTCAGGACAAGATGTTAACCTTATTAGGATGCTCGATGAAAAGTTAGGGGATCAACAAAGTCAGTAGGAGTCATCCTCTTTTGACCATGTATGTCTGTACCAAATTCCCATATAGCAGTGACTTTTGAGTCTGATTAACAGGCCGAGACTGTCATAGAGCCATGCCATAGAGCGTAGATGCAAATGTTAAATAATTTGTATTTTGAGAGAGAAACTGGGAGCTCATTTTAATGCACTCTAGTTTTGTTGGATTAGAGTGACTGCAGACTGAGGCAATTACGCTTTGGCCTCAGTATTTGGCTGGTATGGGTCCTTATTTACAAAGTGCATAACCACTGAGTAAGAGCATCGAAGACCTTTTTTGATCACTTTGTCGGCACTCTCAACAGCTCCAGGACAGTCCCAGGACTGCTAATGTCTAGCTGTACATGTCCTCTGACCTGAGGGCGAACAAGAGAACAGCGAATCCACAAAATCGGAAATTTCATTATATTCATTAACCTTACCTTGAGGTTTTTCTGCAGTCTCTGGTTCTTCTGGGCCTCTGTTACTCTCTCCTCCTCGCTGCGATCTCGGACCATGCCCGGAATAGTCAACTCAGCACTTGCCTCTGCACTGCTCTCATCTGTCTCGTCGTGCTCATGCATATGAGGGTGGGCTGACTCCTGGATGTTGACACCCATGAGTTTAGTCTTCAGCTCCTCTTTGGTTCGCTCCAAATCGGCCTCTACCACGACGGCCTGTCGACACAGACGACTTGCAGTGAAGTGCTGTGGTTGGAAATTAAAGTAGCCTACTAGATTTGTTCCAAAATGTGATTTAAAGACAACAAAACATTCCTATTCTGACTAAATGAAGCCCCATGCCACAACACTGAAAAAAATGAAGGTACTTTTTGAGAATAAAAGATAACTGGATGACCCATGGCAACATCTGGCACTTTATCCTCTACATTTTAGTAATATCTAAAGAGATATTTGACCCAAGATACACAGACATTATCACTGTTTTTCATTCTCCCTGAAGATGTTGTCCTGTTGAATCCCTTTTAAAAGGGTAACTCCACCAATTTTACAAATTACAGTGTGTTTACAGGTCTTGGGAAGTACTGCCAGCCTACGTGTGTGCAAAAAACTAGTTTAAAGCCTTTTGTGGATCCAGAGGAGGCTGCATATAATCTGATAAATTGCCTCCAGTGATGTCACTTAGTGGCTGAGGTGCATTGTGGGTAATGTAGGCACCAGGTTTTGAAAAGCAGGCCACTGGTCTATTGCGGTCCCGTTACGCTGTTGGACTCATTATGGAAGTTTAAAATGGAACGATCAAAATCGATACAGCAGAACCAGAGATATCTCCTTTTCTATTCCACACAGTCTTCTTTCTTTTCAAAACCGGACGCCTACATTACCCATGATCCAACTTTCCACTGAGTGACATCACTGGAGGCAAATTATCAGATTACGCCAAATTAGGACAAATTTCCTAAATATGTTGTTTTCTATAACTGGAGGGATCTGTCTTTATGTGCAACAGTCTCCCATGGTGGTTAGAAAACAGAAATAATCATAAGATAGCAGCATTACCAAATAATGTGGACACTACATAAGTTAAGTATTAGAATTAGTACTCCTTATTTGTATGCAACTATTTGCATCTGCTTGAGGTACATCTTGGGTAAATTCTGCATATACATGCAACAAAATGTCAGTTCGTTTTAGCCAACTATGGCTTCACAGAGTTGAGGTTTGCTTTATGTGACAGTGCAGTGTAACACATAATCACAGCTTGAAAGTCGAGTGATATACTTGTCTGTGGCTGACACCTCACTTTCTATTTTACCAGAGTCGAATACTTAGTAGTGTCAGACATGGCTCTTTGCTCATGTTTGATTCACCTTTTATCTCTCTCATGCTCTCTCTTTCATTAATTCTCACCCTTTTCTGCCATCTCTGTGCCTCCTCGTCCTTTTTCTTCTTGGCGTCTTCCAGCTGGGAGATCTTAGAGGTAAGCTCTGCCAGCTCAGTGGCCTATACACACATGCACACAAATGGGAAGAGAGTTAAGAGTGCTCCTGATCTGAGGTCATTGTGCTCTGTCTGCAGGTGCACAAGCGTGTGAGAGAGAGAGAATGTGTGTATTTGTGTGTCTGTGCGTGCACGGATACGTTCCTATGCAGCATTGTGGCTCAGGTTAATTGGGTTTCTATTCAATCAGCTGAAAATGTTAATTGTTTAAAATATACTATCAAGCTCAATTTGTGAATCACTTAAGTGCATCAATATGTAACCAGTGTTTTTTCTATCTTTAAGGTACTTAATCAATATATGTTAATACACCATAATGAGTCCTTGATCATACTAATAAAGTTTGCTGAATGATCAGTTTTTCAGTTGGATAGGTTTGGAGAAAATGCATCTTATAATTAAATCTATTGAGTTAAATTTACAATCACAAAACACAGCATGCAGGTGTGTGTGTGTGTGTGTGTGTGTGTCTGTGTGTAAGTACCAGGCTTTCCTGGTTCTTGATCTGGGTTTCAGAATGGTACAGCAGGGCTGCTTTAGCTTCCACTGCAACTCTGCGTTCCTTGTCCAGGCGCTCAGCCTCCTCCTGAGCAATTGTTCTCTCCTTCTCCAACTCAAGAGCCCTGCGAGTCTGCTCCTCCAGCTCTGAAACACACACGTACATGTGCGCAAAAACATCACACAGACACACACACATGCCCATATAGCATTAGCTTTGTAGAGATCCTAAAAGCTAAAATGTGTAAATATACAAAGCTATTCTTTTAATGTTCTGAAACAGAAAAAACAAAACTCAAGCTGAGGAACATTTGTATTCAGAAAGTTGTCAGACCATCTTGAGCTCTCTTTGTCTGCTCTTCAATCTGTCTCAATCTCTCCATCAGCTCCATGGTCTCACGAGCAATCTTCTCTGTTTCCTTCTCAGCATTTTCTCGCTTCTTTTTCTCACTTTCGAGCAGAGCCCTGACAGGAGAATTGTGCATAAATACACATTTTGGAAAAAAAAAAAAATCTCCTGACAGTTCTTTCTTAAAGCAGAGAGAACACACTGTAAACTGTAAAAAAAAAAACAAAAAAAAACCTCACCTCTCCATCTGCCTCTTGTTCTTCTCCTCCCTGGCCTGGGCCTTCATCTGCTGCACCTCAATGGTGTCAGGTTTACGTCTGCGCATGTACAGGTCATGATTGCCCATACATAGGGCCAGGATACGTTTGTTGATGCGAAGACGAGGCACGTAGAAAACAAAGTCCTTCAACACAAATATCAGCGGTCAGTGATTTACCCATAGCCTGATTTGACACACGATTAGCGTCTCTGTGCTGTTTAACAGCTAAGGCTGGGTTTACATAATCCCATGGGATAGTTTTGTCTAGGAGAATTTCATTAGTTTTTCTGAGCTCTTGGATGCTTTCCTTAAATCTGTGCATGCAGTCAGACGCCAAATTCAAGTATGAGGCTAAATTCATGTTTGTGAATGAGATCAAGTAGCAGCTGCTCTCATCGCACTGCTTGCTGTAATTTATGCACTGCAAAATTGGTAATTTCACCAGACACAAGGATGTGGGATTCTCTCACACCTCCTGTTTATAGCCACCGTGAATAAAAATGAAAAAGATCCTACAAAGAATATTTCAGGATCTTGTGTGATGTTGTGAAAATGTTTTCATAAAAATCGCTAATGCCGGGGTGATGAGTACTACTTAACGCTAAGCTCTGCAGAAGGAGTAGCTATTTTATTAATCCCATCCACAATGTTTGTGAGACTAATATAAGCTCACAGTTCAGGAAACCACCAAGCTGCCTTACTTTAGGTAGGAACAATAGCAAATATCCTATAAATTAAAAAAGCCATGTACTGCATTTAATGTAATAATGTGATTAAAGAAATTGTAGAAGATGCTGCAGATAAAGGACCAGTCATAAATTATGGTTTTTGCATACCGGAGATTTCTTGTCGATTGGTTTGATGACGAACTTCTTGTCATTGAAGGAAATATTTCTGATTTCACTCCAGGGGAAGCCAATCTTTGGGGTCATCCTGTGAAATATCAGCATGGTTTGCCATTATTGTCACTGGTATAGTTACAGTAACAGAGGTTATGATATTCTTTACGAAAGGTTAAAACATGGTTATGACACAAAGTAAAGTCAGACAAGAGTCTACAAAACACCACAGTTTTAAGCTTAATGCTAATGTCAGCATGCTAAGATGGCCTACATACATCATTTTGTCCATCTTATTTTATTGTGTTAGCATGCCAAATCTAGCTAATTAGCACTTTAAACACAAGTACAACTGTGTCAGAAAATGTCAGTTTTACAAACCAAAGTATTGGACATACTAAAAGCTTGACCTCATAATAAAGTTCAAGTCGCCCTCCACTAAGACTTTGTTTATAGTTCCTTGATTTGGATGTTTGACCTTCGAAGTGCAGAAGGCTGTTTTCGCATTCTTGTCCTGAAGGGGGAAAGTTTCTCTGAGCTCAAGTTGAATCTGACTTTAAAGCATGTCTGGAGGGGATCTTTAAGGGATCAACAAAGTCACTGCAGGACTCCTGAGGGAAACATGAATCAAATAAATCTCACTCCTAACCAAAAATGTCAACCTAATGGTGGTACCAGAGGAAAAGTCAAGGAGAAAGCATTCAGCGTGTGATAATCACAGATGTCTACCAAATGTCTGAGTTGATTTAGCAATATTTCACTGGATAAGTAAAAAAATTACTGGCCCTAAAGGAAACACCAAAGTCATAAGGATTCATCCTCTGGGGACCTTTTCACTAAAAGACAGAAATGGCAACCTTGCTGTGGTGCTAGATGAAATTCAGGGGATCACCACAGACAGTAGGGTTCATCCTCTGAGGAGGATGGATATCTGTACAAAATGAAAATGTGGGAACCTGTTGGTGGGACTAGAGAAAACGTAATGGGAACATAAAAATGATCTGGATTCATCCTCTGGGGAGCATGTATTTCTGTTCTGCATTTTGTGATAATCCATCCAATAACTGTTTAGAAATTTCACTGAAAGACCAAAATGTCAACCTTGCTGTGGTGCCATATGAAAGTCAGGGGGTCACCAAAGTCAGTGGATTCATTCCAGTTGGGACCATGAATGTCCACACAAAATTTCATGACAATCATTTTTATAGTTGATGAGATATTTCAGTCTGGACTGACTGTGTTGGTCAGGTAGTCTCCATCCCAAGAGCCATGATGCTTGCAAGGGTAAAACATACCATACAGGAGCACACAACAGTAATCATACATTCATTCACAACAAGTATATACATTTTCAAAAGTGACTTACCTGTCTTTTTTGTCATAGATGTTTAGGCCCAGGGCGTCCACTCCCAGCCACAGCTCTGATCCTTTTTTGTTCTTGATGTTGAAGTAGTTGACCCCGTACATCTCCAGATCCTGGGCTATCTTCAGGTACTCCACCATGGCGTCTTCTCTGTGTTGTGGGGACAATTTAATGAACTACAGAACACCTGTTTACAAGAAATGCATTCATGACTTTTTGGTAGTTAGACTGCTATACCTCAGCATTCCCTTGTGCTCTTGATGCCACACCTGTATTCTTTCCTCCCACTGATTCTTATTCAGCTTGTGCTGCTCCAAAACCCTGGTGAGGACACACCAGTTTGAATTCAGATGACTGAAACTGGAAGTTATCAAGTTAAACTTTGGTTAAAACTAATATACACAGGAATCAGTACCTCTGCGGCAGCAGCTTTTCTCTGGTGAGGTATCCCGGTACGTGATAATCTTTCTTGTAGTCCCCATGTTTGACCTGAACGGCATATGAGGCCAAGAGCACGGCAGTCTCAGGTGGGCAGTATATGTCATCATTCAGGATGCCCTCTTTAACCTAAAACACAGAAAAATGTCAAAAAGACTTGCTAAAGGTGTCATTTGTAGAATATGGCCAGAATTCGAAGGTAGCTCCAAAAACAAAAACATAGAGGGGCAGCACATCACCAGAGTAATGGAAAACTGCTGCTCTTTGCTAGCTATCCTTGGCCATTGCTAGCTACTAGCCTACATTGCTGCCTTAATTAGCCATGGAGCTAGTTGCTCTTTTTGGGCCACAGGGCTCAGCTTGACTAGATTTTCCAGCCTGACAGTGTACATGCTGGACACCAAAATGGGACTGGAGAGAGCCTCAAAGACCAACTGAGGTCAGTCTGACAGCAGAGGATACAGAACAGAGGTGATTTACAGTGGCTCTGAACAAGACTATTACTTCAGAGACGACAAGAAGCCAGTGTTTGGTTTGTCTCTTTTGGGCTACTTTAGAAACATGGCTGTGCAACATGGTGGGCTCCACGGAGGAGGACCTGCTCCATCTGTAGATATAAAAGGTTCTTTCTAAGGTAAGTTTCAGGTGATTATACACTAATAAAAACATAATTTGAATATTATATTCCAATTCTGCCACTAAATCCCCCTAAATCATACACACTGGACCTTTAAGATGACTCACATAAAGAGAAACGCTAAGCTATGTGTTTTGATGTTTCATTAAGAGCACCTGGATCAATTTTCTCGTCTAATCCCTCATGAAAAACACAAGAGAGATCTGCGTGAGTCATCATGGAGCCCCACTGATCTTTAAGAGAGGTTCAGCGTTTTGTTTTGATGGGGATTCCTTGTTTATCATTACACCTGTAGTCTGTCACACTTGCATAAGCCAGCGATGTTTTACATTGTGATATCCACTTAATGTGAATTTAAATGACTCTTCTTCAAGTAAATAAATGGATCGTGAGTCTACTCATGGCATGCAAAGTATGCCTTAAGTGTGGCACGTTTCTGGAGTGGAAATTTACAATAAAATTCCTTTTAAAAATGTCAGTGTCTTTGTACATGTACTCATCTCCAACCTGTAGGAAGAAAAGGCGCTGGGTTGCCTCCTGGATCAGTTCATCGGCGACATCCTCGGGGTAAAACTTGCCCCTGAACTTGATTAACAAAGGGTTGTCCCTCTTCACATCCTGAGCTGTCACCTGGGACCGGCACGCCACAGCAAGGGAATGCCGGAGCAAAGACATTGGCACTAATTAGCCTCAATGGAGTGAATCATCAGCATTACCAAAACCATAACCATGATGACATCTTCACTTAAATCCAGCTGTCAGGGGAGTCAAGTTATGTCACCATGGGATGTAAAGTTGACACAAAAGTTCTCCTCACCCTCTTGTTCAGTTTGAGCCAGGTGGAGAAGCCTTTGCTGTCCTGATACTGGAGGCCAAAGAACCAGGTTTCCCTCAGCCCGATTGTCTTCACTATCTAAACACACCAATATATGACATGATCACTGCATGCTTGTCTTTTGAAGCACATGTTTGATTGTAATGCTCAGTGTACCTGGTCAAAAAGCTGCTTGCCAGTCGTGCTGGGCAGGATGGCAAACTCCAGCTCAGCGTCCATGGTTGTAACTCGGACATTTATCTGCCAGAGAAAACACTCATGGTGAGATACAGGAGGGAGAGAAATCGCTGCTGTTCAGTCATCTGTGTCACTGGAGAAGCTTCAAGGAACAGAGCAACAACTGGGTGAAAAAAAGTGTGTACTGTGATCATTTTGTTTGTTCTTTTGAAACAATTTGTTGGTTCTTTGACAGCAAAATGACCAAAAAGAGTGTTCCTTACATTCTTCTGTTCAACCAGGAGCATCCAATCGCAAGAGGTTGGTGGGGACTACAATCAAAAAATGAAGCCCACAGCAGATTTTAGACTCAACTGAGAACATGGGGTTCACTCATTGATGCATAAGTATTAACGACTGGGTCAAAACAGTAACACCCATTTAGCGTTAATCTTGCACATTAGTTTCGAAACCATATACACATATCTGCAGTTATTGACTCGTACAACAGGGGAAAAAAGCAGCACAGAGGAGTAGCAGTTCGCTCCGGTCCTCATAAACTTGTCTGAGATTAATAGAGCAAGGCAGGCTTTCATTAATACCTGTTATGATAATCAGAGCAATATTATTGCTGTCCACTGCGGTTGTTAACTTTGCTCAACAGACTGTGTCAATGAAAATGAATGAAAACAAGAGGAGAAAGTTCAACTTTTCTACTGTTTTGCTTTTGAAAATAATCTGACAACACAGAATAAATCCAGGAAGCAAACGCAACAAATTAGAAACAAGAAATATAACCGAGCGTTTTGCTCAACAGGTTCTTACTACGGACTAATGGCTTCTCGTAGCCTTTACAGAGCAGGTTCACAAACTCCAATCAAACCACTACAGTCTCAATTTAAACATGTTTACTAAATATGACACAGAGAAAACAAAGATATATAAAAAAAATAAAAGGTAGCTACTTACAGTTGACATTTGTATTTTTTTTTTATCTGTAGCCGTAACACTTCTTCCGAGAGGTACTTGTCGTAGCCTTTTCTCTGTGGAGTCATATGAGACTTCTTGCAATACCTACAAGGATTATACTGAGTGAGAATGGACCATTGTATTGTTCCCAAGTACTTCTCTGTCTTGGTTAATCCAATGGCAGCCCGGGGCCCACACAATTCAGAGAGGCAGCCTTCATCTTCTGTGAAGAGTTTACCTTTTAAATTGATTAGGTTTTGACTGTGTGTCACTCATTCGGGACCCAGCCAGGATCTTTGTCTCTCAAATCTGTTTATAAAAGGACACAAATGGACAGTACCTGAGCAGCACCTGCTGTACCAGTAGCAGTGGAGGCACCAGCTCTACAACCACTTTCTGCTAATCTAATAATCCTACCAGTACATTTTTTTAAGCGTATGTTGTTATGGCATACAGTGATCGGGGGGTGGTGTGTTTAGCTTGTAGGCTTGTTGCCAACAGCGCATATAGTGTTTGTGTTGGCTATAGGGTCATAGCCAGGCAAATAAATCCTTGTGAGAGATTTCATTGGTAAGTATTTTTACTTCTTTTTGACTGTATGTCATATATGAACATTGTAATATAAAATATATTTATATTTAAAACAGTAGTCATACATTACTTTAAAGATTAAAGGGGCTCTGTGTAGCAGTGTGTAGCTAATTAAATGTATTAATCACTTTCCTTGGCCACATCTGAGCGGATTCTAACGTGGTGTGAAAAATTAGACCTTCCCCGTCTCTCTGGGTTGCCCCTGTGGACGATTTGTTTAAGCTGTTTAATGCTGCTGGACTGCTGAAGTGCTGAAGGGATGTGACATAATGCACGTCCTCTGGTGCCTCTTTCCGGTGCTCTAACAGAGAGCAACAGCAGCCAACATTAGTTTAGAAATGGAGTCCGCTCAATTAGACAAACACAGAAGTGACACAGAGCCCCTTTGATATTTCATATTATTATTATTATTATTATTATTATTATTATTATTATTACCCTTTTATATTTCATATTCATATAAAATGTAAAAATAGCTGATGATGTTTGATGTATGATTTAGTGCCATGAATGTAAAGAAAAGGCTCAAACAGGAAAATGTAACATGATTTAAATTAGCTCCACTTTAAGCTGCAACATTTAAATGCTCCTTAGTAATACACTAATAATAATGAAGAAATGTTATAGCACATAACAATATAACATCTACAAGGGCCATTCTGCATCATCGTTTATTTTGAACAATTTTTTCTAGTTTAAGACTTTTACTTAAGAGTCTGTCTTCTTTGTGGTATTTCTACTTTCGCTGAGGTAATCAGACATGAATACTTCTTTCCCCAGAGCCACAGCCCTGATAGGTCAATAGGTAGGCCTAGAGATAACTATCCCTTGATATGACCATCAAAGTTTTCCTGTTTTTCAGTCGCTCTTGACCTGTTCCTTCCCCCATCAGGAAGGTTTATACTTTGTACTTGAGTTTTAATAACATGATGTGTGTGTGTGTGCGCGCGCGGGGAACGCTCGCGCTGCTACACGTAGCCCAGGTTTCACATTGCGGCCGCGTGCTCGCGTGCGCGCTCACCCCGGCTATTGTGTTTTTATCAACAAGGAGACCACCGTGGCCCTGCGAGCGACTGCGCTGCTACACTGAACAACAAGGGACTGCGAAACCATGGCGGACGAACAAGAAATAATGTGCAAGTTGGAAAATATCCTGGAAATACGGTAGGACCTGGAAATGAATGGCCGCCAGCTGTTTGACACATACCGAGAAACGTTATCTTAGCTAACGTTAGCCGGCCAAGAACAAGCCCCCCTGGCTCCGCTTTTGTCACAGAGCTAGCTAATATTAGCCGGTCCGCTGCGGACCCTGCCGTTAATAGTGCTGCTCTACTTTTAGCTAGTTTCTGACAGGGTCGGCCAGCAGTCACCACAGGTTAAACAATACGGATGCACACGAGCTGGACTCAAAGTGCAGGTTCGGATCAGGTTCGGATGCATCAACATTCCAGATGCGTGCCAACAAAATGCCAGATGTGCGCTGCTAATTATTCCTGTGGGTGAGCTAGCTACTTAGCTAGCAAGCTTGTCGGTCTGGCAACAGCTCACTGAACGCGGCGCTGGAAGGAGGGTGTTTGTTTTTGCCCTGGTGTCTTTTTTTGCAGCCACACGTAGAAAGTGTGTAACAGATTTACTGAATAAATTAACTCATGTACTTAACACGTGAACCCGCAGCTGTAGGAATGGTCACCCCCCCTTAAAATCAGTGTTAGAGAGCGTGTAAAAGAAAAATCAAAACACAGCATGGAGCATTTTTAGGGGAATTTCTGTCTGTTTTTTTTTTTTTTGTATCTGTGAAGGAATAAACCTGACAGCTGCTGATGTCTTTTGTCTGTGTGGTCTGTGCCACCGGCTACAGGAACAAGACCGTCCAGATGCAGAAGATCAAGTCTCGTCTTAAGATTGAGTTTGAGGCTCTGGAGTCTGAGGAGAAGCATCTGAAGGAGTACAAACAAGAGATGGACCTGCTTCTACAAGAGAAAATGGCACATGTGGAGGAGCTGCGATTAATCCATGCTGACATCAATGTGGTGAGTTACTATCTCCATCTAAAGAGGAAGTGTGACTTAAATCTCAGTCCAGCTTTCAGATCAGTACAATCTAGAAACAGTGTTGAGGGAAGCAATGCGTGACCAACAACAGATACTAAAGATAGAGAATGCAGTGCTGTGCCGTTATTATTGTCAGTGTAAAAGATAAAATGACTTGTTGCAACCACTAGGGTTGCAGCGATATACTGTTTTTTCAAGATGTACTGTTGTATGAAAGTTGACAATTCTCATACCGTGCACATTTGTTTATCTGTGGTATTGAATTGCACTGTATTAGTGTTATTACAGTATAAAGTAGTTCAAGTTTTTTTCTATAAGAAACATTATATTTTTGAAAATATAATAAAGCATTTGTTATACCCCCTGCCAAAAAAGTTGTGACTGAGACTCAAAAATCAACTTTTTTTTTACAAATAGCACCTTTAAGGGTCATTGTAACTGATAATAATAATTATAATAATTGTGTTTCAGCAAAAAACTTTCCAAGATGGTTATTGTACCGTGAAATATATCATACTTTTGCAACCACAGAAAGCTGATACTGAGCATATTGCATATTGATATCTGAAATACCTGATCCTGTCCCCCTCAGATGGAGAGCACCATCAAGCAGTCGGAGAATGACCTGAATAAACTGCTAGAAACGACTCGCCGCCTGCATGATGAGTACAAACCTCTGAAGGAGCACGTCGATGCCCTCAGGATGACTTTAGGTCTACACAGACTCCCTAATCTGAACGAAGAGGAAGAGAAGCTGTCCCTGGAGTCAGTATACAAACATAAGCAGACACACACACACAAAAATGCTCCAAGGCACGCTGACATTATTTTGAAGAGATGTTCCTTGATAAGTTCACAGTGCGTTTACAACAATGTTTCATGTCATCTTGAGGTCTCCTGAAGTTACTCGTTAATCGGTGATTTGAGAATACAAACACGTTCACAAAATGTTTGAATTACCATCCAATCGAAGAAAACGATTCCTGTGCAGTCCTTTAAAGGGGCACTATGTAGTTTTAGAGATTAAACGTTAGATTGATTCAACAAGCTGTTCTCAGAGGAAAATAAGCTTCCCAGAACACTGTTTGGAGCTAGAAAGGTGGCAGGGTCCGCCACATATAAACAAAATAAAACAGTTTGAAATTGTGTTGTCTACTAAGGTCAGTTTATTTATACAATTTATTCTTTATTTAGTATTTTAGGCATAAAAAAAATCAGTCATTGATCTCCAAAACTACAGTGCACCTTTTAAAGGATACGTTTCATAGCCTCACAGCAAAACAGTGTCCTCAACAACTTGTGTAGATGTGGACTTGTTTTAAAACGTGAAGAAAACAACTGAAAATGAACTTAAATTGGCTCCATGCAGCTAATTCAGCTAAGCTAAACATGCCTCCCTGTCTGAAGTGGGTGCATGGTCGCCAGTTTAAGTTTATTTTGAGTTGTTTTGTAACGTTTTAAAGCCCCCAAGTACTTAAGTTGTTCAGGAGAATGCTGCAATGCTGTTTTGCTGTGAAGCTCAAGGAATGCTTCGTGGACTAAGAAACTTCACCTGACTTTGAATCCACATTGGGGTTAACTGTTCCCTTAAAGATTAACTCATTGCTCCAGTCCATTAATAGGGACACTTGGAGTACTTTATCAATTGCTGAACTACATCCTAGTGGCAGTAGCAGCATCAGACTGCAACAGCACTCAGCCAGACATGATTTACATGGGTTGCACAAAAGTAACCATAAAATGTTCAGACACAACCACAGAACAGAAAGTATTCTGATGCTAGATATCAGTTATAGTAGTTGAGGACATGAGCAAATTTGCCCTGTTTGAAGCCTGAATTAGTTAAATAGAGAGCTTGGGAGATTTCTGATTTCAGCTTTCCCCCAAAGCAATGCAGCATTGCACAACACAAATAAATAGCTTTACCGACAGTTGAGATTATGGCAGTGAGGTATTTTATGGCCTGGTTTAAATCAAAGTCTGTGAAGGTAGCTGTTGAAATGACAGACGGTTGTAGGTCATGAGGACAAAAGAAGTTTTGGATCAGATGTTCAGATCAGTCTTCTCAAATGTCAAGGGCGAATGGCAGCTCTTCACTCTTTTGTTACCAGGGTGTCATGTGTTATGATGGGTAGTGTGAGCTTATTCTCAAGAGACTGTGAGGTGGAGCAAAGCTAAATTTGAGACAGTGTGGTTGTGAAGCAGTTAATATCCTTTCACTGGTCTGAATAACCCCGGTTGATTTGTCTGATTTTATAATATTTAGTCATTGATCTTTATGTAATGGTAATCAGGCTTTTGTAGCCCCAGTGTAAACTACTGAAGATGACATCTGGGGATATTCTTATCTTTGATATTGTGGGAAAACATGTTTCCCAAATGTCATTTTTGATGTTTTTAACACAAAATTTCAGTTCACTACCTTTGTAGTTGGCTGGCAGCAGAAGTCTCAACAGCAGATAACTACAGATGGTTTTGTCATTTGGGTGAACTGACCCTTAAAGTGCCTTAAAATGTAGTAATGAAGTAGTAATAGTAAAAATGCTGCATTGAATCTTATTAAAAATGCCAATGTTCTTTTTTTCCTTTCTCCATTTACTCAAAATTCTAATTTTACATTATTTAACATGTCGTGGTGGTCATGTGGAGGGCATTTGAATAATTTAAAGCTTGAAAAGTATCTGATAGATGTTCTCTTGATTGACAAGTCTATTAGCCTATTCAGACATTCAGATCAGACTTAATTTTCCTTTCTATTTGTCCAGATTCTTTGTCTACAGAGACTGGCAAAAATGCCCACAAGCAATAATTCAGTTATCAAGCTTCCGCATGTCCCTGTTATCCAAAAAAATGCAGGCACATGATGGGGGGCGGACAGCTGGACTCTCTGTACAAACTGCAGTCTGACATCCATCAACAGTGGGTGATATTAAATTGGACAGTTGCTGCAGAGCTAATCTGACATGGTGGTGCTAGAATATGGAAGTCGGGTTGATCTCTGTGTTGGAGAAGGAGACGATCAGGTCATGTTTGCTTTTTGATTTTATCATTCAGACATTTTGTTGGGTAGGAAAAAATGCAAAATGTGGTTGAGAGCCCGGTTCATGGCTCTAAATACAGAACAGTGTGCTATTGGCCTGGATCCCTTCTGATAAATGACTAGTGGTCAGGGGTGTTTAAAAGTTCACTTTGATGTGTACGTGATTATTTTTAGCAGTTTTGTAGCTCGCTCGCTCCCTCGCTCAGACAGGCACAAACATTTCTCCACCCTTTAGCAGCCACACTTTTTGCCCTAAGAGGCTGAAATTTGGCAAGGAGTTCAAGTGTGTGTGTGTGTTCTCATGCCAATTGGCTAAAGGGGGCGTGGAAGTGGGAGTGGCCTTTTGCCAAAAACATGCATGACTTCCAAATGGATTCACGTAACATGACCAAACCAAAGTGTTTCTGTGTGTGTTGGTGGATACATGCACCTACATGGTCGCACTTATTGCAAATTAGCATTTTGTTTATGGTCAGGGGTGTTTTTGTGTGTCATGTTTATGTATCAAGTACATTAGGACAGGTGTAGAAAAATTACTTTTTATTATATTTTTTTTCCTTCATCAAACAGACAAAAATATAGACCCAGTTCGGCAGAATTGAATCTGCCAATTGTTAATCTGGTCCGTCACTCGTAGGTACAGCTGCCAAAATGCATCTCTCCTGCTCACTTTTGGAAAATGTTCTTAAGTCGAGAGACCATAGGGAATTTCTGATTTGAATTGTAATTTTTCATTTTCACTGTGAGGATATTTTATGTGCTGCAAATTGGAATTTAGCTCACAAATAAAGAGCTGTATTTGTAAGGCAGTGTGCCGCCGCTGCTGCTCTACACGCTGACAGCATTGTTGGCAGGCTGGGTTCTCAGTTCGGCTGCACACTGTGTGGAAGCTCAGATGATGAGTTCATTTCTGGCCAGATGGTAGTCGCCTCTCTTTTCATTCTCGGTGGCGTGCTCCTTGAGTTTATGAGATACTTAGAAAGTTGAGGCTTATCACTGTTGGTCTTTTTCTTAGAAGACAGAACTCATCACAGAGAATTATGATGATGTCTGGGGAGATGTTAAAACTATCACTTGGGCATCTTACTGCCCGCAAAGTAATCATAGGGAAATTTTAACAGTAATAGTCAACACTGTAATTGTTTTACAAGGTGTGATCGAGCAGCCTTGTGGAAAATTAAATCAAACCTCACAGGCTTGTGGGGTGTTATGCACATTTTACTCTGACAGTGATATATCAGCATAAAAATGAGCACTCTACACCTCAGTGATAGCAAAAAATGTGTTTTAAATATCATATGGAAGCAAGAATGAGACAGAATAAGTGTCATAAATGTGCATTAACTGTAATTTTGGTGTGTTTGAGGCTTTGGTGGATCATGGCTACAGGAAATGCAACCCATTAAATGTGTTCTACAAACGCTCGAGTCTATCACAAACCTATTTTGAGAGAAACCAGAGAGTGTAAAGAAATGAGATATCACTTTTTTCACGTTTGAAAATGAGCCAGTCAGGCATAAAGTTCAAGGCCAAATTTCTTTCCCAGCCCTTCCCTGCCCACACACACTCACATGCATGCAGACAAACACTCTCACAATCACTGTACTTTTGCTCAAGAGTTGTACCTAAAAAAAGAGGATGTGTGAGCTCGACTATAATGTTCTATTCTGATTTTCGTCTCCTTTGTATTTGCTTTTGCCACCACACACGTCGTGATACATGGCGTCGATGGGATAATCTCGACCGTGATATGATTCATATCCTCTAAATGAGAATCACAACTAGCCAGGTTTCTCTCTTTCTTCGCTTTCAACAGTTACTTTGAGAAGCAGAAAGCTGAGTGGCAGAAGGAGCCACATGAGCCCGCCATCCCAGAATCCCTTGCTGCCGCTGCAGCAGCAGCTCAGCAGCTTCAGGTGTCCAGGAAGCAGGATGCACGCCAGACGGCCACCTTTAGACAGCAACCACCACCTATGAAGGTATTGACCTTACTGATGGGATGTGAATAAATATTGTATTTTTCTAGATAGGAAAGTCGGTGGATGGTCTGACCTAACACAAGAGCAGGTGTTTTCAATTAAGGACTAAGTTACAGTGAATCAAGCTGCATATATTTGCTTATTTGTTAATAATGAAAAAGCACTTTGAATATCCATTATATTAATTGGCTCCTCATCAGACCATATATGGTAAGCAAACAATCTCACACAGCACCATAAAAACGCTTGAATAAATAAAAGATAATGCTCAGTCAAACACGCCCAGATCCAACCTGACTAATCTGCTTGCTTATCTCTATAGCACAGCAAGAAGGACATAATATGACGTGATTTCTCCCCCTCTCCCCAGGCCTGCTTGTCCTGCCACCAGCAGATTCATCGTAATGCTCCCATCTGCCCGCTGTGCAAGGCCAAGAGCCGCTCCCGCAACCCAAAGAAGCCCAAGAGGAAGCCAGATGAGTAGATCCTACCCTACCTTCAGCTTTAGTACCGTTTGAAAAGGGACCTGGTCCGATACAATGATCTCAGATCAGCCATTTACATTAAGAAATATATGGCTGAAGTAACAGATTTGTGCTACTGGACAATTTCCACAAACAGTCCCCACTTTAACAAATTGTCTTAGTACCTTTTTCATATACTGTCAACAATTGATGGAGGATCTGGTTTTGTCATTCTGTTGTTTGTTTTTATCAGTGCTTTGGATGTGTTTATATGTAACTGTACGACTCCTATAGTAGGTTTACTAGCCCCTAACCATGTAACTGAAATAATGCAACAAAATGAAACATTGGTCCAAATAATTTTGCCCATGTTGCTATGGTTTGTTGCCTTAGATATTGTACTGTACTTTCTACATTAATTTGCAATGCATGCGTACTTCCATGGCTATCTGTTGTGTATTTTTTGTGCCAATATAAAATAGGTTTAATTGCAAAGTTAAATTAAACATGTTGTTTTAATGTTTACAGTGTTCAAGTGACCAC
This sequence comes from Pagrus pagrus, assembly GCF_965226575.1. NCBI lineage: Eukaryota > Metazoa > Chordata > Actinopteri > Spariformes > Sparidae > Pagrus > Pagrus pagrus. The sequence goes on along the minus strand of NC_140189.1, from coordinate 16,578,971 downwards.
AAACTGGAGGAAAAAAAATGCCAGACTCATTTGCTGAATAGTGTTGTGTGTTTAACTTTAATACAGTGATAAGAAAATAAATTGCTGTTTTGTACGAACCTTTTTAGCGTGTTGGTTTTTTTTTTTTACACTCAAAACAAAGGCTAGACATTTGTTTGTGTTTTTGGCTGTGTGAACATAAACACAGCTGCAGCTGAGCAGGCTAAACAAGGACACCGCCATCAGCAGCGTTTACTGGGCAAATGGGTGGGTGTAGTCTAGTCTAAAGAGATAGTAATATGTTTGACTCCACCACAACATTGTCCCTTTCATTGAATTAATACTGTGCCCGTCATGTCTGTAGCTATCTGTCTGAAAAAGGACAGCGAGGGCTTGCTAAATGAGTTCCTGTAGTGTTTTTGTCAGGGTAACCCCTCATTTCATCTGTTGCCAGAGCAACGCCACGTTCCTGAGTCGTTGCTAAGACAACCCCAGGTTGCTGTGACCCGCACATGTCCACCAAGTAGTTCCTCCCAGATCCAGTGAGGAGCATTGTCAAAGAGCCTTCACTCTTTCAACAGAGAGAATAGTTTTTCCATCGGTGGTGGAAGACGTACTCAGATCATATTTGTGGGTAAAAGTATCAATGGCACAATGTAGAAATAGTCTGTTAGCAGTAAAAGTTGAAAAAAAAAACCCCAAAAAACTTAAAACTACATTATTGACATCAGACTTTACTTCAAGTACCAAAGGTAAAAAATGCTCATTCTGCAGAAAGGCCCATTTCACATTGATAGTTATAATAGTATTGATGTATTATTTATCTTACAGGGTACACTACGTACGAAATTCAAACTCAGAAGTTAAATATTTACCATTTCGAGGTAATAATAAAAACTCATAAATATTTATCGGTTCCATAACTGAATAAAAAAACTGCTCTAAGAGGAAAATAAGGTTGGCAGGGTCCACCACATATAAACAAAGTAAGACCAGTTGAAATTGTGTTGTCCTTTATGGTCAGTTTGTTTATTCAGCAATGAAAACAAAGACAGTTTGTTTATTTTAGTTTAGACATTAAAAATAAATAAATAAAAATCAGTCAATGAAGATCTTTCTCATCTGGTAAAAAGGTTTTCCCCAAAACTACATAGTGCACCTTTAATAATCTCAATCTGCAAAGTATCTAGTAACTAAACCTGTCAAATAATTGTAATGGAGTAAAAAGCAGAGAATCATCAATGAAAATCCTCATGTAAAGTAAAAGTACCCCCCAAAACTTTACTGTACTTGAATAAATGTACTTTATTACTTTCCACTGGTGTAGCAGAATTTAGTGAGAGGCGTCATGAAGGCCTCTGGGAGACTTTGCACCAACTCTCCCAACGTGCACAGTCCTGTAACAGAGACAACAGTTTCAATCCTGTAAAAAAAAAAAATCACTGCGATCAGTCGGACTGACGCTCATATTAGTCATACCAGCTGAAAACACACTGTTTGCGTCCCTGCGTTTGCTCCCCCGCAAAGCCCAAGTGCGTGTTTAGTCTGCCCTTCAGTGTCTGGTATTGCAGTTGTGCCGTCTTCCTCCTGATAAAACTCTTCAAGGCCAGAGAAGCCTGTTCCCGCTCACACACGCTGCACACAGCTGGGTCGTGGGGCTCCACCTCCGCAGCCTGCCATGAAAACATAAACGCATGAACATGTTAGGAGAAATATGACGAGGTCTTCAATCAGACCGACGACTCGTGGAGGAACTGATTCAGAAGAGAGTGTTTTCCTGACCCGTCTCATCTCCTCCTTGAAGGTTTTGAGCCTCAGCACTGAGATGAGCTGAGGGGGGACGGGCTGGACTTCGGGACCTTGACATTTGAGACTGAGGGACTTTTGGTCCGCCTCTCGCTTCGTGCTCTCCACATCTCGTCTCTCACACTCGCTCCTCTCCCTCCCTCTGGCTCCTTTGTGTTTGTGTCTCCTGCTCTCCATTGAGGACTCGAGGTGCTGCTGTTTGCTCCGGACAAGAGAAATCATTTCCCTGCTGTGATTTGTTCGGGCTTCCTCCTCCTTCTCCTCCATTTTGAACGAAACGCAGCACCTGTCTGCTCACATTTGTGGAGACTTTATCCCAGAACAGATGTTATCATTTACTTATTGACGCAGCCTGGACATTAAATGGTGCTCCCGTTTTGTAAAGTGAAATAAACCAGGGTATCTTTACCAACCCTTTCCTTTTAGCAAAGCCATGCATGTAGAAGAGAAAATAAAACGTGATTTAGTAGAGACAAAAGTCAACCATCGATCCCCCTTCACTGATCCGTTTACACTTCTTTTACTGTTGCTACAGCTCCACTTCCTGCCATCAGCGCGCCACTACCGCCATCTAGTGGTCGACAGCGGAACAGCAGGGACAACATGGGCGTATTATTTTGTCTTTTATTTATTTATGTACATTATGTGTGTATACATATATTAGATATTTAATCATATTTATTAATTAAATATAAGCCAAACATTAAACCTTTTATTTATGCATTTGATTACATTCAAATTATTTTTCTCCCTTTTTTTTTTTTTTGCTGTTTTGTTGCTGTTGTTGTTGTTCTCTCTTCAGCCCTGTTGTTTTTCTTTTACAGTTAGTACTTATTAGTCTTGACTAGTTCCCCTTGTACTGTGCTATGTCATGTGTGTATGCTGCACTATTTATGAATAAATAAATAAATAAATAAATAACGTGTGAACTACTGGATGTACAGTGAAATGTAAAGTGACACAAGACTATGGCTAAAATACATAATGTATGTGTGTATATATATATCTATATATATTAGATAATTAGATTTAATTACATTTACTAATCGCAAGTGAACCAAAGGGTGAACAGTGAAATGACAAGAATCACAAGACTAGTAAATCCAACAACAACAATATGTGAAAGCAAACAAAATTAATGTGCTGAACATAGATGATTAAAACAACATGAGTATTATTTAGACAAAAACAATATGTGAAGTCAAAAGGCATCCCTCATCTGTGGCCCTCTTCATGAGGTTTCTGTCAGTTTCTCTCCTGCTGAAAGGGTTTTTGGGGCGTGAGTTTTCCCTTACTCGGATAGAGGATCTGAGGACAGAGGGTGTAGCACATTGTGCCGATTGTAAAGCCCCCTGAAGCATTGTGATTTGTAACGTTGGGCTAAATAAATAAAATTGACTTGAATTAGGCTGTACTACCACCCTGACCCTTTCAACTTACATGTAAATAAATGTACATTATGGTCATTATCAACAAAAGCAGGAAAGGTAATCGACTGAGTTTCCTTGTTCTTTCTTTATGCAGTCACAATATCACATACTGTATGTTCGATACTACAACATGAGTGCATTGCTGGTTGGATGTTTAGATAGATTTCACATTCAGTTCTGTTTTGTATGAGAAAATATCCACAAGTATAAAGAAAGAATGCTGATTAAATGTTATAGAAAATATAGAAGAAGCTCTTTCGATTCTTGACATCTAATAAACAATAATGATTGCAGTTTAAATGTGAGGTGTATTTACAGCACAACACATTTATTTTTCCTGTAATGAAGTGGCTACTGATCTCATTTTGTCACTGTTCTTGGGTCAGGAATTGGGAAGTTGGCATTAATAGCAGATCTCTGCCATCCACATTTAATTGTTCCGTGTCTGTGTGCCCGAAAGAATGAATAAATGAAGTTCCCTCATGTATTTGTACTATGCCAGGAATTTGGACTCTTGTGCCATCTGCTGAAAAAACTCGGTCAGTCACAGCCTCCCTTCCAAACATGGGACAGTATGAAGACGGGTGGGTTTGGCAGAGGAACAGCTGACTGTCTGCTCCTCTGAAGCCTCTGACTGTCCCGCAGCTGACACTCGCTAAAATGGCTGCCTTGGTGTGAATCAGGGGAAACAGGGTGATGCCAGGGCGCATACAGCAACTGCCATGGTCCAGTGGGGAAACATGACAGTGCAGCTTTTGGGCTGTTGTGTTGTTTACTGCCTGTTTGACGAGCTGAAACACAAACTGGAGTTATAACACGCCTCACCGTGTGACACAGAGATGTCTCCATTTCATTTTTGTTTTCACTCATGAAACAGGGAGGGACAGTCGCTCACCCTTCACAGACAGGGTGTCGCACTTGTATCACTTTTCTAATTATAAACCTGAGCCTGGACTCTCCAAGAATGGAAGTTTAGCCAGGCCCATCTGTGGCCTAAAATTAGCGCCCGCCAACCCCCAGCAAGGAGCTCTGACCCCCCGTCAGTTAACGCACACATGCACGCACACACACAAACCATATTGCACTTTTCACACAGCTCCTGTGGAAGCATCCCACACTTCTCGGAGGATCTGTCTTTCCCTTCTGTCTTTCTTTCTTTCTTTCTTTCTTTCTTTCTTTCATGTGACTTATTATTATTATGGGATTTAACTTCTCTTCTCTTCTGATGTCTTTGGAAATAACACCAGCAAGTGTCTAGAAGAGGTAAGTGTCTTGTTGCAGTTTGCTGCTGTTGACACAAACCATCTAACTTTGTTACCACTGAGCAGATTCTGTGGATCTTTAGGGGAAAAGCATGAATTTTTAATGTCTATAAGTAAAAATAGACGCACACATTATATCTGCTCTCTTCTTTAGGCTGTATTACTGTGATATGACTAACACAGCCTACAGTAATTGTGTCATGTAAACAAACTGCATCGTATGACTGTGTCGGCGTGTGGTCAGAAGCATATTCTTTTACTTTCGTGTAGATATTTGTTAAGCTGAAAAAAAAAAAAAAATCATGCCCAACAAAAAATAACCCAGTATGACAGGAGCATGTCAGCTGTGCGTGTCTTTGGGTGTATTGTCATCTTTCTCTGCCATTCTCGTCATTGCAGATGGACGACCTTTGACTTGCATCAGCCTGCAGTCACATTATGGTTCTGGGCCAAGCTGTCAACATGAGTTTGATGGACATTTCAAAGATCTTCTCCCTGCTGCAGCCTAAGGAGGAGGATGAGGACAACGAGCAGTGTCAGGCCTTGAACAACGCCGTGAGCAGCGACGACGTGGCCCTGCTCTCCGAGCTCCTGTCTCAGGAGAGTTACAGGAGGTCTATCAATGCTCGGAGCGGGTGGGGGGTCCCTGTGACCCCCCTGCGCACTGCTGCTGCTCTTGGACACCTGAGGTGCTTGGAGCTGTTGCTGGAGCACGGTGCAGAGGTGAGACACAGAGAGTGTTTTGTTGTACAGCTTTCAGATGAGGATCTTTGAGAGCAGGTGTGGAGGACACAACATTGATAATAGGCTATTTGATTATCAAAATGATATCACCAGGCCACCTCACATTTTATTTTAAAAGCCACAGAGGGTTCTGTGATGAAGAAGAAAGATTAGACTTTCACTACATTTTACACTGGGGGCATTAAAACGGCACTAATCCATATATTTAAATGAACAATGGATCAAATTGTTTAATATGAAAGGGGTCACTGGTAGGAACAAGCCCATACAAAATTATGACCCAACTCTGCAGTTAACTTCAATTCTAGAGAACTTTTTAGCGCCTTTTGGCTCTTTGTTTTGGTTTGCTGCCCTTTTAACCCTGCTGTCATCAGTGTAGCTTCCAGAGGCAGCTATTTCTTTGCAAAACAAAGCTACGATGATCCAAGTGTACACTACCTGACCAATACCTAATGGCAGACAATGTTAGCAACTAGCTAAGGAAATGGTCGTCTGACTCAGCAGGTGTAGACTGTAGGTACAAGCCTCCCATTGGGCAACTATTTCAGTCCTCACTTGCGCTAACTGTGTATTGCCGTTTTCAAAACCCATGTCGCTACAGGAAAGATAAGATTAGATAGACCTTTAAAAATCCAGAGGGTTAATTGTTGTGCCAGAGATTGCTACAAAAAACAACAACCTACATGCTAAAATGGCAAGTTACTCTAACCTGGTTGCTAACAGTACAAACATAAACTAGCTAGCTGTTGTTAACTTTCTTTTGTGGGGATTTAGCTTTTTTAATGCCACATACAAATGTTTCTACCCAAATGTCCTCATGACACCGTTTTGCTGGGGCACTATTGCTACATTCTGCGCTAAGCCTGAGCTAAGCCTGCGGCTGTAATTGGTTTAAAGAAAAAAAAACAAGCAAGAGCATTTTTTCCCCCATACCATAAGCCATGTCACGTCCAGCCAGACCTTCCTCCATCCTCTACACAGCAGAGGAAACGGGTCTTGTATGCAAAACTAAGGCAGGCGGAGTATTTAGTTGGTAAGAAATTATATATTTCCCTGTGGGGTATGAATATTGGACTCATCAGGCACATAAATGGATTCTCAGTCTCCTCTGGACAGGAATTCTTTGCTAATATGTTAATCCAACATGAGAGGTGAGAATATGTTGTGTTTTCAGCCAAAATAGTTGCAGTTTTAATGGGTCACTGTAGTTTTGGAGAATAAAGTCAAACTCAGAATTTTAATATTTATAAATAATAAACAAGCTGTTCTCAGAGGAAAATAAGGTCCCCAGAACACTGTTTGAAGCTAGGAAGGAGGCAGGGTCCGCCACATATAAACAAAGTAAAACGGAATTGACATTGTGTTGTCCTTTAAGGTCAGTTTGTTTATTCAGTCACGAAAACGAAGAGAGTTTGTTTAGTCATGAAAACATCAGTCAATGTAGATCTTTCTCTTTTGATTAAAATTTCTTTCTCAAAACTACATCGTGCTCCTGTAATAATACAAAATACACCAAACAATATACATCACATCAGTTCTAGAATAACCAAATCACAATAAGTCAGGAATGTGTTTTCCTATTTTTGTAACATGTTGGTGCACTGCTGTGTTTGACTCCAGATCGACAGCCTGGACGTGAAGGCCCAGACACCCCTGTTCACAGCTGTCAGTGGGAAACATCTGGACTGCGTGGTCGCCCTGCTGAAGGCCGGAGCCGATCCCAACGGCAGCCAGTACAACAACTGCTCCCCGGTGCTGACTGCCGCCCGTGAGGGTGACGTAGACGTGCTCCGAGAGCTGCTGAGGTTCAGGGCTGAGGTGGACGTGAAACCCAAAGTCCCCGAGTGGGCCTCCAATGCCACGGCCTGCAGGGGGCCCCTTTACATCTCAGCTGTTTATGGACACCTGGACTGCTTTAAACTGCTGCTCCTCCACGGGGCCAACCCAAACTACAACTGCACAGATGAGAAGATGCTGGCCAGGATCAGGCAGCCAAAGACAGTTCTGGAGGTGTGTCTCCGTTATGGCTGCGGGGTGGAGTACATCCAGCTTCTCATAGACTTTGGGGCAGACGTGTATCTGCCTACACTGATCATCGATAAGACTACCAAGCAGAATGAAGCTCTGCTTCTGCTGCTCAAAGAGAGAGGTGAGACACTCAATATAGGTTCAATAAGTGTGTGAATGTCAGATTGCTCATGTTGACCCACCTTTATTTGTCTCTTTCTGCTCCAGTTTACCCCAAAACACTGATGTCTCAGACTCGGCTAGCAATTCGAGGATACCTCCCCCTGGCCAATAAGGAGGAGGCCATCGACAGTATGGACATTCCTCTCATCCTGAGGACCTACCTGAAGCATGACACCTCTGAACTCATGTGATGCTCACGTTAGCATCAGGAAAATGGCCAGTGACGTTCTTTTTTTACCTCATTTCTGTGCCCCCATGACTGATCATTAATTTTTAGCTCTTTCAAGGACAACAAAATGGACACACGCAATAAATGTCAACGTGTAATATTTCCCTCTGGCCCCCTTAGAGGTCACTGTAATTTCCCAGTGCTGTAAATTCTTGTTTTTTTAATCATTTATACATGGAGTTTAAAATGTGCGAGTAACTTTAAATGGATTTTTTAGCTCTACAAAGCTTACAGAAGTGCCTTTGTCAAACACAGAGAGATGATCGTCCTGACGGGCTCCATGTTGGACAGTGTGCCCTGTCCTTGAGTAGTGTAACACCACAGTTGACCACTAGAGACCACAGTAATACTGTTAATGCTGCTGTCCAAGTATGAGGTTTCTCTTTTGCAAATGAGAACATCTGCTAATGTCTCTTTGCGTCACCTTTAGCTCTGTCTTTTGTACAGGTGACATCGAACAATCCAAAAATAGTCTCACTTTAGTTATTTAGACATCCAGACACATCTGGAGAAGCACTCTCTCTCTCTCTCTCTCTCTCTCTCACACACACACACACACACACACTGATAAGAGGCTGTATCACACCAGGGTGTCTTAGATCTTGCCTGAAAAACAGTCTTGCATCTTCAAAACATTAGGAAGCGGAGTGATCAGCCTACACTTCGGCACAGCCAACTGGGAGAACACATTTGCATAAGTCTCATTACTTATTGATTAGAGCATAGTTGTTTGCAGGCTACAATGTGTGGCTGGAAGTTTGATGATTTTTTTTTCTTTTGTGACTTGTGCGCACCATCTGATCACATCATTATATCATGTTTTCCTGCCCTTGAATCTTTCTTTTGTATTACTCAACGACTCCGTAATGAGTCAGCTGTATGGAATGGGGCCTACAAACAGGAAATGACGTCACGCGACAGGAAAGCCCAGCACAATGCCCTCAATCGCACACTGACGGCCTCGACACGCAGCTTCTGTAGAGGTTTTATTTTCAACAAAAGTACAGCTATATCAGATATGGATTTATTTTTACAGCAAAGTACAACATATTCCCAGTGCTTCTGATTACATCAAAACATATAATGTACATACAGTTGACATCTCCGCTCTCCCATTCACAGTTTCTGGATTGAATAGGCATTATTTTTCAGGTTTTTCATCTCTACAACAAATAATCAAACTCAAAAAGGCCAGCAAGAAAGAAAATGACAAATGTTTGCATATGATGACAAAGGATATGAATACTGTGAGTGACATTTTTCGGTGATAGGCAAAAAATCCAGACCTCAAACTAGATGGTAATATACAATGAATAGATTCCTAAAACGTGGGATGTCAGTCTTCTGTCAACCTTGTTGTCATTGAACACCACATCAGTTTATGGCTCATTGAAGACTCTGTTGCACCCAGACTATTCTGAAACGACACTGGACTGTGTGACCAACTGCAAGGAGTTCCTACTGAAGACGTTGCTATGCTAAATGTGAGTGAACATGGCGAGCGGCTCATGTACACCCTGGACTAAAAAAGGAAATGACATAAATCTGAGCAACCTCTGATGCATCCGATTGACAGTCTGCTAACTTGGCTGTCTTGGAAGGAGATAAAATGAACAAAAATCTTCAACTGCACAGAAGGCTGTCCTCTCAGCTCTCGGCACAAGGTCGGGATGAGAATTATACGAGGAGATAAAAACCAATATATACATCCTTTTTAACAATGCGGCCAAAATGGTACAATTTAATACTGCATTTAATAAATATAAGTGAGGAATTAATTTGTCCTGTCAAGTCATTGTACTTCAAAGAATCATTTTCTTAAGTAGAAACAAGAGCATGATATGAATTGCAATGAAGTACTGTGTGTGTGTGTGTGTGTGTATGTGTTCAGGATTATGTTTATTTTTAGCTCATCCCGAGAGGTTTCGCAGTTATTCAGCTCTTCTGCTTGACTACAAATCTATACACAAACACCCATGATCAGTGCTAACTCCTATTTGGTTCACTGTTGTCATAGAAAAATTATACCCGTTTTGCCTCAGCGGTTGATGGTATGAAAAAGAAAGAAAAGAAAATAAGACAAAAAAAAAGCAGTTTGGACCATGTAAGTCAAAGAAAAGAAATCAGAAATTAAAATAATGTTACAGTTTGCCCATTATATGTGGGCCAAAAGAGAGCATCAGTGCCTTTCATTTCACCTATCAACAGTTCAGTCTTTGATTCAGCGTGAGGAAGGATGTTCCCCGCTACTTGACAATAAATAAAAAACAGAAGCTACGACCTGTGATGTATAGTGAGCAGGAGACAGGTGGACAGAGAAAAGAACTCCCTTTCAGTGAGATGGTATGGATTCACGGATGAGTGGTTCCGCGTCGTTGGAAATAAAATCCCATTTGGAAGTTAAATGAAACTGAACAATCTGTTAAGAGTTGTCTTAAGTCTCATGCAAAATATTGGATGCCACAAGCATGCATTTACCTGGTACTGAGGTCTACCGCACGCTAGAACTGGAACAACATTCGTCTCCAACGCAAAATACCAATATCCAAATATATGATCTGTTCTTTTTACATTATTTACAGTGTGTAGCTGATAAAGGTAAAATAGATGATTCTTTTGATTCATAACTCACTTTTAATAATATACTTTGAAATATGAAACTTATCTCGACTAATGAAAATCTGCTTCCTACTATATACTCAAATTAAACCATCTCTCAGCAGTGTTAAATAGATAACGATAAAGGAACTCTATGTGGTTTCTTAAATTAACTTCTTTCTGTGCAATAAAGTTACCGCTATGTGAGTGTGATAGAATATAATAATGTTTTTTTAAAGTGTTTCAGTCAGACAGCACAGTATCTACTCATATGGAAAAAGGCCTGACCTCTGGGTTTCTGTCCGAGTGGATCTCGTGCACTGGGGAAGGAGGAATTCCCAGTGTGTTTGAGAGAGAGAGATAAAAAGAGGGGGAGGGAGAGAGAGAGAGAGAAAGAGAGGGGGAGAGAGAGAGAGATGCGAGTCCCACACTGAAGGGAAAACACATGACTAATTCAAATCTGCCTGTGAAACTGAATAGATAATCACTAGTGGAATGCTGGAAGGCACTGTTAGATAGCATCTCTCTTCTCCGCAGCAGAACGGGCCAGCAAGTGCGTATGATTATGTGTCTCTTTGTGTGTGTGTGTCTGTGTTTGCCTGCATGCTTGCGTCTGTATGTCGGTACTGGTGGCGGCGTGGAGTAGAGGGAGCGAGGGTGAGGGAGTGGAGGGGTGGGGGTGGGCGTAGCACGGGACCTGAGGTTATCATGGCCTGGGAACCACATCTGTTTTCTTTTTTTTTTTTTTGCTGCGCCAGACAAGGGAATTATCTTCCACAACAATCTCACTGGGAGCCATCTCTACAGACACCAGCAGCCAACTCACCCGTTTCTCAACTTTCTTTACTGAAACAGAACATAAATTACACAACATACAAAGCAATTCTATAAGGTCTTTTTTTCCAAATAGGTTATAAGGCCTATAAGAAGGCAAACAAATGACATAGAACGATATATAACTCTTTCATATCACGTTGTAGTGAATAGTGAAGATATATAATGATATATCACATTGCACAAGTTGTCATACTGTATATGTACTGTCCATCAGGTGATATAATTCAACACAAAATGTACTTCTGTATCTGAGGTCAAAGTATGAGCACAAACCAAGGACAGATGTGTCACTTACATTCCAACTGTAGAAAAGAATACACCTTCATGATGTGTGTAAATTAGTCGCTTCTCTTCTCTTTAAGGAGCACGATACCTCGCTCACAGCAGCTTCAGGGGGGGGAGAGTGGGAGGGGGGGGGGGGGGGGATTGTTGATACTAAACAAATCAATCTGATCGGGCCACAGTCCTCTGTGAAATCACTTAACGGCGCTGAGCTAACTGGCAGAACATGGATCAGATCTGGAAAAAAACAATGTGACGGGGGAAGGGGGGCCAAGATTTTTCGAAGCTGGAGTCTTTAGAGACGCATGAATCTGTCAGAGGACACCTGCATGCTACAGATCAACTTCACCTTCCTGCCTCCCTGTAGTGTTGGCTCGCACTTCTGCAGTGCGCTTGCTCTCTTTCGGCGCTGCCTCACAACCAGGTGATACAGTATGGTTGCCCAGTCTGTTTAGAATTTCTGCCATTTTTTTGGGACCATTTCCCCTCGTGCTGGTCAGGGTTCTTTCTAATTTCTCGCACTGTGGCATCTGAGAGAAAAAAACTCCTCAGATTGAATATGTGCTGTGCTTTTTACAATGTGAGCAATACAAAATAGTTAAGTCAACTGAAGAAGAAGTCTTTTTTTTTCTTGTTGTGTTTTTATACAGCTGACGTGAAACAGAGATATCATTTTAGACCTTGGCCAATGCATCAACTTCACTTTTAGCTCTCAGTGGAGATCCGGAGGTAGGCTGTGCTCTTTCCAAACACCCAGTGAGCTGCCAGCACAGTGCTACAGGGGTGGTCTCTAGGGAGAGTGGGGAGGGGCTCCGACACGAGGCAGGTGGAGCGTAGCCTGCCTATCTCCTGCTCCCGGCTGTTTCATCTGAGCAGCGAGCCCCCCGTCAATACGCGAACCCACAGCCCCTCGGCGTGATCGGTTATGAATACCCTGTCAAAAGTGGTTGGTGAAAGGATGTAAATATTCTATTGATGCTCCCACTATTGATTTGTTCCCTGACCCATCGTATCATGGCCAATGGCAGGTTTCCAACAGAATGAAGCACTTCCTCTGAGAGTCACTGACTCACAGAGGCTGAGCAGGTGGGTAGAGAGATAGAGAGGAGGACAAGAGGGATGTAAAGAGTGAGGGAAACAGTGTGAACGTCAGACTTGGTGAAGAGAGGGCTACTATATGCAAACAGCTAAAGAGAGGAGCATGGAGTGTTGAGAGTGAGGGGGAGATCCAGGCATCAGCGGAGCAGAGACGGCCTGACCGACCGGTCCGTGATCATGGATCGAACTCAGAGATGATGCTGACAGCAGAGCTTCACAGGTCCTTCCGACGACCGCAGCCACGTGAGCTGAGGCCCGTCATTATTCACTCTCACATTCAGAAGAATGCAACCAGCAATCTCACATAGCAGCACAGCAAGATCTCAGCTTTTAGGTCACAATCATACTACTAGGAATGCCCTGGCTTGGCCTCGTGGTTCTTTCCAGGTGATGGAATCGAAAAATGAAATAATAGAACAATCTCGATAACTCCAGGACATTCAGATGGCGTGAAGATGCAGAATCCGAGGGAAAGAGTTCATGACAGTCGACTCAGCTGGAGAAGCGTGATAACTAAGAACGTTACTAACATATATGAATTGTAAAGTTTTATTTTTTCCTCAATTTCTCAAGTCTTCAGTCCTCTTGCTGCTTCCAGTCACACTCTATATTAACATTGGTCCTTAACTTCAAAGTCTCTTGTGTATGTGTGTTTTTTTTCCGTATTTTTCCTCACGATCATCCAGTGTTTAGTGCTTCTAAGAAAAATAGCTGGTCCTTCGGAAGAGTCTGTGTATCTCTATTTCTTAAATGGAGCTAATCTACTAAAATTCTGCCAGAAAGGAGCCTGGCCTCTTTTGGATTGACTGAATTCAAAAACCTCTCCTTGTGCCATGTCCTCCGTTACCTCATACTGCCCCGCACTGAGGGGGTCCTGCGGGGGTGGGTATGAGGGGGGCGTGCACCTGTTTACACCTAGGAAGGCAGGTGCAAAGAGAGCAAGAAAGGGGTGCAAGGGGGTTGGGGGGGAAAGGAGGCAGCGCAGGGCATAAAGCGAAAGAGAAAAAAGCAGGGGAGGTGGATAGCAAAACAGGAAACATTGTCAGTAATGTATCTGAAACAGACACAACACCACAACACCAAGTCATGCTTCCAAAGAAAGCAGGCACAACGACATACAAAATGAGCCTTCTGTGTTAACATTCCTGCATATTAAACCTGAGATATGATACAATATGATCATATGATGACAGCTGAATTGGTAGAAACGTGGAATTCAGCTCTAGCAATGACACAAGGGAGACTAAAGATGCTATTCAATCAAACTCTGTAGCAGGCAAACAAGAGAACCCACGGATTACGTCTGATACAATGATGAAAACCAGGCATTTGGACGAGGGACATTGTTCTTCCATGTTTGTTGACAGTGCGTTTGTTTGAATAGCACCCTCGACACTCGAGAACAAAAATAGAGCCAACAAAAAGCCGTTAATATGCATTTAACTACAGTCTACAATGTCATTTAGCTACAGTCTACAAGCATCACAAACTATGCTAGTGCAATTAAAAATTAGATACAATCAATATTTGGAGATGAAATATTCAAAAGTTGCCATGGCATCTTGGAAAAGAAATGCAAAGATGAGAAACAGTGTGTTTTGTTACGGCTGTTTTGCCAAACACTGTTTTTAGCAGTTAGAAGGGTTTGATCTGTTTGTGTTAGTGGAACCTGTTTATCTTGGATCAGTCAAGATATAATGCTTGTAAACAGATTGGACTGTGACTGCATGCTCCAATGCCAACGTTAATCACAACGCCTCCCAATGCTGCTTAGCAGTTGCCATGGCATCTTATTGTGCTAGCTCTAAGGAGAACTCTAATGCATATACCTTTATCATTTTCAAACCATGTCCATACAACATGGCCCTCTTTCTCAAGATGAAATCTATAAATGAATCTGAAATTCAAGAGAGTACTTCACCTTGTGCCAGCCATGTACACATACAGCACTTAGAAACACACAACATTTACTTCTGACAGACATCTACAGGGATCCTAACGTCAGAGAGAACATTCCAGCAGTGGTTAATTAATACCTTAATGGATGGTCATGCTTATAGTGAAACTGGCAATAGCAAGAACATCAGTAATGGTCAATGTACAAACATCTAGCCTGGCACTAAAAATGGCTAAAACTTAAAGGATGATGCCAGCAGTGTTACACATGTGGGTCCCCTGTCTGGTGCTTCGTCAGGAGCTAGCATTCTTGAATAACTTGTTTGACATGTTTTCCTTTTACTGAGATAGGCGGTAGCTGTTGGTGGTTGGGAGTATTTAGAGTGGCTTGAAAACCGAACTTTTAAAATCACATAATAGGAATAGGTAACATGATTACTCTGATGTTTCTGCCTAATTACTTCTGGTGGTTGCATTTATGCTTCAAAAATCCTAAAAGTGGTGTTGATTTGTGAAGACTATCTTCCTGAACAAAATGTGCAAGTACCATAAACTTATGTTTGCCACAGAGTTCACTGTCCGTAATAATTGAAAATTAAATTGAAAAATCCCATAGGCTTTATGTCAAGGGAACAAGGGCAATGCTAATTTCTAAGTTAGCCTACAAAGATCAGTCATCCCTGGCACTCCCTATCAGCATCCCTGTTAACATCAGTTGTCATGAATTTAGCTGCACTCTCTCATCTAAACATGGCCACTTCTGGCTCCAAAAATCAAAAGACGGCGATGTCCAAAATGCCAAATCAAATGCTCCACAGAGGGTAATCCACAAACCACCAGGCAATGTCAGGGTGGCTACGTCCACTTCTTTAATAAAGTCTATAAATATACAATTTGAATGCTGTAATAAAACAAAAATTGACCACAAACTACGCATGTACACATGAGAAGTAACCCAAAAGATTGATTTTTGTTTAGGATATACTGTGACAATCTGAATGTAAACAGAAGAAATAAGCACCAACAACCACCCTAACTCAGTAAAAGAAAAAATGCAAACAGTCGTCTGAGGCATTACGTTTTTTAAGACAAGCGTGACACAGGACCCACATGCCATGAACGCTGGCATCGCCCTTTAAACTGAATACTTCATGCAAACAGCCCTCTGTCTTTTCATTGATGCTTAACAGCTGCTTTAACTCTTATCAGGTCATCCTTGCGTATGTGCTGACAGACATTTAATTCAACGGAGAAATATTGAAAGTCATAAAGCGAGAAGACATGAATCCACGTGACATTTCTAGCTTACTTAGTACACAGTCTAGGTCCATTCAGAAACAAAGTAGGCGTGTTTAAGAAACGGTGTAGAAAGTAAAAAAAGAGAGCAGGTTAAAGGAAGAGTAAACAGCGATGAGAAGACAGAGCACACCAGCGAAGAAAAGAAAAGGAAAATCACCTGATATCTTCTTGTTGCCTCACCTTTCTGTTTGGTCACCTTTCTCACTGTCATGGCCGCCTGTCGCTTCTGATACTCAGAGATCTCAAAACCTAAACACCAAACAGGATCGTATGTTTTATAAATGTTCCACTTGACCGACATGATGCCTTTGATTATGACTTAAAACAGCTATGAAGTGTTGAGGTTTTCACATTAAAGGTGCAATATGTAAGAATTGGCCGCCTGTGTAACCCATACTTAAAACAAATACAAGGCAGCATATTACTAGAGCAACTACTACCTTGTGCCAACTGTCGCTGCTGCTAGCTAGTTAGCTCAGTTAGCCCAGCAGCTAGTGGTATGGACTAGGAGCTTGGGGACCAGTTTTGGTGTTTACACAGCTGGTTAGCATGCTAACTTAAATCTCTGTAATAAAATACATACACCTGATAATGTCAAAACTGTTATTTACGTTTTATTTTATTTTTACTTTTCTAAATCAGGCTATGACTGATATATGAACACAACCCCTCAGTAGAATCAATCCTTCAAAATAAAGATATGCATCACTACTGAAGTGGAGATTTCTGGCTCAAAGTATAAGAAAATAACTCATTTTGAGAAAATGGCTTTTAAAGATATGTACTTTCAGGATTCCATACATTTCTGACAAAAAATAAGACACAACAATTGATAAGGGTTAAAAAATAAATATCAGCATGACACTTCCCAAGTTCATTACTTACTTAAGTCTGACTTAAATGTGTATTTTGGATTTTACTTTCCATCAGTCAGAAAGAATAGCTCTCAAAATTGGCCAATGCATGGAAAAACAATGTTTGTAATGTGTCCTAACTTCTTGTCCATGTGGCATAATCCAGTGAGGAAGAGCTAAGGTCTGACTGTCTCACTCACTTTATTGCTTCAATGTTATGCACTTTTCACGGAAAATTCATGTTTAGTACCCAAAAAAAGTCAGTGTGTGTGTGCTGCAGTAAAGTCAACATGTAACTGAAGCTCTATTGCCCATTGTGAATGAAACTAATGCTTTCCAAACAGGGAGGTGCGCGACTAACCGATTTTCTCATCCTCCTGCACCATCTTCCTCTCCTCGTGGAAGGCCCTGAGCCAGCGGATCTTCTCCTCTGGCTTCTTGGCCAGGAAGATGTGGATCTCCTCGCTGTCTTTGTTGCACAATTTGAAGGCGTTCTTCACGCTGACGTTGAAGTCGTCGTCACGGCCGTCTATGGCGTCCCGCACCTCGTAGCGATCCATGTCGATGCGGCCCTTATAGTACAGGATGTCCCGGCGTATCAGATCCTGGGGAGGAGGAGAGGTCTGTTTGTTAATGTGTGCACGCGTGTGTGTGCTGAACCTTAGAGGTGTCAACAAGCATCCTTCCCTCGGTATCCTGAGAGTCTGTCTTATGCAACCCTTTCCATCTGCTGCCCAAACATACAAACACCTTCCAAACACATTGCTGAATGCCAAGTTTCTCTGCGAATGTGCTTGAGACTTGATATCGCAAATTGTAGAAAACACTATTTCAACAATGGCAACTACTCCAGTCTAATTTAATGCACAACCACACAACAACGTTGGAATAAATCCCATCTCTGTGATGCTTATAATGGTGAGTTTTTGACGACAGTTTGCTTCGGTTTATCCAACTCTTGGAATTTTTGAGAGTATTGTTTGCAGTTAATCACTGTGAAAGTGTGCATAATGTGTCCACCCAAGATGTCTTGATAAAACTTGTTCTGTCCAACCAACAGTCCAAAACTCATTGATATCTTCATTACTATACAATAAAATTTAATACAAGAAAAAACTTCAGAGAATGACAAAACAACAAACCATCTCCCTAAGCTGTGTAGTGCAGAATATATGTTAAAAGTAGTAAGAAAATTGAATACAATGGTTACTGAAGAATAAAAAAGATACCAAAGAATAAAACTGAAACTAAGAATAAAATAGGCATTAAAGGGATTTGACTATTTTGGACAATTAAATGTCAGAAAAAGTGCAAACCACAATTCCCAAAAGCCTAAAACTTCAAAACTCTTTTGATTGTTTTGTCAGACCAACAGTTAAATATCCAATATTAGGTATACTACAACATAAGATTAAAAAGAGAAACAAATCATAATTTAATTAGCAAAATAGGCAATTAGTTTTCTGAAAATCGACTATTTGTTCCAGCTCCATAGCGGTTCATGATCCACAAGCAACCTTCACCGATGTTACTTGAAGAATTTGCAGGAATGAGACGGCCACATAGAAAAAAAAAATCTTCATCCTGACTGTTGCCTTGGGACCAAAGAACATCCAGTCCCAATATGAGGTCAAGAAAGGTACAAAGAAGAAAATGAAGAACAGGCATCTTTTAGTAAGCGTGCAGAGACCAATCTGCATCTCCTGATAAGGAAGAGATGAGAAGAAAAGATGGGAGGCAACATGCAACGTGTTACTAACACACCCTGAGGGCTGCCATTACACATGTTGTACTAAGGATGCTTGATAAGGATATACAGAACAAAGGCTTGAATTTATAATTCAGCGTGTCTTTGAGCAGAATTTACTGAGTGGACCAGAACAGCTAACAAACCAGGTGACCTGCAGAGTTCATTTCTGGTGGCTGTTAGTGTTTTCTGTCTGTGTTATTCTGTGTAATGGAATTGAAATTAATATTTGTCTTTGTGTACACATTTGTGCGATGGCGCAGTTACTCGGCCCTTGTGTGTTTGCATGAAAGTGTCTTTCTGCATTTGTGTCTGTGTCTGTGTGTGCATGTACTGTAGTGTAGAGTGTAGCCAAGCGTGAACATCCGTCTGACAGGAGAGCACAGCCTCGGTGCATCGGAGCCCAAACTACCACAGCTCCATTTTGTGAAAGGTGCTGAGCATTTGAACGCATCTTCACTAGGGGCTGGTGCGTCTCATATAGGGCATTATGTAATCTATTTGCAGCTCTCGAGTAAGGTTGAAGAAGAAGTCACATTTCTTCAAGCATCTCCGCCACCAGCCACGTGATACACAACTTTGAAGAACACAGACTGAGGGTGTGTTTTAGCTTATCAGCAGGCTTTCAGCTGACAAAGTCATCAAAAAAAAAAGGAAGAATGTGAACAAAAAGACAGCGAGAGAGCCTACCTTCTTACAGAGGACCAGCTGGTGATCAAAGAGGAAGAAGACTCGCTGCTGGCTACGTCCGTACGGCTGATAGATCCATGACAACTCCCCAGTGTAGATGAGCTCCGAGCTCCTGTCCAAGATATCATCCCCCTAGACACACACACACAAGAACACACATACGCAATTTATAAATGAAGAAGATACTTAAAAGACAGAACTATGTAACTGATGCTACTGCCAAAAGCTTGACTTCACTAATTCTACACATACAGTTAAGGTCAGTGGTGATTAGCAGTTCTAATGTATTCTGTGGGTCTGAAGGCGCTTTATCAAGTCTAAATGTACCCCAATGATGTCATAGTGATGTCATCAGGTGTACCTCAGTTTTGTCTTAAGAACGACAATTTTTTCCACACAAAACCTGCTTTACAAATGGGACACACAGTAGGGTTAATAAGACATGACTGTTTATTAGGGGACATCTAACAAAAATCAAATGTCAACTTGCATTATGGGAAATGTAGGATCCCGATTGCCCCATACCAGTGACTAATATTCAGGATGTCGTGACATCTGCTGTGTAGATTCTGTCTCTTACAGGCCTTCCGACTATGATATGATGTAATACTAAATTGTTGCAATACCCCTATAAATAGGCTGAAATCCCAGGAGGGACATGGCCCCCTTATTCTTGGAAAAATACACTGTTTGTTCCCCATTATATTTCACTGTAAACACAATTATGTAATTCACTAATCTTAATTATATGCAATGAAAGCACATGGGCTTTTTCTTTTAGAGTTTGCAACTTTCCATTTTCTCCTTGTTGAATTAAAGGTCACTCTTTATGTTACCTAGCCGTTAGCTGATGTTTACTAGTGAGCCACAGTAACATAAAACCAGTGTCAGTGAGAGAAGCTCTCAATGCAATGCAGTGGTCCTTAGCTGGCAGGATGATAGTGTGTTTGTTAGCAGAGTGACAGGACTACTTCGGAATTGCTCCTGAGAAAATGTCTTGTGATTGTTCCCTCCAAAGTTGCCCCCAGCTCCTTTAAACAATGTTGCAAAGGTGACTTATATTAAACAACAAGCCATCTATTGTGTCTACTTCCGAGGAAGTGTGAAAGTGAAAATTGAGAGAGAGGTCGTTTTAAACAGCTTAAAAGTCTTTTTTTGTTTTGTTAAAAAGACGTGACGAATTCAAGCAGTTACTTAAAGTACAACTCCAGTGTATGTTGGTATTTTTATGATATTTCATATCTTCTGAGTCCTTCCCTGTTTTATGTCTTTATACATAACTTAATTTTGTGCTCAAAGTGACAAATGTTAGCTGTTCTCTAAAATGGAATGTATGGCTATAGTGTAATCTAGGAGTCATGTGTAATCCTCCAAGCTTGGCGTATATGGTTTATAAGTTGTCTAGTAGCAGCAAATGTACAGTACAGGTTATAGTTTTCCCAGGAATAAACTCTGCAGCTCCTCAATCCAAGAAGAACTTATGTTTGAACTTATGCTATACCTGCTAATATTCATTAATTCCGTTAGCTTATCCATGCTAAAATCGACGCAGTCGCTTATCGATACTACTGATAGAACCAAAGTCTGGTTGCGATGGTAATGGATTACGTACAACTATTAACCACACCCCCATTCTTTGTTTGAGAAAGAACGTTGACCATTACACAGGAACAAACACTGACTGCAGTGGGGATGTAGAAGAAGAAGAAATGTATGTGCACACACAAACAAAAAATGTAATGTTTTCACCACGTAAACAACTGGCGTTGTAAAACTGTCTACATTTAATGACATATTTATAGAGTAAAATGTAAGTTCGTTCATCTCTAGGAAGAGTCTGTGACTAAACAGATGGACTAAACAGACCAGAGCAGATTTTGCCTGTAAAACAACATCAGATGCTCAGTAATTACTCCACAGTCTAAACACATACACACACCTCCCAGTCCAGAACAGAAGCTTGCCACTGGGCGATCTTGTCAATGTTCTCCAGCCTCCTCTTCCTCTCGTTGATCTGCTGAGTGACGTTCCGCATTACTGCCAGCGCTGCTGCCACGTATCGATAGTCACTATGGACACAGTGCACACATAATTACTCCTGGGGTGTTAAAGGGAGAAGTTATAGCTCCTGGATATCGGCCACTCTTTAAAGAAGACATGTAATGTTGCAGTAGTGAATGATACAGAGTGGCCTATTAAAGGACGAGGGTTATAAACTCAAGTAACAGCAGTCTGCTGGAGCACAGTCAAAATAACACAGTGCTATTTAATTCTAATCAGCCACTTTCTCTCTCCACAGTTAACTCTGACTGCGTCTATGCTAACTGAGCTGGATTTATCCCTCTGGCTTAGATGTGCTACAGATCCAATCCTCACTTTGGAAGATAATGCTTGTGTGTGTGACAGCGCTGCGAGTGTGTGTGACAGAGAGAAGGCCTATATCTGGCAGATTCTCCACAGCTCCTAACAGTCAAACACTGTGATCTGGCAGGCAGAGCTGGCAGAGCTGGCACCTGTCCCTCTCTGGCTGAGAACGCATGGTTTGTGAATGACCTGGAGCTGGCTGAGAGACGCTGAATCACTTACACCATGTTTCCGTGGGTTTGCACGCATGAGTTTGCACATCTGGATGCTCGTGTTATGAGAGAGATCATCTGCAAATGTTTAGATTGTGTACTGCGCTTACTGTATGTGCTGTGTGCGCACAGTGTGTGTGGAGAATGCTGATGCTTGTGCATGTGCCAGCAAATGCCCAAATCCATATTTAATCTGCAGATCTATTTATATCGAGAGTTCTATGCAGTGATCCTATGGCCGTGTATTGAAATGAAAATGATCGACTATGAATACAGTACTGTCATATGCTCTATTAATAAAACTGAGATTCCTTGATTAAATGTTTTCCTCTAACATTCACAGAAAGCTGGTAAAACAGTGCAAAACAACATTTGTTTCAGCTCATACATTGATAATCACCACTTCAGTAGAATAAACCCGACACCTGCAAATGCTGAATTGCAACACAGTGCATCTGGAGCACAACGATGCACCAGTAATGTCTCCTTTTTAGAAACAAATGGGCCGCCATCAGAAAGCGACACAATCAGCAGATTAAACGTGACCTTGGCCAAAGCGTGCAGTACCTGTGCTCCTGCGCGGTGTATTTGAGAAGCTCAGCCAACTGGAGCGGATATTTGCAGATTTTCTGGACAGGGGTGAGCAAGAAGCCGTCTATGGCGATGTCGATCATTTGCTGGAGGAGGCGACAGGCCTCGAAGAAGTGCTGGTACCTGCCATCCCTCATCAGTTTGCTCAGCTCCATACAGGCATCCAAGTGGTTGTTACAGTATTCTGAATAGATCCAAAAGCCATCTTGCTGTAGAAGTTAAGAAGTAGAAAGACGCTTGATGAGAGAGGAAAACATCTTTTAAATAAAACATTCTGCGTACAAAAGCTCCGGTTGCTAAAATTTTTATAAGAGCTGTTTCCTCAAGATCATGACTTAATTATCTCATTATCTTGAGATAAACTTTGCTGGTGACTTAATTATCGCCACAACTTAACTATAAAGTCAAGATAACAAGATAATTGATCGGATAAAAGTTCTGATCTTGAGATAAGATGTTTAACAAAATTATTAGCAAATATGGCTGCTCTCAGATAGACAGCAAGTACGAGTTTGATTTTTTGTGAGTGTTTAAAAAAGAATAACAGGACTAAAAGGGTAAACACTATCACAACTCACATGTTCTAAAAAGCATGGTCCGATTTCAGAGAGGTGTGGTTCCTCTGTGTTGTACTGTTTCTCCAAGTCTCTGACAAAGCCCATCTGGAAGCGGTAGATGTCCTCGATGTTCCCAAAGATGACCTTCAGCTGGTCGTCATTGAACATGTCCACACGCTTCCTGCACTGGCGCAGGTATCCCTGCAACAATATGGGTTACAACTTTCATGAGGCTTTCAGAGGAGATACAGTTCAACTGGTAGGTCCTGGATAGTGACATGGCTGCGAGGCTGTGAGTCAGAAAACGCTCCAGAAAAAGCCTCAGCATGCTTCATCTCAATACTATTTTGGCTAATTCTCTGTAATAAACATGTGAAGTCATTCCTTAAATATAATTTACTGTGATCAAAATGAACTATGACTCCTTAGAAGCTTAGAAGCTGTGCAGTCAGAGACAATTTTGTCTAGGTCGAACTGTGGCCCCAATTTGTCTGTTCAATTCTTGTGGTTAATTAAATGCCCTGAAGCTTTGGCACATTGGGAAAAGATTTGCAGTGAGAGGTAGGTTTTTTGCTATTACACACTCCACTACCCAGAATTCTCTCTTTTGAAATACAAACGCTAGGCCTTTATGTTTTGTTTTAATTCATCTTCAATACAAATAATCAAAAATGAGATAAAAAAAAATCTTATATATCTCTTTCCAAAATAATAAGATAAAAACAAATTATTGTATATATATTTTGTATTTTACATTAAGATGGGAAGCTTCTTCCACCGCACAGCCACTAACAGCCATGTGTTCCCTGAAGAACCAGGGAAATATCAACAGCTTAGTGACATTTTGACTTCATGTGTGCAGGCACTCCACGGCAATTCTTCCCTCTAGTAAGCTTCCCTAAATCCTTAAAGCCTTTACTTTTACCTTCTTGTAACACACAGTTTAAAAACAGCTCTGACAAAGTATGAAACTCACCTTTGACTGGTTTCTCCATATCTGCTTTTGCAAACAAAAATAGCTATTTACTCTTCTTGCCTGTGCACGTTTATGGCAAGGTGTAAAAACTCTCTCTGGAAGTGAGCATGTGAAATTTAAGCTCTACTGCAACATTTGTGGAAGTATGTACTGTAGATAAGCCAGAATATGCACAATAAAAGCTTGCCCACCTAAAATAATGATACAAAGGTATAGAAGTACTCATTCTTATTACAACTAACTTGTATTTTTGTGATTTTTTGTGAGATAAATATGGAACAGTGATCCATTAAAACTATGTTATGTTTTCTATCATATATATAAAACAAAATGGAGCTAGGGGGTTATGATTGTTAATCTTAATGGAGGGTCATCAGTTCACATTAACATAATCTAACAATTATCTTCTATTCCCATAGATATTTGTTCGTTTGAACCAATTATCATGTGGCACGGCTTCCTCTCGACTTCTTGATTTTAATATCAAGACTGCGACAGAAATGCAAAGATAAAACTGTTCAGTGTTAAACAATATGAAACTGAATAAATCCTGTGTCTGTGCTGCACATGCATACATGTTTTAGGCTACACAGTGGACTGGCACTGCGCCATGTAAGACCAGGCCGTTTACATGCTAAGCTATAGAAATTCACATTTAACATTAAAAAAAGAAAGACTTGTCCCATCCATGCATGTACTGATGCATACATAACAATTATCTAACGTGCTTCTGACATGGTTTTTCCCACAAAAAGGGTAAAATTACATCGTTAAAAAAAGCATTTGTCATTTGACAATTATAACTACTGAACACAAGGTGTCACCTACTTCCCTTTAAAGTCCATTGTTAGAGTACTGTATGCGCAATAGAGGCTTCAAGTTTCCACACCGCACTTGTCTATGCTAAATACTGGTCCAGGATTGGCTTCCAAACTGTAGTGAAATCACAAATAATGCTCATAGCCCCGCCTCTTAAAAACAGATTTTCAGTGAGCACAGATTTCCACTATATGATAATCGTGGCCAAACAAATTCACAATAAGGATATTACTGTGATATCGACAGTAACTTGAAAAAAAAAATGCTAGCAATCAAATCTATCTTTAACTTCGTTGTTTTCTCTCTTTTTTGGCAAATAAAACACCCTCAAAATATGAGTGGAGGGAGGTGGAGAGAGAGTCTGTGACCATAGATGAGGAAAAAAAAAATTACTATCAACGACTCAATTGCTGGTGAAAAGGCAAACAGTTGAACTTATTAAAAAAGATGCACGAGGCCCAACATCATCCCTGGACTATTCATACGATATTATCATATGTGCATTATGAACACAATATCAACATTTAATTTCTTAATATCACGGTTATCATGAATATCGCAATATTGCAACACCCCTAAATGAGCACAGAGAAAATGTACACTTTAAGTGATGAATGTGTTCAAAGCTCAAGCATTCAACTGGAGGAAAAAGGAAAAAAGACATTTCTGACTGAGGGGGGACTTACTTACTAATATATTTAAATTCATGATTTCAATAATAGGTCAAGATATTGTATTTAAATTTAAATTTGGGTGTGTCATGATTTGAGTCTTCATAAAAGGCTTGCCATCCTTAAAATGTAACAACTGGCAAGGCATTTGTTTAATTTTATTAGGTGTGAATTCTAGTTTGTCACGTCGCCATGATTCATAATATAATGACAAATTTAATCTGGACTGGATCACTCCAAGTGTGTCAGCTGCCACCGTGTGTTTTCATTTCTAACAGAAAGAGAATTATTTTTGGACTGTATTGAAATAAACAGAAAAAAATACTGTATGTTTTGAATGAAAGTGTGAATGTGGGAGTGTTAAGAATCACGGACCCTTGTGTGGCATTAAAGGGGCTGCTTGTTCTCTCCTACACGTTTCAGTTCATTCAGTTCTTCACCATTACTTTTCTCACGGTCTCTTTGGTATCAAAGCATGCCCAGGAGCATTAGAGTGTACGTACGTACTGTATGTGTGTGCACGTGTTTAGTACCTCACAGATGTCCTTGAGGTGTTTGATGTAGTGTCTCTCCGTGCTCATGATCTCATTGATGACGTTGGCTCTCATCTGGTCTCTGTTCTGGAGGGGCGAGCCCAGACACAGGCAGTCATTGGTCGGGTCCAGGTGCCCGTTCTGTACCTCGCTGGTTCCCTCGGCTGGCTCCGCTCCTCCGTCCTCCTGGTTCACCCACAGCTGAATGCAGAACACATTCACACACATAGAGCCACACACACGTGAACTTAAATAAGAAATGTGCTCAGCTTAGTGGTAAGTGAATAAAGCTGATGAAGAGAGTATTAGTAAGCAGATACATTTAGGTTTTCACGTCACAAAATCTTTGGTACTACTCACTCCTCATGAGCATGAATGCACACAGCACACACACATCACATACATGAACACACATCTCACACACACAGAGCTTCATTTAGAGGGTCTCTGGTAGTTTGGACAGAGAGTGAGACTGTTGGTCCAGCAGGTCAGAGAGGGGAGAGACAAACTGCCAAACACTCCAGAGTTTTAAAAAAGCCTCTTTCTGAGACTGGTGCCCAGAGGATATTCAATGCCCAACTTCGGCCCTGTGTGTGACTCAAATAAATCTCCCCCCTGCACATATGCATGCACATACACTCGCACACAACCTCACAGTTTCCTCACACATGCACCGACACAAACACGCACACGACCACACACAGATCCACGCACGTAGCATATTCCACTCTTGCTCATAGAAAGGGCCAAGTGAGCGTGGTTTCAGATGTCCAGCAGCCAACACCTGATGACACACAGTTTGCCAAGAGAACATCAAAGAACCGACGGGTAGAATGCCAAACACAAGATGAGAAATGCAGCGCCACAGACAAGCAGAGTGACGGGTGGTAGAGCACTGACTGCAGACGAGAACTACCAGCGCAGCATTAAGACTGAGAATTAGTCAGAGTCAATAGTAAATAGAGTGCTGAAAAAAATATCAATATTTAAAATAGAAACAAGCATGACGTGATTCCAAAATCCATCTTATTCTATATGAATCCATTTGTAGCATTTTGACTACAGGCCGTTAGGAAGACATTTAGTTTTTCACTTTTGACTCATCAGTTCTGTTTTACTTTTGACTCATCAGTTCTGCCTCTCTATCGACCCCGTTGAGGATGATGTGAGAACGCCATGGGAACGTTAATGTTTGGTAATGTCGAGGGAACGTTGTGTGGACAGACTGGAGCGGGCGGGCGGGTGGGCGGGCGGGCAGGCTGGATGGGTAGATGAAGCTGGGAAAAAAAACGCACCTTTGACGTGGTGTTTTGGAACCGTGGAGTTGCTATGGGGTTGATATAGAAAACCTGTTTTGTTTGGGGCTGAGGAGGGTGGGGTTCCACCTTGGAGAGAGAGAATGACAGAACAGAGAGATACTTTTTGGTCGACAGTCAGTCAGCCTGTCTGCCCTGCCCTCTCAGGAGTGAATATGGAAGGGTGGAGAGGTGGGGATGGCCATGAAGAGTGTGTGGAGGGCGGGGGAAGAGGGGAGTGCTCTGCTGTGGAACAAGGATGCTAATTCTTCCCTCAATAATAAAGTCAAAGAATTACAAAATAACATACAGTTGTTTCATCAGACCTTTGTGTTGGATTTAGTCGAGCTCACATGTGGGTGAGATTACATAATGGCGATGTAAAGTGAGGACGTTGTAAATTTAAGTGGTTTTCAAGGGTAGGAGTTGAAGGTGATGCCACACTAAAAAAGGGGTTCATCAGCATCTTTGTTTCGTTGTCCCTGAACACCCGATAAAGGCACTTAGCTAGCTGTTCTCTGATCTCTTGAGTGTTATGTATTATTCAAATACAGTATTATTCAGCCGTGTGGAGCAAGCATATCATTGTGTGTCCTTTGAGTATATAAAAAAAGACTTGTACATGTGCACCTTCCTCTGGGTATTTATCAGCGTTTGTGCATATGTTCATGTGCCTCCATTTCTGTGTGTGTGGGTGTGTGTTGTGTCTATGGTCGCTGGCCAGCCATGGCTGCAGCTAACTCACCCGTACAAAGCTGGCAGGGAACCATCCTTCCTCCTCATCAATCTGGCCCCACCACCAGTCCTTGTTGGAGGCGTCCAGCACCTTGATGACGTCACCGGCCTTAAACGCCAACTCCCGGTCCGCCATGGTCACATGGTCCCATACCGCCTCAGCGTTGACGATTGAACCTCCACTTATCAACTGGAGAAATCGGAGGGAAAGACACAGGCTGTATCTTATGCTTTTACTCTCATCACATGCAGCCACTGACACAGCATGGACAGCACTGCAGACACAAACCAATAAATGTGGAGCCACGTGATCTAAAACAGCATAGAAATCAAATTTGAAAAGTGATTGTAATTCAGTACTCAGCCTCATTTTGGCCTCAATTTGTGTGTGAATCCTTGTTGTTAAACCCACTCAGATTACTAATGGATGCAAATACACACCCTCAAAGCCAGGGCCCACTGGCAGCTTAGGGATTGCAAATAGAACGACACAAAAGCCGACACAGACCACAGTACAACACAACAAAATACAACAAGACAAAAAAGGCAGAGCTATTAGTGGAGAAACAACACAGTGTTCAGAAGCACAGCACCAGTCTCCACGCAGGGACAGTAATTGGCCCATTATGACATTAGAATAATTACATGTGTTAATGTAATATAAATGCTGAGGAGCAAACGAATGTGAAGGGATAATCTCCCTTCCTTCATGCTGTCACCCGGGCTTGTTATTTTATCTGCAGTTTGAAACATGCAAGGATGACTCATCAAATCTTCTCTATTGATTTTAGCATCATGAATAAGTAATGTGGACATTATGCAGCACTGAAAGTAAACGCTTTAATTGTACAACTATGCTCATGCACGTGAGCAGACTGTTATTTTGTGTATATGCTTCATGGGCATGGCCTATAAGGGCACAGGATCGCTGTCAGGTGACCAGTATTCTTTCGGGGATTTGGAAAGGCTAAAGGTTGTTCTCATTAAAGGACAAGAGACAGCGGACAATGTTCTAGGGAAGGACCTGAGTATGACATCATCCATCTACCAAGCAGCCTCACCATCCATCACACTGAGAAACTTTGGTGCCTTGAGACGTGCACAAACACTCACAAACATACACGCATGCAGCCATATTTTTAGCTTCATATACATAAAAACTCCTGTATGCATCTGTGGCACAGCTCCAACTGTTTGTTCCAATTGCTCGCTCCAAAGTAGTGTTCATCAGCATTCTCCAGTCCAGAGCTAACCATGCATCCAGTCCCTGGGGCTGTGGGCAGAGCAGCCAGCGCTAACCAAGCCTGACAGGAGCTGCTTAGGCTCTAGGTAAGGAGTTATCAAAGGCCTGGAGACAGGGATGTCACGTTGATGGACGTTAAATTAATTATTAACTTGTATTTGGGCTTCAGCATATTAATATTGAGCTACTGTTATTTTCTAAATGGAGCTAGTTCTGTTCTTTTTCTTTTTTTTTACCAGTCCTTGCCTCTTTTAAAATTAAATGCTTGGATGGGAAAAGCTTTTGATATGCACCTCATCACTCTAGCACAAAAATGCTATTCCACCTATGTGCTGATGCAGTGCGTTTGTAAGAAATGTCCATGAGAATGAGCAGTGTGTGTGTGTGTGTGTCTGAGTTTGTTTGTTTGTGTTCAACTGGACCCCCCGTGAGGATTTAAGCTCTCAGACTCAGCAGCTATGATGCCCCTTCAACCTGTAGACAAGTCTACTTCCCTGATGGCTTACTGAGACAGCTATGGGGGATATAAGCCAACCAGGGCAGAGGAGTGAACACAGGGAGGGACATCCATGCCTGGAAGGGAGAGAGCAGCCGTCGTCATGGCGACAGATGAGGATGCTTCACTGGTATTGACAAGATGACAGGATGAGGCAAGGACACTTCAGGATGCACCAGAATATTTCCAAATTTAGGTGTGTGTGTGTGTGCGTGTGTGTGTGTGTGTCAAGAGTGACCAGTGAGTAAAAGCTACTCTGTTATTAAGATGACAAACCAATCAGATTAGAGAATCCAGTAACATGAGCAGTCCCATGTCTCCATGTCTCTGCTGGTTTTAGATCAAAGATGCCATTGAGTAGGTTGATTAAATCAGGTACCACATAGGGCTGGGTGCTGGGGTAACAATAGCTCTAGCCTATATCTCAAAGCTCTCCACTACAGCAAAAGAGGATTACCACAAAAACATGTGTCACGCTGCCATGGAAACAGGACCAATGAATAGTACTGAAAAAGGTTTTTAAAAATCATTGTTGATTCAGGAAAAGGAATTCGATTTGATCATTCATTACACAAATGGACAGTTTTAAAAAAAAAAAACAGACACACGTACGGGAATAGCTAGTGAAAGCCAAATCAGTCCTACTTGACTTCAGCGTCTGACATCAGGACCTCTGCCTGAAACAGCACCCACAGAACAGATGAGCCTTGGCACTGAGGTCAGTCTTGCTTCTTGCTCCTTCACTGTAATGTCTGCTCGCCATAATCCCCTCCCTCCCTCCCACCTCACCCTCCAACCCTACCTCCAGCACACCACTCCATTTTCAGCCCCATTCACTCCAAGCACAATCTCTTCAGTCCCCCATCAATCTGCTGTAATACAGGCAACAGACAGAGAGAAGCGAGGGAGAGAGACAGATAGAGATCCATTCACAGCCAATGTTCTTCCCTGCTTACTTTTCTCCTTCCCCTCATCCCTCCATCTCCCTAATGAGATCAGCACTGCCCTCTCCAATACATTGCATCCTTTTTTCCCTCTACATGTCTGAATAAATTAAAAGCATTACATAATCAATCTCCCCCAATTCCTGCCTTAGCACAACCTCATACCTAGCTTGATCAAATGGTACACAGTAAACACACAAACACAGAGAAGTCTTGCCACAACACTCATCATTACTTGGTTGTCTAGCAGCTGTAATGACCTATGTCATCATTATGGTTACACTGCAGTTACAACATCAAAGATCAGAGGGCGAAACAGCCGTCTTTAAACCGCAGAACCTGTATTTGGGTCAATGCAAATGAATGCAGAGGAGATCTATCCCCTATACGTTGCACATGGACATACATGACAATGCTTTCTGTTTCAGGTTCAGCACAGACATGAAGACTGACAAGGAAATATGTAATAATAGAAAGCCGATTCCCTCGCTTATATCATCTTTGCAGCACAACACATCAGCATTCACTGCACTGGCAGCTCCACTGCATTCCAACATCCTCCTCTATCTCTAGCCATAGCACATCTGCACCAAAGCACCTACAGCATCCCTGAGCAAACACACACACACACACACACACACACAGACACACAGACACACGCCTTTAGCCAGCCTTACCATGTTTGTGGCATGTAACTGTTCAGAGAGTGTATGCATGGAGAAGTCCGGTTCATACAATCATGATAATTAAATCTCTTTTGGTAGCGGTCGAGGTGATGGTCCTCCGCAAGAGCTGAGCCTGCGATGTTGAGTAACAAGGTGCTGTATTCCAGAAAGAGGCTTCTCTTTCCGACGCACCGTGTGAGTCTCGCGGTCCGTCCTCCCTGTGTCTGCCAACCCTGTTATGTAATACACTTATACCCCGAGTCTGGGAGCCAATCAAAGATGCTCTGCCTAAAACCGGTGAGAGATACACACACATCCTCTCACACACACACGCTGTTGTCTCGCTCGCACACACCATCCGCACATTGACACTTCTGACTGCACAGCATTTAACAGAACTCTATTAGAAGGCACCTGGCCCCGGGGGGAATTGCAAATGTGTGAACGCTTGGGACGTGTGCACGACTCTGATTCAAAGAGGAACTACAGATAACACCCACCAAGGCTGTCTCACACACACGTACACATGCAACTTAACATGCTCACATGCTTACATGTGAACACACGTGTAAGTAGCACTACGCTATCACTGCTAACCACTGCGGTGTACAAAACTGTGTTGCTGTGTTTACAGTCCTGTGGGGGTCCCCGCTTGGAAGGATGCTTTACCACAGTGATGAAAACACCGGCCCACATGCCTCAGCATGTGATGGAGGTATCTGTGTTCATAATACATGGCCAGCCAAAAAATTCTCTCTGCACCTACAGTACAACATTTGCCACTTAAGTAGACACACAGAAAACACTGCACTTAGCCACGAGTGTGTGAGAGCACATACAGCACCTTTAAAAAAAAAAAAAAACACAAAAAAAACCCAGCCTGCCTACCATCCCTATTAATAGGACTGTCATGGACGGCTCTGGGATAGGCTTTTAGCATATCTATTTCTGACGTTCATTCAACATTCATGACACCTGCCTCCAATCCTTTATTAGATTATGCGACTGCATGTGGGAAAAAAAAGAAAAAGGCTATATTATCTCCATCTGACAGTCCCCTTCTCTTGTAAGATCTGTAAGAAATATGCACATATTCCTGTAATTTTTTTATTAGTCTCTGTTAGTGAAATAACGTGTGGGTTTGAAACAGGTGCCACCCTGACATGTTGAAAACGGGAGAAATGTGAATATAGTGGGCTATGAAATGGGAGCTGAGTTTAGCTGCATCTAAAATGGGGGAAACCTGGAGTGACGGAGAGGCCCTCCTTTATTAGGCCTAGCCCTGCCTGCTATTGGTTACTGTTCAGCTGAGATTACAATGATCCTCTAGAGTCTGTGATCAACAGTACAAACCTCTCACTTGCACCGCTATTTGCAACAAATATCCCACTTGCTTCAGTGGGAGAGATCACTGCTCAGCTATTAGCTGCCATATTGTGGATGTGGCTACAGTGGATCACAATAGCAAAACAAGTCCTGACGCAGCAGAAGGCTGCTGTTAAAAAAAAGACCATCAGAATCATTTTTTCATCTAAAAATCAAATTATTAGTGACTACATTTAATCCATGCGCATAATCCACAATATACAACATGGAGGAGAGAGGGAGATCGACGTAGGGAGGGGGGGACATGTTTATATGCGGGGGATATGAATTTCCAGTCACCACAGAAAAGGTAAGAGCATCACAGATCTGTATCCGCACAACTACGACCACCACCACACAACACTAGCTATCACAAACGGTGAGAGGACACAAGACATAACGAAGGATTGGGGAGGGGGGTAACAGAAAGACATTATGTTGTACCAACGTCATTCATTTCAACGCGTAGCCGTGATGGAGCGCCGGGTGTCCCCGCTCTCGACCAACGCGCACTGTCTTTCTCTCCTCTCCTGTGTGAAAGTGTGGTGCGCTGCGAACTGGGCCCCAAGCGCAGATCCATTAACGAGTACCGAGGATGAACATCAACAGCACGTTCACAAGCACCAGAACCGCGATCACCGTAAACACCGCGCACGTCTGGACATCCAAGGCCATGGCGCAGCGCTGCGGGCCGCTGCTGAGATGCGCTCTCAGTGACGGGCGGTATTCAGCTCTGCCGTCAAGACACGTCGCCTCAAGTGCGACCGAGAAATCCACCATTACAGTTAGGCAAGAAATGGAGAGAAAAGGATGCCCCTACGCCTCTTCACACTACGCGATGTAATTCATAAAGGCACGGGAAGAGATGCATCATCCTCACCATCATCATCGTCATCAGTCTGCACCGCGATTTCTCCCCGCTAGAGAACACCTGCCGGTGTTTCGCCTCTTCCCCTAAACCGACCGACTCTCAGGCCAATAGCTTCTCAAAGAAAACAAGAGAGAGGCTGTGCGCAGGCTGTTCGCAGCTGCCGAGCTGCCTTCCGGTGAGTGGGGACCGCAGAGAGATCGGCTGTGAGGCTGAGAGGCGGTCCTGTATTAATACTGATCAGCGCTCCGCTGCTAGACTACCGGCTTCAGCCATCACCTACAGTCGGGGGAGGGGCACAGCCGGCCCCTCGCTGACTACATCGACCACAGAGGCCAGAATCATAACCTCATTCATCTCCCACCCCATCTAAAAATATCACCGTGCCCTGGTGATTTATCATTTATCATTAACAGCCCCTGATGAGGGAGAATAAATGTCAGAATAATGGATGCACGTTCCTCAAAGTGATCACCATCTTGTAATTTTATTGGCATAACGTCAGCTTTGTCTGTGGCCACGCATCAATCAGATACAGTGTGCCCAGCTGATCTGATAATCAACATCATTTACGCTCTGCATTACCCCTGGTGCACCACACAAACATCACTGATGCAAGCAGCAAGTATTTAAAGGGTGCATTCAAATCACAAGCAACGCTACATGATTCAAAAATCCTAAATAACTGCATTTTCTTGCATACATTTAAAAAAAAAGGCACCAAATTAAGTGATCATATGGCAAGGGTAGGATTAGAAACATGTAATGCTATTTGAGAGGATCCAGGGACGTCACAGGAAAAGGTTTGGCACCCTCACATTATGTGCAGGAGCATATTTCCTGCTTCATTTAGTATTAAATAGTCTGTGATCAAATTCAGTTTTTCTCATGTTAAAGAGAGTTTGATGCAGTCTTCACACTCACAGATCTTTCAAAAGAAAAAAACCAATATTTTCATTCAAATTATGCTGTATAATAACCTGTTTGCATCATTATGACTTACCTATACTGTAATGTTACACTTTGCAAGTACATTTTTATTTAAGGAAGCCTCCAATTTAGTGTGACACTTCCATACATTTTTGAGACTTGCATTTGACAGACTAAACGGTGAATGGGCACAATCTGCACTGGTAAATACTTACACCTTTTGAACTCCCAGTGTTGCTTTCTGTTAAAACATGTGATACCTAGGCCCAATGACATTATCAGGGGCACTTTATCAGACTTGATAAAACTCCTTTGCAGCCACACAAGATGTACATCTGTTTCCAGAGGCTGAGTATAGGGTACTCATGGGCATAACACTATATTCTTTTGAGTTTTTTTGTCACTGCCAATACTGAGATAATACCAATGTTACCCAATTAAATATCCAGTAAAAAATATGTTAAATATGTTTACCTTTTCTGAATGTATGACAACGGATCCGTTCCAGTTTATTAAAATGTATTTCTGTTTGTTAAGCAAAACATAACAAATCCCCCAAATCGACACTTGATTGCACCCATACACGAGAATAGGCATATGTCTCTTCCCTGTTGTAAGAATGGCCATGCTTAGTCAAGTCCAGCATTTTTTTTTACTTGCGAAGGACAGTGAGAGAAGAGATCTGTTGCCTCAGGTAATCCGCAGATAGTATAAAAATAGCAAAGTGTGGGAACACAGTCAATACAGGTACGTCTGTGGCAAAAAACTACATCCCAAATTAGTGTTGATGTAGCTGAGTAAAGGCAATGTCTGCCGATTGTGCCTGTAGATCAAAGAAAATTAGAAAAGACTCTTGTTGATGGTGGAACTAAAGTTCCTTCCATAAATCACCTGCTTTTAGAATAGAGTTTGGTTTAACTCTCTGTCTACTCTTAAGACAGTTAATACAACCCATTTTTTTTTCTAAAAAAGTTGGGACCCTGTGTAAAACATGATTTACTGTACAAAGACAATACATTTTATGTTTCCTCTCTCAGCTCTTGTGAAATAAAACCAGTAGCTATCAAAACAGGAGCAGTCTGTTTTTTTACACAGCAACGTAGTTGGTTTGCAGTAACATCACATTGGAAAGACGACCAAAATGAGTCTTACTGACAAAAAAAGTCACCAACTTCAGTAATACATTACCTTGAGATTCAGAAAGGTAGTTTCAGTTTCGCCACCTCTGTAGACGACCTCCTGTAGTTCTGCACACACCAGTGGAATCTTTTTAAGGAGACCTGCAGACATTTCCTGCAGTTTTTGTTGCGACCAAAACTGGCTATTTTATGCAGGAAATTGGACCATCTGCGTCCGTGAACGTGGCAACCAAAACAGGTATTTTAAGCCAAACCATGATATTTTTCTAATCCTAACCAAGTGGTTTTTGTGCATAAGTACAGTGTTGTGACAAGAGAGAAATAGAAAGTTCAACCTACACAATTTTCCAACATAAATAAACGCTCAGTTTTAATCTGCTGTTGTTACATTTTGGTGATGTGTTGCAGCTAACTGGCTAGTATGTTTTGCTGGAACACTCAGGACTGCAGATATACTAAACCTTGTTATGATAAAGCAATGTTTGCCAATGTTTTCTGATCACACCACTCTCACTAACATCATCACTTCTAATTGAGAATATGTCTGATAAAAAGTTGAAATGGCGCTGGCATTTTCAGCCCTGGTCTTTTTGTTGCTGAAATCATGGATTGTCCAGCGACAGGCTCAGGGGCTTTCCCTTTCTTTTTCCATGTCTCGATTCTGATTCACTTAGCTAAACAGCCAATCAGAGTGTTTTTTCTCACCGACTGGCTCGACCACTGATTTAACATGCTCAGTCGGCCGAAAAGCTGTCGGCAAGGGCCAACAGCGCAAGACACACAGCAAAAACTAGGGCCACAGACACTCACAGATGGCCTGACATTGGGCGATTGTCGACCTTGTGTATGAGGGCCCTAAGAGAGAGCATACCCTCCCTCCCTGTTAGTCACCCCCAGTGTTTGACTGAGGATTTTGCCCTTGAGGTCGCACCCTGCGACTTGTTAATTGATCTGAATGTGTAAAAATAGTGAAGCTCCTCTTTAATTGAGTAACATATTTAATAGCATAAGTGCAAATAACACTCAGAAAATTTTAATTAGACTAGGCTCAAGCGTGTTTTAAGCTTTTGTGGATACATTTTAATAATCATTATGTATGCTGATGTGAGCACACATGCACTCAAACCTGGATTTATACACTTAAAACATAGGTAGGGAAATGCATAACAGATTTCAACTGATTTGTGAGTGTGTCAACCTTATAACCACAGCCGAGGTGCCATTGAGCAGCTGGTTAACCACAAACTGCCCCAGTGGACCTGTGTAGTGTCCCATAAATCAGTATGTGGTTGCAGAGGCAACCTCCAGATGTGTAGGTGAGTAATTGAGTGAAAGGAGCAAGACACATTGGGACTCAGAAAAGCTACTCTAAGTAAATGAAAGTACATCAAAACACAGCTAACAGTTGAAACATGCACGGTTCCAAACCACAACTAAAGGGTGTGTGTATCTACAGTCCTCCAAACTAAAAAAAACCCAAAACACTACAGTAATTTGTGGAAGAGAAAAATATATTCAGAGGCACTGAGGTGTGCCCAGTACTTATGGTGAATCTCATTTCCAGGCCCCTAAGAAAAGTGCTGTGCAGTAATGTGGCAATCATGTGACATGATTCTGAGCAGAGAAAGACATTATGTGGTACACGCACATACAAAAGAAATGACTGTTAAAATGGGTAACAATTTCCTGAGTGTCACACACATTCAAACTCCCCCCAATTGTCACATCCAATATAATTTTGGCCCAATATAATTTTAAAGGTCAAGAATGAAGTCAAGCAATGACGTATGAAGAAATTATTCCCTTGAATAATTCAACCCAGCTTCATGGCAGGAAAAAGGTATCAAAATGTCAGTAGAAACTGCTCAAACCATCCCTGAGGCCGCAATTCCATATGCTCAATATGTTCCAAAGTGTCACATTTGCACCGGCATATGGCTAAATAAACACTTTGCAGTTGCTGCTAGCTTGGTTAGCTTTTAATGCTCAGGGCCAACATTAATAGTTTAGTTGCAAGTTGATTCCTTTTGTCAAAAATATGACTGTTTGGAACATAACTGAGCATACGGATAGATACCAGGAAAGGGAGTTGTGCCTCAGGAGTGTTCTGAGAAGTTTCTGTGGGCGCTTGGGTAGGATTTTTGCCACAAAACTGCTGTTGGAATCCACTGAAACCATTGTTAATCGTTTTCGACTACAGCTGACACATAGCATTTGGTACTCAAAGTGTTGTTTTTGGGTGCAGTGTTTCTTTATGACTCTGTGTTGCAAGTGTTTTGAGTGACAGGACACAATGACTCCAGCTCCCATCTGATGCACGTGTTTGCCATTGGCATGCACATCGTCATTTCAGCCTCACATACTTAAGGTGAATACTGTATTACACATAAGCGCATCACCAGCCTGCAGCACTTGTCCTGGTGCCTCTCATTGTGGGCATATTAAGAAAATACCACATGATCATGAATGAATTCATGCATGGGAATCAGTTCAGTTCAGTCCCAGCACTCCCAATCCAGTCAGCACCAAGTCAACCATCCAACACGCACAGACACAAAAAGCCCTCTCCAAACTGCACTGTCTTCACATTCATCTGAGAGCTTTAAGATGGATCAAAAGACCTCAGAATAAGTTTAAAAGAATAACACCAAAGGAGTGCACTATATCAGTATTTTTAAAGCCATAAATAATTTCCAGGCCACTTTCTGCACATACATGCTGATAAAAGCAAAGGTTCCTGAAAGCCAGGCTTTCAGTGAATTGCAGAGAGCTGTACGAGGCATCACAGCTGAGATATGACAACCGTCCTCAAACAAGCTTTTTTTTTCCTGCTTTGTGCTTGTGTGTGTGCATGTGTGTGTGAAACGCAGAGTGAGCAGATTACATAAGCCTGCCCTACCTCTGTGGGCTCCCTCTCCAATCTCCCTGACATTTAGACAACAAAGGTCACATCTGAAAGTCTAAATCTGCACAGACACCAATGCTAATATACTCATACATTATACAAAAGAGAGGGACGGTTTGTAAAAGCGGCTGAATGTTTCTCACAGCTGAGAATCACACGTTAAATATAGCTGGACTTAAACTTACTGTATGTGAATTATATTCACAACAAGTACAGTTTAGTTGTTTTCAGGGCTGTCATTATTGTGAGGGATTTGTATTGCTACAGTATAAAGTCATATTCACATGGGATTAGCATTATCAGGGGAACTGTGGAGGTCGTCTGTGATCTTAATCTAGTACAAATCTGCTACGTCTGTAATTTGTAAAATTCTACCACAAATAACCTTCCATATTTCAGCAAACACAGAGGTCATGTGATTATATTAGGCCAGTGCAAAATGGCCTAATCCACTAAACCTTTAAGTTTTTTGTGACGGAAATTAATGACAACAA
The DNA here is from genome assembly GCF_965226575.1 of Pagrus pagrus. Taxonomy (NCBI): domain Eukaryota; kingdom Metazoa; phylum Chordata; class Actinopteri; order Spariformes; family Sparidae; genus Pagrus; species Pagrus pagrus. The sequence goes on along the minus strand of NC_140189.1, from coordinate 16,540,228 downwards.
ATTAATGAAGATAACTTTTTTCGCATATGTCTCTGGGTTGTGGCATATTTGTTCCATCTATCCATCTATCAATTTCTTGTCATTTATCATGGGTTGACAGTTAAACAGGTCAAGCAGAGCAACGCAGATCACTCCACTATGTCATGGGTCAGTGTCCGATTATCTACGCAATCAGCTATGTCTCCTCTTTAAGAGGAGGTGAAAATACATCACCCACCTCAACTGGGTTCGCTTAATGCTAGTCTATGAGTACATCACTGAATCCTTCTCTTGATCATTTAAAAAAAATGGCTTCATGTTTTTCAAAAGTCTCTCTTCAAAACAATGCTGATATCATCATGTTCCAAAGTTCAGCTAAAGCTAATATGATATGAGGTAGTGTTGTCACGATACCAGAATTCCAGGGTCTGACATAATGTTTATTACTGTGGCCACTGCACCAAACTGAGAGTCGTGAATCTCATGATCTCATACTTCACCCTCACATATGAAACTGACCCTGAACCCTTTCCAGAGAAGCAGTTGCTTAGTCAAGTCAGTGGGTCAGAGCATAGTTAATTTTAAGAAATGGTGAGAGATGGATCAGATAAAAGAGGTATGTCATGCCAAGTAGAGTGGAGAAATTAGAGTCAAAGACATCAGAAGTGATATTACAGCATTCCTAGACCTGGTGGCTTCAGAAGAAATTGTCCTACTCATTCATGACAAAGCCATGGGACCAGTAAAAATGAATCATTATTTAATGATAAACCAGTGTTGTATCTTTGTGTTCTGGAGACTGTTGAATTAAGATGAATCTGCCCTGCGACAGTGTTCTTTAAGGCACCCCCAAGTGAGTCTGCATAACATTGTGGAGTTCTCTTGTGGAATAAAAACAAACTTTTGAGGACAAGCCTGTAGAGGAGACACATAAAATATGAAGCTAATGTATTACACCTCCAACTGTTTTCCACACCTCTGTGACGGAAACTCATTACTATGCTACTTTGATAATTGTATTTTATTTGCTAAGGAAAAGTAGGTTAACTGTGGCATTAATGTCTGAAAGAACATAATACAGAGAAGAGCCCTGTCCCATGTGCTTAAATATCCAATTTATATTGGAACCACTTTTGGACCACTTCTTAAAGACACTTTAAGACACTTTCCAAAAGTGGTTCCAATATAAATTGGATTTTTAATAGAAGCACATGGGGACAGGGACAACAATTCAGGTGTAATGATAAAAGTTAAATGAATGGTAGAACATTTTGGGAAATAAACTCTTCTTCCCTCTTAGTTACCTTGTTATCTACTTATCTTGTTTTAAATGGCAGCTGCTTAGTCCCCAATTGACTGGGACATCTTTCCCCATGATAGGACTACTCCAGTACACATATACGATAATGCGGTCCAATTCAGCCAATGGGAGAAGATCATCTGCAAATAACAGAGGTCATCAAACTGGCCTCTCTCCAAACCTCGAGTATGCCTCAATATCCTGTCAATGAATATTACAAACAGATGTGAGTACAAAGCACATCCTCGACATCTTCCTTGTTACAAGTTGATGCAATGCTTCAGAAAAAGCATGGTGTAATATACCATTGCCACAGAGCAATAATACCAAATTCATGGCTCAGGGCAATATCCACTCATAATAGTTAGTAGTATCCTGGTAGGAGGTAGGCAGGAAGCTCAGCTACTTTAGGGAGTGGACATTTGCTACAATATTGGCATCATCCATCATAGCCCCACTGACAGCCAGTATGAGGAACAAAGCTTACACCTCTCACCTTAAGATGAAAGACTGTAAAAATATTCCAGACCCTTCATGTTTTTTAAGCATTAGATTAAGTCCAGCACTATTAGGAAGTGTATGAATCAAACTCTGTTTAATTCATGGCATTCAGCACTCTCTTTCTGCAGATTTTCTTTAAAATTCTTTATGCAGTCTCTCCCTGAATAAGACTTCACATTTCAGTGCTTGCAAATGAATCTGTTTGTGGTCAGTAGGTATTTGGCTAATGGGAGGCACGCCCATTTCCCCTCCAGTCTGCTCCAATTCTTTTGTTCCCCTCCCATCCCCACGACAACCACACTGACTTCCTGCTTCCTCCCAGGCCTTCCAGCCACAAAGCGCCCTAAAAATAAATCGCTGGACTTTTCCTGAACACAGTTTTGTCACCATTGTTCAGACATCAGCTGTTTATCCGTTCAGCTCCGTTTGGCTGTTAGCGTAAAGGCAAGTCAGTGGGTCAGAGCATAGTTAATTTTAAGAAATGGTGAGAGATGGATCAGATAAAAGAGGTATGTCATGCCAAGTAGAGTGGCGAAATTAGAGTCAAAGACATCAGAAGTGATATTACAGCATTCCTAGACCTGGTGGCTTCAGAAGAAATTGTCCTACTCATTCATGACAAAGCCATGGGACCACTAAAAATGAATCATTATTTAATGATAAACCAGTGCTGTATCTTTGTTTCCGGAGACTGTTGAATTAAGATGAATCTGCCCTGCGACAGTGTTCTTTAAGGCACCCCCTAGTGAGTCTGCATAACATTGTGGAGTTCTAGCTGAGAAAGAGAAGACATGAGTCTTTTTTATAATCACTTCCAGAATTTAGGGTATATAAAGTCTCTTGTGGAATAAAAACAAACTTTTGAGGACAAGCCTGTAGAGGAGAAACATAAAATATGAAGCTAATGTATTACACCTCCAACTGTTTTCCACACCTCTGTGACGGAAACTCATTACTATGCCACTTTGATAATTGTATTTTATTTGCTAAGGAAAAGTAGGTTAACTGTGGCATTAATGTCTGAAAGCACATAATACAGAGAACTCTGCCTGAGCCCTGTCCCATGTGCTTCAATTAAAAATCCAAATTATATTGGAACCACTCTGGGAAAGTGTCTTAATGATTCCTTTCAGGTGTTACGGTAAAAGTTAAAGGAATGGTTTGGGATAAACGTATTTGCTTTCTTAGTTACCTTGTTATCTAGTTATCTTGTTTTAGATGGGATTACCTGGGAGACTATTTCTTGGCCTGACAGAAGCTGTATCTTTGGAGCCTATGCAGGTTGTCTGGCAACATCACACTGCAGTCAAGATGCTATGTCAAGTCACTGCACACACCTAATAATTAGGAGTTATATGAGGTATATGTTAATTAATTAGCTTTAGAGCTAGATAGCGTATTTTGTCTTTCGTACAGTGCCTAACTAGCCAATTTACAGTGTTTCCAGTGTTCGTGCTAAACTAAGGTGGGTAGATATCAAATTAGCTAGATTCAGGAGATTGTAAAATCACACAAAAATTAATCTTGCCAGGCTTCAATTTATACGCTTGTAGCACAGCCACAGTGGTTCAGACCAATCAGCATCCAATGAGGTACTCCTGGCAGCTTTAGGTGTGACGACAGTCAGAAGCAACTGTTTGAAAACAACAATGGCGCCTCCTAAAGAGGCTAGTGTAGATACGGCGATAGCATTAATTCTATCAGAACTGAAGATTATATTCAATTGAAAGAAGAGCAAAGAACAACATTGGAGGTTTTACTCAATGGAAAAGATATTTTCGCTCTTCTCCTGACTGGAGTCATATAGTTTGTTGAGCTGATTGGTTGAAGTTAGCCCATGATAGAAAGAGATTGACAAATGGTTGATCTAATCACCTGTCAAGTATTTGTCCCTGCCCTTTTCTGAACAGTATCCAATTCTCAGACAGAATCAATCTTGTCATCTAACTCTCAGCAAATCAATAAGCACATTTTCCCACATGTTGAACTGTTCAAAAAAAAAAAAAAAGATGGGGACACTATATTCATTGCATGCCATTACATTCTTATATTATATTGTATAAGATAAGATATGACTTTATTGAGCCCTTGCTGGGGTAATGTACTGTTACATGGGGCTCAAGGGTCATAAGGAAGAAGGAAAGATTGATTGAATGGGAGATAAAAATGAAACAAGACAAAGTGAGACAAAAATAGAAGTAGTAGTAGTAGTAGTAACAATAATATATATTTTTATATTAATTATATCATATCTATACTTTTACTGCAATGTATTTTATCAGATGACCTATTCACCCCTTATTCCTCTCTGTCCAGTGGACTTAACTTCATTTGCACACATGTTGACTACATTGCATATCCATCAAGACACCTCCTTGATTCATCTAAAGAGTAGGAGATGCATCGAATTACTAAAAGCTCCCCGAAGCTCTCCACTCTTCAAGTTGTGGCAAGTCTAAAATTTCAGTAAAATTTCCCACAGAGGGGAACCAGTGCCTCTGCTAAAAGACACAATAACAAGCTCCCCAAAGACAGCATTCTAGCATTTTCACAAACTGCAACAAAAAGGAAGCATTAAGGAAGACTGTTGAAAATACAGACTGTTATTTATTTATGTATTTGTTCACTATCGGAACCAGTATGTACTTAAATAAAGCCCAAAGATTGGTCATTTGAGAGCCGAGCTGTGGGATAACACTGAATGACTCGTGCTAGGATTTGGTTGGTTGCCTTAGCCAGCACTACTTTACTGTACTTCTACTGTGCTGTTTGTGAGTGTACTGAGTGTGTTCGCTAGTGTCATCATTCGTCAGAGCACTGCCAGCCACCTGCAGACCAGAACACTGGGAGATAAGAGCAGTAGTGCCTTCCCATCCTCCACTAGTTTTAAGGCTGTAAGGCTATTCATATCAACAGAAAAACAGTGGGACACTATGTTTGGCAATAAACTGCCAACTCAACTGCTCTCATTAACCTTCATACCCACTAGGTGCCATAGATGTATAACTTGCAATAGCAGGAGGAAGGGCTGGGATACAAAAATCTACAGCTCCACCTGTCCTCTGAGCTAAAATGATTTTACATTCTGACTGCTTCCTCGCCACGAGAGTTCAAAAGCAGAACATCGGATTGAAATGCAAAACTCTGCAGTGAAACGATATTTGGGTGCAGGCTTGTTTGGCATTCTGTGTTTCTCAGCACCTCACTTCCTGTTGATAGGTCAATTCCTACCATCAAAGACTTCATAGACTGCGCCTGATGTAGTGCTGCTGTCCTGTAAAACATCCACTAACAAGCTTCCCATCTAAAATATATGACCGCACACAGGCATGGGTGCACATATGGACTTGCACGCTCTCATACTCACACACACAATCGCTCACACACACACAACAGGTCGCAGGAAGCAGGTGTTTTCACATGCTGGAGGGAGGAAGGGAATGGAGTGAATAGGGGGCAGGATGAGGTGAGGAGGCGAAGAAAAGACAGTGGGGGAGAGAAAACTTAGGAGAAAACAGAGATGGAAGTGATGGAGGGAGGGATGACAAGCTCTGAGGTCAGGAAGAGGGGGAGGTGGAAGGAGAGGGGGAACGAGGAACAAGTACAGGGAGCGAGGGGGTTGCATAATACGTGTATGTGAAGGAGGGTTTTCTCTGACGCTGCATGTGGTGTAGCAGGGAGCCAGGGAGGTCAGAGGCAGAAAGTTAAGCTAAATAATGTACACAAGAAGTGGCAGCTGCCAGAAAAATCCAGCCCATCTTTCACAGAGGCCTGCAGGATACATTCTAACTAGCAGAACACTGTACAGGCACTTAGCTTCTGTCTCATTATTTTAAGGCAGGGACAAAGTGACCAGGGCTGGAGTTATGTATTCTATTCAAGGTCCTAATACTCAATTATTGTATATTTAGATCACAGCAGTTGTCTTGTTTTAAATTTGCTAAAAATAAAATGTTTTGAAAATTACTTTAAATTAAAGGTTGTTTATACTTATTTCCCACTTGAAGGATCGTTGTTCATAGTACTAAATGTGAAATCTACTTGGACAGCAACCAATCTTAAAAAAAGCACTGGAAAGGCATTTTATTGTAACAAAGAGCTGCCTGTAGTGTGACTTTCAAATAATTTCATCAGGATGCTGCCTTTACCTACTCCTCCAGCTTAAATCCGAATTGTATTTCATGGCGATATTTCCGGATATTACAAAGATGTTTCTTTCTTTCATTGACAAAGCGACAGAACATGATGAATGTTTACATTATTTGTGGGGAATTTCCAAGTAAGGCAGATTGAGTGGGCACAGACAATTTATGCAAAACGCACATGATCCCCAGGACAACCGCCAGCAGATATTAGCCTGTATGTTGACAAGGCAGGAAGATGACAACCCCTAATCAGCTCTGAATAATGTATTAGCACCTCAGATGAGTGTAAATACTTGCCAGCTTAGTTTCCTCTGTTTTTTGGCCCCAATGTCAATGCTGGTTACATCTGAACATGTTTTTAGCCTGCACGAGAGCTGACCATGAGTATAACAGCCATGTATGCTTCATTTTGAATTTATGTAGGATTAAAAAAAATGTTTTTGTTCGTCATCAATCATTTTTGTATCTTATGAACAGCTACCACTTAAGTTATTTAATTAGTCTACTAAAAGTTAAATGGTAACCTGTCATTGAATATCTTGTGTGGAATGGTTGTGGCCTAATGGTGGTGCAAAGAGAGCTGTGCATTGTCAAAATGAAGTAGTTGAAAATTAAGTACTCGGTGTAATTCCTACTTCCTCAGCTGAAGACAGAGTTATTAAGTGTATTTGTTTGTAATTAAAGGTGCCCTGTGGTGTTTTCTTGTAAACAAAACAATAGTTACATTTACATTCAGTGTTTCTCAACAAAGCACATTGTGTGTATCTTTGAGGTTTAATAAACACATTGACTGCTCTTTGTTCCTCATAAAATATTTGCAAAGCAGGTTTTTTTTTAATTGTGTAATGTTTACATCTTTGTTTACGAGCTAGTAGTCTTCCTCTTCATGCATTTGTTGGCGCAGTGCAGGTTTTTTCTGCCATCTTGCCATTGATAAGTTCTGATGGTTGAAAACTGGTGGCGATGTATATTGCAATGCACATGTTTTGTGCATACAAACAAAAGAGGGACTCATTAGTAAAAACATTGCTTCATAGCACTATAGGTGGTCTGAAAATCCACAGGGCAACTTTAAGTCAATTCAGATGCACTTAAATAGGCCACAAATGTACCTCAATTAATTACAAATTAATTAATTTCTTCACATACATATGTGAAGAATATGGATCCAGGAGGAGTCTTTTAGGTTGTTCCAGCTGCAACTAAACAATGGCAGGACATGAGCCTCATAACATCCTCCATGTATTGTACAGAATAATGAGATTAATGTTAATGTCATGCCAGTAAAGGCTACTGAATTGATTGTAACAAGACAGTCTGGTGAAAAGCTGTTAAAAAGCTGTTAAAAAAAAACAAAAAAAAAAAAAAAAAACACCAACACACATAATAGCTACAGTGAAAGTTAACAGTGGAATTAATACACACATAAAATCTATATGAAAGATAGCTGTAACACATTTTCTCCTGTGGGCTGTCTGCACTAAGATTGTGCTGTCAGATAATAAGGGATCATTATATTATCATATTACCAAACACAAGGTGACATTCTTCTGTGTTGACTTGAGACCAGAACAAGTCTTTACCCTAACATAAACCTGTCAAATAACCATGAAAGCAAACATCGTATTACATAAACACTAGAAGCTGATGACCGTGGGTAAAATCACCTAAGCAGCCTGGGAAAACTATCACAAATGATACAACTGATGCTGGATAACAAGCGCCGGAGTGCCTAAGGCCTTAAATAGTCTCGTAACAAAAAGCAGTGCATGTTGTGATATTACTGAAACCATCCTCCAATATATCTAGACTGTCCTCCTGTGGCAGCAGCATAACATAGTTGTGGTGATGATAGACAGACAAAAATACCGGCCCTGATGAGGTATAAAACAGAATGTGCTCCAAGAAAGCACAAATCTGTACATGCATGGGCATGCATGATCTGACAAAATACTGATGCGGAGATATTGTAAAACAGGATACACCAGTGAGTAAGAGAATGAACACAGAACTACTCCTCCAGTCTCTGGGAACATGCAGCCATCTGAAATAAAAGTGGAGATGGCTTTTGTAGGGAGAAAAGGAAACCCTCTCAATAGTTATATAAGAGAAAAGGCCCTGAGCCTAGCTGTCTCTCCCTCTTAACACGCACACGCCGCATAAGCATGGAGTTGCACGCCTTTGCATTCAACAACAACAACAACAACACAGGCACACACACCTGACAGGCAGAAACCCATTCTTTGGAAGAAACAGCCTAGGGAGGCTCTGACACAACCACCTGCTCAGATTCAGTCAGCGGCACTACTATTTATCAGAGCCGCTGCATCCTACAAAACAGTATTAGCTGGTGGCTGCAGTAAGTCACAGCGGATGTGCGCCTGCACCTTGGCAGGGGGACCATGTTGAATGAACACTGATAAAAGATTCTAGGTCGCCTGTGGCTCAGAGTGCAGACTGTACATACATGCGGTTATTTTCAGGAATACCTATTCTCATGGTCTGTCTCAGGGGGCTCTAAAATAAAGCCCAGGGTGAAGCGAATGCCACACATTCACAGTGTGTTTGACAGAGATATCACTAGCCGGTGCTATTCATTCCTCACCAAATAATGAGGTCGTCGGTGCAATGACTCACACACCCTGGCAGATGAATTCTGAATACATCAGGAGAGCATGTGAAGTGTGTGTGTGTGTGTAGAGGGGCTGAGGCCTCAGAGGCGGATACAAACAGAAACTATGCATATGTGGATAAATTAACATACGAGCACTTGTGCCCATCACATGTGTATTAAAGTGTGCTCATAAATAGTTGTTCGAATTTGTCCTCTTTCATCCCTGCCCTACTATTTCCCTAACTAGCCACTGCCTGCTGACTCATGCGTTCATAATAAATAGATAGCATTGCATAATATGATTATGACCAGACAGAGCTAGGTTAGCCCAAACTTAATCATATAAGAATTCTGTTGAAACTCTTAATCTGCGTGAAGTCCTTAATAAGACAGTCCCCCTTTCTGACAAGTTGTCAGCAGAGCTTCGGGCACAGCATTAGTAACACACAGGAAACTGTCCTCTCATCTGCATAGGAATTAACAAAGACTGCCACCACTGCTAAGTGTTTGTTAGAGGAGAGGAGAGGAGAGGAGAGGAGAGGCGAGGAGAGGAGAGGAGAGGAGAGGAGAGGGCAGTGACTGGGGGGGAGAAATCCATTTAAATGAAAGGGAGAAGAGAGGCGTCAGCATTAGCAGTTAATCCACTGCAGTGAGAATGCTTTCTCTCTGCCTGCGGCCTCTAGGCTCCAGTAGTCATCCTGACAGGAAGACTGTAACAGACACTGCACCGTATCACAAACATCAAATCCGACCCTGACACAAGATCCATACCGAATAAACAATGCATGACTTACCAGAAATAAGACTGCAACACACAGATTTAATGTTGAAGCATCATCTATCCACGTGACTGCTCTAAAGCTGCGCTACCATGTTATGTCATATTGTGCGTATACATTATATATAGATATGTATTTATACATAGCTATATATAAATATGCTACCTCCAAGTCAAGATGCAGTCATAAATCCCAGCATTTGAGTCTGCTGCAAATGAACTTCCCTTGCCATTTAAACACACACGAGACATTTCCAGTGTTATGAGTCCACGTTCCCTACCCCAGGGGAGGGCCACGACACAAAAGTGCACATACAAAGGGAGCATCTCTCTCTTCCCCTCTCTGTTTCTCTCCCACCCCTTTTTCTCTCACTCACTCACCCACACACTTTCTCTATTTAGCTCACACTTAAAAAGGCTGCCTAAAGATAGAAGCAAGAAGATGAACAGGAGCCAGCAGAGTGTCATGGCAACAACGTGCAGTGGCTCACAAACACTATTTAGACCAGCAAGGAAAAAAGTTATAATCAAAGCTGAAATGCTGTAGTATCACCTCCTCAAAGATACAGTTTAGTTAATTTCAATGCCAAGGACGTGCCAGCACTGAAATCCCCAGGGCTCATCATTCAACAGTTGAGTTGACAGCATATCTCATGAAAATGGACTAGTTATTGTGCTGCAAATGCTGTGGTTAATCCTGTCTGACTCCTTGTAAACAGTTTGAATTGAAGTCCACTGTAGAATAGCTTTACAACACTGTGAACACTCATTCTTGGATTAAATTGATCCTATATTTCTTGTATAATGAATGCTACTGAATATGTATCACAAATAGCATGTGCTCTAAAGTATTTCTTAACAAAATGAAAGAAGAAAATCTAGAGACTCAGAAGAGATTCAAGTTAGTATGATCAAATAATAGTGTAAGTAGTGTTAAGCCCTGTGCATTGAAGTTCTGTAGGTATAGATGTTGGACACAGCCCCAGAAATGTTCACTACCGTGTCAGGATGTTTCAGAGACACTCTGCATCTCCTTCCACTAGAATCCCCCCGAGGCCACTTGCACATCAAAGCACCGATTCTGAAATGCCTGGTTTCACTTCCTGAGTAGTAATACTCCAACGTACTCTGAAGCTAATTTTACACAGCTGACAAAGACACGTTACACTTCTCATAGATTCCAACACGACAGGTATATGAAAACGATTTAATGTCGTTCCTTTTTGCTGCTGTTGAATTCAGTCCACTTGTCTGCGTGTGTGTTCGCGACAGATTGAAAAAACATCTGAAATGTTGGGTGGCCAATTCAGGATGAGTAATAGCCTAAGAGTACTGGATGACATTAATCTACATGGCCACCATCTTCACGGATCAGTTGCTTCATTATCTGATGAAACATTGACCAGTGCTCTGTCATCTCCATATTAGCGGCATCAGTGAGAGGTTATTTATCAGTCATACTCCTACTCCATTAAACATCCCATTATCTCATCTGCGTCTACTCGCATGTGCGACAGGTGAACAAACTCAGTGTGACGCATGTGGGTGTATGTGTTTGTGCGGGTGTGAAAGGCCTTTAATATCACATATATATTCAAGCTGTGAAGAAATATTCTAAATTCAAATATATAAATGAATGGATTGAGTTGAAAAAAAAACAAACAAAAACAAAAACAACTCAGATTTGATTGTGAAAATTACTACTTGATTGGGAAAAAGCACAGCATGATCCCAGCCATGACCACAGCTGTCTGCCCCGCTGTACTGCACTAACTGCAAGATGGACAGGAGTCATACACAATTAATGATGATGATGGCAGAGAGTTCACAATCCAACTTAGCTGTGGAGAAAGTGATTTGCACTCCGAGCAATCTACAAAAATGTGGTCAGTAGACGTAAAATTGCGGAACCTCCAGAAAAAGTTGTATGCAAGCCATTTAAGCTACAGTTGCACTATAATGCTATTTAATAACATCTCACATGTTACAAACTACTCATTTGGTCTCGCTCTAAGAGGCAGTGCATTCTCAGTTCTCACTCTAGAAACAACTACAGCTCAGGGAAAGAGTGGGGGAGAGAGACAGAGAGGTCTTAAAATGTTTCATGGTATAGGACATTATTTATTAGCTTATTTTGCTATGTGTAGGTATGCAGATATAGAAATAAATATACCTTCACAAGTAATTATGTCTTTCATTGTATTGGTTTGCCCTCTTAAGGACATAATTTGCAAAAATAAATATCTAAATGGTTCAAACCCATGTGTTTTTTTAGAAGGAGTAATAGAACATCATTCTCGGCTTATTTTGACAGCCCCGATTTATAGTGGTCACAGTTATTTTTTTTCTATGCAAACCTGATGATTGTCTTTAATGAATCCCTCTAAAGGCCTTGAAATCCTGACAGAATGAAAAGTAAAATTGATCTGTATTTATGTGTGTGTGTTTATGCGGGTGTGTGTTCGACTCACAACGTTGACCTGCAGTGGTTCTGAACCAGGTCTCAAGAGCCTCCTCCTCCTGCAGCTACCAGAGCCTCCAGACCGCAGACGCACCGATGATGACGACTGACCCATGTCTGCGGGGACAGACACATGCAGACGGGCGGGTAAACAAGTGATCAATCAATCAAACAAACACACATCAATCAACAGTCTGCATATTAATGTTGAAAAAAAATATGCAATGGTACCTGACGGAGGCAGGAGCAACGCCAATGCAGCGAGGGTGCTGGGGGGCAGCGGAAGGGAGCGGCACCGCTGGATAGACACCCTGAGTGGGGGCTCTAACGGTGACACACCCGGGGGGCGAGACAAGGCCTAGAGGGTACTGAGTAGTTAGGGCATCTCCTATATTCCACACAGAGTTACTTTGATGCACATGCTCACACACACAAGGTTGGATGCACACATTCCTCTGCCCTTCAAGTAAAAAAAAAAATCTTCCATACTGCCTTGTCCCATTTTTTTTTTGTGCACAGAATTAAAGTATTTCACATTCAGCAAGTCTATTCTGGTGCATTGGTCGGTGTGCATGCCCCGCAGCAAACCAAGAGAGACTATACATCATGCCAACCCGGCGGTCTCTCAGGTTAAAATGAACTGACTCTGAGTTAGGGCAACGAGAGGTAGAGCTTATGGGAGCGATGAGGCAGAAAATTGGCCACAGAGAAAGACTGAGAGTGAGGGAGAGGGGGAGAGAAGCCACAAAGAAAGAAAGAAAAGACAGTGAAAGGGTGAGGGAGAGAGAAAAAGAGAAATAAAAGGAGAGAGGGAAAGTGAGCTGAGGGAAAAGCAGCATCCAGAAATACAGGCCTCTATAAATGGGGCAGAGCATGCATGCATTGTTGCAGCTAACAGTGAGTGGTATAAATACTGGGTTAGTACTAGGCTGCCCTTCAAAGTCTGTAGTGTGTGTTTGATTCATTATGGACATTATGGCTATATTTATCAGTGAGTTGGAGGCTACCACTGAGACTGTCCACCTACTTTCATTTTTTCAACATCAGGATGTTATACTGTATATTCATGTCTACTATGTGTTAAGGCTGCAACTAATGATTATTTCATGATCTATTATTCTGTCGCTTATTTTCACTGTTAATCAATTAATTGTTTAGTCAATAAAATGGCAAAAAAAAGGAAAAATGCTCATCATAATTTTCCAGAGCCCAAAGTGATATCTTTAAATTGCCTCTTTCGTCCAACCAACTCTCCAAAACCCAAAGAAAAAAAAGCTAAAGCTAAAGACTAATTGATTATCAAATAGTTGACAATTTTCTATCAATGGACTAATAGATTAATTGAATAATTGTTGCAGCTACTCTACATAAATGCATTTTCATCACGATAAATGTGATATGATATGTGACCGCTTATTTGTCATTTTTATGTCTGTGTTTGCTTTCAGTGAAATTATGCATAAAAGCCTGTGTTTGTCATTTGACATCTTACTCTGTGGTGCAGCTCCTCGGACTGCGTCTCCCTAGTAACACTGGTCTCTATGACAGAGCAAGGCCTGGAGCGTGCAGCTGTCCGTCTCTGCCCCGGAGAGTGATGCATGGTAGGAGCGGGCCTGCGTCTCCGTCGGCACAGTGAGCCAACCTCACTATAATGGTTGTAGAGATCTCGGTCGGGGTTAGGCCTCCACAGTTCCAGTACAGCTGAGGCCGGGCGAGGACGAGGGCGCCGGGGCTTGTGGGGTACAGAGGTCTTCTCTGTGCTAGAGTGGGGCACGGCTGGGCACGGCTGTCTTACACTGCAGCCTGTCTGGCTGGCAATCTGCTCACACAGCTGTGATTGGCACAGATACTCAGCAAGTTTGGCCCAGATAAAGGTGCAACATTTCATTTCTTGTACAGGGAGTTAGAAGGAATGTCTCAATAGATTCATCAAAATATACCTGATGATTCCTTTTGAAAGATTCAACTAACCATGAGCTCATGTTCCTAAAGGCAATACATCAGGTCGTGAGCCACAGGTGCCAAGACTGCCCCTTAATAGCAGTTAAATTTCAGAACACAAGAAAGAAAATACAACTGTCAGGTGGATTTAATTTGTAAACGGTTGGTGTTGAGGGAGGAGGATTTTCCTGGACTCATCATTTCTCCTAAATTGTTGCAGGACTACACGTTAACACCCTTCCCTAAACACCAATTCCCACAGCCCTTGCCCTTGCATAACAAACCCCTATGAGAGTGTGCTGAGTATTGTAGATGTCACATCTCATTCTGTCATTAGGAGTTGGGGCTAACATGTCCTGACTCGTTGGTGTGACTAGGAGGGCGATGACTAATGTCTCCACTGGAGTGAGGAGGGAAGGGTGCCGTCATGAAGCACAGACGTCACAGAGCTGTAGGGCCACCGCAGTCACACACACAGCTTTATGGGAAATAGGGTTTCCTTACAAGCTACTCTCTCCTTGCTAAGCAGGAAAGGACAAACTCCTGATATGCTGTGCTCCACCATTGTAATTACTGACTGTTTCCTCATCTCTCCAACAGATGGGGCAAAAGGACAACTGTAGAGTAGTTGCCCGAGTCATGTCCTCACAGGCTGGTGTGTTGAATGTTTTTGTTTCTCCCTGACAGTTAATGAACCACACCTAGTACTTCTACCAAGAAGAAATGAGTAAGAGCTCTGGTACCATTTATAGTCGAGTTTGCTGTTGATGATTTTAAGAAGCAAAAGAATGGCCATGGTTAAAACAGTTACATAAATGATATTTTGAGCAGTAATTACATGATGCATGCCTTTGGCAATGTTAATGATGTGGAAATAGCCTGCAATGGAATGTGGTTATGGCATAAATGCGAGACATATTATACATGAATATCTCAACACAACAGTAGTTTAGCAACACAAATGACCAGCTTGTTTAACACATAAATGTATTCAAATCCAGTAGCTGGTAATGAACACACCTCATTTTGTATTTAAAGTCACATACCTTAAATATTTCCTCTGTGGAATCTGATGCTGGTACACTATTGGTTGTGCTCTCTTTATCACCTTGTTGTGATTGGACATTCACATCCTGTATCTGGTGGGAGTCAGGTGGAGCATCCCTGGAATCCTGCTCATTTCCTGTCTGTCCCTCTACCTTTTCCTCTTGACAGAGACAGTCTAATGGATCCCTTTCAACCTCTGCTCTTGTGTTAGCCTCTGTGTTTGGACCTGACTGGGAGATATGATTCTCTACTATGGCTGTTGACCTATGGTTTGTCTCTCTGTGTAAATGTTCATCTGTGCCATCAGAACTGTGAAGGCCATTGACAGCTGGGGGTCCTGAGCATGCCCTGAAGGCTTTCAGAACCACCTTAGGGGAACGTCCAACCGTCACAGGTGCTGCAGCCTCTCTGTCAAAGCTGCTGGAGTATGAGGGTTTAGCGGTCACTGGTGATGATGGAATAGGCAGGGATTTTGGAAGTCCGTCACTGTGGAGTGTCAGGGACACACTGTGAATGTTGTCCACTGTGCGCTGTGCGGCCCGTGGGGAGCTCATCTGAGTGCTATCCCCCTCCGGAGGAGTGAAGGAGTGGGATGTTGTCCGCCATTTTCTGGCTGTCTCTGCTACACTGTTGAAAAACTTGAACAGACCACCAAAGTGGCCCTTGGTGTCAGAGTGTTTAGGGGGTGGTGGTTGAAAGTCTCTGACACTCTCAAAGTCAACAGAACCATAGTCTGAGTCC
Source organism: Pagrus pagrus (assembly GCF_965226575.1). NCBI lineage: Eukaryota > Metazoa > Chordata > Actinopteri > Spariformes > Sparidae > Pagrus > Pagrus pagrus. The sequence goes on along the minus strand of NC_140189.1, from coordinate 16,524,721 downwards.
ATGGTCTTGTCCAAAGAGTGAAGCTCAGAGTCAAAACTCCTCTCTGAGTAGGCAGGATTGGCCTTCCCCAAAAGGGAAATCCTCCTCAGGTAACTCCAAACATCTTTGTGCCTCCTCCCTCTCCCCTGGTGGGTGCTCGGGCTACCTTTAATGCCAGGTTCTTCACAGCCTGCAGCTGTTTTATTACAGTTGGTTGAGTTGTTGTGGCTTCTTTTAGTATAGCAAACTCTTTCTGGTTGTTTACAACCATTCTGAGTCACAGCCTCTTCTATTACAGTGGGCTGGTGGCTGTCAATAGGAGCTGTGAGGTCAATGTCTTCGAACGAGCAGTCATATTCTGCCGTGTAGCCAGCATACGAGTGCCTCTTGCCACGGTTTTTAAGTGTGCCCCTGCTGGACTGCTGCGGAGTGCCAATGTCGTGGCAGAAAGATTCCTCATCCACCAAGGAGCTGCTGAACTTAGTAGTGGACAGTTTCCCTGTCTTTCCTCTAAACACAGAGGGGGATTTAAGCTTTTTGAAAGAGCGAACTTTGTCAGCAAACGAGAGTTTAGGGATGGAAGCCTCCCCTGGCAGGATCATGGAGTGGGGTCTGCGCTCTAGCTCTGAGCCGGCTCTCTTGCGGTTCAAGATCTTCCAGATGCCCCCTGTAGCACGGGGCCTCCGGCTGACCTCCTGTCTGTCCTTGACAGGGGTCTGAGGAGAGGCGGCCTGGGTGACTCCCTGCCCATCTGCAGGCCCTGACCCAGTCTCCTGAATATAAACACTGCTCGTCTCATTCTCCACATCCAGAGAAACATTAAACACTCGGTTGACAAACCCATTAGGGTCGTTACTCTCAGGGGCAGGGTTGTCTGTCCGTTCCATCCTCTCTCATTCTACAGTGTCAGCTATCAGCTCCAATGGACATCATGTCTCGGGCTTCCTCTCTCTCTGTAATACCTGGAGGAGGAAAATCACATTTTTATTTAGGAGTTTGACATTAAACTCACAGCCTATATTTTCATGCCATGCTTATTCTGTATGCTGAATGTATCGTATTACATATTCTCAGTGGCAGGCGAGCTGCGTTTTTCCTACATGGGAGGTCAAACGTTCAAGAATAATAGACATGTAGTGCTACCTGAACACTGAACCACAGTGAGAGCATCAGAGGTCTCAATTTGTGACTCTCAGACAAGGGCTTTTGTACCATGAGTCAACAGTCACAAACACCCACCGCCCCCCATATTTGGTCCACATTATCCAAAGTAATTATTTGAGACACAGTCCCCCGTCCACCATTTAAACCAGGAGGCTGTGTTGTCATGGAAACACTGGTTATTTCAGGCCTGCTCCGGCTGTGACATCATCATAGCTCAGATAAGCGCCGTCTTTTGAGGAACAAGGAGAAGATGCTGGCCAGCCGCTACACTACTACATGTTAATTACCCCCATTTAATAACCCATTTAATGTATAGAAGCCTCTTGAGTGAATGGGGACCTCCAGCATTACATTTGTTGTGTTTCATTCAAGCTGGCTGTTTAGCATAATATCACAATTTGATTTGTAGCCAATCAAACTATCAAAAGAGAGTGCTTAATATAAAAAAAATAAAATAAAAATGTCAGTTTACGAGCACACTACTCTTTAATATTATTTGAAAGCATTAAATGCATTTTAAGCATTAAAATGTGACGTCTCTTTAACGTTACTATTATTTTTCAGGCTGGTAGTTGTGCTTATAATGGTGTAAACTTCTGTACACGTAAAAAAAATAGACATATATAACTATTTTTGTTGTTTTTGGCTTCCATAAACTGTCACTAGGATCTCTGTCTCCATCTGTAGTTAGCTAAAGCTGACTGTACAGCAGCTCAGAGTGGCAGGGTAAGTTAACTTCGTGTTGGGCGTCTGACAGTTAGCATTATGTGTTTGTTTGTTTTTAAATATGGCGTCATTAAAATTGACGTTAACGTTCCAGTTCAGTAGCTAATTTAGTTTTAGCGCTAACGTGAGCTGACTTCACCGGACGCGTCTTCAAACTGTGAGCCGAATTGACAGTCCGTGTGAGTAAAAGTTATCAATAACTTTATCAATAACTTTCATGTCGAGTTGTTGTACATAAATGAAAAATAAACGTCTCCTTTGACCGCTTCAAGCAGCCCGTCAAAGCTAACAAAGTTAACTTACCCGCAGAAAAACGTCCCGTAGCCGCCGTCCTGGAAGTCAATGAAAACAGCGTCTTTAACGCCGGCTCAACATATCCACCGCTGCTTTGACGGTCTTAACATAAATCCATGAGTAAGGCAGAAGTTATGCTGCGGACAGCGACTCCCTCGTAGAGATCCTGTGTTTTGGTTCTAGCCTCTCTAAACTAAACTTGGTCCGCTATCATGAAACTGAGAGAAACTCCCGGAGTTTGGGACAGACCGGTGAACTCTTGCCCTGTAAGCTCCTGCAGACGCCGACACTCTGATTTGTGATAATGCTCTCACGCAGACAGCGAGCGACACACTCCCCACACACCCTGCACACACACACACACACACACACACACATGGGAAAGTCACTGTAATTATCTATAATTGTGTAATTGTGACATGAATAACAATTTTAAAGCTGAGTTAGGTTTTTTCTATTTTAGTGAGACTATATATATATTGGCTAATATTAATATAATTTTAACCTTGGGATGTTTACTGTGCCTTTAATCCTATTATTCCTTTCCTTAACTAGCCTATAATCCCAATCTATTATCCATAGTCATTATAGCTTATATTTCTGATGTATACTTACAGTTTATTTTCTTTCTATCCCATTTGTCGGATGGGTTTATAATGAGGCACTTATATCTCCTGAAAAGGAACATCAGTGAAAACAAGTGATTGACTGAACTCTGGTCTCAGTAGCTGATCCTCCTTTGGGATTTGCGTTGAATGTGAAAATCCTTCTATTGAAATGACACAATGGGGGAGAGAGAGCTCAGGGGGGGAAACCGAAGGAATTCACAAAAACTAAACAGCTCCAGAGCGCCGCTGTAGCCGTGGAAGAGGAGATGGTGGAAGAAGGGGCCTAAATTTAAACATTTCCTCTTTGTCCTGTTTTGGGCCCATTGTCATCGCATGGCGTTCTCCCTTCTGCACAGGAAGGAGTGGATCTGACATCAACGCTCTCAGGCTGACAATGCCAGGAAGTCTGTCTGACTGTATGTAAATATCTCTATGTGTCCACGCTTCCCTTGCTTTGCCCGAGGAGCCGCTCTCCTCTCCCTGGCCCTCTCTGCCCGGAGCGGCTTTAAGCACTTGAGGTTGTAGTAGTAGCAGTAGCAACGTGGTGATTTACATGCTACACTTCCCCCATAACTCATCCGCAACTGTCACTGCGAATTACAGCAACCTCATCTTCATATGACCTCTTCTCTAATGGAGCATCTTTCGCACATATGTAGACCTAATGGGCTTTTTTAAATTTATAGTCATACACCAATATATACTTGCTTATTTGTGATTTTTCCGTTTTGATTTTTGTTATTTTTTTCCTCACAGTTTTGTGTTGACGTACTCCTTCGCTCCCATTCCCTCGCTTCTTCCCTCCTTGCCCTTACTCACTCACTTCCTCACAACCCCAAGCAGTCTTCCTGTTGTCCCCCCCCCACCTCCTCCCGTCAGACATCCTGGCTCAAACATGCCAAATGCTTCGGCTCAGATCTAGCTTATACAGACATAAACGCTTATCTTTTGAAAATAAATTCATCCAAACAGCATTTCGTATGAATGACAGAAGGCGTGAGGGGGGAAAAGAAAGAGGGTGATGAATTGGAGGGAGACAGATTAGAGATTTATAGGCTCTCTACCAGCTGGGCCTGTGTCTGAAATGATAAGTTTTGTTGACGTTTGGCGAGCCGTGTGCATTACAGCGAGTTGACTTTGCTGCCTATTTACCGCGAGTGTTGAACACTCCGAACAGAGCTCTTTGAAATGATGTCATTGGCTTCTCATTTTCAGAACAATCGACCTCTTCCTCCTCTTCCTATGACACGGTCCCTGCTGGTGGGTTTGGTGGAGATTACTGGAGACAAACACTTGTTGAGTTTAGGCCCAGCTGTAATTATTTCGCCAGTCTTTGTCAAAGCCGCTGAGTGAAAACAGGCTGCCGTGAAAAAGCTGGCCAGACAGGGAGGGAGGCGGGGGGGCAGATATGTTGTGATATCAAATGAAAGGCTTACTGAAGCCTGGGAACTGGATTCAGGAGGTGTTACTCGTGTGTGAGCAGCTGGGAGTTGAGTCAAATTTTGTTTTAAGTGCAGGTGTTTGGGAACATTGAGGCCGAAACACTGTGTCGTTGTGTAATATTACTGCAATCCGTGAGATGGGGAGATTGCTGAGTTAAGGGGGATTCTGATGATGCTGTGAGCATGCATGGCGCCTTGTTAAAATTGTGTTACACACTGCTGCACACACACGTTAACATTTCTGCCCACTTTTGGTATAAAATATGCCCAGGTAGTCGCTGCCTCCAGTTGTAGAGGAGAGTTTGAATTACACTGGCATTCCTGACATTCCCTCTGCACTGACCTGCATACTTCTCTGGCCTGGCTGCACATGGCACTATCCCTTAAACACACACACACACACACACACACACATTGGAGCCCATCCTCACAGTTCACAGACACTTTGATCTTAACGGCAATCAGTTTGGGGATAATCAATCAGTTTGAGTTTGAGGTCTCACACACATGGACACACAATTACGTACGAGCTCACATGGCACACACATGGTCACCTGGAATGTGTGAAAAAGCTCAGATGGGAAGGTCTCTGTAAACCACTCAGTGAAGCTAGCAGCCATCTTAGAGGCAGTGAGAGGGAAAGAGAGAGGAACTTGAAGAGAAAGAAATAATGAGAGGGACAGGACAGAGGGAGAGTGTTTGTGTGTGTGTGTGTGGAGCTTTCAGCTGGGGACTTTCAGCCATTATCAGGATGAATCTGAAAACAGGAAGGGGGGTTCCATTAAACAAGACGAGCGGAAGACAACCGCAGCTCTACTTCCTGTTTTAGAGCAAGGGAGGAAACAGCAGATTTTTTAGGAATTCAAATCAGAATCAACACTCCGGAAAGAACATCTTTATAACGCTCTTGTTGGACCAAATTATTAGCATCCACGTGTGCTAGAAGTCGTTTTGTGCAAATGTTGCTGTCAGAAGTGTGAGCAGGCAGATGTTTATTCCACTTCTGTATCTGTGTGATTGTTTATCCTGCTCTGTATCTTGCTGTACAGGCCTTGGGCTGACTTGGCTGAGTTTGTGGGTCAGCAGCAGTGACAGAAAAGCAGCCTGGCGCACACAAAACATCCGCTCATCTGGGTGCTTCCACTTCTTCCGAGAGCAAAGTTTCTGATCGGGAAAACCCAGGGGATGGGGTGACGAAGGGTGGGAATGTTAGTCAGCATAGGACGGATATTTAACCGAGAAGAACAAAAGGAGTTAAAACATTGCGGATTATCTTGTGTCTTCTCAGCACAATGTGTCACTATTGCTGAGAGGAGTAAACGGCTGTGCTCTAAGGCACAATTAGTATTAGTGTGATAGTCAACTGGCATTCCTCTCACTGAATCATCAATGAGGAAGTTGTCTGTTTTATCTCCTTGATGAATGTTGACCTCTGACCACATCATTGTGTCTGGTCAGTGTCCTCTGTGCCGGCCAGGATGTGAAAATAGTGGATTGGGCAGCCCCATTTTTAATGGCGATTGAGCAATAGCCACATTATTAGGCCTTTTATTTATCACTGGATATAATCCCTCCCTCCATCCTTCTCTATCTCTGTGTCCTCGCTACAGCTCCTTTACCATGTCCTAGTTAGAGGCAGAGGGATACAGATGGTGAGTGTGAATCTCTCTTTTCATTCCTTTCCTGCACATCTTCTGTCTTAGTACAGAGAGAAGGAGCTAAAAGAGAGTGAGGCTGTGGTTTCATAGGTTTACATTTTGGTTTAATATATTCTGAACAAGTAGCACAACCAAATTATTCATTCACGCAAAATCCTGAGATTACAGTCTTTCTCCAAACGAATTGCCAATGCATTTCGTATTAATACTTTAAGGTTGTACAAAGTAAGATGATATATATTGAATTATAATTAAAGAGTCCAGTTTTCATAGGACATTTTAAATCATTAAAATGGTCAAACATTACTGACCAGGATTCAGCATATAGCAGCCAGTCCTGTGTAGAAATCATTTTCTGTATAAAATATGGACAGGTCTTGCGGGTCTGAAAATTGAAGCCAATGCAGAAATGCCTTAAAGACAAAAAATACCCAGAAATGAAAATTCAGTCATTATCTACTCACCCCCATACCAATGAAAAGTTAGGTCAAGTTAGTCCACGCAACATTTCTCTTCTGGAGCATCACAGCAAAATAGCCTTGTAGCATTCTCCTAAACACCTGAAGTCGATAGGGACTTGTTTTTAAACATAAAAAACAAAAGGAAAATTGTCTCTATACAGCTCATCCACAAGTCTCTGGAAGCCCAAATACAGACCCAAATTGAAAATTTAAAGATGTTATTTACACCCTCAACATGTGGTCGAGCTAATGCTTTTAGCTTAGCCGCGAAAATTATCAAATCAAATCAAATCAAATTTTATTTGTATAGCCCAAATTCACAAATCACAGTTTGCCTCAGAGGGTTTTACAATCTGTACAGAGACGACACCCTCTGTCCTTCGACCCTCGATTCGAGTGAGGAAAAACTTGCCCCCCAAAAAAGGCCCCTTTTAACAGGGAAAAAAAATTATGGCTTGAAAAGGTTTTTTCAATGCTGGTTTCAAAAAGAATTCCTTTTGTATGTAAGCCTATGAGAAAACGACCCTACTTCTCACTTGATTTATTACCTCAGTGAACAGGTTCCTGATGAGTTGATGGTCTCAATATCATCAATATCAAATCTTCTCAATACAGCATGATGTTAATTTTTTATAAATGACGGTCCCATTTAGAGTATAATTAGACGAAAAAGCAGGGTATTCTTTAGGGCGTGGCTACCCTGTGATTGACAAGTCGCTACCACAGCTTGTCTTCAGGTCCTCAGTCAGGTCCAACAGTATCCGTTCCAGCTCCACCCTCTTGTCCAAATATGGTCACTTCAAGCTACAAATAACCAGGCTGTGAACAGTTGTAATGCTTGAAAACAGTGGTCCACAAAACAAAGGGTGACGTCACAATGGGCCTACACTTGGTTTAAATACCTAAATGGCCAGGCATTAGAATACTAGAGACCAGTATAGGTATATCCTTTTTCACAGATAGGGCTCTTTTGGATCTAAATCTGCTGATTGTGTGGGGGCTACAATTTGGAGGAGTTAATGAAGTGAGAATCTGTTACTGTTGTTATCTTTACTCTGTTGTCTTATTATTATTATTTTCAACTGAAATTAAAAGAGGACATATGGTATTTTAGTAAAAAAAAACAGTACTTGGCCTATTTGTATAATAATTTGCATTATTCATAACTTTCTCGCAACTCTGTAATGTAGCAGAGGCATAATGGTCCTTGCTGTTCATGAACCACTATGGAAATAAGTTGGTTTTTTTCTGCGTCATTATGCAAAACACCTAGTTTGTGTTTTATGCTATTTATAGTTAGTTTTATATCGTTTCATTTTGTATTTATGTTCCTGTATGTCCATGTCTTACTGGATTTGTATCCTTTTGTTATAGTTTCCTTTTTTCCCCATTATCTTTATAAAGTGTGTGATGTATAGGTTGTCTTAGAACAGAATTAAACCAAAGAAGCACGTCAAAAAGCATTCGTTCTGTGTGTACACCCCTCCCTGCCATCTGATCAACCCCCTGTGTCTTCAAACACACGCACACACACTTAGATCCTCTCTGTTAGGGTGATGTAACTCCTTGTACAGGTTGTTAGACTTGCCTTATATCCAAAAGCAGAAATCCAGTCAGGTGAAGAGAGACATCTAGAGGAATCAGCTGAAACAGTTTTCTTAATTTATTTATCAACACAGTTTAAATGACTTTTAATTCACATGTCCAATTTAATTCATGTCTTTAATCACAGAATACACAAAAGGATTTTATGCAGAGAACGCTGCCTGCCACTAAAACATGCTGCCACTCAACTTAAAGTTGAGGATTAAACTTTCTTTGCACCAGTGTGCAGTTGAGGGCCTCTGCCACATGATGGCACTCTGGCTCTTCCACATGACACCCATGTTTCTTGCCAGTGACAGAGTGGATTACAAGACAATCCTTTATTATTAAAAATCAGATATAGTGTACATTTGAGAATATTGTCTATTTCAGGAGTAATACCACACAGGCAAATCCAGGTTCCAGGGGAATCAAACTGATAGAGTGAAACCGGAGGAATTGATCTAAAATGATGAAATGAAATTGACCAAATTTGCTGTGAGAATTTTAATTAACTACCAGAGTTCCGAGGTTTAGTTCAGTCTCTCATTGGATTATTGGTTGCGGTTAGATAGGTTCAATAAGAAACTGCTACCAAACCTGATAAAGGGCTGTGATTGTGCTCTGCACTATCTGAAACCTGAATTTAGGCATAGCATTAATGACAGAGATACCCTAAGGCTCCTCTCTCCGTGATATAGGTGTAGTTACAAGTGCTGTAATTCCATAGAAAAGACCAGCCATACGTGTTACCAGGAATCCTCTCCATTGGGATTCAGCCTTTAGCCGTGTGTCAATCAATGGACCATGGTCACACTGTTGAAGCTGTGACCGCAGATACATTTTTTGAGAGAATGTGCCCTGGGCTAAAAAGTAATTTGGTGTGAAAGTAAAGAATTAGACCTCGGAGATGTGGCTAGCATTAAAGTTAGATGTGATTAAAGCTACAGGCATCGATTGGATCTCTGTTACAAGGTGCCGAGCCTCGGGATGTTCTGCAGAATGGCGGAATCGCTCCATTCAATTTCATGATTTTCCACTGTAACACTGTGAGATGATTTCATTTGCTTTACACATTTGCAAAGAGGCTCCGTCAAAGAAAGAGGAGAAGAAAAAAGAGCATGATCGCACACTTTTGCTGGCCGGTTCCATAGGAGCGGAGGATGCCTAATTGATACAAGTAAGGTAAAGGCTTGGTTTAAATTAATAGCTACAAGTCAAGTGGAACTTTCTCATTTATTATTCAGTGAAGCACATCGTCCTTGCTTAAAGGCCTTCAGAGGCAAGATAAGAGGCTTTTTAATCTCTATATGGGAGACATACGTCTGTCTCAGCCCTCAATTCCAATCAGTCAAGACGAGGTGAAACCAGTAAAGACAACGTTCGCGTGTGTTTGGTGTTTTCATCCATCTTACCTGCACGCATTCATTTATTTATGTGTGCTTATTGAGAGTACAGGGTGTGCGGGGGGGAAAAGAGGTATCCTGGTTATTAGAGGGAAAACTGTTGAAGAGGTTAGAGCCCAGCACTCCAAGCTGAAGCCACTTTCGCTTTCATGTTAGCAGCTGTCCAAGCCCAAAATGGCCAATTACCATCATTTCTCTGCTGGTGGTGGTAATGTTAGTGAGATAGTCAGAGAGAGAGGGATAGAGAGAGAGAGTAACGCTGAGGGAACGAGCAGCAGATGAGGTAGAGGCAGCTGAGATAAGCCAGAAACTAAAACCACATTTCCACGGCATGAAAATCAGACAACATCCACCATGACAGAAGGTGAATCCATCATCTGCAAAGGAAATAGATTCAATTAGATGGGTCCTTCTGGTGCGTGAATATAAAGAGAGATTGTTTTTATGGTAATAATCATTGTAATTGCAATGTCTCTGAGTCCTGTCACGTTGATTATTCAGTGTAAATAAGCAGAGAAACACATAGTGACAATGTATATGAATAAACACACATAAATATAAATGGACAAAGGAAGGAAGAATGGCAAAAATAGGAAAAAAAGCAAGAGAAAAACGATTGTGTGGTACCTCCACATATTCAAGTCTGTAAGCATGCATGTGTTATTATTATTGAGAGTGAGATGAAGAGCGAGTTTTCCCCAGAGACTCCTCTACTGATCTGTGTCTCAGTGTCTCAGTATGATCTTTGCCAGGAGGTAAATGCTGCTGGAGCTTGAAAGACTGCATGCGCATTATTTCTTATGGGAAATATATGATATTCACTTAGCAACAGAATGATGTTTTTATCACGCTTTCTCACAGCTTAAAAAAGCTAATCAGTGTGAGCCGATCCAAGTCAGGCACCGTGAATGCTTAAAAAGTAAATATCGCTGGATCATTTTCAACCAGTTTTTCTGATAATCCCTCCAGGAACACATTGCTTTACAGCTCATCATCACACCTCAACCACCGGCAAGGTCCATGTGAAAGAGGTGACATTTCTCGGTTATGTTCGATGAAAGATTGCCACGTGTCTTTTCATCAAGGTTGATAATGAAGCACATAATAGTACATGTGGGCGACTTGTGGTGGCCGCCACTGAAAAGGAATATAGACTGTTTTCTGACCTTTCATTCGACTGGCTAGACCTTACCAACGGATTGACGGATCAATATCAGACTGTCTTGTCCGACAGAAAAAAAAGAGACACACAATTTTGTTGACAGAGTGTGATCGGGGAGTTAAGGTGAACAGTGGCAGAGGGGTTTAAAAACACCTGTATGGGAGAGTGATAATGCTGAGACTGGAGGGAAAAGGCACTGCTGACCTGAATGATAATATTACTAAAGAAGAAAGGAAGAAAAATTTAACCAGACAACTTTTCTGTTTGCTTTTTGCTCGTTTTCAAGAAGCCGGTCGTCCTCCACGGTCCAGCCTCAAGCTGCGGCCCTGTTAATTCTAGAAAATAAGTAATCAAGCACTCCTCATGCTGAGTTTATTTTCATTTGATTAATTCTAATGCAGCTTTTCTCAGCCTGTGATGATAACAATGAGGGTTGCATGTCTCACTGCCTCCATCTGTCCTACCAAAACATGTCTGGGAACACAACATCACCAGAACACCAGAACGGTTAATCTGCCTTATTTACTTCTCCCAATATGGCTGCTTTGTCACACACATCGTTTGTCCTCCAGGATAAATATTTCCCCAGCGTTTGGTGCACACTAAATGTTGATTTATCCTCAGCCTGTTAAACTGGCCAATCTGCATATGGCGTGTTTGTGTTTTGTCAGGATGCATCCACTGTGACAATATATACTATAATTATCATCTAAGTGTGACAGCAGAGCTGGAATCCATTCATTGGTCTGCAGAGACCTGTATGTGTGTGTGTGCGTGTGTGTGTGTTTGAGAGAGAGAGTGTGAACTGAGTTGTCATATTGTTGCTGTGTATTGAAGATGTCTGGTCAGACAAAGGGCTGATTTAATAGGAGAACAATTTAATGTTGTCTAGTTTCATTGTAATGAACAAGATCTGGACTCATTTTGTTCTCCTCAAAGGAGAGAAATAAGCGGGGAGTCAGAGGGAGAGGGAATAAGAAAGAGATGAAGATCTGATTCGTTGTCGAGCTATTTATGTTGCTGAAAGAAAGAGAATTTGGAGCAGGCCATTTAACTTAATGCTCTCTCTTCTTTGCTAACGGTCTGAAGATAATTAGTATTACTAATCAAAACACTTGTGTCTCCTCTCCCCTGGTGTGTCATCTTCCCCCAGGGCCATTGTAAACTGTCTATTGCTATGAAGGCCACTCAATTGTTCCTTTTATGTTTCCATTGGATATACATGAGCACAGTCTAATGCATTTCCCATCTGCACTCTTTATTGTCGCTGCCTTAATGTCTTCAGACCGTTGTTTTCATATCACCAAGCATCATATAAAAAACATTTAAATCACCACCATATTTTCCTGGTTTGGATTCAAATATATCAACCAGTCTTAATTGGATAGATGCAAATTAGACGGAGAACCGAGTATGTAGCATTAGCTGGAGAACCATGCATTAGTAAATGATTAGTTGCCGTTAGCTCAATAGTTCTGCTGATTTCTGCTAAATGTATCAATTAATTAGTTGATTAATTGATTAGCAGAAAATGGATCGAGGCTATTATTTGACAATTTGTCATCATTTATCAACAAAGAAACAGAAACAAATACCAGAGATTTGTGAGCTTGTTCATATTTCCATATATTTTAAATTGAAGCTGCAATCAACAATTATTTCCATTATTATTCAAGCAACCATTTTAATCATTTGTTTTTCTTATTAGCGGATTCATTCTTAAATCTTAAATGTCAGAAAATTGTGAAAAATGTCCATCACTACGGTCCATGGTGACGTCTTAAATAGTCTTATTTTCTTGAACCATCAGTCTAAACCCCAAAGACATTCAATTTATAATGATGTCAAACAGAGAAAAGCAACAAATCCTCCCATTTGAAATCAGAGTGTTTAACATTTTTGCTCGCGAATGACTCTAAAGAATAATAGATTATCAGAATTGTTGCCGATTCATTTTCTGTCAATTAACTTATCAACAAAACGACTAATTTTAGTAGTAGACTAGTTTAAATGGTTTTTCAACTGTTGGTCAGACAAAGTACATATTTTAAAGACATAATGTTGGGCTCCTGAGGCTCTATAATAGATTTTGACATTTTATATGTTAAAGAAATTATTAATTATTAAAACAACATTATGTAGAAATTGGCATTTTGTGTGATTTGGCGCCCCCCAGAGTTTCTGAGTGCAACACTGCTGTGGTAAATACAAATCCCAGGTTTGTAATAATTTGTCAGATGTAATGGAGGTGCTAACTACAAACAAAATGTGTAATGCTGTGATGCTACCCTCTCACTGAAGTTACATAGTGCAGAAACAAGTGATAGATGAGCCAGAGACACCAGTCACCCTATTACAAGACACTGTACCATCAACATGATTTTGAAGCTGTTATTTTAAGGTAAAATAATGGTTACATAATGTTGCATTAAAAAATTATACAGCCATGTCTTTGTGAGACTGTACTTAGCGTGGTGCTTTGAATGAAATGCTACCATCAGCATGCTAACATGCTCACACTGACGATACTAACATGGTGATGTTTCACAAGTATAATTCTTACCATTTAGTTTAGCGTAACAAAAGGCTAACCTTTGCCAATCTGGAAAAAAAAAAAAATGTCACAGCAATCAATTTGGTAGTTATTGAGATAAAGTCTAGACTGAAGTGGTCAACCAACAGACAGACGTGGAGCTATGATGCTAGCATGGCCATAAATTACAAACCTGGACACTCATGGCACTAATTTCCCCATAAAACAGCACAATTATAAAAGTGTATAAAAGCAGGGTGACATTAGAACAGGTGAGTTATAATCCCACATGTGCTTAGTTACAAAGGATTTACTGAGAAACTAAGTGGAAGGGCTAGAAAGCAGTTTCTGGTTTCTCTTCTTCCTGTTTCCACTGCTGTGCTTCTCTCTACTTGACACTTTACTCTGGATGGTGTATATTGGCAGAGAGGAGGGGAATGGTTGTGTGTGACTTCATCTCAATAAATTACAGCCTGTCATGGATTATAGATTAATTAGTTTTTCCTTACCTGAGAGCAATGAGTGGAATCCAGTAGTGAAAAGACCAATTTTACACATCTCTGATTAAAATAGTGTCAAATTACTTTTCAGAAATACGAGCCTGGAGGAAATTGTAGAATTTTACTTTTGTTTTCACACTAGCAGACTCTAATGGGGTTGGAGCAGGGCTCCTAGTCTACTGGGCTGTGCATAACAAAGCTACAATTGCAAAGCAATTTCTGTGTAATGTGATTTAACAGTGTAAATTCGACCAATTGTATCCTCAGATGTGGCCTAGCACAGCTATAGTTCTCCATTGTGGAGTTTTGGTTTGAAACAGATTAACTGACATTCACAAATGCATTTTCAGGGAAAGGTACATTGCTGTAAAGCTTCTATTATGGTCAGTATGTCAGTGAATACTCAGTATTAACAAACAAAAATTCCACGTTCCATTCTAAGCTAGAACAGTGTGACTTCTAGTGTGTTCCTAAAGTCTGAAAGAAATAAGAAATAAAAAACGTCCCTGACACAAACCTCACAATTTATATTTCCAGCAGCAGGCAGCCATTTCCATCATCAAACTTTGACAAAACTTCTGTGTATCACCTGCCCAGACAGCAAACAGACACATATAGTGCCTAAAAATGTAATGCACTGTATGCAATTTCTACACATAAGTAGCATTGGATCGCATCCACCACTAATGATGAAAATCTTTTAACGTGACTCACAGAAATGTTCACGGACGAGGTAATGCCTCTCCGACTCTCTCCCGGAACCTGTAGCCACAGACGACCAAATGAAAGACACCGTTAGCTCGTTGTAACATTGTTGGAAACATTTGGGATGATGAAACTACACAGCACAACAAATACATAACAAAGCTATAGTCGACATTTTATTGCAGATATGTTACATATTATATCTTAAGCACCTTTAGACCAAGATATTTTGGTTGGTGGAGACCAAACTAGAGCTAAGAGAAAGAGTAAGAATGAAAGCTTTAGATACTTAGATACCAACACATCCTCTAACCTAAACTAAATAGGTCAATTGTCAGCATCTCCCAAAATGACAATAAATCACTGCTCCCATAACAACATGACAGTGGCAACGTTATGGTGATCGACTTACCGGACCTTCTTTGTACACTTGCAGTTTGGTTAGGTTAAAGCAAGGAAACTACTTGATTAGGTTTATGAAAACATTGCGGTTCAGGTTAAAATCACTAGGTTACTTCTGTAACTTCACATACGTTACTTGCATTACGCTACGTATATAATGTTACTTCACTACATCAGTAAGTTGAAAGATCTCACCACTGACTTCTGGTTTCACCCTACAGCGGTCTCCTGAATGTAAGTCATGTGCTTGTTAAACAAACCGTCCATCCTTGACCCCCTCCCTCTCCATCCCTGTGGGATGTGCAGGAACAAGTCCGATCCATAGTGTTCCAACGCTCCAACCAACAGGACCCTGCCAATGTCCCAATGCCAGACACCGCAGGACAACCTCAGAAGTCGTGTCTCTGCCTCGATGTGTCAAAGATGTTTCAGCTACACAAGTGGAACCTGCACCATATAAAGCAGCAGGTTTCAGTGTTGTGGCTGAACAGTATATGTGGTTGTTTTTCTAGTGAGGACCGGTTCCCTGAGACGTGTAAGTACGCACTGTATGCTGCATGTATGTCACCTTGTTTTGGTGATTATAAGCTTTCAAGGGGCTGAAAACTGATGAATGCAGCGACATTCAAGGGTGAATTATTTGTTCTTTCTGTGAATGGCATGTCTGCAGTCCGCAGGAGTCATGCCAGTGGAGTAGGAGTAGCTAGCAGTCATCCTCAACAGCAACAGCAGCTTCCTTTATGGTAATTTCACCTAAAATTGGAGACATGTCAATGTTGTGTTTATTCCAAGTCTAGTTATTGACATGGCGCCAAAGAATTAATTTACCTCACTTGAAAACATTATTATTCATGAGTCACCTTTTGCAGCAAAAACCAGTGATCATCCAAAAAGCTGTTGAGGGCTAAGCCTGGATCAAAACAGAACAAGACAGCGAGAGCGGCTGCCACCAACAATCCCTGGAGAGAAAGCAACCTTGATGGGTTTCAGACACTGTTGGTGTCTGACAGGGTTGTTTGGTCTCTCCCTAGTGCCCTTATTCATGAAACCTCTCAGAAAACCGAGATCAAACTTGCTTAGCGCTCCCTGTGCTTGATGATAGAAAATTATATCTAAATAAAATATGAAAAGTTAGTTTGCTTGAAAGTTTTTTGTAAAGCTGTTTATTGTCAGATACCTGCACGGTATGTGACAATTGAAGAGGCAGAACGTGTGTATTTGAAATGCCAAGGAAAAAAGCTTGCTAATTTGAAATCTCATGCATATTCAGATATTAAGGTAGGGCAGCCTCGCTCTTGAAGATGTTTCAGAGTGTTCCAGCTTTACTCATCTGTCACACACTTTGTACTTTGCAAGAATTCTTCTGGGAGAGAGTTCATATGTTTTGCAAATGACTCCTTTCAACATCAGCTTTTGGCAAGCGATCAGCCCCTTAGCCAACTCAGCTGTATGCATGTCGGAACTGGTGCATAATAAGAAAATGGTCTTAAGTGTGAAAAATATCATTATTCCTCATTTAGCAACTCTTCTAAACTCATCAGCACAAGTCCTACCACAGAGGATAGGGTGCTCCCGCAGCTGCTGTGATTATGTGCAATATGCGATCAGTGTGTGTGTGTGTGTATGCATAATTCAGCTGCACGTGTGTTTGCGTGCTCGCATTTGTATGTGCATGTGTGGGTGTGTGTCCCTGTGAGACAGGATTAAGTGCAGATAGAGTTTTCAGAGTAGAACCGATCTCTCGGAGAGACGGGGGTCTCTGGGCTCTTAGTGCTGAGCCCCGCTACTCCTCCTCGGCATTTCCCTCCCACTCCTCTCGGCACCATGCTTAAACACAGAGGGGCCTTGGGATGAAGCCTGGATACAACGCCGTGGTCTCAGGGTTGTGGTTCTCATTTTAAATCAGCCCCGAATCCTCTCTTTTTCCACAAGAAGTGAAAGAGTGAGAAATCTGCTAATGGATACATTAATGGAAAGGTTCTGCTCGCGCTACCTTCCATTCCCTTTCCGATCACAAGCTCTGTGGGTGTCAGGCTTTAGAAACAGCAAAGTAAAACTGAAGTTTTTGTACACAGCAGTCTCTGCTGAGTATGTGAAGGATGAACAGAGAAAGTGCATGTCCCTGTCATATTCAAGGCCAGAAAACAGCACCGAATACCTGTGATGTTTATGTTTTTCATCACCCAGTGTCCGTGGGAGAGTGAAGGAACAGGTTTTTTTTTCTTTCTTTCGTGTACAGAGCAAAATTGCCTAGACAAGCAGACATTACCTTGCAAAGTCAAGACCCAACATTTGCGATGTGTATTGATGTATTGATTTTCCTTGGCAGCTATTGGCAGACGGAGTAAGGAGGATGGGGCCATGTGTGCGGGTCCACGGGAGCTTGGTGAGATCCAGGCAGCATTATGCACACCAAGAGAATGAGGCTTAGCATATATTGAGTGTTTATGCTGCAGAATAGAAAGTGTGGAGCACCTTTGCTTAAACTCACTGACTGTTAAATTGGGCTTAACTAAAAATCCCCCTTACACAAACAGAAAGTGATCCAGGGATTTTTTTTTTTCCTCTCTTTTTTTGCTTGAAATCGTTTTCATGTGGCAAAAATACCTTATTTTTAGTACTGATGTGTCTCCCCGCTCTACATACAAAAATGCAGCTAAATTTGTACATGGAAGAGATGAAGAAATTGAGCGAAAATGGCCAATAGACGAAGGATAATGTGTTGAAAGAGGTGATCTGGAGGAGAGTGAAGGATATCCATTGTTTGTCTTCTTAAGGGCAGGGCACACATGGGGGACATAGCTGGAGTGTATGTGGATTAGAGTGAGGCTCTGCCCTGAATATATAACCAACCCAAGGTCTCCTCTCCTCAGTTCTCCTCTCATACAAGGGGCCAGAACGGAGTTGTGAGATTGTGAAATATTAACGTCCTTTAAGTATTCTTACTGGACACTTCTTTGATGTGAACAGTGAACAAGAATAACACATGGCAAGTGCGTATGCAGTTCTCTCACGTTTCTTCGCCTGATATAAAATGGGTCAAAAGTAGAAATCATGGTGCGGGATGCATTTTTTATGGCTTGGTTATGAGCAGGGATGGGAAAAATGTGATGTATGTCAGGACATATTTGGATACAAGATATGAGAAGCTCCAAATATAAAGATATAAAATAAATTATAAAATAGTGTAACCATAACCTGAATCAAAACAAAATGCTTTAGGCTATTTTTTATGTGAACAATCCAGAAAAACTTACCTTTCCCTTAAGGGGTTTGGAACAGTGTTTCACTAAACTAGAGTTCGTATGAATGAAATATCAAAAGGACTAAATGATCAAACAGCAAAAAATATTAAGTGCACAAGCATTCATTCATGTAGCTACATCGCTCCCTCAGCTGATAAGGTTATTGTTATGCTTCGTAGCATCTCTGAAGTTTCTACAATTATGTAGTCTCTTTCTAGCAACGTATACAGTCTCTTAAACATCTTGAGTAAGTCTGTGCTGTGCATTTTAATCTGCTCAGGGCTCTTGTTTGCTGGCAATTAACAGCTTAATGCAGTAAATCATTGCCTTGGCTGTGCGGCGCATGCAGATGGCATGAGTAATAAGTAAAGTTTTGTAAAATGTCCAGTGTCCAACAGCTAAAATTAATGCATCTGTATTGCAGTATAACAAGGGGAAAATAGCATGTTTCCATTATACACACCCCCTCACTGACCTCTTGCTGATAAGAGCCTGAGCAAATGATTGTATTCGATTTGGAGCTGCTTAGGTGTGATTAAACTCGATGATGAATGTTACTGCACACAGATAAAATGTGTTTCTGGATTGGTGTACAGGGTTATGCTCTGTGTTAGTGGTGTAACCGGGTTGCTAATCGAATGCACAGAAAAATACGCTTGAGGGAGGGTAGTCAGAGAAACCACGAGCATTTTGAATAGAAAGCCCGTATCGCCAGAGATGGCGCTTGTATGACACTCGTCCTGCAACTTCCCCCCAAAAGCCAATTGTCTGCTTTGGCACAGGTGAAGGAGGAAAAAAATAAGCCAATCGTTGTTGCACTGACACGAGTGCACAGTTGAAATTCTCGACAGTCTTAACCGATTTGGTGCGGCTGTAGTCGGACTTCTGATAGGCACGGAGGATGAGGATATAATGCTAATGCACAGGATTACCAAGAAAGTTGAGGTGATTCAAACATTAGACATTACAGTCGCATTACTTCAAGTGCTCATGTGGGATCAGCTGATGGCATCATTCTCTCTGGATTGAGCCAAAATATGTTGGTCATTGGTGTCATGAAAAAAATGTGCATGCTTTGTAGAAGTATAACCCGTGTCTATTTTCCAGTCTATTTGTGAGTAAGCTAGTCAGCTGCTGGCTTTGTCTTCACATTCACCGCAAAGATATCAAAGTGTTATTGACCATTCCAAGCCAAAAAGTGTATTTTCCAAAATGTCGAAGTATTGTTTTAAAGCTGATTTAGCATTGTTTTTACACATGCCTTATGCATGCAAGACTACCACAATACAGCACTGTGGCTTCATCTGAACCCTCCGCTCTACTTCTGTCCCTGTCACAGAAGATGTCAGGTATTTAAGCAGGGTGAAGCATTCACACATACGCCTTCCTCTCTTCTCAGTGCCTTCCATATCCCTCTCTGGAAATACATTTACATACAATACATTTGGATTCACACAGTGACAAGATGAGAAACTCGCACTAAACACATGCTCGTGTAACACATTGCAGTTATGTTTCAGTTGGTGCTGGAGGGCTGACGGTAAGACACAGCTTACCCCCAACTGAGCAGGCATGACTTAGCCTGAGTTTTACAACCAGCCTTATTGATTTACTCATTATCTTCTTTACGGGCGACCCCCCTGTAGGGGATCAAAGGCCATCACTCTATCCGAGTCTATGCTGTTCTATAGAACCAATCACAATGTTTGCTTACAATAACTTCCTGGTAAAAAAAAATACCCTTACGTAGATAACATACAATTTCATTTTCTTTTTTTATTATGTTATTTCAAAGTTTATACATCCTATTCATCTGAAATGCAAGTTTGTTGCTATCGTGTAGAACAACACTTTCATGACGTTAGGTTGGAGAACTAATTTACTTGTCAGGCCACAGACTGAATGGTACTGCTAGTTTTGGGTAAATTCAAGCTCAAGTCATTTTCTTTAGTCTGTCCAGCAGCGAGATCGCTATTGGATAGATTTGGTTTATCAAAGATGCTAGCAAAGCAACGCATGTCCATACATTAAGCACAGCAGAGACATCAGATTTGGACCACAGTGTTTACCTATATCTCTTTAAATGTTACAGTTAGAGCTGAATATGACAACAGAAATAACCACGGTTGAAGATTTCACATATCTCCACAATGCAAAACAGCCGACAGTGGTCTAAAGCCTCTCCTTTTCTCTGTCTGTCTATCACTCAGTGAGGAGGGCTAGGCAGAACAATACAGCGAGTACACGCTGTACAGTGCTAGACACAGATTATAATAACTTAAAGGGGGAAAAGTGTGAAAAATGGTCAATAAATAAATGTAAAATGGCAGGTATGGTGCCACGGTCATTCAATATATGCTAGCCTGATTAGTTAAAGTTTGGGGGGTCAGTTCACTAAGTCACAATCTGACTCACCAGCAGCCATGATTAGGTGAGTATATGGTAGCCATTCACTCACTGATTAATACAACAGTGAAGCCTTTCAGTCGTAGGCAGTTCTAGGTAATTATAGAGCAATTCTTATTCAAGAACAAATACAATGATTCATAATTATTTATCCAATTTTACATTTATTGTAAATGAAAAAGATGGCCATTATATTCCAGCCCCTAATTATTGTTGTGTTTGGTCAGGTTTTCAAATGTTATTTTTCAATGCTCTGAGCAGCCACTGGCACAGCAGCAGTTAGAGCTACCAAATCTCAGTACATGAAGTGAAAACTGTAGAAACATGGCGGTTTCCACACGGTCCACCACAAGGTTTTGGAATAATTGGAGAGGACCCAAATGCAGAAACACACGGGAGGCACTGAAAGTGAGCTTTAATTAACAAAAGCCGAAAAATCCAACAACTATGTTATCCAAAAACCAAGAATGGCAAAATGCCATTGACAAACGCAAGGAAAAAACGTGTGAAAAAAACAAAACAGAAACATACCACGAGATGACAGGGGGAGACACTGGAGGACACTGGAAGCAACAGGCTCAGGTGAATAACACAGGGGAATTACACAGGACAACCTGACAAAGACATGAGGGAGCTGACAGACCATGTACACAGAGTAGTGATTGACAAACAAGACACAGGTGAACACAGAAAAATGGCGGGAAATTCACACAAAGGGAGGAACTGAAAAGCAACAAATGAGACATGAGGGCAAAACTTAAAAATAAGACAGGAAATCACAGAAACAGAGTGAAACATGACAGGAAGAGGACCCTCTCCCCCTGTAGATATAAAAGGTTCATTCTAAGGGAACCAAAAACACCTTGGTCTCAAGTGATTTTTGCAGTAATGACGATATAACTACAAACATTGTATTCCAATTTGGACCTGGACCAGAGAGGACAAAGAGATTCACTCCCCAAACCTGCTGAGGATGATCTGACACACCAGCAACCTCACCCCGTGATCCGGAAAGTAACACGTCACTCTGTTTACACTGACATCACATCACACTGATTACGCTGACAGCACTCTGACATCACTCTAACTTCACGCTAACATCAGTCTGACATCAAGCTGACATAAGAAAAACCTACATACTAGCCCTTTAACCAAAAAACAGCCATTGAACTCTACTCTATTTTATTCTTTTCTATTTTTAAAGTTCACTCTTAACCTTGTGGAGATCATATACATCACATGATCTTCATCGTGAAAGTAATAGTTTGTTCGGTTGTGTTCTGTTTCAAAGTTTATTCTTGACCGGAGAAAACAACATCCCTAAATAAGATACAGCACTTAGAATCCCTAAAAGGGTTCACATAGTAGCTTTTTGGATCGTCTATCATATCATGTTGAAGATATGTGATGTGATCGGAAAGCTTTGGAACAGTTTGGTTTATGTCTCTATGCTTTCCTACGTTGTTCTTGGAAACAACAAACACAATCTCAGTACAGGATCCATTAAGTAGCTATTCTGAGATCACACCACATGACATTCAGTTTACCAATTGTCATAGAAATGTTTTTGTTTTTTTACAACGTATTCATTATTTTCTGGGCAACAGCACTCGAGAAAACAATCACATGGCTGCCATCGTGATCATAGTCACGACATGATCCACAACAGCAGCTACATTGACCTTGTGGTGAGATTGTTTGCACCGCTATTCTATTCTGGTTTGGTCTAGTCTATAATTTCTGAAGAGCAAAACCTCCTGCTGTCTCTCCACATTCCTTTTTTTTTTTTATTTCTTTTTACAAATTTTATGGATGCTGATGCATACATTGACAGACTCAGCTTGAGAATCAACGTGATATTCTTTTGTTTATGCTGATGGTATTAACAGTCAGCACAAATCACATCAGGAAGGAAGTGTGTCATTGTGCAATAATTGGAATTATGCAAATAGTCACAAGGCAACACTTTGTAATAACCACACTTATTCATAAATTTCCTTTTCTATTATTAGTCCACTCCGAGGCAGGGACTGGCTTTTTATCATTTATGTGGTATTCATTATTTTCTGTCACCGCCTTATGTTGCTTTTATTGCGTCAACTTGTAAACAGAAGGACACGGAAAAAAAAACAAGTGCATCCTATTGAACAATGAGCAGGGAAACAAAGTTAACAGTCAAAGAAGCTTTTCATGCATAAGTGTTGATTTCTCAGGGGAGGATCAGCAGGCACTTTTTCTCTCCCTCCCAATTCGATCCACTCCTGCGCTGCTGTAAAGTTAGGCTCTGAAGAGACGGAAGAGAAATCCATACGTGTCTCTGTCTGGCCATTGATATTCTCCTTACTCCCTTCTTTTTCTCCACACCTCCATCACCCCTTCTCTCCTTCTCTCTTGTTCTTGCTTTCTCAGTGGGTCCTTGGTGGCCAATCCATCCTCACGCCCTCCACTGGCCAGGTCAGGACATCTAATATCCCATGGATTCACACTTTCTCTCCCTCCCCCAGCTGCCTGCACCCAAGGATCAGCCCCACCAACCCACCCACTCTTCCGCTCTGTCTTTCCTCTCCTCCAGCCTCACATCAATCTCGCAATCCTTTCCCTTTCTCTTTTCACCTTCTCCACCCTCTCTCCACTCTGAGATGTTTGCCATGTAATTCTTTCTGTCTACAGCGCTGCTCCTGTTTCCCCTCCAAAAGCATGAAGAATACTCACCTGCAGGCAGAAGATCACATAATGGTTTTCCCGCCCACCTCCACTTATGAACTCCAATTTGTCAGAATAATTAGATGAGCTTTATTTCCTTTCATTTCTCCATAACATGTTAGGCTTTTGCTTTATGACTTAATCTACATGGACACGGTGGTAGATTGACAGATAGACAGTCTTGAGCGCCGAGACATTATTTAGTAATGCATTAATGTAATGTGATTACCTTCAGTAATCAGTTAAAAAAACAGTTATAGCACCTTTCACAACACAGTTACAGTTAGAGTTTTTTACCATGAAAACTGAACACATTAAAACACAAAGAGAGTAAAATGGTCTATCATGTCATAAAACAGATAAAACCACTGAAAAGCCATTTCAGAACAGTGGGTTTTTAGAGGTTATTTAAAAAAACGAGACAGTTTTCATCCCCGATCTCCTCAGGCAGCTTTCAAAAGTCTAGGAGCTCTGACGACGAAGGCTCTGAAACCTTTGTCTAATAATTAGTAGTCTAGAGGTTTGTCATAATAACGTTGCAATTATTGATCCCATGTGCCAGTAAATTTATGTTTTTTTGTTGTTGTAATGTACAATGTCCACATCACACCTGCATTCAGCCCAGTAGCCAGAGAAAAATCTTGATGGTTAATGTTTCGGCGAACGACTGATATTATTACATTTGACAATTCTCATATCACATTCACATTCACATTCACATTCACATTCACATTCACATCACATTACACTATTATCTGGCTATCATATTGAGAGGCAGAGGGGATGGTGATGGAGATACTGTACAGGCGAGAAGGTCAGCATTTCAACAAGTGTAAGCGCTACACTGTTGGATATTTTTAAGGAGACCTTGGGACAATTTCCAGCCGTGTCTGTGGTGAGAGGAAACTGATATTAGGGAAGTCAGGGACGTCTCCAACCTTGTTTGTGGCGACCAAAATAGGTATTTTAAGCCAAAACACGTTGTTTTCCTGCCCCTAACCAAGGGTTTTTTCTGCCTAAATTTAACCAGATAAAAAGCACAGCACTGTCGCAAGGTAAAATTGAAATAAGCTGGCAATATTCTGACAGTTGGAGTTGCTGTGCAAGTTGAATGTTGACGAAACCAAAGTGTTAGACTTTTCTTAAAAATGTTTAAAATCATACCTGCCTGAATCCAATGTGTGTCTGATCCTGTTGTTTGAAAAAGTGGCATGGCATGAATGCATGCACTCAGCTAAGACTACTTGTTAAACCAGCTCCTTGAAAAAAAAGACAGAGTGTATTGTTTTCCTCTGCTTCGATGTTCGGTTGGTCAGGCCAAAGCTACCACGACAAGCGCCCAACAAGCTCCTATTCCTTGAATTGAAGAGGAGTGATCAATGCATATAACCTACAACTTATGACAACATTTTGAATCTATATAATCTATAGTAATATATTACATTTACATTGCTCACTTAAAAAATATAAAACTATATCTGAAAACTAATTTCTTGAAGTCTTTAATGAAGGTCTTTGTGATTCTTCATTTAAATTCATATTTATATGTTTGCTACTGATGGGCTTATTGACCTGGTTTTGTTTAGAATTGGTCTAAGGAACCTTGTAGCTTCACTGTCAGGACGGTTGATGGTTAGTAAATACCTCCAAACAGCAGGCTGGCTGCACGACAAACCACAATGTCTTATTTTCCATTTCTACATGTTAGATACAAAATATGAGTTGTGAGGCATTTAGTACATTAATGTGTAGTGCTGTGTAGATAGATAGATAGATAGATAGATAGATAGATAGATAGATCAGATACAGCACCTTGAGGAGAATGTGTAAAGGAATTGCACATATACCATATTGGTTTAGCTGACAGATAGTCGTAAATCTAATTTATTATTGGAGACTTAAACAGCATGTCTTTGAGTTTGGAGCGGAGAAGCCTGTGCTGGACCGTGTTGAAAGCACCCGAAAAAAATCAAAAGAACACCCTGACAGAACTATCTGCATTTTCTAAGCCCGCGCACACATTTGAAGCATTAAAAGAATGGCATCCTCAACACCAATTTTGGCCTGGTTAGCAAATTGCAGTGGGTCCACATATTTGCCTGCCAAAACCTCTAAAATGCTCTGAAAAATCCATTCATAAGTTTCCATTACATGTGAAGTGAGGAAAAGTTTGGAAAGTATTGTTTTGGTTTGAGAGGCGAGGATGTCAGATGTAAACAAATACTACTCTTCTTCTATACGGCTCGCCTATCATTGCTTTTAACTGCAGCCAGCCTTTTGGTCATGCTGCACCTAACCTCATTCTGTCATAACAACACCCCAGTGAGAGCAGTCAAAGGTGAAAAAATTAATGTGCAATTTAATGTATACATAAACTCACACCTGGACTGGCTGGTGGTGCTAAGGCTGCTGCCATGGGGATGGTCTAGATTCATTGCTTTAATGCGGCTCCTTTTTCTTGGCCCGACACGCAGAGGAAATTAGGCTGTTACACACTGCCACACACAATCTTGGGCCATTTCCAGAAAGAGAATTAGGAAATTAGAAAAAAATGAACTAAAGTATAATTACACAACTCAGACCTGACTTGAGCAGACCATTTCTTGGTCTGGTCAGCCTTTTAAAAATTCAAATGGGAGTGTAAAATGTCCGTTTTGGCTTTACTTACATGTAATTACGTATTGTGAAAGGTGATAACATTCAAAATGTTGAACCTTTTGAGAGAAGGGGTCAAAATTATTCCCCATGAGTTGGACATTAAAATTCTGCACAGCTTTACCCAGGCTTTTTATTTTAAAAGCACCATGAAAACTTCGCTCACCCACCCTTCCAAAAAAAGGGGGTGCATCTCTTAATTACTGACATAGAGCCAATTTGCGTCGAGCGTGTCTCTCAGCAGATAATGATAATCATTATAATTGCTTGAAGCGTTTGTTTCATGCAGCAAAAGCAATAATGTTCACTCAGATCTTCCATAATAAAGGCTCAGCACTTGGCTTCCTGCAAGCTGTTATACAGTGACTGGACGTGAATAATCATTAGTGGAATTGAAATGCAGGGGTAAATACATGGCTGTGTCTGTCCTCTCCTCTGTACTGCCTGTCTCTTTTTGTCGGTCCCTGGGTACAGCGCCAGCGACTGATCAAAGACTGACTCTGATTCACTCTGAATGATCAAGGAGAAGAGACAGGGAGCTCTGTGATTACTGAACATTGACGTTGTATCAATTTCAGTCATTCCACAATATGTGGCTGTCACACACAAGGTGTATTATGCACTCTGTCTGATCACCTGGGATCCAGTCGTGCGGGCGTTATTGATCATGAGGGATATTCTTGCATTTTACATGAGGGGGAATACATTTTGTGATCAAAAGTGCCACTGGCTCAAATCCACTGATTGCCTTGAAAGACCAGAGTTTGGGAAGTGAAAGCGGCATGCTCTCTTCTTTGTAATAACTATAACTGCGCTGGTTTCAAAGCAATAGTTCAGCTTTTCCACAAACTTGCCCAGAGTTAAATGAGAAAATAAATACCACTCTCACTGTATGTTCGGTAAATATGAGGCTATATTCAGCAGAGGAAACAGCAAGTCTAGCTGTTATGTGTATTCATACAAAAACCAAAGAGTAAAAACCAACAAAGTTGTGGTTTTACAGGGCTTTTTTTCATTTTGTATGCTTAATGCTAAGCTAGTTAACCAACTGCTGGACAAAGCCTGATATTTACAAAAATGAAAATGGTGTCATACCTTCATCCAACTCTCCACAAAAAAGTAAATAACTAGCTATATGTCGTAAAGGTTAACCAACTTCCCAAAACAAGAAACTTAACCTAGAACCTAGATAAACTAGAATTATTGTAAAGATGTGACAACAAGGGAAAACAGCTAGCTTGGCATAGTTACATCTTTCCTGTAAAAACAGACAGCAGCCAATAGCGCTGAATGTAGGTTATGCTCCACCCCACCCTCCGACTGCCGAGTCGCTGATGCTGACACTCCCTGGACTGGACTTCTTGCCAGGTTTGGCCCCTGGAAACCCAGGGCTGAGTCAGCAAGGAGCGCTTACCGAGCTAACAGCAGCTAACCACATTAAACAGCATATAGTGCTTACCTTAGCAACAAAGCTAACAGTATCTGTCTACCAGAAAACTCCATAAATCTACTTGGTACTGTAACTGGCCTCCAACGACATTCTCGGAGGCCGTGTACTGCTCTGGTCTGGAGGTGTTCATTGATCAGCTGCTGTTTAGCTGTTTGTTAGCAGTGACTTTAGCAACAAGTGAAGTTATCTGTCCAGAGCATGGACCTATAACTAGTGGACACAGCCCTCGAGGTGGAGCCCCGTTCCCTACTATGACAATTCCTATGAAGCCAAAGCCAAAAAACAACTTCCGGCCATGCTCCGGCCGGGGTTCTTCCGCATAGCTTCCGCATTGTGCAGCCCATACAGCATGCGCACTAGAGACTTCCATAGACCAAGCCGGCTGACTTCCTGTTTAGTGCACGGCTAACTTGAATGAAGATACAATGATTTAATCGTGTGGCTCTTCTAGACTGAAATGTTATTGGACCGAAAGGATCTCTTAGGGTCGCAGGGCATTACGTGACGCTGTAGTTACACGGTTCAGCCACTAAGGAAATTGGCTTCAAACCCAGACCCACTTCCTGGGGCTTGGTCCAGAGCGGCTCAAGGCTGTGCAGCCTGAGGGCAGCAGAGTGAAAAACAGCAAATATTTTTCCATAAAACATGACACAGTTTCACTGAATCAATGAATAAAGTTTTAAAGTTGTGTTTTCTGTGAGGTCCGGTCCCGGTGCAACATACTGTTCTGACCACGCTCTTCTTTTATACATCGATGGCAGCATCATAAAATGAAGAAAGGGTTTATTTGACAAATAATTGATATACTCCCTTTAGTGCGAGACGAATCCTCAACACTTCCAGTTTCCAAGAAGTTATAATCTCTAAAATATCATTACAAATACCTATAAAATGTATTTTTTGTCACTATTGGGTCTGATACTGACATATAGATAAGATATGGAACAAGACATATGTGATAAAACACTTGAACAGTGATTCTGACTCAGTGGGATCTTTAATATTTTCTTTGTTAAATATGTATGAAAGATGGTGTGAAAACTATAAGTTGTGTTTTTACAAGCTATTATGTTATACCGTATATGGCAGAGTATTTCTTGGCCGGGTCTCTCCTGTTTCCAGTCTTTATGCTTTGTTAAACTAACTGACTGAAAAGAAGCATTGCTTTATTAATCCCTTAGGGAATTCACTCATACAGTTTGCACAAAGGTAGGCATGAAATACAGGACCCATGGACATGCAATTGTGGGGAGATATGTTAGAGTTATGGAGCAGCCACACAGCAGTGCCCCCGGGCAGTCAGGGATTTGTGCCTTGCTTAAGGTCACCTTGGCAGTAGCCAGTAGGTGAACATCACCTCTCCTGCTACCAGTCCACACTCTGTACTGTGCTGAACTTGAACCAGCCACCTTCCAGTTCCTAAACTAAGTCCCTACAGACTGAACTACTGCAGCCTGATGTAGTCTCACAGAGAGCCAAGTGATCTGGAACTTCTGGGTTCTGTTCGAGAAGTAAGAATAAAAATTCACAATATTTGTCACAACGATAATAACTCAAATGTCCACAACTATAACGACAAGAACATTAGCAAGCGATGTTGGGATCACTTTCAGAGCGATTTGATAGAAATACTGACAACCAATCAATATTCTTCTGAATTTACAGGATGTTATGTTCCCAACTAATTAAACACTTATATGGAGTAAGTAGTAGTAATATTAGGTTGCAAATTACAAATTAAAAATCATAATTTTACCTGAGACATGGTGACAAACACTCTGTGGCACGGATCAGGTCTCTGAAGTTCATTTGTCCTTACTGATGACCTCTTTGACGATCCCCAGCATAACTGATGTTAACTCATACAAAAGTATGGACTTCAACTCTACGCCAACTCTTGTGACAGATTGTTTGCTAACTCCTCTGGTCTTTAAATCATTTTGTAAACCCATATGCCTGTGGTTTTCTTTTTGTTTCTCTGCGTAAGATACAGCATCGGGCATACTTTGTAACCCTCTAGATTTTCCTGGGAGACTCCCATTATTCATTGCACTTTCACTGTTTCCTCCCATGGTCACAATTCTCACATTTTCTCCCCTATTTCGGACAATTTTTCAAACTTTTTTTTCAACAGCATTTACAGAGAAATGGGGAGGAGAGAGAATATTTAAAAAAAAAAAGTAGATGCCCGGGAGGGAAGAATTCCCGTTTCTTAAGCAAAGTTATAAAGAAAAGGGGTTGTTGGCTGCCACGTCGAGTTTTGACTGAATGAAAAGTGATAAATATTAATGCCACCGATTTACATTAATTTTTAAAATTTTCATTCTTCAAATGATACCAGAATGCAGAACACATAGTCATTGAATCTCAAATTTCCGCTTGGTTTGGTAAATTCCTCCATTTTTGAGGTCTCAAGGTTGGAAAGTATTGCAACAGGTAATCAATATCCATTTCCCTAAGCTGTCAACACAGCTGGAGCACGCAGTGCGTGCTCGGCGTCACTGTTTAGAGAACATTATTGTTCATCAGTGTGGACGCTCATATCGTTTGTTAGAGTTATCATTGTAGATAGTGTGGACGGCCTTTCAGTCAACATTATGTTGACATTTGGCAAATGTCTTGATAAGGATGTTAATTTTTTGAAAGATGATCTAACATCATTGTTTTTACTATTTTTGTGTTTGAGCTTCCTTTAATGAACACCTTTTCCATAAGTCCTTTGATGGCTACATGGTACATTCAGTCCATGGGCCAGTGTAACAGCAGGAAAGAGAGAAGTAAGTTAGAACAGCTGAAAAAAAGTCTTAAGAAGAAAGCTTTGGTGAATTTTATGGATATGGATGAAACCAAGCTACCTCGACGGGGGTACCTTTGCTGCTTTGCTTGCACATTCTGTGTTCGCAAAGCAATCGTTGTTTAAGGTTTTCTAATAGCAGGTGCTGTAGCAGATGTCTTGGACGGCAAACCCCTGAAACACGCTGAATTTTTTGAGAGCGAGATGACAGAAATGCTGAATGAGAGACAGCATTGAGTTACAGAAGCTAGATGAGCAAAGGCTAGCCAAGACGTGACGTCAAGACTACAGCTCTCTAGTCAAAAAATCTAAAGTCTAAAAATAGATTTCAACTCATTATCGCCATGTACATTATATCTGATATATAGGGGGATGTGTGTTTTTACAGTACCACAGTGAAAAACATATACAGATATAAAAGTGGTATGGATTTATTATCCAATTGTTGGCAAAAAAAATGTCAGAGGATGTCTTAAAGGGAGAATCGTAACTGCTGTAATTGATTTGCTTTGTAGCTAACTGCAGCGTAGCAGGGCTATTTTGGAAAGATGTAAATAATGTTGACAGCACCCACGATATAAGAACATTTTATCAGTCAAGCAGACTGTTTAAAAAAAACAAACATTTGAATATTTTTTATTTAGGACCATCCGGTGAAAAGGATTTAGTTGTCAGAGCGTGGTTGTTGCATGGTATGCGGATCAGAGCATCGCCACAACAGAGATGTGAGGTATCTTATTTCAACAGGGAAAGTGGTTCTCCTGAGGTGACTGAGCCGTTTTGTTTTGGTTGTGGTCTAGCAGTTTACTGTGTTCTACAGGTGCCATGAATAAAACATTCAGACCCGTTAGAAGAGGCACCTTGGCCAGGGGGTCAGCTGTCCAAGTGCAGCAGGAGAATAGAGGAGCACCCCCATGATGAGAAGTGTGCCGAATGGCTGGCGTTTGATAGAAAAAGCTGCAGGGGCAAGATAGTGGGAGATTGGGTGCAGATTTAAAGCCCCATGATGCATATCCACAGGTAGGCTGCTACAGGGTAATACCCTTTGAGGATTACATCAATATTGGAGCTAAACATGTAATCATACACTGAGGCCGCGCTCCGGATCCATCTGGATAACCTTCAGTCCCATCAGAACGAATTTCCTTAGCCGGAATGAAGCTTCTTGAAATTATTCATAGGGGAAGCTGATGAACATCACAAAACATTTGAATTTAATCTCAGTATGCATGACTGAGGATGAATTTTCAAAACAAAACAGTGATTGTGCTGCTTAACGCTTTGCCCAGGACGGCGTGCAGATTCACATGAACATGAAAATGCAGTGTAAAAATACTACTCTATTGTATTCTCATATGCCATGACCAGCTTAATCACTGAACCTGAGAATCAACAGAGTCTATTTAAAGCCCTCATCTCAGGCATGAAGTAAGCCGAATGGATTCAAGATACAATCCTGTAACTTTCGCTGTCACTTAATTGCAAGACTACTCCTTTGATTAACTCTGCGGCTTTCTCCCTCTCTCCCTGTCCCTCTGGGAAATAATGGGGGAGGGGGGCATGTAGGACATGACTGACAGCTCGCAGTTTATCAACAGCTGCCGAAAGCTCTTCCCTACCACAGCAGATGTTCTCTTAAGGATTAAATCTGCCTAAAAATGAGCAATACGAGATCCTCTCAATTACTCTTATTCTCGCTGTAAAAACTTGATTAACTAATTAAAAGTTTTTTCAGTGGCCATCGTAAGCAATTATTGCATGCTTCGTTGATCGAGAGAGGAATGGCATGCGGCAAAGGAGGAAGTGCTTTTCAGTATAACACAGAATATGATTTTGTGTCCGGATGTGTCTCCCTCTGGGTGAGGCAAAGGCTCTGCCAGCGGATGCACGGCGTCTGCAGCACGTAAGGATATTTTAACACCAAGGCCGCGCTTTAAATTCCCCTTATGCTTTAGAAGTCTAGTGAAGGAGCTCCCGAATCACAAGGTAATCCTATCACAACAAGCAACCACAGTCAAGACCCTCATATTTGAGTGAAGAGTCCCCCTTAAGACAACGTCTAAGTGTTAGATTCAAGAACAGGTCAAAGAGGCACGGAGACGAAGGCTGTGTTTGGAATCGCATTATAACGTACTATTCATACCAAGTATTAAGTCAAATTGTGTATGTTGTGCATTTTCTAGCTGGATCAATTTTCATGTTCTTGTTTATCACTAACTTCACTTGTGATCATATTTTAGGTGAGAAAACAACTGTTTCAGTTTTACAAAAATTGAACTAAAAAAAAAAGTTTCACTTGTGCCTGCAGGGGAAGCTAGCAAGCCACACACAGTCACAGTCACACAGACCACTACAGCCAAGACTGCAGCAATATTTCTGTCTACTGTATCATATTCAGTCTGTTTATTTTCCATTATTAAAGTGCTGCTTTAGGTAAAATTTACAAGATAATGTACATAGTCAGATACAAATCCTCATCCTCCTCCTCTTCCTCCTCCTCCTCCTGGCTCTTTTTACTCCCTGTCTCCTCCACTGCTCAGCAGCCTGCTTTTCTGCTTCTCGTTAAAGCTCCGTCCACCTTTGATCTTAATAGGTAAGTTACCTTAATAGACTCTTCTCACGGCAGACATTGTACTGTCATAGCACGAAAAGCACAGGTGGAATTCATAATTTGGAAGCATTTGGTTTAGGTGAGCTATACAGGGCTCTGCTATTGTGCAAGCTCACTCACTGACATTGAAGACTCAATAGAATGGAGCCATTGTTATTGTTCACACCTGCGCTCATCCTGCTTTGACAAATCAAAATGTCTTCAAAAAATAAAAACACATGAAGCACATTACAGTTCTCAGTTGTGATCATTGTTGGAGTTGGAGTATCCCGTGCATGTTTTTTTAGCACATAAACATCGTGCTGGTTTGTGAAACCTTGAATAACCTTGTCCTTGCTGGCTGGAGTACTGTTGCTTGTAAACATGTTATCCAGGTTTTAGAACCTTCACTGCCAGTGTGCACAGAGACCTCCTCGACATGAGTTATTTAATAGGATGTTGGATGAAAGATAAAGTCTGACACCAGTAGAGGAGAGGTGGCTCAAAATCAAGTTGATCAATCTCAACTGCTTAGCAATATTAAGATTTTTATTTTTTAAATGTAAGTCAAATTACATTAATGTATAAATACTTCATTATCAAGTCCTGCATTCACAATGTTACTTAAGTAGAAGTGCAGAAGTATTAGCTGGAGAATGTAATGAATGTAGCAAATATTCAATATGCCAAACAGCTTCCTCTCAGAGTGTTACACTGGATTATTATTATTGATGCAGAATTTTAAATGGGCACTCCAGTGATTTAGTATTGGACTTGCAAAAAAGATTAATTAAAAGAATAGTCCAAACTAAAGCAGTGCAGCGGCTGTTACAGCGTGAATTTATGCCTGAGCAAGGATGGTGTCCTGGATCCTACATTTCCCAACTTGCAACGAGCAGCTGTTCATTTTAAATTTGTAGTCTCCGAGCCCACCTCCATCAGGGTTACTTTGTCAGACTTGACAATGCTCCTCCAGCGCCACATCAGACCCTCTTTCTAGAGGCTGATTAGCACTCTCCATCATCACTAGTAAACTGACCTTTATATGTCAGTTCGGTGGAGGTCTCCGTTTAATGTTGTAGCAGGTGAAGATGGAGCTAATTTTAACTACTTAATATACTGTTGGGTAGTTTAATATGTATCTATGCGTCACGTTATATAAGCTATTCATTAAATGTGTATGAAAATGAGTAACTAGTAACTAGAGCTATTACATAAATGTGTGATGGAGTAGAAGTATATCGAAGCAGAAAATTAACATATTGGTACTCAAATAAAGTTCAAGTATTGCAAAACTGTAAGCACTGGTGGACACAGGGGTGCCCCCATGTTCAAAAACATGCAGCGAAAGTGCCCTCTTGGATGCCCCTTTGATTGAAAAAACATGATAAAGTGCCCTGTAGTGTGCCCTTCCAAAGAACAGAACGTGGTGAAGAGCCCTCTCTTCACTATAATTATATCACGACTTTCTGCTCGCTGGTGCCCCTCACATACACGTGGTGCCTTTTTCACCTTTTTCGCCTGTACGCAATTCTAAATGTAGCCTACTTACTCTCCACCCTTGCTGTGGAGGTAGTAGCTGGAGGACGCTGCCACAGTACTGCGAAAACGTGGACACTGTTAATAATCATGTATCGGGTCTATTAATGACCAGGTTCTCGCATTGCATGTAAATGTCATGTTCTGAAACCAGAAAAGATTCAAAATCAGGATAGTAGCGTGAATGTACGTAAATGTATAGGTGCGTGTGGACCTTTGCATGTGTTACACATGTGCCATGTCAGTAGAAGAGCTCAGATCTTTTACTTAAGTTAATATCACAGTAAGTAGTAAAAGTATTGAAAACAGACTTCAGACTTAAAGTGCTGAAATTCAGAGTTATCATTATGCAGAATGGCCCATTTCAGAATAAAATATGTTATTAGATTATAATTATTGACGCATTAATTTAATGGTAATCACTGCAATATTGCAGCTGGTAAATGTGGAGCTAATGTTCATTTATTCATAAACTTTTTTTATAGATACTGCTGGGCTTGTGATTTTGCCCTTGGGCATCAGTAGAGTTCTGATACAATAATATCATATATCACCTGTTCATATCTGCAAATTAACTAAAGTTGGAGTAAAAACTACAATATTCCCCTGTAAGTTGTTGTGGAGTCTAATAGGTATAATTTCGCAGAATGGAACGGTTGTACTTACTGAAGTGCAGTTCTTAATAAATGTCCTCTCCAGTACTGCACAGGTATAATTAAACAGGTGCTTCACAAGGCGCACAAGATAAATGTGCTGAGTGGTGACATGAGTAACTAGGAAAGGAAAGCAGAAAAAAAGTTGTATTTATTTTTTTACATAGTCTGATAAAGGAGCACTATGTAGTTTCTGAAAAAAAATCCAAATTCAGAAAGTTAGCATGTACAATATTAGTAATATTAATAATAATAATGCAAAAGAAAATCTTTTTTTAAATTCTTCAGCCGACCTGGTCATAATCTGTGGACATGTGCAAGTGTATACAGTATGATGGCCACAAAAAGACACTTATTCAGTTTGTGTGCTGTAAAGTTTACGTGTCACTCCCTTAAAATGACTTAAGTTGCTGAGAGAAAAATCAATGAGGACGGACAATGTGGAGAAGACTTAAACATATTGTCTGTGGGATCCATCTAAATTTTAAGCAGGCAAAACAAAGTCAACTGAGCTTCAGGATAAATTTATATCAAGAATTTCTCTCTAAGATAAATTTGTATGCTAATATCAAAATCATTCTAATGGCCAAAATGTAAATGTTCTCTGAGAGAAACTGAACAGCTTTCGCCCCGGGCAACACACTGTACTGGATTTTGCAGCAACAGCAGAAATCACACCTCTAACTTTTTAATTACACCCTTGAGAAGCGCAGTTGACCTGTACGGTGATGTCTGCCCGTCTCCGCGTGGGCTCCCCAAGCCAACCTCAGGTCATCCTGTCCAGCCCAGACCCTTGAGATCTTCTCCTCAATGAGGCCTGGAGTGCTGATGGAGTCTAGAGGTGTGACCCATGAAGTGGTCCACCCTTCCCTTGCTCACAGCAGAGGACCCACTCCTCCTCTAATTTAATCCTCTGAGCTTTGAGACTGAAGTGGACGCATTACACACACACACGTGCACACACATACTGTTATTTGTGGCATTAAGTGAACTGTAGAGTGTATAGAGATGTTTTTGTGCTCGCTGGAATTCGAAAAATCATCTGGTACTCATTTTTCTGTATCTTTTCATCTCTATGTCTCAGATATGAGTGTAATATTTTTGAGGTTAAGGTGTGAATTTACGTGATGTGTCATAGTCGAATAAAAACAGGCTGTTTTTCCCCTCAATATCCTGTTCTTGTCAGTATTCATCTCTTGTAAATGATCATGAGGGCGACTATGCATGATTTTACAATATGCAGAGTTATATGGCTGTTTGTGTATGCCTGCATGCATTAGCATTACTTTTGTATCTGCAGATAAATCCAGGCACTCACCTTTGTCTGTGCGTGCCATTTCATGCATGCGGCAGTGTGTTTATGTACCAGACCAAGCCTATTTGCATCCGACTTTTACTGCCATTCAAATCATTTATTCACCTCCCGGCCTTCAGCACGGCTTCTGGCCTGCAGCTTTGTACCAGCAGCTGGGTAGCACAGCCTTCCCCAGGCTTCCCCCGCAATCTCTTGCTCTTTATCATGCATGGCACACCGCTGGACTACTGCAGGCACAGAACACTTCATCACCACAGCCTGCAGAGAGAAGCAGAGACAGACAGGAAGATGGGCTCAGGGTTCAAGAAGACCCCTATTAGGATGGGATATCCCATAGGCTGGCTCAGCTCGGAGCTTTTTGCCCCACTTTCAAATATAAGTATGGGGTAAAATAGAATGTCAGTGTTTTAAGATTATTGGCAAATTGCTTGGTGATAAGGTTACAGATCAACTTCATTTTAATTCACTCACACCAGCAGGCGTTTCCCTCCTTAAATTCCAGCCCGAGGGTATATCTGCAGCTAACAGGCTTGTGGAGTGGTTTCAGCGCACAAATCTGTCAGAGGACATCTCCGCTGAGAAAAAAATGTTGAGTTGAGACAGAGGGGAGCGGAGGAGGGAGACTGTTTCCTGGTGTCAGCTCTAACTGGGCTGGGACTATTCAAGCTTCTCTCAGGTACACTGATATCATCCCTGACTGCCTGCTGTGGAGAGAAACAGTTGCACCGAGGTGTCAGCTTTAAGTGGGTAGGGGAGTTTTGTCACCGATCAGCTATCAGCATCTCACAGTGACTCTTCACTGAGGTGTTCTCTGAGCCCACTGGATGTGGATTCCTGCCACCCCTCCCTCCTTCTATTTTTATTTCTCTTCCTTTCATCGTTGGCTCCCTCTCTGCCTTTATTTCCTTCCTTTTCAATGTTTCCTCTCCTCTCTCAGGAGAGTGAATAATCTCTTTCAGTATCATGGATAATGGCCGCCCTCTATAACAGAGCTGTCTCTCCAATTCATCAGGTCTGACCTTCAGGGTGCATCTTGATGAGTGCTGAAGGTAATGACACCGCTCTTCTCCAAGGCACCCGTAGAAGAAAAACACCCCGAGTGGTGAAAGGCTATGATCAAATCAAGTTTGCATCTGGTATGATTGTTTATCTGATATGATTTTGTCTGTGATGTATTGACTATTTCTTTATTAGGAGTTATGCTGATGCCACGCACTCTCGGGCCTCTCATTTAATTTATATGGTATCATTTTCACCGCATAGTCCTTGAGAGTGCTTTGAAATCTAACAAAGCAGCAAAATTAATTTGTCCATGTTTTCAAAATGTATATGTTAAAGGGTTACTGCGTCCCTGCAGGCATGGAGACTGGAGAGAAAAGTGTCGGCTGTGTCGCAGTGAAGGCTGATCTCTATAGAGGCTCCTCTATTGTCTGTCGGTACGTCTGTTCTGCTCTCTGCCAAGCCGGCGCAGAGACAGAAGCATGAGCAGAGTCGCTGCCTCATAAAGGACATTCTCTATCCGCTCCTGGTTCTGGGCTGCCGTTCAACCGTAGGCAGACTGCTTCCTGCATGTGTGGGCAGAACAACTCTATATCATCTGTTGGTTTGAATAGACAGCTCTTTGTAGAGCGGCTTAGTGTATGTTTGTCACAGACCCAGCCAACACATGTTTGACAGTGATCAAATATTTGTGGTGTGTGTGGAACCTCCTACTCAAAGCAGTGAAGGGCAGCTCCATCAAATCAATAGGTATCAGCTTTAAGGGATGAAAATGATGATAAATGAGTGAGGAGAAATTGATGACAAATGGCCTGTTGTCTCGTGGCTGTGTTCACCACTTTCTCGCTGGGCGCAGACACTGGCGCAGCAGCACATTCACCTTTTAGCATTTCAAATTTTTTAAATCCTGATTAGCTGGGGCCTTAATTACTGAGGCAGGATTATTCTGGTGCATAAGTAGTCGGGCTTAATAGTAAGCAGCATGATAGTTTGTCACTGTGTTAGTGCACATGTCCATCTCTGGCAGTGAAGAATCATTTCTTCCCCCAGAATGATCGCTGATGGTGCAGACAGGAGTCTTCTATCTCTGAGCTAATGAAACCATCCTGACACATCATTCTCCCAACACTAACTTTTATCTCCTGTCCTCCTGCAGACTGCAGTAAAATCACCATTATTCTTTCTATGAGTGTGGTTCTGTGTGTGTGTGTGTTTGTGTGTGTTTATGCCTATTGCCTATGTATGCGTGAACAGCCCCCACTATTCATCAAGATGTCACCTGTAATGGCTGCTAAATTAACCATGTGTTTCGGGGAGCAAAGCTGGCTTGATAAATCTCTCTGTGGCAGGAGGTGTGTGTGGTCCACTCCCATCCACCTCTAAGGTGACCTTTCTCAGGTGAGGAATCCTCTGCTAACTGGATTTCCTATACAGCATCGCCACAGAAAAGATGTTTTAACGGATGGCCAGTTGATCAACTGCACGAATCCGGAGAGCCAAAGAGAAAACAGATCTTCCTGGTTCTCTCCCAGAAGTAAGACAACCTAATTCCAATTTCACCAAAAATTGAGTCCTACAACTTGGTCTCGGTTAACAACGCTTTGTACTGTTTTAGTTCGGTTGACATTTTGAGGAGGACATTAAATCACAGTCAGCAACAAAAATGTCCAAGACCTATTTCTGTTATGGTACTTTGTGACCAGTCAACATCATACTGCTATTTCCCTTGCTTTATCTAAACAGGGATGGTACATAAACATAAAAACAATGTAATATTTATTCCATTTACTCCAAAAAAATATATATCAGTTTTCTCATACTGTCCAGTGCTGCAGTCCTGTATGTCTGAAACGCAATGTTTTAGCTCCTGTCTCTTTAAGACCCACCCTCCTAACCACCAAGTCTGCTATGATTGGTGAGCTCACACAAGCCTGAGCCAGCAACGCTAACAACAACAGAGCAGCTGTCTTGAATCAATTCTTATGTGCCTAACTAGCTGCTGATGAGGCAAATGTGTGACATGGTGGCAAAGTGTTACCATAGTACTGTTGTAACTGTACAATTAAAATGATAAATAAAAGTAATTTACAAGGACAGTATTTTTGGCGAGCTTAAGACTATTGATAAACATCTCCAGATAGACAGACTGAGGCCAGTTGAGCAGCCAGCTGTGGACAGAGGGGAAAATGTTGGAAAACATTTTAAAAGATCACTATTTTGATGTTTACAGTGGATCACACAAACATGTTGCTTGATGAAGCCACACAGAATTATCACCTGACTCTGCAGTCACTTCAGTTCAATTCAAAGTGGTTTTACTGCCATGAGAAACATACATTTACATTGCCGAAGCAAGTTTGTCATAAAAGCAAACAACAACAAGATGTAGATAAACAGAATAAATGTGAGTCCCAGTCCCCCTCAGCTCTGTCGAGCATTTTAGCACCTTTCAGCTTACTGTTTTGATTTCACGGCCTCGCGATTTTAAAATCTGTTTAATAAGATGTGATGAAGGATGTTTGAGCATGATTTTGTGACATCGCACGTTTTTCTGAGCTTATCACGGTCCAATATTTAATTCACACAAGTGTGATGTGGAAACTTGCAGACTCCAGTGCACACACACTGAGAACGAACTCACACACAGTCACAGTTATTCATAGTCATAGATTCTGGGTTTTCAGTGGGGGAAAAGGAGTAGATATAATTTAAAGACTTTTTAAACTAGTTAGAACCACGACTCCAGAAAAACTGGGACGCTGTATAAAACATCAATAAAACAGATTGTGATGATCCTTCTTGACATATACTCAATTGAAAACAGTTCAAAAACAAAATATTTAATGTTTTACCTCATAAACCTCATTGATTTTTGTAAATATATGCAAATATTCTGAATTTGATGCCAGCAACACATTTCAAACAAGTTGGGAAAGGAGCAACAAAATACTGGGAAAGTTGTGAAGGCTTAAGAAGAACACTGTTTGGGACATTTGATAGATAACAGGTTCACTGGTAACAGGTGATAGTGTCATGACTGGGTGTGAAAGGGGCATTCTGAAAAGGCTCAGTCGCTCACAAGCAAGGGTGGGGCGAAGTTCACCACTCTGCAACAACACATGACTGTATAAGAGACATTATTACACTGGCCTGAGAACACTTTGTAAAACTGTTATCATTTAACACAGTTTGTTTGCAAATGACTGCATCCTGTTTTCATGAAGTCTTTGCACAGTGTCCCAACCTTTTTGGAATCAGGGTTTTCATTGAACTGAAAAAAAAAAAACCCCCAAAACAAATCAGATATGAAACGATACTCCAAGCAGAGTATTTTCATGTCATAAAAGCAATTATCCAGCAGCAGCAGTCTGTGCGCGACCTGTCCAGCAAAATAATGATGCTTTAAAGCAACATTTAAAGTTACTATTTAACTATTATGTTCCTATTTTTTTTTTTTTAAATAACAGCTCTAAAATCAGTTTAAAGGCCATATTAGTAAGAAAGGTTGATTTTTGAGTGTCATTCCCAATTTGTCAAATAATGACTCTATAGGTTCCCCAACCTGGAGCGTCCACAGACAGGATGAAACCCTCGCCAGGAGCAGAGGGTGTTTTCATGTTAATAAAACACATAAATGGAGAAGACCTACCTTCTAATATTGAACCTAGTAAAAAGCATAAAGTAACATTGGAAGTGGAGCTAAACCGACCTGTTTTCACCAGTGACATGATTAGTTTACAATATGTCATGATTGGGACTTTTGTCGTTGCTGTTTTTGTCGTTTCTTTACTTGTGTTTTCAGAGGTGCTCTGCAGAGGCAGGGCGTGGCTTTCCTGATGGCTAGAGCTGCCTCCTCTCTCTCACCTGCAGCTCATCTTATCATCAGCTCCAGCTTAAGCACTCTGGTCTGCTCTCCACTCGTTGCCAGATTGTTATCGACTCCATAACGTGGTAGCTGGCTGACTTACTCGAATCTCTCTCAGTGACTTTTTGCCTGCATGTATTTTTGCTCTTTGTCCGTTCTAACCTCAGTTCTTCTCAACCTCTCCAGCGTTGGTTTATCTCCGAGCCCTAGCTCCACCAGCCACCCTGCCACCCAGCCTCCCGCACCTCTGCCACCAGCCTCTACTCGACCTTGGACCTTCCGTGCCCCATTCAACTAGCGTCTCCTCTCAAGCCACAGCTGACGTTGCGGTGAGCCCAGCTACCACGCCAGCTGACCCACAGCCTGAGCCTACACCTGTGTCTCCTCCTCCTGTTTTCCTACTGAGGCGCTGCCGACTCCGCTGTGAGGCCGGCAACTCCACCTGCTACCAAAGCCCAAGCCAGCGAAACTGTTTGTTCAATATATTCCTTTAAACCTTTCC
Organism: Pagrus pagrus; assembly: GCF_965226575.1. NCBI lineage: Eukaryota > Metazoa > Chordata > Actinopteri > Spariformes > Sparidae > Pagrus > Pagrus pagrus. Next base: position 16,483,381 of record NC_140189.1, on the reverse strand, counting down.
CCAGTCTGGTTGTCCGCTTTTGGGTGCTACAGTACCTACTGTACAACACCTACTTATCGTCACACAATAGTCACATTGAACAAATCATAAAAGAGCAACTTAAAGAGTCTTAATGACAGAAAAAATTAAAGATGACAGAGAAATGACCTTGACATTTAATAAGGTAGTTGTGTGCATCAGGTTCGTCCACTTTGATGGAGATTGGGACTGAAAGGACACTCATCATCCACTATTTCTTTCTTTTCTACATAACTACGCGGATGGTTGATCATATAATTCATATAAGATAATTTAATTGCTTGCCTGACTGGCCATAGCGATTTAGATCCTAATACCTAAAAAGACATACTGTACGGTTTTCTCTCTTTATGCTGTTAATTTAGCAGAGAATTTAGAATTTGTATTGATTGCCATCGTCAAAAAGTTGGCCATTCTGCGTGCTGACTCGGCTCAGACCACTGGGGCTCGGCAGCCTCTACGGACGTCATGACAGAGGGGAAGAAACCGAAGATAACATTGATGAAAGAAGCTAAGAGGAGAAAAAGAGTCAGTGACCAAGCAAGGGGCAAGAGAAAAGAGAAAATCTCAGACTTTTTTCATTGTTGACAGCTTTGCTAAACTTCAGTTCAATGCAGTTTCAGGGCTGCAGTTCTGGGACCCTTTTACAATGTGACCCAAGGCAGCAAAACAATGTTAACTGATGCGAGTGGCTGACAGTTCATGTGGGGGAACATTAAACATTCAACACAGCTGGAATAATATGATTATTTAAAAAATTATTAATTAATTTGTAATTTGAAACACCTGAGTTGTTTTTTATGTTCTTGCTAAATCTAGCTAATTACTATGTTGGTCGACAAACTTAGGGTCCCTGAACTGCGGTTCTGAGCCTGCTGCCTCCTCTACTGCAGGAAGGTACAAGGTAATTTATTCAGCATTATGCAACACAGGGGTGCATATGGAAATGGAAGTTTGTAACTTCATGCTACACACATTACAGGACATATAAACAGTTATTTATATACATAAACACATAGTGCATCTTTTGAATCTGTGTCAGGGTGTATGAAAGCAGCAGCAACAAGATGGTGATGATGATGTGGTCACAGCTTCATATCAAAAGTCTGACATCTGGGAACCACCACATTGTCTGTGTGTGAGCACCAAGCATCGATTGTTGGTTAGTCCACCTCTCCTCGTCCAGCTGTAGCCCTGCGCTCTGTCAGCTCAGAACATGGTCCCAGAATGAGTCCCGTTTTGTTCATGTCCTTTTCCTGTAATCAGACATTAGCCAGGAGCAGCCTTAATCCAAGATGGACTACCATGGCTCTTATTCCGACTCTCTTCCTCCCTGTGGCGGTCCAAACGGTCAGGTTGGATGGTCGAAAGACGCTGCGGGCCCTGATGGTCTCAAAGTCTGCTGCTCTTAGTCCAAAAAAATGGATCAAAACCATGAATCTTCTCCAATGATGATGACAGTATTTCTGCGATAGGCAGTACGTGTTTCAGCAATAAAGCCAAAAAGACTAAAATGTTGCATAATTTGAAGGAGCTACAGGCCGCTGTATATTCACGTGTTACCGTTGCCATTAACATGATATTGTGATGTTTGGTTGTGTTAGCAAAGTTGTCAACTCGCTAGTTTTTGATCATAAGGCATGTCACAGCCCTTTTCCACAGAGGTTTAGATAGTAGCACGTTATAGTCAGGTGTTATTGACTCTGGTTCAGATGAGCTTTGCGTGTTGTTATTGTTCTGAGTTGTATGACACGCTTTTGCAAAATGTGACGCCTGAGCGTGCATGTTTTCTTCAAGACATATGTTTTACAGTCATAACATTGTCATGATATGCTGAGATTTGTATTCACAAAAGTAGTGTTGCAGCCAGAACTCTCACAAAATAGTAATAAATTACCACATAATGTTGCTTCAAGACAACATGGGTGAATATCACGGGTAAGGGAAGAACGACTGATGTATTACAGTCTGTGTGCGCTGCTTTGCTGGTTCCATGATGTGAGCTGCAGTTGTGTGAATGCTACCAAATTGTTTGCCAAAAGAATAAATCATTGCTTTTAACTTTGTTCATATTACATAGGCAAGTGCTGTGCAGGAAATTTGAAAACATGACTTCCTCTCTCTTATCTTCCAACCAATTTTATTTAATATCTAAACGAACAGATAGCCATTTATCTCTGAATGTGGATAATAAATCAGAGGAACATGTTTCATTTTGGAAAAGCAGATGTAAGAAACCATTAATGAGAGATTGCATTGAGTTACAGAAGCTAGTAAAACAGCTGCTAGCCTGGAGATGACGTCAAGACGCAGAGGCTCTTTGCTGGTTTTCAAGCTGTTTTTGTCTGTTTATATGTGAAGTATGAGTGATAGGTCCGACATGTTGCGAGCGTCTTTACAGAGCACCCAGTGGTGTGTGCTGAATAAAATATGGCAGAGAAAAAAAACACCATTCAAATGTTGTAAGAGGAGTAAAAAAGGGTCGGGGGATTGCGCTGTAATGATTTTTTGGCACTGCCTCAGAAAAAATGGCGAGGATTTAAGTCAAAGGAAAAATAAAACAACAGAAAGGGTCTGTTACAGAGAGGAAAAACACAACAAAAGGAGCAGTATCCTGGGGTGCAGATTGATTCCTATCAGCTGGTACATAGACAGTGACCTGCGGGGAGAGCTTATCTTGGCTCATGCTCTATCTCCCCTACATTTTGATCCCACTGCTGTAGGGTCTGGACTGGGTTGGGAGGAACAGGGGACGAGTAGTTGGCTGGATGGATAGATGAATGATGAATGGATAGCTTTGTGAGGAGATGGAGGGAGATGGATGAAAGAAGTGGAGTGAGGTTGAAGGAAAGGAAAACAGGGTGAGGGAGGCGGCGGGAAAAAAGTCTGATTGATAGGCAACGGAGTGGGGGAACATCAGGAGAGAGGGACGGCGCGAGGGGGAAGAGCGTCCCTCTGCAGAGTTATCAGGGCATGATCAGCAGATGGGAGGGCAGGCAGAGAGGAACGAGAGGGACAGCTGGAGAGATGGAGGAGATAAAGCAGAGATAGGAGAGAGGGGGAGAGATGCAGAACAGAAGCATGGAGACTGGCCAGCATGTAAAAAGGGAAATAAAAGATGAAAACGGGAGAGCAGGGATGTGAAGAAACAAAGAGAGCGGATGCTGACAGAGGAGCGGATGATAAAGTGTTCATGTAAACAGGCTGGTATGGTCACTGCAGTGTGGTGGGACGCGCAGGCACGTATTTTCACACGACCAGTCAAATGGACAGAGGATAAGAAGATGGAGTAGAGGATGAAATGGTGTTTAAGTGTGTCTAAAAAGGGGACATTTTATGCAACAGACACTTGATAATGGTAGTTTTCCCTGCTTCTTGACAAGTTGACTGGAATTTTCCGGTCTTTCCCTTTATAGTAATTAGCCCGATTGAGATCAGTGCTGATTCACTCATCCTGACCTTCCCTCCCAGCTCATTACTCCTTCACAAGTAGATCCAGTTCACCGTCAATTAACTAACTTTTAATGAAGAGAAGGGCTGTTGAGCAAGACCTACAACTGTTCTGATGGTAATGTAACACACCACTACCTTTTAATGACTACCTGCAAGCTTAGCACAAGAATACAGTTTCAAGAAGAAGGTAATAATAGTTGGGAAGGGCAGTGCTGGCACAAGAAAGAAGATCCTGGGTATCACATACTGATGAGGTAACGAGCAGAGGAGAATGCTGTGCAGGTATTTCATGCATTTTGTCATTTACTTTTCATATTGGAGACACCCAGTCTGTGACATGTCTGCGTGTATGTTCTTTTCGTTCCTGTGTAGGTTTCAACAGGTGCTGCGGTTATTTTTGTGGATCTTGTACTTTTTGTGAAATCACACGTTTAATTATCCTCTAATTGGCCAGAACCTGCAACTTTTATGCTCACACTGTACTGAATAAATGACTGCCCACAACTTGGCTGCTCACACCGAACATGGAGCATGAAAAACCGAGTTGGTTTTGTCGAATGAAGTTTATTGAAACAAGACGACTGCATCCTTAACGATGTTGAAAAGAGAGAGGAAGGCAGCGTTCGAATACATTCTGCGCTGTCAGCTATTGAGATAGACAGAGGTACCCTTCAGCGTCAGTGTGCGAAGCCCTGCCGACAGCCTTTTTGCCAGAAAGTCACTCAAACATCTGGTAAATATTGTGAAACCGTCGCAGTTCAGTTAGATTTAGTTTAGTAGGCACAAAACCTATTTGAAGGTTCTCTGTGCGACTCCACCTCTGTTGTGAATGTGTCACTCTGTAACGGGAGCGTCTTGCCATTAATGGGTTTACACTGCAGTTATAGAAAGCCCTTAGTGTCTCATACAGGCGATAAAGCACAAGGTTTACTTTAACTGTATGATCGGTTTTGGATGACCTGGGCCAGCAATTTTACTATGAATGGAAAGTAAGACGAAAAAACCCACAAAAGTTTCAACAAGAAAAAACGATGGATCCGCAGATGGCTCAATGACGAAGTATGGTCTGTTTTTATATCACAGCGCAGTCTCAAGACTACAGTTTCAGCTACAGCACTCAAAAATACTGTATTAGTCCAAGACTATTAAAACAAGCTCGCCACAGTTTATAACAGAACTTTTGACAGCAGCCATATGGAAGCAGACTGTGGAACAGCTCAAATGGCGAGACAGCCGACCAAAATTTTTGACGTGCCGGATATCCAAAAGACAGATTGTAGATCGTTCAAGAAATTAATCAGGTGTTAATCCCTCAGAGTGCGCGACAAACGACAAGAAATCTTGCAGAAATTCCACGTGATTCTAAAATTTGTCAGTGACGACAAATTTGGGGCTAAAATCAGTCTGCCAGGCTTAACCCATATCATCAGAAAAGGCTGTCAATATTGGACATTTCTACAAACTAGTGTTGTCATACTCGAGATTGGTCTTGGTCTCAGGGACACTTTTTGAAGGTCTCACCTTCGTATTGGACTCGACCACATTTTTACTCTGTCTTGTCTCGGTCTCGGAAAAAGAGGACTCTGGATTATAGTTCAAGACCAGTCAAGACCATGACTGCACGGATACCACTATATTATATAATTGTTTGATGCCTTCTGTAGTTAAAGATTGATTGTATGAGACAAGAGTCACAAGTCACCTTGTGTTAGGTGGATGGTGAAACATGGAAAAGCAGTGTTGAATAAAAAAACGTTACGTTAATTTCAGTCATGACTCAGTTTAGGTGGTCTCGACGCCAACACTGCTACAAACCTGGGATTACTCTCAAGCTGAAGGAAGGAAGACAGGGCAAACATTAACGATAGGGTTGCTAACGTATTTTAGAGGCATTTTACTGTTTGTTATATTTGTTGAAAATCTCGTAACATCCTGATAGCAATCAATTAATGCACGCATGGAAGTCTGACCATCTACAACCCCAACATTGTTCGTACTGAACATTAGAATTATATCTAAATCATGAGACGCAGAATTGTCCAATATGGTTGTAATTCCTTGGGATACTGGGTTAGACTCAGTGTGAACGGCTGTATGCATCAGCTCTGTGATATACTGGTTGCACAGTATTCATGGCAGTGTGGCTATCAGAGCTGTAGAGATAGTGATGCAGTAGTAGAAGCAGCAGTATCACTTGTGGATATTGAAAATCAGGTTTTGAAGGTGTTCGCCAGTGTATATAAAAACAACAATTTTGTTCTTGTACTGCTTGGTTTCCATCTGCCATCCAAAATTGAATCAGCTGAGTTTGTGCAAAGGCTACTGTTTACATCTCGCCTAGAAACAACTTTATAAACAATGTTTTCATACATATATCCCACTGGACGGGTACAATTACTATGAAGGGGAAGCGCAAAGTATTTTCTTCATTCTTGCATTGTGTGCAATTTCTCATCAAATTGTCTGTGGGCATAAAACTGTTTCTTGAACTGATCTATTATCAAGATGGTCCTCATAGAGTACAGCCATATCTTCTAGCAGGGCCCTAATTATGCTGTTCAGCAAGACATCAAGACATTTTAGCTGTTTTGACATTCGGTTTTAAAGTTAGACGCTTACTTGGTTAACAGCGAGCACAGAGTAAAAAGAAGCGTTATCCGCCTTGATCTTTCATACTCGAGCTCAAATGCTTCTTCTGTCATCAGCGGAGATGGTGGATGTACTGTTGGAGAACACTTAGATTGGTTGGCTGGTTTTCTTGGCTGGTATTTTGCTCAAAATCCATTACCCATTTGGTGGAGGCAGACAAGTAGAACAAGGACAGGAGGCAAGCATGAGTGAGTCAGACACCCAAGGCTTTTGCCACAACTAGTTGAAGCAGCCTGTGTTATTTGTTGCAATACACATAATCTGAGAGCAAAGTGAACACATTTCATTAAATGGACACTTATCCTGAGAGTCAATATGAATGCAATTCATACATTCTTAACATGTCAGTCCCAGTGGGAAGCGAGCGCTTGCATCTCCCGAAAGCTGTGTTTTTTTGGAATTACAAGCTGACCCTCGGCTTTGAGAAGAACCTCTTAAGGGTTTGTTGATTTGTTGTTGCTTTTCCAAAGACCGAACTGAAGATGCTGTCAGAACATTAAAACAAAAACAAAAATTGCTGTACAAATAAGCAGTGAAATCTAATCTTTTGGAGATGATACATGCCTTTCACCCAATAGAATTGCAGAGTTCATTGAAGGTTTGTGAGCGATGAAGAGAAACTCTTTTAGCATTATTAGTTATATAGGTGGAGAGAAAACATCAACGTGCGCACGTGACACGACCTACAAAGAACATCTGGTGCTGGTAAAAGTTTAATCTTTTCTGGCTTTTCTCAACCTCACTGCGTAGTATGAAACTCAATTGGAGAGAGCCCAGTTTACCTAAGAGATTAAAGAATAATGTTTATATTCCAGGCAATTCACTCTATTGGCAAACTAACAAACAATGCATAAATGATCTAAGTTATCCTCATGCAGAGCAGATGGCAGCCAAGAGGCTGTTCTGAGGTTATCTCAGGATAAATATGATTTGAGGTACATTTTTAATAGACTGCCGTATTGTATATCTGCGCTCATTGAGTATTTAGGTTAAAAGCATTTTTACAATGAGATTTGGGATCTGATAGTGTTGCTCCGCACCTGCTACACAGGTAGACAGTTGTTTCCGTGCTCACATGAAGGAGAGATTGTCTGCTCTGTTTGAAGGGTTGGTGGAGGGCAAAAATCATCAGCATGCACGCAGAGTAAAATATGTGTGCCAAGAGTTTGTTTTTTTCTGCCTTCATTACACCCTTAACCTTGACCTTAGCTCTTCATCTTTCTTTCAGCAATTTCCAAACTTTTGAAGCTTTGACCTTAGTAAATATTCATAAATAAAATAAAATATTTGAACGGCGCACAGAGTTAGAACAAGCGAGTTTGGGGGCAGTGTGTTGCGAGGCAAGGTTGTTGTGCGTCGCTCGAAAAACTCTCCGCCTCAACTAACGGGTTTGCTTCTGTGCGAGCGCTGCTTGCCTTGAGTTTCTGTGCCGCTGTATTATCTCTGCATGTTGGATGGAAGAGGTCACAGCTGAAGGCTAAGCTCTGCTATTCCATGTGAAGAGGCTGCTTGTTGTGGACCTCAGCTTGCTGCTCTAATGAACTCTTTCACCTGCTACAGCCTTTACTCTTTTGCCATGAGCTGAGGGCCAAACTAGACCAGAGCAGCATGATACTGCATGAAACTGTATTAAGTGAGTAATCAGCCACAGAGGCAGCAGCAGCAGCAGCACTGTTTTTCTGTGATATATTTTTTGTTACATGTTATGACCCACGGTGATACAGTTATTTCTTTTTTTACGGTAACTCTCCTCACCAGAAAAACAACAGAATCGCCTGTTCAAACACCTGAAATGACCTATGTTTATTGTTTCCTGACAAGCGGCCTCTTGCGGTTTTTGCGAATAATGATTGTCCTCTCCCAGTAGCAGAGGCAGAAGTAGCGCAGGGTTGTTTTAAAACTGCAAAAGCGCTTCAAGAGGAGGTCGGGTGGCTTTTTTTTCGCAGTTCAAAGTGTGTAACTTCGACACTAGAGCCTGTGTTCTCATCCTGTTTTTATACTTAAAGTCCACAACCATTTCTTTTAATCATGGAGAAAATGTTTCCCTAACCTCAGCGATGGAGTTTCACTTTCTCAAACTTATGATGAAAGATGAGGCCACTGATATTCTATTTTTTTGTTAGTGTTAACAAATCCCATGATAAGACCAAAACCATTAATGTGGAAGTCATCTCAACCTGTCTGTGGCAGTCGTTCCTACTGAAAACATAAATTGTTAAAGGTCCTATTTGTAAGAAAAGTTGATTTTTGAGTCTCATTCCCAACTCGTCAAATAATGGTGCTTTGAGATTGTGGACGGGTCGGCGTTTAAGGGCCTTTTAAAGACAGGTCACAAACATATACATCTACATTTTTTCTTTATTGAAAGACTAAAATATTTGCTCAAACAACAGGGTGTTGTAGAATTGAATAAAAACGAACTACAGTGCTTACATCCTTTGTAATGAAGGAACATGTGACACATTGCCTGCCCTCTACATGTACAATATTTCTTCAGTTTGACTGAAATCATTCTGATTAGAGATTACAACTTAACTGTTTACATGCGAAAAAAGTAATCTGATAAAAATGTGTGTTTCCATGCCACAGACATTTAATCAGAAGATAACTCGGTGGTTCCACCTGCTGTGAAGAAATACATGGATGTTTTTGACAGGAAGTTGGGACATTTACAGCTGTGTTTGTATTGTGTTTGTAAGTGTTTTTTTGCGCCTACACCTAACCAGACCATATGTGCTGTGTTGTCACAGCGTAAAATTGAAACTTCAGGTTGCAACATGAAGAAATGTAAAGTTTTAACATGTCTTTATTCTGGCGACTGGGCTGGTACATCAGACTTCCTAACCCTTGGTATAGCATTTCTTACAAGAAAGTGGTTTTGTATATTTCAGCAGCTATAAATACATTTCCCATTAGAGCTTATCATTTGGCAAACTATGCTGTATTTTTATTCATTTCTTTTTTTCAGAAGTTTGACTGAATTGTTTTTCTGGCCGTTCCAGCCATCATTGTTTTCCAATTATGGGATGAAATTCTGTAGGCAGGCTCTTGAAACTTGTGAAGTTATGTGATGCACCACATTGAACTCACTGGTTTTTCTTTTGTTTTTTTTTCAAGTGGTTATTGTGGTGTAACTCAGTGCAAACTTTTTAAATCAATCTATTCCATCATGCAACCATAATGCAGTTCTGAACTTAAAGCATAATTGATACTGTGAGTACTTGAGAAATTATTTTGTCTCTTTCATCAGAATGTTCATCATGAGTCAGAGGATGACTAGTCTTCTAAATTAAAACTGGTGAGTGGCTATCGTGATGTTATTTTAACCACTGATGACTGGGTTGGATGATGATGGCTGGATGTACTCCATGTTTTGTCCCTTCTGTATATTGTTTCCCGTGAGCTTGTGCAGAAGGTTTTATATATTTTTTATTGTAGGTTTTGTGCACTGTATTGTGTTTTATGTTCAGGTCTGTGTATTCTGTATTTTACACACAACCAAGGACATTTCAGGAGTGTACTTATTGAAAATAAAAGCAAACCAACGCATTCATGGAAAAAATACATGTCCTAAAGCTGTATAGCTGTATGGGATCACACAATCCATGTCAACATGTTGACATTCAAACCCGAGAGTGCTAAGTATTCATTACAATGTTATTCAATAAATAATCAGTACTAATGGGTAGTACACACCTGTAACGTGTTGTGACTGGATACTAGACCAGTCTTCAAATTGATCCAAAATAGCCACATTCCCATAAAAACACCCACGGAAGACAAATAAAAATTCTTCTTCATTCAACTCTGTTCTTGCATTTTATAATGTCATCCACATGAAGATAGAAGTTTTATGTGAATGCATGATGTTTTCTGGGTGACCCTTGTCTTTCAGTAGAAACCATCATTTAGTACAGAATGAATAAAAAAAAACGCAATACAGTGGCATCCCTGCAGTTGTGGCCGTGACTGGTCTTGACATAAAATCCAGTCCTCCATGTCTTTGACCAAGACAAGACTGAGCAAAAATGAAGTCGAGTCTGAGATGAGACCGGGACTTTCAGTGGCCTCAAGACTGATTTTGAGTACCACAACACTGCTAGATACAGTGGGTCTTGGTGCATTTCAGCACTGACAGATTCAGTCTTTCCTCTCAGTCCTTCAGCAGCATCACCAATATTCCCCATTGTCTGAAAAATAAATGTTAAACCAAAGAAGACGTCCCCATCAGCGGGCTGGATCTGACAAATCAATAGAAGTCAATAGGTGTCAATGAGGTGCCGAAACTCAATTGAACTTCTCAACTAGCCCGGTTGTCTCTCACATATCAATAGGTGTTTGTAGCTCGACATCAACTTTAATGAAGTCTGTCCCTTTCTCTGCTCACGCCTTTTAATCTTGTATTGACGTTTCTTTCCGGCCTTGTGATAACAGCTTATAAGTCACCTTTATGGAGGCAGCAAATAAAGTGGTAACTACAGCTGTTGAGAGGCCATCAGAGACAACAGAGCTAGTAAAAAGAAGAAATATGTAATGGGATTCTCTTTATTCTTGATGGAGCAGAAGTACTTCGCAGACAACTTTTGAGGGAAAATTGAGGCGAGATTGAAATAGTTTTTGATGTCTTTCTTCCCCATCTCTGATGGGCGAGGGTTTTTTTCTTTTTTCTTTTCTGCCAGGCTCACTGCGAGTACATACTGTCTGGCTGTTTTTTGATGGTTGGCAAAGCAGGAGCTGGGCTGGAAGTGCAGGTGCAGCACAATACAAAACATCTGCATCTGTGTCTCGGTGGAAAAGCGCAGGCATTAAAACTGAAAAGCCAAAGCAAAATGGAACGGCATCTGTCCTCTGTGTTTAATGTGGTCCGACCCATCCATTGTGATGTAGATAAGCGTCACCCCGGCAGCACCTCAGGTGATTAACCGCACAGTGTTTGTGAAAGATTGTATAAACAAACAGGTGTCCTCCACTCCCTCTGCAGCTCATTATAACTCTGCTCGTTTTGTTTATGCTTTATTTTAATGCATCTTTATCAACTGTACGGTGACTATTTTGAAGCCACAGCATGCCTGCTTTGTGACTAACTATGTGATGTATGTGTGTATATGCGTGTGGGTGTATGTGCACCTGGTTGAGAGTGAGTGTGAGTGCGCATTCAGTCCGAGGCTTATTGGAGCTCTTTCCCGGTCTCTAATGGGGTGTGGAGAGAACAGTTCTACATCTCCTCTCTGTAAAATGTGACTCAGGCAGACAGGCCATGTTGGCTAATGGCAGGTGAGAGATTGAAATGCTTCATGAAAGGGACAAAAGCAGGACACTCCTTTGTGCTAATGTCAGCTTTTAACATGCACCGAACAAAAGACGGCTGGCAAGAGAAATGATACGGAAGACGAGCGACAAAATAGCGTCCAGTGTGTCTCGTGGTGAGCCGAGGCAGAACAGAGTATTGTTAAGCAGGCGAGGAACAGGGGCTGTGTCGGACGCATTCTTGTGTGTGTGCGCGTTTGTGTCTGTTTTCTAAGTGCGCGCGCTGGCCTCGGAGCTTTTGTGCGAGTCGTCGAGTGGGTGGCTTTGCAGCAGCCTGCAAAACCACCGCATCAGCATCTTCTCTCTAGCGACCAATTAGCTTAGACTTTCAGAATTTTTTTTTTCTTTTTTTTTTTTCCAAATAACTTTTCTCCATTTGCATCTTTTTCATTTGCTTATCTCTCATTCAACCGGCAGCACTTTCTCTGCCTCCTAGGCTTTCTTCAGCTTCAGTGATGTCACACCTGCGAGATAATTGGATAAACTCAATTCAAAGCAAAAGCCCATGGATACCAAGACAGTGAGGCACCATTTAACTGCTGCAGAAATGGGGCATTGCTGAGTACGTTCGGGATGGAAATGTGAATGCTAATGCTTATTGTGATTTGGGGAATTCAAAATGCATCATCATTATTTCATGATCCCATTTATTCTGATATTAATGCGTGGTTGCTTAGCCTTTAAAAGCTCTATGGGAGACATCTTGTTTGCTTGCAGTTATTTTTATGTAACTCACATGTTGCAGAGCCGACGTGTTTCATGCGTCCTACTCTTGTGCATAAGCATGTATATGTGCGTGTCTAAATGCAAAAGTGCGCACGAGCGTGCAATTCTCCAACCCTCCAATCCCAACCGTCAAGACGCTGCCATCTCTGCGGATCAATTCCCTCTGAATCTGGATGAATTATTAATGCCCACATTCTGTTTTTTACTGATGGGGAAATCATTTGAGATGGATTTTTTTTTAGCCTACCAATGAATTCATCAGTTGTTTAAGGTGTCAATATTATTCCCAGATATTGCCCCGGTGGAGAGAAGCGCTGATCAGGATTCTTGACACAGTGACATTGTCGCGCTGACCTTGAGGTGGATACTTAACCCAGCACGCATCAATACATATTCATCGACGCCATACCACCGGGCTGCCATGTTTACACAGAATTGCAAAGTGTTACATAACGGCAGCATGCTTTTGTGGCCGCAGATGTTTAAATCTTCTACGGCTGAGCAGAACTGCAGCTACAGGAGAGTTAACATTGCTTCCACTTCCAGTTTCATTATGACTTAATTAAAATTTAAATTTCATTCTGCATCTTTAGAGGCTCAATGAAAAGAGGATTCCCCTGCGAGCGCCCCTATAATTCTGCGGAAAAGTGACTTAAGAGACAAATGATATTGTTAGCTTAATGTCAAGGGTGGTGCCAATGCTGCTGCGAGGCAGTGATTGACGGCTCTGTTTGTGCGAGACCTCAGCCAGAACAGGATGAATAGAGCTCAGTTAGTGTTGCCAGCTGAGATCAATAGGCTACAGTCTCAGGTAAGCACTGTGGCTTCACCCTTTGGGCATTTCCTGAAACGATGATAAATGCGAGGTGTTGCTTGCTTTGAAATGTGATATTTTTCATTTGTCACATTATATCATGTCACATCAGTGATTATACAGGAAAAGAAATGAGGAACGGAGGCTACCGTGAGACATTATTCCATTATCTCGTAGAATAATGTTTTGCACAGCCTCAGTGGACCTTGATAACGGTGAGGTAATATCAACACCAGGATATTAGAAATCCATGTTAAAAGTTTCTTCTGGTGGAACATCCAAGTAAACCGGCCACGCTCGCTCGGTGTCAGCAGCAAATTCTGGATTGTCCCACAAGGTTTTAAGAGCTTTGTGCAGACTTAATAAGATGCTATAGTAAGACATGCATTGCATGTGGAAAGGAGACAAGAAACAAGGGGAAATCTCATTGCAACATGACCGCCTGCCTGTCGGAGCAGCGAGCCAACCACACCGGCTCCCGGGGGAACTATCAGGATCTTCGGCGGACAACAAATGGCTTTACTGCCCGGTCCCGTATAGCGACCACAGAGGGAGAGGGGCTCTGGGAACGACCTGTAAACCAAACACATCACCACATTCAATCTGTTGCCTTATTAATCTAATCAACGGCTCATTCAATGCTCCTCAGAGACGGCCATCACAGTACTGCAGAGAAACCAAAGCAGACAATGGCAGTCTGGTCTGTTGAAAACACTTTTGAGGATGACTTCCATTTTCAATTAAAGTGTAAAACAGTGATGTGAGGGATTTGGAAAGTCAGCTTCGCTTCAGTGAAAACATGTTTTATGAGATTAAACACTGAACGTATTGCGTGTTTGCCAATATCCATCACCTCATATTTTCATCAACACGAACAATGCAGCAGCAGAGACCTTGAACAACTTCTGAGCTTATTTTTTAATACATCGACAACTGAAATCAAAGAGCAGAGATGACAAGTCTGCATCTGCACTTAACAAAATAAAGATTGATTGGAAGCATTTAATCTTTTCATGATTAATAAACACATTTCCTTTCTGTTTAGGTTTTTCTGGTGACTATCAATCATGCACAGAACAAATTAACATTTTAAGTCCTAGTTTTTTGTGAACACGCTTCTCAAAAAAAAAAAAAAGAAGTAGTGTAACAGATATTTTCAAATTTCAAACATACTGTTGCTGTGGTAGAATTATTACTTATAGGTACAAAATGTGTTGCCATTGTTAGCTGACCCTGGCCTGTGCGAGGATGTTCAGACAGTCTAGTCGGGAAGATAATAAGCCCTTGGGGTGTCACAATATTTTGATATGCTGGAGGGAGGCTGCATTCTTTTCGTTCAGACTGAATAGCTAAGAAAAACCATACACGACTCCATTTCTGACCTTGTTTTCTCCGGTACAACACGACTGAATCTTTGGCAAGCAAATTCCACGCCACTACTGTTGTGTGGGGTCTGTTTCCTGGTAACAGAGTAGTAAATAAATACATTCTTTAAGACAATGGAGACTGCCCAGAGGGTGTTTATTTATTCATCAAAATAGAGACTGACCTGAGGGTGCAATTGCATTCAATAGCATAATGTCCCTCATCCAATGGGAATGAAAGGGAAGAGCAGCATCTCTCGATTTAAACAGTATAGCTTGTCTGGCCAGTAAAGAGGGGAAAGTTACCGTGCTTTGTTTTGCTTTCGGCAAGAGCAGTTCTTGAATGGGAATACCAATGATGGCAGGATTGGACTCAATGCAACAGAAAATCAGAAGGTTTGGAAGAATTCTGAAAATTTGAGTAAGTAAAGTCAGAACATAAGGAGGAGAAAGACGAGAGCACAAAAACAGTATATGAATGAATAGAAAAGGAGATATTCTAAAGGTATTTGTGATGGATAAGATGATGATTTAAGATAATCACCTCCACCAAAGAAATTCTGTTCTCGTCTTTGTCCGTTTGTTTGTTGGTTCGTTCAGCAGGATTACACAGACAACAGATTTCCACAAAGCTTGGATGGAGAATGGGTCTTGGCCCAGAATAGACCCAAAAAACAGATAAAGGGACAGATCCGGGGATTTTTCTCACTTTCTTTAATACTGTAAGATTTTTTCGGCAATTTCATTAATTTCTCAGGGAATAATGCACAGATCTTGATGAAAAAAATCAGGCGCATTTAGGTGGACGGTATCTATGAGTGAGTACAATTTGATGCGGATCCAAAAAAAAATCTGGATCTAGCGGATTTAATTATGTGTTATTTGATATTGGATTAGGCTTGATTGAATTAAAGGGAACTGTTGGGCCTTGGCAGAGGTATGCGCTCAGGCACAGATTAGCCATCGAGAGCTCCGGGAGAACTCCTGATGGCCTGGCAGGCTGATTGGCCAGGGGTGTCAAGCCAGTGTTAAATGCACTAAATTAAAATTGGGTAAATCAGAGAGAAAGAACTGTAGTATGTCAGCCCCCCGGCTTTGAACCTAATGGCATGATCTCTGTCCTGTACGCTTCAACACAATGAGACAAAGACAAAAAAGTCTGGGAGGAATAAAGTGCTCCTTAAAGGTGTAAAATTAGAGATCCTGTTAACGAGCAAGCGATATGGTTGGTATCACCCTCAGCACATATCACTTATGCATTTGCCAAATTGATTCAGTGTTATAAAAACTTTGTGCTATGAAAAGAAGCAGATGCGTATGCATGGAAATAATGTGGAAAAACTTTTCTGTCAGCTGCATCATGAGGATAAAATCTTGTCCTGTCAGAGTTCTGAAAGAAATACCAGGTGCAAATCAAACACGCCAAACATGCACTAAAAAGATACAGTGTATGTGAGTATCTATTACCTTAATTCTGGTGCAATTGACTCACTCTCGAAACTGAAGACATGTGACTGTTTTTAACTATCTTTGATTTTATTGCTAATCTATAAGTAAAAGATATGTTTCTGGCATAAACAGTTGGAAAATAGTGAGAAATACTCTTCACAATTTCCCAGAATAGAAAGATATTCGATCAACAATGACATGAAACCAGAAAAAAACCTAAAAAACATACCACAGGACCTGAGGCATGAGGCGTTCTGAAATAGAAATACCTGATTTAAATTCTGAGTATCTTAAAAAGTGTCTGTTAAAACAACCACACACACAGATGAAGACATACCTTATGATCAGCAAGGGCACTGTCATTTATTTGGAGTCGATCCACAAACAGTGTCTGCAAATATTCATCCGCAGCTGAAAATAGTCCCAGTAAAGTCCTATTTGAATGTTATGTACTAAAAACTGCAGTGCCCAGCTGTTTAAGGAGTTGTTTTGGTTTTTTTTTAAGATGAAACTAGACATTTGGGACCCGTTCCTTCCACAGACACTGAATGTGTTGAGAGATAGACTAACACATTGTATGTTTTGATGTTTTCATGAAAATGATTGCCATTAAAACAGCTTAAATAACACCAAAACTAATACAGGGCTAACTGAAGACAAAGAACAAAAATGAGAAATGTGCATCTGCATGTTAATCAACAATATTAAGATTGATTCAAAACATTTAAAAGAAGCTGGGCATACCAAATATATCTGTTTATAAAACAATTTAAGCTTTCATTATGCAAGATTTGGAATGAACAATGAAGATGGAACGAAAACAAAGAAATAGTTGACTGCCACCGGAGTGCGAAGTGAGGGGGCCTGAAATTTAAAGCTGTCCTTATTAAAACTGTGTCCAAACATGAAGGGAGTGACTGCTGAGTGGGTGACCTTTTGATGCTCAAAGCATGTGTGTAAAGTGTGGCGCCGCACGTAAAATGGCGAATGGGTTACATATCCTCCGTAGAGGCCTAGGGTGGACACTGGAGATTCATGGCAATAATGCATCCGGCGGGATAAGCAACAGGTGTTTTCAGCCCAACCATAAAATTGGAAGCTTTGGTTTTTGAAGGAGAGTTTTTTTCTGCAAACGAGGTTTTGCCAAATTCAAACACACGGTGACATTTTTATTTGTTTTCTGCTCAGAATAGAAAATTAAAACTGACAAAACTATACAGTTGCGTTTGCTGTTTCCACTGACGTTCTTCTGATCGTGTATTAAAATGCAGACACTAACTATCTGTCAGCTCGCTCCAGTGTTCAGCAAATCCCTAAATTCACCAGCTGCTCTCACTGTTTTATCCCACAACTAAATAATGGCTCTGGCTCAGGCTGTATTTACAGGATAATGAAAGGGTGCAGCGCTCGCTTTCACATGCTCACACACAAAAACAGCCCAGAGTCACATTCAGGCCACGCTCAAGCAAATATGGCGCGCACACACGCTTGTAATCACGGACGCACACCTGTTAAAGCGATGATCACAGTTTGTCTGTTTGAGCTCGCGGGGTTCATGTTTGTCTCATTTAGCCACTATTGTTGTGAGGATAGACACTGTAGGTAAACACATTTGAGAGCCGAACACGAAGTCAGACAAGTTTGGATGATGTGTTCGACGTCCGGAATTAAAGTACAAAACGTCAACAAATTAAATGTTAGCTTGTCTTTATGACACACTGGGTCCTTTGAGATGTATTTGCTCAAACTCCACCACTGTCTTTAGTTTTACCTAATTAAGTTGTTTGTTTAGTGAACAGTGTTCAAATTTTCCACAAAACTGAGTTTTGTAAATACTGAAGGTAATCGTGAAATGAGTTTGATTTGAAACCAGTAAACAGTTTAAATATGAAACGCAAGCACTCTGCTTTGTCTTTTAATTACTGTGATTTTTGTTGCAATCTGAAATTGATTTTTCCTCAAACTAATCAGAAATGTAGCGCATGACCAAAGTGAAACAAGGCAAAACATTTTAATCAGAAGAATACATTTCACTAAGAAATTTCTCTCAGTCAAAATACTGAGGCGGTTTTTCCACACATACTATTGAAGCATCCTTGTAGTGACCTCAGAAGCAGTCTGAAATTTCTTGAAAGAAACCTGACAAAGACATCAATGGCTTAGAGAGCCGACTGTTTGTAAGACAAGACAAGACAAGACAAGACAAGTAATGAAAATGCGGAGAAGACGCCGAGAAGGACGAGCAGGAAATGTATTGATTCCAAAAAGAACATTTAAGAGCAGCATCCAGTGCAAATATGAATGCTACACAAAACTACCATAAAGATTAGATAAGATTAAGTATTCAGGAACACCCTTCGGCTATAGAGTTCCTACTGGGCAGACATGCTACAAAATATATTGCCAACACAGAGGTGCAGTAGTTTTTCACACTGTACATACAGTACAGCAACACAGAATATGAGTAGGATGTGCAACTACTGTACACATTGCAAGGGCACTTACTGCATATTTTAACATAATTTTAACTGGTATGATAACTGAGAGAGGTGACTCACTCAGAAGCTTCCAATATCAAATTTATTGACGAAGGAAACGCTCAAGTCTGGTGAAATGCTCTGTTTTTTATTTTATTTTCAACAAATATCCCATGAAAGGACCAAAACCAACGAATTAATGAATCCGCAGAATTGCCAAAGTCTTACTGGCCGAGCCTGCACTTTAAGGAAGGTGGCCTGGTTACCTGTGTGTGTGTGTGTGTGTGTGTGTGTGTGTGAGAGAGAGAGAGAGAGAGAGAGAGAGAGAGAGAGAGAGAGAGCAGCAGATTTGTTGTAGAAAGGGAGTCTCCGGCATTTGAGAGAGGTATCAGCGGGTTGCCACTCTCACTGAAAAGTCTATGCTATCATTACTCTAGTCAGCCATAAAGTGTGTAGATAAGCTCAGTTTGCAGTTTAACAGTTAGCCTATTGAAAGTCTGTGCATTGTGTCTGCTGCCACAGAAGAGAAATTAAAAAGTCCCTGTTTATGCACCGCTACTACTGAGTCCTTCTGCAGTCTTCACAGCAGAGCTAGTGACCAGCTATGAGCCAGGCTGCGCCGCTGAAATCAGGGATACATAGATAAATAGTTCAGTAAATTAATTAATATGCCATTAAATGCATCAAAAATAATATTGAAAATAAATGTAGGCATTATACAACTTATATAAAGTGGAAAATTAAATGGGAAATAAAGTAGTTCAATTAATGCAAAGGTCAATAAATTAAAGCGGAAATATTCATTTATGTCAGTTTATATATTAAATCATTCATTGAGTTATTTATTTATGATTTGGGCAGTTTCAGTCCTCCATACTGGAAAGGTAACATATGCAATCATGTTAATCAGTGGATCAGTTGATTAGTTGTGGAATTGTTTTCTTTTCTCTTGCGATTTTATTTTGCTCTCGGTACAAGTCATTACCGGCAGAGACAACCCTTCTCTGCACCTGCAGGCTGTAACAACCCACGTGAAACCACCCAAACTCAGCTGGAGCTCACAATTTCCTCACAAGCGGATGCCATCAAACATTACCTATGTTTTTTGTTCCCCAGCCGTTCAACCATTCCTTTGCTTACACGCTGTTGCAGTGGAGGGCTTGTTGCTTCCTTACCATGAACGGGGGCACTGTAGTTTGATTCAGTCTGCATACTCTGTCCTAGTGCTGCAGTGATCTCTGCAGGCTTGTGTATTAATCAACAGCTAACCCAGTAGTCCCCAAGAAGTGCACCTTTAACTCTTCTTTGAATACTGTGTGCTAAAAACTACAGTGCCCAGCTGTTTTATAAAATTACTGAACCCTTTTCAAAAGATGAAACAAGACATTTGTCGACTGTTTTTATAGGTTTATTTCTTCAGTGGGCTTGAGGCTGCCACAGACAGTGTGAGGGAACTCTAAATGTGTTTAGAGACACACTAACTTATTGTTTGTTTCGGTCTTTTCATTGGATTTGTTGACAGCCTATAAAACATATAAAACTCCTCCGTTCAGAAAGGATTGAAAAGGATTTTTCTAATAAGCCACTGCTCTCTATCATGGTCCTGCTGCACTATGTGTGGGCTCCGAAACATTCCTGGAGACAGAGATGAACAAAGGGTCAGCAGTGTCACCCAAGGTCACATACCTGTCCAACAGACCAATAATGCATGTGACAAATGTCAGAGTGTCTGGTGTTACTGTGAACCTGTATCGATTTATCGATTGCTCCTCTTTTTGTTTCTGTTTGGTCCACCGGAGCGCCAAAGAGTTTTATGCCCGCTGTGAGTCATACATATTTCCTGGAGTCAGCAGCATCCCTCCATTTTTTACACCGTCCCTCACCTCGTCTTTTTGTGTGTGACTGGCCTCTTCCTTTTGACTGGATTTGTTTTGTCCCTCTTGTTTCAGGCCGGGGCTAATCTCCCTCATCGGCGCAGCTTTGGCCTGCTCTTTCACCCTCCCACTCTTGGAAAGACTGTTTGTAGTAAAGATTGTAATCTAACTGCTAATCTTTATGGCTTTCTCCAGGGCAGGGCACTGAGCCTAGCTCAATGATTTTGCCATAAGATGTAGAGTCTCTCTGGAGTCTTGGAAGTTCTTTGCTAGCTAGAGTTTGAAGGGAGAAGTTTTAAGATGCACCAGCTGTCACAAGTGGAGCTCTCACATGGGAAGCCAAAAGGTGTGTCAGGTTGTATTTGTTTAATGATGATGCTCATTACTTATAACTTCTCACAGTGTTCCGTTTTCCTTACCGTATAGTGAGCCAATTATTCAAAAAAGCTCAGGAAGATGCGTGTGTGTGAAATCTTCCTCCCCCCCCTACTCTTCCACTTCTGGCTAGCAAAGCAACATATATCTGTCATAATGAGGAGCAAGCAGTGCTTTACCACCAAGCTGCCTCTCATCGCTAACATAACACACAAAGAGATTTACTAATGCAGGCTGTTAACACTGCCAGTTTTATACACGGCCTGGTTTTATACAGCAGTACAGCAAGCAGTCCCTGGACAGCATGCATTATACACATCTAATTAAGTCTTCACATGTCTATAATAAACCACATTATGCCTTTGGGGCTAGAGGGCAGGTCAGGAGCTGGCGTTGAGTTTGTGTGAGACAGCCAGTTGTCAGTGCGATTGTGTGCGTGCGCGCCTTTCCGTGCACATGTCTGTTTGTGGAATCATGCCTGTGATAGCTATTTAACTTTCACTAATTAACCCAGAATAAATCAGGGCAGCACAGTAAATATTTGTCGCCAGGGAGGGAGTAAGGAGACGGAGACTCTCTCTATAGTACCATCATGCGGCGGCCCGACGCGAAAAGGACCGAGCGCGTGGAGCGGGACTGTCTGTTTGAGTGAGAGATGCACAGAGAGGGGGGACAGATTGAGGCGGAGAGACACAGAGAGGGAGATGGAGAGCGAGCAAGGCTGAGGAGGGCAGCCAGCCAGCTGTTGGTATAGTTTGATTGGCCTGCGGAGAGCTGCCTCTGTCTTTTCATGGCACCAGTAAAGTGCAGTGCTCCCAGTGGCAGGTGGCTGCTGCCCATCGTCCTCCTCCCCCGGGGATGACAGAGGCAAAGATCATCAGCAGCTCTGCTCTTTTTTTATTAAACACCTTCATGCTCTGCAGCTCCGTAGCTACACACAAGAAAACAGAAAGGAATTTCACACAGAATACCTAATCAGCACATAAAAGTCTAGAAAACAATTTTTAATAGTACAGCGCCAGTGCACTTGCTTTCTGCTTTCTGTAACATCAAAGGCTTGGAAGACTTGATGCTACAAATCAGAGGCGCTTCAAACAGCCCACACAGATTTACACAGGTCGCTTCAGACGGGGCATAAAAGTACGGCGCACTTGTCTGTCCTTCACAAAGCAGAGTTTGGCAGTTGGACGGATAAGGGTACAGTAAACCGAGGAAAGAGAATAGGCCTGTAAGTGCTCTGAGTGCTTTTCCCCAAGCAGCTTGACAGCCAGGTCTCGGTGACCGTGTTTGTGACAATCAGGCTACCTCACATCATCAGTCGGTTTAGTTGTTGCCATGGCAACATACGGTACAGTAGCTCCTGCTTAGGTGCCAGCGTCGGCTCCATCCCAGTTGATGGTCCTGATGTTTGCTCTGTGCAGCGCCAGGAAAAGCTGTACCTCCAAATTGCTAGCCTCGCACGGCAAAGCAAACTCCATTTTTCTCTCCGTCTCTGTCTCCGTGTCTCTTTTTTTTTTTTTCAACTCTCTTCTCTCTCCTCTGTCTCTCTCCAGAGGGGTGTAATTCAATTCTCTGAATACACTTCAGGGAGGAGGAGTGTGAAGACTCATTTAAGCCTCCATAACACTTGTGAGTTTTTGTACCAAATGTTACTTATTTTCATTGGCGTTGAGTCCTGGAAGTCTCACATTTTTTTTTTCTTCTCTGCCTTTGCACAGTAATTCTAATATTCGGAAGATTATTTTTCTTGGAATCAAAGATGGAATTCGAGCAAAGAAAAGTACAAACTCAGTTCTTATTTGAATATTAGCCGAAAGAAATGTAATTTATTGCTGGAACCACTTGTCTAAAGTGTCTGATTTGTCCTGAAGTGGCTTCTTTTTAACAGGATCTTTCCGATGACAAACAGTAGCCTTGTGAGTGTCTGGGTAGTGGCCTAACATCTGCTAACATGCAAATATGTGTTGTTTTTAAAAAATTAGATGTATAGTAGGAAAAAAAAAGGGAGTAATAAATGAATGATAGTTGCTGTATCAGGCTGTGTGGCCATTATCCTCAGAAAATGAGTGTGTGGTTCACTCCTTAAACGATTCTCTTTGTTATTCAAATTCATTCCTTTGTACAACCTCAGCACCGTGAAGGCAGCGCAAAGAATCAAAAGTTGTCCAGTGAATTACGCAAAGGTGAGACAGACTGACGGGACAAAAGCTTTGAAAGGCATATTGTAACACTGCTGCTCCTCAGGAAAGGTTATCTCCCTCGCCTGTCCTTGAGCGTTTTCAAGCAAGTCAGCGGACATTTTCCAGAGCAAAGTCCATTCCTGTAGATACACGCTTATATATAGCAAGTGGGCGAGCTCTTACCGAACGGCTGTCCATATGTAATTAGGATTATAGTCACATTCAAATGGAGTGCTTACTTGGCTCTGCGTTGCGAGCTGTGGCAGTGAGAGCTTTCTGCTTGTGGATATGAGCTGGCAAGAAGGGCAGGATGTGGGTTGGCAAGAAGGGCACCGTGTCACTCCGACCTCTCCGAGGGGTTTCGCTGTGAGGGGGAACGATGACATGCGTCATGCTCCGCCAAGTCCAGCTCCGACACTGTAATAACACCCAATTATAACCTGGGCTAATTGCAACGGCGCTTTGTTTTTCTTTTCTGTTATTTCAGAAAGCTGACAGCAACAACTCATGGAGGGATCGATGGCGGATTACGAGGCTCATGGAGCTGCATAGAGAGGAGGGCTCAGACTGGGGCTGCAGCTCTCATTAAAAACGCGGCCTGATCTCAGCCAAGCCCTGGGAAAGGAGGGGTGAAAGAAGCAAGAAAAACCAGAAAGACAGGGGAGAAGGAACTGGAAAGCTAGAGGAACAAAAAAAACACTGAGAGAAAGTTTACTGTCCCCTTTGGACATGGCCTCTGCTGGACTCTTATAAATGGGTATTGTTCCCCATGAAGCACACAGCGAGTGTTTACAGTTTCCCATAAAGGAGGGCTTTATTCCTGCTCAGGGATGCATTGTGACAAGATAATTTGAATAGCCGAGGTCTTACCACAAAGCCATAAACATTTACGGGCAGTTGACATGGAGAATAAAGAATGAGCCATGTAACCTCTGCAGGATGCTTCCTGACTCCTGATGACACAACCAACGCTCAGCCCGACTGCCACCCCTGAGCCCGACCATCATCATCATCAACGCGCTGAGGAGATGGAGCGAGAAAGAGGGGAGGGCGGGGACGGACGGGGAGAGAATGCAAACAAGTTAATAAACGGACGCAAAAGAAAGACAGATAGAGCAAGTGATCGCTAAAGAGAGGCGATGCAGGTCTTTGATGTCCCCTCTGAGTCGCTCCACAATGAAATGGCGGTGTCTTGTTTTTATGTTTTATCACAGGAGTCGACCGCCAGAGCAGACCCGCGGGAGCAGCCAGACATGAGGCTGAATTCGATTAGACAGTAATCGGAGATGGACAGGCAGCCGTGCAGTCAGTGTCAGCGAGCCGAAGGGACTCCATAAGCAAACTATCAGCGCGACTTTCCATTCCTCGGAATTCATGGCGGTCGGCCGTTAAGTGTGTTTGTAATTCACGCTCCATGTCCCAGAGCCGGGCTGCTGTTTCAGGGTTTGTTTTTAATTCAACCGGCCTCTGGAGTGCAAGCAGTAATAATATCAGGTGATAAGAGGGGACCCGGAGTCATTAATGAATTACCTAGCAGGCCGGTCTCAGTGCTGCATACGCCGTCTCCTTGGGCGAGGTAGCAAAGCCGAGATCTTGGGGAGTTGTTCGCATTGTGCTGCATTTTTCTCTCCGAGACTTCCACGTCTACACACACTCTCCCCTCTCTACTCGGCTGTACCGAATTGTTGTTTTCCTCTTGCCTCGCTTGGCATTCTGTTCATTCTCCAAGATGTTTCCAGCGTAACCAATGATTAACAATTATGCCAGTGCATCTAATTAATGCTGGCTAATTATGAGGTTGAGATGCTGACAGGGAAACGGGGGGTAGGACGGGGAAGATTGCAGCATCAGAAATAATCAGGAGAGAGGAAGAAGAGGTTGTGGAAAGAAAAAGGACGGGGAAAGGGAGAAGATTGCGAGTGAGTGTCTTAATTGGCACGCTCAGGACCCTGAGCTTATTACGTAAAAATATGGATAACTTGTGCATAAAATTATGGATGGTGCACTCACTCATCTAATTTGTAGGCCATGTGGATCACATTGAAGAAAAAAGAAAACAGGATGTCTGTTTTTTCCTCTCGCTGGATGGGAATTCAAACCACACGAGGTCCCTGGAGTGGCAGGGAAACTCGAGCCATAATTATGTCCATAAAATGCCCACAGATTTTTAATCTTAAACTAATTTGCCGTTCATTTGTCACCAACTGGTAAACCGAAATGGTGAACACAAACACCCTGCAGGAGACACACACGGAGACCTTTAATATACATCAACCACATGAAACTAATGATAGCTCTCTCTTCGTTCTCTCAAGGTTTTTCCTTGCTTTACAATCCTCTGAAGAGGCGCACCACAGACCTCAACCCACTTCCCCACCTCCAGCAATACTTCATCAGGAAAATAGCCAAGAAAAACGACCTCTCTCCACGGCTCATAATGAGGCTGCATGGAGCATTCATTAGCATAGTCAGTGTCTGCAGCCCTACGGTATGTCGGAGCTTTATGTTCTGTGACGTTTTTATTCCTACAACCATTCTGTACGGGGCTCCATAATAATGTCCAAGGAAGAAAACACATCATATATTAAAGGAACACGATTTTTTGCTTCCTATTCAAATGAGCACATCTAAAGAGAGCGAAGGCAGAGGAACAAAAGGGTTTGGGGAATTACCCAGAGAATAGTAATTATATTCAGAGGAGCCTGTGATTTAGAGTGCATGTTTGTTGTTTTCGTCTTCCTGTGCGGAGCAGAGGTAGGAGGCTGTGCAGCTCAGAGCGGTGACACCGGTCCTCCCCGGTCTTCCGAAGTGCATTAAACTAAATGATTGACAATGATTGAAACCACACGGAGCCTGAGGCAAATTACCGGGACTGGGGCTTACTTCTGCCGATCCGCTGTCGCTCTCTGCTTTTACAACACCTTTGAAGCTTTTTGAAAAGGATATTTGTTTTTTTCATACTAGCGCACGGTACAAGAGAGGACAGCACAGGGAAGTGCTTTTTACACCCTGCGAGGCAGGATAGCACCCAATGATTTCTGTGTGAGAGGCTGAGCTAACACGACGGCCTCATCAAACACACCCAGAACAGCAGCAGGGGAAGCCAGGGCCAATAAGCCCGACTCCAGCGATGTTTGTCAATATGATGTTGAACACGAGGAGGGTTATGTTTAGCGGTGTCAAAGCAGCTATTTGTGTTTGAGATGTTGGATTCAATAGTGCTTCCACCAGGCAGGCAGACTTCAGCCTGAGTGGATTCCCATCTGTTTTCCAAGTCCTCACCCTTTTAGTGTCAAGGTAGGGAGCATTAGGTTCAATGAGGAACTTAAATAGTAAATCGATGGCGCCGCATTTTTATTCCAGAAGTTGCATCTTAGTCAATATTCTACATCATTCATTCTCACCTCTGTCTTTCACCAGTGGCATTAGCCCCGCGTTCATTTTCTGACCTTGTTAACACCAAATAAAAATGGACAAAAAAAAAAAAAACAAGCTGCCACCAAAGCCAAAAACCAAAAGACATATTTTTGTGTGCACTTCAAGATCACGTCTGAAATAAAAACTAAAAATTCAAGCATTGTACGCTAGCCTTTTCTAAAGCTGTCTTTACTTAAAAGTCCATTAAGTTGAAGCGAGCTGTGAATGGTGCAAATTTAAATGTGAGCAGAAGCGCATATTAAAGCCTTTCCTTTCATAAATGACATTTTTGTTAACCGCAGCTTAAGAATGATTTCTTTTCGAGTTGTGAGAAGCTGAACTTTGGGCGTTTAGTTGCAGGCTTCCGACAGAACTAAATGTCCAGTTAATTAGTTTCCAGTGTGCAGGGGTGGCTGCAAATAGGAGGCGAAATAACGTCAGCCACGACTGCTTTTCAAATTCGCGCTTTCCAATGCCTTTGGGGGGAGCCAGATGTAGTTGTCAGAGGACAATAGATGAAAAATTCCTCTAATATCGTTCCTCTTCTAAAGCATTACATTACAGCTGTCGTGGCATGAGGCTCTCTGGCAATTCAGCTTCCTGTGAGACAAACATTTTTATCTTAGGCAATAAGTAGCAACAGCTCCCATCATGTAGGTCCAGTACATTTCATTTATTGTATATGATGTAATAGGCATACCCAGTGTAGTAAACATTAGAGGGGAATAGCTCACTGAATACTGTTATGAAAGTCAATAGGGCTGCAATAACATAAATCAATGGCGGACAACAGCCCAAAGCTCATGCAATGTTCTACTAAATTAGGCATGTAACAATTACAGTGGTGCATTTTTTTCTCTCTCATGTGTGACCTTTGATTAAGGCTCTGACAGTCGGGGGGTAGAACACTTCACGCATGGCCGGCGTGATTACTGCAGGTAGTGCAAGGTTTGAAATTTATGAGCCAAATGTGTATATGTGCAATTTTGCGTGCACATGCATACATTTATGAGGTAGATTTTGAGCAAGTTTGTGCAGCAAGGGGGGTGCGGAAGGGGAAGGGTGGATTAGTGTTGTGTTACCTGATGTCATTAAGACGGGCCCTGCACAAATAATTTCACGGGTATTTGCTGTTTACAATCTTCTCTTCCGTCCGGGCTTAAACTGCGCTGCGAATTGCAGACATACCTCATATTCTCCTCCAAAATGTGGCCTGGGGGAGACGGATATTCTTTTCCCGAAGCCTTAAATAATGTGCTCTATAACATTTTTCATGTAGTGACCCTCTGTTCAAGGCAGCATGTTGAATATTTTAATACAGCGAGATCTTAAAACCTTTTTACAGCACTCTCCCCCCGCATTTTATTCCCCGGCCCCGGCTAAAATCGCAAAACAGTAGTGTATCAAAACAAAAGGAATTGTCTTTAATCCCTCCGCCTGGCGTTTACAAGGGTCATTATGGTTACTTTTGAAGACTTTATGCAAAATGATGAGCTAGGTAAAGCACCTTCTGAGGGGAACCCTTGGTAATTGACCTTGCTGTCTTGAGCCTAGTCAGCAAGCAATAAAGAATGGTTAAATGTTAAGGCAGAAACTAAAGTGCTTGAAGGGCTACACGTACTCTGCATTAACGAAATAATGGCCCAGCTTATTTCATATTCTGTGTGAAACCAAGGTCACCATTCTCTGTTGTTTAATAGGCGTGTGAGGGTGCAACGCTCCAGCTCGAGCAAGTGTATGTTTGTGTGTTTGAGGGAGAAAGAGACAGGAATATGCGTGTGTTTGTGTGCATGTGTGTGCGTCTGTGTGCTCATGCGTGCATATCTAAGTATCCGGGAGGCTTTTCATGCCAGGGAGAAAATGAATATTGGAATGATTACCAGTTGATTAACGATCCGGTTTAACAGGTATATGAAGTCTCTGATTTAACAATGCAGATATATCAGCTCAGTGATTAAAACTAAAATTAGAAATGCCGTGACAGGGCACCTGAAGCATTTAAATGATAGTCTCTTTGGGGGAGCTAACATTTGGTTGGTGTCACATGCGAAGATGAATTCAGTTGCACTCTAAACTCTTTTATTTCAACTCAAACCATAAGGATGTCAATTTATTTATAATCTTTCCCCTGCAATCACAAATAAATGTGACAGACTCTAAAAGGGATAAATGGGCTTAGATTGCAGAGAGCCATTTATTCCACCAGTGTATTTAACTGCAGACAGAATGAATCAGCATTTGATTGTTCCAAAAAATCCAAATCAAATTGTTTCTAATGGAGCAATCCAGCTGTCAAAACTCCTCAGCGCGTCCCTTTGGCCAGCCTTGACACAAACAGAGCATGTGATTGGCCTAATTGAGATGACATTTCCCTGTTTCTACGGAGAAGGTCACCTCGGAGTCAGTGTGAGTAGGTGCTGATGTCGCTGCCACTTTTCCTTGTCCTGCTGTACAAACAGACACATCCATCTGAAGCTATTAAAATCGTGTCAGACCACCCTCCTACGTCCTACTGTGATTATCATCTATTAAAGCCCAGCACCACTGAGAAGGATCCACTGTAAAGGTGGCCGGCTGACGAGTTAACAGGGGCCCCCGCTATAGGTTACACCTGCAAGTGTTAATGCAGTCAGTGACACATGAGAGACACCGGCAGGATCCCCTCGGGTAAACACATGGAAACCTGCACTGACACCGCAAAGTGTTTTGCTTTATGTTTGCAGCAGTCTCCCAGGACTTGAACAGGGGGAATACAGATGATGAGGCTGGAATCAGTAAATACATTTCCTTCAAATGTGAGAAACGGCAATCTCTTGTGAAAATTTCCAGTGGTCACGTGACATTATTGCGTTATTGCAAAACAGACAATCACATGTGTCTTATTCACGTGTAAAAATCTTCTCACAATTTTCATTCAGATGTGAAAAATACCAATTACTTTTTTTTTTTTTTTTTTTAAATGTTAAAGTTTTGGTTCACATTTCAAAACAAACAATTGTATGTGTAAATGTGTGAATTCACATGTAAAACAAGCTAATTTCAAAAATTGAGGGAACCCACCTGTTGTATGTATATATGTATATATTTATATATATACATATGTATATATGTATATACATATACATATATACATACTTATATGTATTCACATTGTATATATACATATATATACAATGTATATATTGTATATATATTCACAATTCACATGTAAAAAAAGCTAATTTCAACAATTGAGGGAACCCACCTGTTCGTAGTCTCTCTCTCTCTCTATATATATACATATATATGATAATATATGTATATGTGTATATATATATATATATATATGTACATACATATACATATATACACATATATATATGTATATACATATACATATATACATACAGTTAAAATTTTAGTTTAAAAACATTTTACATTTAACAGAATGTCAAGAACTAACGGTTTTGACATTCATCCACAGCAAGGACTAAAGTATGCAATGGAAAGATAAATTCATAATGTAAAGTTTTATGAAACATGGCAAAACAACGCAAACTGAGGCCAAGTCACTCCGGTCTCAGCAAAAACGAGACCTTAAACTTTTCTGGCAAACGATAATTCATGTCATCTTAAAAATAAGCCATCTGTCCTTTTCCAAATGATTTAACATTATCACACAAATAAGGAGGAAGCAAACCTAACCTACGTTGGTGATCTGATATTATGCTAATGCCTCTTGATATAATGTTAGCTAATCGTTTTATGTTAGCCAGCTAGTTAGGTAGCGTTCTGCTAACATTAGCTAACCTAAGATGTGACTATGTAAAATGTGATGTGTCCGTGTAGATCATGACATCGATATAATGTGACTTTACATCATTATGTTACCTTTGAGAAGACATAGGGGCTTTGGTGTTGATGCTGATATTCAGCTGATTGAGTGGATTATCGCACATCCTAACCCACTCTTTACCACGGACAACATTTGTCTATGAACAAAAACTGTTTATAGCAAGTTGCAGATTATAGATAGTACTGTGGACAGCAATGCTGTAAAGAAATGTTGGTGCTTCAATGTGTTTTTATGAAATTCTTTCACATTTCTCAGGAGCAGATATCTATCTGTCTTTTTGTCATTTGGATGAATCAGCCCTTTAAAACCTGCACTGAACCACGACCCTTTCTGTTTATTCATCTTACCACTGAAAGACAAAGAGTTACACGTACAGGACTTGACAAATAACAAGTTCAAGCCTCTCTTGTTGTGTCACCAGGCTGCTCATTGTTTTCCTCTGCCCCCCCTCCCTTTGACGCAGTGTTTGTCTTGCAGTTTCGTGCTGTCTTCATTCTACGTCTCATTGATATGTTGCGATCAATAGGACACAATTCAATTTACAAGTCTGTCACTAGGCAAAAACAAAACTGGGAAAATGAATCATTGGGTGGCACTCAGTGTTTGCTTTGTCCAATTATAACTGATTCTCTACCTGTCATAGCGTTTTTTCTCTCACTTCTGTTTCACATACACACACATAAACACACCAAAACAAGCTGGTCCCAGCATACCGTGGTACTTCATTCATTATTTCAAGAGCAAAGCAGGGATCAGCCCGCAGGACCGTCAGCCGGTGTCATGTGAGAGGCATATCACCGTGAATCCCGCAAAGAGAAAATTACAGCGATGCATTCAGGTGTCCCCTCAGCCGTGCGCTCAGAGTGCTTCTGGGGGCTGAGGGGGAGGCAAAGTGGATGTGACAGGCTTAGATTAAATGCCAGAGACGGGGCGTTTCTCACACACACTACAGCCTCCTGGACAGCAGCCTAATTAGGCACTTCCATGCTCTGCCATCAGCTCTTCCAACGAAATGCTTCCTCCAAAAACACATTTGTTAATGTAACAAAATGGAAGAGTGCAGTACAGTGCTGCTCTAGACAGAAGAGACTAATCCTGACCTCTTTTAATGGTCCAATCAGCTTTTTGAAATTCATTAATTGCGGATTGATTTTGCAATTTTCCCCACTTTTACACTTGTTGACCAGCATTATCTCCTCTTTTTTTCCCGTCTTCACAAGCCTATTTGCTTCAGTAATCTAGTAAGCAAATGATCAGCTGGTCCGTGACACCCTGCAAGATCAAATGTGAGGCGTTTTTGCTATCAGTGCCCATATTTCTCTAAGAACTTGTCAGTCTGTATCACCAAGAGAAGGTCAGGTGTTTTTCTCAAGCACAACAAACGTAAATACCGTCTCTCCCTCTCAGATAAAGTGTTCTCCGTGGATATTATCACGCCAAGTATCAGACAGAATTTCTCTCCTTTATATCTACTCTGATATCTTCTCATATGCCTCGGCGCAGACATGCTGGACAGGAAATAAATCTGATTATGGAGTGCATGGGGTAATGTTCAATAATAAAAAGTATTATTTGCCAAGATCAATGTGTGTCGCCATAGCGATAAAGTACAATGAATGGAAAGTGCTGGAAGCCTGCAGTAAATTTTGATGCGTTGTGATATTGAACACATTGTGACAACATACTGCTCGCCAGGGCTGTAAAACATCTTCCAACAGGCTGTTGAACATCCGCCTGTTACATTCTTACACACCATGACTGCCATACATCAAGCCTGGGCCACAGCATGCAAAGGCTAAGTGTGTGAGGGATTACATGGCAAGAAGCAAAATAGGACAGCGCCACATATTCATCAGGGGAGAGTGGGCCTGCGTGTGCGTGCAAATGAATGGTGTGCCGTGTTTGTGTGTAAAAGGAGGAGGGAAAGTTCAATCAATCACTCAATTAAAGCTGCGTGTGACAGTGACATGAAACTGTATGACTGATGGATGGACCAAATCTCCTCAGGTCCGAGGCTTAAAGCACACTGCGGCTCAGCGACATTCACACTAACGATCAGCAAACCCCGATCACGTCGAGCGCAACGGACACGCACGCAGAAACTTTCACAGCACCCCGTCTACCTCCCATTGCCCTGGACTGTGCGAGCCACGCTGCCCTCAAAGCCTCCACTGTTGGGAGGCTCAGGGTATTTAAGAATGTTATCTCTAATGCACAGATGTCTTAAAGGTCCCGGTGGAATAGGCTTGCAATTTTCCCTCCTAATTAAAAATTAATTAAATCGGCTGTGGCTCTAGCCAGGCATAAAGCTGAAGGCCGCGGCAACCGCCACTGGAAACGTAATCATTTATTTAACTCAATTACAGGAAGCCACAGCAGGCTCCTCTGCCACTGAGTCACCTGGAGAGTCAGGGCGGCTTTACCGAGCACGCCGAGCACTTGACCAAGCTGTCCTCGCACACACACTCCTACGTAGGTTCGATGCAACTTCACATCACTTGAGGATTCAGCGAGAAAACTGGCTGTTTGTGATGCTGAGCGCATCACTTCCCCCCCCTGTTGTGATTAATACATACATAGTCATAGAGATATTCTTTGTCACCTGTTTTCCTTCCCTCCTCCCTGGGGGCTGATTTGGGGTGATTGATCAGAGATTCAGACACAGGATCAATAAGGCTTTCACCTCTCCGTTGGCAAGAGCAAGGGGCTCAGTGATGGCCCACTATGCTGTCCAATTATTCAGTAATGGAATACTGGAACCTGCCCAAGACTATTAACACACTGGACACTGGGGATAACAAGTAGCAGTGCTAATTGTTGGGTTATATTGTAAACTGTGACAACGGTGCACTGCCCTAATTCCCACTTTTTGTGTCTTTAGCTGCTGACACAGAAGTGCATACGAAAGCACTTCTCTATTAGACCTAAATATTCCTGGAGAGCAGACACAATTATTGCACTGCATCCATTGTCTGTGCACAGCAGTTGTGACCCTTGCACTTCTTACGTGCCTAGTCGTCTGCAGTATTGACAGTCAGGGAATTTAAGCTCACAATGAGCTTACACTAATTGTCATTCGCATACGTGCCCAAAATGTGAATGGATTCCGGTTTAAACTGTTCATTAATTAAAGTCAACACGTCTCGTCCATAGGTAAATTCTGTTTAAGCTCTGCTCGAGAAGTTAGTACAGAATCAACATGGATGTGAAATGTCTCGCGTACTGTGACCTCACTTGTTGAGTTTGCAAATGTCATTAGCAAAGGAAACAAAGGAAATCAAGTTTAAAGCGATCTTGTTGGCCTTATTTGAAAAGGGATGAAGATCTTGCTCCCAGGCTTAATCTTTCTCTTAAAGGAGACCGATTATGCGTTTTCGTATTTTCCTTCCCTTAGGTGTTTTATATATGTTTTTGTGCACGTAAAAAGAAAGTCCACACCAACAGAAGCTCCTCTCTCCCAAAACACTGCTCCTGAAACGTCTCGTCAGTGGTCTTGCCTTTAATTCTGTGACTTCTTGACATCACACAACTTCACCATCAGGGGTATAGAGCTATTTGTTTAAGTACCAGATTGCACCTAAGACGTGCATGCAAAGGGCGCGGATCTGATGAAGCTTTATAACATTATTTTTAACAACAGCATCGTTAAGTTTTACATTTTTAGCTGTTCCAAAAATGAAAGGATGTTTTTCTTCCTTTTCATTGATACTCTACAATCTGGTGAAAAAAAGAAAATAATCACAAGGACAAGTGTGAGTCAATGTTGTGAATCAATCAGAACAACTGAAATGACAATATGACATCGTTGACCCTTTCATTTGTTTTTTTATGTTTTTGTTTTTATTTTTTCGGGGGAGCTATCCAAAATACAATTATGAACCTGAAAATGAGCACAATTTGACTTTAAAACTTGATCTGACTTACATTTTTCTAAATGTTTCACAGCCTGGTGTGAATGAAATCAGACTCCACAGATGAAGATGTGTACAACACAGCTCCTGGCTATATTGACTAAGCTGTATTATCATGGTAAGAAGCCTAGCTTAGTCGGACTCAACACATCATCTGGGTGTTTCACTGCTCATTGGTTTGTTTGATTATTAGTTAGCCTGAAGTGAATTCATGTTTTTTTTAGACATACATTTGTATGTATGAATTAGTTCTGCTACATCAGGACTCAGTGAGATGTCAGTAATCATAGCTCTTAGTGTGATATGCTACACCCTTTCTCATTATGAGCAAATCACATTATTCTGTTCTGGTGATTAACACTGTTTACAGATTTATTTCCCCCTCCTCTGCTTTCAGGGTGCACCACGGTGGAGCTCAAACAACCAAAGACCACCTTCTACTACACTTGGTAGAGCTCAATTTATTCAAGTTATCTTTAAGGCACAACACAAACCTCCAACAGATACATTGCTGTTTCATACTCCCGGTATTGTAATGCAATATGTTCAGGCTTTGTTGAAGAGAAAGCGGTGCTCCGCTGGGAATCAGAGCGTTTGGATGTTTCAGTACCCAGTGTTACAGAGCTCACGATGATGTACACCAGCTCCAGACAGATACGAGCGTGTGATGTAGCTGCCTGCAGATATGCCTTTGGTCGCCTGCAAAGCAGTCTCTGTGGTTCAGGGACCTCTGGTGCTCTGTGCTCCATGCGTTTTCTGCTACATATCATCATATCATCGGGGCAGACCTTTCAGTCTGAATGCTGCACTCTATCTCATATGCAGTACATGAGAATAATGGAGGGAGTGTTTGCGTGTGTGTGTGTTTCCCCAGAAACATACAGTCACACATTCAGAAATGCAGCCATTCCTGCCTATGTATGTATGTATGATCTGTATGTATTTGTCTTTCCCTCTGTCTGTTCAACCTGCACACATCCTTCCAAAGAAAACAGAAAAAACAAGCAACGAATGAGCAAATAAGTAAAAAACACAAGCAATAACATGGATACTGCTGTTATGAATCAACAAAATGTTCTTTGCATCATCCTTTATTCAGCATGTGTAAAGAAACAAGAAAAAAAACGACATGTCGAACAGTCATGCTGTACTATTTTTGTGGTTTGCCAAGTGATTCAGTGCGTTTCATAACCTGCTATTTTCAACGGAGCCACACACACAGATAGTGCGTAGTGCTGTGCTGTTGTTCATACTGACTGGTTAAGCCCTTCTCCAAAAGATAAATAAATAAAAAAAACTCTGCTTTTCACCACCTTGCTTGGAGCCACTGAATCAGTAATGCCATCACCAGTCTGTGTCAGTCTGTCTCATCCAGCCAGACTGGCCCTTGGGGTCCGGAATCAAAAGGCAGGCACTGCGAGGTGGCCAGTCAGTGTTGCTTTAGTGTGGCGCCCTGTTCTGATCTTTTATTTTTCTTGAGTAATGTGGGTGAAGAAAGTGGTTGGTGTTCATCCAATCATCTACCACGGATAAGGCAACACAGATGGGTGGCAAATTGGACGTAAAAGCATCATTAAGTGTCTGTGTCAGGTGTTGGGCCACCAGTCTGTAAGCCTTGGCTTCGATTCTCTTAGCGTCTTTGAACTCCCTGCGGAGATGATCACCATTCCTCCAAACATTACCCGGTGTTTTGATGGTGCAAAGACGCTGTAACTCCAAAATCTTTTATTGATGCAGTGCTGGAAAATAACTAGATACTTTTACACTACAGTACACATTTCGATGTCCATTTATTAACAGTAAGTACTACTACATATTTCAATCATTGTATTAGACAGAAACATTGCATTTCTACTCCACTTATGTGATAGCCATTAGTTACTTTGTAGATTTGAGATTTTTTACATCATATTTTATCAGCTTATATAATGTGATTCTGTGTAAAAGATTAAAATAACCACAAGTATTAAACTAGCTCCCTCTCCGTCAGTTACAATGTTAAGTGCTGCTTAGTATTTGACATTAGTAACGCATTAGTAATGACAATCGAACACAGCCTCATACCGAAACGGCTGAATAGGTCAATTGTCAGTGACTCCCAAA
This sequence comes from Pagrus pagrus, assembly GCF_965226575.1. Lineage (NCBI taxonomy): Eukaryota > Metazoa > Chordata > Actinopteri > Spariformes > Sparidae > Pagrus > Pagrus pagrus. The sequence continues at coordinate 16,447,429 of NC_140189.1, read as the reverse complement.
ACAACATATATCATCGTTCCCAAAAACAACATGAACATGTCAGTGTACCAGTGACAGGTGGGTTGGACCTTCATCCTATGCTCATAGTTTGGTTAGGTTACCTATATGTTACCCAAGTAACTTACATAGCTTTATGTATGGGACGTGACTTCACTATGATCCTAAGTAAACAGAGCTCACAGTTGACTTCTGGGTTCACTCTGTGCCTGACCAGCTGTCTCCTGAATGAAAGTCCTGTGTTTGTTTAACCCGACCATCCATCCCCAACCTATGTGGGCTTTTCACTCTCTTTACTACTTCTTCTCACTTTCTCCTTTGCAGCTGTGATAATCACCACAGCCGCTAGAGGTCACAACAAACATGAATATGGTCCGTAATAAGCTTCTTCCTTAGTCGACCTATAGACAGAATCAAAATGTTTTGGTGACAAGAACCTACGGGTAGGAAATCCCTGGGTCACACATTAGTTTACATACTGTTTAATTGTCGTTCACGTTAAGTCTACACGTCTCATTAATCTATAATGCATGTTTGATGATTTCATAACTCATTCCTAACAACACCTAAAGTAAGGTTAGGCCCATGTCGTCACTTGGTTGAAATGTGTAGCTGGCAACAAATTCAGAATACACATAAGTGTATAAAAATCGATGAATTTGATGAGGTACAATGTTTGAAATATTGTCTCTGTACTGTTTCAACTGAGTATATGTCAAAAAGGCTTGCATGGCAGATGGAAATTGGCCCAGAATAGACCCCATTCACTTTTGGTGCAGGTCCAGATAAAGGGATGGATCCAAGATTTTTTTCTCATTTTCTTTAACATTAAGACAGATAGAGATCAGGTGTTTTTAGACATTTTCGATAATATCTCAGGGAATCAAGCATGGACAAAAAAACGTTGTATGTACAGAAGGGAACTGTTGGGCCTTGGCGGAGATATGCGCTCTACTGAGTGCCATTCTAGTTTATATTGGGTTTATCACTGCGACACTCTTACAAGGCTTTTCTCATCCAACAACGCTTCAGGTTGAAAACATACCCATTTTAACTTTTCCCCTGCAGTCAAATATGAATAGTTTGGGGAATTTGAACAAAAGGGTTGGATAACATTTTTTAATGTTTCTGCTCATGGAATAAACTGTCTAAATGTTGGCTCCCCAACACCTGATAACAAAGTGTCATTTCATGACTTTTGGCCAAAGGCAAAGTCATTGGATTGACTAGAGAGTAAGGGATCCCAGCAGCATAGTTTGTCATCACTGCCCTTTGAGTCTCATTGGTTCATAAGTTTACTGCCCAAGGCCTTGTATTGTGTGACGCTGTGGGTTTTTTTTTCAATCAATGAATAATTTTGTTGCCTAATATTACAGGCTGTGAGCTCTTCAAGCTGAGCTCGTACATGTGGGAAATTGGTTCTGGAAATTACTTTTTTTTTTTTGTATTTATGTAAATGTCATATTTCTCCTATTCAAAGTCCCAACCACTTCTGAAAAGTAATATTCAAACAAAATGCTGTTTTTAAATCTCGCACAATTGCTTTATTACAGACCTCTCGCACGCTGTACACACAAAGAAATGCCAGCGTGTGTGTGTGTGAGAGAGAGAGAGAGAGAGAGAGTGCTGGGTTTGAATTGCTTTGATTTCCCTTTTTTTAAAAGCACTTTGACTGCTCCATGGGGCTCACGGTCAGAAAAAGGACACAAGAACCACACTGGAAAGTCAATGCAGCTTTTGTGTGAGATTTTTACCAGCTGAATTAATGTTTTCTCCGTTTCCTGTTAATGTTTCCAGCGTGTGACACAGTAATGGTAAATATAACAGGTGTTAGCTTGAATCCGCTGGAAAGGTCAGATGGTGAATTAATAAAAACATGCCGCAGCCGCTCTTGGCTTTAATAATGTCAGTGTCTTAATTAACTCACCAATCACATGTCAGGCAGAAAATCCGTCTCCACTCAGAAAAATATCCGTGAAACAATTTAACGAGGTTAAATCCAAGTGACAGAAGAGTTTACGGTATGTGTGCGTGTGTGTGTGCGCGTGTCCATCACTGCCTTGGGTTGTAGGCTTTCATTACACTGACAGGCTGCGTGTGAAAGTGTTAACGGAGAAGTGTTTCACACCTTCCCAACTGATGCCTCATCACAGATCCACAGCACCGTAATCTCACCCCTCTGCGATCATTGATGCCTTCTGCATCAAAGTGATGGTTTCAACATTGACACATTCATTCAAATCCAGTCCACAGCATTATCAATTGATGTGTTTTGAAGTTACCATCCATGCACACACACACACGCACAAACACACATTCTCTCTACGTGGATGCAACTCAATACCCTGGACTTTCAAGCTGGACCTGCCCCTTCACTTCTTGTTCCCATCAAACTTGGCATGAGGCTGCAGGGTTTTTTGTGCCACAGAACAGAACGCTCCATAAATAAAATACCACTTCTGTTATTTTTAATTTGACACACTTTTTGAAGAAACTGAAAACTTGATTTTGAACTTCAAGCGACACGGTCACATGGAAGTTATAGAGTGTCTTGAGCTTCCATTACATGGCGTATTTCCTAGTGAAACAGAATATATTTACATAATAAATATGAACATTTTAATTGGATCACTCACATGTGTAAACCCACTGTGACATCACCCACTGGTTTGTTGATTCCTGTTTGAAAAGGCTCAATCTTGTTTTTTGGAGCCAGACGTGGAAACATTTGCACAAGAGGGTGGAGATTTGGAGGGTTAAGGTCAGGACATGCCCTGGTACCAACTTGTCAATCACAAAGTAGCCACACCCTCAAGAGCACACTGATTTATCAGCTGTTTCACTCTAAATGAGACATCAGTTACAAAATGAACATCATGCTGTATTGAAGAAGACTAGACCCCCCGATCTATTGAAGAAGATAGATCGGGGGATGGAAGTTTTTGCTAACTAACATCTGAACACAAGAGACAGTCTGCTAGCTACTATGACCTCTGAGCTAACAGTCAACAGTGCTCACTCCAAATCATCTTTATTGGATAAATGTACAGAAAGGCCACTGAGTTCAAAATGAGGATATCGATCAAACAAGCAAAAAGATATTTTTGTGACGCTAACTGTGCAAGAAAAAAACAGGACATTTAATACAGGAATATTAAATGTGTTGCATAGAATTAAATCAACATTATGTAGAAAGTAAGATAACGCTTCTTTATAAATGTCTTTTCATCTCACTGTCTTCAAGGAATTGGTTCATAATCTTTCAAGTCCCGACAAACAACAGTCAGGTGCCCTCGTGAAGGTCACATCAGGTTATGTCACAGTTCAAAAAAAGGAACCTGAGAGCACGACTCATCAGGCAGATGTAAGACGTTAAGAGAGAGGTAGGAAAGTTCAAGGAGACCAAAAATCCCTGCTGTCAAACAAAGAACAAAGGGGGTCAGGCCAAGGCAGAATCCGAAATACACAGACTGGGTCAAAAACTAGCTCAGGATCAAAAAACAGGCAGGTAATAATCAGAGTGCTGAAAGCTAAGGCACAAAGACAGTCTGGCAGAGAGTGGAAAAGGACTGGTGATTATACAAGGGAGCGAATGGAGGGAATGAGAAACAGGTGAGATCGAGCAGGTGAGGTGATTCTTCTGGCGGGAGGGGGAGGGGCAGGGTCACAAATTAACATGTATGTACAGACAGCCACACTGAATAAATGAATGATGAACGAGCAGAGTAAAACTCAAAACTATGACTGCTGAAATCATTCCTCCTATTTTCCATGTCTATTAAGAGATCCCTTCATAATGCGCTTCCATTGTAAGTGATGGTGGACAAATCCACACTCCTTATATAATAATAATATATTGTATTATGGGTCTTCAGCAGCCTGAGTCAACAAATCAAGTCCATATTTTCAAAAGTTAAAGTCTGCATTGCACAAAATTCTCTCTTTGTGTTGATATCCTCCCACTGTAGTTCAGCAAGGAACCACTCTCCACAGAAACACAAAGGAAACTCTGCACTAAAAAGACAGGAACTTTGGAAGATATCAGGTTGATATGTATAACTCAGACTGCTGAAAACTTATGTTAGCTTCTATGGACCAGGGACCACAGTCCACCATCACTTTCATTGTAAAATGATTTCAGGAGGGATCTTTCAGTGGTCAATGTGAACAGAAGGACTGATTATATGATTCACATGGCACAGACGTTAACACTTGTGAACCAATTCTTTAAAGGGGAATTACGGTATTTTTAAACCTGGTGTGAATGATTCTGCCAAAAGTTTTGGAATCGGTCCAGTAGATCGCCTCAGTCGGTGAGCGAGGTGAGCAGTTACAGCTGTTGCCTCATCTAGATTGTCAAAATCAGTTAAATATCTAGCCATGAATTTGGAAATAAATTCTTGCTGGCAGTTCCTCTAAGTAAACTCCAAACTCCTCTCTCAAACTCGCTGACTCACGTTTCCACCGTTGTATTGCTGCAGCAACTCACCTCTCGTGAGATTTCAGAACGAGACTTCTCCTTGAAGGAGACTTTGTTTTTGGTAACAAAACTGATCTCATTAGTTATATAAAAGGACTCCCTCTGTAGGACTTGTTTCTATAATGTTGTCAGACACTTAAAATAACAACCTCAGGCTGTCAATGGCAAAATCAAGCACTTTTAGTGGATCTGACTTTGAAAGTCGTGGTTGCCCCAAAGGATTACATTGCAGCCCTTGCAGCTGTGTCACGGCTGCCAGCTGAGGCGATCTGCTGGACTGTATTAATCATTTACACACCAAAGCATGTAACTAAAGTACCCAGGTTAAAAAAATCCAGATTTTTTGTGTTTTTTCTATTAATAAATATTCATAATTAAATTAGAAACAATCAAAGTGAAATTAAAAAACAAAACAAAACAAGGTTATAACACTTAAAAACTTTGGTCTGTGTGGTTGTGGTTTAATTAGGTTTCATGGCCCTGCAGCATCAGCAAACAACCCCACAGCTGTCAGCAGATTCTCATTCAAATGTTGCCAAATTCTGAGTGATGTACAGAAATGCCTGACATCACACTGTTTAAATGAGACCTACCCATCTCAAACCAGAGATAAGAGCACAAACAAATAAAACACATACAAAAACCTCATGGTTTAGATAACCTAATGTGCTCCTGACAAAGTTTATGAAAAATAAAATAAGCTGTCTGAGGAAATGTGTTTTCAGGGCTTTTAAGCAGGAAATCAAACTGTTTTGGCTCATAGCCCTCTTTGTAAAAGAGATGAAAACATTTGAACAGATGCATTTATCTTTAATATATGAAGAAATTCTAAACACAAAGAGAGAAAAAAAAAATCCTCCGTCTCAAGGCTCTGAAGCAGCGGGAACATGATCATTCAGAGCTGAATTGATAAGTCACGTAAGTCAAGAAACTATGGTTGTTCTCTAACCCATCCACACTCTTCGGAGTAATTCGGAGCCAAAGGCAGTCACAGCTGAATTCTCTTTGTGATACATTTAAATAGACAAACGGTGCAAAAAGAACGTATTGAGAGTGTGGCCCAGAGACCAAGGCAGAGCTAGAATTTTATAAAACTACATGAATTGTGACTTTCTGGTCAATACATTATTAATCTGCTTGAATAACTTGATCCCTTGGAAAGACAGACATTTCAGTCTGAGTCATAGAGCTTCTTTCAAGGACCAGTGGTTTATCTGGTATCACTGAAAAGCCATCTTACATGAAATTGGCAGTCTTTAAAAGCTATGACAAATTTCTGGAGAGGTTAAGGAGTCAATGATAACCGTACCTGTCAATATTAAGATCATCTTTTCCACTCACCTTTTAAAATGTTGATATTTTAAAGGAGATGTGTTTTTCTTCTCATTTTCAATTTCATTTTTTTTTATTGGGTTACTACTAGAAAAAATCTACATGCTTCAAAAAACACATTACTTTTCTCATAGTGTCCATTGCTTCAGCACTGTATTGCCCATCTGTCTGAAACACTCTCTTTTAGCTCCTGTCTCTTTAAGGCTCTTTTACCCAGTCTGCTCTGATTGGTCAACTCACACACACCTGAGCCAGAACCGCTAACAACAACACAGCAGCTATACAGTATTAATTCTTATGTGCCAAACTAGGCGCTAGAAAATATGCCAATGTCTGACTCTGTCATAGTGTGAAGTCCCAGAATGAAAGGCGACTACTGCTGAGGTGTTTCAGGCACTTCAGGAGCAGTGTTTTCTGTGGGAGAGAGGAGCTCTCATGAGTGTGGACATCGACTTTATGACCTTTCAAGACCTTTTACATGCACAAAAACCGATATAACACACTGAAAGGAAGCCTTTAAGAATTGATAAGTATCATATAGTCACAAATAAAGTACTTTATTACTTTGGTCCTAATTCCACACTAAATACTCATAGTGTACAGTATTCGACTACTTAAGGTTTTGGTACTGGTTTTGAGGGCGGTAGGAATATAACATTGTGAAGAGGTCTGAACGAACAAGAGATTCACATCAATCAGGCATCAGTCAAACTGAGACCAAACAACCATTATCAAGTATAACACAAAAAGCATTTTACTTCAAAAATGGCACCCACTGATTTTTATGTCACTTCCATAAAGCTGGGTTACTTGTGAGAGGCAGATTATTATAAAAGAACTGTAAAAACTGAAGCAGCAAGACTGAGATATCTTGACTTTTAGCCTGGAGTAAGAGTCAAGCTCCAGAAAGGCTGGATCCTAAATATCCCATAATGCAACTCAACAGCCTTTTTCATTAAACCCCCCCTGCTTCCTAAATTCCCAGATCTTTCACACTCCACACTAAAAATTCTTACATCTCAAGCCCGAGCCAGGATAACCCCGACCATCGTAAAGGTTACTTTTTCTAAATGTGGAAAGCTATTCCTCCTGAGCCACAGAGCCATTATTCAACTATTTTAACACTCTCACTCCTGGTGATGAGTAAACTGAACTTCATGTGTAAAAATCGATGAAGCACCCATTTAAAAAAACATGCTTTTCTGGGATCCTCTTGCAGCTCTACCACAAATTGTTTTAATTTTATTCCAACCGCAAACAGCTCCTCCAATTCATTTGTGCACTGCATTGTGGGATAATGGTGTCCATCAACAGCACACTCGAATACAAGTGAGTTTAGTATGCATTCTGTTATCTTTGAGTGTGCTTAATTTCAGCACTTTATCAGTGCGAATGCTCTGCATACTGAGAACCATTTGCACTTAGTGTGTAAAATGGAAACGAGATGCAGCGTATGTCTGGATTTCTGCCGTTGGATTTCAGCACCACGGACAGAGCTCTCAGAGTGTAGCTGCTCCTGCTGGAGCTCCGGTTCCTGAAGGAGAAATTCATGTTCCACTTGCCTCCACACGGAGCACAGGTTAGCACCACAACAGCGCCCCTAGAGCAGGTGGGGATTAAGTAAAATGCTCAAGGACACTTAAGCAAGGTAAATGCTCGCTGTCACTGGGGCTTGAGCTAAAGCTCTCTGGTTGAAAGATGGCTACTTTACTCAGACTGCAATGACTGCTTTATTAGATCACGCAGAAACAGGCGGAAAATGGGCTGTGGAAGTACTGTGTTTGTTGTAGGATAGATTTAAATCAACAGCATTACCAGAACATGCTTGATATGTGTCTCCAGGACACCCCAAGGACAGCACCCGCTGACCAGTAATACCATTAATATATTTTATCTTCTATGTGCTCTCATGTAATTACCCTTCTCCCCGCAGGCGAAAAACCTCCCTCCTTGGCATTACCCTTCTCTTGCTTCTCTTCCCTTTTGATTCAAACGCAGAGTCACACACATACACAAATAAAGACCCCTTCTAACAGCTGGGCTACTGCCAGCCCCTGTTTGTGTTGCTGCTGATAATGTGCCACCAGTATATTTGTCACCCCCCCCAACACCACCCGCTTCCCTACTCCGAGGGGAAACGGCTGTGCCAGCATCTACACACCGGCGCAGCACGCCCACATGTGGGATACCACATGCAATTGCAACCTTATCCACATGCAGGTACATCCACAAGCACACCCTGTGGATGCTTAAATATGAATGTAGACGCACACAAACACGCTCTCTCTCTCTGGCGCCGCACACACATGCACTCAAGAGCACCTGTTGAGAGACGAAAAACAAAGAGAAGAGTAAATATTGAGTACAGCTGGAATAAATTGCCAGATGGACGTGCTGCATCTCTCACTTGTGCATGCCAGCCTAATTTCCCATTCAAATTTTACATTCATGTCTAATTAGGAATAGCTCTTTCTGTCTACTCATTATCAGTGTTTGACCTTTTGCTATGGCTGTTTGAGAAGCTGAGCAGCAGTCGATGGGTGGTCGGTGATAATAGCTCGTCATTCAGCTCGACGCATGCTGATTAAATAAGATAGGGCCCAAGCGTATAGCAGCCTGTTGTTCGCACAGCGCTCAGTCAATACGGGCCACCTAAAGATACTTGGACAACAATATAGTTTTCACAAGCAGAACAGGAACAAGACGACACAACAAGATCAAACACTCCCTGTGCTTACTGGGACTTTTTCCCCCCTTTCAAATTTTTTCCCCTGTCTCCCTGTTGCAAAGTCTCATTGGCATGAATTAATAATACCACTTCAAACAGATGCAAATTCATTGTACTGTGTCCTCTCCTGCTCTGACAAATGCTTAGGTATGTAGGCAGAATCCATTCGACTGTGTTGCTACGATTAATTCTCTCGAGATCGGGTTGCCATTGCCAAAACTAGACTCCTATGGCCTTTTGTACCCCTAAGTTTTATAGAGAGAGTATTTACATAATGCATATTGATCCCTCAGACACAGCAAAACAAGCTATGCGCTATGTGTTCTTGCATTAAAATACAAGAGCTGCATTTAAGTCTCTCTTAATTTAGCATATAAAAACGAGCTGCACACAAATATACGTGAACAGAGAGAGAGAGAGACATGCACGACACGCACACAAACGTTGGCAGCGAAGTAGGTTCGGTATGTCTTTCATAAGCTGTATCTGTGTGTGGGCTGCTGTGGCATGCATAAAATATTATTTTCTCAACAACTCGAGGTTGTGGAGGAGTTAGTTCAGGAAGGGGTGGGAGAGAAGGCCAGGGGATATACAATATTTGGGCAGCTGACAGCTGCGTGCGTGTACGTGTGTGTGGGAGTCTTAGAAACGGGAGTGGGAGTCACTGGCGTTTGAAATGCAATGAGGTGCGTTTGAAAGGCGCTCCTGTCACAGGTAAGCAGGGGAGCAAGAGCAAGAAGTGTACGGTGAAAAAAGGAGAAGAGGAGAAGTGCCCATGCCTTAGGGTGGCATGCGGTATCTGAGGGCTTTTTGCACAGACTGACGAAAGCACTCAACACTACACACACCTAAATACAAAAGCCACTGAAACATACACATACACTTTGATCCTTACAGGAACAATCCTCAGATTTTAGGGGTCCAAAGGAAAAAGCTTTTTTTTTTAGCCCTGATTTGGGGACCAAAGAGCATGTGTGTGAGTGTGTGTTGGTGCTTTGTTAAAGCTCAGAACAAAGACTTGATTCCATTGTTCAAGGTGATCGAGTGATGCTCTTGATGTTCTCTTCACTTTCATGCATACAGTAAGGATAAAGATATGCCTTATAAATCAATAATTCCTGCATCACGTGCTCGCTGCCTGTCTTTGGTGCAGTGATGTCCTCTCCCTGTATCGCTCTGTGTCCTCTGTAGTGCAATCTCCACCTGCTCTTCACTAGCTATTGAATGTCACAGCACCGCTGGTTAAAAATATTGCTTTCCTTCAAATCCCCCTCAGTTTATACATGTGGTTTGGATGTAGAATTTATTAATGTCATGCCCTTTCAGGGATATGACTAATTACAAGAGAAAGGCTTGAAGGAGAATGTGTCACGGGGGTGAGGTTATATAGCTGTTTCATCTGTCAACACACTGAAACTGGTTCACATCGCTCGCACATCGGGGCTCTTACTGTTAGCGATTAATCAATAGATACCTCTCCATGCTCGCTTCTTTTCTTCCCTTTCCTCTTTCAGATGGGAAACTGATGACAGGCTTAGAAAAGGACAGCCTTTGAAACTGCTGTCAAAATGTGTGTGTTTTCCGGGACAGATTATACCACCCTTTTTAGAACTTCCAAAACACTTATCTGCCTCCAAAAGTGCCATCCGAAAGTAAAAAAGTCATAATTGAAGATGGAAATACCGGATCCTCGCCTGTAGGTTGAAGGCTGCGGAGGTGTAATTTGGTTGAGAATGCTTTGGAGGAAATGTAAAATGAAATCTGTGAGAATTTATGGCTGTGGAAAGCGTGCATCGGAAAGGTCAAAGCTTTGTCATTTAAAAAAAGATTTCAATAAATGGTCGGCTCTGTCTCCTGTGAGACACTTGCGAGCTGTTCGGCTGACTGGGTGGAGCCGGAGCGCTGGTGGAGAACAGAGGGAGAGAGTGATGGAGCACATCCCTAACACCCTTCCAGTGGAAGAATACCCTAGTTAACTCTTAACACCCCTGGAGATCAGGCATCCACTGCGAGGGCAGAATAATACTGTAATGCTGGAGCTGCAGCCGGTGAGCATTGTTGACAGCATTGATCCAAGATCCCTCATTACAGAATGAGAGAAACCCCTTCAGCAACGTCACCCTGGAGAGGGATGGAGCTAGGAGGGGGGGGTTAGAGAGAAAGAAATGAAAAAAAGAGGAGGACTGGGAAAAGATAGAGGGAGTCTTTTAGAGTAGGAGGCGAGGGAGGGAGGAGGAAATAAAGAGGGAGATGGCGAGAAAACTCGGCAAAGACAAGTGCAGCAGAGGAGATGAGAGGATGATTGTTAGTTTCTAGTTACAGAATGTAACATTCACCTTGTGTTCTATGGCGGAGGGATTGATCAGCGGCCAATCGATTACAGCCTACGAGGAACGCAGAGTTCCGAGGAGAAAAACTGTGTTGGCTTTGCAGTTTGCATGTACCAGACTAAATGATGCTCAGCGGAAACTGCCTCCAGCTGTGAAGTGAAGTAGTGCAGGGATACTTAAAATCCGATTTTACTGCTAAGGCTCCAAGTGGCATTAAGGCGCGGGTGCATCACTGATCTGTCTCCTAAGGTCTGATACATCCCAATCAGTCGGGTTTTAGCAGATGTGTCACACGAAATAGGCGTGGGTTGCTCACAATCGGGGAAGAAGGAAGGGATATCTGGACAGCTTCCCATCAAACTTATTCTCACCAGACTCCATTTTAGCATTCACAGCAGCAACGGTAGCTTTCCCTTCACTCTCACACCGCTTTTATGGAGTACCGGCTCTAAATCCACCTCTGTGCTCCCCATTCCTCCCAACACGCTCAAGCTGCGCTTCCATGTCATCCAAATAGGGCAGGAATAATTGGATCAGCAAACGTGGTCTTATTATATGGTCTCCTATTTGTTTCCTCTGACTAGATGGGATACTATTTAATTAGGTTATGTCACTTTAATGCAATTTACATTCTAATCTGATGACATCAGATATAATGCAACTGACATTACATCTGAAATGCACTCTACGAGCATCTGCAGCTCTAATGACGCTTATTATCCAATAAAACGTTGACTGGTTCTACTCTGCAAACTTTCCCCACCATGAAAGCTCCATACTGGGTGTCTTACGGGCGCTCCCATGATACGAAACGTCACTTTCGCTTTCTAGTTGTCATGTTTTCTCAAATAATATGCGAGGTCTATGTCTAACTCACAGCAAGGCCACCGCTCTTCCCCCCTCTCCACATCTATTATCTCTCCTCTACAGACCACGATGATAAAAAAGAATTACAGTAAAAACTGTGACATTTCAAATCCCTGTATTGAGCCGGTTGTCAAGGAGATGTCTCAGTGAGATGTGTCGAGGCAGAAGAGGAGATGCTCTTTTAAAACAGCATTTACCCGGCTGCTGGAGGTGTAATGTGCCTGCCATTAGGACTCTGCAGGCAAACATGGAGTCGCAGGAACACACAGCTCTCCACCGTGGGGCTACGCTCTCAGGAACTCTGGAGGTCTTTGAACTCCTGATCAAAATCCATTAAAATCTTCTGGCAGTCATCGTTCCAAGGAGCTGTCTGGCAGTATTGACAACCCAGATCCACATGACAAATACACTGGTAATGTGTATGTCAGAGGAGCACTAGAAGGCCTTCTGTCTCGCCGTGCTCCCCTTTCATGAACCGCTGGACTCGCAGCCCGCATTAAAGAGAACCAGTGATGAAACTGATGGAAAGTGCCAAAACCCATTGTTGGTAGGAGATGCATAGTGCCGTGTTGTGTTGGGGATATAGCGAGACAGGCAGAGAGGCAGATAGACTGAAGCAGCTGTCAAAATGGTTGTTTGTAGCCCCGCGCGTGCTATGCTTTGGGGAAATAATAAACTGCATCATTAGAACCCCTGTCATTCACAAGTTGTTTGTACCAGCTACCGACTGGCTGTAAATACCCAAACGGATGCAGCGCACACATATAGAGCACGGGTCAGAATCATTAGGCGGCTAATTTAGCAAAGGAAAATAGATATGATGAGATGATCTGCAGGTGCTATCACAAACCAGGCCCACTGCAGCAATAAATTACTGTCACACTCCATCTTCTATCAGCTGTGAGCACCATTTTTGCTCTGCTTTTCATCATCCCAGCCTATATGTGCCTCAGCAGCTTCACTTCTGCCCGCTCACATTTATAATTTGGACGATTGTTTTGTGATGGATATGCCACTTGAAAAGCTCTCGGGCCCTGTTGCTGGTTGACATGAATCGGTTTTTTTTTTTTGATATCTGAAAGGTTTCCAAAGCAGAAACTTTCCCCCATTGAGGCCATATTAATGAGTCAGCATTCCGGCGCAGGACCACGGTGAAGCCATATGGCATCACCTGAATGAGTCTAACTAGTGATCCAGACGACCTCCCGACGAGTGGGAGCCTGCGCGCGTTTGTATCCGTGGCCGGTCTGTGCCACACCCCCTTCTCCTCGGTGCGGTGGTATGATCCGGGGATGCTGTTATAGCGGCACCGAGCCTCACCAGCAACAGCATCCCCCGTCAGCCTCCTCGGGTTCAACTGCGGCTAAACGCAGCGCGCCGGGCTCCCTGTCACACGGCACAGCGGAGCTGGCTCGCGTACAGCCCCTGCAAGGAGATCCCTTTTCCTCCCCGCGCAAAAATCGTTTCGTCGTCCTCTATCGGCATTCGAGAGCGAGCATCATCAGCATCAGCACCGCCGCCTCGATAACCCAGACCAGCAGGCACAGAGAGGTGTCTCGTTCACATTTCCTCTCTCCCCCACCACCACCACCTCCCTCTTCTTTACAGCAGGAGCACCGCGTCTCAAGCCTCATTTCTTTCCGGGGGGGGATTGCACAGTCAGTCAGTTCAGCGTTTTGCAGGCTTCCCATAGCATGGAATCGGACTAAAGGAATGGCTCTACGTCAGGAAGGTAAGCGACACGTTCAGTTCTGGCCTTTTAGCCGGGTTGAGATCGGCCACTGTGTCTGCCGGGCTAAACGAGGCTCAGACCAACGTGAGTTCACGGGATATGGTTATTATCAGCTGTTCGGATGTGCCCGTGCCGTGTTGTGGCCCGTGTGTGTGAGTGTGCATGCGTTCGCGAGTGACTGACTGACTGTGTGTGTGTGTGTGTGTCTGCGGTTTTTATGAAAATGATTGCGCCTCCTTTCATGAAGTGTGAGGACGCGGACTTTGCGCGAGTCCAAACAATGACAGCCCAGGTACTGTGCCGCTCATGTGTGTGCTTCAAGTGTCGCGTTGTCTCGGCTCAGCAGACGCTCTCGCAGCCCTGAGTTGTTTTTGCTCCAGTTGTGGCTCGCACACTCCATCTCCATCAGCTCGAAGGTAGCCTAATGATGCCAGCAGGCCACCGGAGATCCAGGGGGGTATAGATCTCTCTGACGCGCGCCTTCTGTCTTCCAACATGAACGCAGCCTGCCGGGGCCCGGGCCAGACGCTGCCGCCACCGCCAGCACGGGTCCAACAGGCACGTCAGGACAGGACACATCTCAACACTGTGACCTGCTTCATCCCATCACCTCTTCTTCTCACGTGCCTTCACGCACGCTGCTGTTGAAGCCATCCCCATCCCGACTAGATCATTGAACTGCGTGGCATTCCTACTCCGAGGGTAAATAATTAACACCAGCCAATGCATTTTGATAAATCATAATTATTGTGAAGGCAGGGAAAATTGCACCAGGATGGATATGCTCCAATAGATTTAAATTAGACCCCCTCACTCCTCTCCTTCACACTAGATTATAAATAATTGCTCGGGGTAAACCACTGAAGGCATATTTCCAATAAATAAATATTACATAAGCAAAACAAATAAATAAATATTCACATAAATCACATTTTGAGTAATTGACTAAGCGCGTTCCTTCCATTAAGGACAAACTCTCAAAAGCATCCCAGACTTCTCCTGCATTTCTTAACTCCAGTGTGGAATGTAAAGGAGAGATATGAAGATGTATTTGAAAATGCAAACGCATCGTAACCAGAAGCTGCATTTGCCAATGAGTCTTATACATGGAGCTGATGCACAGTACTGCACTCCAGCCATCTTTCAGAGGCTATGTTGACGTTTGGATTCTTTCACCCGTCAGACTTTTCCGCTTTCTGCTTTCCCTCTACTGTAATAGATCCACAATAAAATAAGAAAAAGAGCCGCTTTAATTACCACACACTTGAATGTTGTGTCAGTGTTGCATTGTGCGTCGCTGCCCTACCTGACGCCGCTCACAATGACGCGGGCGCCGGGCTTAGTTCCTCCACGGCTCGCACATTATTGATAGCGATGATAAAAATGAGGCAGTTTCTCTCTTTGCTCTTTGTGATTAATAGAGAGCATCTGTGTATGGAGGTTAGATAATACACACACACACACACACACACACACACACACACACACACACACACACTCTCTCCTGTGTCTTCTCCGCACACAAACACTCACAGTCACATGCACACAGGAGCAGGAGAGGAGGATGATGTATGGGAGCCGGGGAGGTTGATGATTGTAATCCTACATTCATTTCTCCCACTGTATTGCTACTGTAGTGTTGATGAGCTGTGTGTCATAGCCGGGGGCCGCTCGTGCTATTGTCTGCTGAAGTGTGTGTGTGTTGTTGTTGTCCGCATGTCGGATGGTGTTTCGGGCCCTGCGGGGCTGCTGCACCGACTGGAGGTGGTGATGAACAGTGAAGTGCATATTTTTGAATGGCACACCCATTATGGCAACGCCTTCACAATGAGAGGAGAGGGCTTTGAATTGAAATGTCAATCCACCAATTACGTTCTGCACCCGCACATGCCACTGATAAGGCATTGGCATTTCTGTCAGTCAACCCACCGAGCACATGACTAATCAATCAGCGAGATATTCAGGGTTTTACATGTTCACCCGTGCCAAAACACTCTGGTTTCATCATTTAGTGGTCAGCGGTCCCAGCTATGCTAATTATCTCTTTCAGCTGTTGCACACTCACTTTTTAATTTTCAGACTTGTTGTTGTTAAGCGTCTGCTGCATATGGCGTTTGGGAGATCCAAAGAAGCCGCTGAGCTCCTTGGCGTGGAGTCCCATCATTATTTCAGTGCAACTTCCTGACAATCGAGGCCCAGTGTGCCAACTCTGAGGAAGCTGCCGTTTTGCTGTCAGCTGCTTCCATTGTCCTGAGTCAAGAAACCACTAGCGAGAGAAAAGAAAAGAAAAAAAATCTTCGCTTGTGTCTAATAATTTGTGTTTTTCTGAGATTTGAGTGATATTGCATGGCCTTTGGATAGCGCAGAGCTGTGCGAGACAGCGGGG
Organism: Pagrus pagrus; assembly: GCF_965226575.1. Classification (NCBI taxonomy): domain Eukaryota; kingdom Metazoa; phylum Chordata; class Actinopteri; order Spariformes; family Sparidae; genus Pagrus; species Pagrus pagrus. The sequence continues at coordinate 16,431,577 of NC_140189.1, read as the reverse complement.
GAGTTCTTTTTGTTATCCAGGCCTGCATTATTTATGAATTTTCATTCCAGGAATGCAGTAGCCCCTGGCACTGTAATGCTCCCTTCTCCCATGGAAGCGCTCACCACACTTCCCTCATGCCCTGCAAGTTTTTCAGCAAAACTAAATTTCCTTAATAAAATTGGGGTCATGAATTAGTGAGAGGACAATGTGAAATGCATCAGAAGGTTGTTTATAATATTGAGTACAACGCTTAGTGCTGCAGTCAGAGTTTAAGCTCGCAGGCACCATGAGGCCCAGTGGGAGTTTTTATCCCTCTCTCTCTCCCCCTTCCCTCCCTTTCTCTCTCTTTCTCTGCATGTCCATCATATGGTTAGAATGTAATTGCTGGAAAAGCATAAAATGTGTCAGAGTGGTGGCCACCCCGCTGATAATTTCAAAGTAAGAGAGCCCGTGCCAGTCGGGGTAATCAGGCTGCTGGACCGCTAGACTTTCAAACACACACACACACACACACTCGCGCGCAGACACTTAGAGATGTAACCATTGTACAACTTCAAATATTTACCTTCTCGCTGCAATAGTGCTCCATCCTCAAGAGGAATTGTTTAACAAATCCTGCAGTGCTAATTAGGCTTTCTTCTATTCATTCGTCTGTGGTTGGCCTCTCTGCAGTGAGGAAATTGCCAGGGCTGCGATTAACAAAAAAGTGAAATACACAAGCAATATAATATCACCAAATGACCCCATAAAAATCTCATATCGCTGTATAGGCAGTGTTTACAGTTGTGTCTACAATTAGTGCACTTAGCAAAGCATTTTTGGCAATGTGACATTTCCTATTGATAATAAGCAGTGAATGTTGAAAGCTTTGGTCCAAAATATGGTCATTATTTTTTTATGTGTTGACAGCAAATTATAAACTGTCAGCGTAAATTCTGATATTGTTCAAATATGTGTTTCTTGGTAAATCTAATTTATTTCCAAAGAACGCGTTTTTAGACATAAATCTTTACTATAGACTCCATTTGTCTGAAACTGTGATGTTTTCAGTTTGCTCATTTTTGGTACCCTTTTCACCACGTAGCTCTCAGTTTTTAAAACATATTTCTCCATCAAATTATGCAAGCCTCCTTTGGGTTTTTTTTTTCTGTGATGGAGTATCCAAACACACTGTTTATTTTAGTTTTGGAAACAAAAGCAGGACCAACAGCAACAGAGAGAGGAACAGAAATAGTATCAAAACCAAAATCACCTTCAGTCACCAATGCCGCACACTCACACACACACACACACGCAGTATATGCCTGAGGCATTCTTCTTTAAAGCATTTGGCTATGTCTCAACTGGCATCTCCAGCTCTCTATTCTCCCTTGTCTTCTTCCATTGGGCTATGGGCAAGAGTCAGGAACTATATATACAGTTAAGAAAGAAAGGGGAATGTTATGTGAGATTTGTATTGTGAAAATTCACAGTCACAGCCTCCCCTCTCTCTTCGATAACTTCAAACTCTACTACCCACAGCCCCCCAACCCCCCATCCTTTGATATTCTAGTCAGAAGACAGCAGGATCAGAGCCACAAGAGGCTTACTGGTCAAGCCCACTCTACTTCTCTTTAAAATATGAGATTAATTTGTCAAGAGGGGTGTGCGTGCGTGTGCTTGTGTGTGTGTTTACGTGTGAAGAGGAGTGCTGATAGAACACACCTAGCTAAAGGGCTGATATGGGAGACTGATACTGAATTTTTGAGGACTTCATTTGTGTTGTTGTGTCGGACTGTTTAATTGGTAGGGCTGCAACAAACAATTATTTTCATTATGGATTTCTCCCCCGGATATTTTCTCAATTAATCGTTTAATTATTTGGTCTAAAATGTCAGCAAATTGTGCAAAATGTCCAACACGAGTTCCCGTAGTCTAAGATGATGTCGTCAGATCTCTTGTTTTGTGCAACCAACTGTCCAAAAACCAAGGATATTCAGTTTTCTGCCTTAGAAGACTTTTGAGAAGCTTGAACTTGTGAATGAATGCTGTTTTTGCTTGAAGTATGACTTAATTTTTAATCAACTATCAAAACTGTTGCAGTACAGCTGGGCAAAAAAAACGATATTATGTTGTTATCGTGATATGAGACTTCATATCGTCTCAGAAGTGTTGCCTTTTCCTGGTTTTAAAGGCCGCATTACAGTTAAGTTATTGAACCAGTCTTACCAGTCTGTTCTACATCTGTTCCACTTCTCTACTTTTAATTTCATATTCATTTCATTGTGTTCATATTTTGTCAAAGTACCAATAGTCATCCCGACAGTATTGTTGCAATATCGATATCCAGGTATTTGGTGATATTTGATTTTTGTCACCCAGTTCTAGCATTTATTTATTGTGAGGGGATTTTAATATAAGGAGATATTTTTGTGGTTTGTGATATAGCCCTGAAATGTTGCAATAATATTTTAAAGGTGCACTATGTAGTTTTGGGGAAATGTTAGGACAATTGAAAGGATTTTCACAACTAAATAAACAAACTGTCCTCAAAGGACAACATAGTTTCTGATGCTGATTGTTTATATTTGCAGGACCTTTCTATTCAGTGTAGCTACCTTTTTAGCTTCAAACTATGTTTTGGGGACCTTATTCCTGTTGAGGACGGCTCATTTGTATGGGAAGAAAAATGTTTTCTACATAGCTGCTTTTAAGGCCAAATCACTGAATCGTTATGTTGCAGTTAGTGGACAAATTGTTGCAGCTCTAATATTGCAAGAGGTTTCTTTCATCATGTCCACCATCTCTATAAATATTCCACACCCACATCAATGTTATTCTTATTCTGTTGTTTTATTCATGCTGCACTGGCGTTCATTTTATTTTGTCCACCCCTTGTTTTATAATATACACATGTGTACCACAAAGTGGGGCGACACTAGTTTAGTACATAGTGTGCCCATCATGGACCAGCCGATACAGAGGTGGACTGGTAGCTGGTACACTTCCAGGACACTGCTGAGGTGCCATTGAGCAAGGCGCGGTACTACAACAACCAATCACTCTGACATTTCTCCAATATCAATTGTGCCCAGGTGTATAGGTTTCTGTGTGTGCTCAGTGTAAAAAACCCTAATATGAGTGAAAAGATGAGTCTCCTCGAGGGGACGAATAAAGTAATAATTATCATTAAAACCTGTGTGCACTAATATCCAAGCAGATACGCCACACACACACACACACACACACTCTTGGCACACTATCTCTCTCAGACACACACAGAGAAAGCCGAAGCACACCTACAGGGACACATTTCTCACCGTGAAATTTTTATTAATCAGGACAGTGGACAACTTAAGAAGAAGAAAAATCAATTTTTGTTTCTTCCCCAATTTATTACCACATAAATTGTCCTTCACTTGAAAGTGCACGCCTTGGCTCTGCTGTCAAAATAATTAAGTTAAAATCCATTATATTTGCGTTGATTTTATCCTGCTTCTGTTGACACAGAGGACAAAAGGGATGTCGACGCTGGCCGGCACTTACTGACAAAGATGTACAGCAACTTTTCACCTTTAGCTGAATCAATGCGGGAAAATGGTCGGGGAAGGGTTCTGTCGAAGTCACATCTGAGAATATTGAGAAAAACTTTGCACATCATCAACATTAAGACAGCTAGCAATTAGACTCCTTTAGTAGCTTCTGTAACAAGGTGATTGATCTGGAAGCGACCTGACCATACACCTGCTGCGTTTGAGCTCACAGTGAAACATCACTACACACCTCAAGACCATGATTAATACCTCACTATGAATAAGTTGCATCTGCAGCTTTGTTGAATGCCTATGAAGTGATTTATTTAGCAACATAAAAAACAGTGACGGTATACTGTACATCTCTCCTCTAAACGAGTTCATCTGTTTCCTGCTGACTGGTAAATAGCCTCATGTGTATCATCAGTAATATTCATAGCTCTACTTTCTAGATGATCATGAATTATTAACTCATTTAAAAGATGAATAGCTCCAAAACGGTGCTTGATGCATCTCTGCTGGAAGCCATGCACACAATACAATACAGTACAGTACAGTACAGTACAATCCAGTTCAACATGTTTTTCGGCGTATTTGCAGGGGAGCTGTTTTGTTGTCAAGGTTTAATTTCAGAATGAGTCTTGATCCAGCGTGAACTCTGGGATGTATTTCAAGTGTGTGTATCGCTGCCCAAATTGACTTCTAACTGCAGAGACACATATTCTCTGCTGTTTGCCAGCCAAAACGCCAAGCCAAACTGCACAAAGAAAAGTGATTCGGGGCGAACAAATACCCCAAATCTACTCCAAGAAAATCAGTAGCAGCAGTGTGCAGCTATTTCTCAAGTAAAGCACACCTAATATATGTTGTCTCCAGATGTAACAATCCTGAAATCTGTATTTTGCAGCATTCGCTGCATGTCATCCTGACCCGATGTGCCTGGAAAAGGAATTGTTTGGAAAATTCATATTTTGTTCTCTTTAATGTGCTCAGGCGACACAATGATTCATCTGACAAGCAACGAAATGAGGAATGCAAATTGTTGAGGAACATGCCCGATGCGGTTCCACCGAGCAGATTTTAAGAAAGAAAAGGCTGCAATGAAAATAAGATACAGGGGGGAATGAAAACACATATTGAAGAGAAAAGTGCTTAAACTGACTCACTGCCATTTCTTAACTGCAAATACATTTTACAGTATGTGCTATTGATTTCAAGCTTAAATGATTTGTTTATCTGGAAAACTGCGACTCCTCTTCTCGCTGATATGCATCTCACACATGCAGAAGGCGAAAGGCTCCAGGGCTGAAAACATCATTTCGATTTCTAAGCGCTAACAACCTGTTTGAATTAACCATGTTTCTCTGCCAACGTAGTCAACTAAACTTTACAGCGCAACCTTGAGTTGCATTTACCTGCGTCTATACACTGCACAGGCAAGTGGAGAGAATGTATTCAGCCCCCACACATCTCTGTCTCATCATCTCACAAAAGAGCACCGATAGTTTGTTCCCGACTGAGTCCTGTGGCCTTTGTGAGAGCTGCTCCTCTCTTTGTAGAGAAGCCTTTTCCTGAGCGAGGCTGCTGAATGCCGTCTGTGTCCTCCGACTGCAAGAGGCCAGGAGAATCAGAGAGGAGGTGAGGACTGAGAACAGATCTAAGGGAAGGGAGGAGCCGCTGCAGGGAGCGCTCAGGAGACTTTTCTCAGCGGGAACATCCCCCAAATCCTCCCCCCTCTTACGTACTCCTGAGTTTTTTCCCAGATGACAAGCGTCACATCGTGGTGGTGTAGATGGGAGATTAGCCCACTTAGCATTCAGAAATCAATCTGCAATGCTGCTCAACAGCTACTAGTAGATCTTTTCAGCTACTCCTCTGCAGGGCTAATGCTCTTTACTCACTCATTTCTCTGTAATCAACAACTTCATAAAGGAGATGGGCAGGAAATACTGTCTAAATTGCTAATCACCAAATCCGATTTCTGGAATCAATGCCATTGATTCATCAATTAATTCTGCATTTGCAATGCTGCTTTGCTTTGGGTGTCGGAGGTTTTAGCGGTCAAATGTATTATTGAAAGAGGCTTTTTACCAAGCAGTGTCTGATGCAGAGAGCTTAGGAGGTTGTCAGTCTTGATGTAAAGCTTTATTTGCAAAGCGAGTTAGTGTGAACAGCCTTTTAGTCCTGCTAGGAGGACAGTGACATGAATTTATCTTGCGAGAGAGGAGGAATATCAAATGTGTTGAATAAGGCTTTGCCTTGTCAGGAATATTGATTACGTGGTTTTGGGCGGTGTCTCTTGCTCCGCGTGTTTGTCTTTGTGTCTGTGGCCGGACGCGCAAGTGAACACGTGAACGCACATGTGGGACATGCTCGTTCTTCTTGTGTTTTTTGTTTGCTCCTCTGCCCTCTGAAGTCAGCAGAGGGCTGATTCAGATTGGGATCAGAGAGAAGGAGCGTAAGTGGATATCATGAAAAGAAAGTGGTAGTCTGAACGGTAAAAAAATCTATACCTTCGTCAAGATCTAAAAGAAAGAAGAAAAGTTTTAACTGTAGTCGAGATATAAAAACAGCCTTTGAAAAGTTAAAGCTTTGCGACTGCCTCACTACAGGCCACTGTCAGAGGGCATGAATAGTGTAGGACCTTATGGATTTCTCCACACGGCTCAGGCACGCTGTGCCCATGTGGGATTCGACCCATGTCCACTATAAATAGTCAAATGGTCCAGGATGGCGTCACGGCTCCTGACAGCTCCTAACAAGAACCGATCTGGCTTCTGCGAGAGGACACACACACACACACACATGTGCACATGCACACTTTCTTTCTTCTGCTCCTTGGTCATGCTTTCATTCTGACTCCAGTGGGCACACACTGAGGCTCACTGGGCTTTTGTGTCACCTATATGATTTGATTTGTGCATACAAGCATTAACCTGAGGTGCTGCTGTGTGAGGAATAATGGAGGCAGGCAGTGCACTGGAGGCTGAATGGTAAAGACACTGCAACGGCGCATAGAAACAACGTGCAAGGGCACGCTTTGCCGAAAAGGCCAGGAAAACTGTGTTCATTCTCTATGGCGTGTGGGTGTTCGAGTGTGTTGTTTGTCGATTAGTGTGAAACGCTATAAGTGTGTGTGGGCGCAGGGCCTTTGAGTGTGTGTTCGTCTGTGGATGATTGTCAGTATGTGTTTCATCTTTGAATCTTACCAGGGATGCTGTACAGTATGTATGGTGAGGTCCAGGCTTGTGTGTGTGTGTGTGTGTGTGTGTGGGTATACACTACAGTATGTGTTCTGCCGGTAAACTCAGCATTAGCAGCAAGAGATTTCAGGCTTGGTCAGCTATGAAAGCACAACTACGTGACGAGAGTGCTGCCGCCGCCGACGCCCACAGATAGCTAGCCCTTATCCACTAATTAAAACCCTCTATCACTCCATGTCTCACTTGGCAATCTCTCTATCCTTCAATTCCCCCCATTTTCACTGTGAAATCTCTCCATCTCTCATTATCTATCCATCACTCTCTTTATCCTCGTTCTCCATTCATCCCTCCCTCCCTCCCTCCTCTCTGCAGGCACTGAGGGCTCCCAGTGGGCACTGTGCTGTTTTGTTGTCTTTCGGGTGGTTTAGGTATAACAGGGTCCTGTGGGTCCTTCAGGACCTCTCATCTGAGGTGTCCCTGTCATATGCCTGAGGAGCCGTGGTGGTGCTAACGAATAGAACAGATAGATTATTTTTAAGCCCTATCCCTGAATCTTTTCACACACACCCTGACTCCAAGAGAGGCATCCCTCTCTGACAGCTCACTGTTTACTCCCCCAGGACCTGTAGCCTGGATCTGCATTTGCAGCAACAGACTGCACACAACCCCGATTCTGTCTGATGATTAAGCCATCATAATGGTAGACAAAATGAATACCTGCAAACAACAGCGGTGTTGTCATGACTTCACTGCGTAGCATCTGCAGCAGTGACGAGTTAACGTTGTATATATCTCTCAAGGTTCCTCATCGACATTCCCGCGGTTTGCAAGGCCTGTTTAGTGAGCGGGATTAGGTCAACTCTGTGCAAACAACCTTCTCAAAAATGTGTAAAGGCCAGAGCTAACAACGATAGTAGCTTCCTACTCACTGGGGGTCTCCAGGCTGTTATGAAAATAAGACCTTCTCTGCATGGCAGAAATGCATTTGTAATCCTGGAACTATACTGTATCAATAATCGGAGAAGCTAATATTGTTGGATGGCACTCTGCTCTCCCAGTGCTCCTTGTTTATTTACCAATGTGAAACTCAATTTCACTGCCGCTGCCTGGCCCCAATCCTCTCCCTGCCTTTCTCTTTTTTTTCCCATTTTGCATGCTCTCGCTCCTCCCGTTCGTCATGATTTCGCCGCATTCGTTTGAGATTGAAAAGTGTAAATCGCTTTCGACTTGTCCTCATGGTCCTTGCCTTTTACACATGGCGATCTCCGCCTCGCCGATTGCGCCATTGTTGTTATTGTTGGACATCTGAGGGACTCCGCCCCTCTGGAGATGACTGGGAGCGTAAATCCTGTTTAAAAGCAACGGTGTATGTGAGCCTCTATCACTTCTCTAAGCAGATTTGCAAAAAAAAAACACAGGCCACTGGTCTGCGGTTGCAGTGTTTGAGCAAATGGATGGATAGGAGGGGATCAAGTGGGTGAAGAGTCCCATTAGATATTATTGTTACTGTGTAGCCATGGATTATCACTCCCTGTGTGCGAAAGAGAAAGTGATAAGAGACTGAAAGAACAGGGTTAGCAGGGGAGGAGGAGGGTAACAATGTAATGCGATGCATGTGTTTCACTCAGTGTTGTCACTTTGTATTAATTTTAAACCGAGCGGTGAAGAGTTCATTACACAGTGATGAATTATAGATTAGAATTAAATTAGAAATAAAATCACACAATAACATATACATACATTGTCACCGCATACAGGTGCTCACTGTTAATCCATTCGAAGCGCAAACAAACTGACGTGAGATGCATCTCAAATTTTCAACAGCTTTTTTTTTTTGTACTTTGCTGCATTTTGTCACAACAGTCTATCAATAAATAAGAGCCCCACTGAGACAAATACAGTACAGCACCGTGCTGTTAATACAGTAGGTAGGACATGCATAAATCATCGCAGTCTATGAATTTTACATACTTTGGTCTTGCATGGAGATGATTAAGATCAGTTGTTAGTATAGTGATGCAATCAGTTAAGCACTTAGTTTCACTCAGGGATCCCTCAGTGCACCGTGTGGTCCTCTGCTCCATGCGTATATAAAAAAATGATGAGAGAAACGATACAAATCTTGCAGCGAAGGTTTTGAAGATCTCTGTATAAAGAATAATCTCCTGGCATGGTGCTAATTACCTCAACATCCTCAGAACCTTCCAGGGCCATCCTTGTGTGTTTTTTATGACTAGCGACCCGCGGCTAGCTTTTTCCACCCACCACGCCCCAAGGTGGTGATTCCTCAATTACAAATCTAGGCTGGTGTTGCGCTCAGGTGGCACATGCTGACTTGTCCTACAGAACGCCCATGTGTTTTGTTTGAAGTGAGCTTGGCTCTAGGAAACAACCTCCAGGTTTTGACATCAAAACCAAGAATCAAACCCCCTAATGGGCACCCCACTGTGGGCTAGAATTAGCGCGAATAACCCCCGCCAGCAGGCTTACTTCTCTAAATGCGGGGGCCTCGAAGGACGAGGTGGAGGGAGGGGAGAGCGTGTAAGGTAGGGGAGGATGAGAGGGAAGGAGGAGGGAGAGCAGAGGTGGACGGATGGTGAAAGAGGAGTGAAAGAGGGGAAGGGATTAACCAGGAGAGAGGTGTGTTTTAAAGGAGGCCAGACGGTATTTCACATCGCAAAACGTCAATATACAAGCAGGACTACATGTACGAGGCGAAATGTTCACCAGGCAGCCTGTGTGTGTGCAGGGAACAAGATGGTGCTCCCGTGTGCAGGATTGCATGCTTTCATTCTTGCATGTAAGCGAGTGACAGACATAAAACGGGACAGAGAGCCTCTGTAGAGGCAGACAGTAGTCAGTGCCTGCAGCAAGCTCAGAGCTCACAGGGTAATGTATACTTGCTCCTCGCCGTACCAGAGAGAAGGTGACACCAGTCAATCCCATTCTGACAGGGCAGCTGAGATAATAGGGGGCTTTGATTCCCAGCAATAACTCCTGCCAATCAAAATGAAAGGCATCGTGATTGCAGGGGAACCACAAGTGTGTGTGTGTTTGTGTGCATGCGTGCGAGTCGTAGGAGCTTACAGTATGCTGGCTGCAGCGTGGCTAAGATGATTGGATGCAGAATGTGGTCACGTATTTTAAATGCATTGTTGCGCTTTGTGTAATCATTGAGGAGAAAACACAAGAAGTGGATGGAAAGGGAGACAAGCGAGGATTGTTACAGATCATCTGCGCTATGATAATGTCTGCAGGGGACGAGGGCGTGTGTGGGATGAACGTGCGAGCAACTTGGCCCATTTTTTGACTGTTCGCTGTCAGGGGTCGGCCGGCGGTTCGTGTGTGCGCACGTAAACTGGTCCGTGCGTGTGCATGCATGCGGGGAATGAGGCGGGTGAACGCCAGGCCAGGGGAAAGAGTCTTTCAGGTGGAATAAAAGCATTACTGCGGTGGTAGAAAGGTCAGCTGTAAACTTGTATCAGACTAGTGGTGATCACCCTGTGCTGCAGATCTCTGAGGTATTGAGCAGGCACGCTCTAATGGCTTTGATATATGGACTACAGGACTCCCTGAAGAGGTCAATACCATAGCACTTTGTCTCTATGAGCAATGACCCTCTCAAGCTCCATTTAGAAGCTTTATATCTGCAGGAAATAGGCTGGAAAGGCCTCGGGCAGGGCACGTTGAAAGAGAACTAATATGAATGAAGTATTTTCTAATCACTTCTTCTGTGCTCTAATCGTCGTCCCAATCAATCATCGGTTATGGCGGTGTAAGCATATCGCGCCGGACGTTATCAGAAGTAGATTTTGATGTGGTTGAAAGAAGAACAAGAGAATCGGAGCTGAATAGAGCGGAGAGAGATGATTTATCATGTCTCCGTTTGGAAGGGCAGTGACACTGGGAAGACTGGTGTCTAACAGAGTTTCATCATTACTTGAGAATCTGGTGAGTCACAGTGTTTAATGAGAGTGACAGACATGGGGGCCGGCTACAAATTTGTTGATTTATCCACAACTTGTCACTTGTTGTCTGTAAAAAACAGATAAAGACTACAGTAGCAGGAGAAAACAAAAACAACAAGTGACAGAACAGAGAGCTGTGCTTGATTTTGGCCAATTTCTCTTCAAACACAAGCGGACATAATGGCCACCATCGCGGTCCCTTCTGAGTGTATTGATTTGGAACTAACCTTTGGTGTGAAATATGAAAGGAGCCAAATACTGTTTATGAATGTCTGCTGTAATTGGAATGAGCAGATGTTGCAATATTGTTCCACTGTGTTCAATAACAGACTTCTTGTGCTATTTTTCTTCCCTACCCTGTCTGTTCAATCCCCCGTTTCCTTTCATTTTCCTCTGCTGGCTCATCCCTCCTCCTCCTCCCCGCCGTCCTTCCCTCCCTCGCTATACCTTCCCCTCCGTCTTTCTCACCCCCAGACTCTGTGCTCTGTGCTGTGGCTGTGCTGAGTGACTAAGCGGAGCCCTACGAGCCATGGAGGAGATGGACAGTAAACCCTACCAGCCGTTGTCGAAGGGGCGCCATGAGATGGAGATGTCCTACACCAGCTCGTCTGATGAGAGCGAGGACGGCCGCGCCCATCACCGCTCCTACACCTCACGCGAAACCCTGCCCGACTACACGCACGAGCTACGCCTCACCCTCGGATCCCACCGGGAAAGACAAAGCAACTACAGCCAACCGCAGCCAGGTAGCACACTCAGGCCATGCCTAGGCTGAATGTATTTACCTGAATTTAAACACATTTCTGTGTATATGCACAGAAATGGTACTGGCACACATATGGTGGACACAATCATGCACACACAAACACGTGCGCACTGAGGTCTTTAAAAGGACCTATGTGAATTACCCATTACAGTCCACAATGAGCCAGAAGGACAGTCGGAGGCAGCCAATTACCTCTTCTCCACGGAGGTGATATTTCTCTCCCACAGCTAAACTAGGTCAACCCCAAACCTCTCTGGCCTCACCTGGGGTGGAAAACCACCCTTCATTACACACACACTCACCGACACAGACATGGGCGGACATAGGCACACATAGAGACGTACGCTGACACATACACACCGAAAAATTCTTCCCTGCCGGTGACAGGAGGAGAAATGGGCCAGCGCGTGCTGTGATGGATGGCCTTTATGCGGGTCATGTGTGGTGTTAAGAGAGAAGCCGCACCTCATCAGGAGGACGCCGCTGTGCAGGGTTCATAGTGATCAATAGATACTTTTTCTGCTACCCCAACCTCCTGCTACTCTGCAAGACCGACCCACCATGCTAACAAGCAGCATTAGCCATTCATAACAGTTACAACTCCTGACATGCAGGCCACTCCGGGGATTTCATGCTTTGAATGCCACCTTCTATGGATTTTGTCGTATTGTTTGGTAATGCAGCAACCCATCCATGACTGTGAGCTATCATCATGCATCTTCAACGGCTCGCGCAACGACGTGGTGTCAAAGAGCACTTCCTTTTTAACAGTTACTCTGGCTTTCTGTTTCCATAACAAACAACACCGCCTGCCATCAGTGTCATATGGTGAGGTGCAGAAAGACCCCCCAAAGCAGCCTTTGAAATGTCAATGGCAGCCGGTTCTGCGAAGCACATCTGTTCATCTTTGGGCACCAGAGTTATATATAGTATACCCTACCTAAGTAACCAACTGTTAAGGGGGGACATTGCCTCCAGTGACATTTTTTAATGGATTACGCCGTTCCTGACAAAGATCAGCCAATTTGTTTCTCCTCTAATACCCCTCCCATGTTCTTCACATTTTCCTTTATCTTTTAAAGCAGCCCATCTTGCCCTCTCCTCCCTTCTTTTCCTCCCTTCCCTACTCCCATCTGTTTATTTTCCCTGATATTACAAATTCCTCACCATCCATTTAGTCCCACATCACCTCGTTGCTCTTCGGTGCATGAGAGAGCTGACCACAATAATTACGTTTTGTTTGCCTTATTAATTTACTCAAATTAATTCCTTCACGCTTTTCAACATTTTGTTTACAAAATCAGAGCCGAGTCGCAGTATAAATGTTTGAATTATTCCAAAGTAGCAAGAAGCTGATCATTTAAATATGTATGGACCTTTTACCACCTAATGCATGATTTATATAAAATACATAAAATTAAATTTACATAAATAGTTACATGTGGCCAAAAACAAGGATGTAGGTTTGGTTCCAGCTGTGGTCAGGACACAAATAAGGACAAAAAAAAAAAGCAGCTATGTGACTGGTATTTAAATCAATCTAAGATAATACCTTATGGTGAAATGTATTGTATTTCTGAAAAGACTTTTCAAATTGTTTTAATTTGTTTTAATTAGTAGATGATGAATTATAGTTTCCACGTGACGTCACGCTCCCAGGGGAACGCCCCCTTGGAGGGCAAAAGATCATTTCCCGCTGCCCGTCAACGTAGGAGTTAAGTGATAAATTTCGTTCGGACCAAGTTTCATTTTGTTGAAATGCCGGATAGTTGTTGTGCTATCGGATGCACTAACAGACGAGGAGACAAGCCTGAGCTGTGCTTCTACCGAATTCCGTCCGAAAAAGAAAACCCAGAGAGGAGGAGATTGTGGATTTGTGCCATGAGACGTACCTCTGTCCCCGGGGAGGACCAACAATGACAGCCGTCCAAATACACACGTATTTGCGGCGAACACTTCATCAAAGTTAAGCTCAAGCAAACACGAGTATATACTTTTATTAATTATCGTATTTTTAGCCATGAGTCACGTCCGTTTGTAATCGTTTTGACATGGTTTGTTGTCGTGTATCGAGGCGACCAACCGCAGTGGTCTTAATGAATTAAAGTTAGCTAGTTAGCAGAGGAGTTGGGATGCTGCGTCAGCCACAAATAAACTCAAAATGCAATGACTTGGAAATCCCTTAACACCTTTAAGCTTATGTTTAGACTGATAAACTTTGTTAGTGATTGTTTTGGTGATGTCCAGGGTACATATACAATAATAATATTAATACAATAACGTTCAATATCTAGTGTTAGTTAATTAGTACTCACCTTTCTTTGTCGATGAAGAACTTCTTGCTCTTCACCTCCCAAACGGCGGCATTATTTACCCATCCGGATCGAAAAAACATGTAACTGTCCGCACTTTTACAAGATTTCATCCTGGCAGCAGTTTAAGGTGAGGGATTCTCCACAAGGTGGGCAGGGCAGGGCAGGGACCTCTGGCAGGGACCTGGCGGGTTTTAACGGCTGAAATACCGCAGCGGGTGCTGAATATAGATCGCAAGTGCCCAACACTTGTAGTTTACGTCCATATCGTTCCTTGTCTGTGGTTGACAGGTGATGTAAATAACTGTGCGAGGGGAAATTTACCGGCTTTTGCCGTGTCTCTACGGGAAGTCCGGTATGAGCCGCCATCTCGGTCTACTGTTTTGGTCTACTGTTTTTTAGGTGTACTGTTTTGCCCTCCAGGTCAGCGCGCGGGTCACGTGACTGAAAACGATGAATTACTGTAAGGCACCCTAAACGTAGTCTGAGAGACAAAGCTCGGGGCAAATAATGTTGATCTTAAAGCTTATTGCTCAGAGCACGAAGATAATTAAAGTTCCCTCAGATGAGTGTGTCAGCAACTCACAGTTACTCTCATGTGGATTATGGTGATTGGACAGTAAAATCACAATGTTTAGAGATATGATATAAACTCAATCTGTAAGAGGGAATAGATTTTGAAATGCGACACGCCACCCAAGAGTGCAAAAATAAGTCAGTCCATGCCATTTTGTTAGATTGTGCTGTGTGTGGTGATTTTATTAATTTAGGACAGAGGTTCCCAAACTTTTCAGACCATGTACCACTTATTTCCCAAGTACCACCAACTGCAAATACCAAGGAAAACATTGAAAGAGCCACCTTGTGTATAATGGCTATAGCTAGCCTCGCAGAGTCTTATTACTTTCTTGCTAGAAGTAGCGCCACCCAGCCCCAGTGCCAGCACTGGCGGCTCGTCTGCTGTCTTCTCTTCGGCATCAAGGTCATCTGACCTGTCAGGGCCTGTCATTTTTATTTTATTTTTTGACTTTGTACCCATGTCAATATTCCACTCATACTGCTTTTTAGGTCATGTTGGCCGTCATTTCACTTCCTTGGACGCATAGGTCATGTGACGTTCACGCTCACCCTACATGGCTAAACACAAGTGAATTTTATTTTAATGTTTCAGCCAATAACTTTTTTATGTGATACATATATGTGTATATATAACTTTTGTCTGCAATAAAATGAAATTAAATGACAGTTTATGGTCTTTTGGAGTGCAATTTCAGCAAGGCTCTTACATACCACCAGTCGGTACTTGCGTATCACAGTTAGGGAATCTCTTAGGAATAATCAACCTGTGAGTGCAAAAAAAGAAATGATAAAAGTCTATACTAAAAGGACCCTCCTCAGTAGTGGGCAGTAATATTAAGCATGTTTATTGATTAAGTAAAACAGTCAAATCACCACAAACTATTAGACACAGTTCTTTGGGCCCCCCATGAATTTGGGGCCCGACGTAGCAGCTAACTTTACCTGTTTGATTATCAGGCAATCAAAATTACACCATTGGGCAAATTTAATTTATATGTGTTTATCCTCATTATGTCCAGCACTGCTGACAGGGAAATTATAACCCATACTGTGTTGCCAGCTATTCTGATTTCTGTTTATGACAAGTGCTTACAAAACTGGGTGAAAGTGGTGTTAACTATATACATTTTTCTGTAGTGGCTGACAATAATGGCAGGAAATGGGCTGTTATTCAAAAAAACAATGTTTTCCCTCTAATCACTCCAAAATCTCCTCTCTGCTTTTCAGCGTACAGTCAATTCATGTTTGTTGCTATGGGGAAATAGCCTATTTGCTCCTGAATTGCCCTCTTGCAGCCAATTTGAGCTAAACAGTGGTGTATGGTGCTGACCAATCTTGCACCGGTTTAATTCCAGCAGAACAGTGTGTGAGCTGCAGTTGGTCTTGACCCCATCAAACAGGCACAGCAGGACACATCGCTGGTCAATGGAGTGGTCAACAGGACTGTGGCTTTTATTGAAACACTGCGGTTTGTGTTCAAAGGACCTGACCTAACACACATATTAACTGCACTAAGTGAGGAGAGGAAGTCTTCTTTTTCTCCTCAGTGAGATCTGTATAGTTCCAGGCTACAGTGGTGTCTGTATAGATTTCAATTTATTCCATCAGCTCCCTTCACTTCCACTCGTACATTCTAAACAGAGAAGTCAGGTGGTGAGGGAGAAAATTTACTCAACTGCCTCTGCAGAAAAAAAAAAGTGGAGCTCAATTGAATTGAATTGAATTGAAGTGTAACCAGAGGACTAACACAGTATATCTGATGTTCTCAGATAACAGGTTGATGCCTCGGATTGGAGGGCGTTCTAATACCTGAAAGCATATGAGGCTCAATTTTTCCCTCAGTCTGAGTCAATATTAATAAGGTTTGATCTTTATCTGATCTCTTCACCCCACCAAGGAGAATATAGATGAGATCAGTGCTCTGTTTGAGCAGCAGTTCAATACATCTCGAGCTCGATAACACACATCAGGCAGCCCGAACAGGATATAGCTCCACTGCAAATGGTTAAGAAAAATCGAGGGTGGCATTTTGATGTGGACTTGCGCTGCGAAACTTAATAAATGCTTGCTCAAATAACAGCCTGTCTCTTGACATAATTTGGGAAGTGTTCGGTGTTTGGCTTGTAAATGCCTGTCTCTGACAAACACCTGGTCAGCTTAGTTGCTGAAGCAAATAAAAACACATGCCGGTATTAGAGGATTTACAGCTCCTAAGTCTATATGATCTCAATCTGCATGTCTCTCCTCCTCTAGAATTAGACTTCTGTAAGGCTGGGCAGATGAGGAGCCCAGACTACCACATCCACCAACAGCAGCAACAACAGCAGCAGCAGCAGCAGCATCAGGAGGAGGAGGAGGAAGCGCTGTGCTCCGGACCGGCCGCTCACATCCACAGCCGCGGCTACTCTCTGGGGGTCAGCTCGGACGTGGACACAGAGCCGGAGGTGGACCCGTCTCCGAATCACGGCCTGCAGCACATGTGGATGCGCGGCCTGAAGTCGGAGCAGAGCTCGTGCCTCACGAGCCGCGCCAACTCTGCCCTCTCTCTCACTGACACGGAGCACGACAGGAAGTCGGAGCCTGACAATGGTGAGTCTAATATTCTTCTTTGTCCATCAGTATGCAAAATACCCAGAGGAGACACAATTTCAGCTAAGCGGATAATAGTGCACCTTTGATGATTCATTTGTGTGCGTGTGTGTAGAAGGCAGGCCGCTTGTGCATTTCTTCACTCTGACTGCATTTCACATTACATCCTTGCAGTCTTATATTATTAAGTGGAGAAAGTTTCCACCAACTAATGCAAAGAAAAACAACATACAAATTATAACTCTTTTCAAGTTTTAAGTTACAGCCTTGGGCATTTACATGATTGAAAGTCTCAGTTTTTGAACTAATGCTAATGCTTAAGTTCCTCTCTCTTTGAAAGCTCTTTGATGTGACTAAATACAGAAACTGTGCTATTGGTTATTTGCTCTCTGAAGTGAGCTTGTATGGGAGGTGAACCTGAGGTTGACTGGGGATGGAGCCCGAGAATAGTCTGGCGATGAACATCCACAGCACACGGCTCGGGAAGGATTGAATATCCATCGGAAGCTAGGGCAGATTTCGGTTTAAAGCTTCGAGGAAAAGGAATTGTCAGGTCGGACATCTATAGCACCTGACTGGCTGCCTGAGGGCAGCTGACACCCTCCTCTGTGAGAGAACTACAGCCTGGGAGGAAGGAAGAAGTTGAGAGGCGGGGGTGAAGATATGGGGCCAACTAGAGAAGAGTCTGGGAGGGTGCCAGCTATCTGTCTTGCACTGCTGGGCTTGGCTTGGCTCCCCGCAGATGGAGAGTTAGTTAGAGGTGCACACAAACAAAGACAGAGCTCTCCAACCCATCCCCAAGGGCACTGTCTGTTTATGTGCCGCAAAAAAGGTGGAACGCATTCAGCGGCTGGGAAGAGGAAGGGTGATAGAGGAAGCGAGAGAGGGTGAAAAAAGGAGAATGAGAGAGGGGAAGAATACGAGACAGGGAGAGCAAAAATGCTAATGAGAGAATAGAAATGGTAATGTAATGGTATAATTAGAATGAGAATAAAAGGGAATGAGTGGTTGAGGGTAAAACAGGTGAAGGAGAAGCTGGTTTCAAGTGAGTGTTAGACAAAGATGGTGGGAGAAGGAGAGGGCTCAGTCAGGGGAGGAGAGGGATCATGCGAAAAAGGCTTTGGGATGTGCTTGTTTACGTTCGGGTTGCACCCAGGGGTGCCGTTTAATGACGGACGGATTGGACATGGATTCAGCCTCATGCAAAATCACAAGATGGAAGAAGCGAGCGTGAGAGTCAGAGAGAGAGAGAGAGGGAGAGGGAGGGAGTGCTTGCGGCATTACACAGTAATCAATTTGTGATGGCTGTGTGCATATGGACCAAAGTTATTACCATTTGAGATGAGGGACTCCATCTTTATCCAGGGTCAGAATGAAAGCTGCAAAAAGTGGAGAGGCAGATGGGCATGCGGCAGAGGAAACAGAAGCAAAATGAGGATGGATGAAGTCGCAGAAGTGAGAGGAAAGGATTTGAATGTTCAAAGCATTTGGCTTTTCTGCTACAATGCACCAGGAAAGCTGGTTTATGTGCAGATTTCATGTGTCACACGAAGAGCTGTACAGTACGTTCTATGGCTCTCCAAACCCCGACACAATCTCTCTCAAGAACATGTTCTTCCTTTCGCTCAAGCATCACCCCTCGCAGCTCTCCCTGTCTTCACTCGCATTGGTATAATTTACTTGGCAACCTCTTTCTCCCTCTCCACCGCCAACACCCCATTTATTCTCATCCTCTTCCTGTCCATCTCTCTCTGACACGTGGCCAGGTGTGTCCATGCGTGGCATCCTCTAATAGGAAATGCATTATGGATGTCACATTTCTCTCCATCAGCACAACAAAGTCTCACACGCCCCTCTGTTCCCAGTGATAATGAAAGTTAGAGCCACTCGCTAAAAGACGTCGGCGTAAAGGGGCTGAAATCAAAAAACTAACGTCCCTGCCAAAATGAAAGTGCATTTTAAGTCGGCCCGACCTTGCTCTCCCTTTGTCTTCAGAGCTCGCCCCCTCCCAAACCCATTAATGATGTCAGCTTCAAACTGGCAGGAATCCTTTTGTTCCTGGTCTGATTGAAGCTGACAAGTCAATTTAGTCAGTGTGTGTGTTTGTGTGTGTGTGTGGATTTGAGTGTGAGAAAAATAAAGGGAGGGAGGGACAGATTAAGAAAGAGTAAAGCAGAAAGCAGATTTGGTTTGTGTGTTGAGCCACGTCTGTACAGATGTCTGTCTTTATTCTCTTTCATGTGCGTGTGTGTGAGTGTCTGTGATGGGGTGGCGGGGGGTGCATGTCCAACTGTGACACCTCCCCAGAGGAAGGCTGTAGGCATTCTCGAGCACCAGTCAGACCTGCTGACAAACTCCGGAAAACATCAACACCCTGAACTGACGACAGTGCACCGTTAGAGCAGAGGAGATTGGCAGTAGAAAGACAAAATGTAGTTCAGCTTGAGTTTACTGCTGACACACACACACACACACATCACTTTAACTCCATGGACAAAAGTATGTGGACAATCGTGCATCTGCATGACAATTCAAAAGCATGTGCAATAATATGAGTCTATGTAGGGAAAGCTTTCAGGAGGCTTTGAACCTGCTTGCTGCGGGGATTTGCTCCCATTCACACAAAAGATCATTTCAGTGAGGTCGGCTTGCATTCAGCCTTCCTGTTCTTTACAAAGGTGTGGAATGTGGAGGAGGTCAGGGCTCTGTGGAAATCAGTCACGTTCCCCTAAACCAAATTTGGACAACCATTACTTTATGGACCTGGGCCTCACCTAAACTGTCTGAAAAATCATTTTATTTTTGGCAATAAGAACTGATTGTGGCGCAGGGGCCTCGATAAAAACAGACCCAAACATAAAAAAAGAGCAAAAAAGATAAAAGAACTACATGACATATAGTGGATACAAGTGGAGGAATAAACGTATGCGCTTTGGCAAGAATTAGATAAGAGGATCGATACCACTCTCTTGTCTGTCCATCTGTCTGTATGGTGCAGGAGCTAGGCGGCAATTAGCTCATTAATCTAAAACAAGGAGAAAGGGAGAAACAAGCTAGCTTTACCAGCTAATTCTTGTTTGTAAGTACACAGTACACAAACATAACATGTAAAAGTAAACTTGTTGTGTTGTGTGTATAAATGAGCTTTAGAGAGGTTACTGTCCCTATTTTTTAGGGATTTAATGGTCGATACCAATACTGATTATTGTAATCAGGAGACCAATAACTGATATTTGGAACCCATACATTTGCAGTTAAAATTAAAATCTTAGTGTCAACATTAAGAATAACCAATGATGGAAAGTAACTTACTACAATGTACTCAAGTACTGTATGTAAGTACCATTTTTAGCTACTTTACTTGAGTATCAGTTACTTTGCAGATTCAAATTATTCATTGTTAGCAGGTTATTACTCATGATATGTAACCAATCAGACAGTGTTGTTGACATCGAGTGACTGCAGACAAAGGATGCTGCATCAGAGCCAAAGTAGTGCATTTTAAAATCAATTTATTGTATCAGCAATCGGACATAAAAAACATCAATACTGATAATCGGTATCGATCCTGAATATCGGCCCCGATACTATCCTAGTATTTTTTAACTATGGCTAGAGCCTGGCTGGTTGTGTCACCTGTGCAAAAGTAATATTGATTAACTCTCACAATGAAAGCAAAGAAGCATATTTTTACATCTGGTGCATGTAAAAGATCTTGGAAGGAAAAAACGGTCCACACCAACAGAAGCTCCTCTCTCCCAAAGAAAACACTGCTCCTGAAACGCCTCGTCAGTAGTTCCGCCACATCACACTTGGTAACCATGTCATACATTTGCATAATTTATGCCAAGCGGCTAATTTGGCACATGAGAGCTAATTTAGCACGGCTGCTCTGTTGCTGTTAGCGGTGTGGGTTAGGCATGTGTGAGCTGACCAATCAGAGCAGACTGGTTATTCAGGAGGGGGGACCTTAAAGAGACAGGAGCTAAAACGGAACGTTTCATTCTCGGAGGAATACAGAGCTGCTGCACTGGAGAGTATGAGAAAACTGATGTGTTTATGAGCGTTAAAGAATATAAACCTATTCTCGTAGTAACCGAAAATAAAAGTATGAACCTGAAAATTTGCATAATATGTCTCCTTTAATAATGAACTATTCCTGTGATCAATATGAAAATCTTTCATTTCATTTTTCATTTCAATTGCATTGAAACAGAATGAATTGCTGAAACTGAATTGAAAAATTGATTGCTGGAATAAAAGCTTTGAGAAAGAGAGGAGGAGGGCTGATGAGAGAGAGAGCAGATAGATTCGGTGTCAGTCCTCTGAATTACTGCAGTGTGGAATAATTAAAAAAAAACTACATTAGCTTTATTATCTGGGTTACAACACTGTCTTACAATGAGATGCTAATTAATTGACCACTTTTCATTAGTTTAATCAGTTGCAGATTTACTCTAGGCTTTTGTCTATCTTTTTCGCTTATCTTCTTTTCCTCCACTTTGGGGATTGACACATTGGCACATAGCAGACGGCCTCCTGGTTTAACATCGGTGCACTTCTCATACATTGTCGTCCGAGCAAAAAGGGTTGCAAGGCAAATGCAAACAGCAGTCCAATGAAAGGCTCTATCACTCATTATGGCAGATAACGTTCTGTGCTAAAATGCAAATATCTGTGTAATTACCATGGCCTGAGTAAGCTCTTGATTCTGACTGGCCGCAGGATGTCCATTATTTTTTAAAAACTTGACAACTCCCTTATAACTGTCTGATCGCAGCGCTAAATTAATACACTAGAAAGGTTTGAGTGTTCCATTTCCGCCATACACTGCAGATAATGGTTTGAAGAAGATGGGTTTTCAAATTGCCTCAAACATTTAGAGTCCCCGAGTTAGCAATCAAGCCTTATGAAAGCCGTAATACTGAAAAACACGCTTCAGTATGGATGTAATCCCTCTGCATCAAGACATGTTAGGCCACATCAGCTGATCTGACTGGGCGGTGACACTGCGCCAATGCTAGGGTCCAACAAACAGGACACAATGGCATAAAACACCATATAAATAAAACAAATAAATGATATGTGCATTAGTGTTAAGTATTTATGTGGTATTATCTCTGTTAGGCAGGCTGATAGTAGATGAATATTTCATGGCATCGTGTTGCTATATGAATATTAAAACCCGGAGATCATGTGATTTAACACTCGACAGAGACAAAGCAATTTGAAGAGAAAAGCAAGTCCCTTCCTTGTTAATTGTCATCAAGCATGAATTTATTTACACTTGACAGCTTGTGCCTCTTGAATTCATTTTGAGCACATTTTCAAACTAAATTTCTTCCAAGTATTGATTCATTTGTTCATGTGTAAAATATTAATTTTTCAACCGTGGAATGATCCAAGATGGGTGGCAGAACTGCCAACAGTTAACTAGGTTTTGCTTTTTCAAACTTCAAACTTTGCTGCTTTTCACTTTTTCATATCTTTTGTGAATCGTACATTTGGGACTTGGAGTGTTGATTGGACTACACAAGTCATTTGAAGACATCACAAACAGCTCTGGGTAATTGAAACATACTGATTTTTGTCTCAGATAGTGTGATGATGAAAATAATGAAATTAAAAAGTATACAGTACATGAGGGGATAACAGTCTCGTTTCTCAGTCTCAAATTATTTCTGTGCAATGTTTTCCAGATACATTGCACTCTTATTGCTAATTCAAAATGTGCCGTAATTGCTACAGAAAGGTTCCAGAAGGCTTTTTTCACATCTATCCTCACTCACTGACATTTCTTATAAAGTGCTTGTGCAATACATGTAGAAAAAGCAAAACGAGTGCTCTCCGCTGTGAGAGTGTAAAAGTTACACTGTGAAAGGGTAGAGTCGATGCCTGCCAGGTCTATACTAACCAACACTAAATGAGGCATATTGCCCCAAAATAGATTGCTGCCATTAGACCTTCAAATAAAGTCATTTAAAATATTTTTTTTTTCACAGTGTAGCTGTTGTCCTTGCCTTGAAATTAGACAAGCATGAATGTTACCTTAAACATAAATGTTACATCCCGGCTATAAACTAGGTTGTTTGAGGGCCTGGGGGACTACGCAATGTCACAGAGGGCCTTCGTATCCTTTATAAACATGGTCCATTATTTTTATAATGATGTGCCAAAGTTTTGCAGTCAAGTTTGGCCAAGTTGTGTTCAAGTAAGTGTGGCAGAAGGTTAGCAAGGGCGTGGAAACAAAGGGTGGTAGAGTGTAGTGAAACACTGACCTTACGGTTTAATGAGCAAGCATACGGCACAGAGAAAGACAAAGGGAGGGCACGGAGAAGATAGGAAGACAGAGAGGCTCGCTGGCAAGTAAAGACACTGCGCAGGATCAGAAAATCATGGCGTGGTTTGGCTTTAATACCTGTATTAATTTTATCTAGCAGTCATTCGATATGTGCCTTCACTGCGTTTGGATCGCTATTTAGACGAACTGATGGAACCTGGTGAAATAGCAACAGGTGTTACACAGAATTAGATTTAGATTTCAGATGGGAATCCGAATTTCAGGACTTCTCCACTTTATGATGCAATTCTGACATTTATTAGGCAATCTGGACTTTTAATTAGATAGTGAGGGAATTACAAATGTTTCATGTGAGCTCCCTTACTCAACAGTGTCAGATGGGAGCATTTAAGCGTTGTGAATGAAATGGGTTTTACATGTTTCTGCTCCTTCTGATGTCAGAAGACACAAATCTCCTTTTGGCAGCTCTGCAGCTGTGATAACCTCAGAGGAATCAGGAAACAACAATACCCTCAGAAATAGAGACATCCGCAGATGTGCCAATACGACCACACATATGGACCTGGACAGGCACACAAGCTGCATCCGAGTGTCTCCTCTCACCTCCCTTGTGTGCTTGTGTGTGTGCGTGTGCGAGCAAGAGGTCTAAGAGGCAACACCAGGCAAAGAAGCCCTGCTCTCTAACTTCCTTCTTGCCTTCCCAAGGCCCAAGGGGGTTTGCAGGAATGGATTTGTCTATTAGCTCGTAAAGAACATTGCTCAGTGCCATATCGATCATCTGAGCTGTAACGTTTAGGGTCTTTAAGTTGTAGAGTTGATCTAGTGGTACACGGACTCCCCTGGCTATTTTACCAGAGTGAGAGATGATCAACTTAACCCTGGTGCTGCGCTTGGCCAGAGGAAACGCTATAAACACGTCCGCTGGAGCCAGAAACCGTTTTTATTGAACCGGCCGCTCAGCCATCCCGCAGAGGCTGAAGAGCTACCATGAATCCGCCAGGTGCCTCATTGTAGCAACAGTGCAGTTGTGTGGTTTTAGTCTCTTTAATAGCAGTCTCATCACGTAGTTAGCCATGCTTCTGCTCTTGACAAGCTGTCAGAACATCAGACCCCACCATGTTGTCCTAATGATGGACCTTTACAGTTCACTGATCCAAAGAAAGACCAACCGGACTGTACTACTGTTTGATGGGGGGTTAGGGATGTTTTATTGTGTGTGTGTGTGTGTGTGAGAGAGAAAGAGATAATTTTTCTGTTCTGTCTCTCTGTGAATGCTTACGCCCCTCCTCCATCCTCATCTCGCTGCCATGGCAACAGTCATCAAATCAGAACATCAGCGGTAGCTTTCATCTTGCGCTGTCCACCGGCTGCCTACAGGCTGTCTGTGTACATAAACTGCATGATGGAAACATCACAGAGTCCGGCCTCTACTTGCCATTTTAATAAGCGGTCACATCCAGCACGATTCCACGAACACCTACACAGCAGAGAGGGTGAGAGGCAAGCCGATTTTTTTTAATAAACAGCAGAATAAGCGGGCTTAAAACTGTTTTCAGTTCCCAGCGCTGTTGGAGTATTAAAATGAGAGGAGAGGCATGGTGAGTGGCACATGAATAAGCTCACAGCAGAAGGGAACAATAGCCTGAGAGTGTACCGAGAGATTAGTGCAAATCAGAGTGTTCTGCACTGGGGGAGAAGGGCTGAGAGGGGGCGGAGGACACAAAGGTGCCGGTACTGTATGGACACACACTCAGATGCCCACACACGCTCATGCTGTTTAGTGTTTAGTTTGTGCGAGGGGTCTGTGGTGGAAAATGCAGCCACAAGACAGCTGGAATGACAAGGAAATTTCTTAAAAATAAGAAGTTTCGACCTGAGATGTGGCCATGGAGGCATAAAGAAAAGACGCCAGCTTCGATAAATGGGCAGCTAAAAGTGTATTTGAACAATGATGGAGAAAGGAAAGGAAAAGTAAGCACATCAGGACCGTTACATCCGGCACAATACCGTCCTCAGTGTGGATGAATGCGACCTGTCGCTGAATGAAAAAAGGCTGAATAACGAACCTACAGGTTCATTGTTATTCTGATAATCAGAATTGTCACCTGAGCCCGCATAGGGATTCAGATGCATTTACCAGGAGGATGAGTGATAGTTATGACAGCGCAGTGGTTTCCCCACCATTAACAATCGCTGCCATTTTAGTTTAACTGCATGTAGTAATAGCTGTTCCTCCGTCGCAGCCGTCGTGTTACTGCCAGCGACACTTCTGCCATAGCTGCGCCAGTGCCAGTGTTAAAGGCTGCCATCACAGCCATGGTGCCAGTAGTAAAGGCTGTTGTTACATGGCACTGTGCCCTGAGCCTGTCAGACCTCCAGGGTGTGTACACCACCTGTCATTATCAGCTCTCAGCCCTGGCAGCTTCGGACAGCTAATGGTCCACTGGGTCTCACCCAACAATCTGCTGACCAGTACGAGCACTGCTGGTTGGATGGCTGGACACCTACGCACACACATGCCCATGAACACACTGACATGCAAGTGCACAGTACAAACTGTCCACATATACAACAAATGAGAAAAATAACTTTTAAAGTGACGAAATGAAATGATACATGAGCTAATTTCACTGGGATGGACTTCTTTAGTCGCTGGAGAATTGTCCGTGTGATTGATAGTATTGGATTGCAACCTCGTCACACGCAGCTTTAATTGAAAAAGCCACAATAGGACTTTGGACAGCCATTAATTGTTACGGTTAATTAAGGTAAACATTAAATGAAGAGAGTTTTAATTGGTTTCTCGTGATGAGGGTAGGGATCTGGGGTGACCAGAATCTGCATATGTAAATAACTGAAGACTCCTCCCGGCCTCAGCTAAACTCTCTCTGCCTCTCTCTCTCTCTTTCTATTTATTATTTTCCTGTGTTTCTGTCACTGTCTTCCTCTCTCGCTCTCCTTTTTCTCTGCATGCACTCAAACCCCCACCACACACACATTCACACACACACGTACACACACACACACGCACACACAAACAGATCCACACACCTTGGCCCCAACCAAGCTGTCAGCAATACAAATGGGGCGCTTCTGTCAAGTGACATTGATGTGATGTATGTACATGCTAAATGCTAAACTGGCTCTCCCTGAAGAGATGCATCAGTTAAGATGAGACATGACAGATTGGCGTAAGACATCACCTTCATATTTACAATCCATGGAATTATCCCAAGGCCCACAACATTCAAGCTAGGCACTGTTTATTTTTGGCATTTTGTTTTTGAAAGGATGTTGTGCGCGTGCCCACTGGTGCTCATCATAGCACGTTTGATTGACCACTTTCTCCTTGCGCTAAAGGTTCATTTATATGCTGTCAGACTGTGGCAGGGATTGCGATGTGTACATATGGAAAATATCACAGATACATCAAATTGTAGTCTTTTCTTTCCCATTTTTTGTCCTCTGAACAGCTGCCACCTGTGCCGGAGGAGAGGGCGTTAATGGCGCTCCCAATCACTTTGCTAGATAGATCACCCTAACACTGGTTAGATAATCATGCTGTTAAATAAATAGCTTCTTAAAATGCTTCAGAATCCTACTAAAAGCATGAGCATTTTATGGGTGACTTGGGAAAAGAGAGTGGTGGTGTCAGGGGGGAGGGGACGGCACTGAATATGCATTGCAGTGTCTGCGGTTGAAAGTGTGTGTACGTGTGTACATTAAAGTGTGTGTGTGTGTGTGTGTGTGTGTGTGTGTGTGTGTGTGTGTGTGTGTGTGTGTGTGTGTGTGGATGAGGCTGGCAGACAACTGGACGGCTGCTCGGTCACCCGGTCACACTGCTGCAGTGGAACAGCTTCTCATGGCCAATGCATGGCTCTTGCCAGTGTTTCACAAAAACTGAATGTGCTAGCGCTGTCCAAACAGATGCTCAATGCCATTTCCAGATAGTGTTTATGTGTGTGCAAGTGCGGTGGGCGTTGTGAGTGAGCGTAGGTGTGTAAATGGATGTGCACCAGTGTGTGTGTTTGTGTGTGTCCGTGTGCCTCCAAGTGAGTGTGCGCGCTGTATTCATGTCTGTGTGTTTAGTTCCAAACAGATGTTTTCTCCAATGTGTGTGTACTAGCTGAATCAGATCAACACCAGCCGGTGCAGTGAGTCTGGCCAAGGTGGATAATATTCAGTGCATGCTGTGGCCAGTACTACAACCACACATACACACACACACACACACACACACACACACACACACACACACACACACACACACACACACACACACACACACACACACACACACATTGAAGAGAGTAGGTAGAGCAAGATGTAGAAAGAGCACATGCAGGCAAACCTTAATATTGAACTTGAGCATTAGTTGACTTCTTTATGAAAACGGGAAGTAAACTCAACATGAACCATCAGGATTGCAAATAACAACCATTAGGACATTGGAAGCTGTCATTAAGAAAAGGAAGGCAGGGATTAAAAGTGCATAAGGAGGTGGTGGAAGTGGTTGTGAGGTGTAACAAAATGAATGGACTGTGGTTATGTACTTACACATGTCAGGCTTTTCGTTCTAGTGACTAACATAATAGTCCGTAATAATAATCTATTTTTGTAATACTTTGGTTGAGAGTGCTGTCACCAGCTGACTTTTGAATGTTTCGAGCTGACTTCTTAAGTACGCCTTGATGGCTACGTGATACG
Organism: Pagrus pagrus; assembly: GCF_965226575.1. Lineage (NCBI taxonomy): Eukaryota > Metazoa > Chordata > Actinopteri > Spariformes > Sparidae > Pagrus > Pagrus pagrus. Next base: position 16,403,658 of record NC_140189.1, on the reverse strand, counting down.
GTGGTGAAACACTGTAGCTAAAGCTACATGTCAGGCAAAAGGTCATCGTCCTTGACAGCTTATAATTGGTGTAGAGAATATGGAAAAAGAATAGCACCATTGTTCTTGTATTTCAGGTTAGAACTAGTTAGTCCTCATGTCACAATATCAGATTCAAAAAATTATGTGGAAAAAGTAAGATTAATGCATTATTGTTGGTATACTTTCAAACAGTATGTTTCACTTTTTACATTTAAAAAGAAAAAGCTTTTAGGAGGAGAACTAGCCAACATGTCTTAGTTAACACACTTGGATGTGGTTCTGTGTTAATCCACTAAAGATGACGGCCATCATTTTGTTTACTTTATTTATTTGACATGGACGTAACAGTCACGTGCTGCAACGAGCCCCAGATGCACTGCACTGTGTTTATAGCAAAACGCCAATTTACAACACCTCTCCACGGGAAGCTTTTTAAAAGTTAAAGCTAGAAAGAATAAAAGAAAAGAAAAAAACCTTTTAAAATATGTAATAAAATACAAAAAAATTGTGTTCATCAAACATGCCTATGATTGTTGTATTCACACCAGTATGTAATCAGGATAGAGAAATTCCACATGATCCAAAAAAACAAAAAACAAAAAAACGCAGGTTGGACAGGACTTGTATGTGCCAAAGAATGGCTTTCATGCCTTAAGTTTTTCGCTTCAACATAAGTCCTAAATCATGGCATAAATCTAGTAATTATTAATCAAAGAAAATACAGAATATATCTGGATGTTGAGATTGTCTAATGCATGCGTGACACTCACATGGTCAGAGCTGTGTAATTTACACACAAGTGCAAGTACAAGTCGATAAATTATAGTCTTGGTGTAGGAATTATCGTATGTACTCATTACACACACATCTTTGTGTACATACCGCTGATAAATGAGGGCCCAGGACTGACTGTGTCTCTAACTGAGCCTGAATTCTGAGAATCATTGAGAACCGGCTCCACAGTGAATGTTCTTGTCCTTTTTCCGATGCAACCTTTAACCCTCCAAAATTAAGTTTGCTAATGAAAAGCTCCTCGGCCGATGAGGTAAAGCTGGGTCAGGCTACAACTGCAGGTAATGAGCTAGCCAGAAAGCTATGAAGCTTACATTAGAGCAGACAAACCTTTTGAGATATTCCTGTTAAGGTTTGCAAAAAGGTAAGGACCCAAAAGCAGACACACAGGTTAAAAAAACAAAATGCAAGCTTCATTAGCAAAGCTGCAATCCAAAAATCAAAATGCATGTAATAAAAATTAGGCAACTAAACCATGCTAACGAGAATCCAAGAATAAAATAAAGAAAAGAACAAACCAGAAAGCCACAGTGAACAAAAGCTGGAACACGGAGGACACGCAAGGAGCAAACGCAGACAAACCAACACCAGGACAAAAACAGACTTAAAAAGACTAGGACTAATTAACAAATGAAACACAGGGGAACAGGGAAAAAAAGGCAGGAAAAAGACAAAGACAAGAAGTGAAAAGAAAAAACATGTCACATGAGAAGAGAACCTACAAAATAAAACAGGAAATAACTGAACCAGAAACCCCAAACATGCCAATTATTAACTATACAATATTTTTGTGGTTTTGGTTTCAGAAAGCCAAAAAATAAGCTATAGCCACACAAATACTTAGTTTTACTTGTACCACAGCCACATGCACTCGACTCCAGGATGTGGAGCCCTGATGTGCCTGCTGCTTCACTGTGATTAGGCATTTGCTGTTAGGGGGAGGGGTTGAGCGAATACTCAGTTGCTGATTTAATTTGTTAAGTTTGTGTAAAAATATGAAGCCGCATTCACGATGAAGCATAAAGGTGAGCAACACCGACTGACACTGTAAGCCGATTCCCCCTTTGTCCATCGAGAGCCTCGGGGTGTATTATAATCTGTCTGAGAAACGACACATCTGTACATTTTAGACCAAGTGGATATGCTCCACCAATTCCTAAGGTCTCCCTCGCTCCCTGGAGGAACTGGTGTTACATTTGAGGTACATTCATCTATTGTTTTTTCCTGTCTGTGGTGGAATAAAGGGAATAACTACTGCCCTGCCCGAGCGGGGAAGATCCCTGCACGATTTGGCAACAAGCTGAAATGAGTCTAGCATGTGAGATGTGTTGAGAGATGATCACCTCGGGGAAGCATGAGGCGAGGCCCCGCTGTAGCTGCAGAGCGAGCGAGAGATAATGGTGTGTGCGGCTGACAGTACGTGGCTGTGGTTCTTCTCGCCAGTCTTTTTGGGTCAGCACCAGAGACGGGTCAGCTCACAGACGGAGTGGAGGAAACCGAGGGTGGCAGAATGAATGAGAGTAATATCTCATATGTCTGTCCTTGCCCCTGGTTGCCCTCAGTCAAATTCTCACCATTATGCTTTCACGCCTGATTTATGTGATGTGGGTGATGCAGTAGTATCTTCCCTTTCTGCTTTACAAGGTAGGAAACGCCAACAACTATAAACCAGTTTGGAGCTGTATTTCTACCTGTGCAACACAAGATGATCCGAATAGCAACTAAATATAAATCTTGTTTGGACTAACTGCATTCTCCCAGGGCAATGCTACTTCTTTTCCTCTGGTGTGATCTTGAGTGGGCAGGGCTTATGCAAGTGCTATTTACATTCGGACCATGTTAGCTGAATGGATTTTCCCCTGATATCAAGCAGGGGGAGTTAAAGAAGGAGCGAGATGGGCCAGTGCAATATATCAAATGCAGATCTGCAGTTGTGTGCTACATTAGTGGAATGAATGCAGGATGATGTGTGATTTTTTTTGGCCAGAGGCAGAGAGGGAAGACAAGGAGAGAGAGAACTCTATAGATTAATATGCCCGTGACTGTTGTACAGCCATGAGAGGCAACACTGTGTGGGAGGGTTTATCGCAGATGAATGTTATGATTGCGTGGATGCAACACGGGCTGTAATCGCTGCTGGAATAAACACGGCTGGTTGGTGGTGCTGCAATCATCGGTTAATACTTTAATGAAGACGTGATGGCTCAGAGATCAAAACCTCTCCAGCTGAGATTGCTGCTCGAGCTAATTTTACGTATACAAGCACAGCACAGAGTGGCTTTACACTCCGGCACATAGAGCTGAAATGTGTCTTTTGTAAAGCCAAATCTTTCACGCTGCAGTTTGCAAGTTGCAATTTTGTAGAATTTATTTAGTCCAATTATTTACTGGGTGCAGCCAGGGAGCCGGCTTGTTAAGCGAATCCCAGAGAGTCACAGTTATAGTTATGCTTTAAACTTTGTTTTGCCCACGGTTGACATCGGGGATCATCCCCACACAAAGCTTTTGTCCATTTGTCAAAGTCTCCCTCTCCTCTGTCCCTCCATTTCTCAACACCTAGCGGTATCATCAGCCACAGACTCCAACCACCCGCGGCGAATGTGAATTAACAGACGGCATGCTGCTCGCAGCACCTTGCTTGCCACTGAAACAGATTCATCACAGAGACCTAGATAGAGGCTTTTCGCACTAATACACACATACACACACGTTCACCCTCGAATAGCACCTCGAATATCATACATCCATGGTGTAACACTCTTCACACTTACACACTGTACTTTGTGATCAAGACAACAATAACATCAGAGGCAGACTCTTCGTCTAGGTTTTCTTTAGGAAGCCTCAAGTCTTTTTAGGTTGTGAGTTATAGCTGCATCTGACAAAATATCCGTCTCTACTTTCTCATCTGCTCAAAGCCCCTGATCTGTACTCAGAATACATCCCTGTTCACATCTCCTCAATTGCCACATTTATATATGAGTGGGAGTTGCTAGAAAATCAATGTCCATCGGAAGTTGAAAGGAAGAGTGAGGCAGGTTTGCCCACAGGTCAGAGGTGCATTGTGGCGTATTGACAAGTCCCCGGCGCTGCAGTAGGCGTGTTGAGACAACACATCTACACAAATATAATTGACAAAGTCAGCACAGCCCCTGCACCTCAGTAAAGTGGACAGATGCTTTATTATCGTCTGAGAGGAAATTCGTTTTCACAGTCAATACATGGAACCACTTTCAAATGGAGTTATACAGTACCGTAAAGCAAATTGTTCCCACCTCTGTATGGCAATTTAGTAATTTGATGCGAAGGTTTTCACTGTGTTAATATAAGGTTTAAAAGAATTATTGGGCTATTACTGGTGTCAAACAGCTACCTTGTGTACAGATAATATTTCCTCCAGTGACAATTCTTCTTCATTTCTGACAAGCCACTTTGAACACGTAATGTCATTTTAAGAGTCTCACAGACAGAAATCAATAGTCAGTCAGTGCCGGAGTGTGGTAGGAATCTCAACACACCTTACAATCGTATCTGATTCTGATTGAGATGACTACAACAATTTTTGATGTTTGATTTCTATCCATGAAATATTTTTTCTCACTGTGTGACTTCTTTTTAAACATAACGTAATTAAAATAACCAGATGAATTTACCTCCATTATCTTCACTCATCTTCAGCCATGCTCACCAAAACTACGAGGAGGAGCCAAGATGACGTTCATAACACGGAGGTTCACCTCCAAACTGGTTAAGTTGCTACAATCTTAAATATAAACTTGAATGCATTTCTAAGTGGTGCAAACATAAGTACATGACTACCAGACGTTTGACACACACCAAGGCGTAGCCAAGCTTAGAAAGTAAAAAACATGACAGGAAATCATGATGTTGACAATGTCTTTTAAATTTCTGACTATCCACTTTTCTGAAGCAAGGCTTAATATTTCAAGAGAGAATCACAATGCATCTAAGATCAATATTTCCTCCTACCTGTAGTGACATGCACGGAGGCATAAAGCACTTGCCCACAAAGACGGTTGAACGCACCATCAAGCATAAAGGACAGTTCCTGTCAGCAGCTCTGGCTATAGGGTCACCTGAACAGTGGGGTTGGGGAAAGTATTCTCACTGTCATGATTAAAAGAGGCAGCATATCAATGAGGAGCACATGTTTTGTCAACACCCTCCCAAAGTCAGCAGGGGTAAATGTCCACTGAACATTGGAAAAAGGGTATCATCCTAATTTTTTTCCACTTTTGCCTGATTCCACATGTTTTTCAGAAAGTTCATGTCATTCACTTGGGTACACACTTGTACCTTTTTAAGGAATAGTAACTGTACAGTGTACTGCTCCAGGGAAAAGCTTTTGTGATCCGGTTCTTTTTTCTGAGAGTGGAAAGCAGTCATAGGAAGATATGAGGAGAGACCGAGGTGTGGGTCAGTGTTGGTCAAAGCATAGGCTGAACTCCTTGGAGATAACATCTTGTCCAGCAGAAAATACTCGCTTGGTATAGAATGCTTTATTCGGCACGGCCTTCAGATATTAATTAAAGTGAATAAAAGTGCTGGACAGAATGGATAACGTGACGCAAAGGGCTTTTAAAGTTCAGCCGAATCATTGTCCTAATTATTTAACTCCTAATGCTGCTATAAATCCCTTAAATGAAAGTGAGGCAGCTCCAGTTTAACTGTCCAGCCGATGTCGCCGTCTGAAGCGTTCACCAGTGGAGCATGTCGGGAACATGGTACATCTGATACAACTCACAGCTCTGCCTTAAACCAGAAGTGTTATACCGTATATGCATTTAACTGGGTTATATTGATGTTCCATTAGATCAGCTCAGAAATATGACAGATTACACAAATTGTACAACGTTTACGAAATTCGACACAACCTACACACTAATGTCTTTAAAGGAGACCATATGCTGTTTTAGTTTTTTTCATTTCCTTCAGTGTGTTATATACAGTAGGTTCTTGTGCATGTCAAAGATGAAAGTTAAAAAGGTCAAAGTCCGTCAGTAGTCCTGCCTTTAATTCTGTGACTTCGTGACATCACACTACATCACCATGTGACACATTTGCATAATTTATGCAGAGCGGCTAGTTTGGCACGTAAGAATTGATTCAGCACAGCTGCTCTGTTGTTGTTAGCAGTGCTGGCTCAGGCGTGTGTGAGCTGACCAGTCAGAGCAGACTGGGTATTTGGGAGGGGGGCCTTAAAAAGGTAGGAGCTAAAACAGAGCGTTTCAGACAGAGGGGGGATACAGAGCAGCTGCACTGGACAGTATGAGAAAACTGATGTGTTTTTTGAGCATTAAAGCCTGTAAACCTATTCTAGTAGTAAATCAAAATAAAATTATGAGCCTGAAAATGAGGATGAGAAATCTTCTTTAAGTGAAGACAAGCAACAAGTCCTTGTAAATTCTGTATCTATATTTTTTATAGTTTGCACATTACATTAAGTCTTCATATAAAGTCATTAAATTGCGGTTTTATTATTTATTTTATTGATTTTTAATTATTTTTTTTACATTTTCTGTAATGTGTCCATAAAATATAGGTTCAGTTTTGACAAACTGTATATCTCCACTGTATGATGTGCAGTAATGTTTGACCTTTTTTATATTTCTTTGTTTTCTCTGTTTGATTGTGATTTAACTATCATTGCCATTTATGTTGCACAATCCATTGTGTAAATGGTATTTTTCTAAAACGACCTACTCATTAAAGGCAACTCATTTTATGCACTTTATGAACTTTCACAAAGTTGTAAAATTATAAACCGAAAATCTTTCTCTCATTTTCTTTTATGTAGGAGCTGAAAGCGATTATTCAGCCGACATTTATCACAAAGCATTTAGAGACTCCAGGATCACAGACATGCAGACTTAATGTAACTATTAGTGTACAAATGCATTAAAGCAATAAGTAATTGCTCAGCAAACGACCCAAAGCCTCTGCCAAAGCAAAATGATTTTTTTCGACAAGTTCTAATGTGCGACCGGATGGTGGATGAAACACACTGAGGGGGTGTTCAGGCTTGTGTGCAATTATGAACTATATATATAGCAAAGCTAACATTCTGCTAGCATTCTACACTCTCCCTCTCGAAATAGAGACTATTCAGGCTTGTTAGGCTTCTAAGAGCTGCCTAGAAGCCTGTCATTTCACATTAAAGTAGCCTAGCATTGCTGCTTTCATGGATTTAGTCCTCACTGGACAGCAAATGATATATTTATGTATAGATTTGAGATGGGAGGCAGACAAGGTTGTCTACTCATCCCACATTAGCTTCTATGTGTGTGTGTGTGTGTGTGTGTGTGTGGATACATGTGTGCCCTTGTGAGATGTTTGTCCCTCCCTGGTACAATGCATTTCCATTATAAGGCATATGCCACCTTGTGTTATGGTGAGCCGAGCTGTTAGCTGTTACTGTGACTGTCACATCTATAGAGGGGAAAGGAAGGGGATATTTCCTGTTTATATGCCACCAATTTCCTCTTCATGCATGGCGCGCACACACATAAGACACACGCACGCACACACCCACACACAATTGATAGATTTATTATAGCGTGTCAGGAAAGTGCAGGCTTCACATTTCAGCAAAATGGACCCATTTGGCGGGCGAACGACTGCACCCCTCCTCCCCCTCCACCTAACTCTTCTCAACCCCACTTCCTCCCACCCCACCCCACCCCAGCCATCCCCATCCAGCCGGCGTGCCAGCCCACTCAGCCGAATCCGGAACGGCACCAAATACATGTTTCTGTCACAAGCTTCGTGTCAGCTTTTTTACATGAGCAGGAGAAATGGGGAAAGAACGGGTCATTCTGACAGTCGGAATCACTCTGTGTGGATCTTAAATGTTTTACGGCCTTAATGGGCCTCCAGAAATAGATGCAGTGCTAATGTCCTCTGACTCTAAGAAAAAGGGGAAGAATGTGTCTGTGCTAAGTGTGTGTACTCGTGTGCCTGGGAATTCGTGTGAGCTGCGCGCATGTCCGTTTGTGTCTGCGGCTGCTCGTGTGTGCGATTCAAATGGGCTTAAGTGAGGGATTCGCGCATGCAAATGAAGCCACTTAAATCTGGGTCCTTTTCCCCCTCTATCTCAAAGGACACCCTATTCTCTATTTAGAGCACCACTTTGACATCTGCCCTATGGAGGCAAGGCCCTATGGGGGTTTGGGCTTGAGTGGTGCACTATAGACTATAAGGAATCATCTAGATTTGCCTTATATAATCTCTCATCCTCAGAGATATCCACAACAAATCTTCGACAAGCTCCTTGCCTGATGTAGACACTCAACATAAACCAGCGCCCAGCTTGAGCATTAAGCATTACCTTTTGAAGAAGTGTTCAATATTGTGGGATTCCTGGCATTCGGTGCTTCCAGACAGCATCGCTGCTTCAGCACAGTTAACCATCTCCCAGCATGGTTCCTCTTCTCCAGACAGACTCTGACTTAGAATATTGATCCCTCCGCTCGCTGTATCCTTAGCCCTCAGACAATCCATACTAAATGTATTAGCTGTGGAGAGAGCTACAATGTCCTCTGAAGCTAATCATATTTAGCCGCAGAGAGAGGTATCTTTAAAGAAGCAGCTTATTTTCAGTGAATTGTCCAGACCAGAGGATGGTGCTGCAGTGTGCAACATCAAAAGATGGGCTTCAGAGACGAGCTTTGTTAGAGGACCATTTTGGTTCATCTGAAGACATTAACGTCTAATGCGGATGTGTTGGATTACGCAAGCAAATGCACAAATGTTCTCGCATATTCAGGAGTCATTTTGAAACAAATTGTAGGATTTTTTCATGATTTCGCCTCTCGGTCTCACACACACACCAAAGTGCGCGCACGCACTTTCATGCATCACAGCAGGCATCGTACAGGAGAGCAGCACTGATTGTTGAGTGGGGCAATCAAAGGCTTTGATGCTAATCAGAGCTCTCTGTCCTGCCAGTTTGGGATGATGGTGGAGATATACAATACTGAAAAGGTTTCATAGCAGATGCCCAATGTCGGGCTGATGTGATTGCTCTCTGCCTTATTCACCGGGTAGCAGGGGATTGAAATCAGCCTAGAGCTGGGGGATAGGGCTGCACAGAGGCTTGTGTGAGCTCCTAATGCAGTGCCACATGTAATGAGCTTTGGATTTGGGCCCCCATCATGTATGGAGTTTTCCGCCTAATCTGCTAAATACTTTGTGAACCTTTCATTACATTTGTTTGGGTTGATTTCCATGCTGCTACTTCTGTCGAGATGACAGTAGTACTTTGTTTGGCGGGATCTCCTGCAAACCGCTCTGATAACACCTGTGCCTCTTGATGCAGCGAGCGTTTTCCTGGCACTCATCTCCTCACTTGGTAGGGGGGCTGCCGGTGATGTGTGTTTTTCTAACCGTTGATTTCTCTGAATGTGCTCGGAGCGCTTCTGTGTTCATCTTTGCCTGTCTCAGCTCTTGCCAGAACCTTTTTGGACATATGTGCTTTTGTTTTTTTATTTTATGTGTCTGCGTGTGTGTGTGTGTTTGTGTGTGTGTAAGGGAGAGAGAGAGATGGGGGAGAATTTCTGACAGTCTGTCTCCATTGTATTTTTGACTGTGCTCTTGAGTGTGTATGTGTGTATGTTACCGCTGCTTGTTGGCTGACAGGCTGTTGTTCGGCCTTCTGACAGACAGTTCCATTAAATCATGCTGCAGTGGTAACCCGCAGTGACAGGACGCCATTGCCTCCCTGGGATTCCTCCATCAGGGTCTCTCATGCGCTTAACGAGGAAGTAAACATGCTAAATTGTCTGTTGGAGATGAAGTGAAGAGGCTGTCTCAATGCTGCACGTCACGTGTGATGCCCGCACATCTTAGTTTCCTTACTGGAAGCAATGTGCACAACACAGCGAGCATGCACGGCTAAGAGCAATCTTTGTTCCTTAAATAGAAAACATACCGTGCCTTAGCATTATGAGAAAACACAACATTAAAGTTAATGTTGTGTGCTGCCAACAGAAGAGAATAGACTCCGATATGTGGGCTATTTGCAAACACAAAAGGCTTAATTGTGGTTGGAATGGTTAGAAACGGCCGATTCCTTGGAGGATTGTGAGGTATAATACGACAAACACCTTACAATCTGTAATAGTACGACTCATATATGCAGTGATATTTTATGCATTGGATGCTGTGCTTCTGAAATAACTGGCTGCTTCTCAGACCACAGCCACACTGACAGTTTTCCAGAAACCTCTTTGTGGTTTTCTGATGGTTGCAAACACTTCGGCACACAATTATTTTCAAGTGCAGAGTGACGGTGCTGCAGTGCTATTGTTGCAGGAAGACCTTGCAATAATAAATGCAGCTCTTTTGATGACTCCCCTAATAAACGAGTGCTGCATTTGAAGACGCTGTTTGTTGTTGCGAATCTTCCTGCGGATTGAGGCAGAGTCTGCCTGGGAGCTGCCTGGTGAGAAAACACTGAGTGGATTTTGAAGAGGTGTTGAGTGCAGGGGATGATGGCTCTGCTTGTTCCTTTTAAGGTTATTTTAAGCTGCAGACCTGCAGGGTGTGTGTGGTGCGCAAGTGTGCAGTGTGTGTGTGTCAGGGTTGTGTTTTAATTAGAGAGACAGGAGTGTGTCCTTGGGCTGCCGCAGAGGGTCAGGAGAACCTGGTAGTCTGGGAGAGCAGTGGCTGGGACAAGTCTGGCAGGCCTGCTAAACACCCATTACCCAGACGTGTAGATGCACTCAAGAGTGCGCGCTCACACCCGCACCCGTACACACCCATGCACACACAAACGCACATACGCGTCCCGGACTTGGCGCCATTCCTGTTGGCTAGTGATACCATGGTAACTGAGCAGCCTGCATCTCCATGTGTTCCATGGCCTTCTCGCGTCTCTGAAAGCAAAATTACCACTGGCACTACTCTGGGGAGACAGAGAGAGGCAAGGGAGAGGTGGGCAGATTGAGAAGGGCAGCAGGAGGTGGAGTGGAAGGAGCAGGGGGAGGTTGAGAGGGAGGTGAGGGGAATTGAAAGAAGAAAAGGTTGAGAGGGGAGAGGGAGGATGCATCTGACATTTATGTTCCTGGCCGACAGAAAATGCCACTCCGGCCTGGCATCTTTCTTTCATTCTCCGTTGCTCTCTGCAGCCTCCTTCTGACCCCAGGCTTGACTCCCACACCTTCCACCGGGTCACTCCTCCGCTCATTTCCCTGCATCAACATCTTCTCGTTTTCATATGTCTACCACATGACCTCTGGCTTTCATCCAGCCATTTCTTCATCTCCCTGTAGTCATTTCCATATCACAGGCCCTCACCTATGCCACATCGTGCCCATCTTTCGTCAGCTTTCCTCTTTGATTCTTTCGCCTCAGAATCCTCTTTAACTTTCCCTCTTTTCCCCTCCCTACCTGTATTTGCATCTCCTCCTTTCTCTCCTTCTCTCCCCAGCTAATCCCCTCCTCGCCCCCTCCTCACACACCTCTGGTGTGCCTCGCCTGAGTCCCGGCCGATGATGGGACTCATAAAGCCTCCCAGATGAGGCGATAGCTAATGGCTGTTGAATAATGCATGGCAGGCAGGATTTAGAGAGCCCAGTCTATTAGCCTGACCAAATACTCTGGGCTTTTATTAAAGACCAACACTTACAATTACAAACTACATTAAGGCCGGGGTCCTGTCTCAGCTCCCCCTCTCTCGCCATTCGTCGCTGTCTCCACAGTCATCACTAAGGCAGAATATTATCTTTTGCTTTTTAAGATTTTATAGCCCTAAGCAGCTGACCCTTTTAGAAGGGGTCACTGAGAGTCTTTTCTGGTTGTTGTGTCTTTTTTTTTACGTTTAAGTGTCAGAGGTTAGTGGCCCTTTTAGTCACAGTTGTAGATCCAAGAAGAAATGGGTGAGGCGGATGGCAGTAGTGTCATATTTTCACTGTAGTTGCTTGGTATGAAAACATGGCGTTGATGCATATATGTAGACTTTTTGTGTCTCAGCAATTGTGTCTGTGACAGTGTGTGCTTGTGTGTATGTAAGATCGAGATACATTGGTGTTTGGATGTGCATGCGTTGTGTACACACCTGCAATGTGCCCTGTGCTGCTCTGCTGCAGAATTGTCATCATCTCGTAGATGGACTTTAAATTTCTCCATGCTGCCTGTTGCTGCTGCTGATGATGAGGCCCCCCTCGCACATAATTCCGCATGATTATACACAAATGTTAATGGCTGCTAATGGTTGTAAGTGTCTGGAAGTGTGTGTCCTGTAAGTGGCTTCTGAATAGTCATAAAGTGTTGTTAGCTAATGGCTATATAAACATCCCTCTACCTGGCTATGTTTAAGTGCACACTTGGCTATCGTTCTGTATCGACTGAGTATTGACCGATCTCCCAATTTGAGATTACTATGCATGGTTTAATCTTGCATTTGCATATTACATTGGGACACGTCTGCATATTCTTGACAAGTTTGCAGAGTTAGGGCTTTGTGTGCCCCACAGTCTGTTGAGGTTTTTTAAGAGTGAGAACATCGCGAAAGGGTCTAATGGTCAGCGGGCCACTGAACTCTTGTCAGCCCGAGGGTTAGCTTTTTATACGCTGACAGATCTTTAATCATGTAATTCAGGAAACCTAAGGGAAATCCGGGCCATGTCAGATACAGAGCAGACACCATAAGAGATGATAGATTGATGTCAGTCAGTTCAACGCAGAGAGTGTCAACCCTAAACCCTTTGATCCATCTCCATATCCTCAGCGTCGGTCCCTCGTCTAGAGAGCTAAGTGATTACATGTCTGATCCACCAACGATCAGATGAAAAGCTGCCGCTCAATTTGTGGCCAAAAACATCAACCTCATGAGCTACCACTTCCTGTTTATCTGTGTGTGTGTTTGTGTGTGTGTGTGTGTGTGTGTGTGTGTGTGTGTGTGTGTGTGTGTCTGTGTGTGTCTGTCTCACTGATGTTTATTTAATCTGATCTCCTGGCTGACCCTGTGGCCAGCCAGTGCTTCTCAATAGACTCCACTCTATATATAGTATTCCCTAAATGTCACAGACTTTTACACCATGCACCATCCTTCCTGTGCATCAGAGTATGCACGTATGAAGCTTTATTTAAATATATGGTCTAAACTGTTGTGTATGAATATTCCTGATTTTCCTTTATGTTTCCTAATGTGTTTCAGAATTAACCTTTTTACATTGGAAAAAAATGATGCAGCAATCAGAGATAAAGCTACATTTACACACTTTAATCAGGAATCGAATACACTTAAATTTTGAGTCCTGTCTCCATAGATGTCTGCCCCTCCCCTCAACTGCTAGCTGCTACATTTCTCCAATCATGCAGTATCTATGAGCAATCGCCTTCCTACATATCAAAGCTTCCTGAAATATTTATTTTACATTTGAAGTCTGTAAAATAAGAAAATAATGTTTGCTGAAGTCCGAAGATCAAAAATGCAAAATTCAAGGGACAAAAAGGCCCAGCACGACAAGACCTATAAAAAACTACACAAAGTTAAAATGAAGACAGAGTCTGCAACTACATGGCTTATATCCTGTCTTAAATGTCTTCAAAAACACATTTAGCTGTTTTTGTAATTTAAGAGAAAGTTTCCAAATGAGCTGCCATATCAGTCCGGTTTAAAATCCCTTGGCACGCAGCTCAAGAGTGGCGTTCGTCCAGTCGGGTGCAGTCAGTGAGTGTTTGCGTGGTTGTCGCAGCCTGTTTTGGTCAAGCGTGCAAAGCTAAGAAAGGGGCATTTGGCCTTGCGTGAAATGAAGCCACGGTGCATGTACCTAAAGAGTGAGGGAAAAAGACAGACTTAAATATACAAGGGCAAATTAACAAATGAAACAAAGGTGTACACAGGCAAAGGGTGGGAAAATACAAAGACAGGAAGTGGAAAGTAACAAAAGAACCAAAAGGGATATAATCTACAAAATGAAACAGGAAAACAAAACAAAAACCCAAACCATGACAGAAAATATTGCACAAAGTGAAGTAACAGACAGCAGCAGTCAAGCAAATATTTTACCACTAGCATTAGCAGCTAATGCTACTTCCAAAGTCGGCTGACACTAAAATCCCCTTGTTGAATGCAGTAACTGAAGCCACAAGCATAGTGTTGTATAAAATATCAATTTTGATATGTGGCTGATATGGAAACTGAGGTGAATGGCACTTAGTTGATTGCATTTAAGAGAAAAATCCATCTTCTTTGGAGCTAGCTAAGAGGAGCACAGTGTATCACTTCCTCCACTTACTATAGTGTGGCAGTAGACCTCATTTCTGATCTTTTACTTGCACTAAAAATGAATAAATATTGATTTTTTTTCTTTTATTTTTTTAAAATTAAAACCTTTTCAATTCCTGAATCTGGGCCAAATCAATAATAAATCACAGCCAAATCAAATTATATTGAATTACCTTTGTATTGCAGTGTTGTATCAAATTTACCTGTATCATTTTTGTATTGGATACATAACAAACTGTCTGCAAGGGAGAGATGTGCACACCTTCACCTTGAAAGATAAAAAAGTGTGTTTTTCCGCCTCAGCTGAATGTCTCAGTACAAGAGGGTGACTAACTGTCTTGTTTCCCTCTTCACCTATCAAAGAAGCTAATTGAGTTTAATAAGTGAGTAGAGGCTGGTGGTATGCCTGAATAGAGGGAAAGAGAAAGTATAAAGATGTATAGGCCGTAAGTGTTTTCACTGAAAGACGGCGATGTGATCGGCAGAAGGGGTGAGCGCATACGGCAGTTCGTACAGACATTCTGATTGCATCGCTACAGCTTTATACTGATACGGACATTAATAAATAACTCAAAAATGTGCGAGTATGTGTGTGAGTGTGTGTTCACCGTAGGCATGTGTTGAGACAGCAGAGGACTGCGGTGTCTTATCTTCGTTAACGGTACTCCTCTGTCTCTCTGGAGGCGAGCAGGGAGCAGAGGGCAACTGCAGTCTGATGTGGGGCATCTGTTCCCACATTTGTTAAGCTTCTCCTGGTGTGTCCGTGTGTGTGTGTGTGTGTGTGTGTGTGTGTGTGTGTGCGCGCGTGCGCGTGATTTTAAGAGAGACGAAAAGGAGAGACAGACGGAGAGCGCTGGAAGGGTGCGAAAAGCGTATGCATGCGTGCGCGTTGTGATCGGTGTGATAGGTGCGGTCGGTGGAGTGGAACGGCAAGGTGTTGTTGCAATAGAGGGCAAGTGCCGACTTGTCATTGGTCTGTGTTAATGCTGACCCGGGGCGGTGGCTGCGCTCACCTCATTGACCGCAAGATGGCCGCCAGTCGAGGCTGCAGGTGGTGCTGAAGACACATCTCTTTCCTCTTATTCTCTCCCTCTCTCTTCCGCACACCCTTTGTATCTCTATCTCCCTCCACCATCTATTATATGTTCCAGTCGGAATACCAAGCAGCCCATCATCCTTTCTCCTATTCCCCCTGTCTTCCCATATTCACACAGACCTGTCCTCCCGTGCTCAGTGCATATATGTACGCCTCTCTCCGAATGCTTCACTTCCCATACTGTAATCTCGAAGGGGACATTACACGCATAATCTACTCTATAATAAGACTCTAGTTGGCCCCTGATGCCTGGTTAAGATACGAAGGGAGATGTGTTAATTAGACTCATTTACAGCACTAGCTAGTAAAGAGCAGGACCCTTCACAGACGACCTGCTTCTCCTTGAGAAGAGCCACAGAGTTGCGGATCAAAGTTTCACATGGCAAACCACCAGGGAACAGGAGGTGAGCTGAGGTGGTACCGGTGGACTTCTTTAAGTCGAGAGCATCGGTGGTAGATGTAATGGGAATAGGAATTATTGACTGGAGCAGCGTGGTATGGAAATAGTGTCTCTGGTGTGCCATCATCGAGACGGAAAGCTTATAGTACCCTGATTTATGGCTGCTGTGGAGAATTGAGTGCTTCATAAAGATTTGCCGCTGGCTGAGATGGAGTAATCAGTGAAGTGATCTGACTTTGGTGGATTACAGTTCCAACGAGTTGTAAAGTCAGTTACAATGCCCTGACTTTGTCCGTCGGACAATGCATGTAGAAGGAGTTAGAGTCTAACTCTGGCCCTCCGTCAAGGTCATATGGATTAGAAATGATTGGGTTTCCAATACTCTACTGGGGAGTTCTGCATGATGAATCATCACTTCATTCCAAATCGACACCAATTAAGAAGGGTTTGTTTATTCCGCTGTGGGACGTACTGTGGATGTTCGCTTGGAACGAGCGTTTTCACCCCCTTTCCCTTTTCACAAGCAACACTCTGGCATTTGCAGGGATTAGTATAATGTGTGTGTGTGTTTGTGTTTTGTATCTGTGCGTGCTTCCTTGTGCACTGTGGGGTGTGTATTTGTTTCAGGCCTGCAGATTCACGCTTTATTTGCACACGCTCGCACGTGTGTGTTTGTGCGCGCTTGCTGGCACGTGCGTGTCCACAGTCATGTCACTCAGTGTTTACTGTGTAGCCCTTCTCTGTTTGTGCCAGTAGCTTCATGTCTGTAAGGCATGCTATATAAAAAGTGAGGTTGTGGAGCCCGGTGCCGGAGCCAGTGAATTCATTTGCATTCATTCCACTGCCTGTCTCTCCTCAGAGCCCATTCTAATTACCAGCAGCTCAGGTCTGCTACAACACTGCGCATACTCTCTCCCTCTCTCTCCCTCAGTGAAAAAATGGGCTGCTGGTGGTGCATTCTTGTAGCTTTGATTCTACTCTCTCTTTAGCCTGCCAGGAATCTCTTCATGTTGGTTTGTTTGCTGTCAGGCCCAGGCACTTTCTCGTGTTTTAGTGTTGGAGTCAGAGGAAATATAGTGTATGCATGTGTGTGCAAGCGAAGCTCCTCCATACTCTGTGTGCTTGTTGTGATTGTTTTGGGATGGAGGGAGATGCAGTGTGTGTTCATATATCGGAGGAAGAGCAAGGGGGAAGGAGGGAGAGAATCATGAGGCTTGTAAAAGATGAATGTGTGCACTAATCACCGTAATGGCCATTGCGGCGTTTCACCTCCTGAGTCTCAAACACCTTGTCACGCCCTCTTCCTGGTGATGCAAATTCCTACCAGGGCTAATAACTCATATTACATCACGGCAATACTGAGCATGCTCCAATGCTTTGTTGTACACTCATAGTGCATTCTTAATGCATGCATGTATGCACACACATGGGCCTACGACATGCGTCATTGCACACACACACACAAACACCTGCACAGCTCCGTGGCAGGTGGCAATGACCGTGCACCCTGCAGCTCTGACAAGGTCAGGAGGGATCAGGACACTGCTGTGCTCTCAGGAGAGACGAGCTGAGCTCATCTAGCTGCTATCCCACTATAGGCTACACCCAGGCGAAACCTGCAGCGGCCTCCACAGCAAAGCAGCCAGAATTCATTAACATCAAAAGTTTGGTCGGGTAGTTCATGTCTGCGAAACATCGGCTGATTAATTACAAGTTTTAAACAGATCATTTAAATAGCGCAAGACCGAAGGAGGGTGCTCTTCTGAAAATGTAATTTGAGCGCAGGCCCCTGCAGTGAAGTGTTTGAGTGATGGTAAGCCTCTTGCTGTAGAGCGGAGGAGCTAGACTCAGGAGGTTCCGCGTCCTCTCCAGGGAAATGCAACTTTCAGAATCACCTGCAGCCTAAACATGATTGTGGAGCTGCTCCCGACTTGTTTTTGAAGACGGGTTACAAACAAGCAATTACACAAATATGCATATAAATACACACGTTCGCGTAGACGCATGCACGCGTGTACCGATAAACACACAAAGCTGCATGCACACCGAGTGTGTCCTCCGGTACGAAAAAGTCAGATGATGCATGGCTGCTAATTATCAGGCTCTATATGAAAATCGACTGGGTTTTGTATGAGAGGGAAAAGCTCTTAGAGCATTCAGTTTGTTCATTTGTATTTTCTTGCTTTAATTGGACAACATGATTGTGTCACTTTGTTAAATGGAGATCCCACCGTTTATCCCTGTGTCTGCACAGATGAATCAATGGCTGTTTTTATTCTAATTGCTGTCTCAGAGCCCACAGTCATCAACGTAATTACCGATGTTTCTGTCGCCATCGCTGCTGTTTTCATCATCATTGTTACCACTGTTATTACCGATGTTATCGCCATTATCTTTCTATTTTCATCACAGGCACCACTGCTATAATGAGTAAGATTATCCTCATCAACGTCACTATCATCGCCATGATCATTAGCAATATTAGTCCCTCTTATCATACATTGGGTATTGTTGTTATCGATATTACCATCATTCACACCAACTTCATCAGCAGCCATCCAATGAAAGGAGTCATTTTGGAACTTATAATGTCTGATGAGATAATGTGTTATCTCTGGTCGGGAACGCCGTTAAGACAAAGACAAATTGTTACAGAGAGTCAGATGGTCAGCAAGGGCAGGATCCCGTCTCATTACCACGGAAAAAAAGAACAAAAACCAGTGAGTTCTAATTTCAGTTGTCTGACCTTTTTATAGGGTTAATTATTTATTTCATCGAAGCACAGCAGTGGAATAAACTTTGCGGCAATTTAATGCAAGTCAATTAAGAAGCGAGATAGATGAAAAGCTATCCTGGGGGAAATTATTAAGCTTTTATTTTTAGAGTGGGGCGGATGATGTGGTTTTTGCTGGGCTTGGTCCAATAGCGTTAAATGTTCTCTAAAGCGATCGCGTTCCTCTGTCAGACAGGCAGGTTTGATATTGTTGAGGTCAGGCTCTATGGATTTTATACGGCTTTCCTGTAATAAGTGAAATTAACTCGGCACTAGAGCGCCGGGCACAATAATGTAGAGAGGGAGCGGAGGAGAAAGGGGGCGTGAGCAAACACAGAGAGGGAAGAAGAGGAGAAAACCTGGTTAAATATCAGGCTTTGATATTATTGTGGCGCATGTTTTTATGGTCTGCTACACACCAAACTTGGCGGTCTCTTCTTATCAAGGAAGCTATACATTCTGTGTGTGTTCATTTGGCTGCACAACCCTCACCTAAATATCTCTAAATTATACACAATTTATGTCAAATATAACTAAACTGTCACAACGATAAGGCAGAGTGGCAACAGGGGAAGGACTCAAGACAGTCAGGCAGACGGGAGGATTTCAATTATTTATGATTCTGAAGGCTAACAGGCAGGTCCAAGTGGGCAGGTATTGACACAGGTTAAAGGTCAAGTTACACAAGCTTTGAAGCAAAAAGGGTCAAAACCAACATTGCAGCTGGGATAAACTGTCGAGGGGTGAATGAAATAGATTAAATAAATATCTGCAGGATTCATGAGGAAAGAAGTGAACAGGAGTGGTTTGAGGAAGTGTGAATGTGGCTGTAGGAAGGGACAGAGAGGCAGAATGTGACACAAAATGGCGACAATACAACCACTCTTCAATGTGGGATGAAGAGCTGTTAAAAAATTGCAGCCACTGAATGAGTGAACAGAACAACAGGCTGCTGATTTTGAGAAAATGTTCTCACAATGGCTGTCATTTTCTGATGCAACTATTTGATCATTTTCATACAATAAACTGTTTCATTTTTCATGTATCTTTAGTTGAACAGGGACATTGCACAAAAAAATCAATATCCCCTTACGAAATAGCCGAAAAGAAATCCCAAATTCTCCGAAAATGAAAGCCCAAAATGAAAAAAAAATAGTATTTCACTGCAACTACAAGGTCTTTGTGAAAAATCTTGAAATCCTAAAATAAAGGTAACACTTGTGAGATTTCTGCTGAGGTGTTTAGGATGAATAAAGGGTTTAATTAACAACATTTAGCATTTTTAGAGTGAAAATCCCCTTGGAATGATGCAGTTGCAGCCCAAAACCTTTACACGAGATTTCACGAGAGACATATTTATAATCAAATCATAATCAAAAATGAACGAAAATTTTCAACAGAGTGCGACGAGCTGCCCCCTATTTGTTTGGAGTATGAATGTTGTGAAGGTGGCCAATTCTTACATTTTGCAACGAAAGATGTGATGTAGCGGGTTTAAGCAAATTGCTATAATTAACTAGGGAAAGAATTCGACTTTAAATAGTACAAAATACTAAGATAGTTGAAGAAAGTATACAAACACTATCATCGTCACATTACAAAACCTTACAAAAAGAACAGCCACGGAACTAAACCCCACCACCTCACCCACACTACTTCATAAAATGCTTTGTCAGTCGTGAGAAAGAATGACAATTTGTAAATGTTTTGCATGATTGTTCCGTTGTTTTATGGCCATGAAAGTGAAAGATGATTCGCCGAGGGGGCTCTCGTGTTGTGGAGTTCTGCATCCCCTCCCGAGTGGTTGACCCGGTGGCTCGTGTTGCTTTTTTCTGTGCTAAGTGTGACAAAGTTCTTCAAGGCAGCAGATGCTGCATTATGGATGATGTTAAAAAAATAAGCAAACATTTTAGTGCATTATCAAAATGCATTAGGAGGCTGAAATAAGATATAAAAAGGGGAAAGATTAGACTACCTCTTGCTCTCCCAAAAAAGTCACACAACTCTCCCTTCGGCATAAAAAAAAAAGTACACAACCTTCTCTGACCCCTTTCCCCTCTAATCATTCTCACACAGTCCCTTGCTGTTGCTAAATTTCAAACCGTTCCGTTTTCTTTTTTTTCCCCGAACATTTCCCTCTGCAGCTCCTCAATTCTTCTCTGCCCAATTACTAAAACACCGTGTACAGGTACAGCCGAACATCTGGCAGGCACATCCAGACTGGTGGTGGAACATTTTCATGATGAGCATGACGAGCGTTCATGAACAAGATTATTTTTGCGCAAGTGATTCATCTTTCATTCAAACAGTTTTATACCTGCTTGTTAATATCCCTTCCAAAGAGCATTGCACCATCATGACAGCTAACTCATTACACAGGCGACTATTAATGTGTGTGTGTTTATGCCTGAGTCATTTTTTTTACTACGTTCCCCTCTCGTTTCATTAGTAAGACTTGGCTTTAAACGCCTGAATTGTCATAAATACTTAATGTCTGTGCTACTTTGGGTCCATCTCACCTACAGTAATGCATTTTTAATACCTGTTCCAAATACCTGTTACCTGTTACATTTCCCAGTAAATCCCCCCAGATCTCCCTTCCGCTTGCTATAAAACGCTTTCCCTCATATCTCGCTTATGTAACCAAAAAGCTGATGATTCCAGGAAAAATATCTCATAAGCGACTTTCCAAAAGTGTCTTTTCTGGAGGGCTAAGTCCCAGAGGAACCTCGGGGCAGGGGATGTTTGACACTGTCACGACTGTCATCTAGAGCTGTAACGGCCCCTCCCCTGGCCTCTATCTGCTCCCCGCAGAGTTGATTTGATGTTTTTGAACTCCTGGCACGCCGGCCACAAATTGCACGGCCCCTGCCCTACATCGCCAGGCCTATTTAGGTTACATCTACAATTTAACACAACATCACAGCTTGTGTGTTTGATGCGACTTTGTGTGAACGGTGAGAGATAAAGAGCGACTTAGCAAGTGTTTCTCTGCCATTTGTGCATCCTGTGCGCGACGGGAGGAATTGAGTCAGTTTGTGGATCTTTGGGAGCGGAGACCCAAAGCTGCCTTAGCTAAGCCTTCTAAAGCACCATCTGGCTGCCCGGGCCTCTGTGTCACCCTACTCACCAAGATTACATTCTCCCCTGGCCCTCTATCGCCGTTCGTTCTCCTGCCCTCCTGTCCACTTTACACTCTTTCTCCTTTTCCTTTGCCAGCAAACACTGACGCGGCTGTATACCCAGAGCCGTTATAACTGGGTTTTCAAAAAAAAATCTAAATTAATAATAAACTAGAATTCAGTCGAGACTTTCGAGGCAGAAATAATTTGGATTTATTATTTTGGTTTCAGAGCATTTGAGAGCCATTTGGGGCGAAAAGCTTTTTTCATTTTTCTCAATTCGGCCCCATTGTAGGAATGTTTGGAATTGACAGAAATATTTTTTGAGCCTTAGCACAATATCATTGTTATATTATGTATCATAGTATTATGTATCTTATGCTATTACTGCAAATGTCTCTGCACATTAACTACATCCCATACATATAGAATTTGCAATGGAAAAATACAAAATACATATCGTTTTTCACTTTTAGATGCACTCCATCTTTATCACACATACAGATCAGTTTACTCTGCTTAAAGATTACTGCCCTGCCTTTGCAAAACATTATGTAATGTCTTCTGTGGCTCTTAAGGAGCTTTATAAAAGTCTGAGAAAATAATGATGTCACCAGGGTTATCTTGGCCTGGAGCCTCCATTAACAACTGGGACATGTGAGTTTGAAAGATGTTGAAAGTTATCAAACAGGATGTCTAAAGGAAGATGCTGTTGGGTGGCATTATCGGAAGCTTCTCTGTCATTACCTTAACTCTCGAAAAGCCAGTGGCGGCTAAAAATAATTATTGTTCTAAAATGTTTTACAGCTTTTGAACCATTGATCCTATCTTTAAAGAAAGCTTTTCATTAGTATCACACATGTCTTGTTTGGACATCGGGGAGCTCCACAGTGAAAGAGATTACGCCATCATGTTCTGCAGTAATGATTCCTAAAGTAAACCCACTAGGCTTCTTTCTCTGGGCCAGCAGGCGATGGTTGTAGCTAAGATACTTTTATTGTTCATGTTCAATGTATATTATATTTCTTTGCAGTGTCCTCTCTTATAATATAATCTTTTCTATTTACTCTCTGATCTGTATTGGACACATCTACGCGGTCAGTAAAGGAAATATAGGATTGCACCTGTTCACCTCCAATGAATGATAATATTATAATAAATGGCTGTGACATGCTTAGGAAATGTCAGATGTAGACAAAAATTCAAATGGAAGTTTTAAACATTTGATTTCATCTTTTTAGATGAATAATAATAGATAAACAAAAACTTCCCGAGGTGCTCTCTGAGTTCGCAGTAAAAAATAACACAAACTGACAGCTGTTTTATAATTATTCTGGTAAATTCATCCATTCTCAGACATGGTAAGTGTAAAATTGGGGCTTTAAATGAGCCAGACTGAAATTTAAGGTTCTCCTGATGGTTGAATGTTGTATGGATGCTGACTGTTAGAGTAGGGTAAGAAAAAAGAAAATAAATACAGGAAAGTCAGGCACCCTAAAAATTGTGCTAATTGTTTGAGGCTTGAATTTAGACAAGTACAATGATGGAGTGCCTCTTTAATTTTCAAATGGAAAGTGGTAACCTTGAAGTGATCATTGTTATTCCAGCACATTCTTTGTTCTTGTTCGCTCGAGTTGTTTCAAAGCAGCCAATTGGCATGTAAATGTAAATGAAATATGTAAATTAATTGGCTTGTTTTGTTTTGTATACATAGTTTCTATCAGATCCACACAAAGCCCAGCACAAATTTTGACATGCAAATCCCCACAGTGATATCCCACATATACAAATTAGCACATGACATCATTTCAGTATCATCTGCGGAAAGAAACTGAAACTTTTTACATGACAAGAAATGATTATTTTATAAAGTACATTTTAAAATATGCTTAAAGTAGGGTAGTTGAATTTCCACCTTTACTAGCTAAAACATTAAAATGCTGCTTGAATGTTAACCCGTCACTAATAATTATCTAATCTCAGAATCATAATATAACAAGGTTTTGCATAATGAGTACTTTAACTGTACTTGCACTTGAAGGACATTTTGCTGTAATATTTTCAAACAGGTCTTTAACTTATACTGAAATATTTTTATACTTACGTCTGGCAACATTTAGCACAATCCTGAGCATTTGTAATAAACCGAGTTGGCAATACTGTTGATGTGTTTTGATTCACACCTGTGGCTGGCAGCCTCACACTGTGGTGTGTACGAGAATTTGGCAGCGTTGTCGAAATCAAAACTTTTCTTTGTCAGAAACGTTCACAGTGGCTTTACAGTTTTTGAATGCCTCACATTAACTCAGTCACTACAATGTAACAGAGTCCGCAAGTCAGCAAAGTCATATTCAAGTCAAATCTGAAGTTTCTTAGCGCCTCAAGCGTGACCGGAGTGCAAGTTGCCAACTGCAGTGCAGATCTTGTTTTTTTCTTTTGTTTTGTTCTTAAGAAAATATATTTTAGAAGGTTTTGCTCAAAACATCTCTCTCCAGAAAAAAGCCAGAAGCAAACAGGGGATTTCTTGATGGACTCAAAGGACTCCCAGTTGCTGATGAATCAAGCTAAAAACTGAGGCACCACTTTAAAGCTCCTGGTGTATAACAGTGACACGATGCAGTACTGCTCTAAAAATGTTCCGTCAGTTTTCCCTAAGCATGTAATTTTTAATACTCAGAGGTGGTTCAGACTAAAATAACTTTCATTTTCCACATCCATTAGATTAGACTAAACAGCACCTCCAGGTGATGACACAAATACATTTCCTGTCATTTTACCAGGTCTCATATGGAGTCAGTTCTAGCGCAGTCTGATTAGCTTTTGAAATCTCCCAGTGATTTACTGTGGTGATAACAAGCAGCCTGTGTTTCTATATAGGACGATGCAATATTATATATTGTCTCAGGAGAAAATCAGTTATTAAGGTTTGAGTGGTGTGTGTCGCAGACGTGTGTAGTAAAGTGACACATCCACCGGTAAAGAAGATTCCCAAACCGCAAGTTGACACAAAGTGTCAGCTGTTGTTATTCAACAGAAAAACATGTTAAACATGCTAAAAATATCACATTTTATGCGTGAGCGTGAAATGTGCGCCATCCCAGATGGCCCGGAGCAATAAACAACAATGTAGGGAGGACAATGTTCAGTTGTGAGTCCGGGAAACCATGAAATAAATATGTGAGTAATGGCTTGTCACGAGTAAGGAAGACATTATTGCATTGTGACAGTATGCAGAGAGTGGAGACAAATATTTTATCACATGCTTTGGATGTGTGGCAAAGACGATTCAGCCATGTTGGAAGATCAATAAGCAGCGATGTGTTTTTGGAAGATGAAAAACCCATCACGTGTTCAAAGAGCATTTTGACAGAGTTTACACGGATTTTGGAAATACTTATGTCAAATATGCAGATATATATACACGAGCAGAGAGAAACTTCATAACTGCCACTGAAGCAATGTTCAAAATAGCTTTTCATCTGGACAGATGGCATGATGGAAATATCACCATGGAAACGTTTATAGACCATTTAGAGAGCTGTTCCTGTCCTGTCGTAGCAGTCCAACAACACCGCAACAATATATATCTTGTAAATGTGAATTTCTAACATCTGAGACAGTCGTAAAACCTGATGTGATGTGTCAATGAGCATCGGTGCATATGACACGGCGCGTTGGCTTACATGTGAAAAGATCAAACCAATATTTTTTTTAGCATTGCTTAAAATGCCAATGCATGTGCACAGATTCAGTATCATGGAAATGTTGATGAGGACTTGCTCCATAACCGTTTCCCTGCAATATTTGGAAAAGATGTTGCCACAGTTTTAGACGTAATGGCAGCTGAAGTGCGGATAGCAGTGACATGGAAGTTTTCATTCCGGCAATAGACACCGAAAAAGATGATTTAATGCTTTACTTTTTTCAGTTTTCATCTGGCAGGAATCATAAAATCTGTTGTTGCTTTTGTCTGTGTAATACTTACACTTGAATAGGGAAGACTGTGGTATTCTCCCAGGTGAGCTACATTTCCAGATACTAAATTATTGCTGACATTTTGGCAGCATAATAGAGTTGTGGGCCAATACTGTCTGTCTACCAGATTCTGCACTCCTTTGTCCCTTACAGCGGGTTTGAGGCTAATGTTACATTCATTGTCAATACAGCTGGACAGAGTTGGTCTTTTGGGACGAGGGATTTGCCGTGTTCATAGAGCCATGCTGCAACCATATGGCATGAGCTGTCCCCCTAAACACTCATAACTAATGTCCCAGGATGCTTGACGTACACTCATGAATACATACCAACACAATGCACACACGGAGATACAGGCCAAGCAGCTTCGTCTGCAGTCACACACACACACACATTAAACAAACACATTTCTTTTTGGCAAAGCCGTAATTAGTCGATGCTCACTTTTAGAAAAACAGACTGAAAATAGGAGAGAGAGCAGCGGGGAGGAAGAGGAGATGGGGAGAGGGAGAGTGAAAGAGAATGATAAATGATGGATTGGGAGAGCTCGAGCTAGACCCCGAGGTTACCAGTGTGAGGGAGTTACAGCTGGCTAGCTCATTCCGTTCGAGCTACAGATCTCATAATAAACATCACATGGGTAGTTTGGGCTGGCGGGTGCAGATTAAGCCAGAGCTGTTAGCTCTTTAAAGACTGCTCAATGCTGCAGCCAGCCAAGAACCTATTTATAGGGCAGCTGGAAGTGTATCAAAGCAGGTAGGAAGGGAAGACACTGGACAGGCACAGTTTCCAAGCTGATTTATGTCCTTCAATCAGTGTAATAACAATAAACTGTCAACTAACACGCCACTTTTATTTGTAATTTATGGGACAGCGCTCCTAATAAACCTATGTTTATTTCTCCCCTGTCTCTCTCTCTCTCTCTCTCTCTCTCGCTCTCTCCTCCTCCTCCTCCGCTGCTTCGCTCATTCTCTCTCTGCGCAGAGCTGCCCAGCAGTCCAGGTGGTCAGTTCACGTTTCGCCCGCTGCCCCCGCCTCCCCCTCCGCCCCACGCCTGCACTTGTGCCCGCCCGGCGCCCTACACTCAAGTCAGCCTGCAGAGGAAGACCATGCCAACGCGGTGCCAGGCCAGCCAGGGCAGCCAGGGGGCAGACACAAGCTCGAGCACAGACCAGGCACAGCTTCACAACAGCTGGGTGCTCAACAGCAACATTCCCCTAGAGACCAGGTAAGAGAATGCAACAAATGAAGAAGTCCCACGGACTGTGCCCTTATAGGTTATTTTTACACTGGTGTTTTTTAAGAACTACCATCTGTGCATAAAAATGAGTGTGTATATGCAGGTTTAGTTAAAACGCGGGTTAAACAGGTGATTGACTCCCCTCGCTTTGGCAGTAGAAGTGTTTTTTTCTTACTTTTTTCCGGTGTGTCACGTTCAACATCAGCAACATGCAGGAAAACAGGGAACAGTAGGAAGCAGCAGACCATACACATCAGACTGCATCCAGAAGACATTAAAACACTGCTCCTGAAACGCCTGAAACACCTCGTCAGTTGCCCCGCCTTTAATTCTGTGACTCTGTGACATCAAGCACGTATACATCCATGTCACACATTTGCATAATGTATGCCCATATTCAGTTAACAGGAAGTTGAAAATGAAAATGAGCATTATGTGTCTCTCCTCAACATTCTGAATAAGCATGAGATGATGGAAGTAGCTAAGGAGTGCGACATCTTGCTTGTTTCCCAGCTCTGTTGAGAGGTGCACATGCCCAATGTGTTGAGAGGCCCCCACCCATTGGGGACTGACATAGAGGCTGCAGATAATGTCACGGAGGTTAATTTTTTAATATCTCGGCTTCGGGCTCTTTTCAAACTCAGCGCAGACTAAAGGACTTCAACAGGCGTCATACCATCGCACCAGAAAATGATCCGAAACTGAAAAATACATTACAAATGACACCTGCAGAGTCATTTGACGCAGGAATGAATGCTGATTTTGCCCTGCGCTGAAAACAAAAGCCAGATGTGTTGGCTTCGTTCCAAAACGGTAGTTATGTAATTTTGCAATTAAAGCTTTTATCCAATGAAGGTCTAAGGACCAAAATGTTGCATCCAAAATAAAGTTTATTGCAAGTAGAAGGAAGAGTGCAGGAGCTCTCTCTGCTCTTGCCTATGGATATTTCCTCCTACGCACCTGTCTGCAAGAATCTGAAGGTGTGCATGAGCCTTTACAGTCAAGCAAAAGAAACCCTTAAAATGAAAATATCTTCAAGGCAAATTGCCCTACTTCACCATAATGTCACTTGATTAAAGACATTTCTTTAATCTCACAAATGAGGATCATTAGATTAAAGGAAATTCTTCCATCAGGACTGTGAGTTGGCAGACTTTCTTAGAGAAATCGGAGGAGAATGATTAAGAATGAATGTTGGACTAAAGGATTTGGACATGTTTTGCACGTGTAGAAAGGAGAAAGTGGAACACCATGCAGGCCTCAGGGGTATTATTACAGGACTTTGCACACCATCAAAGTCAGAGCGAATCTATCACGTTGTTTTTTAGGATTCTTTTCATTCTCTTACCCCCAATTGCAGACAGTTTTACCAGGGGAACGGTATCAGAGTTAGACTACCTGAAGTTAAAGTGAAATTCAATATTTTGTAGAAATCATCTTTTCAGGAACATGTTGTGATTCAACTTCCAGGTAGTAGAAATTTTCCAAGCGCTGGAATTTGGTGCCGTCAAACAGAATTAAGCATTTGCTTGCTGCATAAGTAATAATTGATCAGAGAATTATTTAGGAGATCCTCATTTTTGAGGCTGCTTTGCGAGAGGAAGCAGCAAGGTGCAAAAGAATATGTTTGCATGTTTAATGAGGGATCGGTGCTGCAGCTGAATTCTGGTATGATGAGTGAGAGAAGATTGGCAGGCTGCCACACCAGAAGAAGAGATTTTTAATAAGTTATGCATTAGGACCATAATTAGATCTTACCTCATTTAAAGGAAAGGGAGAATAAAATTAGATTCAGTGACAATTTAAATTAATCATCGTCCAGACATGAGTATTAATGTAGAAGACTTGTCAGAAGTGCATTGTAATTACATTATCTGTGTGTGTGTGTTTGCTTTCAATGAAAATCCACCAAAAACATCACGCTTTCTGTTTGCAAATCTTTCAAATCAATATTTGCTGAACGTAAAGAACTGTCTCCCAAAGAGAGATGTGATTATAAAACACAATATCCGCAGTGGCTCAGTATATTGGATGGTGCCTTTTTGTAGTAATACATTTTTGCATTTGGGAGTTTATAGTCAAATAAGTTTCATTTGATAGTGCGCTATTAGTTCTGAGCCATAAAATGTAATCATATTCATAGTCAATAGAATAGTGTCCCTTCATGACATAATTCAGATATTATTGGCTCTTTTCTATCTAGCTTTTGGTGGGGGGCACATGAAAAAAAATGACTAAGTCTTCACCGCTTAACTGTTTTGGGTTGGATTTAATATTCCAGCTCCCTCCTCTCTCTCCTCTCTCACATCCACAGATTCACTACTAATCTAATGATTTCATATTTTAGCTCTTACCGTGATGCTGCCGCCGCTGCTGCTGCTATCAGCTCAATCTCAGGCATGAGATTAAAGATTTATCAAGTATTTACAAACTTGACATGGGGGCTCATGCCGATGGAATTATAAGTGATGCAAAGACCTTAATAAAAATGACAAAAAAAATGGTATAATATCTCTTGTTGTCAAGTGCACTTCCATTTTCCTTGACGCGCATTTGATGAATCTGCATTGAAAAGTATTGACGTTGCGTCAGCAGAGATTAAGATTGTTTGAAGTGTGCATAGATTTCCTTTTCAGCCGCATATCCGTTATGTTTCTGGAGAGGGCAGCTTGTGTAAGTGGAAGGATGCAGATATGGATATTCAATATATCTGACTGGGTCTCACACTGGGTGTGTTAAGAGGCATGACAAATGTTGGGACTGTAATAAATTGACTGGTGCCCTGCCTTCTCTCCTTCCTCTTATCGCCAAAAGTGAGACTCCTGGAATCACACACTGTGCATGTGCAGCTACACATCCAAATCAGGTTTAATACACACACGCACACACACACACATCTGCATATACCTGCAACCCGTGAGCCTCCACCCACACACACAGTCATTCGCACATATCCAGGTAGAAGCAGCCCTTGGGCCGTAGACTCCGACCTCCTGGAGAGCGGGAGCTCTCATTTTCTTCCTGTCTCGGGGGAAATCTGCCCTCTGATATGAATTTCGGAGCTTCCTGGGCGTCGCCCCTAGATATTGTCTGAGAAGATCAAAGGCAGGGAGCCAGGAAGAACAGTGAAGCATTTTTAAAAGCACCACACAAGAAGACTAGAGTTCCACATGCGTTGACAAATGCAATTTCTTCAGCTGGATTCTGATCCCTTTTGCTCTAATCCACCTTCAGCAGAGCAATAAAAGCACCACAGTGGACTCGACCTGTGTGCTGGCCTCAAAAATGTTGAAAATGCTCACCTGTATTTGACATCTTTTTGTGTATGCTTGTCTTGCGTGGGTATCCCTTAGCTGGGCCTTGTTTCTGTACGTCTTTGTGCGTGTATGTTTATCCTAAATTTATCTCTGGCCTTTCAGAATTGAACTACCATTGACCCTGAGGTGTGTGGTTGCTCCATGTGCAGCCTCCTGTGTCCCCCATCTGACTCATAGCCTTCAGCAGACAACGCTGGATGGGTAGATTGAGAGAGGAGCGTAGGCAGACAGTGAAGGATGGGTGTCGTCTGTCTCTCATGTTGAACACAGCCACAGGGCCACATTATAGAGAGAGACAGAGACGAGAGATGACTGGCAAAGTGAAAAAAAGAGAGATTTGGGGTAAATGAAAAAAATTGAAACAGACAGAAAGACAATAACAATATTTTCAGGCTATATTGTGATACACAAGACATCTCAATAGTTTGAAATCTACTCAAATGTACTCCATAAGTGCTTGGGATGACTACTGGTACTTGCACAAAATAAGGACACGATAAGATTTTTGATTTTTAAATAATCAGTGATGTGGATTTAATGACTAAGTGGGTAAAGGCAAGCAGTATAACATGAAGACCAGGCTGGTAAATTCACATGCGATTAATTACGGGCACATTTTCATCCGGATGACATATTTGATGAAATAAAAAAAAACATATATTTGATGATGATTTATAATAGCTTTGTGGCACAGGCCTTTGGCAAAAGATAGAATTGCTAATATTTCAAATAGCAAATGACTTAAAATCTAACACAAAGAACCAAAAAACCTGAATAAATATCTAAATTATTGTGACGCAATTATTCACCAACAATGACTTAACGGGGTTGGTGCTTTTGCTGTTCTTTATTTCATACATTTCATAATATGACACAATTATTCCAGTGCCCAGTGCCCAGTTGTACCATCTAATGTAATGGTGGCACTGCAATAACAAAAGATTAAGAGATGATAGAAAATAAAAACTTACAGCTAGAACTCCTCCCTGCCTTCTTGTTTGGTTCATTTGTTCCTTCCATGCCTCTTCATTTCATCTCTTTCTTTCTGTCCCTTTTTAATCACGTTTGCCATCTTCCTTCCCTCTTTCCTGTCACGTTTCCCTTCTTCCTACCTACTCTCTTTGATCAAGGATCAAGTGTGTGGCACGCTCGTGTGTATCTGTGTGCGCTATGTGTCAACAGGTGCGAGGCAGCAGTGAAAATGTGGTATGTTTTTTCCATCGACTTGGGAATTTTCCCAGTAAGAAAGCAGAATGCTTTTGATAAGCACCGAGTGCATGGGCCGACTCATTTTCTACATTGTAAAAGTGGGCGGGATGAAACTAATCATTTGAACAAGTGGGTGGAACTTGTCCTACCCTAGTATAATGTCTCTGGCACTCAGGATGCCGCCATTAAAACCTGGAAGAGACAAGCCCTAGTCAATCTTAATAAAGTTGAGTACATAGTTGACTCCTAAATAAAAGAGCAACAGTAGATTCAAAACCTCTCTGCACTGAAACAGTTAAAAAATGTTTCACCTTGTTTTTAATTAGATTTTATTTTGACCCCTTTTTTTGTGATGCACGTTTTTCCTTCTGTCGTGCACTTTCAATAACCTCTACAATTTAGGTCCCATGGAAATTAACTTGCCTTGAGATAAAGTCGGTGGTTTCCTATGCAAATCATTGTGCAAAGCGAATTTTCTTGAATTTCTAATGGAATCTGCATTGCAAAATGGAATTAGCACGACTCAAGGTTTATGATCTGAGTTATTCTGTCATGCATCATGATACCTAAACTTAATTCTAGGAAATTCTTGCAACGCTCACCATCCTGCTTTTAAGGCATATCATAGGCACATCCATCTTCAAGGCTGAATATGAGACTAAAAATCACTTGAGAAGATGGATGTGTTTTTGCCGTGTGTGAGGGCAAATGGACGAGCGGGTGCAGTCTGGTGTCCAACGACGCTGTCAGTCTGCTGTCTGGCCCCACTTTAATGGCCTGTCCTCTGAGGGCCCTTCAGAGACCGCGGTCCTACCAGCAGCCACTGACCTCACACCCCGCGCCGCACGGACAGAATAACACTCTGGCTAGCTACACGTCTGCCCCAACATATCACACTCACAGCCGGTGTTAACCCTCGGAAAGGAACACGGTAACCTGGGGCGATCATTGCTGTTGGAGGATTCCAGGAGCTTCGGGGTATTTTTTTGCTATGGAAAATACACACACACTGCAGAGAGGAAAATAATGAGTCATGCCTGTTTTTTTTTTTGCCTCTGATGTTTCCCCCAACACAGCCATTCTTTGTTTGCCCACACCGGCAGCCTTTGTTCATTTTTTGATGGAAGTCAATATGGCCGCAGCAAGCTGGAACTGCTTATAATTGCCTTCTTGCCAGATCCACGTTTCCAAATTGCATAATTTCCTCGCCCCCAAATTTTTGCTTCCTCGGCTGACACCCTCCAACTCTCGCCCTCCATTATCCAAACACAATATAGATGAAATGCTACCTCACTTAATTGCCCTTCAGCTTAGTTTCCTATCATCATATGCCATCTAACGCGCTCTTTTCATAATGAAAATGAACTTCATCTTCGTTTAACTAATACAGCAGCATAACTTAAGTAGTTGCTTTGATGACTCAGAAAAGGAATAGGTAAGTCATTGATCCTTGGCTGCCAGGGCTTTTTTATTCTCTTTCATATCAGTGCTGCTCTGCATCACAGTAGCTGCTCATAATGTTGCACCAGAGAGGCACTTTGTCGAATTTGGGTTCGTCTCTGATGAAAGACTTGGACGGGAAAAGAGCTTATACTTTCACATTCTGTCACATATATGGTATCTGTGGTGTGCTATGGGTATATTACAGTGCAGCCAACACTGTTTAATATTAATATAAGGAGACATATTGTCCTCATTTTCGGGTTCATAATATTATTTTGGGTTACTATTAGAATAGGTTTACATGCTTTTGTGCTCAAAAAACCCATCGGTTTTCTCATTCTGTCCAGTGCTGCAGCACTGAATCCCCCTCTGTCTGAAACGCCCTTATTTAGCTCCTGTCTCTTTAAGGCCCCCCTCCTGAATACCCAGTCTCATCTGATTGGTCAGCTTACACATGCCTGACCCAGCATCGCTTACAACAACAAAGCAGCTGTGCTTAATCAATTATTTATTTATTTATAACCACTTATTTGCAATACTGGCTGATAGGCATTAATTATGCAAATGTGTGACATGGTGATGTGGTGTGATGTCACAAAGTCACGGCGGGACTACTGACTAGCCATTTCAAGAGCAGTGTTTTCCGTGGGAGAGAGGAGCTTCTGTTGGTGCTCACTTTGACCTTTTTAACTTCTACATGCCTTCTAACATGAACAAGAACATGTATAAAACACTGAAGGAAAGGGAAAAAAAAAAAGCATAATAGGTCTCCTTTAACTGGTTATAGCACACTAAATGTGAATAATGTCCATGTTTTACATTCATCACGTCTATCGCTCACCTTCCAGAGTTTATGGCAGAACGTAATATAAATTGCAAGAGGAATCGCAGCGCTTAGGCACTTAGACAACTTTTCTTCCTTGATTTTAGTTTTCTGGATGAATGTTTGATGATGCATTACTTGCAAGTTTAGGAGACCACTTAAATTAAAAGCACGCAAATGCAGCCAAACTAGTGGGGCAGTAAGGATGAGACTGAATTACTTTATTCTAGACAGTACAGTATTGAAAGCTTTTAAGACAGGTGAGGTTTAGGGCGACTGCAGCTTCATGCAGTGGCAAATTAGAGCAATCCGCCCTGTGTGTGATATCTGAATTCCGAAACCATCATTTAAAAAATAGCAGGAGAGGGGTCTCTAAAATCTCTCACCTTGGGGGCCCTTTAAATGAGTTTCAGTCAGGCGTACTTCAGAGTTAGTCTGAATTCCTCTGAGTGCATATTTGCATAAATAGAATCAGAATAAGGCACCAGATACCCAAGAAAAGATGATGTCTGTGCTGGGCTAAGCTAATTGGCGAAGGATGGAACTCTTGTCCTAGATAGGCCTTCGATTGTTTCCAAATTCATGCTATAATCTACTTTCGAAAGACAAAAACAGTGGTCCCAGGGGTGGCAGGTAGTTTGTGGGACACACAATGCAGAACAGCTCCCTTCTCATAAGATTAGGGCAGCAATTAATTGTCTGTTTGCCAAACCCCTCCCCGAAATAGAGTGCAAAATCATAATTTATCAACCAAGCTTTAGATTTGTCCACAGTGGTGTGGACAGGGATGTGTTTAGAGGGATACTTGGCATTCAAAGAGTTTGTTGGTGGTTGACACCCACAAACAAACAAGAAAAGGTGTAAGGAATGGATTAAACAGTGTTCATCTGCTCTAATGCCAGCAGCAATCGTTAGCATGTCTCTCTAACTAGCTTATTACCCACAGTAGTAATCGAGTGTTGCTCCTGAGGCCAAGGAGAGCCTTATTGAATAACTGCTTCAGCTTGTGTAGTTACAGGTTATGTTGGGTAAAAAAAGCCCTGTTCACATTAAGCACATCCACTCTGCAGTATTTCAGAGTTGAGGGTAATATTAGCAGCGCTGTCCTGCTCTTTATTGGATTCAGGGAAGTTTAAACTCCAGTGAACCCAGATAACATTATGTTTGCAAAACACATCATCAACAGTGAGCTTTTTCTCCTGCAAGGTAAAAAAGTGCAAGCATATTTCCTGAAAAGGAAGGCGAAGCTAAGCAGCCAGACAGTCTTACAGTTTTCCTTATAATTATCATACTGTCAGGATTAGCTAGCTCACTGACAAAAAAATATGCTCCTTTATTTTTTTATGTCTTCTCCGTGGTTCATCAACTGGTGAGGATGCTGACTTTTTGTCAAGCAAACGCAACTTCAGCCTCTGCCTTTCAGAACAATTGCTACTGAATGATCAGATTTTTTTTTAGGAAATACTACGATCCTCTTGCTCCTCCACTACTACACAATCCAATGGAGAGGTGGGGCAATTTGCTAACAAGGGCCCCCTTGTGCAACAACAGCTTGACTTTATCATGGTTGCTTTTTGCAGGCTGGGGTTAGGCAAGTTCACATTATATTTACAAAAAATAATGATTCCAGAGGTCAACAAAAATACCACCATTCGGGTTTTTCAACAATAAACAACAACAGATAGAAATTCAGTTTGTTGTGAAGTTTCGTTTCTCAAGTCTGTCCGGAGTAAACCCTCTTCTCAAAGAAATCAATGAAGGATCCCTGTAACATCTCTGACGCTGTCGGAGTTACTTCTGTGCCAGTCAGTTGATTGTCTTTGTGCACATAGGAGTGTGTGGAAGTTCATCTGCAGGTTAGCTAGCTGTGTCGTGTTGTTTTTTTCGTTTGTTGGTGGTGGGGAGTGGGGTGGTCGTCACTGATCCTGCCTTTAAATTCCATGATTGAAAGTGAAAGGGCATTTCAACTGACATTTTATTTATAACCATATGATACCTCTGCCACTACTTGCATACTCAAGACCATTGTTATAAGATTGCCCTTTTAACATGACTCAGCTGTAGACAGTCAATTGGAGCCTATGTTTTCAACTCTGTCTGCCTCTCTCTAAAATCAAGACCCATTATTTCAAATAGTAGCCCACTCAGATTTCGAGTGGTAAATCTGCCGCAATTACCATTTTAAAATGTACCGTGCAACAGTCACTAAGGGAGGGGGTAAACAGTCAATTGCAGGTTAGAATGAAATTTCTAACCTTTGTGTTTCTTTGTGTTTTTCCAACAGACACTTCTTGTTCAAGCAGGGCTCTGGTTCATCGGCTCTACTGTCAGGAGCCGGGCAGGGTTACCCCCTGACGTCTGGAACTGTGTACTCGCCTCCGCCCCGGCCTCTTCCTCGCAGCAGCGTGACCAGACCACTGTTTACCTTCAACAAGCCTCACCGCTGCTGCAACTGGAAGTGTACGGCCCTGTCTGCGTCGCTCCTCACCCTCACCCTGGCCCTGTTGCTCACATACGTCATCGGTGAGTTTCAGCACACATCAGTCATCGTGCTCCCATGTCTGTCCTGTCCAGCTGCACAAGGAGATTTGCTTTTGTTTGTTTTGATTATATTTCGAGATTCAACATTTTCAAAACAGATCGCTGGAGGGGCCAGGAAATTGGGAGGCTTGTCAAGAGGCTGCCTAATTAATTCAAAAAAGAATCAATAAAGAATACAGAAACAAACCCGACAGTGGTTTGGAGTACACACAAAATGTTGCAGGCATCAAAGGGTAAAAAAATACAGGAACAAAAAAAAAGGAAAAGAAGCGGAGGAGAAGATCGATAGGGATCAAAGCAGGACTGCTGAAAATTTTGCACTCTTACTTTGAAGGAGCTGGCTTTAAAAACAGCAGGTAGTGCATTTCAAACGTGACCCTCTGTAGGATGTTCTAAATTGTAAATTAGCTGTGCGGACCGACGCACACAAAACTGGTAATTATTCTGTGATGAATACACACATTAGGCACTAACTTATTCATTGTTTTTCTGACTCTTTCTCTCACACACACAGCGACACATACACTCACACCTTATTACTTCTCTGACTTTTTCCAGACTTGTTTCCATGATATGAATCAATCCAGGTTTGTTTTAGCTGACGACCTTATTGTCTGTGCCTTTTTTCCAATGTTTTATATATTTCTTATTTGTTCATTTATTATTTATTTGTTTTCAGGTGAGATCTTATTACTTAACCCCCTCGTTTCTTGTCTTTTTTTTTTTCATCTCACTTGTCTCAGCATGTGCCTGTGCTTGAGTGAATCTGAATACTTCCACCACCACTCATATAACTGCAGATAAATGCAGCATATTTCTAAGGGCCCTCATCAACACAGATTGACCCCAGACTTTATGATTGATACTAATTTTGAAATAATTAGTAAGTCCCTGTTGCTGTTTTTAAGTCTGGCAGATAATCAGCAGAGTTTGTCAAAGTCACATACCAAATTTATTCATCGATCCCCGTCCGGTTGCACCAACTCCCTGTTCATGCTCAACCTTGGCCCGGCTCTCCACCTCAGCACATCGTCTCCCCTCCACCCCTCCCCGAGTGCAGATATCGCAACCCTCCACCCAGCCGGTTCATTTCCCTCCTGTGGTGGTGCTCAAGGTCACGCCGGAGCAAGCGGGGGTTCGCATTAATCACACACACACATACATAGACACACACACACACACACACACACACACACACACGCACACACATCACAGACAGACATCACACACACACACTGGTGAATCCATGCAGATTAATCCCCAGGCTGAACCATGCTATTCCATTAATGTCCCGGCCCCGGTAATTAGTGCATTAGTGAGGAGTGTGAGTGATGACTTGGAGACGACATCACCTTTTAATTGGTGTCATGCTCCACTCCTGCTTGGCAATGATCGATCTCAGTGTTGACATCACCATGGCAACGGCGCAAAGACGTACGTGATGTAAGCACAGATGATATGTTAGCCTGTAAATCAAAGATATTCAAATAGGAAGATTAAAGTGGTCATGGGCTTAATGTCTTTGTCTAGGGGGAGAGGTTGAGACACAGGCCACCAGATGATTAGGTTCTCTCATTACATAATGCTTCAGTAATTTTAATGAATTAATTAACAGTCACTGACAGGAAGAGAAAAAAGTCACCCCCCATTAATTTTTTTCACGCTTTTTCATCTTCACAGAATAATAGCCATGTTGACTTTAGCTGTATTTATTGATTTTTGAGTTGGGCTCTCATTAATTCAGGTTCTTATTGAAGATTCATTCTTATTATCATAAATATTAGAATAAGAAACAGAATAAATGATATGCACTGTTTAAAATATGTTAATGAGTTATGTTTTATTCCAAATTTAATCAGCTCCTGCAGGCTATTGTACTGAACTAAGCTGGGCAGTTGTTCTGTTGTGCATATTTATTTATATTTATTTTTCATGCTGATAAGATGCAAGTAGAGCTGGAACCATTAGTCAATTAGTTGACGAGACAGCCAAGATAAAATTTTAATTTTCAAGCAGAAGTGCCAAATATTTCTTTGTTTCCAGCCTCTCAGTTTTGAGAATTTGTGACCTCCCTTTGTCATATGTGGTATGTGTCAAGGTTAACTCAAAATGGGATCCAAACGCAAGAAACGAGGAGGCAGGCAGGTGAACGAACAAAAGGCGAGCTTAATAACAAAGCTGGCATCCAAACATCAAATCCAAAAATCCAAAACACGATTGTGAAAGGAAGTCGACAAAAGGCTGGCAACAGAATGAAACAAAAACAGACGAAGCAGGCAAATCCAAGAATCAAGAAGTCCAAAAATTACAAAAACTAAAAGAGGCAGGAAGCAAAGAAGCTCCGGTAACGAGAACTGACAAAGAGTAAGTGAGAAACAGAAGCTTCAATAGACAGCGACTAATTAACACATAAACACAGGTGAACTGGAAAAAGGACAAAGGGAGGAGGTGAAAAGCAAAACATGACACATGAGGAGAGAACTACTGTACAAAATCAAACAGGAACTAACTAAACCAGAAACTCAAACCATGACTTTTTTCTGGCATTTTATAAGATCAAATCAAATACATTTCATATATATAGCCTAAAATCACAATCACGTTGCCTCAGTGGGCTTTATAGTCTGTACAGTGAACGACATCCTCTTTCCTTATAGAATCGAGTCAGGAAAAACTTCCCAGAATAGACCAAAAAAATGATTGGAATAATTAAGGTAACTACAGAAACACGAATGCCAGTATTTTGTGTATTATCAGCATGATACTGCAGATACTGCTAACTGAATCAAGACATTTGCAACATTTAAAAAAATATGACATATTCCTTTACAGCCGTGCCAAGCTGGAGTCCAACATTTCAGGACGCTGGAGACGCTTCCCCCTCAAAATCGTCTTACCGCAGCTGTTACATTTGGCCCGAATCTTCATGTTTTCTCATGATGCTCAGCCAAACTTTACACCGCTCGCCGCAGTCATCCGTGGTTCAGCATGAAACCGAGCTGATATCTGATCTCACATGCTAAGTGAAGGGAGGCACAGAGTGACCGGTGGTGTAACAGCGAGTACCTTAGTTGCAGCAGATCTTGAACACTTGATGTAGCTCTTAATAATTCACCGTCTGACATTGATGATTTGTCACCAATCCTCGCTTTGACAGTTTGGAATCCTAAAACCCACCTCAAATTACTGCCTGTCCTTAAAGCTCTTTGTGCAAATGATGCGACTTGTTTATTAATTTGGGGAAAAGTAACCCGGCAAATAACGAGGCAATAATACTATGTCTCAAATTAAGGTTTCCAATTAGCTCAACAATAGGACGATGCATGATTGCAGAGATAACGCTGTGCCTGAGTGATTGCGGCGAATGCCCCCTGTTGTGATTAGCTAAGGCAGTCCTCGTCTCTTTCTTTATTGCCCTCTTTCCTCTCCTCCCATACCCCCTGGTGTTGCAGGGGCTGTGAATAGCTTTGTTAATTTGTTTATCTCCCAACGTACCCCTCCCTCCTGCAGTCGTAGCTTGTTATTAAGCACAACACGGCCATCAGATATGAGGAGCAAGGCATTATGATAGCGAATGGGGCATTTAAGGAGAGATAGAGGACAGATTAAGATTGCATCTGTAATCTTGAGGAATATTGCTGCTGACAACACTACCAGTAACTCATTTTCTATTCTAAGCCTCATTTAAGTTCTGCCTCCATAAAAAACCTACCTACCTACTATTGCTCCATCGCGCTGTCAAAAAAAAAAGAAAAGCTAATTAGAGTATTTTCTGCATTAATGAATGTCTTGCTGATTTAAACATTTACAATCCTCAGTTGCTGAACCAAATATGAGGAGAGGGTGTTATGTGTCAGTTATGAAAGATAATCATCTCTATGGCAACAGGGAGAAGCTTCTGACGTAAATGACATGAGCAAGTCAGCAGCACCCTGCAATCAAATAATCACCTCCACATTTCACTCACAGCGACACAGACAGCGGAGATCTTCTTTATAGCTCTGTTGTGTGATACGTGCTGCTTCAGGGGACCTGCTGGTTCCATAAAGAACCAAATGACTCGTTAGCGGCTTTAAGTTCATTACTTTCACGCTATTTCTTTCGGTAAATCTACCCGCACAGTTTGATGGCAATTCAAAGCATCTGCCTTAAAACTGGGGCATTACTCACAGAGGTCGAACTCAGTACACTCTCCGAATGAACCCATGAGAAAAAAGAAAAAAAAAAGGTCACGTGATTGTGTGCCTGTGATTATTTCAATAAATCCGCAGATTATTTTCTTGATTTGGTTTCCCAAAGCCGAAGGGGGTGCCCTCTAATGTCTAGATTTGTTCCAGCAATCAGTCCAAAACCCAGTTAAGAATTGAAGTTAAGAAAGCAAGAGAAAGCAGCACATCCATTTTGGAAACTGGATCGGCAAATGTTTGGTATTGTTGCTTGACACCAAAATGACACCATAGTCGACCCACTAATCGATTGACTAATTGTTTAATTTTGTTTAACCGTGATGTGAGTATATTTATTACGCAAAAATGTCACACATTTTCTTCTTTCACATTCTTAAAGGTGCTAATTTATTGTTTTATGTCATTTTAAATTGAACATCTTTCGGATTTGCTCTGTTGGTCGCACAAAACAAGCAAATTTGAAGATGTCACCTTGGGCTCTGGCAGGCATTTTTCACACTGTAGACATTGCAGCTCTACTTACCAAATAACAAATGATGTGCTTGGTGGCTAGAACTCAATAAGAGGCCTTAAGTCGCTCCCTCTTGATCTGGATTTCTCCTCCAAACGTCCTAGCAGGCCCTGTCTGTCTCAGCACAAGGCTGATTATAGCTTATCGTGAATTAAGTGCTTGTTCTATTCTATGTTGTTGACCACCCTGGATACCAAGTAAAAAAATTACAACTGGGAGCTGAGTAAGACATTATGCCAACCATTCCCAATCATGCCAGGGAGATATCACACACATAATTTGGAGCATTATTATTAGAAAGGATTCCTTAGTTTTTGTTTTTGTTTTGTATATCCATTTTAGCCCTCCGTTTCCCGCCAGAAACTTAAAAAAACAGGAACACTAAAAGACACACAGACCTCGTCTTATTCTAAATAATACCACAATATGCACACAGAAATGCAACAAGCAAATGCTAAAGCTAACACTGACAGATATGATCATATAAGCGACCTACTGCTGCTGTAACCAATTTTTTTGTAAGAGTCACAATGTGTGACCACAGATGCCGAAAACACAACCCGATGGGAAACGTAATCATTTCGTCACTCTTTCAGCTGCTGCATCTGCCATCACATACTGGCGGTCTCAGAAGAGGTTATGGTGTAAACACTGGCAATCCCATGTTTGCTACAGCCTGCTGTCACTATTGCTGTTAATGTGATCCAAACAGAGTGCACCTATTGGCAGGGGTGGACCAGGAGTGGTTATTTTTACGACATCCTAAAATTGATAATCCTATTCATATTGAAGATCCCCTTAATCTTAAAGACGTCCTAAAATGAATACAATGATGCCGTCCTATCATGTACTAAACAAGCATGATCAGACTGCAGAGGTACTCAGTATAGATCTACAACATACAACATTAAATGTAGAACCGGTAGAAGTGGGTGCTGGTCTTCTAATGACAGGTGATTCTGAACGTCTGGCGTCTGAACGTTTGGCTTCATGCGGCTGTGAGTAGTTGATGAACGGGGCTCCTCCTCTGATATCCAGATTTTTTAAAGCAGCTGTATGCGCTATTTTCTTAGTAATGCTGCATGCTCCCAGAGAGGGAGCTGTCTTGGAAAAAGAAAGAAGTCATGCAAGTGTGGTGATGTAGAGAGGAGGCATGTAAATAAGCATTAGCATTAGCATGTAAACACAGAAGAGAAAAGGGAAACAAGGGGTGAGTTGCTAGGTACATACTGTAGTATTTTAGTCTGATTTAAGCTAGCACTGCTGCTCAACAGTTCCAGTGTGTGCGTTTTGCTGACTGTGGAAATCTGCCTGAATCAATTAGCAACAATTTACAACAATTAGCTTTAATTATTTGTAAATATAGCTGAGAAAGCACTTCAGTTTTTAGCTTGTGGCAGTGAAGGAGGAAATCAGTTGTGACCGGTGATTGGCGGATCATCACACTGGCTCCCACAAATGCAGATATAATGCAGAGACATACTGACGGTCGGTTGACTGAGCCTGCAGCTCCCAACTTGCATAACTAGCAGCTGTTGCAGTATGTGAATTGGGGCTGTAGCTGATGAAAGCACCTGAGGAAAAAGTAGCTGATGCCTGCGCAAAAAGTTGCTACATCTGTTGCTAAGGCTGGTTGAAAGGGGCTCTGAAAGAGTGCTCCGTCTATTGACAAAGCTGCTAAGTGGTGAAGTCAGGAGAAGAGTGGAGAAGGGTAGAGTTGAGGACGGATGTTTATCCACAAAGTGTATACTGTGAAAAAGTTTGATACAGCAGCAGGTGCTCTACAATTTGATAAAGTCTGAATCTTGCGTTGCGAGCTCATGAAAGATGCAGACTCATGGCTCCCAAAGGTTAAATAACATGTGTGACTGTTCAGACAAGGTAGTTGACCTTTTACGAGGTAATACAATAAGGCAACACCGTCTTCTGTCATCCTGTCTATAGCTGAGTAACTGTCGAAAGTTTTTCAAAAGAGTTAGACCTGGAATCAAAATCACTCAATAGAATCCTTCAATTATTATTATTATTATCATTATTATTATTATTATTATTATTTAGCTGCTTCAGTGTCAGGGTATTGTTCATGCTGGCTCATTGTCACTCTGTCATGGCTTACTGTGACACTTGAATAGAGCTGAGCCATTGTAATTGTTAATAGTAACACCTGTGCCTTTCCTACAATGACAAGTCAAAATGTCTGCTCCGAACAAGGCCTATTGTCTTGGTAATGAACGAACATAGGCGACACATCACTTATCAGATTCAGATGATGTGTCCTGTTGACAATGTGGCCACAGATTCAGTGTCCTTGCTCAACACGTTGGAAATAATATTCTGGGCTATTTTGGGTCCCTAATATTGCTTTTGTGTATACCGTACTTGCGGTGCAGGAGGGAACTGTGGTCTCAGTAGGAGAGGTCTATTGCAGTTGATGTAAGCTTATGTGACAGTATAGTGTGTGTGTGTGTGTGTGTGCTTGTCTACTCTTTCTGGAAAAACTGGGCCTTTTTTTTATTGATAAAAATATCCAATTTATGGGTAATGTAGCAAATTAAAGGTGTTAAGCTGTTACCATAGCATTCATGTCACAACAGTGCGGTTGACCTCACCTCACAAGTTGCTGTCAGTTTGTTGCGCTACCTAACTTTGCTAAAGCTACTTTGCTTTTATTCTGCATTATTTTTTTTAATGATTGTCTACATGAAAATGTTAGCAGCATGATCTTTAAACACATGAAAAATCAAAGCATTACCATAAAGCAGTGATGCTCATTGCTCATTGACTTGCAGTATTTTCCACAGTATTGTTATACGGAATAGCTTCCACAATATAACTGGTCTGGTTTAATCCTGCAGACCGTAGACAAATGTGTATTGTCTCGCAGAACATATTATTATATTTCTCACCCATACTGTCAGGAAAGATAGCCTACTCGGCTCTATCTATCGTCTGCACCAGTGCTCCTTATTCCCATTGAGGTAACAGTTACCAGTATATCTGAAATAGTGCATTAGTGTTTCGTATTTTATAAAGCGCATCATAAGTTGGAGATTCAGTCTTAACGTGCAAAGTAATTAAGGGAATGTCCCAACAGAAAGATAACGTGTACAACTCCCTCGCCGAATATTTCAATGAACCAATGAAAAGGACAAAGAATCAAAAGGTTAGTCTGAGTCTAAACTGGAAAAGCTCAAATAGGCTTATTCACTCTGCTGAAGATCTGCTACTTTTATTCACTCTGAAATATGTCTCATATGCAATCAGACAGCGCAATCTGAAGGCCGTCGCACACATCCTGTACTTTCATGTGGTTGTACTGAGGAGGATAAAAATGTTTCACAAAGTTTTGAACACTTAGTAATAAAAGTTCCTGAAGCTGGATGTGGGCAGTGTAGCGCATGAGTCCAGACAATGTGAGGAATTCCAATTTGTAAAAAAAAAAAAAAATCACAAAAGACTCATACGATGGTCTACATTAAATGCAGCGCATTCATTAGCTTGTATCAACTTTGTATTGTAGTAATAACCTAACTGGAATGAAAAGTCTGCAAAGTGGGGAGGGCAGTCTGTTCTGATAGCAGGTGTCGGGCAGGAGGCCAGAGATTGTGTACAGAGGTAAAGTCAGAGGGGTCAGCTGAGTCCGGTGACGGCTGTCGGGATGAAGCTGTTGAGGTGTTCAGTCGACCTGGCCCTAATGAAATGTTACCTTCTCCCAGAGGAAAGTTTTTGAACAGGTGGTCGCCTGTTTGTCCGGGGCAGCGGTGATCCTCTTCATTGTGCAGCTCTGTCAAGGAGGGCAACTGGCAACCAATTATCTGCTCAGCAATGCTGAGTGGGTAAGATTGGCCTGCTACAGCTTGTTTCCAGTAGGGCCTGGAAACAAGAAGCCTTTCTATTAGGAGTGTACTGGCTCAGCAGAGTTTAGTCGGACACAAAAAAGCTGTCACACACAGTGACTCAATCACAGTATACAGCAATTCTGCAGTGCTATTGGCTTTATTGTCTTTGTCTCAACAGATGTTTGTAATCTGCTCCATAATTATAGCTCACACCGAGAGGGCTTTTATCTTTCAGTCACTATGTTTGCTTGCATTTGTGCCTATATTGGAGTGTATGTGTATATATACTGTACACACTTGGGGCTCATTTTCAGTTTCTAGATTAAAAGAAAAGAAAGAAAATCC
Organism: Pagrus pagrus; assembly: GCF_965226575.1. NCBI lineage: Eukaryota > Metazoa > Chordata > Actinopteri > Spariformes > Sparidae > Pagrus > Pagrus pagrus. The sequence continues at coordinate 16,358,772 of NC_140189.1, read as the reverse complement.
GGTTAATGGGTTTATTTCACTGTTACACCAGAATCTAAAGCTACAATATGTATATCACCATGTAATATCATCAAAGTAAGCGCTGACTGCTGCTAACTGTAGCTACTGTTAGCTAGTTAGCTCAGTTAGCCATGCAGGTAGTGGTACGGACTGGGAGCTGGGAGTGGTATTATGAAAAGGACAGGCTGTGGCTAGATGGTTAGCATGCTCAGTAGATATCTCTCTAACATGATACATCACTGTCTTTGACATAACGTCAAAGCTTTTACTTATTAGCATTCTGTTAATAATTTAAAGCAAAGCAAATTGCCAGTAAAAAAAACCCACATATTTTACATTTGAGCCATTAGTTCAGTTTTAGTTTTATTTATGTATTTTATCTATTAAAATTAAATCACTCTGGTGCGTTTCTTCTTTTTTTTGCTTTTTTTACAGTCAAACTTGGGGAAAAACAACAACAATGAGCCTAACATACACGTGCAGCTGAGCTCGAATATATGTGCGCGCAGGCGTGTGCATGTACTGTATGTGGCGCTGTGAGTGTGCCCGTCTGTGTGTGTGCGTGTGCTCCTCACCCACAGCTTCTTTCAGCCAGCTGCTTCATGCCTCATTGGGGTCTGTATTGATTGGTCCAGTTTCTCTTTGTTTTCGGTCCTCTATTTTGGTCGTCTGATGCAGACTCTAAGAAACCCGCTGGCCTTTGCTAAAACTGCCCTAACAGCTCCAGAAGCCTTTGGTAAAATTGCTTTAAATGGCTAGACACACTCTGGTCAGAAGGCTCTGAATGGCGAGAGAGCCCTTTGGTAAAATGTCTCCAGAAGGTCAGAGAGGCTGCAATGAAGCCGCCTCAATAGCTCCAATAGTTCACCGAGCAAGTACATGCACACACGCGCGCGTGCACGGCAACTCACACCCTCTTTTTTTTTCCCTCTTCGTCATCTTCTCTGTGACACTCACGCAGACAAATGCAGTCACACACCCACGCACAAACACACAGGGACTGAGCTGTGTGCGACTGCGAGCGGCAGGTTTGTGTCGCTGTTTGTCTGCAGTGTTTCAGCTCTCAGTAGTGGTTGATGGTGGCTGCCAGAGGGGAATGTAACATGGCGCCGATCCCCTCCTCATTTAACACTATTCTGTCTGTTGCAACATGACTCAGCTTTCAGAAAAGACCACATCAGTAAGACAGCGAGTGGGAGACAGACAGGGAGAATGGGGGACTCTGACAGAAAGGGAGAGGGGGCGTGATTAGAAATGAAAGAACAACAGAGAAATGCGTGAAGCGGAGAGCTGTGATCTGTTGGACTTGGTGTACTGTCGCTACCGTGACTAACTAGATGACAGTGACAGCGAGTTTTACTGGTAAATAAACACCAGGATATACGGCAAATCTCACCATTTGGAGATGTGAGAAGTGTGTCTCCCACCTCCGCTCTTCCTTTATCCCTCTTCCCATCATTTTATCCCTTTCATCCAAACAGGACTTCCCATTCCAGATTAGCAAGGTCACACTGATGATGACTGCTGAGGTTCATACCAGTGAAGACATTCTGCTCTTACTCACACACACTCATGCGCACAAGCAAATGTCAGCAGACAACCACTCACACACGCAAACATACACACTTAAACGGTCATGACAGTGGTATTAGTAGCTTTCAAGCGGGTGGTGGAGGGGAGTAAGAAAAACACTTTAGCACCTCTTGTCTGTCAGAGTGGAGCGAGGGGCCGACAGGCGGGAGGGCAGGCGGACCCCCAGGCTCTCAGTCTCTACTCTAACGTTGACTTAGACACAGATGGCTCTGAAGTCCCTCTCCTTCACTCTCCTTCACACTTGTTTTCCCCATTTGTCTCTTTCCGTCTTTCTGACGCCTCTCTCCCCCTCTGCCTGTGTCTTTTATCTCCCTCCTCCCCTTCTTTCTCTCCCTGCCTTTCTTTCTCCCATCCCTCAGAAGTTGTGGCTTAGCTAGAGGCTGACACAGCCATGCAGAACTCGGATGAGAAATTGCTTTTACTGTACATGCTAAACTACACACTAAATCGAATGACTGATGCTCTTGAAAGTGTTTGCTGCAGGGCAAAGCCAGCTGTAGTCTTTGGTTGTCAGATGGAATATGGTTGGCGGTTAGCTATGTGTATGAGCGCAAAGAGCTTGGCAATAAGGCCTGGGTGTGTTTCCGCTTGTGTGAGAGTATTGATAAATCATTTTTAACTGACTGCAGCGCTACCTTGGCTGTAATGGGTATCGATAAGACAGTATATTCACAGTCAATCTCGCCCATTGTGTCCCGCAGCCCAGCCCAGCACTGTTACAAACAGCAGATAGCCGCATGTAGTGTAACACAGGCATTAAAACAGGAATGCGCGCACGCACACACACACACACACACACACACACACACACACACACACACACACACACAATTTTCTTTCTCTATCTCCTACTCTTTCTCCCACCACAAGTGTGAAATCTAATCATCACTGGAGCCCACAATCATTTCTATCTAATCTCGAGACACACACATGCCTGACAACAACAATAGCAGCAACTGCAAGCTCGCATTATCTCTGCTTCTTCCAGCTCCAATAGTCTGCCTTTTAAAACCTGCCTATCCGGAGAGAATGGTGGAGAGAATTTAGTGGCTCAGGGTCGCCATTTACTCCAATCACAGTTAAGATATGCCGCCCGTGCGTCTTTGCATTTCCAGCTATAAATGGAGCGTTTTCTTTTTTTTGTCGCAGCCGCCTCGCTAACTTTAGCCACAAGTTTCCACCAGCTTGGATTGTTCTGTTCTCTTTATTTCTCTCTGTGGTAGCTTAAGTACACCTGAAAAAGCCACATCAAACACCTCTTTCTCTTACTACTGAACTGTCTCAGTCTGTTCGCACTGTTCCCTCCAGCCTGCCACATCTTCGCACATCTCGGCGGGGTAGCCGACAGCGAGGGTACAGCACAGAACCCTCTCACAGCAGTGCCGTCCTATTACCTCTGGCAGTCATCTCACTGTCACACTGATCAATGATTCATGTGTGCGAGGGCCTCGGCCTGTTAGCTCGCTGCACTGCTGCTCGCTGCCGCCACTGTGCTGCTGCCGCCGCTGCCTCTCCCGTTATAATGACTGGACTCACTCAGAGTCTCTCTCTAACGGGTGACGGTTATGTGAGTTTTTGCAGGAGTACTAGAGAGAGAAAGAAGGAAAGAGATGGACACTGAGAGCGAGATGGATAGACAGACAGGGGAAAAAGAGAGTGAGAGTGAAGGATCACGCTGAGCACATGCTGCTCACATAACTGACTGCATGCTGTGTCTAAGTGTGTGTCTGTGTGAGGGCGTGTGTGTGTATTTTGTGTCCACACAAAGGATCAAAAATTTGTCAAATCCTATAAGCAATACAGTTAAGGAGTGAAGAGAACTGCTGATACCTGAGGTACCTGATACCTTTTTTATTTATTTTTTTTACTTCTGTGCATTCCCATTTGAAATGTTCTTTTAATGATGTTTTAATGTTGGCTGATATAGAGACACAGAGCACACCAGTGGACGAGTGGTTAAGACACACTATATGTAACTGAAAAGTCCCCAGTTTGATTTCATCTTTGGACCAATAATGATTTATCTATTTCAGTATCCTGTCTGTATCTATACCGTTAGCTTACCAATACGTATTTAGGATGGAAAATTCTGACTTTAAACTTAGGAAGAGAAAAAAAGTTTTTTTCCATGGCCCTAATCCTTTTCTCTTCTGTAGTTATCAGTTATTTAAACCTCAAATCAAAGAGAGCTTTTTCCATCATTTTGGGGTAGAGCAGATCGTTTTAAATGCAATACATTAACCACGATCCTCAGCTGCCATTGCTATAGGGGAAAAGAAGCTAGTCATTGAAGTTCACAATGTTGCTGCTCTGGGGAATTTCAACCCAATATGTGGTGGTGCATTTATTTAAAGAAATTTGACTTTTGGGGAAATATGAATATTTCGTTTCTCAACAAGAGTAGGATGAGAAGATTGATACCAATCTCACATCATGTTTGAGTCGCTGGCAGGCAGATTGTGTGACCTTTAAACAGAGCCAGGCTGCGGCCATTCCCCGTTTCCAGCCTTTTTGCTAAGCTAAGCTAACCGGCTGCTGGCGGTGGCTTTATAATTACTATACAAACTTGCACGCAGTATTGTTGCAACAACAATTGTCCTTGCAACAAAGGAAAATACTTTATACATAATGCATGAATAAGACATAATTTCCTAATGTCAAACCATTTCTCTAAACAGCTGAACGTGCAGGTTTTTATGAAGCGTAAAGCCCGGGACGCACTACCTACCTGAGCAGGGTGTGTGCTTTTCATTTTGGCATCCGTGCGGTTAGAGCAGCATCATCTCGACTTTTTCCGTGTGCTGCTTTGGTTTTTAGCAAAAATAGACAGTAGACATTAACTGTTTAAGTCATATTATCATCATACCAACATCATTACACCTTTCATTACAGTTTCAATTTCTGTATCTGTAGGATTTGTACCAGACATGCAAAAATATTCAGGTGCATCAGGTGAAGTCTTTGTCTGGTAATCTGGTGAAATGAAAATCATGTCATCATTATTACTGATAGCCATTATCAAAGACAATCAAAGAACATGCATGTTGACGTTCTGAGCCATGAGTGCTCATTAGTCATCACTACCTTATTATGTGAGTGAGATGGCTCTGACCACAGCCATCTTCAAACCTTAACTACCCACCTGTAGCATTGTGTGACTGTATCTGCAAAGTTGAGTTGGTATCACCTTGAAAAAATCTGGAAAAAACCCAGAAATTCACCTCTGTGGTGGTTCCAGTGTCTTCAGGACCACATTTTGCCATGGTGACACCCACACACCAACACACACACTTTCTCTCTCACCAGGTGAAAACAATACCAGCCCTGCTGTCGCAGCTGGTAAACATACAGTAGGGCTGGCAGTAGCAACACTGCAGTAGCAAAGCTGTGTGGACCCCACACACACATGCGAGCTGAAGTAGTTCAACAACACAGCTGTCAGGCAGAGGTAGTGGTAGGCAGTACATACTGTGTGTAAGCCTTTTACAGGCTTGACACACTGGATGCCTGTGCACTGCGTGGCGGCTGCGTTGCTGAGCTGCTGCTGCTCACTCCCATGTTTGCGTTGACATAGGCTGCGTTGCTGCTGCAGCCCAGCTCCTGTCTGCCCGATCTGTGTACATGGAGTTTGCCTTTGATAATTATCAATGAATATGATGATGTGATTTTCCTTTATCACCTTTGAATAAGCGAGAAAGCCTGAGGGGGAAAAAGAGGGAGGGAGGGAGAGAAAGTGAAAGTGAAAGAAAGATGCACAGGAAACCTTTTGAGTATTCTCTTCATGTCTGTGACATTTTCTACACATATAGACATTAAAACTGCTGGTAGGATTTCCATATGACTGTCTACAAGTCATTTTCAGGTCAATCTTTGTGTGTGTGTATCTCTAGATGATGCGACGCAGCAGCCACGCCTGTTGTACACGTGAGAAGTGCGACTCATGCAACCAGTGCGGCCGGTCTTACCTGTTAACATGGACGCCAATATGAAAGGCGGGTAACGCAAGGCAGCAGCGCTGCACACGTATCCAGTGTGTCCAGTGTGTCCAGCCTGTGCTCACCTACAGCAGTGCACACAGCAGTCTTAAATCTTAAATCGTAAACTTGGTTGTTTCCTTCTGAAATGCTATTTAGGAGAAAAGCTAGATTACAAACTGAGCAGAGTGAGCAAATGCTGCACTGTCAGGGGCCCCAGATGGACAGAGGATTCCAGTGTGTAAAATTTTAAACAGATATGGTAACTCCCCTAAGGTGGCATTTTTCAGGATTTTGGGGCCTTGTCTCTTTTACTTAAAGCTAAGGCTGGACATTGTTTGAATTTAATTCTTCTCAATCTCATCTCAGCATTTGAAACAGTGATCAGTGTATACAACTTTTCAATAATAATGGTCATCTGACCTGGTGTGTTCCCCAAGGTTCAATCCTTGTCTCACTGTTGTTATGCCAAAACGTGCTTCCACAATCATCATGCATAAAAACAAAATTCAGTACCATTTTTATGCAGAAGGCATACACATTTATGTCCCATCAAAAACAAGTGAAGAAGGCAATTTTCATCAGTTATTATCGTTCAGATTGTTTGTCAGAAAAAAGTGCTGGATGTCCCAAAATTTCTCCAGCTGAATGAAAACAAATCAAAAAATAATAATCTTTGGTCCTCTGAAGTCTGTCCCATTTTTACAAAAACATTTTGTCTCCCTGTCTAGAACTGTCGAACCTTCAGAAAGAAACCTTGGTGGAATATTTGACACCGATCATTCATTTGAGAAATTAAAAAGTTACAAAGGTCATTCAATCATGGTTTTATCATTATTTCATATTTGGAAAAAATATAGCTTTTGACATTTGGAATGTATTTAATTGTGACAGTAGGGACCCAGGCAGGAAACATGAAGCACTCGGAAATGGAAAAAGAGGGGCATGAAATGAAACAGTAGGTTTTTCACAGTAGATGAAAAAAATGTGGTGGGCCATCGGTGTGCAGAAGGTTGTGAAGCATTTATGGCAGCACTTCTCCATTCTAGCATGTAGTGCAGGCACGGCATCACATTTTCTCCTCTGGAAGGATCCTAGAAGGAACCTTATCACATCCTCTTGCGTCATAGAGGCACCCAAGAGGAAACTTTTTCTGTGCCAGTGAGATGCAACTAAGATTGCTAAACCAGGGAGGTAGCAGCTGCATTGTATGAATTGCAACCATTAGGCCACTAAGTCCTCTATATTTCTAGTTTTATTGTGGTTTTAATTGATATTTTCTGCACTTGCCTCTGTAATTCGATGCACATTCACTTGCCTTACACAGAATTATACTCAAATAACTACCAACAATTGAGAATCTGTCATGTTGATGCTCTTATTCTCTCCAATGAACGTGGACTAAATGACATATATGAAATGGTGTATAAATGCTAATCAAAATTTTTCCTGAACGCATCAAAGCTAATACGTTTCCTGACACCATACTGAAGCGGTGAGGACGATGCTATCGAGGATATTTAGAGAGCAGAAAGGAGCCTGTTGTTTCGAACAAGGAGAGCCCCTCTTACTTCTGTGTGGGCGGGTGAGACGTATCTTTAAATCAAAGTAGGTGCATGTAGAGGCATTTGAAAGTATAAATGTTTAAACTAGACACAATTTAGGAGAACACAACAGCACTACAACATTTTACATTTAATGAATTTTGTATTAGACATAGCTTAATGAGCTCCTGGACTACAGAGCTGCTGTTGCTATAAACAGGGTTCCTTTCCGTCCTTGCTGAGATTGAGTTGGCACTTCTCATGAGTCTGTCTGCTCTCCTGTTGTTGGACAGCGACCTGTGTGACCATAATTTCTTCTACACATTAGCTGAGTGGAAACAGTAACAGGTTGCTCAGTGACAAATAGAGAGCACACCTCCATCTACCTGTGTTTCCGTCTTCACCTCGTCTTCTCTTTGGTTCTGTCCTCTTTGTGTCCTTTTCTCCTCTTGGACAGGAATGTGGTCTTAATGCATGTACGAGAAAGGTTTTTTCAATCTCTTGATTTTTAACAATGAATTAACAATGATTTTTTTTTAAATATCCCAGGTGTGTTTCCACTACAAAACCTGCCTGTGCTTGTGTCACCCCATTTTGTTTTTTTCCTTTTTTCTTTGTCCTCTGATGGACAGATTGGCAATCAGTGCTGTGAGCTTCTTCACATCCTCCCTTTTGACTTTAAAATGTTGAAACACAGAATATTTGGACAACTGGTTATTTTGGGTACTACTTCTTTCAAATAGAAAGTACCATCTTATTATGTTGTTTTCCTGTTCACGACTGATGAAATGCCATTACGCATAATTTATTTTCTCAGTTGACGATATAAACATTTAAAGGAGGCATCTACTGTATCTGCTGACTTTTGTGTCTGTTTAATTTTAGCTATACAATGTGTTTCTGTGTTTCTGCTTTTACTCTTGATTTCAGCAGGTCAGTGGATTTACATAATATCAAGTTTTAACATTTAAAAAAATACATATTTTAACATTTTCCTTTGAAAGTTCAAATATTTATCACATTAAGTGAAGTTACTTTGCGCTTTTTTTGTTTCTGTGACATTTTCTGGCCTGTTGTCAACATTTAGACAATCTAGCCATTTCTTTTCATGCTGCACACATTAAGATGAATAAAAATAGAAATGATGAACACAGTTTCTGCAGTTAGGGTGTCAAAATGTACAACGGAGCTCCATTGGAAGTTTCCAGCGTGTTAATTTGGGCTACAGTCACTTGAACTGTCAGTGTTGAGGCCAGTAAGTGGGTGTTTTAACCATTTATCTGTTATTCTTAGGTAGGCCCATCTATTTCAACTCGATCCATTACTTTTGATAATGTTTCAAACATTTATTCAATACTTTTAGCTAACAATTTCAGTTTCAACCATTTATTTATAACGTTTAACATATTTCAACCATTTTATTCAGTAAGCTAGCCTACTTTTGGCCAAATATTCGAAATATTTATCCATTAATTTTAACTTAACATTTCTATTTTACCACAAGCCAATTTAACCATTTGGCCTATCCATTACTTTCAGGTAACTGTTTCAACTACTAATGCGTTGCTTTAAGCTATTCTAACTAGGTGTTTCAGTGATTTGTTTTCTTACTTTTAGTGTTGCTTTTAGGCACTATCTAACAATGTATCCATTACCTATAGCAGCATGTAAGCGTAAAGTATTATACTTATATGCTGCATATGCTTATACAAGTTATCAGAACCTGACAGGGCAAACCTGCAGGGGGATAGTATACCAGCAAAGAAATAATTGGCTTCTGGGCAATTTTATGTCATGAAACAGACTCAATATCTACCTGCTTTTTTTAGAGCACATATGACATATGACAACAATCTTATGACAGCAGCTGTCACAGTTCATCAAAAAGGACCCAAACACAGACACAGAGGCAGGCAGGTTGAACAACAAAAAGCAAGTTTTTATAACAACAGCTGAAGTCCAAAACTCAAAAATCCAAAATGCAAGTAACAACAAGGCAGGCAACAAAAAGGCAGAATCCAGAAATCTAAACAGTGTTACAAAAACAGAGGAAAAACCATAAAGCCATGGGGAACAAATGAGGAACACAGGGAACACACAAGGACTTGGGAACAGACACAGGAACGCAGGAGACGCAGCATGAAAACAGATGAACCAACAAAGAGTAAAGGAAAAACACAGACTTAAATACACAAGAGCTAATGAACAAATGAAACAGGTGTACAGGAGAAAAAAGAGCGGAAAAACAGACAAAGTCAGAGAGGGAGGACAAACTGTCAACATAAAACAGGAATTTGACAGAACTGAAACCTAGGACCATGACAACAACATGTCTCCAAGACAACTGAGCAAACTTTATCTGACCCTCTTTGCAAGTCAGCGGACCTTGTGTTGGAATCATTTTGTCAAACTATTTCTCCAAGGTCAAGCATGAACCTTCGCACTTAGCAGTAGCTCATCTTTTGTACTGATTCCATCAGCAGAGATTCATGCCCATGATTCAAGCCTTTGGGCCCCACCTGCAGCAAAAGAATTGGACTTGGTTGCATAATAGGCGGCCAAAACAACTCCCTCTCTCACTGTATCCCCAAATTTAAACCAAAATTTAAGCCCTAGTCCTATTCTTGCCTGTGGCCCCGTGAGTACTTAATTAAATACCCAGAATAAACTTGGTCAAGTGAAGAACAAGTCTTAATAGGCTACTGTCATCACTGCTCTTCATAATGCTGTGAGGACACCAGGTACTCAAAAGTACAAGAGTGCAAACTTGCACCCTCCAGCACCGTCCACTCCTCATCATGTTCCCAGGTCCTTATCCCTCCTAGCTTGAGCCCATGTGTTGTGTGTGTGTGTGTGTGTGTGTGTGTGTGTGTGTGTGTGTGGGCCCGCGCTCTCTGACTCTAGATGCTAAGTGTTCAAGCAAAAGGTCAACAGCCATGAAACAAGAGAGCGAGAGAGTCGGAGAGAGAGAGGCTGATGAGCAGGACCAGGAGAAGTAGGGTCTGAGGGTCTTTTGAGGATGGACTGAGTGGCGAAGAGGAGGAGATAGGAGAGCCGGTGAGGACTGTCGCTGCAGAGTCATTACTGGAGTGGGTAACACTCGGCGAACGGAGGTGTGGGAACAAGGAGAGAAAGAAAAGCAATTCAGATGAGAGGAAGTGAGGAGAGAATGAAGTATGAGAGACTGAATGGTGGAAATGCTAAATGTATCAGTTCGGGAATAACTTGTCATCCCTCACTGAGCACTCTTACAGACTAATTTATGAAACTATGATAGGTTGTTCCGCTCCACTGCGTAATATAATGCAGTACAAACAGTGATGATGCATACAAACTTACATTTGTAGGTGCGACACTATATTTCATGTCTAATTCCAATGGAAGAGAGTTGATAATGGGCTCTAGCTCAAAAGAGATCTCTGCAGGATTGTCTCTAAATGTATCATTGTTAAATAAAATGTTATTCTGACTACCATCAGTATGTTTTTCAACCACCCGTCTGCTAAAGATGGAGTACTTACAGTACCAGACAAGCAGAAGGGATTTTGCTGGCAACTAAACCCATGAAATTGAATGTACAAGGCAGATCATTTGGGTTACTGTTTATCGTACTTTTTTATTTTTTCCCAGCATCAGAATGAGCCATCACAACTAATTTCACACTGATGTGTTAATGAGAAAATCCCCCACATTGCATCTTTTAAAATGAAACTGCGTTGAAGACAGGGGGAAAAAATTAAAATGAGTGACTCGTACCCACACTGATGTGAAGAATCTGTGCGTGTCCATGTCTGGTCTCGTCACAGGCTGACAGTTCAATTAGTCTGAACTAAATGATGCATGACGTCTCCCTCATGGCCCTAGTAATCGTCAGTGTTCTGCTTTGAAGAGCTCATATTGTGCATGAGTAGATAGCTAAACCAACAGTGGCTAGGGCTAGTCACAAGTTGAAATGTTGGAATGTGTGATTTGCTGATCCCCATAGATGCCAAAGTGGAGCATGGGACCAAATTGGCTTCAACTCTCAGAGCTCATCACGGATTTGCTGTATTTTTCAGAGAAAATAGTTCCTTTTTTTTTCCCTGTGCTTCTGCAACAGAAAGTGACTGCAAATGGCTTTGAACTATCTGGAGTTTTAATTAGGTATTCCTCATCACCTGGGGATCAAGCGTGGGCTAGCGCGTAGGTGTGTGCGTGTGGGTGTGTGCATTCGAGCATACATGAAAGTAGCGGGTGCATTAACACACTTGTGTGAGTGCGCGCCCTACCTGTGTGCATGTGTTGGTCACGCTGTATAATTGTGGATTTGTTTTTCTAAGCAGCCATTTTGTGCGAGCGTTTGCAGGCGCGTGTCAAGTGCTTTTTCTGGGTGTCGGCAATCAGCAGACAGAAGACAGACAGCGAAGATGTTTGAAGTCGTTAGAAGTTCCTTACCTTGATCTGCATGCAGCAGCCGTCCTCCGACTGCCACCAGCGCATAGTAACTTTGTGATTTGAGTCTTTGCTTTTGTTTGATGTTCCGAATGTGTCAGAGGAGAAAAAACCTGCAATGATTTATTTCATTTGCTTTGTTCTTCGTATCAGCAAAGGGACATTACCTTTTTAGATTCTTTTAAAGTGGAAAACTAAAGCGGTTCTTGGAGTACAATCTCACATGAATGGAACCTGATGATTGGTCAGAGCAAGGTGAATGTTTTTACTGAACGCTTTATTGACAGCCTTGCAAGACGCTAATTAATTTCCTTAATGGGCAGGTGTTAGTTGTTTTTATTTAACAGCATGCTGGATTGTTGTCCTAGTAAACAGTTTTATGAGTGGGAGGGGGAATCCAGTATCCTCCCATACCCTTTGTTGTTTAAAAGGCCCATATGGATTGTGAATCGGCAGCAGCTTTCAAAGCATCATTAGTCATGCATAAAAGACTGTGTTAGCGCTTTAATACCAGCCCTGGGCACAGGCTCTGAAGATCTGTCTTAATTGCCCACCTCTGCCACATTCTATGTACTTGTACGCATGTGTACGTGCATATACTGATGTGTGTGCGTGTGTGTGTGTGTGTGTGTGTGTGTGTGTGTGTGTGTGTGTGCGTGTGCGTGTGTGTGTGTGTGTGTTAGAGCATGTGCGTTCTTTGTGTATTTACTAATTGTCCACTGCCTTGCCGGGCACTAATAAGGACACAAAATGAGTGAGAGCTCTAAGATGGGCATTAAAGAAGACTCAGACACACCCCTCTGCATGCCTTGAATAATGATCTTTTCTCTCTTCTTCCCCTCTCCCTTTGACTGTGTGTGTGCGTGCGCGCGCGCGTGTGTGTGTGTAGCCGTCCACCTGTTAGGTCTGACCTGGCATCTGCGGCACGGCGAGAGCCAGCTGTATGAGAACGGCCTGAGCTCGGCGGACCATCAACAGGAGGACCGCAGCAAAACCAGACCTACCAGCTCCATCCACCTGCTGGACACACTCAACCCTGAAAACACACATGCTGGTGACAGAGGTGAGCTGACACACGCAGCACACACTATAATAACAGATGTTCTGCACTCAGCTAATGACAGGATTTGCCTGTCAGTAACAGCGAAGCAAATGTAGTATGGTAATTTGTTATTTATTGAATATGAAATGTATTGAATGAACGCTGGCTTAAAGCATTTCACTTCGAATTACTTTAACGCTGATTGGCTGCTTGTATTTTGTAGTTCTGTGACATTTAAAAAGCAAAAAAGGTGAAACCAGCAGGGTGTTTCATAAAGCAAGATTAATTATTAAACCAGGCTAATTTCACTAAGACGGGCTTATTTTCAGGAGATTCTGTTACTTGAAGGCACAGTAAACCCACAGTGATGTCACCCATCGTATCATTGCTACGCCTCTTCCTTGATTGACGGTTGCTGTCGTAGCAACTACATAAGGTAGCCATGCCCTAAAGCATACCCTGCTTTTTTGTTTATTTACTCTAGATCGGATTTACTTCACAAAATGAACATCATGCTGTATCGTATGTAGCAATTGGCAATATAAACTCATTAGGAAATTGCTTGCTGAGGTAAAAAAATCAAGTGAGAAGTAGGGTCATTTTCTCATAAGCTTACTTTTATTTTGAAACCAGTAGAGTTTCTCCCTGCTGGTCATTAGAAAGATGCAGGTTTGCACTTGCACTTCCATGTTGGCTTTCCTTTTCAGACCAGGAATCTCAGTTTCATTTCATGTAGTTATTGTTCTGACCTAAGTTATCTTAAAAACGCATCCCTCCAGAGTATGTTTTCAGGCTAAGCTTTGGGCTTGTTACAGTCAATCTGGCAGACACAAATGTCTGTCTATTTCAATGTTCCTACATGAAGGATCCTCTTTTTTGCTGCTGCATTGAGAACATGACTCACTTTGTAGTGTCAGATTCATCACACTTTGACAATTTATTTTTATGCCGTTTTTAGTCCTAAAGGGGAAGGTTACACATGTGTGGGGTTGCACTTCTGCATATGTGTAGCTGTATTTTGTGGCACCAGAATAATTTGTGCTGATTCTGATTGCCTCGAGTGATGCCACTCAAGTCAGGATCATTTGTGTCTGAAGACTACAAGTTTGTAAGTGCTAAAATCTGAGGATGAGGAGTTAGAAAGAGATGAGCTTATCAGACCTCTGCAGCTCCCTCCTCATCTCTGCTCATATCAATCGCTAGAATAAATGTTAACCAAGAATGTTTCTGCAAAACCACAGATGAAGTGAAACTGAACATTTATTTATGTTGCAACTTTACGTTTGTTTTGGTTGAATTTTCTATTTCTCTCTTGTCACAATGCTCTGCCTGTAGTCTGTTTAGGTTTAGGCACAAAAGACACTTGGTTAGGGTTAGGTAAACATCATGGTTTGTCTTAAATCACCACGATCACAGTTGGAGATAGTCGGACTCCCCGTAGGAAGTAGCCCGTTTTGGTCACCACAAAAACAGCTAGAAATGTCTGCAGGTCTCTTTTAAAAAAAAAACACCTGGTTTTGAAGGCCAGGTGTCCTTAAAAATATCCACTGGTGTGACTCGGCTGTTTGGCACCCTTGTTGGCTGGTGAAACCAAATAGCCAAAACTAGCATTACACACGCAAATTTCTGTGTGAGCAGTTGCCAGTTAAGTTCCACCCACTGGTTCTGCTACATTGGTTTTGATCCTTTTTCTTTAAACTCTCCATTTTGCATCTGACAGTGTTACAGCAGTGCTATATCAGTGGAGTGCTCTTTACAGCATCTGCACAGTGCTCCATTCCATTTCCACGAGCATATGTGTTTGTTAATGCACTGAAATTAGTATAAAGCCAAATAATTTAACTTATTTCCTCTCTGTGAAGTACATTAGTCCTTTTTTGATATGCCAAGCTGTTAAATGGTATTTTGCATGGAATACATATAATTTTCAGTACTTGTTATCCGAACAAAGTTTACATTACTAACGCACATCACTAAGACGTGATGTCTGCGAGCAAAGCACTGAGCTAACAATGGATTTTAGAAGTAATGAGTTTATCTCCAGTCTGACAACATTCTGCTAAAAGTTCTCTTCTTCTTCGATCATAACAGTGGTTTTGTTTGATGATATATTTGACTCTTAACACGACATACATAATATGTGCTGCTCTGTGATTGTCTTCACTGTAAATCCATTTGATCAGGTCTGCGTTCGGATAAACCAAACGTGACTTTCTCCGCTCATGCAGGCTACAAATAGACTTAATGAAACAGCCTCTGTATATAAGTCTCCACTGACACACATGCGTGGCAAAGGTCAGCTCAAATACACATATGTTATAACAGATCATATGCTATTCTGCGTTCTATAACTTCTTAGAGTATTCATCTCATTGTACTCCTGTTTTTCCGTCTGCACATTTAATGAAATATAAATCCTGCCAACACACTCTTGGCTACAGAATGTAATGGAGGCAGAATTATGAGAATGCTGGTAAGAACAGAAAATCCTCTTGAAATGTAAATACGAACATTTAAACATTATGATTGGAACATGTTGAGGCGGACTATATATCCATTGGCATGAATTCCAATCAGCTTCTATTGCATTAGGACTCCGGCTTGCATACATAACACACTCGGCACAATGAATGTGCCAATGCGATAGACAGACATCAGTCCAGAGATCAGACTTGAACTGATTACTCATTTATTAGAAAGGCAAGGTAATTGGTTAATCATGTTCCCTCTTAGCCAGTCCGTGACTGGAATAGCTTCTCTCCACTCGGCCGTCTCTCAACTAGCCAGAGGAATTACTAACACCAATTTAACCCCATGACATGGGACATTAATTGTGAGTGTTCCAGGTCATGAAGTCAGGCAGGACACAGCAACCTTCACGCTTACTCTGACTCTGATGGATATTACATTGGATGCTGTTGGAGCCCATGTTCAGCACTTATCCAGAGAATGTGCGAGCCAAACTGCAACCCGCTGCAATTTGGGCAACCTGAGACATCCCTGAAGCAACTATTCTTGATGAATCCTCACATTCTGAGGATTAACACTCTCATCACTAGCTAAATCCTCCGATAGAGCGCGCAGGGGTCATGGAATTCACTTCCGAGTGTTGCGTCACAACAATCTATTGTTTCAATTCGTATTGCTTTATGTGCTTGATGAAAGCTGGGGAAATCAAAATGGGCAAAGCTAAGCCGTTGATGCAGGGGGCTCAGATTAATAAAATTGGCACGGTGGAGGTGGTCCCCGGGCAGAGGAGGGCCAGAGAGATTAGAGATTAGACTGTAATCCAGTGTGGCAGATTATCACGCTCATCCTGCTGTACCCATCACCTCTCACACCAAGAGACCACACAATCCCCTAGATTACACAGCGAACGATGGTGAGAGGAGGCTGCGGGGAATGGAAATGACAAAAACATGACACGGCAGGGAGAGAGGAGAATGAGAGTGATGGGAGGAGAGAAGAGTGATTGATGGATATGAATCTACGCGAAGGATGTGTGAGATATCCAAAATAATGGTGGCGCAAGCTGAGTAATTGCCGGCATTATAATGCAATTTTCATGAGACAGCTTATTAGCAGTTTCCATGGTTTTTGTCTACAAACAAAGAAAACAAGCAGGAAAACGTTCCTTCCTTTATTTTGGAATAAATTAATGTATTGTTGATGCACTGCTCCAAACACGAGTAACAACATAACCGTGGGAGCATGACGATAGCCGAGGAGAGTGATTGGAGGATAGTTATCAGTTTCTGCTTGTTTTGATATAAACTGATGACACAGTAGGGAGAGATGAAACGAGCTCGGCGAGATGATTGGAAGGTAGTAATCTTTTTGTGTTCTTGTTCGTGTATTTTTAGTGTGCTGTTGTTTTTATGTCAACTTCAATGCCATAAAGATAGGCTCTCCGTTTGATTTGTCGGCTCTACCCCCAAATCAAGATCCGGCACCGCGAAATTCTAATCTACCTTACGAAGCAGCTTGCAGCGAGGCGCGAGATACTAATTGACATGTTGTGTCATCTGCGTATGGCTAGTGTGTTGTCAAGCTGTGCGTGCTGTGTTTTATGTTCTCCGTGCTATCTCGCCTGCAGTTTCCAGAGATCACCAGGAGCCCTTCTTAGTCCTCCACACATAAAAGCTTCTCTAATTAGTGCTACATTAATTGCCACTCACCCCATGATAATCAACCTCGGGCTGATGTGCATGTTAGAAAGTGCGCGCACTAACACTACATCTTTTCCCCTCCCTTTTTTCTTTAGCTATATCTGACATGCACATACAGGCATGCCCACACACACACACACACACACACACACACACACACACACACACACACAGAGCGATTCCTCTGGTGCAGATGAAAGCAGAAGTGCCCAAAGAAGAAATTTTCTGTCAGTGGATTCCCTACCCTTAATGAAGTACATTGAAGTTTGAGAGTAATATTTCAGTCTACGTTGAATGTCGGATATATTAATGATATGAAATGATACAAACTGACATACAGTGGAGCGGCATAATGCCTCATTATAATGCAGAGATGATGAAATGTGGGGTTCGTGGAATGCCATCTGAGCCTATGCAAAGATTGTATTGAGTTAGTGCTGAATTGTTTTCACTCTATCGGATGGTGTGGTTGGAAATGGTGTGTAGATGGATGGAATGTGACACAGACAGAGAGGAGGGCTCTTAAAGAGCACATCAATATTCTAGACTGTGTGCAGAGAGAGTGGAGTGAGGCTGAGCAGTGTGTAACAAAATGTGTGCATATTGCCCGCATGTATGTGGCTGAAAGGGCGATGTGTCTGTGGGAGGGATGAGTGTGTGTGCATGTGTGCAAATGCTGATGGACTGGTCCATGTTACACTGGTCTCATTGATTTTCTCACGCTGGGATACAGTCTCGGGATGTAACACACACGCCCACGTACACACAGACACACACGCGGAGACGGTATAGATCATTTAGTGAACCCCCTGCTTGAGCGCCTCAAGTTGAGAAAGCCTCACAGCGGCAACATGTCAGTCTGTTACTCAGCCCGCATTCAAAACACCTCAGCCAAATATAGCTGAAGAAATTGAACCTAATTTCAAGCTGCAGTCAGTATTTACAGTGTCAATGACACACTTGGGCTGAGGGGTTTGTAGTACTCACGCTTGACATTTGAGGGAAGAAGATTGATGTCTTAGGCTCTGACATTAAAGGCAAAAAAAGTCAAAGTTGATTCTTATCTTCTTGGTAAACAGACTGGCACTTCCTGTTTGATAAAATAATACACTTTATCCAAAAGGAGTAAAAAAAAAAAAAAAGAATCAGGTTAATTGCATCAATAGCACATGATTATAGCAAATAAATCTGCTGTTATAGATTGAACTTTCTAACAGCATATACAGCATTTGAAATTAGTAGACCTCAACTGATACCGGATATATCGATGCCAATACCGATATAAAGGAGTAAAACAATTCTGATATTCATATACTGTATGGCCAATATTCTTTTATGCAAAGTATATATTCACATATATATTTATAAACATATATTTTGCAATTATCCCTCATAGATGGTCATCAAGCACTTATGACAAAGATATACTGTATGTAATTGAGGCAGGATCATTTACAGGTTTACAACCATCATGTCCAAATTGACATCAGTGCACTGAAACAATGCACTTCACAGAATTTAATTTTCATACATAATCCCCTGCATCTTTTTCTGCAATAAGATATTGAAGAAAAAAAAAGAATACCAAAGCCAATGTCTGTGGATAAATATAGTGGTCGGTTCTAGAAATGTATTCCACTTTAAAGAAGAACAATGTAAGCCCTTGCAAACTACCACTCCTTGATCCAAAGCTCTGTCTCTGTTTGTTTGTAGGCTGAAACAAAAGTTGCATAGTGCTACAACATTAAAATGATGTCTACACATTGTTGTGTCAGTATTAACAATCTGATAAAGTAGCATAATATTATGCCTAGCAGTTCAAAGTGGCATTATTGTTGGCGGCACTGATGCAAAAACAACCATTTACTTCGGAGTATCAACTACAGACAAAACGGGACAAACACGAGTTCATCATCTGCTGTTTTTCGTCTCTGTTGGAAACGTGCAAGCTGATAGAAACAGTGGTCGCCTATCAGCCTTCATTTCCCCAGGAGATTACGTGCCTGGTGGCAGACGAAATTGTTTATAGGGAACCAATCTAAAGACCAATGGTCATTATTCTATAGCCGTTACATTGTGCAGTCGACATTTTCTTCATAATGATACGTTAAAGAAAATGTTTTTATAGCGCTGTATTGATGCTGTTACTTAAAGTGATAATTTGGGTCTTTTGATGTGGGGTTGTATGAACGATTGCTCCCTAGTCAGTGTGTTACCTGCAGTGCTTAGCACCGACAGGGAAGCAGAGCATTGAACTGCTAAACAGGATCAAGCAAGATGTATTTTAGCCATCTAAAAGAAGATACCCCTAAAAATATATATATCCGTTTTAGGTGTACGCTATATTTTGAACATTTTCTGTGCTTTACATTGCCATCATTGAAATTTTGAAGAAAGTATTTCTCCATTTGTTATTTCCAGTCTTTAGGAGGGCGTTTCAAAAACAAATCTAAAGTGTCCCAAGATGATAAAAAGAATAACAAATAAAAAAACGTATATATTTCTGTTAAATATTCATGACTAAGCAACAATTAAGTCAACATAAACATCTTCATGATTTGTAACTCTGTGTGTGTGCTTAGATCAGATTTGATTGACTGTGACCAAAAAATCCTACAACTGTCATCACATTCTGATTTAAATGTTTGGATATTGGATTTGTTGGATCTTTTTCTAACTGAGCTCCGCACACTTAAGACCAGTAAGAAAGGAAACTGGGAAAAAAAGTAAATACGAAAATCTTTTATATGAAACAACCAAAGCTTTGTTTCAACTTAGGAGACTTAAAACAGATGGACTTAGTCTCAAATTAAAATGAGCAGCAAGGATATGTAGTGAGCCGTGGTTTGCTCCTTCTAGGCCTCTGACCTACTAGATTAGTACGAGCTTAGCAGAGGAGCAATAAAAAAAAACACAAGTGCTTTATGATGTTTCAATTTTTACAGCACATATTACATGTGTTATGATGTAAGTGCACTCCGAGTGTCATGGAGTGAATGAGTTTGTGAACGGGCAGACTTGCCTGTCACAGACATAGCCTGAGGCCCGATGGTGGAAGGTGAGAACAAGAGAGTAATGGAGGGCCCTAAGGCCAAGAGCATTATCTTCTCCTGACTCTGACTGACACTCATTAGGCGGCACAGTGGAGAGAGGAGGCTGAAAGCTTATTAAGCCAACTGCTCAAAAGGCCCTTAATTGAATCCAAGTAATTATAGAGACCTTGCCCATTGTGATATTTTTATTCATCCTGCGGCAAACTCAATCTCTCTTGCATTTGGAACACTATTAATGTTGTCTGCACCAATGTGTGTGAGATCCGCACACAAGGCCTACGCTTCAATATCGACTACAACTCGCGCGCATACGCTCGCACAGTTCCGGTCCCCCCAGACATGTTCTGTCACCAAGACCCCGACTGCACTTTTAGTCTGTTCTCTGCTTCATTAGTATCTGAGCGATAATAACATTAATTGCAAAGACAGTTTAGTTCCTTTGAAAATAGATTACAGGTGTAATTGTTTTACCTGAATAACCCGTAGGCAAGAGAAATTAATTAGACCTTGTGTCCCAAGTCCTAATGTAGCTCATCTCTTTTGTCGGCCCGCCTGCGCACACACTAGACACACAAAACACGCAGAGACACGTAACACACAGACAGATGAAAGGGCAGGCAAACCCACACTGACTCTGAGAAACACATATGTTGTAAGAAAATATGACAATGTGGAGATTGAAATAAGTCCAGTTGCCTACGATAAAGCACCTAGAACAATGTGGAGATGTTGGCTAGTCATAAGGAATGAGATATGTTAAGAGGTCATATCTAAAACCATCCCAATCCAGATGTCATGTAGCAAAGGAACCTTGCAATGGCTAATTTAGGAGAAAATTGTGCAATGTGTACATGTGTTAGCATATTGTGGGTGAGTAGTGTCATTAGCACTGTTTTACCACGCCACGCTACCAGTATAATTGGCTGAGGCAGCATCATTATTATACAGAACAGTATGTTGGTTTTGACCACTAACCCTTCATCATTGCCATCAAGGGCACGTCGTGCTTGATGGCAAACATGAATGCAACACTTTCATTGCCCCTTTAAACAGGCTCAACATTTTGAAATAAACCTTAATACATTTTTTGCTTACAACTTGCTTCGGCTGCCAACTAATGAGGAAAAGCATAAGAGCAGGTTTATGCGATGCTATTTATTTTCATCTTTGTTCTCAGTTACCGAAAGCAAGTGTGAATTTCAAGCTGCTTCTTGCTTATTAAAGCTACATGATGGCAAGGTGTGAAGAAATTTTACCTTGCCGCTCGCATATTGGCTTGTTTAAGCTTGTGTTCTCTTTGCCTGCCAAGTAGGAAAATAAAAGCAGGTTTGCTGTTGTGAAAGATATTTTTCAAAGAATGGTCTCAAGTTTTGTGATGAGGTACATGGGGTTACGGAGCGGGTGGAACGCCTTGATTGACAGCAGTAATCTGAGCAGCTGTTGAGGCCTGGAGGAGCCCCAGTCACCGTGAGATCCGCCTGGTTTCTGCGGGACTCCCAAAATGCCTCGATCCTCCCCTCTTTTTCCTGGAGCTGCACTATTATCCTCTTCTGCTGAGACAGAAAGAGAAAAGAGATGCAAGGAGGTTTTTTTCTTCTCTCTTGCATCAGCAGCTGTAACTTGACACCGGCAAACCGACTCTTTGGACATGGTCCTTTGCCTCCCCCTCCTCTTTTTTTGCTTTCTCCCTTCTACAACCTCCCTCCCTCCGTGTCTCACGGCCCACCACCCGTCCTCGCGGCTGACCTGAGCGCTGCTTTCTGTCCCAGTGTTGCATCAGACTCTGAGAGGCGCTATACAGTAATTAGCATCAGAAGGACCTGCCTGCTCATCTGCCCGCCAGCCTGCCAGTCAGCCTGCACGCCGGCTCGCCTGCGCGCCTGTCTGCCTGCCAGTGCTCTGCCAACTGCCATGCCCTATTCATGTCCTATTCATCTGTTGTTGAATAAAAGGCTGCTTTCCTCGGGACATCCATCCCTCTGCTGGCCTTTATTTTTTTATATATTTATTTATTTATTTTTTGTGGCGAGGCACAGGAGCGAGGATTAGCATTAAAAGGAATAGACTGCTGAGGTAGACTCAGCAGGAATGCATGAATGCATACCTCAGTTCTGCCAAGCTGCTTTTATTCTGTTCGGTAGAGATTTCAGTACAGGGACAATTTATGCTCCATACGGGACACCTGTCTCTTTTTTCCCTTTCATTACAAACCCTTTTTGAACTCTCCTTTTGTTCTCATCCCCCGCTCATGTTTCTCTCCCTTTGTCTTACTTCCTCTCTCTCCCTATCCTCCAGCTCTCTTGTCACAGCTCAGTCAAGTCCAATCAATTATCCAATTAATCAATTTACGTTTTCCAATCCCATAGTCCATAGAAGAAGAAGATAAAGGAGATAGAAGATAAAAAGAAAAATCAAATCCGCTGCCATTTATTAGCATGGTACTTGACATTGTGCCAGAGTTGGTTTTAAGAGTTAGAATTCTCTACAGCCATGCGAGCGGCTCTGTGATGCTACGTCAGCATGCAAACATTCTCACAATGACCATGTATACATGATGCTGTTTTGCAAGTATGTTTACGATCACTTAGCTTTTGAGCATGAACATATTTGAATATATTTGATGAAATACATCTTGAATGTGTGTTATTGATGAAGAAATTAAGAAAGCAACAGAGTAAGAGTCGAGCAAACAGCACGCTGGCTCTGTTTGCTCGTTAGGTAAAACAATTGATTCTTTCAAAATCAGAAATACTTTATTGATCCCCGAGGGGGAAATTGGTACATTACAGTAGCTCCTTTTAGAAAAGAAATGTAACTATAGAAAGATTGAATAAAAAAAGACTAGAGAAGTAGAAGAAATAAGAGTAAATATAAATGAAAATAAAATATACAAGTAGTAAGACAAAATGACTGTGTCACAGTGTCAATGCTATCATGCTGCTGTATAGCAGATGTAATGATATCCATGTTTACCATCTCAGTTTAATAAGCCGGTGTACCAGGTGGAATCTTGTGATTAATAAAGACGACACGGGCCAAGGTTGCCAGTTAAGTGTATTTACTCTGGTAATAGACAAACAGTTTTTTTCTTCTGAATCATGTATTTTCAGCAATGAGCGATACAGAAACACTTGTGTTACCGCGCACACACACACACACACACACACACAGCTTGGCATTCTTGATAAATAGGTATCCTTGATTAATAGCAGCTATTATGCTCAGATGAGGGCTTGAAAATTGTTTCTATGTTTTCATTCTTACTTTATTGAAGGTGATATGTTGTGGTTTCTTTCTTGTGACAAATGTACTTATTGTAGGTCGTTTTGGACAAAAGCGTCTGCTAAATGTAAATGTAGTATTTGGCTAACTTAGCTAGCAACATAGCCTACACGTTCACAGATCAGACGAGATGAACATGCAGATGTACAGTTGTATGAAATTCTTTGTCCATGTCTGAACTCCTCCAGGTACATGGCGTATGACGTTACATTTTGGGTTTTCTCCGTCTTATACTTCATTCTGCCTTACTTAGACCCGTTGTCCTCTTCTGTACACCTGTTTCAGTCATCTAGTTGTGGCAAAAGCACAACAAATTAATCGGTGCAAAAACAAGATGGCTGCCATCTTAGCCGAAACCTTCTACAACAAATCACGAGACAAAACTAGACAAAGTACAAAACCTCATCAAATGTTATGGTTCGAACTTGTTAATTTATGCTAAATAACTTTTGTAGATTGATGTCAGATAAAAAATTTAGTAATAGTAACAAGCCAGGATGGATCTAGATAGAAGGTACTCACTTGAGTACACTGGGATTTTTATTATCATTCATGCAATGTGAAAGTGAAATGTAGGTAACAGCTTTTTTATTGTTATGTGATACATTTACATGGCATATTTCTCTGTGAAGAGCAGAGAGATTGTTGAACGCATTAGTAGGACTAAACTCTGAGGCAACGGTTTTGTCTGATGATGGTGCTTATGCTCCTGGTGTGGAACAATTAAGTTATTAAGATTATGAATGATAATGAACACCAGTAACAGTTTTATACTTTGTTACACACTGGTAACTTTGAAAAGTAATGTATTCACATGCTTGCAATCCAAACGCATCTGTTTTTGCAGCATTTCAGACAGGCCAATAGATGTGACATATTCAAAGGAAAATTCAAATGATGCATTGTTTGCTAATTTCCTTTTTGCACAGCAATTTTCAGGGAAATTAACAGTTTAATACTTTGTTTCACATTGATGACTTTTCCCCATATGTGGACATCATTTCTTTCAAAAACTGCTTCCTGCTCAAGAATGATGCTTCGTTTCTGTAATTATCAGGTTCTACTAATCCCAATAAGCTAGGAGAAATTTAAAATGCATACTAAACAAGAGCTCAGGTCTCAGGAGATTAAAGGCAACCGCATATGTATTTAAAGTGACAGAACACTAGGCCGACATACACATCAGGTAAAGTAGCAAGTGGAAGCATTATCAACCATGTGACACTAGCATGCAAATATTTGCTAATTAGCTCTAAACATAATGAACAGTTGAGGCTGATAAGAATGTCAGAATTTGTTCAGGTATTTGGTCATGAAGCAAAGTATTTAAAAAACATTTTAAAAATGACGTGATAATTGTGCCAAATGAAGAGTTACTATAGGTCTCCTTCCCAAAATTCATCCAATATATCCTGAGGGGGACATAAATGTGCGTCCCAAATGTTTATGAAAATCCATCCAATTATTGTCATTTGACATTTTCACATCTCACTCAAAGCCGAAAATGTCAACCTCATGTTAGAGCGAGATTAAAAGTCAGGTAAATGACCAAAGTCATTTGGATTCATCCTCTAGGCACCATGAATGTCTGTACAAACCCACTGCAACCCATCCAGTAGTTGTTGAGACCTTTCAGTCTGAAAGTGTTGGACTGACCAACCGATAGAACAGAAGACCAACACTGCCATCCCTAAAGCCACGCCGCTAGCATGCTTCAAGAGGAACAGCATCAGTAGAAACAGGAGCTACTCACAGGCCTGCACTCTCTACCTCCCTATCTGTGTGACAGCACATGTGATATATTCAGGCTGGCCTGTGGGTGGGCATGGTGTCGCCATAATGGAGTGGTAAAGCTGCAAGGATTATGGATTGAGAGCGAGCGGCCTCGTCCATGAATCTGCCCCTAACTGTTCTCCTGCCTTTGTGGCCGTAACGATCGGCTGGCTCCCTTCTGTCACCGTATTTCCTCCATCTTAGTTTAGAAGCTGAGATATATCTCTCCATAAAGGCCGACACAAAGAGGGCTGGAGAGCCTCGCCTGCTCCGCGACACAAAAGACTCAGGCCTGGTGGTTGATAAAGGCTTATGGAGAGGAGAGGAGCTGATGGCCAGGGGACCGTTGGAAAGACCTATTCTCTTCACACACAAAAACATGCTCTCACTCAAGACACTATCTTTGTGCCGTGACGCTGTTTGTGAATGCGTGCGTGCATGTGTGCGTGCCCCTGCCCTCCTCGCTTTCTCTCCTCCACCTCTCTGTCTCTTTCCCTTTCACACACATGCTAACACACGCTCTCTTTCTCTCTTGTTAGAAGATGCTAATATAGCGCATGACAAAGCCCCAGTAGACAGCTCTCAGACAAAACACTTCCTTTCTAAAGCAGTTCATCTTTATGCAGAGCCTATCCAAACGATTGCCAAAGCAAGGTCTCTTGAAAAGCAGGATTTTCACCAGCGCTAAGTCATTCCCGACGCCTGTTCAGTCTCACTTCATTAGTATGGCCGCTGATCACACTGATGTTTGAGGACATCAGGTCGGTCATTAATTGCTCCCTCTGATACTGAATAGAGCTCTCTGTCTGCCTTGACAAATCTGTGACTTAACAATATCACGTGTCTCTGGTTTTTATCTGCAGAGAAATGGGTGCGAGGCCGGGCCATCGACCGCGGCGAGGTCGATGTTGGAACCCAACAGAGCCAGGCAATCCCACCTGGACTATTCTGGAGGTTTCATATGACTGTGCATCATCCAACTTACATCAAGTTCAACCTGTCTCTGTCACACAATGCACTGCTGGGGGTCTACGGACGCAGGAACATACCGCCTACACACACTCAGGTAATGGAGGATCCTGTTGGAGCATGCTGTTCGCCCAGATGGGCTTGTTTGCCGAGGCACCACAGTAACACATCCACGCTGATGCATTTCTTTTTTTCTTTTGGCCTTTCATCCGCACTAAGGCAGCGTTTTTATCTGAGCTGACACAAATGTGCCAGAAGTCTCCTCAAGTGCTTTTTTAAGACAGTTATGTATATAGCATTATAATTTTGCCCTGATCCTGATTATGTGATGGGATATTTTAAACACATTTACAAATGTTTAAGAACAAAAAATATAATTGTAGAGAAAATATCATCTTGCAAGAGACGTTAAGTATCAGTCCAGATTGCGTTACAGTCAGCCAATCAGGAAATCTGAGTCATTTATTCACGATTAATAGTTTTTTCTCCAACTGGATTACTTTGCAGCATTTTTCTGTAAATATAGAGGTGAAAACTGCAATTACTTGTCTAGTGAAATTATTTTCTTCTAACCTAACATGCCAGATGGTTTGTTACACATAACCATCTTGAAAGGCGGTGCTAGAAACTTGTTGATAAAGGGCAGACACTTTAATGAAATACTTGGCATGTGATTGGAAGAACCATCTGTCTATCACCTTCTATCACAGGCTACTTTCAACCAATCAGATAAACAGAAGGAGAGTGCAACCACCAGCAGAGCCAGTTGGTAAATTAAATTCTTACTGAAGTTTGTCAAGAGAAGAGCGAGAACATCTTTTCCGTCGAGAAAAGGACTTAGTGGCATTATTTGCTCTTCTCTCAATGAAATATAATCTCCCGATTGTTCACTTGTAATAGATCGCGGATAGCATTAAAGTAAGAAATGCTAAAATGGGATGAAGTCGATGTGTGGGAAACACTGCTCTTTCCAACAGTTGCTTCTCTCGCTGTTCCTCACGCCCATAGCTGCTGTCTCTAGCTGCTGGTAGTTTCATCAAAGAGCACTGATTGGTTCCTCGCCTGTGTGTTCGTTCACAAGCGCATAGCTTGAAGCTTGGCGAGATGGATTTGTGAGATTACATAATCATGAATCCAGCTGCCTTCCAAGCCAAATTTCATTCAGTTCAGTCCAAAGATTTACATTCACTGACCTTGCAGTTTGATTTTTTTCTTTTTGAAACTCAAGTGCATCACGATTCAAGTGCATTACACTACATAAAACGGCAAGTGAGTGCATCACCGTTCATATAGCGTGAGGTTTAGTGGTTCTGACTGTCTCCAGTCCAGTTGTGAGTTCAATATGTGGCTGGTTCAAGCTGTCCCGTTCAGATCATGCCTACATAAGCACTATTTCCCATTGTACCTGTGGCGGAGAGAACTTTTGGTGATGTAAAGTAAAAAATGCTAAAATGGGAGCAAAGCCTATGTGTGGGAAACACACAACACAGCTCAGAACATTATGTTTCTGTGGTTGTCATACTGGCTGTAAGCTGTTACCATGCAGTAACCCTATGTATCAGGGTTGAGCTGACAGCTGTGCTAAAGAATATTGATTCAATCAGTGACAATGTTGGATTCAGTATAGTACGTTCTGTACAGTTAGTGTTTAAGACTTGGTCTCTAGCTGCAAGAGAAGTGCGTAAGCAGTGGGCAAATGGAAAATAAGCATGCCACAGCCACACATCTCTACCTTGCTATCATGGCTAGTTAAGTTCCTCAGCCAGAGGTGAGGCACACATTTAACTCGACAGATGTATGCCTGCTCACACAGGTCAGGGATTGCACAGCAGTGAGTGGTAAAGAAAACAACTTCCTGTCACCTCTAACCTCATATGTGATCACGCATTTTAAATGTCACTTAAGCCTGTCACACAACACAGGTGTCAATAAACTGCATTTATGCTTGCTTGTCAAGTTTGCGAGCATGATATATTTAATCAGTATCTTTGTGTAGCAAGGCAGAAACTGCTGTCTGCCTGTTTAGCAGGTAGCATTTAATGAGCCATGAGCAATTCACTCTTTTATACTTAAAATACGTAAATGAGTAATTAAATTGTGAGCTAAACTGTACTAAAACACAGTCGAAGAGATGATGGAAAACAGAAGTTTCACTTGTTGAGGCTCTGAAGAGCAATCAGGCTCTTTCTGTCACACTCCTGCCAGATGTCTGACTGTGATGCAAAATTTTGTTGCTCATGAGCTATAAGAACAGGAGGAGATTTAGCTACTTTCCCCACGTGGACAGAGATCTCCACATATACATCTTCAAAAATGTGGATGCATCTCATTTTTACAAGGAAAACAGCATTTCTGATTTAGTCGTCTCAGCGTGGATTGAATCTGTCTGAGACACATCTCCGGAGACAATACAGGCATACGTTGCACACAGCGTCGAACAGCACTGTGCCATGCGAGAGGCACGTATACATACAAAAATACAACGCACACTGAGTCATCTGCTTTTTAACATCAGTGCGTCCCTGCTCTTGCCTGCATGAAGAGGTCTAATTAGCTGTTTTTGACACTAGCGTGACACACAGCCCTCAGGGGGAATAAGACTCAGCGAGCGCTCGCTAGTTCAAGGAGGTTTTAGAATGGAGAGGAGAGGGAGGGAGGGAGGGAGAGAGGAGGGTGGTGGGGAAAGTTAAAGAGAGAGAGAGAAGCATGGACAGGTTTAGACAAATGAAATAATAGTTTGTTCCATGTGAGACCCTGGGTGGGAACATCTGCCCATGCTTTTAGCAGTATGTGTAGTTTTTGAACTGACTGACGTGGGACGTGCTGTCATGGATGACATGGATTTCCTTTTTTTCCCTTCGGGTTCCTGTTTCACAATTCACATCTGGCATTTAATGCTAATGCTAACTTATGTATGCAGGCAGCTTTCCAATAGCATTCAATTGGCCCACCCAACAACAGCCACACACTGCACAAGTCGTATTTATGCAGGTTTTGCGAATTCCTGTCTTGCTCATCTCAATTGGATAACATTGTTGTTGTCTGGTTGTGTCTAGTTCGACTTTGTGAAACTGCTGGACGGGAAGGCGCTGCCCAGGTCCTTGACCGATCCCGTCTCGACCGCCAAAGCTCCAAAAGGCCTGCTGCTGAGCGGCCTCCAAGAAACAGGATTCATTGAGTACATGGACCCCGGCACCTGGCACCTCGCTCTCTACAACGACGGACGCAACCTGGAGCAAGTGTTACTGCACAGCACTCCCATAGGTGAGGAGAATAAGCAAACTGGTAGCTTTTCTTTCCCGTGTACCAAAGGCATTTATGCTGGGTTGCACCAACATGGATTAATTTAATCTAAGATTAGCTCTAATTAGAGTTAAGCAACACTAGAGTTAAAATGAGTTAGCGTAGCTTAGCTGCTAGCTAAATAGTTAGCTTAGTTACACCATGTACGTTTTTAGCTGTTTCAGGAGTCGGGTTAAGTTACCGCTGGTGAAACCCAACATTTCCTGATTTTGCTATTTCAAAATAAAAGCTTTTAACTAACAAAATGACAGGGGTCTTTTATTGTGAAGACTTTAAAGGAAATGAAACGTTAGTGGAGCTTTGTTGGCGTTAGCATGAATATTTGTTCTCTTTTTATAGTTAAAAAATGGTGCTGTGTGTGCTTTTCTTTGTTTACATCCCAGGGTTGCTTCACTCTTTTGTCCTCTCTCCAATTTCATCTGTTCATATGCAAAAAAACATAAGGACACGACGGCCTCGAGTGATTTGAAACTCATTGACATTTAAAGGAAACTTTTCCTGATATAAGAGTGAGTTTGGCATGGCAAGAGACAGCCGTTAGAAAGGGGAGGACAGCTGCGGTAGTAATGACAGGGCTTGCTAACTGCAGCTCATTGCTATGACACACACGGATGGCAGTGTAAATTGAAGGATGTGAATAATGCAAGAGTACGTGGCTGAATATAGACAAGTGGATAATTACAAGGGCAGTTTCTTCACTCCCACTTTGCCCAGTGCTCCTTAAGAGAATACAGTGTTGAAATAACAAAAAAAAAAGTGTTGGGAAATGTAGTAGCACAGTGGCATCACAAGGGGGGACTTTATAATTTATATGTAGCAGATAGGTAATAGAGCAATTACGAAGCGTGCAAATATGTGATGAATAGATATAATGAGAAGCACTCCATGACACAGACTTCATTTTGGGATTTTTGTCCCGTTGATCTTTAACTGCCCATGCATTATTTAGTTTTGAAGTTATTCAGTAAATCATCTGGAAGACTGCACGGCGCGTTCTTGCTACTAAATGTGAGTATCAGCGACCTCTTCAAAGCCAGAGTTGTAAGCCAGTGGTTAAACATCTTCATAGTACCAAAACATTGCACTGAAGACATCTTTCATCTCATATTGACAGAGTTCTTTATACAATGAGTGACAGCATGCGACGGCTAAACACAGATTTTATTTCAGAGCTGTCAAACATTTGTTGACTCGCGTGCTTGTCTGTAAAGTCGGGAATACACCAGACCTATTTTTAAATCACGTATTTCGTGCTAAACAGGAAACAGCAGCGCTTGCAAAGAGTTAACGTTCCCTTTTCCCTCTTCAATAATCAAAACAAATATAGACACAACAGATGGGCTCAGAATAGCAGCCTTTAGTCCACTTAGGTTTTTCAGATAATTCATCAAGTGATTCAGCTTGAAAGAGGAAAATAATATTAATGGATTGATGTCAGAGTTCATTTCACTGCCCATTTGCACCTCTAACGAGGGGTTACAGACGCACACTGCATTGTTTTGGAGGCAGAAAATCAAAACTACTGAGCCTCAGTACAATAAATTCTAATAAGAGAAACAGTATGCTGAGGCCCAGAGTGCAGCTTTATGGGGAGATGAGGGAGAAATGAGATGATCTCTGTCGGGAAATTGAGCTTTTCCGCAGCTACTCGTAACCAGATACAACAAAGAAACAGCGAGTATAAATAAGGAAAAGACTGTTGTAGAAATGTAGAAATAAAATAAAATCAATACAGTGTGTGAGTATGACAAGAAGTAAAATATGAGAGGATGAAGAATATGAAGCAATACATGAAATAAGGCTGATGCGCAAAAATATGCTTATTTTCACAGAAACAAGGGGGCGTATATATGTAAAACATGTGTTTGTGTTTTAAAACATTTCCCGGAGTAATGAGGAATGTGACCACATGAGACAGAAAACGTCAAAATATATATTCACTTTAATCATCGTCTTCTGAAAGGTAAAAGGAAGAAAGGAGTAAGTTATGGCAGAACAACCAAAGCCACATGTGTCTGGTCATCTGATAGCTGACAGCTGATAGTTGACCTGTATCAGTCAGAAGACATTATGTTGCTCTTTAGTCCACCTCACAGATCGACACAAACAGACACAGACACAGAAAAACACACACACATACACACTCTGCATTGCCAACAGTGGTTTCTTGTTCTAATCCCTCTAATCTTGTTCTAATTGTGGATCTCTGTTTCTGGTTATGTTGAAAAAAAAAAGAAAACAGAATAGAAAACTTAATTTCAAGGTATTTTTCCTTAATATTACTGAAAATGTGTTTGTTAAAATGTTTTAAACAAATTGCGAAGAGGTGACTCGCATCCTTGAGCGATTTCTACCTATCAAAGAGGGGACTTTCATACACTGCACTGGAGCTGTCTATATTAATTCTCCCACCTAATGAGAGTTTATTTACTGTAAAGACTTTCATTGTTTCTTTCAAAAGTTAATCATTTAACTCTATGTCAATATTGATATACAGTATGCACACACACACACGCACAGCATCCAGTTACGTCTTATCTCGGTGCTGCTGCTGAGTAGGGCGGACAATTGACGGCGCAAATGCTGATATACTGTAATATATGCTCATATGTGTATACACTGTAGTCATTTCTCAGTGATTCTCACTGTCAAGCACAGATGTTGAAAAAAAAGACTAAAAGGTGCGAGAACATCCTCTGATTTCAAATGGACTCCATTATGTGGATTCGGATTGAATTTCCAAACACATTTTCTCCATTTCGTGCTGGAAAAAAAAAAGCAGCAGCAGATGCAGAGAAAACCTTTTTTCCCTCCTCCTCCACCGTTATTGACATTTACATGTGACCCACGAAAGCTCCAGCTTAATGGTTTCTGCCATTTCGCCACCTCCACTCCATCCCCATCTTCTTTAATTCTACTCAGCCCGTGCCCAGGCAGAGAGTGGCGCTTCCTGCAGGGCTATTAATTATGCATAATTGCTATACTTCAGCTGTCATCTCACTCTCGAATATTATATCTTTTACACAATGGCAATCAAAGTGTGAGGGAAAAGTTTCATGTATAACTTTTTAACAAAATAGATGATAAACAAAAAAAAAAAAAGTGGTGTGGCCAACGGCTGGATACTTCTAGTTAGCTGAGCAGCCATTTCATTTTTTCATAAAATTCATAAAGCCCAAGGGTCATAAAGCATGGCTGAAACTTTACAGGCTCATAAAGTACAATTGGAATGCTTATTTGACCAATCAGATCACTTGGCTGGAAGCACCTATTTTATAATAGCATTTAACTGCAATAACTTATGGCATGAGTGATTTCTAACTGGAAAGGTTTAGTCGGTGGAAAGAAGCGAGTGGGTGTCTCACGGATGCCTACACACAGGGCACACACACAGGCGCTATATACTGTAACAATTAAACACACGGCTCACCATACATTACCTGGTAATTGCCTGGAGATTTTTATAGTAGAGACATTGACCTGAAAGATACAGAGCTTATATCACTGTGACAACCCTGTACCTTACAGCCTCATGAGGCTCTCCGACTCGTCTCCTCTGGATTAGAAGGAACTTCGTGACCCTGCAGAAGAGTTTTTGTTCATTGCATGTGTCAGGTGCCAGATACAATATCAGAATTTGTGCATGTGGATTTTTTTTTTTTTATTTCAAGAGTGGGAGAAAGAGATAGGGTTTGTGAGTCCTCCTGACTGTGTGGGAGAAAAGATGATTGCCACTCCCTCTCTCCATCAGAGTGACGATGACAGGTGATGGAGGTGAAAATGACTTTGGTTTCTGTAGTGATGCGCCGCTGTGGAGGATAACGCTGTGCTGTCGGCTACTGGCAGGGCCTGTCTCATTAGCATGTGTCACATGTACCTCGAGGCGGTCGTCACGTAATAACTTTGTGTGTGCATGTGTTTGTAAATGTGTGCGTGCGCGCGAGAGAGACCATGCCAATGAAGGATTTGTCATCCATGCTCCCTGAACAGAGCGAGCCAGGGGAGCGCAGCGCTTTGACTCTGGAGTCGACGTCCTTCCAGAGGAGCCACGCAGGACGGCGCGGGGTCAAATAAAGGATGACACCCACGACACCCATTTTAATTACTCTATCTAGCTTCGATAGAGCTCGCCTGGCACAAGGCAACCGGCAGCACAGTTCAGATCCTCTGGCTACCACCAGAATGTGCCATATCGAGTAGAGCTGACACAGCTTATATAATGCTCTAAAAGCACAGGAGTGTTCTCCCTCTTTATCTGTCTTTGCCATGCAGTCTGTAGAATGAGCTCTGACATGATGGACATATCAATGGGAGAAAAGGAGAACGGTAAAAGGAAGGCAGCTAATTGCAGTGTGATGGAGGGATATGATGAAACCTATAAAGCCTACAGAAGGATATGATGAAACACGCGTATCCAGATGAGACGAAGCACTAGTCGGAACAAGCATCACATTGATCTTTGCAGCGCGGAGAGCGTAGCTACCATGGCGACGCAGTGTTATCCATTCCCCCACTAAGTTGCGCGCTCACAATGTCAGATTTTATGTTGCTCAGTCTCGTTCCAAACTGCGCCCCTTGTAAACAGTTTGTTGATTAGGCCCTGATGTTTGTAAATTTGCGTGCAGTGTGTTTCCAACCTGTAATGCAGTATAATGTGCTTAGTGCTACTGAGTGTAAGTGAGTGCTTGGCCATTCCCCAGAGAGTGATAGCAGCTGGATCAGACTAATCTAATATAGCCCCTGAGTCTGGGGAGCCATCCATTGCTTATCAGATCTCTCATTCAATAACAGAGAGCGATGCCAGCTTATGGAGTTACTTGTGGAATATTTTCAAGTTTAGTCTTTTGGGTTTGTTGTCCTTCTGCCTTTTCATGTCTGATTAGTGAATGTGTGTAAATGTTTGTGTGTGGTTGTGCAGACTCAATGGATGGCTGCTCCACCGACTGTAATGGAAACGGAGAGTGTGTGGCTGGACACTGCCACTGCTTCGCTGGATTCTTGGGTCCAGACTGTGCCAAAGGTAAGATATCAAGATCACTGTCAAGATATCTGATAAGTCAAGTCATGTTACTTTTATTGATATAGTGCATTTAGAAACAGGAGTTGGCCCAAAGGCTCAGTAATTTAATATAGCTTGAACAGGACATCTGCAAGGGACTATTTTCAGCCGTTAATACGCTTTTGGTTCAGTTGTACTATTTACTGCACCAGAACATTGTAAAGCAGACTCTTAAATTATGTTGGGACCTTTCTTCACCTTAACTACAGAAGGAATCAGGCCTGTATTCAATAAAACTGGCCTATAAAATAAACACCGCCTTTTTCCTTGTTTCCCCTGCCTTATAATAATATTTTTTTTCTCATTTTAGTCAGACTGCCTTCCTGTTTTTTCTAATGTGCTTCCATTATAATCTAATGTTGATGCTGTTTTCTGTTAATGAAAATTCAACATTTCCTCCATGTTGACCTGTGGTCCTGATAAATTCAGTATAATGCACAACTCCACAGTACCAATTCCATTAGTCCACCGCCAGACCAGGCGCACTCAACAATAATTCTTTCTCTATTTCCCGCTGCTTCCATTCTGCTGTTTTTCCAAGCGCTGTCAATAAAACTTCCCACACATGCGTTTCTCTTCACACAAAACGTCTTCTCTTGACTCAAAGGGCAGCCCACCTCCCCTGCTGCAGATGTTGATTTGAAACATTTATAGGTAATAATACGTCATGTTTAAAATGCTTATTAACATTATTAAGACTAACAGTGCGATGGCAGTTCAAAGTAAACTGTTATCAAGTAATGTGAGGGGTTTACAGATGCTCACAGACTCGTCAGGGCAGTCCTGAGCTGCCAAGCAATGGTAATCATTTTAGCCCCAGAGGCTAGCGCTAATTAGCATACTGCTGTTGGCGGAAACTTAAAACCTCCCCTCCTGTTCTCGCTGAACAATAGAAAGCCTGCGTCAACCATGTCTCCCCACTCATCCAGACTTGTTTAACCTTCTGCTTTGGTTTTCTTCTCATTGCAATGTGTTACGACAGCAAGTTGTTGCACCACGCTTATCTCCATTTTGTTTACGTCTGCTTCCCCATAAGATCATGTGAGAGGGATCACTGTGAGCCCAGCCTCAGTCTGCAGAGCCATGAAGCCATAGTGCTGAGGCCACGCCATGCCACTGCACTGAGAGATAGAAATATTATTAATATTATATAATATTATCCAAATTATATAGTCTTATTAATGTAAATAGGCATCTCACAATGACTTATAAGGGTGTTTTTACCTACTGAATAATGCTTACTATGTGCACCCTAAAGATGCAAAATGTAAGAATTTTAGTTGAAAACAATCAAAACTAAATCATCAACAGAGGCGCTATGACATCTAAAGGCAATTGTGTTGCAATAAAATATATTGAAGTCAGCATGCTAACCAGCTAGCCCCGACCCGTCCCAGTTTAGAGCTCCTGTGCTAGTGGTGTAAACAAAAACACGCCCTTGGTTCTCTTAACTTTCAGTCTGGACTGCTAGCTGCATGGCTAATGAGCTTACTAGCAAACAGCAGCTAGAGATAACAACAGTTAGCATTTACTGGATGTGCTGCCACCTATTTATTTTGTGTATGAATTCCAAAGGTGATCAATTCTTACACATTGCACCTTTAATATGAAGTGCTACAGAGTATAGGTAATGTTACAGGGCCTTTATTTGTTTGTGTTGTTTTTGCACCCCTGGTTATTCTGGAAGACAAGGCTATTTTTTTAATAATAGCTTTTGTCAGATAATTTACAGTATGACTCATAATAAACTACAGTGTCCATGTTCGTCATAATGAACACGTCACTCAGTGCCTGTGTGGTTCGCTGATGTTTTGAGCCTATAATGGATTTTAATGGCGCAGAGAAATAAGATGAATCAGGCTTTTCATGGGATTTGTTGAAAATAAGAAAAATATAACATCAATAGCTTCACCATCTTTTAACTGCGACCATTCCATATCGTCTGCACAGCTCTGTCTCTTCTCCTCTCTTACCTCTCTGTCATTTGTTTCTCTTTCTGCCTCTTGCTTACTCCCTGCCTCCGTTCCCCATTCTCTCTCTCCCCCGCTGTCCTTCTTTGTAAAATTATTGTAGTTGTATCTGTCTCATTGTGTAGAAACAGCTGATATGATATCACACTCTATGATTTATTTACGCTCATCATTTATTCATTTGTTCCTCTCATCTTTGCTCATTTGCTCGCGTTATGATATTCTCTGTTTGAAAAGTTAGACAGCAAGTTTTGGCAAGACTTGTAAAAAGTGAAGTGTGAATTTATTACTGTGGGCTACAGAGTGTTAGATTTAACAAAGGATCAAACAAACACATAACACATGCCCGCACGCATGAACGCACAGGGCCTTCATTGCAAATTATCCCGGAAAAAACGCTGTTGGTTCTGGATCGTCTTTCTAATCCATTTGAAGTCTGGAGCTGCCATACCTCCTCCAGCTGCAATGGGGAGGAGGTGTGTGCGTGCGTGTGTAACTGTCAGTGCGTCATCGTCAGACACTCACTGACTTTATTCTACCTGGCTGTCATTACATTAGCCACACAGCTCTCCATCTCTGCATGGAGATAGCTCTGCTTTCCACCCTCATTCTATAAACCCCTAATGCTCTCCCTCCTAATCTTCCGTTTTCACGATTGTTTTCACGGCCTGTTCAGAGCGAGTGAGGTGACGTTGGGGGGATTTTCTACAATTCCTGGGTTGCCGTGGTAGCCAGGCTCAGGTGGTGCTTGAGTAAATTGAAACAGCGTGAGGGATAAGCTGGAGTGTGTGTGTGTGCGTATACGCGTGCGTGAGTGTGTATGTGCATGTGTGTGCGAGAGAGAAAGAGAGGGAGACAGGGGCTGCTTGAGGATTTGCTGAATCCGCGCACTTGCTGAGATAAGAGAGCGTAGCCCCACTCACCGTAGGTTACTGCGGTCTCCCAGCTAATATACTGCAGCACTGAGTGTGTGTGTTTGCATGTGTGTACTACTGAGTACGTGGGTGTAATCTGTGTTTGTCCCGTTGCAGATTCATGCCCCGTGTTGTGCAGCGGTAACGGCATGTACGAGAAAGGAAGGTGTGTATGCCTGGCAGGGTGGAAGGGGGCCGAGTGTAACGTGGAGGAAGGTCAGTGTATCGACCCCACCTGCTCCAACCACGGCTCCTGCATCCAGGGAATCTGCATATGTAGTCCAGCCTACAAAGGCGTTAACTGTGAACAAGGTAAGGAGTTTTACCCTCTCCAAAGCACATATACACCTTAAAAGGTCACCATATATACACATTTAAATGAATGAGCAGCAGCACTGATCAATATTTTGACACTGACAATGGATCAAATGACTATGTGTAATTTGACAGGGGTCCCTTGTAGAGACGAACACCGAGAGAAGAATCACCTGACTTAACGAAGTGAAGTCAGTAAAGTCAATTTTAATCCATATAGCCCAAATCACAAATTTACCTCAATGGGCTTTGCAATCTGTACAGCATATGGTATCATTAATCCTTAGATCATCAGTCCAACCAACTCTCCAAAAAAACCTTTAATTGGAAAACATGCATCATTGTTTTGAATTTCCAGCCAGCAACTCTGCCCACATCGACCCACTTTCCAGCTGCAGAAGGCAGCTGTTTGCAGCCTGCCCAGCACCAATTGGCAGGCAGACAAAGTTAGCGACTAGCTCGAGAACATACTGGAATATGTAGCTCCTAGAAAGGCAGACATTTTCCTCAGGAGTTGGTTGAGACCAAAATGGAGCTAAAAGAACAATGAATATCGGAGACAGAGACATGACCCATGATAAATATGAATATAGGATATGTAAATAGGCAAAGGTGTTCTAACACAGTCGCCCAAAAAAATAAATATGTCAGTGTTGTGTTTTGGGCTTTTTTGGCATCAATGGATGCATCTTTGAAAATTTTCACTTTGATCCTTATTGATGCGATTTACATCAGTCGGCGTTTCAGAGTCATGGTACATTCAGGTGCAAGTTTTAAACTACTTTGTGACTTAGGATATGTGCGCTGGAAGGAACCTCATGGTGCATTCAAGTGCACCCCGTAAACTCAGAAAATCAATACTTGAATGGCCACAAAGGTGGTTAAAATGGGAAAGTTTAAATGTCCCCCCATTATTTTCCCCAGTTAAAATACACAGGCTTACATCTGTCATAACTTTCTTGTCCGGTCACTACAGCACTTTTAATGTTAAAATAATAACAATATCTCTTTTTATTTCTGCATAGTAGGATTAAGGGGAAAAAAAAATGTTATCAAGTTGTGAACAGCAAAATTAATCATATTCTTGTACAACAGTAGCCAATTAGCCTATAATTTTCAAGTTGTTTTTACTGCAGCTTTTTTTAATAATTTATTACTAAAGACATGACTAAAGTTGTGACATTAATGAATTGATTTAGGGTTATTTTAGTGTTGCCAATTGTTCCTTACACCTGACTTTAAAGTAAAATCAAATGCGGACGTTTGAGTATTAAGTTTGTTTTACAGTTCAGTCGCACCTCTTCTTCTTCTCATGTTATAATTTAACTGTGTCGCTGTCAAATTGAAATGCACAGAAATCAAACATTACTCACTGCATTGTACTCTTTTCAGTGATGGCTCTAGATGTCCGTCAAAGATTAATGTCCACCAAAAAAATCACAGAGAAGAAAACACACTCCCTATGACTTCAGATAACATTACTCTCCTGGTGGTACGAACTCAATAATCTTCATCCCGAAGTAAAAAAGGCAAAATAAAATAAAATCTGTGAAAATGTATGAAGTTAATGTCCTATCAACATGGTTCTTTTAAGCTTATCGTTTAGTCCTGAAAAATGCAGGAAGACAACACAAACAATTTTAAATAACATTTATTTTTCTAATTTTCTTTCCACATAAATTAGATACATACATACATACTTTATTGATCCTTTACAAGAAATTACTTACTGAAATATAGCACATCTATACTCATCTACACTAGATACAAAGAACTAGAAATAAGTTATTAAAATACCAAAAAAAACAACTATAAAACATATGTAAATATATAACAGAATACCAAGTGTGCAATGTGCACAAATCTACCTGTATTATCTTAAATTATAAAAAATATATAAAAACTTTAAAAAATTAAACACATATACACATGAATATCTAAAAATAGCATGTATGCATACAATATTATACTGTTCTTGCACAGGAAACAGTCTTGTGGCAGCTGGCAGTTCTGTCCTCGAACATGTGTTTTACCTCTCATGTGCCAAATTATGCAATTTCTAAGTAACTTAATCTATTCAGAAAATAACAAAAGTAATAAATACATTTAAAAAAAATCCAAATATATGTTGTATTTCTGTTATATACTGTTGTTACTGTTATATTGTTGTTGTTAACACATAGAGCATTAAGTAAATAAAGTAAAAAAATGGCCTATGGATTAAATGACACATTAATGATGCAGGTAGCTCAAGCAGCTCTTTACAGTTGTAGAGGAAACCAGCCGTGGCCCTTTTGTCACATCCTCCACCTGCAGCTGTCCATTGTAAAACCACCCAATAAATTAGCCAAAACAAACAAAGCTGTGATATTTAAAACAATTATGATGTTACATTGATCATAACCTGATGGCACAGCTGTCCCGAACACCGCCCTGCTGTCGGCTCCACTTCCTCGGCCTGTGGAGACCGAATCAGGTGTTTGACCTTGAGCGGCGGAGCTGAGCTGAGCTGAGCTGAGCTGAACTGAACTGAACTGTGCTGAGCTTTGGCTGGGCGCTCAGAGCTGTAATTACACACACTAACACAGCAGAGCGCAGACCACCATGACACACACACACAAACCAACCCATTTCACCCCTTATCAAAGCCTCAGTTCTAAGTGTCCTATGAAGTGTAATGTTGTGGAACAGATACAGGGATTGTAGCTAGGGTGGTTAACTCCTGGATGGGATGCAAAGAACACTGCTTTCATACTCGGTGAACTGGTGATTATAATGAGGCAGGCGCCCTCCCACCCCTCCTCCCCTTCACTCCCTCCTCTCACCCTTGACTCATTCTTGCTTTTTCCTTTTGTCCTCTCTCTCTCTCTCTACAGTGGACTGCGTGGACCCTCAGTGCGGCGGGCACGGCGTGTGCGTGCGCGGCGAGTGCGTGTGCTCGGCAGGCTGGGCAGGAGTGAGCTGTGATGACCCGCTGCCAGCCTGTCAGGAGCAGTGTTCAGGACATGGCACCTATCTCCCTGAGTCAGACACCTGCGCCTGCCAGCCCAACTGGACGGGACCAGACTGCTACACTGGTAAGACCTGCGGATTATTGTTCAGCCGCGGAAAAAAACACGGGAAATTGCAGCTGCACATCACTAGTTTGCCAGTGTTCTTGTAGTGTGCATGGTCATGCCAGATACTATTTTCTGGGGATTTGACAGACATGAGAGAGAAATATGGATTGGAGCCACTCTGTGAAATGGGTCTGTGCCTGTGTGTGTGTGTGTGTGTGTGCGTGTTTGCATGCATGTGCGTTTTTTGCACTCTCTTCATGCCGGTCGTAAATGAGATTTCCCCTCATGACTCTCTGACGGCAGCACTCTGGAGCCCCACTCCCACCCTCCACACTTTACTGTGCATTTCCAGTGTGACACACATGCAGTATACTCACGCACATATTCCCTTCAGCTAAATGAGGGGAGAAAAAAAAAAAGACCTCCATTCTCACTTTGCTGCAAGGCCTTTCGCAGACTGCTACTCTGAGGGACACTCCAGCTTGGCATTTAAAAGCTTGCTGATGTTTATTGCAAAAACCTTTTACCTGTACGTTACATATTAGTCACTGTGTGCCTTTTAAATATGCTTCTAAAAGATTTCTTACATCGACCTTGGTTCCCCTCTGCACTGGGCAAAGTTTTCCGTGTGAAATAGACAGACATGCTGCACAGATTGTAAAGAAAAGGCAGCCATTGTAACGAGAAAACTAAAGCATGTGCGCTGTAGTGTTCGAAAATATAGAATGCAGTACTCTGTGCTACGCAGTGAGAAAAGTGTCCTTGTCCTTGAAGTGTAAACTGACAGAGAGGAAAATAGGCATGGTAGCACTGCCTCTCCTGTTTCCACCACACTTCACAACGCTGGTGTTGGGAAGGATCCGCTTTGCAATGCACGCCAGTGATTTGCAGGCAATTGGCATTAGCTTCCTGCTCTCAGGTGCATGCATGCCTTAATATAGTGATATAGCCTATGATAATGACAAACCGTGGCTGAATATCTGAGATATGAGTGGCCTCTCTCTACCTGCCGGGCTTTTAATCAAAAGGGCCCGGCAATTCTGCGTCCTGGCCTTGTTGAAGCATAGCTAAGCTAATGTAATTCTAATAGAGAGCTGAAAAACTCTCCAACTTTAATCCACTTTTTCCTCCCTCTCCATGCTATGTATATTTAAATTGAAATAACTTTTTACTGCAGCTGGATAAGTAGTCTTTGTGTGCCTCCAGCACTTTGCTCTCTTTACTGATGGATGAGGCTTTGCTTCTGCAGAGAAAGAGAGAGAGAAAGAGGTGGAGAGTTAGATGGTGAGCAGTGCGGAGAAAAGGAGATTTTAAAGGGATGTTGCAAGAGAGAGGAAGGCCAAGGGATAGTGAAAAGGTAAGGATGACAGAGACAAAGATGGAGAGGTGAAGGAAAAGAAGGGGTATTAACATACCCGTCAAATCTGATCAAAATGTCAGAAAGAATAATAGAGCTGAATTGGAGTCCCTGTAGTTTAAATATGCGGTGCAAATACGAATCATTTGGCTGTGATTATGAGTCTATTCACTCTTCCCGTCCTTCAGGGAGTTTGGCTATTAGAGGTGGGAAGATTGTGTACTGTGAGAAAGTAGACTTTTTAGTCTCAGAGGTTATCCTCTTCTATCGCTTGTGTTTTTTTTTTTCTCTCACCTACCTCCAATGTCTCACCCCCAGGTCTGAATTTTTTTTTTTTACTTTTTTCCTCTCTCCTCGTCCCCTGTGGTCTTTTTTTAAAAAAAAAAAATGTTTTTTTCCTTCCACCTCTCGATTCCTTCATTTCTCACTCTCTCTTCCTCTCACACTTGCGCGCTTTTTTTCTCACACGTGTCCCCACCCACCTATCCGGCAGAGCTGTGCCCGGTGCCATGTGGCAGCCACGGTGTCTGCTCAGAGGGTCAGTGCCAGTGCGAGGAGGGTTGGATTGGCGCTGCATGCGACCAGAGAGCGTGCCATCCTCGCTGCGAAGAACACGGCCAGTGCCACGATGGGACCTGCATCTGTCAGCCTGGCTGGGAGGGAGAGCACTGTAACATTGGTGAGCTGCGTGTGTGTGCATGTTGGAGTGTTTAATTATTCCTTGTGATATTATGATTAGTATGATTAATGGGTAAAAAAAAGAAAAAGAAAAAAAAGGTGTCGCCTTCGTTGGGAAAATTAGCATTAACAACTGATTCCTCTTACCCAGTTCTCACTTTGTTCTCCCCACAGTTACACATGATTTGGACGTCGTTGTGAAAGGTAATTTATCTTTATCTGAGATTAAAATTTCCTATGTGCTCCTCCAACATGCTCATGAAAGCCAAAAATGTGTGTTTGTGTGTGTGTGTGCGCACATGTGTCACACCTTTTTCAGACGGCTGCCCGGGGTTGTGCAGCGGGCACGGGCGCTGTACCCTGGAGCAGAGCGGCTGGCGCTGCGTATGCCAGACTGGATGGAGTGGGCCTGGATGCAGCGTTGTCATGGAAACTGACTGCAGTGATGGAACAGACAACGACGGAGGTGACATTCGAAACATCATCTATCATTTTCTATCTCTTTTTCTCTTCCTTACCTCTTTCATTTCTGTCTCTCTGGCAGATTGTCCATTCCATTCCATTACTTCCGCTCCTGTTTCCCCTGCCGAGAAATCTTCCTCATTGTTCCTCCCCTTCATCCCTCCGTGCCGTCCCAGTCCTGCTGAGACTCCTGTAGAGTCCTGCTGGTCATTATTACATTGAATATGTATTCGTGTGTGTGTGTGTGCGGGCACATTTTTGCAAGTGTGTATGTCTGTTTTGTTTTTCTTATCACAGCTAAATGTCTAATATGCATACCACCTGCTAAGATAAAAGGCACTCAGAGCAATTTTCACAAGTCTAAATACAGCAAACCATGCAGAATGGATTTCTGCTTCTTCGCCGTTGACGTGTTTGCTGACAAGTGAGAGGTGTGTGTCGCTCAGTCTCATGGCTGCGTCGTTCTATCCTCAGGTGAAGAGACAAGAAAAGAACAGTTCTGTAGTAGCAGAAGTTGCGCTTATTACAATCATTTCCTCGTCATTTCAGTCCCAGCTGAGGCTGTTTTCCAACAAGTTTTAAGAATATAGTGCAATATTACATTGTTCTCAACTGTGCCCATTCACTTTGAAACTCCATCAAATATCCATTATGGACATGCCCGTTTAGCCGGTGCTGTAATCCATCATTGCAAACAAGGTAGTGTTGCTTTTGTGTCGAGTAAAAGCTTCCTTGCTTTTTTTGCTTTTGTTTATTTCATGTGGTTCCACGTTTTGTGGTGAGTGTCCAACAGCGGGAAGCCTCAAACACACACATACACATTTTTTGAAGTCCTTTATCCAGGTGGTGCAGGCTGCTGATAGCTGCAATGTAACCTTTCTGTTCCCTGCACATTGTTTACCAAAGGTGCCTGACTGACTAAGCCAGCACTTCAGAAAGTCGGAGTAAATGGCTGCTCAAAACATGAATCACCGGTCCTTAGCCTGGATTATAACCACAGAGCTATACAATAAAAAATGTCTGGTGAACAATAAAAGAAAACAAGTCTTAGCAGGACCGTGGTCTGCCAGCACTTATGATGGTTTCTGGATCGCATGAATGGATTATGTTCTATCTTATAGTTCTCATTATTTTTTTTTGATTACTGGATCGGTCATCTGTGTTGTTTAAGAATTAAACTACTACTATTACTATTACATTAACACATCGCATATGAGCGTATTAGCTGTTAATTTATGCACGCCTTAAATGAACTGAACCCTTGCTTACTTTGCCTCTTTAAAGGGCCATTCCAAAGATATTTCACACAGCTCAGCGTTGTTAATCAGCTGAAACAAATAACTCAAATCAGGGGATAGTTCAGCTTGGACATAAAG
The DNA here is from genome assembly GCF_965226575.1 of Pagrus pagrus. Classification (NCBI taxonomy): domain Eukaryota; kingdom Metazoa; phylum Chordata; class Actinopteri; order Spariformes; family Sparidae; genus Pagrus; species Pagrus pagrus. The sequence continues at coordinate 16,314,449 of NC_140189.1, read as the reverse complement.
ACTACTCTTTTTTTTAAAAATTAAATAAAAAAGTAATGAGTGCAAAGTGCATACCTCCACCAAGGACCAAGATTCACTTTTTGTACTCAATCATAGGTACCAATCACCTAAATGTTTTGATTTGATTTTTCAAGATCCATGCATTAATCAAATTTAAAGAAAAATTCCTGGATCCATCCTTTTACCCAGATCCACACCAAAAGTTAATGGAGTCTATCTTTGGCTGAGACCTATCCTCCAACAAAGGGACACTGATGAAAACATAACCTCCTTGGTGGAGGTAACAAACTAAATATGTAGCGTTTAAAGGAATTGATTCAACATTAAGGAAATATATTTTGTTGCAGACAGGCAGATGAGAAGATTGAAACAAATCTATCTGCCTGTTCGATGTAAGGTGCATTAAGTTTGAGGAAGATTCCAGGAAGTCGGTGCGCTCAGCCAAAATGTAGTCACAGAACTCCCTACCATTAAACCACAAGTTGTCATTGTGGTTTTGTATTGATTAAACAAACTAGGTGTTTAATCAGTGAGCTGTAGAGAACCTTGTAAGGAGATTTTGTTGCCTTTGAATGAAGCTAGGCTTGCTATTTTCCCCTGATGCCAGTCTTTATGCTAAGCTAAGCTAACTGGCTGCTGATGTTACACCCATAGAGTGATAGCTGACTCAAGGGGTGACATTTTAGAAATTAATTATTCTGTATGAATGACAAGTTGAGATTCAGCTGATCATCAGTGGCTTTACTTTTCAGAACTAACTGCCAACTCAACTGAGTTGGAAATACAAATAATACTGTGACATTTCCATTTAAACTATTTAACAAGCTAATATATTCACAGTATCAAAGTAACATGTATTAAATCAAAATGTCAGGATTCAAAACACAGTACAACCATGTATTCACCAGATATTTGCATTTAGAATCAATACGCTAATAGATAACGCTAAGAACAATAACAACTTCAAAGATAATTTAATTATAAGATTTAATAAGATTAATAAGATTTAATCTGTCTCAATCATCCTCTTTGTTTACAGGTGACGTAACACAAGCTGTGAGCCACCTGGTTGCCTTGTCAACGGTCAACAACCTCACTGCTTGTCAGCTGTTCAGGCTCAGGATTTGACGGCTACTGTTGAACCATTTACATTCAATTAGCCGTCAAATAAAGCTTGAATGAAAACATTTAGTTAAAATGAAATAAAACTAAGGAAAAATAAACCACAGAGCAATCTTAAATGTAAACCTACCCATACATGCATACGTGCATATCAGTTGAGTCAGGCAACATTACTTGTTGCTCCCGTCCACATGTTTTGACAGGTGTAATTTTACAATAAACACTCATAAGCGGCAAGCTAGTACCCACTCATCCTTGTTAAGGATGCTAAACTAGCGCAAATATTAATATCAAACAGAAATAAACTACACCTCTACAATATATAATGCTCCACTCAAGAGAAAGCCTACATTTCTGACAACTGCATTAATGCCTTGCACCTGTAAGAATAAACGTAAACAAGATGTGAGTCGGCTGATCTTCAGCGGCTTTACTCTTCAACTGCCAACCGAAGAAAGCAACGCAGGTCCACAGCTTATATTCCCCCAGGTGGTCCCGTGCCTTTAATACTCTCGATAGAAATGCTTAAAAATGAAAGGGGGGTGTCTGTAAACATGCGTGTTAAAGAGCCTGCAGATAATAAATCACATTTTAATAAGTGCACAACCACAAATAAATACCCTCTGTGCCACACTGGCTGTAGCCTTCATTTTGAGTAGACAGATGTGAGAGCAGCATGTCTGACTATTCCATTTGTTGGGAATTGGCAGGGATTGAGGGTGGAACAGAAAAGTGCCATTAGTTGCATTATGGGAAGTGTAGGATCCCGTATTTATATGAGTCATATTTGTACTAAAAGTCAGGAGGGGTCTGCTGCCTCTGCTGCTTTCAATATAACTATAAACTTTTCATTACTCTTAAAACCTGTCTCTTATGAGTTCCCTACTCGAAGGATGTGCAGTACTGAATTGCTGCACTGCCCCTTTAATATATACAGTATCTGTGTTGATTTGATTTAATATGACATTTTCTTTCGCTCTGTATTAGTAGGTATAAGTACGGTGGAGGTTGAGGTGGTGAGTGGGTGGAAGAAGAGACAGGTTTCTCTCTACATTACAGTCAAACCAAAAATGCATTTAAATACATACTATAAGGCACAACATGGAAAAAAGAATATATGTTGCATTATGTGGCATTATAATGCCATATGAATATTGATGAAGTGTCTGTGCTGCTGGTTTCAAACCCTTCAGCTGAGGCATTATTATGCCAGAGAAAGACTCACTAACAAAGCCTCATGGAGACCACTTACACTTCTCTTATCTTTCCATCCTTCCACATCTCTGCACAGTTTTTCAAATACCATAATTTTCGACCACACAATACAGCCATCGCCCTTAATTGGCAGATATACTGTAGGCTCTCATAGCTCTCTCTCGTTGCAATCTTTTTGTCTCTGGAGATAGACAGAGATGGAGAGATGCTATCACAGGTAATCAGAGAATAAAGAGGAACTTTGAAGGTTTCAATTATTCCGCCTGGATGGGAGAGAGGAGCGCGTGTATTGTTCTTCCGCTTGAAACAAGAAAAAACTGCATTTTCTCTTTTCTGCTCGCGAGGCAGTGAAATGACATGCACATTTATATTTATATGTAGGACAAGTGTTCAAAATCATTTCTGCTCTTCACTCTTCTTTGTGTGGAAGAGTTAACAGCCATGGCAGCATAACAATCTACAAACCTGTACGGCCTGTTAACTGACAGTGATATTAGAAATTCTATTAATGAATGTGCTTTCAAGTTGAAGTAGTGAATCTTATGGAAATCGACCATTGTACTATGCTACCTTTGTAGGAGGAGGTTATAATAGAATATTGTTGGCCTTTAGCTCCCTGCTCTGGGGTCAGATGCATTTAAATGTCAGCACTGTTTCCTGCCTTTTCAGAAACAGGCTTGAAATAGGAAGCACAAATGCCAGCCTGGCTCCTATTACCTGCCGCCTCGCTTTGTTTCTCATTGTTTACGCCGGACTTCAATGGATCACATTCAAATAGTGCCGGTGATTCAGGTCTGATTTATAGTAATAGACGCTATAATTGCATGCTAATGTCCCCTAATGAATCTCATTTGATTGATACTCGTGATAATGATGATACATGTGGAGTTAATTGTTGTCGATTAGATTACTCCAGTTGAGTTTCTCAGTGTTTAAAAATGATTTGAAATGATTTCCTGGCAGTCCTGAGGTTTGATGAGGTCTGCTTCATGTCTTTCTACTTCTAACGTATACAGTACATTGGGCATTAAAGAAGACATATTATGCAAAAAAATTATTTTGGGTTACTACTGTAATAGTTTTACATGATTTAGTGCTCAAACACATTCATTTTGTCATAATGTCCAGTGCTGCAGCACGATATTCCCCCTCTGTCTGAAACGGTGTTTTAGCTTCCGTCTTTTTTATAAAGACTCAAAGATCTCAAAAAAGTGTACACTGTTTGGATTATGAATAAAAAAAAAGTGACCAGTTCTTAGATACATGTATAGCACCTTTAAGATCTTTTACTTGCACAAGAACATATATAAAACACTGAGGGAAAGGAAAAAACCGAAAAAGCATGATAGGTCTCCTTTAAGATGGCAATTTGTTCTCAAAATCTTAGTCACTTAAATCTATTAAAGCCTTTGTTAACGATGCATTATAAAGATGCTAATGTCCATCTTATATTAACTGTGTTAATTCAAGTACCCTCTCACCAGCCGACTCCTCACATAAAACGGTGTGTGTGCGTCTTGTGTTTCACTCTTTTATCTGATACATTTCGAACTTCCTTTCCCTTTCAGACGGCCTGATCGACTGCGTGGACCCCGACTGTTGCGAGCAGTTGAGCTGCGGCTCCGACCCTCTGTGTCACGGCTCGGCCGACCCCTTGGCCCTGCTGCAGCAGAGCCCGCTGCCCTCCACTGCACCCCCCTCGCCTGCCAGCACACACACTCACAGCTTCTACAGGCGCATACGCTTCCTCCTTGGCAAAGCGGCCACACACACTCTCCCTGGAGACGTGCCCTTTGATACCAGGTATGTGCTTGTTTACTCTTTGTGTGCCCGCGTCTGCGTGTGCATGCCAATACCATACCTTTATGTATTTGTTCGACTGTGTCCTTGAGTCGTCCTACTGTGTGGTATGTTGAAAGACAGGAGTCGCAGATAATGGAGTAAATACATTTGTATTCACGCTTTAAATCGTCCATTACCCATTATTTGTTTAATGAGAGTGGGTGCTTCTGCATGTGAATGAGGCTTTTCGTGGGTTCACATGCCTGTGGACTCATCTTATTGATTTGTGTTGCCCTGGAGATCAGTCACATGACAATGCATTGTCCTCAGTTATCAGTGTCAGGCTACAGCGGCAGAGTATTTGTTTGTTACATATTAATGCTTAATGTATCATTCAGTTACACCAGTCGTGAGGGTGTCACCATTAATTTTTCAGAGGCCTCTCACCGCCATCTAAGAGGGGAAATACATCTCACCGTCTTGATGATGACCTAGAAAGTTTGGCTTGGGAAAACAAGAAGTGATGCCTCTCTGAAAAATAGCAAAGTGCATTTTTTCCCCCCTCCCCTGGTTCAACTTGTAGAATAAACAAATAAATTAATTATGTGGCTGTTTTTTCAGAGGGGAAAATCGATTGCAGCTTTCAGGACCGGAGTAACAAACGGGGCAATGCAGCCACCCGGGGAAACCTCACCATCCTTCATTTATCCCTCTTCTGGAGTAACAGATAGGCTCCATCAGTGCACGTGTGTGTGTGTGTGTGTGTGTGTGTGTGTGTGTGTGTGTGTGTGTGTGTGTGTGTGTGTGTGTGTGTGTGTGTGTGTGTGTCTGTGTGTGTGTGTCTGTGTGTGTGTGTTTCTGAATCCGTCTTCATTTGACCAGTTCAGCGATTATTCCAGATTTAAGCAGTGTATTTCACACTTTACCTGCAAATATAAAGATGGATTTTTTGAACTAGTCAAGAATTGACTGATGGTTTAAGAGCTATTTAAAGAACAACACAGCCACATTCGCTGCAGGTACCACTGTCTCTGTAATATAAACATGATGTGCAGCTTTTGTTTTTTTATATGACAGGGTGTTGAAAGGTTTTACTGTGGGTGAAGCTATATTTATGGTCCCTGTATCCTGGCAATCTCTGGCAGATTTCTGTGCCTATAGGAGGGGAATTGTAGCGAGCAGAATAAATGCATTTGCTTTGTCTCCATGCACAAGGTCGTTTGGCGAGTGCGTCACAATATGCCTCTCTCTTCAAACAATGATTATGTTCTCCATCATTGTAAAGCTGTCATCTCTCGGCTTCACTCCTCTCTCTGTGTTTCCAGTCGGGTGGCTGTGATCCGAGGTAGCGTCGCGCTGCAGGATGGCTCTCCTCTGGTTGGAGTCAACATCACCTTCCCACAGCATCCAGAGTATGGTTACACCATCAGTAGGCAGGATGGAAGGTAGAGACACCCACAGCTTGAATATTTAAAGGACTGAGCTTCTCTTTTTCTACTCGTCCTACAATATCATGTCTCTTTTTGTCATTTAACTCTTTAGTTTTGACTTGGTGACCCTGGGTGCGATGTCTATGACCCTGATGTTCCAGCGCCCACCCTTCCTGCAGCAGACACGCACCATCTGGACGCCTAACAACAACTTCCTGGTCCTGGATCAGGTCACCATGTCCAGGGAGGAAGCTCAACCTCCTAAATGTGACATCAGGAGCGTTTTGAGTCCGTACCCGCTGGTGCTGCCCTACCCGCTCCCCAGATACACAGGAGCGTGTGCAGAGAAGGGGCCAGCCGTGCCTGAGCTACAGGTGCAGAACCTCTTTCTATATAAAACGCAACAACGCGCTGCTTTGCGTCTACAGATGACAGGCGGAAAGAATGAAGCTCAATTTGTAACAGCTCAGCAACAAACCAACCTGGTCTCGCAGGGTTTTTGCAAATTTAGCTCATATTTGCATCATGCAAATAAGGAATGAGCCCAAATGCAAATTTGTGCTCCATCCATATACTTCCCCACCACAAAAGCAAATTAGGTGGCAGAAAGTCAGGTGTGGAGGTCAGACTGGTGATTATATATTTACCCTCCAATGTGACTCCAAAGATTTTTTTTATACAGTGACCAAAACCTCACCCTGAATTCATTTTAGTTCCAACTTACTGTATGCAAAGTTCTTTTGGTGTCAGCTGGACACACGGTGATATGATCCTTTTGTGATGTTTTTACTCATTAACGCACTTCAGAGTTTAAACTCACAAAATCAGATGAGATTGCTATGAGCAGATTGTCAACACGAAGGAACATCTTATCCTCGCCACAAATAGCACCTCAGGACAAACAAGCAGCAAGCAAGTGAAGGAACAGTACTTTCTGTTCACAGTGTGCTCGGTAACAACTGCTGTGTTCACCTGTGTGTATAAATGGGATCAAATCAAAGCCTCTAGTCCTTTGATGAAAATGTGCCAGAGATATTCATCTTACAGATAATTTGAATTAAGCTAATAACCGATTCAAACGGCATCTTAATTTTACCAACAGAAATATTAGAATGAATGAATAAAAGTACTTTTAACAAAACGGATGAGCATTCGCTCATCTTTTTATTTGCTCGTGTGTAAGATAGGAAGGAACGTTGATATTTTGTTGATTTTGGAGGCCCTGTGGACACAAGTTGTAGTGTTTTCACCATCAAAAGCACAAAATATAATGGCAAAAATCCAAAAATTCTCCTCCTGCTTGTACTGTATTTTTGCCCGGGAAAATGTAAACACCTCTTATCCAGTATGCACGTGGACCTGTTGACAGGCGTTAAGAAAAACTAAATAGGAATAGTTCATCTTCTTGCTGATGGTTCTCATCTGCTTATGTAGGTTACATAGAGGCATCAGTATTACATGAGAATGAGAATGTTTCATTACCAGTGAAGAACTTCTTGTAACAGCTTTGTGGCCAACACGTATATGGTGGACTACTTCCTCCTGCACTTGCCACTAGCACGTATTACATGAGCTCATTACACAAATACAAAGTAATAATAAAACACCTTTCTTTTTTATATAATACCCTCCGTCTCATTTCACATTAATCCTCTTCTCTGTCACCTGTTTTTCACACTCTGCTCTTCATCTTGTTCTCCCCAGGCAGTGCAGGAAGAAGTTTCAATCCCAGGAGCCTTTGTGAAGCTGAACTACTTGAGCACCCGAGCTGCAGGCTACCTCTCTCTGCTGCGAATCCTTCTCACACCTCCCTCCCCGCTGTCGCCCATCTCCCCACTGGGAGGCCTGTCCAAGGTGCATGTCCGTGCATCGGTCCAGGGCAGGTTGTACCAGCGCTGGTATCCCGCTGGGCCTGGTCTGGTCCACAGGCTGGTCTGGAACAAGACAGATGTTTATGGCCAGGAGGTCTGGGGCCTCACATATGCAACCGGTAAGTGCAATATTAAATACAAATCTGAGTTTATCTCTATCTTGATTGGGAGAGAAATGATATATCATCTGGGGTGTTCATGTACTGTAATAGCCCTGGTTCGCATGACATCCATCCTTTCATCTTGTTTCTCTACTCTTATTGTTGAACTAAGGCGAGAATGCCTGGTGAAATACTTGCAAACATCTGAGTCGTTAAAAGTGCATCTACTTATGCATATGAATATCTGAGTGAATCAAAAATGATCATAAACTGGATTCAAAAGGGAATCTGTTGGACCAAAGCGTAAACATCCAGATAATCCTGTATATATTAGGAGTTTGTGGAAAATTGAGAACAAAACAGACCATTGATAATAATAATTATTTGTCCTCTTTCATAGCGATGCTGTCCTTTAACACTTGTAATAACAATTACAGTGAAAGCAGTTGTGTTTTTATCTACATATTAGTGTGTATGTTTTTTAAAGTGAGCAAAGTTAGTCTGAGTTATGCTGAGAATATTTGATATTTAGTTACTGATTTCATTGATGTAAACTAGTGACTTGAATAGTTGAATAGTTTTACATTTTGGTAAATACCCTTATTTGCTTTCTGCCAGTGTTAGACGAGTAGATCAATAGCACTCTCATTTCTGTGTGTTAAATATGGAGGAGCCAGCCGTTGGTTAGCTCAGTTTAGCATAAAAACTTTTAGTAAAGGGAAACAGCTCGCCTGGCCCTGCCATCTCTGTGTTACTGTTTTCAAAAATCCCCATCTCTGTGGGAAAACAACAAACAGTGCTGTGCGTGTTCACACTTCACAAGAAATGGTTCAAAGTTCAGTTCACACAGATTAAAATTAAAGAAAATGTTCTGTTTTTGTTTTTGTTATGATTTGGTTTTGTAAATGAGGTTCCCGCGAGCTATTCTCTTTCTTTTCAAAAGAACCTCTTACCCATATAAATCACTTTTAGCAGTAAAAATGTAATATTAAGCCACGACAGTGTTACCTCCCAACTCCATCTTTGCCAATGTCATACTCAATATCAAAATATGTCATATACGACATATTAAATATCTCTGGTGGCTTACTTTTTTTTTACCCAAAGCACCATGCTAACGTGGGCTACTTACGAGCTTGCAACTGACACGCTGAAAATGACCCTAACCTGGTCGCTCACAGCGGGAACCTAAACAAGCTAGCAGTTATTCCCTTTTTTTGTGGGAATTTAGCTATTTTAATGCCATGGCTCACTCCCTCACATGCAAAAGAAGTTCCCCCTGACACTATTTTGCAGCCGCACCATCACTTCATCCTGGGCTTCGTGTGACCCAAGACAATTGTGATTGTTTTAAAGAAATAATACCAAGCAAGAGCGTTATTTCCCTTATAGTAGAATGATGGCGGGTGCAGCCGGACCTTTCTCCAGCGTTGACACAGCATCTATGCGTGACTGATTAACGTTTTTGTTGGTTTGTTTGTTTTTTAATCCGAACAAAACACGTGTTGTCGTTTTAGCAGGAGTTACGTGCTGTGACTCTCTCTTGCCAGGCATCTTGCCAAACACTGCTCACTAAGATACCGTAACAGAACGTAACTCAACACAAAAAACGTAATAGTTTTTACATTTCTGGTTGTGTGCTGATTAAACAAACAAGCGAGCCTGTAATATTTAATTAGGGAGCTTCCAGGCTTCACACCGAAAATCACTGGGTTTTCTCTACATGAGTGCAGGATAAAATTAGCCCAGTATTGCGTCAGCGCTGTAATCGGCACATGCTGGGTCAGTTATTAACCCTGCGAAATTAAGTGTGTCGCTGTTTCCCCCCGTTTTTACAGCCTAGAAGCTATGCTTTGCCTCCTTGCTCTAGATGCATAGTTCATTATAGCTTTGAAAGTGGTGTCGATCTTCTCATCGAATACTAGGAGTGCAAAAAACGTGCATCCCAAAATATTTAACTATTCCTTAAAACTAGGCTCAGGTTTGTATGGAGTCTTCACTCGCTCAGTATTTTCAGACATAAAATTCCTGAGATGCAGTAAAATGTTTTTCCTCCAGAAAGGAGGAAGTAAATAAATAGAGAAAAAGGTCTACCACCTCTCAGCCCTTTGATATGGGATGTTTTGATCGCCCGTCTCAGACAGCGCTCAAATCCAACAAGACTAGAACGCAATTTTTTTCATCATACCTATTAAATCTCAGCGGTTGTTTCAGTACTGGTTTGCACAAAGGCCTGTGTGGAAGTGTCAATGATTGACAATTTAGTAGGTAATCTGCTGACAGTCTGCTGGGAAATAAGAGCTTGAAGATTGCCTGATAATTAATCATTATTATGATATCTAGGTTTGGTTGCTTTACTAGTGGTGTGAAACTGCAGATTTGCCCGAATTCATGGAAGTGCTCACTGGAGTTAAAATCTCATCAGTCATTCAAAACATGAAATGAATGCAGTGGGAGGCGGACTGGTCCCGACAAGCGAGCTGAAAGCAGTTTCGACTCACCTTTCCAAGACCTCGACCACTGACTGGAGTTGTATTGAGAAGACGGAATGGAGAGATGGATGGCTCGACAAATATACTGCAGAGTAACTGGCAGTAAAGATATCATCAGCAGTGGCAGGGAGATAGCACTCCTGGACAGAACTGACTCTATGGAGAAAAATGTGTGCATGCCAGGAGCAAAATACAGATCTGTGAATGGAAAGTTCCCATTTTCCCTGATGTCCTCTCTCACCTGCGCAAAAAAAAAGATATACTGGATGTGTAACTGTTACTGTTATTGCACTTTTGGTGCATGATGGCGAAAACAGACGTATTAAAGATGCCGTAAAGGCTTAAATCTTTGAACTTTCTATTGGTCATTTCAGAGATGATGTCCCCGCTATATCTGTGTTGACGTCTTTTCTTTGTGGAAGGCTGTAGACAAACAGAGGAGCTGCGTTAGGGAGAGAGCTTTCCATAAGCACTGAGATATCGCAGGCAGACCAGAAGCTTTGTCCACTCGAGTGTATGGTCTCGTTCAGAGATTGGATCTCGCCATCCCCAGGCTTTCTCTCTCCTCCTGATCCATCCCCTCCTGTCCTTATCTGTTAGAGCTGCATTTCATCTGCTCCAGATCCCTCCTGATCTATCACCTTTTCTCAACGCCGATGATCCTGTTTTTTTATTTGCCCCGCTTTGCTGAACTCACTCCCTCCCTGCCCGTTTTTAGCCCCCTTCCCTTCGCCTCCTATCTCCCTCCGCCCTGGCTGTGCTTCCCGTGTTTGTGTCCTTTCCTGAACCCTCTTTTCTTCTCTTTACTGCTTGTTATTTCCTCACTTCTCTCTGATCTCCCCTGTTACCTCTCTGCTGTCTCCCTCTGCCCTCCCTTGTTCTGTGCTCTCTACTCGTGTTTTCCCCTCATCCTTCCCTCTCTATAGTTCCTAGCATGTGCAGGAATGTATTTTGAGAAGGGGTGGCGGGGGTTGCCGCCCTAGATACGTACACGCCTGTTTAGAATAGACAATTGACAGATGTTGTCGATTCTCTCTCATTTAGACTGATATTTGTGTGGAAATAGAATCACAGCAGGTTGAATTTGTCGTATATTCGTTATGTTACTGAGTCTTCATATTTCAGATACTTTAGATGTCCTATCTGTCCTGAGAATTAGGAGCTGTCAGTACTTTATAGTGTTGGTTTTTATCTCCTTACTGCCACAGAGGGTTAGCTGTTGCTCTATGTGCACATCAAAAGCTCTATTTTTTTGATCCCCGCACTGCCGCCAGATCACAGTCAAGTGAGCCCTGCCCAATGCGTCAGAGTGTGCCAAACGCACTTATGTTGATTCTGTGGCCAGGTTCTGTTGGCACACCTGTTGCACATACACGCACCAGGTGGGATCAGAAAGAATACATTTCCATACATTATAGGTGGCTACTTTAGAGGCTCTGACAATCATGGCCAATCACATTACCTACTTTCATCCTATGTAAGCACAGGTCTCTGTCAGTCTGACAGTCCTGTACAGAGTTTTCCTCAGAGGAAGCTTACCATTTGTTGGGACCCGCAGAGTTTCAAGTTGAATCACATTTGCGGCATGTTGAAGATCCGATGGTCACCACGGTTTCCGTGCACCATTGCAATGACCCATAGAGCGCAGGGAAGATGCAAGTAAATGTTAAATGTTAAAACTATGGGAGCCTGTTCCATGCTTTGTTGTAAGTTATGGGCGTGCTTCTTCCTTTCCTCTGCTTTCTGTCCGTCTGTGTCGACCTTTGACACACTCACAAATATAGGGACTTCATGGTGCCTTCAGGTGCAAAACGCATAGAAAAGCTTTTTCTATGCGCTTTGGCCTTTCGTACACTAAATAAATAACTGCATTTTATATCACTGAAAACTGACCTTCTGGAAAACTCCTTCTAAGATATGGAAGATATTCAGAAACTCCACTGTCAGTGTTTATGTCTGGACAGGCAGACGCACACATTTACAAGTGTTTGTAGCATCATTGGCAAATGTGAACTTGCAGTATGTGTTATGATATTGGCGTATTTGAGTCTGAACGTGGACAGAATGGATGACATATTGTTTGTCTTTAGAAAGACTAAAACAGACATTGAGAGGACAATGATGCAAAAGAAGGTCAGAAATGGCCGCTTATAATGTTTTGTTTGCAAAACAGCATTATCTAGGAGGATCGGTAGCTAAGCAAGCGACCAGAGTATACAATTTGCTTCCTGTTTACAACGGCATACTCATGCCAGGTGTACTTCTCTGATCATTTTCAAAACATCCTGGTGAGACCCATCATTTTCAAATCCCAATTTCACCCCTGCATAGAGTAACCGTCTGCTGTTAACTTCCCCAATAGCTCAACAAATGAAATGGAAGTAAAATTTGAAAGGTGGTCTAGTTTTTTGCATGTTGTTTTTGAGAAAGTTCAATTTAATTCAGTCAGATTTGACTATTCTACTTGCAAAAAGTAATTGCTTACGATCTGGGAACAAAATTGTCGCCACTTTAATCCTGGTAATGAACCACAATTCAATTCTTTTGTCAGAGTCTCTTGTTTCTGGAAAAGCACTACAAAATTGAACCCCAACCACCTCTATCACATCATGTTGCTCATCACAGCCGCATGTCTGCCGGTATTATAATTAAAAATGTATCATGGCGTCACATTGACTAGACTCGTTTAAAACAAGATGACGTGCGCAGCCGTTACCACAGTTACCTGGTGTTTCGGACGGAGACACAGAGTGAAGCCTGGCAGGAACAGACAGTCCAGAGGGAGCTTTTAGCCAGAGAGAGAAAAAACTTTGAAAAAAACTGTGTGAACTGTTATCAGCGAGTCTGTCTCCAAAATGCCTGTTGATTTGGAGAATAATTAATCAAAAGGAGGAGATTTATTTCATGACAGGTATAAAACTATTGAAAAGAGTAAAAAAGTGGAAGGATGAATAAAAAATGAATAAAGGGGTTTGTGTGAGAAGTTGGGTGTGTTCTCACCAAATAAAGTGTCCAAACTATGATGGGACTCCAGTGCGCCGAGCTGTCAACCTGCTTGAGCGGGCGGGCGACCGACCGCATGAGACACACTTACTACCGGCATCAAGATTGCAGTACACCACTAGATTGGCACTGCAACACCCTCTGCCGTGCCTCTCCGCCTGCTGTGGTGCACAGTGTGCCATCGAGATACCAAAGCAGCACAAGTGAGAGAATAACCTCAGTCGACACCAAATAGAGCCCGTTTCAACAAAACAGAAAAACACTGGATTTAGAGGATAAAATCCAGCAGGCAGCATAAAAACATGTGTAAATTCTGCATAAATGTGCCTGTGGGTATACAGATAACATCTCAGGCTCAGGCTCACTACCCCACATTTTATCAAAGAGCCTAATTTTTAGTTGGTTTGGAAATATTTAAAGTGAAATATGCTAATTTATGTTATTTTTCATCTGTAACACAAATGTATTATGGCCAGTTATGTTTAGCAGCTCTTGTAAACTTTAAGAAATAGGCATGCAGAGATGTTAAGATACCAGATATGATTATCATTCAAATGTACCTTCTTTTTTTTTTCATTATTTCATTATTGTCGTGCCATTATTTGATAGGAGAGCTGAAGAGTTGACTGGAAAGGGAGGATGAGATTAGGGAGAGACCGAGAGGTCGGATCGGAACCGTGGGCGAAGACACAGCCTCCGCACACGCTCTGTCAACTGAGCTACTGGGGCCCCTCAAATTTACCATATTTTTGATATTCAACCGCAACAGAATAATGCATGCATCACTTCAACAGAAAATGTTTAAAGTGTTTGTATTATTAAAATTTTGTCTAAAGGTAAAATGATGTTTTCATTGTTTCGCTCTCGTTAGAATTGGAGGGCTCCAGCATCATGCAGCCGCCTCTCCGTCTCGCATTAATGGTTCCCAGTGCTGTGTTGGCACGGCGACACAGGCACACACGGTCACACACACACACGTTAAAAGATGCGTGTGCGCTCACACACACTTCATGTGCTCACACATAGCCGGAGAGAGCAGGAGGAAGGCAGATCATGCTCTGTTTGCTGGGGTGAACACATCGCCCGAGGCTTCAGCAGAGGGGAATGAAAGCTTTCACCTGTGAGATATTGAGTGTGCGTTTATGTACTATGGCGTGCATGTATTGTTTGTGAGGGAGTGTGTATACGTGTGTCTTTCCTTGTAATATAGCTACAGTAATATTCGGTTTCGGAGCAGTTCTCAAAACACTCCCCCCCCTTTGAGATTGCTTTGCCCGTTTTGTCCTGGAAAAGCCTTGTTCCTCAAATAAAGTCATTTTCATTGTGGAATATCTTCCTTTTTTTCAGCGGGACAGTGTCCCACGGTAATGTATTTATGGCACATTCTGATACGTTTTTATAGGGATGGATTGGTTTCCAGGTCGTGAAACAGGTTCTTCAACGGGGTGCGATGTGATTTCAAGGGTCAGAAATTACACAATACTTCATGTTTTTCTTTTTCTTCAATAAATCAGTGCTTCTCACTTCTGTTTCTGTCCTTCAGTAACGCAAGATCACAAGCCATTCACGGCTTAAGACGCACAAAATTGAAACAAATGAACCTTTCGAATGAACTTAAGAGATAGTTGCCAGACAAAGAACTTTTGTCCAGCACTATATGGTTTCTTTTTCTCTTTTACAATCCCCAGTGTCCCAAATTACCCATTATTTTCCCTCCCCAGTCACTTTATCGATTGTAGCCATTGAGCTGGAGATTTAAGTCGGCCCTGTGTGCCTGCTGAGAGTTTCTCTCCGTGTTAAAGGGAATCTCCTGAGTTGGTACATAATGTGAGCTCTTACTACTTACGTATTCCACCATCTCCACTGATCTTTTTGCTGATTCTGTTCCCCAGTTCCCCTTGAGTGCCCGTCGATTCACAGGCATGTTGGTTTACAAAGAACCAAGTTAAGAGAGATCAGGGCCAACTGTGATTGACAGCGACAAGTTTTCTGCTACCGCGCTTGTCTCAGACGTGTCAAGCTGTCCTTACTGTACAGTACGTTATCTTCATTTGAGCAAGGTTATGTCATTAATATGTTACGTTAACTCTATTTAGCTCCCACTGCTTTGATTATACAGTACTTTTAACTTATCATTATGAAGTACAGTAACAATGATCGCACAATGTAATGGCTGTAGAATAATGACACTATCAGCGTTTAGATTGGTTCCCTAGAAACATCACTTTCACTGTGCAGTGTTGTCCGCCACCGGCCATGAAATCTCCTGGGAAAATGAAGGCTGAGTGGCGATCCAGTCAGTCTGGCAGCCTGGCACCATTTCTGTCAGCGCTCACGTTTCCATTTTAGACTAAATTAATGAATAAACTCACATTTTGTCCTGTGGTGATGTTAGTTGCTGCTCTGAGGAAAACTGAAATTGATGCAGCTGGTGCATCAGCACCAACAATAATACTTGGAAACGCTACGAGAGAGATGTAATGACCTCTTCTTTTACTTGCCAACATTAAAAAAAATAACTTTTAATGAAACCCTCGCCCACAAGCCACTCAAAGTGCTTGTGTTTCCAATAAATGTTTAAAGCACTACTGAAGCTCTGATAAAGTCACTACCACCATCTCCTGTTGCAGCAAAAAGTCAGATGTTTGCGACTGTGAGTGTAGCATTTAGTTGCTAAAGTGCCAGAGCAGATTAAATATTGTACTTTCATTCATCAGTTGGCTTGAAACACAGCTCCACTGAATGCTAATATTGCTCTGTTTGTTGTATGTGTAGGTAGACTAACAAGTTCACCATAACAACTTAATAAGGTGTTTTATTGTTCCGCTGCCCGCAGATGGTCCAAAAATTATAAATAAATGCAGCTTTAAACACAAATAGCAAATCCACTATATATATAAAAAACACTCCATTAAGAAAAACAATCACCAGGCCAAAATATCACGTTACCTTTTTGAATTATCTCTGATAAAATAAATCAGTAGTTGCCTTAAAATCTTTTATTGTTTCCTCTAACGTCAGCCTCAGGTTGGGAAGCTCAGATGTTGTTTGTTGTTGTTGCTCTGTTCCATGTTTTAAGTCATATTAATGAAGAGAATCCGACAAATTGTTTCATCATTTCATTGCCACCTGATTGATCAGCAACTAAAAAGACAATAGATAGTCAAAAACATTGGCATTCAACCACTTCCTAGCTAACGTTATTGTTTTATAGTGTTACACAACTCAACAGGTAAGGTATAAATAAATTCTTAAATGAAATCTTAGACACATTTATTTAAACCTGCAAGTGAAATGCACTGTAATCAAACATTAACTAGGACGTGGTTGAATGCTAATGTTAGCTAATGGGTTATCAAATGTTGTTGTTAAAAATTGTTTTATCTTAAAATTTGGTTAGATATTTCTCCAGATTTTCACTATTCATAATCTTTTCAGCTGATGATCAGTTGAGAAGCAGTGAGGTGATAACAGTACGTCAGAGTCCTTAGGTTTATTTAACGTGCAACTTGCCGCCATGTGAATATGGTCTATCCGGGCTTGAAATCCTACATGCAATACATCTTAATGACTTAGTATCTAATAAGGTAGTCATGCGTTTTGTTTGGAAAACATTTGCATATATCTGCAAATAAACAAGTAATTAGCTGCCAAATGAAGTAGAGTAAATTTAGAAATTAGCATCAATAGAAGAACTCAAATCCTTTAAAATGTTACTTAAGTCAAGTATTTCAGTAAATGTTTCTAAATTAAATGTTTCACCTCTGAAAAAAGGCTGCTGACATGTTTAAGGCATTTCTTTCTGTATTCATGTGCGACGCGTTCAAAATGACATGTATGCAAGCATGTTTGTGTGTACGTGTTTTGGAGGGCTGCTACAGCTCTGTCACCTGCCGCCTTTTAAACATCTTCCAAGTCTGAAGTGGTAAATTACGGTCGAAACATATTTAATCCTGCCAAGCCAAAAAAAAAGAAAAAAAAAGCTGTTGATAGTTGTTAGTTGTAGTGGGAAGCTGCACAGCGTATCATTACAACTAAGAGGCCAAGCAGCTAATTCTAGGGCTCCTTCATGAAGACGGGCTCCTCCTGATTACGCCTCCACTTCTCACTGATCTCTCTCAGCCACACACACTGATGAGGTCTCACTGCAGGCCTTTCATGTGCCTCGCCACTCGATACAGTATAGTTTGGAGAGAGACGGGGAGTGAGTGCGCTTGTGTGTAAGGTCCATCTGTCAAGTTATGCGGCACTCATTTCTCTGCATGTATTATATTGTCAGACACAACAGGTCAGCAGCTCATAGTTATTACTGTGCATGACTCTTATGTGTGAATGTGTTTGCGTTTCAGTTTCCGTCGGCTACGAGTACGAGTCGTGCCCTGGCGTTATCCAATGGGAGAGGAGGACGGCTCTGATGCAGGGATTTGAACTGGTCCCCTCAAACCTGGGAGGCTGGTCTCTGGACAAACACCATGCCCTCAACATACGCAGTGGTAAGAGCACGCAATGTACTTGTGTACTGCTTTTGTCAGTATTTGTGATTATTTTGTATCACATACAGTGTATCCCAAATAAGTAAGGATCAGAATGCTACACAAAAAAAATATATGTATTTTTTTTGGTCTTGCCCCGTCCCTTCATGGGGCAAACAGCTCCTCTAATATGACTGGCGGTAAATGCAAAATCAGTGGTCTTTGCGAATCTAATAGCATAAAATAAGAACACTGTATTGCTTTTTAGCTATAAGGAGCCCAGATAATGGCCAGTCAGGCAATCATGTTATGTTGTTTTCATTCTAATCTGTTTGTTTTTTTTTGCTGTTTTATAATCTGTCCAATGGGACATTACTGTAAACTAATCACATCACTGTGGTGAAGCAGAACCGCCGTCTCCATTATGATACCTGTGCTAATTACGCGACCTTTCACTACAGGCCGGGAGTAGTAGAAAACAGGTCTGTTTTAGCACCACTTCCGGTGTTACTTTATGCTGTTTACAAGGTTCATTATTAGAGGGTAGGTCAGCTCAATTTATGTAAATTATTAACATTAAAATACCCTCTCCTCCCGGCGGTCTTTCGAGTGGAGACGCTATTAAACCAAGCACCATTCTAAAGACAGGAGTTTTATGGTCTGGCCATATTTTTTCACAGTAAAAACTGTAGTTACATCATCGCAAAGACTCTTTTCTGATTCACTTTTATCTGGAGGCACAATCAGCATTTACTAACCTGTGATAAAGTATTTGCCACAGAAGGGCCAGGTCCCACAATTTTCATCCTCTCTGCAGATGGCCTCAAGCTACAGATCTCTTCTTTGACTGCCCTATGTTCTTTTGGGAACTAAAAAAAATCGTAACCTCTTTTTTATTGTTTGACATGCAAAACGCAACACAGCATGGTGCTACTAGCTTTTTTTTCCAATTCAGCACCAGCACTCTCACAGCACTTGTTTTCACCCAAAAGAGGGCGTGGTTGTTCTGGGGACAGATAGTGACGTATGCCTTCTCTCTTCTATACTAGAATGAGAATTGGTGCAGCCGGACCTTCTCAAGTGCTGACACAGCACTATGGCAGAATACTTTATTTGACACTGACAAAGTACATAAAATCACGCCAACTTTGGAAACGTCTAGGCTAACACAGGAAAGGTCATTTCTCCATAATATTAAGCATTCGCTGCTTAATTTGAGTCTGACTCACCAGATGTAGACTGTGGATATAAGCCTGTCATTGGCTGAATATTTCAGTCACTATTTTCCTCCCTTTTAGTATCTGCATGTTAGCGTTTTTAAAATCCAAATCTACAGAAAACAACAACAACCTCCAAGCGTAGGAAGTCTCCCTAACCTTAATCTGGTTGCCAACTTTATGAATACAAACAAGCTAGCAGTTGTTGTCTTTTCTTTTTCCAAGATTTAGCCATTTTAATTCACAGGCTTGCTTCCCCACGTGCAAATGTTCCACCCAAAGAATTTCTTCCCGACGCCATTTTGCAAGAGCACTGTCGCTGTCCTCGCTCATCGTATTTATATTTATCTGTTTTTATACGTATAATGCTCAATCCTGCTTGGTGCAGAGAAGTGAGTGACATCACTTTTTTTTCAAAATGTCTCTACACTATTAAAATACCATCAAGAAGAGTTCTTTCAAAAATAAATAATACAGAAATAACTAAAACCGTTCAAACATTGGCAGAAATCGTGTGTTCGTGTAAGTTCCCATCACCCGTAGTCAGAAGCTAATGAGAAAATGTGTTTGAGGGCCTGCAGGGTATTTACTGCTCTCCTCCCTCCCCAGGAATCCTTCACAAGGGAAATGGAGAAAACGTCTTCCTCTCCCAGCAGCCTCCTGTCATCAGCACTGTGATGGGGAATGGTTTTTATCGGAGCGTCCCCTGCGGTCCGAGCTGCAGCGGCGCCGCTCGGGACATGATGCTGTTTGCCCCCGTGGCACTGGCCAGCGGCCCCGACGGCTCTCTCTACGTGGGGGACTTCAACTTCATCCGCAGGGTGCATCCCGACGGATACACCAGAACCATACTGGAACTCAAGTGAGACTCGTGATCTCGTTTTGGTATGCATGTGATAAGAGCAGGCTGATCTTGGTGGGGATCTCCCGCAGTGGGAAGCGATGGGAATTTGAGCATTGGATTGACTTGAGCACAATTAAAACAAAATTAGCTTGGCTGCTATGGGTTAGTGTGGCATTAGCTCTGGTTGGCATCTGCGCTTGTGATCTGTTTGATCTCAATGAAGAAGTTTGTCTTCATGCAAACGCAGAGTGTGTACGAGGTTCAGACATCACAGACTTTAATCTACCTCTTTAGAATGTATGAGAGGCTCAAAGTCTTTGCTGTGAAACAAAGATATTTTTTTTCTGTGGATTATGACGATGATATCTCGTACTGCGCTGCAGGCACTACATTCTCTATTTCTGTATTTTCTCAAGCGTAGAATCTCGATGGGATTGCACAGTCATTTGTCCTGTAAAGTGTTCTCCTTATGTAACTTTACTCTATCATTCCCTGTTATTATTGTATCTCTGACTAATATTTCTGGTTCAGACGGAGGTTTCATGGTGTCTGTATCTGATACTTCCCCATCCTCTGGGAGGAAATGCCAAGAAACTTCCTGTATAGGTTAATATTTAATGTGAAACAATACAGCGGACTAAATCAACCCTAATCTCACTTTATGAGGTGAAAATTGACTCATTGTAGCCTATGAAATTCTGAGTGACTCTCGTTAGCATTATAAATGATTGTTTTTACTTTCTCTTTTCTCCTTTCAAATGCTCTTCTATGGCTTATTATCAGGAACCGGGACACCAGACACAGGTGAGCACCTCCTTTATGTACCTGCATGAAACAAAAGAGAACATGTGCCATGTTGCTAAATGCCTCACAGCACTTTATTTTAGTCAGGTTGCTGTAGATTACATAACTGCATTGACCTGACTTTCCCTCTTCCCACAAACACGCAAACGCACCACACGTGAAATGAGCACGTCGAATACTTAGGTTGCACTCAGATCTATCAAATCCTCATTTAGATTCCACTTGACGATATTACATTTGTAAATTGGAAATCAGCCAAAATTTCAAGGATTTCGTGTTTTTAGCGGATTACTGGAAGTCTGTTTGGAGGATGCAGCGGTTCACACACTCCCTGAGCCAGACTAAAAGCCTGAGGCCTCGTATGGCCTCGACATTGTCCCTGGCCCCGAGCCCTGATAGCGGTGTGAGCCCCATACGCCATGTTTTACCGAAGATTAGACAGATGTTAGAGAGTTTGTGTGCGTGCGTGTGTGTGTGTATTTGCGGATGATTGTGTGTCTGTCTGTGTGTGCGCACCACTATCAGGGGTTACATCGAGTCGATTCTGTGAGAGTGCTCGTGGGTGTTTGTGAGAGAGACAGAGAGGGTTTATCCGATTTGAAAAGAGGGAGGATTTTTCAAGATGCCATATCTCCAGCGTGCCAAAGTTTCCAACCATGCAAAAGGGATAACCTGGATGTGTGTCTGTGCCTGTACTGTATGGGTGGGTGTGTACATGTGTCTGCAAGTGTGAAAATGTAGATGTGCCTGCGATGCACAAACCGTGATAAATTTCCTCTGTATAGCCTAAGCCAGTGATTCCCAACTAGGAGTACTTGCACACCAGGGGCTACTTCTACAGTTGCCAGCAGCTAAGTGCAAAGATTGTGGAGTAGCTTAACTAATTAGATCAAATGGAAACCAAGCTTGGAAAATAAACCACACATTGAGTTAATAACAACTAAAGACTGCATGTTGCGTGTAGAGAGGCAAAGTCCCTCCCCTTCTGGTGTGTCCAATGGGATCTTATTTCAGAATAAATATGTATGTTAGTTAACGGTGAACAATAATTTTGCAAGATGAGATGTTAGTTTTATCTGAAACCCCTCAGTGAACCACACCTCTCCTCTTGCACAATATGCATCGCCAATACCAACATGGCCGTCACCCTGACACATTTCACCTTGTTATTCCACGGTGTAAGAGGTGAAAATCAATACAAACTTGAACATGTTGAGAGCTGCAGCTATGCAAAAGGAGAGTTTCATTCCTTGAGAGCTAGACCGGCTCCAACAGGTTTCAGTGACTTTAAAAGTTTTCCATCAAACTGCAACTTGTTGACAAGCAAAATTATCTTATAAATTGATCATATTTGTGATTCATGGCACAATTCAAACTGGACCAAAATGTTATTTGTCTCTCACCATTCACTACTGTGAATATTTCTTCCGAAATGAGGTCCCATGGTGGTCCGCTGGAAGGGGAGAAACTTCTCCTCTCTGTAAGAATACATAAAACTAGTTAGCATACACACACACACACACTGTTGCAAACACATATACACTCTTGAGAGGAAGAAATACAAGAGGAGATAGACTCACACAAACACAAGCATTTCTATATTTATGAATCTGCTCATTATTTTCTTTTTTCCCCCCTTTATTTATCCATTTTTATTTCCTGCTGACCGTCTTTTTGCTTTTATCTATCAAAACCACCGCCACAATCGTATTCAGTGCGTTTGCATGAGCTCTATTGTTCTGGTTATGTTCAGGTTCTTAAAGTATGACTCAAATAACCATTTACCACACATCGTCTATCTGCACATCTAGAACTTACTGCTATATTTAAAAATCCTACATGTAACCTAGTTAACACGCATCATCTCATACCTACCTATCTGTTAACATTTCTGTCTGTGTTGTTGCAGATATTGTAAAATAAATAATAAAAAAATAAACTAATAAGCAAGGATCAGTCGAAAAAGTTAGCTGTAAGCAGGCTAATGGAGCCATTATTAAAATAGCTTATGTAATGGGTAAACAGCTAAAATACATAAGCTGAAGGTAAAGGATCAATAGATCAATAAATCGATAGCTACATTTATATTAATCTTTAATATTACAAGAACTTTGCTAAAATTATTAAATAAACAAGTGGAATGGTTAGCTTAAAGCAGTGGATAAATGGCTGAGTTAGGCTAGCTAAAAGTAGCCAAATGGATAAACAGTTGGACAGCTAGCTAAAAGTTATGATAAATGATAGCTGACAGTAATCAAAAACTGTTGAGCTAGTTAGCTAAAGTAATTGGTTAATTGTTGAAATAGCTAAATGTATAACAGTTGTAGTAGGCCCAAATCAGGCCAGTTTATTTTCGCTAGAAATGCTAACCTCATCAAGTTCAACTTTATGAAAAAGAAAAAACACTTTTTAATAATTCTTGAGACCGTCTCTTCGCTCTGTTACATATTCAAAATGCACTGTGTTGGGGTTTTGAAAGCTAGAGAGATATTCTCTTAACTCAGAGAACCAAGGTTACAGTGTAACCATATGTTCTCCATCATCTTGAAACTATCTCTCCAGCTTTTAAAATCACAGCACCATACAGATGAAATATGTGATGGAATGAAAAGATAGTCTCTTCACTCAGAGAACCGAGGTTACAATGTAACCACATGATATCCCAGTTTAAAATCAGTAAGAAGACACTGGATCATTACAGCTGGTCGATGATGGGTTATTTCAGGTAATCCAGTGGAGCTGTGGCTGTATGTCAGGAAAAAATAAAAAGGTCGGGAACCACCTACAGCAACTGGATTCATCAGAAGGCACTTTGGCTACCCTTTCCTCACCCTGGAGGTTTTAGTCCTCCTTTAGTTCCTGCTTCCTCCTTTTCCTCCGGAGCAGCTTTTTACTGTTAGCGGCATGTTAGTGTTTCTCTTTTATTCTATACTATTGTTCTCCCAAGTCAAATACATAAATTATTCATCCATATTCAGCTTTCAAAGCTTTTCACTGCACATTCTTCCCAGCAAAGTGCCTATCAGCCAACAGGGCTTCAAAACAAGGTGGTCTCCGAGGGGAGACAATATGGGATGTGCTCACTGTAAAAACCTCTCCTATTCTTTCCCTTCAAGAGTTTCGGGGTAAAGCAAATAGGGGAGGAAGTCCTCTACAATAGTATCTGAGAGCCCAGACGGTCGATTCAGAGAGACAGTCAGGAACAGCCAGATCACTGTGTCTATCATCTCTGATCATTGTTTTGTTATTATGTGTGGAGGGAACTAGGGATTGTTTGTGCCGTGGTTGTTATTGCTGTTCGTTTCCCTTCCCCTGGATAAATGGATGAATGTATTCGGAGCATGAGCGCCTAATTGAGAAGAAGACAGGTGAAATGATCTGTAATCAGTTATATGCGGCGTGCAATGCTTGTGGTAGCTTCAAGAGGGCCCACAAATATGATATGCTACGCGGAGCAGTGGCACGCTTTGAAACCCGGTGAATAACTCTCTTAGGATCAACCTTAAATTATGTATGTGCAGTTCAGTGCAGAGCTCTGTAAACAGTTATGCACTTAATGGACTAGATGACTGACAGTACCCGTGCCTATGTTGCCGTGTGCTTCTTTTTCTGGGTTTCAAGAAGGTTCAGGGTGATATCAGAAGGAAGTTTCCTCTTCAGAGAGTAAGGGTTTGTACGGGCAGAATAATCTCACAGCTTTCCAAAGCAAACACAAAATTTTGGCAAGCTATTAGTAACCTGCGAGAGTAAGTTTTGGGGTCTTTAAAAAAAGAAGCAATGCCCTGTAATTGAGCGAGAATGTGCAAAAGCATGACATTGGCAATGTTTTCCTTGACATTGTAATTTCTCTCTCAAGACTTTTCTCTGTGGAAAAAAGCACTTACAGGGTGTCTTTGAGTTTAATTGGCAGGAAGCCTTTGACCAGACCCGGCTGACATTGGATTTCACGCTACAAAGCAGTTGCTTGGATAGCAGTTAGTTACAGCGTTCAAAGTTCAACATTTAAATTCTCCGTCACACTTTTTGTAACCGCTGTGTTTAAGTCTCTATAATGTGGCACAACAACCTGACATTGCCAGAGGTTTTCTATAATGACTGAACTGCCGACTATATGTACAGAAGCAAGTCAAGTCTTCTCTGTGCAGCGACGTGCCCACAGCGTTGGCACTCCTCCTACACAGAGCGCAGTAAACAGCTCACAGTCAATATGAGGGTAAATGAAGTCAGTGCTCATGGTGTGCTAAACCTAAGCCCAAGGCTTACACTGAGGACAAAAGACAGTTTCATTAAAACAGTATGAAAAGTACATAATATCATGGTCCTCCACAAAGCACTCTGTATTTTTAACCTTTCGCTGAACAAACTTCCAGTCTTTTGTCCACTCTTACCTCTCATCAACCAACAATAACAACAAGAACAATAGACAACATGGCTCATTTGGCTGAGGCCAAATTTAGCTATATGAATGTTCCGGGTTTAATTTTGGTCTCGGACCTTTGTTGCATGTTATCCCCACTCCCTGTTGTTGTCTCTCCTGTTTTCCTGTTGCTCTCACTTTAGTTTGCTTCATTCTAGAGCATGTTCAATAAAAGATCAAATTAACCACCAGAGACCACATTTCCAGCTGTCATATATAATGTAGAAGACATAAAATACAAAAACACAAACATGCATGAAATACAAACAATAACCGTTCTCAAAATGCACCCATAGACCATTGCAACAAGGTTGCCATATCACAGAAATATTGTGTAAGGATGCAGCTTGTGTTAGGATTTATAAATGCATGAATTATGCCGCTCTCCACCTTATCCAGGCTGCACATACATTTATACATAAGGTTCCTTATCTCTGCCTGACATGTGGGTTCATTTAAGCTGACGAACAAATGACTGCAACTCTAAAATCTCACACATGAACATATTCCTGGCCTCATTGTAAGGAACTGAAAAGGTCTCTGCATACAGCTGTTTGTGTCGTATACAACAGGTGAGCATTATATAACATATACATGTTAAACCCTGAACCAAGAGGCAGTGCCCGTGGGCCAAAGTTGGCCCGCCATAAGGTTTAATTTGGCCCACCAGATGTTTTTGGAGAAAAAAATTAAAATTAACTTTTAAAAAAATTAAATATGAATCACTGTTTTTGCTGGGGAAGTTATAATGCTCTTTAAGAAATACTAATAAGTCCTAATTATTTAGGTCAGACGAGGATCATCAGAATTTTTGCCGCTCAGGCCCCCGTACAGCCTTTTTGCATTCTAACAATACACTACAATACAATAGGCGCCTGCTCTTGCCCTATGTTCCATCCTTAGGTTTCAGTTTTGGCCCTCCAAGGGAAAAGGTTGTGCACCCCTGCGTCGAAAAGGCCTTGCACATTAGCATGATCCTTATCTGGCGTCAACATACTAGGAACATATTAATCACTGGTGTAACACTTTGCATTCATAAGCCTATTAACGTTTTTTCTTAACTCACTTGCTGATTCAGAATCCTAAAAAGGAGATGAACACATACAACTACTACGGAGCCACTGTGGCTGTGAGCATCTGTACTATTTAAGTTAGAGGACATTAATCTTGTTGTAGCAGCACAGGCACAAGTTTACTCCTGGACTCTCTCATACTAATGCTATTCATTGTGATGCCCTGATTGCCTCTAAATGCCTTTAACTGATGGTATTGTCTCGTCAGGAATACTGAGTAATATTATCATTTAACAAACTAGGCTAATCTCACTGACTGAGTAAGTAAGAAAAATAGGAACATTTTCTAAAACTCAAACTAAAAACCCATTGGAACTGTTAGTGGCCGCTAGCTCAAGTCGTGATTGGATAATGTTTGTAAAACTCAACTCTATTCTCCCTCACTTCAAGGACATTTTGACTGGTTATTAAACAGTCTCAGTTTAATACTGATGCATCTATATGACCTACATAAGCAAACCAAACCTTTCTTGATTAAATTAATAGCTAATTGTAGTGTTTAAACAGTTGAAAAGAGCTAAGAAAAAAAAAACAAATAACTAGTTGACAACAGATAGATACAGTTGAAACAGCTAGCTGAAAGTAATGATACCTGAATCATAAAAATCGGCTTATAATGTAATGTAACTATTTTTTAGCCCTGCACCCTTTCTACTGAGCTATATCTTACTGTTAACATATTATCATGAAGACATAACATTACTAGGGATTATAATTTTAGCTTCAGCTCCACCAATCAACCGCCTCTGTTTAGCTTTAGGATTACATGTAACCCAAGTGTACGAACAGCACTAAAGCAAATCTCCATCCATCCATCCAACATTTCTAACAACATGTTGCCTCAAGCATGAGAGGATTCTGGCGTCTCCTGTGGAGTTGCCAGAATCATCGAAAAAAATGAAAGTTCCTCATAGCCGCTTTAACTTTGTACACTTTCTCTCACTAGCACCAGCCCTGCTCACAAGTACTACCTGGCCATGGATCCGATGGGGGAGGTTCTCTACGTGTCTGACACCAGCAGTCGCAGGGTGTACCGGGTGAGGAACCTCGGGCAGCCGAAAGATCCATCACGCAACCTGGAGGTGGTAGCCGGTACAGGGGAGCAGTGTCTACCTTTCGACCAGAGCCACTGCGGAGAGGGCAGAAAGGCCACTGAAGCTGCACTCAATAACCCTCGAGGTAGGAAAATATACACTACATCTAAAGAAGATGCTTTCTTAGTCAAGGCACGGCTATTGCACACTGTTGCCATGAGCATGAATTACATTTATCATCCCTCCAGGCTAATATACAGGGATTTGGGGTCAGTACTCATAGATCAGTGTTCAGTAATATTTGGTACATCTAGCTGGAGGACTGTGCTTCCACTGGGTTTCTGAAGGTCAGTACTTTTGTATTGAAGCAGCTCATTACACTGACATCTTGAATAATTTAATATGTGCCTGAAAATCTGGCAGTCTGCATGTATGTCATCACATCTCACCATTTCAGAGAGCACAATATGTTCAGGATCAGTATTGAGATTGTCATGGCACACACAGAAATCATAATCTCATAAGAAGTCACTCTGATAACCCTGCAACTATCTTTGACACACCGTGGGCTTTGATCATCATTCTCCTGGAAGCATATTATTTGAAAATGAGTCCGCGTGGGAGAATGATATGATTTTTTTTTTTTATATGACAATATTGTGATGATATTTTATATGTTTTATTCTGGCTTCAACCCCACTTTTTTCAATCCAAGTTGGTCATCTATCACTAGTCATCCTCCTTCCTTTCTGTGGTTATTTCCTTTTTTAGTCAGGAACCTACTCGTTCCTTGCGTTCTCCTTGCATGCAGGCCCGGCTCCCCACATCTTCAGTGATATAATTGTGAACTGTGAGTGAGCTAATGTTCTGTAATCGTCAAACAGAAGATAATTACTGTACAACTCCACTGTGATTAGATTTATTCTCTAAATTATAGTTCTGACGTTGCTCTCCTTTAAAATGCAAATACGTTTGTATAGGATATCAATTTTCTGAAGCGTAATCCCTACACAAGTATTAATGTTATGACTGATTCCTGTGTTATGTTTTGACTAAAGAGACAATCATTCGGAGCTTTGCTTCTCATTTAATTTGTAAAATAGCGTTTTCACTCTAAGCCCTAGAATATTTAGATATGCCGTGGCATTTAAAATAATGCTTAATTGGTTCAAGGACCATACTGTGTTCTGCCACAAAAACACCGCGCACTTCTCCACCAGCAGCCTGCAGTGTTGACACCAGCTGGGATGGATTGATGGAGTCATGCTGGTTGTGGCTTTTTTCTCAGCCCTGCCTGCAACATTTTTAAATATAAATCGATCTAACCAGGCAACAGTATTTTTTCCACTTTCAGTTTTTGTCTTTTGCTGGTCAAAGTCACTGTGCTTCGTATGATTTACTTTAAAAATAACCGATGTTTTTGTAAAAAGGAAATTGCCAGCCGAGTTGCTAAAATACTGCCAGACCTTTTCCACAGCATTTGACATTTTGACATGTATTTTCACACATTGTCACAGCAGGAAAACACAGGTGTGACCAATAAAACTAATAATCATGGCAGAAGTCCATTCAGGTGTTCCAGTTACAGGACTCTGGTATTGTGCCTGCTGGGTCACTGTCATTGCTTACTGGGACACTTGAATGGAATGAGGACATCATCAGCGTTATTAGAGGCACCTGTGCTATTCTTGCTATAACAACTCAAAATGTCTGCTTTGTGTAAATGTCTGTTCTCTGTTCCAATTTATTCTGGACCACAAGCAAATTTCGCCGCAAACTGCCCTGACGGCTTTGGGTGACACGTCACACTCACGTCACACTCAGTCATCATTCAGCCCCCCTCTAGTTGCCGTAGTTAGCAAGGTTATTGTCAGATTAGATGGAGGAGCTTCGGTTCAAAGTGTCAGACGGTGATGCTGCCATCCGTTGAACCAGCTCCGACATGGAAAAGTGCAGTAGAACAGGCCCATTTTGAACAAAACTTTCCCCAGAACACAGGTACCACACAACGAAATAAGTGTAAGTCGTCACATCAAGCCTCCAGCAGGATAATTGTGGAATCAATGACACAGCAAGAGTGGGCAATGGAGGCTTCACTCAGAGTGGCATGACAAACACGGGAAGCCCTTCTCGGACACTGAATTAATAAAAGAGTATATGAGTGATGTGACAGAGTCATGCTAGAAGGAAGGAAAAGGATGAAATGAAAGGGAAAATGAATCAGATACCACTCTCGGATTCCTTTGCAGCAAGACGAACTGCAATTCTTACTGAGGATTTGCTCCAGGAACTCTGTGATGACATAAAAAAGGCACAATTCATCTCACCTCCCATGGATGAATCAACGTGGATGACCATCCATGACAGAGGGAGAGAGGGGATAACGCTTAAAAACTCGCCACCCTGGTCTGATGTATCGCTGCATAATCCACCAAACAGTTGTGTGAGCCGGTCTGGGTGAAATGCTCTCAGTAATGGCAGCTGTGATGAGACTTGTGAGCTATTTGAAGGCCTCATCTGCACTGCAGCATCGCATACGACTTCCTGCAAAGTGAAGAGTAAATGGAAATTGTTGCTTTGTGACAGATATTACATCCCACCTCAGTGACCTGAATGTCGAGCTTCGGGGCAGAAACAATGAGTGACCTCATGTCTGCAGTGTGTGCTTCCCAGAGGAAGCTCTTGGTGTTAAAACTTGACATACAGGAGGACACATTGCACTTTCCTAAACTTTTGGAACAAACCAGTCGAAAAAATCGCCATCAGAACCAGCTGAGTTCCTAGAAGGGCTGATACAAAATTCACACATCCGCCTTGAGGATCTCAGCATGGGGAAACAACTTCTACTGTACATTGAAAATCCATTTCTTGTCAGAAATGTCACAAAATACTCGATGGAAGCACAGAAAATCAGCCACAGGGTCAATGCACTTTCACTGCAAACTGAGTTGATTGAGCTCCAAGAAAACCCATCTCTGCAGGAGGCTCACTGTGACCCTGTCACTTTCTGGACAAAAAAGGTCTCTGCTGAAGATGCCCGTTGCCTGCAGAAGATGAACCTCCACATCCTCACCATGTTTGCTCTAACTTACTGCTGTGAGTCAGCGTTTTCAACAATGAGTACAGTGAAGGGCTCATACTGTAGTAGGCTCATTAGCGAACACTTGCATCAGTGTCTCCTCTTGGACATTACACAGTTTGAGTCCAAGAAAGACGTTGTCACGTCTACTTCTGTTAATACAGAAATGCTGTTCATATACAAAATAATGTTTTGACAAGAAATTGATTTTCAATGTACAGTAGAACTTGTTTTTTGAAACTTGCATATCATCATTTGATGCACCCTGACTAGACCAGTGATGTGGTGGAAATTTGGCAAGTAGACCTCTAATCCTGCGAGTCGGAGTTTGGAATTTCCCACTTAAAATGTCCAATTTCAGACTGACCTTGTACAAAACTGCACAAGTGAACAAGAAACTGCTGATCGTGACAAGATGATGTTTCCTTGGTAATAGACAGCATTATTTTCCAGCACTTTTATACTTGGAAACATGTCTAAATATTCTCTTCACTTTGAGACTAGTACAAATACTGTAGTCACAAATACAAATTAAATGGAAAATTTAGTTCTGTGTTGTACTGACTTGCAGAAGAAGAATTATTACAAATATATAAAGCGTATATTATGGTTTTTTTTGGAGGCATGACTAGGGTTGGGCCGATTAAAAAAAAAAATACTAAATTTGATATGATTTTTAAAACTGGACTGGATACAGATTTTCACCACGAGCTGTCATACGTGACTCAGCCGCCTCCGAAAGGAACATAAGAAGAGCCCATGAATGACAGCAGCACTACAGTCCATCATGTCAACTGTGACACATCTTGTTTTTATTTCTAACAATAACAATTAACTTAACTTTTCTTATTCCAAAGTTTAACATCAAAAAAATTAATAAAATAAGACATGACAGAAGCGACATTTCAAGTAGCTTTAAGTAGGCTTTTCATTTTACACAGATACAGGAGGAGTTGCGTTTGTATTAACAGCGTAATGCAGCAGCAGGAACAGGGCAAACAGGAGCAGCAGATCAAAACAAGCCGTCGCACTGCTGGCTCCAAAACAGCTGCAAATGAGCTGCAGCACAACCTTTAACTCAAGTACAACAAAACAAGACTTAAGCACTGCAGCACCTGTGGAGCTGAGCTAATCGGCTATCCTCAGGCTCCTGCCAACTGGCCATATGCTACAACGTTACGCCTGACAAATGCTGTTCAGTCAGTTGGCACAATATCAAACCAGTTGAAGCTCGTACACTGGGCCAGACCGGCAAAACCAAAAACCTAACCAACCCTAGGCTTGACCAATCGCAGCTTCACAAGACAATAGTATATACTTTATGCTCATGCCAAGTTCATGTCATATCTGAGTTACTGTAATTATCAGTTTTTGACTCAAAAATACGTCTCAACATCAACGCTGCACAAACACATTAATTATTGCACTCAAAAATAACACAGAAGTGCCAGAAAAAATGCCTCATGTTGTGCCTGTCATTCTAAGTCATTTGTATTTGATGAATATAATTCTATGTTGTCAGTTCACTCTCACACAGCCAACGCTGCAATCATACAGTACAACCGTCTTGAGTTGTCAGGTAAAATGAATACTCTTCACGTTATAAACATGTGAGTCTTTCCCATTACATCCATCCATCCCTCATGATGTAAAAGTGGCATGATGCCGAAGGTGGATGGAGCTGCCGAGAGTGGTCAACACGCTCCATAAACCATTAAGACTGAGAAGGGTGTCATTTGTACCCAGATAACTGAGAGAGCCGGCGAGATGTGATTCAAGCACAGTCTGCACACACCCACACACTCCTACCAGCTTCGCTTGCTTCTCTTAAACAGGTATAAATGTCTATGTGGCAGCAGCTCAGTACACTTCTGCACCACAAAAACTGGCCAATGATTGCACTATTTGCAATCCAGAGAGATGCTGTTTCTGTAATTTGGAGAAACTGTCAGTAAAAAATAGTAATAGCTGGCCACAAGATACTGAATTTGTCACATGACAAGAGAAATTATTTGATCTTTTTATTAAAATGACAATAATAGCCTGACTAAAAATGGTAAGCATGGCTTCCCTTGGCTTACAGGAGAAAATGGCGCTTTTAGGCACTAAACTTAAGCCAAAATACGCCTGTCGTATTAGGTTCCTTAATACAGAAAAGTCTGCAGATTCAGCCGTGATTCCCTCCTAGCTTTAGCCCAGTTCAGGCTATTTGAATTAATGCACGTTTATTTCAGACATTAAGCCTGGAGTGTCGATTTGAATTGGTTAATCATTATACCCTTAGTTACAGGCTGACAGGAGGGGATTCCAGCGATGTGTCTTCACTGCCGTTGTACCACATTTTATTTCTTTTCCTTTGCCCTGCCTGTTAGCTGGAACAAGTCTTACTGGTCTCCTCTGACTTGTGTCATCAATAAGGCATAGTCACCCCCAGAAAGCCGGGGCTAGGGAGGTTTTATGTCCATCTCAGAGTCTGTAGTTGTAAAATGTAGACACCCAAGTGTGTCTGCACAAAGTGCAGTTTGGACGAAGGTCTGAAACACTGAAACCATCATGACTTTTGTGTTGAGAGATAAACAACATTTAATTTAGTTGTACTTAGCTGCATTTAGCTGAATCTTTTTTTCAGCTGTATTTTATATGGTTGAAATAACTATTGAAGTTGAAGTTGAACTTGCACTAATTGTGAATTATAGCACTGATTATGGCTTGCACTAAAGATCGTACCAATTAAACTATACTAACTATACTAATACCGCTACTGCAACTTTGAATTTATGTGGCTAATTATCCTTAATGTTGACAATACAAAACAGTTTGCGTGCAACTTGCACATTGTGAATTTTTTATGTTGCCATTTAAGGATTTAACATAATGTAACTTTTTTTTTACCTTACACTAACAACATTATGGGTCATTCATTAACGTCATCATGGTGTCGGTAAATTAGCTAATAAGTTCTCTACTGCAAAACATGAGCCTGGATTTGCCTCTCTGCAACAAGGCTGCATCAAAACATACAAAAAGTAGCACTAGTAGTTTTAAGTGCTCTCCTCTGTGTCATTGAACTCTTCATGGATGTGATCAATTGCACGTCAAAAGCTATCACATAAAGGTAAACAAAACAAGAAATCTTAAAGCTGCACTATGTAGTTTTGGGAGGGAAATTTTTAATCAGAACAAGCTAAGTAAACAAAGTCTCTTTGTTTTCAGAACTGAACAAACTGAATACACAAACTGACCTTAATTACAACACAATTTCATAATGTTTGACTCTGTTTATGTTTGGCTGACCCTGCCACCTTTCTAGCTTCAGTGGTACACTGTTCTGGGGACCTTATTTTCCTCTGAGAACAGCTTGTTTATTCCGTTATGAAAAAGATAAATATTTCCGGGTTTGTATTATTACCTCATTAAAATTGTAAATATTAAAATTCTGAGTCTGAATTTCTTCTCCAAGCATATATAGTGCCCGTTTAAATACCAGTTCACATATTGAAACGTTGTGATGTTTCTCATATGCTGCACCGGCTGTCGTTTGCAAAGTCACACCACAGAGGTTAAATTTGCAGCTTGTTATGCTTATTTTTTGCATTGTATTACAGTCTTCGAAGGCCGTTATAGGACTAGATTGGGCTTGTGGGGGCTGCATTTGCTCAAAAGGCAGTCACTTGCGGGAAGCAGAAATAATCTTTTAACTGCCCTCACCAATCACACCCACGCACCTGACCAGCTCTCAGTCCCCAGGTCGCACAGGAGATTTGGCTGCAGGTCTGTCACTCAGGCTGCACCCACAGTCCTACCCAGCCTCCTCTGTCAGTCACTCTCAGCTGCTGCGTGCAATGCAGCCTGATGCTGCAGGCAGACAGCCAGTCGATATGGAGAACAATAAACAAATGTAGTGTAGAAGTGCCCGCGTGCATCAAATGTCACTGCTTCTTAATACAAAGAAGATCCAAATTTGAGAGCGGAACTTTTTTTAATACCCGCAACTACCTAAGTTCATACAGACAGAAGGGGGTAAGGATGATGAAAAGGGAAAGAAGAAGATAAGAGAAAAACATCATTGGAGCTGATGCCTGCTACAATTTGACAGATGATCTGAAGACTGTTATTCTCAGCGTACGTGCCCCTTATACCTCAGAACATGCTCCATCTCTGCCTTTGTACAGTAATAGAATATTCTGTCCCAAGACTCCTCCTTTTCACGCACGGTCAGGTATTTTATACCCTGACTCACTGCACTTCACACACACTTCTGTGGCCATTGTGCTCCGACTAACCAGCTCTTATAAAGGCTCTGGAGACTTCTGCCTGGAGCCCCATGGCTCCCTGTCATCCATCTGCCACAGCCAACACTCATCCTCCTCCCTGCACCCTCTTACCAATGGTAATGAGTGGTAGACTTCACAGGGAAATATCTGTCCATTTCTTTTTTGAAGCCGTGGCTGTGTGATTTTGCAGCATTGATCTTGTCTTGTGTCCTCTGGTGAGCTGCTCGCTCCAAATTAGAGCCTTCCGTCTTCTTTCTCCACTCCCTCCACCTCTTTTTCTATCCCTCCTGCTTTCCCATCGATGAATCATCCCCGTGCCCCCGGTGTTGACATAGCTGCAGTGGGCCCAGTGTGACACAATATTGTAACAACACGGCAAACAGTTGTTAAATAGTAATCCATAGTTTTAATTTAGCCAACAATGTTGCAGCGCTATTGAGCGAGCTGCTGCTGCACAAGTTTATAGTCTATCCATAGCGTAAGCTGCGGGGATTATCTCGTGTCCTTCAAACACTCACTTATGAATACAAGATCTGGGGCATTGTTTAGAGTTGGCTACACATGCGCCTCTGCAGTCAATTAGCTCGGTAAATAAAAGGCCTTGCTCCATTTAGGATGGATCCCATGTCTGACATGAAAGAGGCGGCAGTCCCACAGGACCCAACAGCCTTGGCTCGCATTTCTGGACTCCTTCTGTTCACAACATGAAGGGGAACTTTTCTATTCACATTTGGCGAATAATAGTTGTGTTTATGTTACGATAACAGTCTGTGTTTCATGTGTAGGTTTGGACAGAGGAGTGACTCCAGTGATTGAGAGTTTAGTTGTTGATGTTTGCCTTGCACAGGTCTTATCTATTATTTGTCGACTAGTCCCAGACAGCAAAGCCGATATCCACAGAGAGAGGTGTGCGTGCATGTGTGTGTGAGAGCTTGCAGTGTCAGTCTCTCGCTCCGACCCACAGGGGGCAGACTAATGCCCTTATCAGAAGCTGACATGCTGCCATCACATTTCTCCGACGTGCCCCCTCGGCCTCTCTCTCTCACCCCTCTTCTTTTCTCTCCTCCTCTCCTCTCTTGCTGTCTCTTCTTTCCTAAGTCTCTCTATTCCCCACACAGACAAACACATTTGTCCCAAGCTCACTCAGCTGCGAGGCACGCCATCGGAGCTGAGATAGCAGTGGCCGGGGTGACGGATGAGGCGGTGGGGTTTAAAACCGGTCGCGGTTATTAGCATGTTGAGCGGCCAGGGCGTTAAAAAAAGAGCCACGGCCAGGGGTAAATGTGCTTCACGTGGCACATCGCTGCTTGGCCGCCGACACCAGGCCAGGATCGGCCAGGCCCGATGCTAGTGTACAGTATCTGTCTTGGCTCGTGGGTTGACATATAAGCAGCTTAGCCGAATGAATATCTTCACACATTGGGCACGAGTCTCATTTACAGAAATGGCTGAATACGTGGCAATGTGCATAGAAGCGTTTCCCAGTTTGTTTCATCAGTGTGAATCAAGCTTTCGACGCTGT
The DNA here is from genome assembly GCF_965226575.1 of Pagrus pagrus. Lineage (NCBI taxonomy): Eukaryota > Metazoa > Chordata > Actinopteri > Spariformes > Sparidae > Pagrus > Pagrus pagrus. Next base: position 16,278,697 of record NC_140189.1, on the reverse strand, counting down.
CAGCAAGCCCATGCCCAAACCATTAACTCAGCAAACACCGTCCCCGTGCTTCTCCTCCAGCAGCACACTCACATGAGTCGTGGTGTCCCTTAAATGCACAGCTCTAATCACTGCTGCCTGCATTTCACTCCTTCCAAATCTGCCACTTCCCCAAACTGTATTCTTTGGCTGCAGCAGTGAAGTTAGAGGATCTCCTAGGGCTGTGTAGCCCCTGTGCCAGCTGCTCTGTGTTATAACTTTGGAATGAATATGCCATTGTTATTCTACCTCTGGCTCCCATAGCATTTAGTGCAGAGTGATTGTTGCGCCTCACAAAATAGAGGGAGTGGGAGAGAGAGGGTGGGGGGGAGCGGATTAAATTGATAGAGAAAGAGATGGAGCTCAGAACGGAGAGAGCGAAAGCAGAGAGTGAGCGCGACAGAGAATAAAAAAATAATATGAAATTAATAGAGGAAAATGGAGAATGGAGGGAGAGAGAGAACAAGAGAGTGAATGAAATGGATGAAGAGTGAGAGGGACAGAGGGAACAGAGAGAGTGTTTTGCGTCTAAATCCTGCAGCGTGTACCAGTCCCACACCTCATCTGCATATTAAACTGGCCCTGTGGCTGCCTTCCCTCTCTGAGGGTCAACTATCATTGTTTCTGTTGGTTTAAACAGAGCACTACTTCTCAAAACAAGGGCATCAGATAAGTCACACTGTGTTTTAAGCTCCAAGATTCGGTCCGTGTGTGAGCGGGTGCATATGTGTGCGCAATTTTTAACAGCCTGCTCCCGTGTTTCATTTCACATTGACCGAGCTTTTGTCTTTGCCCCTGGACATTCCTGCATTAATGATACACACATGAATTAATCACGCAGCAAGGCAAACAGCAGCATACTCTATGATAATGCAAATTAGAGAGACGCCATTGGGTCATGCTATTTCTACCACAGCTTGTTTTCTCGCTGTGGCATCCATGATAATTAGACAATCGGCAATGGTTTGTGCAACAGACATGCATCACTGAGCAGCCACAATGAGAAGTTCTGCCAGAGACTTGTTTCTCCCAAAACTAATACTGAAAATGTAGCTGCCAGAGGCAAATCCAGAGGGCCAGGCAAAAGAGCATCAAGCAAAGCACACAGCACAGAGGTGCATCAAGGACTTGTCTAGCCAGTGAGCCATTTTTACATGATTGGGGGAAAGAATTGCAGAGATATGTCCTGTTTGTATCCTATTCCTGTAGCCTATTCTGCTGGATTGCATTGTTACACATGAGGAAGTCTGTTTTGGTCAGTAATACATACTGCACACTTGTTTTCATTGATCCTGTTAACCCGCAGTCTCGAAGTATTAGAAAAAAATAGACACCAGTGCCCTCTTTTGGGAACAAAACATGGAAATATTGCACAATTAAAAACTGGAATTTGTGATATGTGTGGGACTTCCCACACCGATGGGATGGAAGTTTAAAAATTGCTGAATCAGCCTAGTTCACACACCCGATCATACAACAAGTAGTACCAGCGAAGCAATCTGATTGGTCAACTAGACATTAAGAACATGCTCAAATCAACAAGACAGCACATCTTGCTCATCACTAACAATGTTACCATTTCCATGGCAACATCATCACTGCCTGGAGCAAGAGCCAATAGATTAATTGTAACACACAGGTTGTGATTTGTGAAAATATCTGAGTGTGGGATGTTTTTTAGCCTATATCAACTATGACCTCCTGTTAGGCTATTCTTTTCAGCCATTAAAGTAACAATAATTAAGAATTTTAATAAAACTGTTTCGGAAATTGGACCTAGCTGTTACGGTTACAGGGGAAGCAAGGTGAGGACCCAAATGCAGATAACACACGGGAGGCAGGATTAGGGGAACAAAAGACGAGCTTTAATTAAACAAAGCTGAATGATACAAAAAACGAAAAATCCAAAAGACAAAGTACAGAAAGGGCTTCAACAAAGTGCAAATAAAATCAAAGTACAAATCAATGAAAACACAAGGAACAGAAAACCAGAAACATACCATGGGGAGACACTGGAGAAAACACTGGAGATGACGCGAGTGGGAAACACATGGTGGCATCATGGGAACGAACTGACAAAAACATGAGGGAGAACAAAGACTATATACAGACAGACTAACAGGGGGAACAGGTACAGGTGGAGTGAAAATGACGGATGAGGGAAAGGAACATAAAAACACTGGAAGGAGGGAAAATCACAGAGGGAGGAACTGAAAAGCAAGACGCGACACATGAGGGTGCAATTTCAAAATAAAACAGGAAACACAAGAACAACAAGAACCGGGATCGCGACACTAACCACTCCAACAAGCTTCAGTCATCGGATTTGATGAGTTAGTTTTATTATTTTATTAAATCAACTTTCTTGAAGGAATATGATGCTGTAAGAGCGTTGCTTGACTGCCCCATTAATTCAGGTTTGTGCCTCCCTCGTGTGCAGAGAGCAGTTTTTGTGACAGTGAAAATGTTGTTTTTGACACCAGCAATTATGGATGGAAGCAGAATATCTCTTAGCTACTTGTAGTGAATTTTGGAAATGATTACATCTATCTTTTTTAATACATTTTGACTCTGACACTCTGGACTTACTGGAAATGTTTAGTTCACTGGGAAACTGTTCAGTCTTGACACTCCTCCTGCATCCTCCATCAGCTGAGCTGGTGAGCAGGGTGACAGTTTCTTTCTTTCACTTTCTCTCCCTCCCTCCCTCTCTTTCCCCCTCGTGCTTTCTCGCTTATTCAAAGGGGATAAAGGAAAATCACGTCAACATACAGTATTTATTGATATTTATCGCAACGCAACTGCCAGGCAGCCTATGTGAACACTAACACGCGAGTGAGCAGCAGCAGCACAGCAATGCAGCCGCCACGCAGTACACAGGCATCCAGTATGTCCAGCCTGTAACACGTGAAGTTTGCGGAGTAGCTAATTTTATCGTTGGAATAAACACATTTTTTAAGCAGATATCTTAGTTATAACAAGACTGAGCTCGCTGAGCAGTTTTGTGTTTAAATGTTAGGTAAGTCCCATGACCTCTAGAAAGCATTGATGACAGCTCAGCAATGACTCAACAGAAAATCTGTTGCTGGGCTGTTACAACGGGTCGGCCTACTTACTGGAGTAGTAAACTAATGAGAGTTGATGTAGGTCATTGTTTTCCAGTTATTAGTCAGACCCCATGTATCCATGGAAACAGAGATAGAACCAGCAAAAAGTGTGTTTGTTTTTCATTTTGAGAGCTCATTGCCACACACCATGAATACATTGATTATATATTTTGTTTTGTTGGTAAAAGTTGTATAATCACAATACTACACTCTAGGCTGAGCTCTACCATCGTTCGTGGCACTTCAGCGATGCGGTCAGGACTGAGGCGCTTTGTTTCACACCCTCTCGTGTAGTAGTGCTGAAATGACAAAACAAGTTGTTTGTCATTACCTTCCAAAATGATTCATATGAGAATGTTCTGATCTGGCTGCACTATTAACAGGATGACAGGCCCTCAAGTACTCATACATCAACATAATCATGCAGCACTAAATCCGACAAAGCAGCTACCTATAGGATGCTACAGACTAAAACAATCACATCAATTTTCTCGCCTGGTAAATCTGTCCAGTCTGATATTTTCTGCCATGTTTGGGCTTTCCTACACCAGAGTCAAAAGTACAGCATTAGAGTTACATAACTCTTTGAATTAACAGATGCATCACACTAACTCCCTCCTGTTTTTTACTGACATAAGATTATTACCATACCAACTTATGCATATTTTGGGCAAAGGTTCAGTTTGGTTGAAATGTGGAAACACACTGCAAAAACCAAGGCAGTGCAGATAATGTTGTTGCTCTGTGCAATGTCGAACTTACAGTTGACTTGTTGTGTGACAGATCCATCAAAGGTTTTCTCAGCGCTGTCATACTACCTCAGAGGTTGTTTGTCAGGAAATGTTGACATAAGTAATTTGAGCATTACGATACAATGTTGTTTTTCTGGTGAAGACGTTCTTGAATATGACAAGACGGCTCCTTACAAACAAACGAATGAAGACTTGGCTGTCAAACACCAAAAATATTTTCAACCAAACTCAAAATAACGGCTTGTTTTACTGGATAAAGTTGATCAAACTACATTTCATTGGGTTTTCTCTTAATCTACAGTGTGTGTCACAGCCACATATGTGATCTTGATAGCCTGATGAAGCACTTGGAGAATTGGTTGAATTGTACCACCAGTGACAGGAATTTTAAAACTACTCAGAATTTTTTATGGTGATCGGACAAAGCAATTTGGAGAAACAACTCACTTCCTGTTTCTGTATCTTTGCTTCTTGCAGTAATTCAATATTTCCATCGTTAAGAGCACCACAGTAGGAGAAACATTTTTTTTTTTCATAGAGTGGCACAAAGATGCATAGGTTTACACTGACCTGGCCTTTTGAACCAAAGAGTAAAAACATTTTTTGATGATATGTTAAAGAACGAGTTCAACTCGGATCTGATGGCAGTGCTCGATTAGATCACCTCACTGAACCCAGTGACATGCATTGTCATGTGTCAGGAACTTTGTTGGTCACTAGGTAAGGGATCTGTCTCAGAAAGTATCTTGTGCTACTTAAACGTAATCACCCTGGGTCGACGACTCGTAGATAATCTGAGAGGAAATAGTCAGCCTACTGCCTTGTTTTACTAAGTACCCAAAAAACATAGTCGAGGAGCTTCGAAGAGACAAATTTATGCTGACTTAAACGAGGCTCTACCTGTAAAACGCTGCTTGCTGCTCAAGTAATGTATTAGGTAGAACACAGACTGACAGCTACCCTGTTTGTAGTCGGAGTGTGTAGGGTAGCTTCGGAGAGATTACTGAAGCTCACTGTGTGTGTAATGAAGCCCTGAGTCAATAAGAGATGCAGGCTTAAGGCCAAAGGCTGAGCCCGTGCATCCAAGGTGCCATGCTTGTGTGCATGCTTGTTTTGATTGACAGCCTCTGGGTCCCCGGACCCACTCTGCCTGTCCCAGTGAAGGGACACAGAGTTAGTTATGGGTGCCTTGTTAAAGGTATGTCAGGTTGACAACGTCAGCGTGATCATGGGAAATGTGACACGCGTGTCCCTTTAACTGGTCGAGATGGCCGCTGCTGGCAGCTGGCCTGTCAACCTCCACTGGGAGCCTGGCAAGCTGACAGGAGGAGTGCAGCTTTGCCACTGTGGAGGAATAAATTGCATTTACTCGAGCTGAATGCCCGACACAAGCACACATACAGACGGAGGCATTTGTCTTGGTTGGGGGGGGGGGGGGGGGGGGGGGGCTCCTTTGATGAGGAGAAAGATGAACTTGTGCCCGTGCAGGTTGTTTCTTCCTTGATTCTTTAAACACACTGACAGAAAGATGAATAAGTGGAGTGATGGTGGCAGGCACAGTTCGGCTTGGCAGACCAATTGAACCTGTGAGAGTGGGGACGGGTGTGGGGGGGTCAGCTGCTGTTATAGGGATGGGACAACAGAGCCAGTAAATGTTTGCACCTGGGTACCATTATCACCTGCAGCTCTTCAAGAGAGCAGTGGCCAGACCTCCCTCCCAAGAAGCACTCACACAGTTGTTTTGGAAAACTGTGGAAGGAAAATCTGAACTGCTGCAAAGCCAACTATCTGTGATAAAGACTGCGCCGGAGTTGCCTCCGGCTCAGTTACTGTGATGTCTTTGTATGAGGGGAAACTTTGGGTGGAAGCTGCGCATACAGATTTGCAATCTATAGTAGTTTAGTGCCTCATTTCCACTTTTTCAGTCATGAAAACATTTGTTTCCTCCCATCTGATCCCATTTCCTCCTTCTACCATCGCAGAGCTTCAGTGGCTTGTTGTCGTGATGGTATGTTTGGTAAAAGAGCGTCTATTGATAGACCTCCTTGTGTTTGTTTGATGTTCTAAACAGCACGACATAATCTGCAGACGCTCCGCACTGATCCAAACCCCTCAGCCTTTCATGGAGCTTTCTAGTCCAAAGCATTTCAATTGCTTTTATAATTGAGTTTGTCTGCTGCCTCTGTGATTGCTTTGGATCTCTTTTTTTGCTATCAAACAAGGCAATTACTGCCAAGTCGCATATTTTTCACCCAAAAAATGTTTATTCGCTAAAAATTAGCATGCAACTGTTGCAAAATCTCCCCCCCTAGTTCTCTGCAGGCTCGCAATGTCTCGCCTCGCCATACATGTGTAGTCGCGGGCTAACAGCTAAAAAAAAAGGCAGCTATCAATAATTAATTAATGCGGGTTAATATGTTAACAAACTTATAGCGGTTGATAATTAGATGAGCCACAGTGTCTGATTCAGACTTAATTACTAAGCCACTGTCTGTTCTGTGGGGCTTTAATGAATAATTAATTACAAGAAGCATGAATTATTTCTGCTTACCAAAGATCAACCAAAATACACGCCCGTCCTCGTTTATGGTGCTATCTTGTATTGATTGATAGTGTTTGATTGGGCAAAATAAGAGCAGCACTTGTACTACAGTACTGCAGTTCACAGATGCAGAGCGGTGTTTGATGGCAGCATAATCAATTCCTACTCGTGACTGTCATTTTTGTTCATACAGGTGTGGAACTCTACACACACACAACATCAGTACTGTGCAGTGCCATTTCCCAGTGCTGAGACTGAGTGAACAGGTTTATTTTCCCCCCTTTAGTGCACATGGGCAACCTCAGTGTCTTCACCAAAGTTGTGTGTGTGTGTGTGTGTGGGAGTGTGAATTCCTCATCTGCAGAAGCTCTGATTTATCCGCTCTATATTTGCATATGCGCACAATGTGATTAACTGCCATGCCTTATCTTTTTTGCCTAGCTACTTCACCGCACACATGCATGTACACACACCCGCACGCACCACAAGCAGGAGCTTGCACACGTTGTCCTACGTGCGCACGCACATATATTCACACGTTAACATGCAAAAGAAAAAAAAAAAAACAGCATTGTGGAGTTCTCAAGGAGAAATGATAAAAGGGAACAGTAAAGCCACACAGCCAGCTAAAGACTCCTTGTAACAATGTGTTCCCCGGCTTCACTGAGAGCCGGACTGGAGCAGTTAGTGGACCCTCCAGGCTTTAATTTGGTTGACTTTATTTATGGCCGGAGTCCCTCACTGGGGCCAGTTGTGCAGGTGAAAGTGTCCATCTGTCTACATTCACTTGTCAGTCACACACAGTTACTTTGTACAGAAGCGCCATGAGCCATAATCAGCTACAGCTAGCATCATTTAGATGCTGTAATAATATGTCAGTCCATATCATTAACACCCGCTGAGCCTGGGGATACGGGAGGGCCGATTGAATGACTTACTCCTGAAGCTGCTGGCAGTTTGTGTGTGTGTGTGTGTGTGTGTGTGTGTGTGTGTGTGTGTGTGTGTGTGTGTGTGTGTGTGTGTGTGTGTGTGTGTGTGTGTGTGTGTGTGTGTGTGTGTGTGTGTGTGTGTGTGTGTGTCACCCCTGCGTGCAGTTGTGTGGGTGTATGACAGTCTTCAGGTATAAATGGGACTTCCATACACGCACACATTATGCTTTCTCCTTCACAAACAGATCCTTTAAATAGGTTCCCTTTGCAGAATATGTGCTTATTTTGCTCTAAGGTGGTTGTTCCACCGGCTGACAGACAATGACGTGTTTGTTTTTCGATACAATTTTACAATTCCTCTTGCTTTTCATCCATAGAGGCAGCTCTTTTGGCAGCTTTGCTGTCAACATTTCAAGGGTGAAAGTACTGTAGTAGGGAAACTTGAATAACACCAGTAGGCTGACTTGCTGCACTCTTGAGGGCTCAGCTGTTAGCAGTCAGTGTGCGCCACACACACACACACACACACACACACACACACACGTGCACACAACACAACCTGATGTCACTGTTCACCAACTGGGCATTCTACCACTGCTGCTAAATAAGATACATAAAACGCAACTTTTGATATAATTAGTCTTTCTCACCTCATCTCGTTTCTCACCTTACAAATTTCCTCACCTCTCCCTCACTCTGTGAAAAATCCCTGGTGGCTCCTTCTCTTCAAATAGCTGTAATCAACACTGATGCTTTCATAGACCCCTCTCCAAGGCATTAATCAGATTGGATTGTATTGCAATGCCACGGGGGGCCTTTATAACTGATATTCTTTTGACAAGGACAGAGAACAAAGAGATTCTTTGATTGAGAGTGATTGGCCTGTAATGGTTAATTGAAGCAATTCCTCATCATGTCCTTTTGTCTCATCACCACCTCTCTCGTCTTTCACACCTCTTTTGGCGCTGTCTGTCTTTTTCTCTTTGGCTGCATTTTCTCCCTAAATCTGAGCTAAATGTGAAAAGCATCATTTTATCACCCTGCTCTTCTCTCCTCTGCCTCTGATTTTTTTTTTCTTTTTCAAGGTCAGTGCAAGTCAGTCTAATTCACTTTCCTTTGATGATAAAATCCAGTCCCAACTTAAGCCAAATGTCCGTCTCCCTCTGGAGTTGAGATTTATCTAAATTATTTCTCCACCTGTGTGTGTGCCAGCTTCTAAACATGAGTATCAGAGTGCCAGTCCACCCAGGAAGAAACGGTAAATCTTTTGATGTCCTGCGAGTATCTATCGGCTATACGGCAGGGCTGTAAATTCCCTTAACGCAGCACACAGCTTTACCCACAACAGCAGGAAATCCAGCCCCTGACAAGGAGAATGAGGACTAATCTGCCGCCTTTTCAATAAACATGGCGAAATACTCTTAAACAACACATAAACTGGCGTAAATCCTTTCGCCAATGCCAAGCAATAATAGCAGACGTTCTCCATTGTTGTACTTGTGTGAGGATGAATAAGTCGGCCGTGTCCTGTATTTATTGTTGATGATAGATTGGCAGCTATTTAGAAGCCGCTTGCGCGGACGTAAGACTCGCAGATCCTCAGCATGCATGGGTGTCAGAGAAGCACAGACAAAGGCGAGAGAGAATAAAGGGAATTTAGGATGGAAGTCAATGGAACCAAAGGAGGCGAGAAGAAAGAGTAATATCCAGGGGCAGAGAGGGAGAGGAGAGAAATCAGTATTGAGAGAGAGAGTCCTGGCTGCCTCATCATGTCCTTGTGCAGGATTTATGAGCTCTAAGATCAGGGACAGGTTTAGGGTGCTAGGAGGAGGAATGGGTGCAAAAGTGAAAGGAAAGTGAGAAGGATCCGAGGATGGGAGAAGGTGAAGACTTTCATACATAAGTAGGCTTGGACGGTGCAGTGGGTTGAGACGTCCCTCCTGCATAATGCCAGGTGACAGGAGGAGAAATGGCAAGGCCGAAAGCAAGAAATAAAAAAAAAATGGGCTGAACAGAGGAAAACAGAGCGCAGACATTATCGAAGGGTCAAAGGGGCAGTGATTTGATTAGCGGTTATAGCACACAGGGCAAGATAGTGGGAGTGCAAGAACAGAAACAAAGCAAAGGGCAACAATGAAAAACAAGTGGAGGGAAGGGGAGCAAAGGGAGTGCAGAAGAAGATCAAGTTAGGGTGGATGGAGAGCAAGGGAAACTGGAAGAGGAGAGGAAAGGTGTTGGTGGGGGGGGTTAGGCTGCGTGTGTGGTATAATCTGTCTGTGTCAGAGGGATGATGAAGGGGCCAGGAGGGAGAGCTCTGCAGTTCACCTTCTGGCCTCTGGAGGAAACACGCTGACCCTGGCCCTCCCCCTCTCCACCTCCACTCCACCTGCACGATTTATGACTCCCAGGGTCGGCTCAGGGTTGCGCGGTCTGAGGACATTCGTGAATCTAGTTGTGGTGGCAGCATGCTGTGTTAGCATGTGTGGGTGTGTGTGTGTGTCTTTGAGTGTACACATGTTGAATGAAATCACGTGTAAAGAAAGCTATTGTATGTCAAGGAGGATGAGACCTTAGTGCTGCCTGGGGAAAAAGACAGTGGTGATTTCTATCCCGGGCTCAGGAAGTGAGCGCAGGCACATCCCCATGTAATCCACTATGACAGAGTTTGGGGGGGGAAGACTGACAGAACCAGAATAAAAATCAAGGCAAAATGGGACAAGATGACTGAATGAGGGATGAGTAGCCAGAGCTGTACTGCATACCGATGGTGTCGCTCCTTTGTCCGTTTATGTTATGTTATGCGGGCCCTTGTGCGAGGTCAGATCACTCTTTGAATCTGTTTGAGAGGGCGTTGGGGTGCTGGAAAGCCAGCTAACTGGGTCAATAAGCCCATTATATTGAGATCCAAAGTAGTTTGTTGATTGACAGAAGAGTAACATAATCAATAACACATTTTTTGTCTTTTATTAGGAAATGTCAAGCATTAACTTGATCCAGCTCATCTTCTGCTCACTTTCTCTGTAAAAAACAAAACAAAAAGTGATTTGAAGGCATAACCCTGCAGTCTGGGAAAATATGACGGGCATTTTCCATTTTAAAGCTGCACTAATCAATATTTTCATATAAACAACGCTTTAAATGACAACGTGTAATGTGAAGGGGTAGCTGCTAATGTCCAACCAAGGCAGTAGACTGATGAATCAGGAATGAAAATAGCTCATGTTGGAGCTCATTTAATGTTCCGTGTGTTTTTCTATGGTTTTCCTTTGTTTTCGTGATTGATTGTGGCTTAGTCGGATATAAGTAGGCTTTGTCTCCATGAAATCCTCTGAGGCACGCTTAAGATAAAGGGATATATACATAAACTTGACATGACTTAATGCAAAACCATAAACAAAATGTTGTTTTAAATGGCACAATGACAGTGAGCCACGTAGCATTGGAGGTGGCAGGTAGGAATACTGAATAATGGCTTATTGTCGCAGATGCTAAGTGAAAGCAATCAAGGAGAATCGGCAGCATACGGTATGAGAGGTGAGGGTTGAGTTGTGGTACATTGTTGCTGAGAAGTTGAGTCAAAGGGCAATTCTCTGTATGGAGATGAGACGGCGATGAAGGTTGCCCCTCGTCCATAACAGATGATTCATAGTCTGCCCTGACCTTTAATACCTGGACTTACCTCTCTGCCGCTCTCTCTCTCTCCGCTCACCGCCTACTGCAGAGCTTCGCTGCAAGGAGAGTTCGAGTATATGCTGTCGGTGGCAAAACACATTTGCAAAGCATGTTCACATGTGCCGTCGAATACATGGCGAGTGTACTGTATGCACACACTGATACATGCACATGTGTGTTTGATCCGTGGATGCACATTTCTAATGCACTTTTGCAAGCGCAAAATGTCAAAAGTTCACTGCGGCAGCCCGCTCACATCTAATGTGACAAATAACTTCTTCCTCCAGTTGCATTGTTCTAATCCCTTTAGTGGGCTCTGGAATGGAAATATAATTACATTTCTGTGGTGCAGTGCCTTTGATAAGACAGCCGCTTGCTGAGCTGAATGTCTAACTGAGTTGGATGCCTCTCCGAAGCCCTCTCCTCTCTCCACTTTACTTCTCTCCCTTACTCACTCCTCTCCATCTCTTCTCTCTCTCTCTCTCACTCTCATACTCTCTTTCACGTTTTTCTCCTTTTTCCCTTTTGTTCTCTCACCCCCACTCGCTCCCTCTGTCATCTCCAAAAGCTCATTCCGCCTCTCTCTCTCACCCGCCCAGGTATCGCAGTGGATAAAAGAGGTGTTGTCTACTTCGTTGATGGCACCACCATTCAGAAGATTAATGAGAGAGGTTTGCTCTCCACTGTGATTGGCTCAAACGGACTGATGTCGACGCAGCCGCTAAGCTGTGATGCACGCATGGACATCAGCCAGGTAAGCTAATAATGTAGTCCAGTTCAAATACCTGGTGGCAAGCTGGAGCCACACGTTTTGCTCTGAAACAGGCTTCATTCTCAGCCTTTTCTTTTGAATGTTGTTTAGATATCCTGTAGAAATATGAGACTCTGCATGTGTTTTTTTAATTAGAGCAGTAATCAGTGACTGCTTTGCGAATCTATACTGCCCAGCCTCTTCCTTAGAAACTCTTTCTTCTTTAGAGTGGGTGCTGTGTTCCTGAGAGAAAGAGCGAGACAGTGTGCTAGAGACCAAAGACAGTTACTGCACAGGTTTGATCAGCCAGCCTTCAGATCACACTGCTGACTTATATCAGGCCTATTAGAGCAGAAGATGAATTATAGATGAAGTGCTGGCTCTATAGAGGGATCTCTGCCCACACATAGGGATGAACGGAGCCAGTGTATGTGCGTGTATGTGTGTGTGAATATGCGTGTTCGGCCCAGGTGTATTCCCAGAGGTGCTCTTATGTGTCTTTAAAGGGGCCCGTGTTATCTCACAACCCCTCCGTTTGTCAGTGATCGGCCTCCGCAGCACGTCTGACTTTGTCCAGTCGCATTCATCCTCCATCTGTGTTTGTTCTTATAAACCGCTGTGACCTCAATGTGTCATCAGTATTGATGGAAACTTCTGTAACTGTGCTGCAGAGACAAATATCACTGCAGTAATTAATGCAAAATGAGCAACCCAGTGTTTGCGTTACAATTGTTTAAAGTAAAAGTTGTACAAGGAAATATAAACTATAATAAATCTACCATCGCTATTGCTGCTTCTAAGCTTCAACTTCAACTTCTTCTGTACGCTACTGACCTGAGCAACTGCTGTAGATCCTATAGATGTCGATACAAGACCTTTCACAATCTGACATCGCTGTGTCGGTGTTGATCCTGGAACAACATATTTAATGTTGCTCCAGGACCATGCAACTGACCAATCACGTGTTTGTGATGTCATAGCTTAGCAACTCAGGAAAAAAGACGTGGAAACTAGCTGATGAACACGCGAAACACAGATATCAACAACAACATGATACCAACAGCGTTAAACTTTATTTTTTTATTACACAGAGACAAACAAAACAATCATTTTTGACCCAAAAAAACATTTTAGAATAATTCACTGACAATAATAATAATGTTTTTTAAGGAAAAGAGCTACTGTTATTCTGCAGCTTTCTACAAGCTCTGTAGATTCGTCAAGCCACAACAGCTCGCAGATGCAGACTTTTTCATAACTTGAAATGAACAAAAACATTAATCATGATGCTCTCAGAACAACAACACAAGGATATCAGAAACACCATCTCCTGTTAGCGATTTTAGCCATCTCTCCCTTTTTATAATTCTACATTTGGAAGGAGTCTCTGTGATGTGAAATTTGAAGCTAACTAGCTAGGCTAACCTAAGCTTCTATGGGAAAGTGGAAGTTAGATAGCCTTGCTTGTTAACATTAGCACTGGGTCCCTTAAGACATTACTTCTATCTCATATTGATTCCACACCTGCTGAGTCATTGTTAGCTCTCGCACACTCCTAGCGTTAGCCATCTCTCTGTAAAGTGTCTAGTTTCAGTGCTAAATGACCAGGCAGTCAAAGTTTACAGCGATTGGGAGACGCAGAGTACCAAATGTCTGGAGTGATGCACTATTTTTAGTGGCTGCCCACACAGATATTGCACCAATACTGACAGTGTCAGTTAGAGCCAAAAATTCACGCCTCCTCCATTTTAAGGCGCGGAGGAGGCACACTGACCAAGTCTCACTACATAAGTTGAAAACACATACCAAGAAAGTATCTATTGATTTCTTAGCAAAATCGTGTTTTCATTCCAATTTGACTTTAATTCGCCAGGCCCAGCTCTGTGTACAGCTCCACTTAACTTGTAAAAGTGATGGTCTGCCATCACTTCAAAGTTCAATATCATGAGCAGGAGAGATTTGATGCGTGTCCTCTTTGGCAAAGGACAGAGTGAGTCCTGCTTGATGAATCTCTCTACCTCTTAAAATGGGATTTCAAAGTGAACCCTCTTCTCTCTCATTTGACAGAGCCTATAATTGGACATGTCAGTGGCAATTTAACATGATCCATTTATTTATCAATCCATCGTCAGAGTCATCAATCACCGCGCTGATCCCTCAGACGCGCTGCCTCGTCTCCACAGCTCACAGTTTGAGTGTTTGTTTGTGTGAGATAGACGTGAAGTGATGTGGGTGGCTGTGCGCTATAGTGTAGGTTTGTCTCTCTTTGACCCCCACAGCGTTAGCGGGCAGGGTGTGCTATTTGAGCAGGCGGCGATCATGGTTATTGGCTGACATTTGGAACAGTGCCGAGGCGAGCCGGTGTGAGTCTTGAATAAACACGGGGAAGGCTCCCTGCCCGCCACTGACCTTTGCATGAGCAGGGAGGGTCAGGAAGCCCAATGCTATGTTATTAAGGAGATATTATTTGTATCACCTGTAGCTGACTCTGGCGGTTGATACCCTCAAAGGCCTTCATGTTCTTTTGTTCTACTTTATATAAGAAATATAGTTACCGATGTACGGTCTGTGTTTTTGCATGCGTGCGTGTCATTCCACAGGTGCGTCTGGAGTGGCCAACAGACCTGGCCGTCAACCCTCTGGACAACTCCCTCTACATCCTGGACAACAACATTGTCCTGCAGGTAAAGGAACAAATCCCAAGGCTGTTTCCTTGAAAGGCTGGGAACTATATGTAGCAGGGAAAGAAAGAGTCATGAAATATTTCTCACAAATTGCAGGGCTGTCACTTTAGGTGCATTTAGCGTGAGTGAAGCCGCGGACATAAAAGACAGGAAAAGAGCACCTTGTTAAAAAAAATAACATGCTATCAACGGTCTCTGTGGAAGTTGTTTTTAAGAAACTGTCCGTCAAGTTTTGCTTATTACCTAAACACTTGTTATCCTTGATTTAATGAATCCTCTGTGTGTCTTGTAAAAAACTTAATGAGTCATTAGATGAAGCAGGTTTCGTTATGTTTATATTCAATGCACTGGATTAACAAAGAAATATTGTCAGTGCTTTGTTTCATTTACATTGTTTGTACATTATGGTGTATTTTTTTTTTATATCAGGTATCAGAAGGTCTTCAGGTGCGTATCGTGGCCGGCCGCCCCATCCACTGCCAGGTTCCAGGTATTGACCACCACCTGGTGAGGTGGGCAGCTGTGCGAGCCACCCTGGAGGCTGCGAAGGCCATCGCCTTGTCCCACTTGGGTACACTGTTCATCGCTGAGACTGATGAGAGGCGCATCAACCGCATCCAACAGGTCAACCTGTCACTACAAATACCAAGTTTCTTTTAGCCCATATTTATAAATGCACTGTCAGGAGAGGCAAACCAGGCAAATGTTTGGGGCCCCCGATGGGCACTCATATAGACACATTCTGCACAGACAGTGTAAACCCAATGAAACATCATATGTAAACATGGGAAATAAAAAAGAAAGGCTTGGATTTCATACATTTTTTGTTGATGACAGATTATTTATAGAATAATGATTTTTGCACTACACCCTCCAAATTCTGCAACAGCCACCCTCTTACTGAATTTAGAGATGTGCCAAAACGTTGCATGCCTCTTTGCATGATCACAGAACAAGGGGCCCCTGCAAGAATGTCTGTTACATCTCGAGCAAAGCTGACAAACAGGAAAAGACAGGTGCGATCGACACCAGTAATCCATCCGTCTATATGACTCTAATTTAGCCTCACACTTGATGCATGAGATACCACGTGATACCGACCCGCTGCGGTCTGGTTGTCTGCCGCGTTCACATATGCTGTGCAGCGACAGCAGTGTTCGTATTCTGCCTCTTGCACGCTAACATACAAAACTCTGATGCACTCAAATCTAAAAGCCTGTTTTCATTTAAGGAAAAAACATTCTTCTCCATTAGGTCCATTAGCTAGCAGCATGCTACCAAAGGCCCACAGCATTTGGGCACCAGCGCTACAAAGATATTGCCTGCTGGACTCAATCAATAGTCCCTTTGTGGTCAGCAATACCACGCTGAGTCCATGTGGAGGCAGACAGGAACATAAAATGCCTTTTTGATGGAGACCGGCCAGCCATGTTTGATGGGGCAATGAAAATGCTGTCTTGTTTTTTTCTGTGTTTGTCACACCTCTTTTATGTTTGGTATTTCTGGGCTCAAAT
Source organism: Pagrus pagrus (assembly GCF_965226575.1). Classification (NCBI taxonomy): domain Eukaryota; kingdom Metazoa; phylum Chordata; class Actinopteri; order Spariformes; family Sparidae; genus Pagrus; species Pagrus pagrus. The sequence continues at coordinate 16,262,728 of NC_140189.1, read as the reverse complement.
ATATCTTGAATCTCAGAATCATTCAAACAGAAAGTTAAACAAGAACAAAAACAAATCCTCCAGCCTCACAGGACGTTAGAGTTATTCAAGAAGGGTGCTAAACTCTCAGCTACAGTGGAAGTTGTCCTTTGAGGATAAACAAAACCGTTTTATGACACTGAACCGCAAAACAAAATTAATGATGATGTGTTGCAGATTTTCTCAGCGGTTCTGATGTGCAATCAACTCATTCAAGAAATTAAATTAGATACAGGAAATTGTGTCACTTGTGAGACAAACTGGCTGCACACAGGTACAGACTGACAATATATTTTGAAAATGACACAAGAATTAAATGCTACATTTAATCTTAAATGACTGAGCCTCATCTTGCACTGTTTTTAACCAGCCAGTCTAATTTCTTACTGATTAAATGTGAACGTGCCTTGGCCACAGTAAGGATTCAGGCATTGCTTCGGCCCTGCTGTTGGTCTGCTCTCATGGTCCAAGCACGTCTGTCCGTCACCAGCCTCAAGACATTTGGCCGTAACATCGAGCGCCACACACGCATAACCAATATGTGTTGAATTGTATTTTTATCTGGCATAGAGGCAGGAAAAAGTTATTGAATATGCATGGTATTGAAGCTTTGAGATGAATTAAAATCACAATAATTACGTCCCCAATCAGCTCTGTTGTGGCTGTTTTTTGTTTTTCAATTAAGCGCAAATCGCATGAACTTGTTTACTGTGAAGTGGGCGTATTTTTTGAAGACGGAGCCTTTAAAGCATAATCCCAAGCAGTGGCGGACTCAGGATGTTTGAGGGGCGGGGGCAAGAAAAATAAAAAGGGCACCAACACGCAGAAATCATGATACATTTAAGGGCACCTTATAGGGCACTTTCCCACATTTTAGCCCACCATTGATCACGAAACTTTAAAATCCTATCGTTGTCTCTAAAGAATTTGGTCTATGATTTAAATCAGAATCTCTTCCTACTATATTTCACCACCTCTGCCATGTTTGTCCTACCACTGTCCTCCTTCTGGATATAGGTCTCCTGTATCCTTGAGGACGAATGAGTATTTTCCTTGGACGAGTTGATGACTCCAAAACCTAAAATTAGGAAAGTGTTGCCATATACGATTAATATTCTACCTCCAGATGCTTGATAAATACAGAGTAAAGTCATCAAACTCAGGGAAAAATGTAGGTTTTCGTTCCACCAGCAGTTGGACAGGTATCATGGGAAACAGCTAGCAAGCTATGTATACGAAAACCTGCCTACCTTCACAGCTACGTAGTTCTCTAATTAACAAGCTACGTCTTGTTTTCACACTTTTTTTTTTTACGCATTATACAAAGAACTTCTGAGATGTTAATTAATGAGCTTTGGAGGTGCTACACAGTCATGAGAGTGGTATCATCATGTAACTCTGTCTACAGGATAGCTTTGTGAAACGCTCCCAACATCCTCCAAGGGATAATAAAGTTGATTGAAAAAGAAAAAATCCAAATCGAGCATATCTTCCTCAATCGTCTTCCAACAGCACATGCTCCCCTTGGACCGGTTAAGAAGCATCACCCCTCCAAGATACATCAGAATCAAGCTGTTGGTGGAGCAGTTTTCACCCTCGTTTATAGCACTCTCCATCAGGACAATTAGTTTAATTTCCAACAAAGACCCATTTAGGTCAAACGCTGAAGATTTTCTTTTTCCTACACTTTTGAGACATCATCATAGAGTGTTGGATTGAAGTGCCCGGCGGCTCACGCAGCCAAAGAAATCGTTGTCGTTTCCCTCTTATATCATTTTGCTGTTATTAATTTGTATTTCCAGCTCAGGTGTTTGTGAAATGCCATCATTATCTTGTCTGTGGCAGAGATTAGACGTAACAAAGGCTGTCGTCGAACATTATCTTCTCTTGAACAACAATCTGCCAGAGCATTTTGGAGCCGTGTGTGACGTTTTTTCTGAACACTTCACAGGTGTCGACCAACGGGGAGATATCTGTTATCTCCGGAGCCCCCACGGACTGTGATTGTAAGATAGACCCCAACTGTGACTGCTTCTCTGGTGGGTCATCAGGCACACACACACACACACACACACACATGCACTATGTGAGTGTACGATTAAGTAATGTGACAGTATTAGATTATGTGTGATAGGATTACGGTACAAAAATCAAAACTGCACTTAAAGGTCATATGAAATCATATCTTTCTTGGCCTGGAAGGAAACAAAACAAGAACATTTTCAAAAGCTTTGACATAACTTAAACGAAGTGAAAAAGTCAGTGTGTCTAGATATTGAGTGATTAAATCTTTCTGCCCGTGTGTCCCTGCTGGCCAGTGATTTTATTAGCAGTGCCTGAGACGAAGATTTTCTCTCATCTGTCTCCTCCACTGTTTTCTTCTCTTCCTGAATGTGTCTAAATTATTTAATTCGGATGGAATTTTAATATCTTAGAAGGGCTGTTTTGACTCTCCTTGAGAAATAATAAAAAGAAATTATGAAAACGAGGACAATATACAGCAAAGAAATGACTATCGACAATGTCACAATGAAATGAAAAGTGAATGTGATACGACATATAAATGTGTGTGTATAGGGGGATGTATCTGTATTGGAGAGGCTCCTTCTTGGCAAAAACCTCCAGCTAAATTTCAGTAAGCACCAGCTTGAGAGAAACCTTTCAAATCCATTCAAATGACAGGCAAAAGAGAAAGCTCTCGTCTCGTTTTAACGGGTTGGTGTATCATGGAAGGGCACCTGAAATGTAATAAAGGGAAGAGGGAAAGGACCAAACAAATAAGCAGATGTTCTTTTGACAGTTAGGCCATGCTTTCATTGTAAGTGTCAGAGGATGTGATTTTATCATTTAATTCTGCTCATGAAAATCAGTCGCTTTTCTATTCAAAATGGAGGGAAGTGTCTCTCCCATGCCACAAGCCAATGGGCTGTAACCATCCCTATTTCTTGGGTTGTACTTTGCATATTTTCAATCATGTCTTGCTGTTAACAGATGATTACTCTCTTCAGAGGCTTTCCGTTTCCATCCCTTCACCGTAGACACTCACGCAGTGTCTTTGAACATGCGCACACGTGTGACGCACGCTTGCAAATACAAACAGGCATGGGCACACGCGCGCAGACAAATACACACACACACACACATACAAACGCACATAATGCGCATGCTGTCAAGAGATAAACTGCCACCCTGCTGCCTGCACAGACCCATCAGAGGCCCGGGGCCTACTGCTGACAGCATCTAAAGGGCTTCACCCGGCTATTATCCTGCTGTGCTACCAAAGACATCTGAATGCATTCAGTCACCCACTACCAACGTCTGATAAGGCTGAGGTCACTATCAAGGTGGTGGTACCAACTCCATTGGGAAGCTATGGTATCCCAACAAGTCAAAGTCCTGAGCCAAACTGATAAACGCTTAAGCGGCACCATGGGATCTCATATTTTGCGAAGCTTGTGTGTACCAGTTGTGACTTCTCTCTTTCTCTAAAGAATCATTTGTAATATTCAGTGTGTTTGTAACTGAGGGTGCCTTCACTTATGCCATTTTGTTGATAAAGAGTTCTCATTGAAATGATGCCTTCTTGTTTCTCTTATCAGGAGATGGAGGCTACGCCCGCGACGCTCGTCTCAAAGCCCCCTCCTCTCTGGCCGTGGCCCCCAATGGCACCCTGTATATTGCTGATCTAGGCAACATCCGGATCAGAGCTGTCAGCCCCAACCAGCCTCAGCCCAGCCCTGCCGGACTGGTGGAGATCAGCTCCCCACTGGACCAGGAGCTCTATCTCTTCAGCCAGGTACACAGTGCCTGAGCTGTGTCTGTAGGACGTGTATTTGCATCTGAAATATCTAGATACTTGATACTTGAACCGTTATACATGAATTTTCCTTAATATTGTGTCTTTTTGTGCTGTTAGAAAGTTTTAACTTAGTCTACATATTTACACATTACTAAATTAAAACAGGTTGAACGACACAAACCAGTTCATACGTAGAGATTTATCAATACTAAATCCAGAAATTGCCTTGTGTAGGCTAGTGCTAACTGCTGAGAAGCTAACTAAATGAAATAACAAACAAAGCTAACGTGAGCTTGCTAATATGTCGTGTTTGGAGGGAAAGAAAAGGTAACATGGTCAACTTATCTGACCTGAGACATAATTTAACCCTGTATTAACCACATAGGCTTTTCTCATTCTGAACACTACTACTAACTCTGAAACACATGTTTCTCCATGTATGAAATATATGAGTAAAACAAAGTAACCTAGATTTAGATAAGACTTGCAGTTAAGCTATATTGTTTTCCCTAAAAGTGTCATTTTTGGGAGTTATGCTATGCTACATCTTGTGATGCTATGATGACATCCTGTTTATATCAGTAAATACTTAAGTTTCTACTAAGTCAATCCTTACGTTTTAATGGTCCAACACAATTTAATAAATCTTAGTTTGAAACTATGGTAGCTAGTACTAAGAATATAGTACACTCAAAACTTATCAAAGAAAAAAATTGCAATGTTTTATGTTGATGTCTAATTGGTGTCTAATGAAATTGTAGACAATTAAAGTAATAAATTCTTCAGTCCATGCTATATTGACTGAGAAATTAATATCTGAGTGAGCCAAAACACTGTCAAATGTATCCCGTCCATAACATCCTCTGCACTTATATTATCCTCTGCAAGCGGGGTTATGTTTTCGCCCGTGGCCGTTTGTTTGTTGGTTGGTTTGTCAGCAGAATTACACAAAAACTACTGAGCGGATTTCCGCGAAACTTGGACAGAGGATGGGTCTCGGGCCGGAATAAACCCCAGTAACTTTTGGTGCAGATCAGGATAAAGGGACAGATCCAGGAATTTTTCATTGTCTTTGAAATTGTGACATGAGGCATTTTTCAACATCTTGGTTAAGTTATCAATGAATAATGCATTGATCTGGATTCTTTTACTTTATTTATCTATAGAGTTTAGAGTTACAGGGACATTGAATATTAATAATATTTCTGTAAATGTGCCAGTTTAGTAATCCTGGCTAATTTTCAACTGCAGTCCCTGGGCATTGGATCTAATGGATTTGAATGTGTTTTATTTGATATCATGAAATAAAACTGAAGTAAAAGGGAATGTGCGGCATTGGCGAAGGTATGGCGATGGAGTGTCATTCTAGTTTGGGATGCGATTTTTGCTGTTGGAGTAGCTAGTTTGCAATAAAATCAAAGGCGGACTGCACAGAACAGGAGACTGGAAGTCCAATCTTAAATAGCCTTTTGTTCTTCCTTGACACCAACTACGTAAGTGCACATGTGAAATGAGGGTGCTGGAAAAAACAACAGATTTTGCAGCAGGAGAACTCAGCTTTCTCTGTCAATACAGCACACACTGAGGATTTTACTGCTTAAATTGACTACATTTACCATCAACACTGACATCCACAAGTGGTGAATTTTCCCTCTCGTGGAGTTAAAATAGCGAATACCGGCTGTACCCGACCCTGACAACTCTTTTCTCTTCTTCTCCATGACAGAATGGTTCCCACATGTACACCAAACACCTGATCACGGGCCACTATCTGTACAACTTCTCTTACGGCACGGACGGCCAGCTGTCTGGACTGACGAGTCGTGACGGCCGCGGGCTCCAGGTGAGGAGGGATGCTCATGGAGTGCCTCTCTGGCTGGCACTACCTGGCGGACAGGTGTACTGGTTGTCTCTTAGCAACAGCGGAACACTGAGAAAGGTGTCAGCCCAAGGCCATGACATCGCCCACATCACTTACCATGGCAACACAGGTCTCCTAGCAACCAAGAGTGATGAGAACAGTTGGACCACTGTTTATGAGTAAGTTTTTTTTTCTCTGCTTATTGTTCTCTCATCTTTCTGTGTTTTTCCTTTTTTGTCCGTCTTCTGTCGGTCTGTCTTTTTTCTTTTTTGTACATCCAAGTATCTTTTTTCCTGTCTTTTTCTTTTTGTTTATTTCATTGTCTTTTTTCTTGATTTTATCTTCCTTTCTTTCTGTCTTTTATCTTTTATTTTTCTTTGTCTGTCGTGTCTTTTGTTTCTCTTTCTGTCTTTATATATTTTTTCTTTCTTTCCATTTTTTCTCTTTATTTCTCTTTCTCACTTACTGTTTTTCTTTCTGTTTCACTTTTATTCAGTTGTGGTCGGTTGCTTGTTTCTGCATGTGCTGTATGTATAAACAGGCAGTGTGCCTGTGTATTAACGTGACACAGAGTTTGTGTTTGCGCTGTGAAATGTGAGTGCCATCTGGTGGCAACTAGAGCATCACTGTAGAAAGCTGGACAGACTTCTTCTTTCAGTTGAGTCTTTCTTGAAATGACTGATTAGCTGAAGAATGACTCTGCAACACTTTGATCACACGCAGTCAGTATCACACATATAGCAGGCACACACAAAAACACATCTGTCTGAATTATTCACCACTGCCGACCGAGCCTCTGTCTCAAATTCCACAGCTGGATAATTACACATATAAATCATAGCTGACACTTACTCTGTGCCGATGTTTGTGTATGAGAGGCGAGAACGAAGCGATAGTGGGAATGCATGCACGTGTCTATGTACCAATGTATGGCTGCATTCATTTGTCCAAGAGCGGCAGTTATCTGCGTGTGTTTGTGCTTGTACATCATCCTCTCTGCTGTTACTCTCCAAGGTACAACAGCGAAGGCCGTGTGACCAACATCACCCTCCCCACTGGTGAGGTTAGCGGTTTCCACGGCAACCTGGAGCGCTGGTCTCGGGTGGAGGTTGAGGCGTCCAACCGTGAGAACTTCGTCACCAGCACCAACCTGTCTGCCAGTGACACCATCTACACGTTCAGACAAGGTATCATGGCGCGTTGTGTGGCGTTTTCCCTCCTCAGGGGTCAAGTAGGGACTTTGGTAGACTGTGGGAGGACGGTGGAGTTTACGCAGTGACAAAATATGGGGGCACTGGTGTGGTGTGCGCATGTATTCACGGGTTGACAAGCAGGAAAGCTTGTAGCCTCACCATGATGCATCTACGCCCATCTAGTTTACCACAACACCAGGCCAGGCCGCTTATGACTCATCTGGGGGGGGACTAAAGCATAGGCAGCATAACACGGATGTATATGGAGGACAGACTGTAAGGTTATAGTGATGTTTAAACATTTATGACTGGCAAACTGCAATAGCGTGGCTGTTATTCTGGTCAGGTCAGACAAACTGACCTGTGCTCCTCCTTCTTCATCGTGTGCACAGACGATTCACAGCTTTGAAAAGGGGTTTAGACTTTTCTTTCCTATGAATAATTCACAGATAGATCTGATATGACCTCCTTACATAACCAGACTAATGGGTAGTAGGAAAAAAAGTGTTTTTTATTTATTTACAAAAAATAAATAAAGATTCAGATCCGACTGACGTGCGAAACGTCTTAACGACCGCAGGAGAGAAACGGAGGAGAGGGCAGAGATGAGAGGGGGAGAAAATGAGAGTGGAGTGGAGAAGCCGCTCATGGGAGCAGTTTCTTCTCATGCCATCCCTTTAATTGCTTTCTAGCAGTTGTCACAATGACAGGACTGCAGGGAGAGTGAACCTGCTCCAACACAAACAAATGCACTCGCACACACGCCAGCGCTACAGTGTGACAGAGCTGCCAGGGAAGAGTCGAAATGACCCCCTATTTTAGAGCAGCCCCTCCTTTTACTTCCACCACCCACAAATTCACTGTGTCTATTCCTGCCTCTGAGGCAACAATAACCATATGTACAGAAAGAGGTTTTATAGTGGTGGAGGGAATAGAAGTTACTACTCAGTTTATTGGCCGCATTAAGTTTTATGATTAATATATAGTTTTATGACTATTTTTGCATTTTCTTTATTAATTGTGTTTTAGAAATGATAGAGGCTTGTGACAAAGGGACGTCGGTGCGTGTGCTGTCTGTACGAAATCCTACTCAGAGCAATATAGAAATGAAAGAACAGTTTCTGAGAAACCTTTGCAATGTGTGAAAAGCTGTCATGGCCAAACAACTCCCTTTACTACCTCTTTTCTCTCACTCTCTCTTCCTCTTTTATTGCTCCCTCTCTCTCGCTCACTATCTGTCCATCTTCATCTCTTTTTCAATAGATTACAGTTTTTTCTGAAGGTACAATAGCAGATACAGTACAGCGCTAATGTTGCAGAGAACATTTAAAAAAATAAATAAATACTAAGCGCCGAGAATTAGCAATTAATTCCAACAAAGCACCTTTACAAGAAGCCAGACTTGTATTCATTGCATTCATGCAGTCTGCTGCTATGTGTCATTGATTCTTCTCAAGACGGTTCTCATGAGACAGTAACTGATGTTTGTCACCCTTTTTTTCACCTGTCGCTGCATCCTGCATCTTGTTTGTTGTGAATGTGTGGTTTTTCTTTGCCTTCGTGCGTGTGTGCACTTCTGTACGTGTGTGACCCACCAAAGACCACGCTCAGAGTTCATACAGAGTCAGCGCGGACGGCTCGTTCCTTGTGTCGCTGGCGAGCGGGATGGAGCTGTCACTCAGCACGGAGCCCCTCCTCCCCGGAGGCGTCGGGGGCGGAGTCAGCCCCACGGCCAGCCGCTGTAACATCAGCCTGCCCGGAGACCATGCCCCCAGCCTGATCGAGTGGAGGCAAAGGAAGGAGCAGAGCAAGACTAACTACAGCACTTATGAACGCAGGCTCAGGGTAAAACACTAAATCACAGAATTATTCTTCAGCTATCTCAGATAATATATAAAACCCAGTGCTCTAAGACAGCATGCATTATCAACCTAATACACTGGTAAACAGGAAACATCACAACACCAGCCAAATACCAAGAGAAGGTGTGTGAATAGGTCAAATTACATCACCACAGCCACATCTTAGAAATGCGAAGTGTTGTGCAACCTGACCTTCCTACACTCCTCCAGAAAGGCCCCTTCTCAGTGCACTCCTCCCATTTGTTTTGAGCCAAACTGAACAGTGGTACTGTCTGGTGTTACTCAACGCGCAAGATGTTTTGACTGATTAACAACGTCACGGCGAGCGAGCCGAGAGGTCGAATGACGCGGAACCCGTTAGCTGTACTTTCCACAAATCACACGCCAACTGCAACACCTCTTCTCTTCCTCCTTGGCAAGGAAAGCACGCCGCAAAAAAACAGCATATTTCATATTTCAATAGACGAGGACGTTTTATCTGATGTGTGCTAATTAATTAGCAATCCCCAGGACTCAGCTCTTCACTTGTTCACAAGGCAATTTATTGTTATTATGCAGGTCCAGTTTGCTGTAAATGTCACAATTAATTTATCTAAACTAATGAAATCTCTGCTTCTCTCAGACATGCCACTTCATTCACATTTGCATGTCTGGGGCCTTATTTAAAAAACGTATGATTATTATGAAGCAGTCAAATTAAAAAGTTCTCCAGTTTCGCTCTCCATCTTGTTGACATTTCACTGATTTTTCTTCTCAGGCACATAACAGGAACCTGCTGTCAATAGACTTCGATCAGAGCACCAGAGTAGGAAAGATCTACGATGACCACAGGAAGTTCACCCTCCACATCCAGTACGACTCACTTGGCCGGCCCGTGGTCTGGTCCCCCAGCAGCAAATACACTGAAGTAAACATCAGCTATTCAGGCGGAGGACTGCTGTCAGCCATCTACCGGGGAGATTGGTCCGAACGGCTGGAGTATGAGAATGACAGGGTGGTGTCCAGAGCCTGGATCAACGGCAAGATCTGGAGCTACACATACGCAGACAGAGTAAGACGTGTACTTATAGAAAAAACATGCTCAGGTTGGATGTGAGAGACAGTTTCTCTCTGTATCATGCTGAGATTTGTTTGATGGATTCGCTGCTTCTTGTTTTTGTCTTTGCTGTTAACAGAAATCTGACATATCTGCTCTTCCTTTGTCTGCTGCTTCAAGGCTATCACAGTTACCTGAAACCAAAACTAACACTTAGAGCCTGAGAAGCGCTACAGTTATGGGAGATGAAAGAAGCAAAACGAAAAAAAAAAGTTTAAATCATTTACCGTAGCATAACGCTTCGCATTTTTTAACGTGTTTTTCATCTCTTTGAGGCAGCTGTTGATCTCCATTCATTTGACTTAACCATGAAAATCAATCTGCATAGTGAAGAATATGTCTGCCTTAGGTTTTTGTGTAGATTTTTTTCGATCTGTACTGATAGCTGCGTGGCCACACAACAGTACAGAGAGAGCTGTAAGCAGACAAGACGTTTATTGTGTCACTCAAGCAAGTTTCAAGGCTCTGTTACAGTGTACTTGAGTGGTGAAGAGAAAAAAAGATCAGTGATATCCTTAAAGTGGGTTTTACAGTCAACAGTCACCATGCTTTACAAAGGGGAGAAATACTGAGGTGTGTTTCTTCAAGTATGTGACAAAGCTAAAAGCTACCAGAAGCCATAATTTCCGTCCTTGAAATTAATTGAAATATTTAATTATATGATATTCAGCCTGAAATACATTTAGTGTCATCTTTTGGTCTCACTAAAGTGTAAATGAGCTTATATTACAGAGCCATCTAAGAATTAATAATACCTGCATGTATTATTCATACATTAATATTATACCTTACAGTTAAATAGAAAAGTATTTTTACAACACATTATTTTACTGCAGTTCAAACAGTTAAAATAACTGCAGGTTTGAAAGCGTCCTGAAATGTGAAATCAAAGTCAAACAGTTCACAAAATCTTTGTAGTCATCTGAAAAACACAGAGCTCTACTTGTGGTGATTTTGTTCATTTTCTTTTAAGTTTTCAGAATTAAAAAGGCTTCAGTGATTAAGTGAAAAAATACCTGGTCCTCAAGGTAGAGCCAAGGTTGCCTCTGAAGTGCAGACCCTTTTTGGTGATGCAAAGTTTTCACCGAATGACAGTGAAACATAAAAATACACCAGACAAAGAGAAGAAAAAGCTCCTCGAAACCAAAGAGCTACAATATTAACACTCTGCTCTGCATCTGTCTGTGTTTTCCTGCAGTCTATTATGCTGCTCCTGCATAGCCAGCGGCGCTACGTCTTTGAATACGACCAAACGGACCGTCTGGTTGCCGTTACCATGCCCAGCATGGTGAAGCACGCCCTGCAGTCGCTCCTGTCCATCGGTTACTACAGGAACATATACACTCCTCCTGATAGCCAGTCCTCCTTCATGCAGGACTACACCCTGGACGGGCGGCTGATGAGGACTCAGTACTTGGGAACAGGACGCAGTGTCATCTACAGGTACTGAGCGTTGCTGGCTGTTGGTTTAATCAGTTCATTTGGGGAGGCAATGCAGTGTGGAAGAGGTGACATTGGCGACACCACCGGTCTGATTTTGATGAAACTTGGAGGCATTATGCATCTTGGCACTATAGTCAGCCCTATAAAAACATAACACTGATTGGCTTGAAGAAGGTGCTGTAATTAAAGGCTAATCTCAGGAATTTAAAAGCCCCATTACAGCTCTGACACAATACGTGCCACACATACACACACACACGCAGCTGTCCTTACAAATTACACTGATTGGACTAATGGGGAGACTGATTAAAGGTCAAATTTTTTATCATCATACTATGTCAGACACCACTGATCTGATTTTGATGAAAGTTGGAGGACTGATTCGGGCTGCGTCCCGGCATTTAACATTTTTAATAATCATTGGCTGGATGGGGACACTACAGTATAATAAACGGTCCCGTTTTCACGATTTGAAAGGCCATAACTGCCACAGCAGCCGGTCTGAATTTGATGAAATGTTGAAGGATGCTGCAACTTGTTCCTTAATGGCCCAAGGGATCTTTTTATTATTCATGAGGTATAGCATGTTTACTTATATTGCAGTTCAAACGTTTTACTTTACCTTTTATTTATTATTATTTAAATACCACTTCTGACACTTACTTATTTGTCAGCTATTATATAAATTGTTCTTTTCTTTACTCGTTTTTTTTCAAGGTACACACCAGCAGCCCGGCTCTCGGAGGTGGTTTATGACTCCACCCTGGTGACCTTCACTTACGACGACGCCTCTGGCACTGTCAAGACCATTCATCTCACCCATAATGGCTTCATAAGCTCCATACGATACAGACAGACAGGTACAACACGCATGCGCATGCACGCTAAACACACCAACAGCCGCACATTTTAAATATTTGCAATGTGCAATGTGTCATCTTCGAACGAGTATTTTAAAGTGGTCGGAGCATCTGTTTTGTGATGGCACATGCATCTCTAATCAGATTTTCATGAGCGGTTCGAACTCTGTAGTCTGGCTTTGAGTCAGCCGTGATGCGATTTCATCTGAGACTGAGGCAGCCACAGTTAGAGGTGTGAATAAGGGCTGAGCATGTTCGAGTGGAAGAGACTGTGGTCAACCACAGCTGTACGAGACCACCCCCATGGCTCTGAGCTGCACTATGTCTTCCCCACCTCCGCAAACCAGGCTGGCTGATCAAAGTGAGCAAGAGAATGTACAAATATACGGTTATATGTGGTGGGCTAGGTGTGGATATACTACACTACGCCTTGCCTGCCTGTCTGTGAATTTTTCTGCATTCGTACGTATCTGCATGGGACAGGAAATCTTACTAGAGGGCATTGATTATAACCCTAATAACATGACAGTTGTTTCACTTATGATTTGGAAAATGAGTTCGAAAGACACTGTGCCTCATAAATGAAGGTATTATCCAGTAATAGCATGACCATCAGTGGGTCCCTGAAGCTGTGGCTGCTGATATGTTCGGATTCCTTCATTCTTAATACAGTTCACCAATTCCCTCAAGTTACAGAGTCTTTCCAGGGTCGCTGACAGTGCTCTCATCTCTGCTGCTGGTTCACTTCACATTGCTTTGTGATTGGCTCGCCATGATCAGGTGTCACTAATCTGCGAGGCACAGCTGTATGTGTGTGTGCGTGTGTGTGTGTGTTTATCGCTTTGCCCTCACTGTGAATAGACTCTCACCTTCCTTTAACTGATCTCATTTCAGCAGAACAAACGGAGCCTTGGAGAGAGGAGAGATAGTGGTAATTGTCCCTTGAGAGGAGACAAGGAAGAGTAGGGACCCAAAAAAAAAAAAAAAAAAAGTAGAGACAGGGATATAGAGAGAGGTAGGTGAGAAAGGAGAAAAGAAACAGAAAAGGAAGAGGGAAAGATGACAGCTTGGGGAAGTGACAGCTAGAGAAGCGAGACGAACAGACTGCGAGTTCCCCAGGGCTCGAGAAAAGCCTCCACATCCCTCTTAGTACTTCTGCCATTTTCCCATTAGCGCAGGTTTTAGAATCAACATTCCACAGAAAATAAAAATAGAAGATGTAATGCTGATCCAGCTCTCTACAGTCTCCAAAGCCAGACACTTAGTCATTTTAACTGCAATCAGAGTCATCTCAAATAGCACCATAATGGTGTTTCATTAGCAGGCCCTTTTTTCCAAATGGAGGACGAGCTGTAGTAGCTAGCAGCAGAGGTGATGAATGGTGTTGTTAAAGTTGATGTTCTGACATTAAGGAGCACATTGGCCCATCATGGCTATTGTCTTTAGATTTCATTATCTCCTCATATTAAAGGTCACCACTGGAAATGCCATAGAGGTGTGGGGATAGTTAAGATTGAATGGATTGCGCTGCGTGTGTCTCTGTTAATGATGTTGAATTAGTCCTCGATTTGAATTAATTAGGCAGGCTTGTACAGATAGCATGATGGCCAACTGTGAGGGCTGTGTGTAAAAATGCATGTGTGGTACAAGTTCATGTACATGCAAATGTGTGTTTCTGAAACTTGAATAACTCTGCGCAGGTCCCCTGACAAGTCGGCAAATCTTCCGCTTCAGCGAAGAAGGCTTGGTCAACGCCAGGTTTGACTACAGCTACAACAATTTCAGAGTGACGAGTATGCAGGCAGTCATCAACGAGACCCCTCTTCCCATTGATCTGTATCGTTACGTTGATGTATCGGGACGAGTCGAGCAGTTTGGCAAATTCAGCGTCATCTTTTATGACCTCAACCAGGTAGGTGGAAAACTGTCAACTGAAATGTAACACACATAAATTGGGATTCTTTAAGTAGTTGAGTCATAAATTGTTCCTTGGGTTAGGTGTAGATGTTGCGTTAAAGCTGCACCAGTCAATGTTTCTATATTAACAATGGATCAATGTATATCTATGTTGAAGCAGCCCCTCATAGTGATGACTCCACAGAGATTCATCACTCAGCTCTATTTATTATATTTATTTATATTTATTCATCAACTACAACAAACCCCAATGCTGATAAGCTCACTCAGTACGTTTACATGATGTTAGTAAAAGTCGGACTATTGTGTTGTGTGACTGAACCCGGACTTTTAAAGTCCATGTAAACATGTTAGTCCGACTGAAATCTTGCTAAATAGAATTTCTCAAAGTTGGACTAACGCACCCAGATAATGCGGTTGGAAGTCGATTTACTCTTTCATGCCTAGTCGGACCTGAACTGGCCTCGGCATTCTGCACATGCACCACAGTCCCCGCGCAGGGCTGAAGGTCCAGTAGCAACTAGCTGAAACAGTGCATATCGGAGTCGGACATTCTTCTGTCAATAAATTGATTCTGGTGCTTGTATACTGGGACAATGGCAGTAGCCCAATCAAATGGCCTAATCGAGCTCTGACCGTAGCTCGACTTAAGTGGTGACTGTACCTTAGCTACACAGCACTAAAAAAGCAGACAACAACAAGCTTTTGAAAATAGTGGACAATTTAGCATCTGAAGAGACAGATGTTTCCCTCAGGAGTTGGTGGAGAACAAAACAAAGCTAAAAATCTGAGAGTGAATCTTGGACTATGTCAAATGCAAGCATGACTCAGAATTAACAGCCCACTAAAGTTACTCCATGTCTACTGGATGTACAACTTTCTAGCTGCATGCTAACTTGTTCAACATGACCCATCTAATCCACGTTTGGTTAGGTGATCACCACCCATCTGATGAAGCACACCAAAGTATTCAACTCCTACGGCCAGGTGGTCGAGGTCCAGTACGAGATCCTTAAGTCCATCGCCTACTGGATGACCATCCAGTATGACTCTGCAGGGCGCACAACCACCTGCGACATCAGGGTGGGCGTGGACAACAACGTGACGCGCTACACGTATGAGTACGACGCAGACAGCCAGTTGCAAAGTGCCTCAGTTAATGAGCGGCCGCAGTGGCGCTACAGCTACGACCTCAACGGGAACATTAACCTGCTCAGCCATGGGACCAGTGCTAGGTAAGTCACAAGAAATACATTTTACAATTGCTCTTTAAAAAATTATATTACATGTGTTACGACCCGATTTCTTGGTTGCAGCAAGGAAATGGTGTTGGCAAAGTCAGTTGGTCAACTTCTGTCTAGAGTGAATTATCTCAGCTACTAGATGGATTACCATGGGGTTTTTAAATTCATAGTCATTCATGGTCCCCCGATGAAGATTTCTTCAGACTTACAGTAAGTGATCCCCTGATCAAGTCCCTTTTAGAATTAATGTTTATTAAATGATCCCTTAACTTTTCTTCTGGCATCTACATCAGGTCGTATTGGACTTGCTCAATATCGGTCTATGACCAATAAATCGAAAAAACTGGCATTACCATCACCATCAGCTGTACTTTGTGTTTAGCACTAATTAGCAAGTGGTAGCATGCTAACACGTTAAACTAAGATGGTTATCATAGTAAATGTTTGACTTGCTAAACATCAGCACGCATTGTCATTTTGAGCATGTTAGCATGCTGATGTTAGCTCAAAGCACAGGTGTTGCTAGCATGGCTGTAGACTCACACATCAAAAACATGGTCTACGCAAGTACGTGAACGCAAATGACAATGCCTGGCCCAGATGGCACAAACCTATGTCCTCTTGTTTCATGCTATAGCGCCTGCAGGCTGTAGTGCTCAGACTGCAGCTCACACTTGTATTGCGTTACAATTCTCAGGTGAAAAACTCCAGAACGCGACAGCGCATGAAACAGATTTTGAGTAGTTTAAAATGTATGCATTCCTGTACTTACGTGGACCACGCTTCTGCCCTTAGTCTTGTTGATATATTAACATTAAACACAGTTCATAGAAGTATAACCATAAATATGTTTTTGGTTTAATTCCAGGCTGACGCCACTGCGTTACGACCAAAGAGACCGCATCACACACCTCGGCGAGCTACAGTACAGCGTGGATGATGACGGCTTCCTCCGCCAACGAGCAAACGATCTCTTCGACTACAACTCCAACGGCCTGCTGACTCGGGTCTTCAACAGAGTGACTGAGCGCACCGTGTGGTATCGCTACGACGGGCTAGGTCGGCGCGTCGCCACCAAGAGCAGCCAGGGCGAGCAGCTGCAGTTCTTCTACGCTGATCTGTCACATCCCACCAGGGTCAGCCACTTGTATAACCACAGCAGCAATCTGATCACATCGCTGTACTACGACCTGCAGGGCCATCTCATCGCCATGGAGCTGAGCAGCGGGGAGGAGTACTATGTCGCCTGCGACAGCACGGGGAGTCCGAGGGCAGTTTTCTCTAGCAAGGGGCGACTTGTCAAGGAGATCCTCTACACCCCTTACGGAGAGGTCTACCAGGACACCAACCCTGACTTCCAGCTTGTCATTGGCTTCCACGGGGGCTTGTACGATCCTCTCACACGACTGGTCCATCTGGGCAGGAGGGATTACGACACGCTAGCCGGTCGATGGACTTCACCCAATCACGAACTGTGGGGGGAGCTGAGCAAGGAGCCGAAGCCTTTTAACGTGTACGCCTTCAAGAATAACTGCCCGGTTGGGAGAGTGGAGGAGGTGACGAAGTTTACGACAGGTGAGCTTCACACATGTACACGCACAGACACACACTCGCTCTGTAACTCAACTCTGAATCAGTGGCTCACATTACAGCCCTCTCACAGATACAGAGAGATATTTCACTCAGCTGCACCCACTCCCACACACTCCTCGCCCACACTGGAAACATCTGCCATAAAGAGAGAGTGAAAGGAGCTCGCAGCTAACCACAGGTGAGCCGTGTGTCGGAGAGAGAAGATGTGACAGGCACAATGTACCGGCAACAGAAAGGACAGCCAAGCTTCTGATCAGCGTGGCTTTTTTTTTAACACAGGCTGTTATGTCTTGTTCCCTCTGTCTGTCAAGAACATACTGTTTCCCCGAGAGACAAAACAGAAACTCAAGCGAGGGAAAGAGATGGAATAGGAGAGTGGGAGAATGAATACAGGATGTCGGTGGGAGCCGTGTGTCCTTCTGGTTAATGGAACATTCATTTGGCCTGTCACGTTTTCCTGCAGCCGGCTTGTTTATTACAGAAGGAATCTGTTTGTCTAGGAAACACCAGCCGAACCATCCTGGCCACATATTATGCTCATATATTGTGTGATTTCCTGTCTGAGGTGCTGTTTCCCTGGCCTTATGACTTTTTGTTTGTTTCACAGTATACACATTATATTCTGACTTTCTCCCCCTGTGCACTTGTTTCTCTCTTTCTGTATGTGTGTGTGTGTGTCCAGACATCGGTAGCTGGCTGCAGCTATTTGGCTTCCAGCTTCATAATGTTGTCCCGGGCTTCCCGAAGCCTGAGGTGGGCAGAATGGAACAAACATACGAACTGATGAAGACACAGACCAAGACACAGAACTGGGACTCCAGCAAGGTGAGCTTCCCTCCACTATAAACCCCAGTCGGCTGCAGCAGCAAGCTCTAATTATGTGTCTATGTTGCCTACATTTGTGTGTATGTCTGTATTTATATTTGAATACTTTTGATGACTTATATTAGAACTGCAAACATGTCAAGTTTAAGGGGAGGTGACTGTCATGAAACTTGATTTGATAAATAGAATGTGACATTAAAAAATTATTAAAGCGTCAATAAGATGCCATTTTTAGATAAAAACAGTTTTGGAAAAGGAGCATGTGAAATAAAAACTAATCTACAATTAAATAAAAATGAAATGAATGAAACTTTAACAAAGTTTTGCTGCTTTTTAAAATCATTTCACAAATGATTGGTCTATCGAAATATCAGGCATTTTGACATGCATCTACCACTTTTGATTGCATAAATACATACATCAATGGGACAAACAGACACGAAGAAAAAACAAATTGAATGCATAACAAAGCCGAATTTACATAAAGGCCCAAATAATTAAGAATTGGTCACAGAAAGTGTTATTAAAAGTTGATAAAGTTTCACCTAACTCAACAACTATCAAAATTGAGCAATTTTATAAAGGAGTCTGGGGAATTTCTCTCCCTCTTCATCTCCTTGCTGTTGTTGACTGTAGTTGATGTGGCTGCTTTGACCTTTAACACGTTGTTGTTCAAGTTTGTCATCTGCTGCAATGCAAAACGTTTTCAAATCCAACACATTATTGGCAGTTTATCCTGTCATGTTATCCGAGCCACTCAAATTAATACAAAAAACATAAATGTTGACCACATTTAACTTTGACGTAATTTTAATAAACTGACCCCGCAGTTCCTCCCAACTCTAACTAACTGCCATTGTCCCTGCGTGTGATTTAAGTGTCAATGGATAAAATGCGCCATTAAAAAAAAAAAAAAAAAAGGAGCATGTGAAATAAAAATTAACTGCAATGAAACTGTTTTAAGTTAAGATGTGTTTTACATTATTTACACATTTTTGTGATTTTAATTAATTCTTCCTAATGGGCAATATGGCTAAACTGGCTATCAACAACAAATACATTATAAGAATGTATTCCAAACAGTATGATAAATTAAGCACAGTACATCTACAAAGAATATGCCCAGCCTTGAATAGACACTTACTAGAACAGATGTTTTGACAGGTCAAAAGCAGCATAATTAATCAGGAAACACCCTGGTGTGAGATATAGCAATAATTATATGTCTACATCACACTTACGTTTGCACCTTCCAGGGCCCTGCTACATGTAAATGTATAGGGCCATTATCACAGCAAACATTTGACTTGTCATAGTGGGAAGAGCACAGGTGTTACTGATAACATTAATGGTGTCTCCAAGTTTCCCAGTAAACCACGACAGTGTGCCAGAGAGCAAGCGTGAGTAACACTGGGACGCTGAAACTAAAGCAGCATAATTAATTTTATCATTCACACCTGTGCTGTTCTTTCTGTGACACGCCAACAATAATCATTCGTAATGCCATTAGATACACCTGTGCTTTTCCTGTTGTGACAAGTCAAAGTGTCTGCAGTGGATGAATCTTCTATCACAGCCGAGTGTCTAACTTTGTATTATCGAAGTGCATTGAAACCTCCATAATATTTTCTGTCCTGTTCTGTCCTGTGCCGCAGGTGGTTCTGGGAATCCAGTGTGAGCTGCGGAGACAGCTGAGGAGTTTCATCTCTCTGGAGAGGTT
Organism: Pagrus pagrus; assembly: GCF_965226575.1. NCBI lineage: Eukaryota > Metazoa > Chordata > Actinopteri > Spariformes > Sparidae > Pagrus > Pagrus pagrus. The sequence goes on along the minus strand of NC_140189.1, from coordinate 16,243,297 downwards.
GCCTCTAGTCTCAGAGCCCGTCGGCTCAACCTGCCACAGACCGACGCGCCCTCCTCCCTTTGGCTCCCGACCTTCCATTCTCGGCCCCAGCATCCGGTTTGCCGTCTCCCACGGTCGCGTCAGCGCGGAAGTCATCGGCGTGGCCAGCGAGGACAGCCGCCGCGTGGCAGCCATTTTAAACGGCGCCGTCCACCTGAGCGGCCTGAGCTTCACCGTGCACGGCTGCGACACCCATCACTTCCTGCAGTCCCGGCCAATCGAGGAAGACCTCGCCCTGGGGTTAGGGGTCGGGGGCCGTGTCCTCGAAAGCGGGGTGAACGTGAGCGTGTCTCAGATGAGCGCCATGGTGAACGGCAGGACACGACGATTCGCTGATATCACTCTTCAGCAGGGGGCGCTGTGTCTGTGCGTGCGGTACGGCGGGAGCGAGGAGGAGGAGAGGGCGCGGGTGAGGGAGGAGGCGAGGAAGAGAGCGGTGGAAGGGGCGTGGGAGAAGGAGAGGAAGAAGGTGGATTTAGGGGATGCAGGGAGCAGGGCGTGGAGCGAGGTGGAGAAGCAGCAGCTGCTGTCCGAAGGACTTGTTCAGGGTTACGACGGCTACTACTCCCTGCCTATAGAGCAGCAGCCGGAGCTGTCCGACTGCCCCTCCAACATCCACTTCATGACACTTAGCGAGGTGGGGGGCAGGTAACAGAGACACATGAGCAGCCCCCCACCCCACCAAAGACTGCCTGTTTCTACTCTACTCTGATTTGTTCTACTGTTTCTATACTGTATGAAAAAAAGAAGACAACGACAGAAGAAGAACAAGAAGAGATATTGGGGGAAAAAAAGATTTCCAAATGCCTTTAATTGTGACAAAATGATGGTATTTTATTATTATCGTCTAGTTTCTCCAATTTCTAACAGTGGCACAAGCAGTGTGGTTTGGCTGTGGCTTTGCTTTTTGTATCCCGACTGGCCTGCGACTGACCGACGGACTGACCGACTGACTGATGGACCGACCGACCGACGGACTGACTGTCTGTCATTTGCTGTTTCAACACTGTTCATCATTTTGGACTCACTGAACTGTAGAGATGAAGACTTTAGGATTGCCAGTGAATAATCCTCTTCATGACTCAAAATCAAGAGCTCTCCGGTTGCCATTTGATTTCCTACATGGTTTACCTCGGATATACTATCGTTTACATATTGTGTAAGAGAGGCCTTGTCGACTCTGACACTCCCCTTTAGAGACGGAAGCCTCTCCTGGTTTCCCGCCTCTGGTGTGCTCCAACAGTAGTTTGTATGAGTGTGTATACTAAAAATCAAGAATGTACATAGCCAGTGCTTTCACACTGAAAAAAGTGCTCAACTGGAAATTCTGTTGTTCATAAGTAAGTGTCAGTATTGTTAATCAATAGAAAAACAGTTACATTTTTGCAAAGAATTATACATGGCTATAGTAAATATTCTCGCTGAAAAATCTGACTTTATTGGGTTACAATGCTGATTAAAGTTATTATGTGTGAATTACCAGATTTCTCCCTGGGATTTTCGTAGGCATTGTTGCTTATTATCTCTCTCTGCGTCTGCTCTCTCTCTCTCTCTCTCTCTCTCTCTCTCTCTCGCTCTCGCTCTCTCTCGCACGCGTCCTCTCTGTGTCTGCGCCTTCCCTCCGCACATTTGTTGTGCGCTCTTTGTTCTTGTTTCTGGGAGTTTGTAACTTTCAAATCTGTGCTGTCATTATCACCCATCATTATGGCTCAAACTGAGATATGCATGAGGAACCTGCGTCTGTCGGAAGAAGAAGAAGGAGGAGAGGGAGAAGAAGAAGGAGGACGAGGAGGAGGGGGGAGAGAGAGAGAGAGAGAGAGAGAGAAAGCACAGAGGAAGGGAAAAAGAAATGTGACAGCTGAGGCTCAGTGAGTGGGTGGTGAGTGCAGAAGGGGCAGGACCTGGAGTTGGCTGTGCTGTTCTCTACAGCTTGTCTCCTCTCATTAGGAAATGCCAATCAGACTACATGTGAACCACTTCCAAGCCTCTTTCTCTCTCCCCCCCAAAAAAAGTTAAAAAAGAAAGTAAAGAAGTTTGTTTGTTTTCTTTTTTTTTTTTTTTTTATCATCGAGCTACCACTAATCCACCTCCCCGTCCGTCTGCCTATCCCCCCGCTCGCCTCCCTCCCACCGTCACTCCGCCATCTGCCCACCATTAATTGTTTGTGTTTCTCTCCTGGGCTGCGGATGACAGAGCCACACAATGCATATGTTCTGACTGCGAGCAGGTGATATACGTTCCCGACTAGCACTCCGCTGATCGACTGCGATGCACCTTCCCTTCTAAACCATATGCTCCGCGAGATACTGTCCAACCTCATCTCGCCGGTGAAAAGATGGAGGGTCCGGTTGCTAGGCGACCGCCGCACTGAAGAATAGTCTGGGTTGAATGGATCCTCTCTCTCTCTTTCTCTCTCTTTCTCCTTCCCTCACTCATTTTTTTTTTTTTTTTCTTTCACGAGGAGCCAGTAATGTCAATCAGATGAATGACAGATTTTTGTCCCCCTCTCTCTCGCAGTCAGCATTCTCTCCATGGAAATCAGTACTTCAATATGTCAAATTGAATTTTTGTTCCACATTATGTGTCAGGCGGTGGCTCGGGTGTGTGCATGACCTCATTTAAAAGAGTTTATTTCAGCCAATATCATTTATTTTCTTTGCCATTCAAACAACTGAATTGCATTAAGAAAACAGAGCACAATATTTGTTGTCAACTTATGTATGCAGTAATGGATATTAATGTCTCAGCAGTTGAATATTTTACATTACATCCCTGAAAGTTATGAGGCCCTCTCTGTGCTGCATGCGCAGGAGAAGAAAAAAAGAGATACTGGAAGGAGATCTGAGTCACTGCTAGAACCTAAATGACTTGGAAGTAACAAACAGGTGCTGGCTAATTGGAAAGAAAATGGCATTAACATCAAAAGCATCATGCAAAATGCAACAAGAGGCGTCATGGAAAGATGAATTTCTGTTCAAAATTAGGTCAACGTTGAGCTTAGGGTTTGCCCCTAACTGAGAGCTTGCTGCACCTCCCTCTTGTTCCTGTTTTTCTGTCCCTTAGTAGCATGCGCCGGCTGGAGGTAAGCGTTCGGGCTGCTGCGTGTTGGTGACAGGCTATTACTGGGCGCCTGTGCCTCTGTGTGTGTCTGTGCCCGGCTCTGAGCGGTGACAGGGTAGAGCAGAGGCATGGCAAGTCCTTGTCCGGGCTTCTGGAAAGCTGCTATCAAGTTCCTGATTTGCCGGAAATATCGTTTCTGCACACCAGCAGAGGTCTGAAACACAGGAAAGAATAATCATTTTTAAAAAGCTAAAGAATTCTGCTTCTCCATCTCCACATCAGAGGACAGGACAGCAGAAGCTTGAGATGAGCTCTCATAGATTCACTTATAAAAGACATCAGACACGCTAAAAGTAGAAAGGATGGGATGGGAAACATATAAGTTATATTTTCATATATATGGTCCACTTATCCGCACTGAGCTTGTGTTCAAGAAAAATAAAAGGGCACAACAATGAATAAGACGATGCAAAAGAAATCTATAATTGCTTTAAAAACTACTGCAGCAGGATGGAGAATATACTCAAGGGCTTTAAAAGCTAAATTAGGCAAATTCTGGGTGCAGTTGCCTCTGAAAGCCTTCACTCCCCTGGGCTTTTTATTATTTTGTTAGTCAACAAAAAAGCATTTATTTTAGGATTCATGTGTGACATCTTAGATACTTGAAGTGTAGCATTATCTCAGCAGCTTTCCTTGTCACCGAATACAACTGGAATAACAAAACTCTCATTTTTAGAAATGATCCATGGCTTAAATCAAAAACACAATAAGTTGTTAAAGTTGCAACAAAGGTTTAGCGTAACTTATCGAACACTTTTCAACGGGCTTTAACTTTATTGATGATTTCAGGGTTGTTTGGCAATATGATTCATTTTGAATCGTTTGCCCACAGCTGCCAGTTTAAAATTCAATATCTCTAAACTATGAAGCATTAAAGCTTTAAAACTAGTATAATTTTGTCAAGTAAGGACTTTTTCAAAGGGCGCATTGTGTTTTCCATTCTTCGCAATCAATCACGCTGTAAGAAAATGGTGAAAATCTTGCTTTTTGAATGCATTTCGAAAGCATTTAATCAAACGAGCACCTTCCCACAGCGGAGCACTTTGGGTGTTTCTGTCTCCGGTCACAAGTGTTACCTCTGCTCCCCCAGAACGTTTCATTAAAGTGATTGATTTTGCACATGAATAATATAAACTGTTATTGAGCTTGTAGTGAAATTCGTGTAATTCAAGCCCTCTCCTCCTATCTGTTCGCTTGATGCTGTCAGGAAAAATGAGCAAGCGTGAAATGTAGTTACAACAGCATCTCGCTGAGACACAGCCTTCAGATGTCTCTATACATTCACATCTCTGGGTGTTTGCCAGCCCTCAGTGCTCAATTACATATCTCATCAGAAATGCTGTCAAATGCAATTCTATGTTTCCCATCTCTGGAGTATATGCCGATGCTGTGGTGTCTTAAATTTGAGTTGGTGGAGAGGGAGGACTGTCTCACAGGGTGGGATTGCTAAAGGAACCGAAGAGCAGCCATCTCTCAGTGCTGTCACTTCTGGGAAAAAAAACGAAAAAACACATGTTTGCCTTTAAGTCACAGCTTGCTGAATTAGACTGCAACCAAAACAACCTCCAGAGCAAATAAACACCAGCTGAAGCCGGGCGGATGTGGAGCTGAGTTTTAGGGTGCGGAAAGAGTCGGCACAGGATGAGAGCGAGAGAAACAAGATAAAATGTCTCACTTCTGCAGCCCATGAACCTGCGTCATCCTTGTGCAGTCTGTAAGTGTAGACGTATCCACTGTTCCTGCACACAAACACAGAAACAACTTTGACCCTGGGTTCTTCTTTAAAGGGGCACTATGTAGTTTTGGAGAAGAAACTCAAACTCAGAATTTTACAATATTAATGACAAAAAAAAACAAAACAGTGTAGAGTATACAGTTTGTGTTTATTTAGTTTGTTTACTCATAGAAAAAAGCCAATGAAGATCCTTCTCTTCTGATTAAAGGTTCTTCCGAAACACTACATAGCGAACTCAACATTTCACACTTCATGATAGGCCGCCACATTTCTCAGTTTACATTCAGTGGTGTTGATGTGATTACTGAGGTCTCAAAAAGAAGAGAGATGTCGCAAGATCTGGGTTTGTACTCACAGCACACACAGGCAGTAGACGCCCTGCACAGAGTCACTGTTTCGGACCAGGTAGCACCCATCCCGCCCGTCCTGGCCCAGCCGCCTCTCGCCCTCCTCTTTGCCGATGGGTCCGTGGTAGACAGGCAGGTTTTCCATCACAGCTCCTCTCCGGTCCTCCTTTTTGTTCTGCTCCCAAGTGCCAGCTCTCCTTTTGCTCTCGCCTTAAACTTCTCACTGCAGGCGAGCCTTTTGGTCTTCTCTGTGTATCTCGGCTGGGAACTCAGCTAAGGCAGATGTCCAGCCTCTCATTTGATATTCTCTTCTCGCTGCTTCAAATGTTTGTCAGGGAGCCTGAGCCTTGGCAAGCCAACTCTCTGAAATCTCCACTTTCTCTAACCCAGACTGATAGCTGCTCGCTCTAACCTCTAACCTTTATGGCTTGCTGTTCAGCTTTTCTCTCTCGCTCTGCGACACATGCAAACACGCGCACGCACGCACGCACACACACACAATGTGGGTTTGTGTATCTCTCAGGAAATGATTGTATTTTTCGACAGGAAATAACTTCAAAGATTCTAACTGAATATTTCCACAACAATAGAAAGCACAAGAGAGGTATATAAAAAAAGCAATATCACCTTTTTTTCAACAGGAAAATGTATATTGTGCGTACGCAGTGACTTGCGCTGTTTGAAGCTCAATTATCTGGAGGCCTTGCTTTGTTTTATTAATAACAACTTTGCTTAGTTTGTCTGTTTCCACCACTGTTTCCATGAATTGTTGAACAGTTTACTGTGCAAAGATCAGTGATGGAACAAGTATTCAGATCATTTGCATACAGTAAGTCAAAGTACCAGTACAATACTACATTACAAGTAACAGTACTGCATTCAAAATACGTTTTTTTTTACTTAAGTAACAGCAAATTTTACTTAAATTATCAAAGTTAGAGTAAAGCCACCTGTGACTTTATACATGACATTATTAGATTGTTAGTATCGATGCATCAGTGTGTGCAGCATTTTACTGCTGTAGCTGGTGGAGGGGCAGCTAGTGTTACCTACTTGTGTACAGTTTAGTAGTGAGTTTAGTTTTTAATAAATTCATTTAAAAAAATGTAAAGATTTAAAGTAAGCTACTGTAGGTTTGACACCTGCTAACAACTCACACAGATCTAAAAGATGACAGGGGCCCCAACAGGGCTCAGCTTTTTCTGCAAGGAGTCAAAAGCCAAAAATATTTTATTACATTACATTAAATTATATTATATTATATTATATAACATTATATTATATCACATTATATTATATTATATTATATTATATTATATTATATTATACTAAAATTTGATCAACATACTGCAGGTGTCAAATAAATGTAATGTAAATGTCGTGTAATAAGGTATTGCAATATTCATGATATTAGAAAATTATTGAAATATTGATATCGTGTTCATAATACACGATTATATCGTCTGAATAATCCAGATGTTCGGTCTTGTGTATATTTTCTTTATGAGCACATTTGGTTGCCTTTTCACTCATAGTTGAGAAGGCCACTGTGATCGTGTAGTGAAAATCTGACATTTTTAAATCCCCAAGTGGAATAAAAAGTATTTTCCTCTGAAACGTAGTGGAGTAACAGTAAAGCAGTACGGTATTCGAGTAAATGTACATAATTACTTTCCACAACTTGCAAAATGTGATCAAATATCTGCAATGCTTCTCATTTTTCTACTTGAACTCGTAAAAAAAAAAAAAAAGATTAATTTACATTGATGCCTTTGTTAAATTAAAATGACACATCAGGCAAAACACATGTCACCTGATGTTTAAAAGAGTTCCTTACACTCCTCAGCTCAGGTTTTCTCCTCACACTTTATAACACATGTTCTCAGTCACTGATCTGTCTTCTATTAAAACGTATGTCAAGGACACTCACACCTGCTCTGTAGAGGGATGAGCTAACGAAGCTGTGTGCGTGAACATACTGCGGAGCTGCTACAAACTCATCCTGCAATCTGTCCTGTCAGTGGGAAAGTTCTGTTGTGTCAAATTAAGAATCTGGTGATTAAAATATTGAGTGTTTGCGGCAGTGACGTGCCATTCACATTTTTATCTAGCTGACGGCACGGCGTCTGGTATTTGAAGCTCATCAGTCATGTTGAGATGTATATTATTCATGGATGTGAGGCTCTTCATTCACACCATGGTCACGATTACATGGAGGCCTTCAGACTGCCAGCTGCACCAGCAAAAGACCCCTCAGGAAGGCAAACTGTATGATGTTACCATTCAGTATGCACTTTGAGCTGGTAGCTCTCTTTAATGCAGAATTTGTGGAGGATTTCTGTTTCTATACATTTCGAACTGTATCCTACATGAGTCATCAGTCTGTGTCAGAGCCATCTTTCCCTTGGCTCAGAAAGATCATGAGCGGTGGGACTTTGGGGCTCTGTCTGGGTAAGTAGCCAGTGGCATATTATCCACTGCTTCTACAGCACGTTAGCGCCATCCAGTGGCTAGTTTTTAAAGATTAATGAGGAATGATCTACTACTGCAAGTAGCCTGAGGGAAGGACGGTAACCCTTTGGGTAGCATATTAAAAATATAAAAACTTTCATGCCTTCTTGTCTGTGAGTCTAAAATAGAAAGTAGCAGGAGCAAACAAAGCGTTTAGGCAGAAATAAAAGCCTTCGCCAGTGCCAAACAAAGTTACACCATACTCCACTGGCTCTCAGCCCACATGCATGCCAGGGTCAATGCAGAATGCAGCAGATCCATACTGGACACAAATAGCAGACAGAGATACATCATTGATCAGCTGGCCGCTCCTTCAACCAACACAACTGGCTGGACTGGAATGCATCATAAGAACATTAGTATGAGATTATGATATCTGGCCTCGATATGTACGGAATCCATGAGAGGCATTCAGGGAGGGCAGTAAAAGGGGGGAGACTGAGTGTCCATCTGCCAGGCCCACAGTATTCCCAGCACTCTCATTCCCAGGTGGGAGAAGCTCTCAGTCACAGCTGTTGGAGGGTAAGATTTGGAAAAGGGGAGTAAGAAATTGCAAATTGAATCAGTTTCACCAAATTAGTGTGTGTGTGTGTGTGTGTGTGTGTGTGTGTGTGGTACTGGACTGAAATCAACCTGACGACCTCCCATTTTAGCGAAATAACTCCAGAAGTTATTTTGCATAATCTTACCAATCAGAGAAAAAGCATTTCAGGGAAATATTGATCACTTTATTTTTTATTATGTCAAAGACATGCAGCATTTAGAATTTTCGCCTATTTTGTCTTCACAGCACAATATAACACAAATGTTACAAGTGATTACATGATGAATATCTTGGTCCCAAAGAGAACAGTAAAAGTAGCGGTTGATAATTGTCCTTATACATCTGCACTTCATTAATATATATGCGCTGCCCTGTGAAGCTAAAATACAGTAGGCTTAATCTGACTTTTTCACATTTGTTTTACCATATAAAACATCATCGTGCCATAGGAATGTAAAATATTAGAGAAAACACAATATTTTGCAAAACTGTGAACGTTAAAACAGATATTATACGAGTGCACCTTTAAAATGAAGCTAGCTAGTGAGATAGCCAGTTAGCCTTAGCCTCAAATGTATTTACCTTTCTTACCTGTTTCCTGTCATTGAGAACTTGATCCTATAACTTCTTAGTAATTAAATGTATCATTCCATATAAATGAGGCAGTAGCTTAAACAAACCGTGATGAAGAAACACAAAAACTAACAGTAGCTAAGCTAGTCCTGCTAAAATGTCACTAGCCTAGCTTAGTTAGCTCAGTAGCTGTAGCTCTCGACAGTTTTAACCCTCAAAAATCTACAAAAACTGGAACTGTTTGGTCCGTTGGGGGCAGCTGAAGCAGGCTGTGGTCACTAAACCGACTAATCATCCAGATATGGTGAACTTGTTAGCAAGCAGTTGCACATTTAAGATACATAGGCCTACCTAGCATTTCCAAAGCAATGTTAGCATTCATTTGGAGTCGTGTTTGTGTCCACCTGGTCCAATATTCACACTCTTTTATCTTACTGCCTCTTCAGCTGCTAAATGCATCACTAGCCTAATTGCTAACTGTCTCACCAGCTGTCTGCTATGTGGTGCTGAGCAGGTAGAGTACAGTGGGTTTTTAGTGCTTTTTCACTGAAAAAGGCTGCCTGTTGCAGCGTATAAGGCATTACATTTACATTTTACAGTTTGGCTAACTCTAAAACCTTCAAATCCTTTTTTTCTCAGCTTCATCTCTAGATGTTTTCCCTGTCTTTGTAGGGCAGCATTGACCTCTGCTGGAATTTGACTCAGTCAGTCTCACACATCTGTGCTTATTGGAGTTCAGCAGTCATTTGATGTTGGTAGGTTGTGACTCTTTGGGGTGTGAAGCCAGTGGAGAGAAAGAAAAGTCTCCTCTCTGGAGGCCAGCTAAGCAGGACCAGAGGGCTCCACAATAGCCAGATCTTTCAGGTCACTGAGTTTTCGAGAGAAGGAGCTCAGCCTGGTGCTGAAGGAGCCCCTCTTCTGGCTGTGATCTTCCCCGCGCGTCTTCAAACGACTACACAGGCCCTTGCAGAGGCCCCCGAGTCGACCCCGGAAATGATTTCCGATAAAGCAGTAGAGCACAGGGTTGATGGCTGAGTTGGAGAAGCCCAGGCAGAGGGTGAGAGGGGTGAGGTTGCTGATGGTCCAGTTTACCCAGCAGCTGTCCACCCAGCCCTCGCTCTTCAGCACGTCCAAGAAGGTCACACAGTGGAAGGGGAACCAGCAGAGGAAGAAGGCAATGACCACAGCAGCTACTGTCCACAACACCCGCTCCAGCCCCCTGCCCTCCAGGGGTCTGCCTCCACTGGAGCCGGGGCTCACGCACGGGGTCGGGGGCCTCTCTGGTTTACTGCAGCTCTCCTGGGATTTAAAAGAGGGCATGTTGTTTGGGTGCGACGGATTCTGCATTCTCCCCAGCCATGTGTCGGCCATCAAATGGCTAGCAATAGCACCGTAGCAGCAAGAGATGACAAGCAGCGGCAGCAGGAAGGCCAGGAGAATCTTCATCCACACCAGGGTCATATACCAGGTATGATCAGGATATAAGATCACACAGGCCTCCACACCGAGCTCCTTAAGGTGGTAAGTGTCCCTTAGATACAAGATGGGGCCTGAGCAAGCACACGCCAAGAGCCACACCACGACGCACGTGAGCCGGGCACGCCTGGTGTTCCGAGCGCTCTGGGAGCGGAGTGGACGCACAATGGCCAGGTAGCGGTCCACGCTCATGCATGTGATGAAGAAGATGGATGCGTAAAGGTTGAGGTTGTGGAGCGCTCCGCAAATTTTGCAGGCAACCCAGCCAAAGGGCCAGTTGTACCCCTGGGAGTAATAGACGGCCCACAGTGGGAGGGACAGCAGGAACAGCAGGTCGGACACACACAGGTTCAGCATGAAAGTGTTTGCTACAGTTCTCCTTGAGGCACTGGCATGGGCCAAGACACACACCGCCAGGGCATTGGCTACAGTTCCCAAGATACAGATGACGCTGTAGATGGTGGGGATGACTGTGGTCATGGGTACTGGGGTCCAGTCTGTGCAGAGGTCAGCAGAGGGGGCTAGGGACGTGTTCAGATGATTCTCTGTTGTTGGATAGGGGGAGGAGGTTGAGTTGGAAAGGGAGAGGTCATTTGGGATTGCCATTATGGAACTGGATGTACTGTTGCGTCAAACAATTTGACTTCCCCCCTTTGAGTTCTCCAAGGTCAGCTGGAAATAAAACAAAATGGGAGAGCGTTAACGATTCCGCCGCCTTTTACGGACAAAGAAAGGTGTTGCTACACAGCAATCTCTAGCTGGCTCCAGTGTTTATTAGCTGTCCCACTTGATAACTAATCACAGCAAAAATACATTACACCATTCTTGACGTTGGGCAGTAATGAAATACAGATGGAGAGCTTGTAATGATGACGATGCTCAATGGATTCCTTGGAAAATTCTATTTGGTATTAATGACTATTCATGATTTCAGTGGAAAAAAACTGTCAGCTTCATTTTAGATTTAATAGTTCTTCAGGAGTCTTAAAAGTAACTAAAACTGATCCTATTATGGTCACCATGCACCGGGGGAATTCATTATTAATAGCAACAAAAGAGAAAGGCAATCAGTAACAGACGGGAAATTACTTCTTCAAATAACTTTGACTTCGACTGGTAATTATGCCGAGACAAGTTGAATTAGTGAAAGAAACTAGAAAATGAATCATCAAATAAAAGTCTAACTCAAATCAAACCAGACTTACTATAGAATTTCTACTTATTTAAAGAATTAACTTTACCTAGAGTGATTGAGCGTCCAGTCCAAAGCAGTCAAGTGGTTTTCAATGCTTCTTTTGGCTAAAGTCCATGTCTCTACAATTGCTCCTCGACCCCTCTAAGAGAAACAGCACAGCTGAGTATCCCGGACCGTATCATGCCTCTGTGTGTGCGCGTCAGTGTGTATGTGTGAAGAAAACAGACCGGAGTCTCTGAGAAACCAGATGAGGTTGGGGGTCTTATAGGCCCCAAGAGCCTCTTGACGATTGCGCAACAGGGTAGCTGCTTACACGTCACACCTTCATCATTACCAAAGGGGCTGGACTGTACCTGGACCCCAGCCAGCCTGCAGACGAGAGAGAGGGACAGAGAGAAAAAATCTCTGTTTTTCATTCAATCGATCCTTTTTCCCTCCCTCCCAGAGTCCCGACCAGAAAAAGTCCAAAAATGAGCAAATCAAGTCAAGATGTGTGTCAGAGTAATCGCTGCGTCTCCAGTGACTGCAGACACACAACCATGTGTCACAGCTGATCATAATGAATAGGACACCAGTGTGTTCGAGGTGCCAGACTTAAGGCCCTAACTGTCCCCGCTGAGGCCTCTGACCTGAAGAACGGAGGCTGTGTGTTAATTAGCAGAGGCTCGCACTTTGTGTCATATTCGTCCTGCCGGCGGTCAGATAAGCCATGGGAAATATTTACCCAGTCTCAGCGGAAGTCAAGCCAGCCCTGCACTGGGGCAGATGTAGAAGGGGGGAGGCACAGTGTGGAAGATGAATGAGGAGGAGGACGAGCAGATACTGCAGGGAGTGAACGAGGAGATGAGAAGGAGAGATGGAGACAAGGAGGAGGGAAAGAAGGAGAGAAAGCGGAGATTCCCTCCAGTGGTTTTTCATTAAAGCCTCCGGTGAAAGTTAATGAGGGATGCGTACAAAGCTCTGAGACTGATTACATCACAGCTCCTTTGATCAACGGTCTGAGCATGCATCTCTCCCCGCGTGTGTGTTCATGTGTGCGTCTGCGCTTCGATACTTGTGCAACTGGATGCGCTTAATCACGGCCTGGCATGCAAGCATCAACGCAATGTGCTCGCCTCGGTTTACACGTGTGTGTTCAGACGTGTGCGAGCCCACTCCGCTCCATTGAGTATCTATCAGGATGTGACACGTTCTAATAGCCGTGGGAAAGCTGACGGCGAGGATGACGGATGAAGGCGAATCAGAGAGCGGCAGGTTTTGAGGGCCGCAAATGAAGAGCTCTGTCGCTGCCTTCTTGCAAAATATGAGAAAAATGGGAATGCACTGTTCGTGGCAGAAATGTGAAAATGGGATAGTTATGTTTTCCAAAACAGAAACTTCATGATGTTATGTTCTTCCACTGGCATGCTGGGTATGCACAGTTGTTCACATGCACACATACACACACACACACACACAGAGGGAGAAGCCAAGGGCCCTTAGTCATGACATGCAACAACTAAAAACAGAAATTTATGGTGTCATGCTGGCCAACACAAATAGAAGATGACAGAAAAAAACAAAACTATGTCTCTGCTTCCCCACATGTCTCTGTAATCCAATGGCGGAAAGTAACCAAGAACATTTACTCAACTGTACTTGTACGGGCAAAGTAATGAGGAGATCAGTAAGAGGTCAGAGTGGATAGTTACGGCGGGAAAAACATTGTATAACAATGCATCAAAAGGGCATAGCTACTAAGCATAAAACACGACTGTAGAAAGCACCGGTGCACGTCAGTCAGCCGTTTTCATTTGTTAATCAACAATTCTTTGTTAAAGATCTTTTTCAGAACATTTTTTGACAAATTATGGTTTTAAAAAGTGATGGGGACAAAATCTACCCCTCAGAAAAGTGGTGAGGACATGTTCCTTGCGTCCCGGTGTAAATGACACATACGACAAAAGTTATAAGTTGTCTTGCACATTAACTTTTGCCATACTGTACAAAATTAGTTTATAAAACACAATGAATCTTCACATGTAGAATAACCCAACGGTAGCCACCTTTACCAGCTAGCTACAATATTCAAATCCATGCTCATGTCTATGTTAGGGGTACTTATGTAATATTTTAGCTATACTACTAGCAATGTCGATCACTCACCATCATCAGGTTAAACATTTAATTTGACCAATACTTAAGGTTATAACGTAATACTTGGAAAAACTTCCCAGCATCAGCTGTACAGCTGCCTACATCACTACAATTGCGTGCTTGTTAGCGTGCTAACATTCTAATATATTCAGGCTAGGAGTCGACCCTGGGATAACTTTGCCCCTTTTCATGCACACAGCGTAAACCCAGGGTTCACCTAAAGCCAAGGCTATATGATTCACACTGCACTTCTGCAAGCGCTGGGTTAAATGGGGTTAGCCAACTTAAAATGGGCCAGGACTGTGCCAGTGGGAATGCTTTCTTAGCTCGGGGCTAACAGCTCCCTTGGAGCCCGGAGCAAAGGAGCTGCTGAGCCTTCAGCTAAGTGCAGTGTGAAAAGCCCTATAGTAAACATTATACCTTCTGTACTCAACATCAGCATGTTAGCAATCTCAGTTTGAGCATGTGAGCATGCTGGTGTTGGACTGACATAGCTGCTAGCATGGCTGTAGACTCATAATCCTGATAACATGACATGTTTCAAGTCAAGGAGCCGACTACTTTCAGTTAATCTCACTTTCACTTGTTTTATCTCAGAACAGCTCATGTTTGTCATTGTTTGACCTTTGTCAGCAACACTTCATGCTATCTTCAGACAATCAATCGAACAGGCTTGTAATGCACATGTGTCACTTTTCATGGTATTCCTGGCATGCAAAGACATGCTTGTGTTAATTCTGCTACCAAATTCCCGTCTTGGGGGATGTTGGATCCACAAATCGAGAGGCTGATTGATTAACATTTTGAGAATGTGTGGGAGTGTGTGTCTGTGTGTGCTTAATGATCCAAACACAGGGCTTTAGTTAAAGCGTCTGTACAAGCAGCAGATAAGGAGACCGATGGAGCAGAGAGCATCAAACCCAAACTTACATCACTGGACATCCGTCTCTCAGCCAATTATTTTTCGCAGTTGTTTTTCTGGATTAAAAACGTTAACTGCATTTATTAAACGGCATATTTATTTGCAGCTTTAGTTTGTCAAGGTTTCTTTTCCTTTTTTCCTCAGCACGTCTGTGGATGTTGCTTCGACCAAAAAGTAATAGCCACAGCTAAAACATCAATAGTTTGCAAAACCCCAAATGAAGTCATTCAAATTTAATAAGCATGTGTGCATAATGTGCAGTATGTTTCTACTGGACGGAATGAACTGATGATGTCTGATTTTATCTACATTCACAAGGGAAAAAAAGTCAAAATGTGCAGACAAGATCATGCATGTACACACACTGACCCACACAAGGGAAGGAGAGGGAGATGTGTGAACATATACTGTACTCATAAACTCCCTCAAATTGCTTACATAATTATGTTTATATTTTCTGCTGATAAATGCGCTATGTGTTTATTTGATGGTGGGGGTCTCCCTCGGTGGCCGGACCCTGGGAAGATAACCACCAAAAACCATAACCCTCGCAAGGTCCTCTGTGGAAAATCCGGCTCATGGGGGTGAAAGGTGAGAGGTCAGGGTTGTGAGCACCGCTTCCTCTCTGCTGGTCAGGACAAATCTGAGAGAGAGGGAGTTCTGGACTGCATGACAGACTCCAGTCGAACATTAGTTCTCAGAATATAATCATAGCCGCTGCTTGTGTGGGATGCTGTAAGGAAGGGGGCCCCATATGTGTAGGGGACTCTTGAGAGAAGTGACATGAGGCTATACTTAGCGTCGCATCTTGCCATGGGGGAGGATGGGGGCTCTGAAACCTCTCACACGGGCCGTCAGCTTATAGTAACAAAATGTCCATGTGAGAAGAAAGGGTTGCACAGATTTCCAGCATTCCCACTCTCTCTGCTTTGTTCTATTTTGAACTGAGTCAATATGTTCCATGTGCTTTTATTAATGTTGGTGGACAATAACTGCAGGATTTTGAGGATTTCTTTTTTTTTTAAGAACATTTAGTGCTTTACCAGTCCCTTAACCCCTTGACTCAAACCACCAGCCCCGATTGTGGCTCCGATGCCACAGGAAGCCTGGTTCCCATATGTTTTTCTCCATGTATAACAGGAAGAAGGATGAGAAAGTATTGACATCCAATAGATCTGACATCTCCCTCTCTTATACACATATGTGAGCATGAACACACACACACACAGATCCCCGAGGGTCATGACTCTGGTCAGCCTCATGCAGAGTTTATGAGGTCCAGGCAGCTCCGGTTCCTCCGAGGAGCAATAAAGAAGCTATAAAGATGTTCACAGATAGCATGGTCCAACAGCAACTGTGTGCTCACAGATAAGCAAAAACATGTGGCACCCAAAATGCTTTAAAGAACAGATGACGTTCCCAGGTTTGTTGCTCAAAATAATAATTTCCGCGATTAATACTGGTCTGTACGTCTGTACTTGTTCTTTTGTTTCAGGAAACCACAATGAGTGCATCGCTGGGGAACAGATTTCCTATCAGTCTCACAGTTTGTACTTTACAGGCCAAGGAAGCTGTTTCTCATTTAACTTTGTATTATTCAATATCTGACTTGCTGCAACTTGGTTCAACCAAATGGGTAAATTGTAACATCACATGTAACAAGACTAAGAGTCTACAGCTTCGCTAGCAGCTCAGTGAGGCTGAGCTAAATGCTCACATCAGTAAACATGCTCAAAATGTTAACATGCCTACATGATGTTTGGCAAGCAATTTTTTTTCCTGTTCAACATCATAGTTTAGTGTCTTAACAAGCTTTGGCTATTAGCACCAAAAGTACAGCTGAGCCTGATGGGAATATATGTAGATTTGCAGGTGTTTGAGGAATTAACATAGAATAATAATTTTAAAAAGTCATTTCAATTTATCATCAATGAACAATGAATGTTTGACAAAAGTGTGAGTAGATCAATCTGGCAGATGTTGAGATATTTCACAGAATAAGTGAAAACGTTAACCTGCCAGTGGTACAGCAGGAAATGTCAACGCACTGCTAAAGTCAGATTCATCCCCTGGGACGGTGCATGTCTACCAAATTTCACGGCAATCCATTCAAATTTAATCTAAACATTTCACTAAAAACCACATGCCGACTTCATGATGGCACTGGAGGAAAAATCAGGGGATTATAAATCCCAGGGATTCATCATCTGGGAACTATGAATGTCTGTACAACATTTTGAGCAATCTACAATCCTGTAGATGTTGAGATATTTCACAGAATAAGTGAAATCTTTGACCTGCTGGTGGCACAACAGGAAATGTCAGGGTATCACTAAAGTCGAGGGATTCATCCCCTGGGAACCATGAATGTCTACCAAATTTAATGGCAATCCATCCAATAAGTGTTGAAATATTTTACGAAAAAAAAACAAAAGAAAACTGTCAACCTTATGTAGGCACTAGAGGAAAGGTCAGGGGAACACCAAAGTCAGTAGGACAGATAAACTGACATATTTAGAGCAATGCCATCTGCAGGGAACACAAAATCATTACATTTGAATAATGTACATTTATTTTTGATACACACAATAATTAGCTTGGCTTTGTGCAATTACACACTGATAAAACCTACAATATATTTTGCAACTGCATATAATAACACAGTACCACAGTATAATATATATATATATATATATATATATATATATAAATATAATTGTACCACAGTTCATTGCAGATCTATTCAATAACTTCTGGGTACCAGTTTTGGAATAATGACCTCCAAATATGAGATGAAAGACTTGTGAATATGTCTGAACAGCAGCTCTCCAGACATTTTAACTGGGACATTTTGAAGGACATCCATTTGTGAAGTGATTTTTTTCATTTGTACGATTCATTTATTTTTAAATTTGCAGAATAGGCAGTGTACTGTTATAGTGTAATATTCATGATGCTGAGCACTCATTGCGTAGAAAGAAAGATGGTCTGTTGATGTTTGTTGCAAAGCTAAATTACAAACATTGTATGAAAAAGAAAAGACAGTGACGAGCCTTTCGTGCACAGTTAAGTTCTGGTTACCATTAGCTACAGAAAGAAGCGGGATGAAACGTTTCCCTGAGGAGAAGAGGCTTTGTTTATTTGCTTTTGGTGTAATGGAAGATTAAATCCAGCCCAACATTAGCTGCTCATTATATGATGATTGAAGATCTTTCTTCTTAGTAAAATGTCCTTCACTCTGATGACTTTCTTTTGGTTGGATGATTAATAAAAAAAGTTGCTGAAGGAATCTTTTTTTATTTGCAGAGCTTTGGCACAGAAGAAAATGTCATGCTGTATGTAAGAAGTGACGTTTCACCAGTTAAACTTTGTGTGCGCTATCTCATGAGTTCATGTGTTATGAGCAATTGTGTATGACATTGAAAAACACAACTAATACTGACAAGTAAGCATTTAGTATTTGATAGACGCAACATGAAATTGTGAAAAATATAGATTTATTTTTGCTTCTGAACAACTGAAGACAATTTTTGATGTTACAAAATGGAGCAGTACTAGTCCATCTCATAATCATTACCAGCACATGTGCAGTATTTTGAACCTCCAAACGCAATGGGCTAAATTACAATAAATAAAAGCACTGCGTAGTCATGACGATGAAAGCTGAAGCACTAAAGCCAGTAATTTTTAAATGACACACACACACAGAGAAAATTTCACAATCTGCCATCTGTGAATTAACAATCGATGTTGTGGGTGTATTTTTTTTCCAGGTTTCCTTCCTGCTACGCAAACAGACAGTTCTGTGAAGTGGAAGTCACTTCATTGCTGCATCAATGCAAATATACTTGGACCTTTTCTGTGGAAAAACAAATGATGTGGGCTGAAGAAATGAGAATGGAAATGTTGTTTAAAGACTTTTTCTGACTCTGCATGTTTGCAAAATGGCCTATTTACACTGCATAATGACACCAAGTAGTGTTTGTTATCTGAGTGAGATGTGAGATGGCAGTGTGGGAATGAGGTTTCTCCTGCAGCCGGCTGTGATGTCTCAGCTGCGTGTGCTGTACAGGTCTTCATCCTCGGGGTTGGACTGGCCGAAGTCCATTAGAGCAGGGTCTGGTTTGAAACTAGAGCCACCTGGAGGGCAACAAGAGGAATGCAACGAAATCTCAGACACAAGCACAGAAATATTGAGTGTCAAACTTGAATGGATTTAGCTGGTTTAGAATAAACTAAGATAAGCTGAATTAGTACCAAACCAAAATAAAGAGTGTCATGGTCAAAGCCACTGTGTACTGTGACCATACAGGATTAGTTGAATGGATGGTGACTGTTACAAGCACACAGACCCACACACACAGACCCACACACACACAGACGCAATACATCTCTTCCTAGAATTCATGAATACCAAATGACGTACGCTAAATGTGCTGGGTGCTTGTGTGGTTTACCCGATCCAGATAAGATTAATTTATTTCACAATTCATCGAATTCATTTGCATTAAATTTGTTTTGCACAACGGGGATAAAAATGGTAGAAAAAGGAAAACATGGAAATCCATGTGAGTAGATTGCTAAACCAAGCATGAACCAGTTTATAAATCAAATGGATTAACAAACCTTTCGCTCAGTTTACCAATTTGTGCACACAGTGGACAGATATGAAACTCTGACCTTTAAAAAGATTAAATGAAAGCACATGTTGATGACCTGTTAGAAAAGTTATATGTAGCTGCACAAGCTGCACATAACAGTGACAAAGAGTCACTCAAAGCTGTGTGTAAATAAAATTAATGAGAGCCCCATTTGATTGTTAGTGCATATTTTATATATGAAGATTAAGTAGAGGTTATTATCTTCGTACATATCGTCAGCCTAGGACCTGTTCAACTCTCATGTCTCATTTCTTGCTCTAGTGGAGTACTGATCAACTAGTGTTATCAAGAAAAAAAAAAATTAAAAGAAGTAAAGTCAAGAAATAATGTTTGGTCGTACTATTCACCACTTACAATCTGCACATTTAACCTTGGATAAATATTCAAAAATGTATTTGGATGCTTCCTCGTCTTGGGAGTTCTCATATGGATGACATGTGCAGTAAGGTGAAACAGGAAATGTATTTTCCTTGGAGACGGAGGTTATTTGTAGCCAACAGGCAGATTGTGTTATTAATTTTGCAATGTAAAATTGGTGTTATGCAACATGCGATCACTGCATTATAATATTATATTTGTGGTAAAACCAGGCTGTCTAGACTGTTCCAAACTGTGGGTCCAGTGCATGATCCAAATGTTAACTCTGGTACTATTTTATTTGGTGGATATTACTTTTTGCTGTCTAACAGAAGACTCCAACAGGAGAAAGTCTGCAGAACTTATTAACTCCTCAATCTGTCCATATACAATGTAGATGGGTTGTCCAAAGGCCAAAGGTTGTTTGTGTTTGGCCGATATATGAGATGTTGCACTGTTCTAACACTGGCAATATGTAATCATGTACGTCACACACTGGATGTTAAGTAATGCACTGCAGCTGTTTGTTTATCGCTACTTTACTTTACTTGATTGTTTTTACACCACACACACTAACAAGAACAAGACCCAACACATTTAGGTGCCGTGGAAATTCAGCTAATTGTCAGAAGAGATGCAGTGTGTGCATGTGTACTCACAAACTGTAGTGGAGTGAGTGCAGCAGGTGTTCAAATTACCTTTGCTGTTTTCTGCAGCAGGTTCCTGAGGAGGTGGTGGTGTGAGTGTTGGTGACTCCTCCACAGCGTCGACTTGTGGTGGGTCAGCTGACTCAGGTTGAGGGGCAGGTTCGGGCTCAGCTGATTCAACAACGGACACTGTAGAGAAGTGAAAATGCAACACATGGTCAAAAGCACAAAAAGTTTTAGTACCGTCAAACCATTATTTTGGTGATTACATTTAGAAAGTTCTTATCCGTCAGCGTAAAACAAATCAGTGAGAGTACAGTACTGGTTGGTTCTAATAAGAAGTAATAAGTGACATACAAAAAGCTTAAAACACATTTCATTAACACTTATGTCAGTCCAGCCCGATGGATATACTGCTCAGCTGTTACTGGCCTATCACAGATGTACTGGTATCAAAAATGTGTTATTCCCTGATATCGGAATTGCCATCAGCCCCAAAAATCCAGTGTCTATTGGGTCTAAATGTCAGTTTTAAGAGCTTTCAAAGGAACTGTCTTTCACTTTCATAATTGTGTACACTTCCAGTTCCAATTAATCCACTTCTGTACCAACAGTAGTTTTCCCAAGGATAGAGATTTATCATAAATGCACTTTCTGCTCTTCTATATTATGGAGTAGAATATTTCTGGTACCTGGTTCTTCAGACAAAGGAACAGATTTGACTTCCTCCTCCGGAGCTGCCTCCACTGGAGCTGCCTCGACTGGAGCGGCCTCCACTGCAGCGGCCTCCACTGGAGCTGCCTCCACTGCAGCTGCCTCCACTGGAGCGACCTCCACTGGAGCGGCCTCCTCTGGAGCGACCTCCACTGGAGCGGCCTCCTCTGGAGCGACCTCCACTGGAGCGGCCTCCTCTGGAGCGGCCTCCACTGGAGCGACCTCCACTGAAGTGGCCTCCTCTGGAACGGCCTCCACTGCAGCGGCCTCCACTGGAGCGGCCTCCTCTGCAGCAGCCTCCACCGGAGCGGCCTCCACTGGAGCAGCCTCCTCTCGAGCGGCCTCCACTGCAGCGGCCTCCACTGGAGCGGCCTCAACTGCAGCGGCTTCCACTGGAGCAGACTCAGCTGGGGCAGCTTCCACTGGAGCCGCCTCCACTGAAGCAACCTCTACTGGTGCAGCCTCCACAGCAGCAGACTCGGCTGAAGCAGCCTCCACTGAAGCGACCTCTACCGGCTCTGGCTCTAAGCTTGGCGTAGACTCAGCTGGGCTGGTATCAATAGAGCCATTCTCTGCTGCTTGTTTTGTGTCTGAAGGCTCCTCACTTTCAACAGGTGCAGGTATTTCCTCTGAGGCTGTGGTGGTCTTTGTCTCTGCTGGCACTGACTCTGCCACTGGATCTGGACAGGAGAGGAAATAGAGAAAATCATCAGTAGAAGCCTTTGTGTGATTGAAACAAAAGAGACTGACACAGGGAAAGAAACAGACAGATCAACATCTCTACTACCTGCGTTGGTGTCTGGAGGGGTCTGGTCGGCAGAGATCTCTGCGAGTGTTACTGATGACACCTCCTCTGATACGATGGTGACAACGGGCTCGTCAAAGACAGGAACAGACTCAGCTGATTCCACCTCTGTTTCTGTGATTGTAGAGCTCTGGGCTGAGGCCTCCTGGGATACTGCAGACTCTAGATTTGGCACTTTAGCTTCCTAACAACATGTGGATAAACAACAAAGATTTAAATCTGTTCAACCAAGACTTGCACTCACTTGTCTACACAAAATGATTATTACGAATTTCACCATTTGATTAATCACACTCAAAGTGTACGTGTCAGGTACAGAACTAACACCTTTCATCTATAAACAGAATAAAGCACTCGCTTTACAATTATCTGGAAAGTTTCAGTTCTAATAGGTCAGATTTATTAAACTGGAGGGGGAAAGCGAGAAGACATGCAAGGAGAAATGCAATCGCTTACATTAGCATTGAACATTTTAGACATTTATCTGACCTCATGGGGTGAATAACAGTGAGTTATAAGCTTTCATTTCTAAATCACAGACATCTCCAAGTGCACAGTTATAGTTAAACTACAATCATCATTAAAGAGTGCTAGGATAGGAAATGAAAACCAACCTATTGAGAGATAGGAGGGATTTTTTGAGCAAGTCAAAAGCAAAGCGGGGAAATCATTCAGTGGGAAGGGAGTTACCAATGTATGGGGAGAACCACTGCTTTGGTTTTAGTCACAAACAGCTTCACAGTACTTTCTATTTAAAACGAGCTGGTTTCACACATATTAAAGATCATAATAAATCTGTTCAGTAACTCAAAATGACTGTTAACCTGTGGTTGTGAAGCAGCAGTCTCTTTGGTAGGCTCTTGGGGCTTTGGGGTGAGCAGTGAAGACACTGTCGCACTGCTCCACTTTCCTGCTGCATACACCTTCTTTCCTGTCACCTTGTGAACAAAGTAAACAGTGTTAATCTCTGAAAGTGATAATTCGGGTTGTAAGAGAGGTCAGGATTGAATAAAGTAGTGTTACCTTTACAACGGCCACGGCTTGGGCCGGGTAGCAGACTGAAGTTCCTACACTCATCAGGCCTATTGGAACTGCTACCCTCTTGAAACGAGAGCCTGAAATAAAGTTTACAGTAAAGAATGGCAAACAGATGGCTATATTAGGTATGATTTCATTTTATTATATCAATGTTTAAATGTCATTCAACTGCCTCCACCACAGAGAGAGAGAGAGAGAGAGAGAGAGAGAGAGAGAGAGAGAGAGAGAGAGAGAAGAAAGAGTGCCGAGAAAACGGAAACTTAACTTCACCTGTTTTTTTTTTGGTGACTTTCTTTGTAACTTTGTGGTTCAGCAGTACAGTGATTACAAATCAGATGGCAAACTGTGGTCTGCCGATGCTGATGATCTGAGACAGTTGTCACCTTATGACTGGTTGCTTCAAGTAAAAGTGCATCAAAGGTGATATCCTAGAAACTATAGATAACCTGTGCACAGCAGTGCTCCCCTGGGTGACAGCTGGTGTGAAGTAAACCACACTAGATGTAATATTCCAGCGCACACCGGGAGAAAACGCCTTTCGCCTGTTGTGCCATCAGACAAACAGATCAATATACACAATGTGTAGTTTGCTCATCATTGTTTTTAATGTCATTGTTAATAAAATAGTGTCAATCACATCATGGTGTGCACTGGAATATTAATATGTTTGGCAAAGGGGTCCAAAATATGAGAAGACTGTAAACATAAAAATATGCGATGCTCTATTTATTATGTTCAGCTGTTACATTAAAAGAAAGCTGCTACAGAGGCACTCTGCTAGCTTGGCATGCAAGCCAGCTCAGTGCCTCTATAGCAGCTATGATATTGCAAGGGACAAAACAGTCCGTTATAAATACAATGCTGTTACATCTATAGTGTATACCACATGTTGACAGTTTAGACGTCCTGTGGAGAAAATTCTTAGAATTCTTATTTCCCAGTGGTGCAAAAGGAAATATAAGACGCTTTCAGAGGAAAGGAAACAAACTTCTTTGATCACTATACATGTTCTACGTACAGGCTGTGGGGGATGGGGATGTCAAACCTCAATACTCTGTCAGCCCAACTTTGTAGCAAAGTATTTGTGTTACCTACTTTTACTTTGTTCAGGTTTTAACTGTTACTATGACACTGAACAGTAACGCAATTGATGAATTGGTTTTCATTTTGTTAAATGAAAAGATAAACAACTCTGCAGTGTTTCCGACACATATGGTTGACTTGGGGAGGTATATTTGGCGACCAATTTTTCCATCTGCTGTCAATAACATAGACTCTGCAGACAGAGAGACGCTGTCTGGTTTTAAACCTCTTTTGACAACTTCATGAAAACTTAATCAATTTTTGTCAATATATGCCTATTCTGTGAACATTCCACAGGTAAACAGGTTCATTGGTAACAGGTGATAGTATCATGATTGGTAAGAAAGAGGCATCTTGTAAAGGTTCAGTGGTTCAGAAGCAAGGAGGGGGTTCGAGGTTCACCACTTTGTGAAACACATGATTGATTAAAAGGATATTACTACATGGGCTTAGAAACACTTGTCACACAGTGTTTGTGATATATTGACTGTGGATCAGGCTACCTTTCCGTGCCAAGAACATGCCAAGCAGGCCAGCCATGGTGATGGTACCAAATCTGGGTAGAAACTCCGGGGGTGGGTCTTTCAAGTAATAGAACACATCTGGGAAACAGAAACACAGGCAACATGATGACAAATACTTTCAGCTTTCTCAATTCTGAACTGAGGTCTGACCTTCTGCTCAAACTGTGACATTATCTATTACACTAACAGCAGTAACAGTGGGATTGGTGACATATATGTCAAGAATCATAACCTTAATATTATGTGCAGTGGTCTCACTTATGAATAGTAAAATGCAACAGAGCTTTTCTTACATATTTTCCTTGGTTGGAGACAGAGAAGTAATTTAATAAGGCCATAAATAGATTTGTTTTTTAGGTTGTCAGTAGTTTGTTATGTACAAAAAAACCCTTTAGAGGTAATGAAATGCTTATGTAATCCCATCGTACTGCTTTGTCAGGAAAGGAAGAAATTTAAAGGATTAGTTCACCCAAAAATGAAAAATACCCCACAAAAGATTTCTGGAGCTTCACAGCAAAACTGCGTTGCAACAACTGAAGGACATAGGGACTTGTTTTGAAAACCCTTTTTAAAGCCGAAATCACCTCTGTAGCTGCTAAGCTTAAAGCAAACCATTAGGAGCGGGTGCATGGGCTCGACCAAGTGTCAAGGGAGTAAATAATGTCTTTTCATATCAATCTGGGATTTCGAGGCTTCCAGAGATTTAGATTATGCCAGTCTTTGCCTTGTTTTTAATGTTTCTAACAATCCCCATCTACGTCATCTGGAGAATGATGCAATGCTGATTTTGTTTGAAGCTCCATAAATGTTCTGTGGACTATGAAACTTCAGCTGGTGAGTAGAAAAAGACTGAATTTTCATTTTTGGGTTAACTTACCCTTTATGTTTTGAGTTTCAGGGAGGAATATTAGTTATATGTGTCCTACTGTTTACTCACCCTCTCCTGCATGGTATAGATTTACACTTCCCCTTTTCACAGAGAGACAGGCACCCTGCCGGGAACAAAGGACAAAGCTGAAATCAACCATTACAGCAGGCCAGCAAGAACACAACTATCTAGGCAATACTGAAACAGATACATGTGAGTCAGTGTGAAGTGTGTTTTCCCCATCTTCCATCTACAGTATCAAACTGTCAAATCTCCTCGCAGCAAACCTTACAGTTGCAGGCGACGTTAACTGTGTGAACACTATTTCCTGTCTGGCTCCTGAACATTGCTGTTTGCAAAATTGTACCTGCACAGAGCATTTGCAGCACGTGGGATTGTGCTCTGTAACCGCAAACAAGAGGAACAAAAATCAGGCTTGGGAAACTAACGCTGCAGGTGCAAGATAAGACCTCGAGAACGTGTTTTAAGTCATGTTCCATTTATGTCACACTTATGTCACTACATCTGTGAAAGGGTTGTTGTTCTTCGGGTTTTAGGTGTTAGAGAGGATGTGAGAGTGTGAGTTAAATCTGCAGCAGGTGGTGTCAGTGAACTCTAAACTATTCTGATGTGCTGCTATAGAAACACATAGCAAAACTAAATACCTTAACAGCCTGGAAAAATGGTAGTATGCTCTCTCTCGCCGTGGTTAACCCACTCTGAATAACCCCCGGACTCTCTGGAACAAACTGAGCCTGGGCAGACTGTGGCACTGGGGTGTAGATGTTCAGCTGGGGACAGAGGCAGAGGCAGCATTTAAATAATGACGTGTAACAGTTCAGTTAATGGAAATAAGTTCTCTCATATCAGCTCTGCTGACGTTTTGGGACAGCCATACCTCTCCCCGAGGAACCAGCCCATCAGTGGGCACCTCCCTCACAGTATACACTCTGATGGAGGCTATGCTCAGCACCGTCGGGACGGCCACTATCGCCACCTGGAACACAAGACAGAAGTACAATGCCAACTTTAGACTGATGACTCCAGTGGTGAAAGAAGGAGATGCTTTACATTATGTAAATGTAAAAAAAGAGACTGCATTAAAAGTAAAAGGCTTGCAGTCATAATTTCACTTCAGTAAAAGTGTGACAATATTACATTCTTTGTGCAATAGCAAGAGCTATTGTTACATTAGTATCAGCTTTTATCACAGTATATACAGTAGCTATATGACAGTATATCACAATATATATCAGCTTTATCACATATGAAGTATTATTATTGAAGCATTGACACGTAAGCTGAATTTGAATGATGAAAGGGGTTCAGCATGAGCTCATATTAGTGGCGTTGTATACTGCTGGGTACTTTAAACATGTTTTATAAGTTTATTGTATGTTTGGTATGCACCATACTCAGTGAAAGTTATAGTAGCTAATCATTAAATAAATGTAGGCACATAGTAGCATAACAGCCACCGTATGTATAACTTACAATATAGTATTTAGTTACGTTAGCTACATTTAACGTTGCTGACTGCATGAGTAAGTTACAACCAGCTCAAACTAAGCTAACTAACGTTAACTGTGATGTTGTCTCTAACTGTGCTCACATGGTTGCAAAATGTGTTAAAACAGTCTATGTTACATAGCGAAGCCACACTTGACAAATATCTATATTTTATCGGCTGTATTACACATGCTTAGGAGACAATACATTGTGAGAGTAACGTTTCTGCTCAAACTGCTGTCAGCTAACGCAGCAAAACACTGTGTACTTTAGCATCGCCTCATTCAGCGAAGCTAACACAGCAGACGTGGTTAGCAGCTGTTTTCATGCAGCGTAGCGCTCAACGCCTGCGAGGTGACAGCCACGTCAGGTTTGCACTAACAGCTCGGGGACAGTGGACGTTAACAGCACACCGGCGCATTCATTGACATTATACACATAAAAGTAAATAAAACTTTGCCGAAGAGGAAATGTCAAGCATTCACCTTGGCCGCCATGACAGCGCTCCTCCTTCTTCTTCTTCTTCTACTTTGGGCTCTCAGCAGCGGCTCCGAGCGGTCCAAACCTCGGTCAGCTGCTGCCACCTAGCGGACTACAATATCCTGATAATAACAAAATATTCTTAAAACTCTTAAAACTGCACAACATACTGCCCTTTGTGCTACAGTATCACCTCCAAGTTCCTAAAAAGTCCATTGTAAAGTGTAATCTACTATGATGGAACAATACTTAAAGGGGCACTATGTAGTTTTGGAGAGGAAAATAAGGTCCCCAGAACACTGTTTGAAGCTAGAAAGGTGGCAGGGTCCGCCACAAAGTTAAACAGTAGGAAATTCTGTTGTCCTTTAAGGTCAGTTTGTTTGTTCAGTTTATTCACAGAAAAACAAAGAGAGTTTGTTGAGGCATAAAAAAAATCTTTGTGGAAAGTTGAATAAGACAAATATAGGAACATGCAACATGTGAACACGACAGAAGTCAAAATAATAACGTTTTTAAAATTAGATTTGAATTTTTTAATCTTCTACAAGACATGACCACAACATTATAGGCAGTCATACCAGAGTAACCGCAGAATGACCTCACTTTAACACCAGGCTGCTGCAGGTGCCTGGTGATAAAGTGAGCTCATTCAGCAGGTGCGGTCTGTTCACACTTTGTTCTCAAGCTCTCAGTTTCGGTGATGACTGTTCTATAAATATGCATGGATGTAATTACAATGTTAAACTATCACATTTCGTTTTGATTAATATTTAAAGCCGTGTCCAAAATTATTCAACTGTAGTCCCACATGTAAAGCAATTGTTCATTGCGGTGATTTATCGGGAGCAAGGCCAGGTGAGCAGCAGACCCCCAAGACCACAAGGGTCCCCGGAAGCTTAAGGTTCAATGCATCAAGTCTGATGTCATTGGTAATTTGAATTATTTGCGAATCTGTTGGAGTTACAGTAACAGCGGTTACTCTGGTATGACTGCCTATAATGTTGTGGCCATGTCTTGCAGAAGGACTCTGGGTTGAAATCTAATTTTAAGAGCTTTATTATTTTGACTTCTGTTGTGTTCACATGTTGCATGTTCCTATATTTGTCTTATTCAACTTTCCACAAAGATTTTTTTTTTTATGCCTCAACAAACTCTCTTTGTTTTTCTGTGAATAAACTGAACAAACAAACTGACCTTAAAGGACAACACAATTTCCTACTGTTTATCTTTGTGGCGGACCCTGCCACCTTTCTAGCTTCAAACAGTGTTCTGGGGACCTTATGTTTCCTCTGAGAACAGCTTGTTTATTCTGTTATGGAAAAGATAAATATTTCTGACTTTGTATTATTACCTCATTAATCTTGTAAATATAAATATGTCTTTGTTTGATTTCTCCTCCAAAACTACATAGTGCCCCTTTAAGTATTGTTCCATCATAGTAGATTACGCTTTACAATGGACTTTTTAGGAACTTGGAGGTGATACTGTAGCACAAAGGGCAGTATGTTGTGCAGTTTTAAGAGTTTTAAGAATATTTTGTTATTATCATGATAATAGTGTAATGTGAGACGTTCACATCATCCCATTCCTACATGAAGGTTAGGTGAACTGAAAACTCTAAATTGCACACGTGTGCATATGAGTGTGAATGCCTCTGTGTGTCAGCCCTCTGATAGACCGGTGTCTTGCACAGGCTGTATACCGGCTCTCTGACCTTGCATCAGAAAAGTGGGCATAGATAATGGTTGAATGCGATGGATGGATACACAGCAGTACATGCATGCTAGTTTTTCTTTGTTATATTTGCTGATGGAGAGAACTGGTAATGGTTCAGTTTGCTCAATGTGTTTGCAGATATACAGTATATACAGTAGTTGTTTCTAATGTTATATTATTTTTCATTACAAATTATGATATAAGCTTAACAATTTGAGTGAAAAGTTGAAAAAAAATTCAAAAACTTGAAAAACATCAATGAATTTTAGAATATTTTACTATTTGGTTTGTCCCCCTTATGCTTTAAAGGTGCGCTATGTAGTTTTGTAGAAGAAATTCAAACTCAGAATTTTAATATTTACAAGATTAATGAGGTAATAATACAAACTCATATTTATCTTTTCCATAACTGAATAAACAAGCTGTTCTCAGAGGAAAATAAGGTCCACAGAACACTGTTTGAAGCTAGAAAGGTGGCAGGGTCCGCCAGATATAAACAAAGTAAAACAGTATGAAATTGTGTTGTCCTTTAAGGTCAGTTTGTTCACTCATGAAAACAAAGATAGATTGTTTATATAGTTTGTTTAGGCATAAAAACAATAAAATCAGTCAATTAAGCTCTTTCTCTTCTGATTAAAATGTCTAATGAAAGCCTGCACGATTACAAGATTTTGTAAAACCCACTGACTCATGTTATCCCAGCATGATTTGAAAGTGCTCCACAAAGCGTCTTGTGATGTCACATAATGTTGTTGTTTTTCTGTCTTCAAGTACCAACATAAATGTTCAACGGGGTTGAGGTCAGGTGACTGTGGAGGAACATCCATGACAGTCAGGACTCTTCCAGTAGTTCTTGCAAAGCTTTGAGGTGTGTTCAGGGTCATTATCCTGCTGCAGAAGGACTCCACAGGACATAACAAGAAGCTTTGACGAAAACCCTCGCATTAACTTGTGGAGTCCATGCCAGCTCGAGTGTATGCTGCCATTAAAGCAAAAGGGGGACATACCAAATACAAAGATATTGTGATATTCATGTAAAATTTTCAAACATTCAACTTTTCACTTAAATTATAATTATAAGTGTTTGTAATTAAAAAATAGAATTACATTCAAAACAAATGCAAAATAGTAGTATTTTGACTAGTGGTCTGAGACTTTTTGACCCTACTGTACACGTTAACTAAGAAATAGAAAAAAAATGCCCTGGCCTTCTAGGATGACCCCTGACCTCATTCTGAAATCTAGTCATCTTCATCCTGTTAACACAAGCACAGAACAATGCTGTTTCAATAAATCCAAGAAAAGGTACACATAAACAAAACATAGCATATAGTGCAGAGGATTCAGTTTATTGAAGTCAAAGTTTAACAACTTAAGTTTACAATCTGTATTTTTTGTAATATATATTCATATATATGAAACCAAAAAAGGCTACTTTAGGAAGAATAAATGTCATTTTCTTTCTTTTTTAATATCATCTTTAGTCAGTTTAATGTACAGAATAACAGTAAGCTAATATTATCCTTGAAAAAGAGCAATATGTTCCTTTTTTAATGTCGCAGTGCAACTTACATCTTACACACCTGTGCAATGTACCATGAGGTGTACACCCCTGAAAGAACACACAGTGGAATCTCCCTTTTCGGCCTGTTTCTGCAGGTCTACACACACAAAGATCTGGGAGGGATAACACAGTCTGTGCCTACAAATCATAACTCGCACTCCTTATTCTACAGTATGTCGCCTGCTCAGCGGAGCAGCGGTTGGAAAAAGAAGGCCGACATTACGGATGAGAAACGTAGAGAGAGGTCTGCAGACTAAAACTGTATCGTAACTCTTCTACAGCTGTGTGTGTGTAGGATCGCCGGTATGGTCAGTCCGTCGTTGCCAAAAGAGAGGGTTTGGGAGGCACAGGGAAAGTGCTTGCATCATTTAGTTTCTTTGTGGTACTCTCAAATTAACCATTCAAAAAACATGAGCTATATCTCTGGGGGTGTGTTTTTGATATTTCACGACAGTGTGACATGATGAAAAAACCTGAACCTACACTCAAAGGATTACAGTAAAATATGAAGAATAAGTACAGATAGTGCTGGTTGCAGCAGGTGCTACGCATGTCTCTCAGAGTCCTCGACACTGGGGGGCACCGTTGAGTCCTTGGCCTGATATTGCAGATGAAATGATTCATCCGAGTTTCACAGACATTGCAGACCATTTAGTGTACAGGTCTTTGACCGCCCAGTATCAACCATATGCTTGGAGGAATGTCAAAATATCTTTCGTTTTTAGAAGTAACTGTACTGTTGTCTCTCAGGTAAGATTCCTGAAGCCTTTGGACACGTGTCAAAGGCTTTCTATGTAAACCAAAAACATCAAATTGAAGCCTCCTGGTAGCATGCTAAAGGAGGATCTGCATGAGATAACTGAGCAGGAAAAGCGCCTCCCTCAGTCATTGTACAGTGTGTGTCTTCAAACACTATCTAATGACAAAAAAAGAACATCAAATCTATGAACATATGAATAAAAAGTCATTCACCAACAGTACTTTTGCATGTATCATGCGCTACAAGTCTAATTTGTCTTGCAATCATGAGAGGAAGATAAAAAAAAGAACCAAAAAAAAAAAAGGAAGAAGAAGAAGAACACAAATGATCCACAATATTTTACCCCGTCCAATCAAATCAGTCCCAGGCCTTTTCTCATGCAACACATCACCAGGAGAAGGGTCAGCCGTGATGTAAACCAGTAAAAATCATCTGTCAATCTGTCGTCGTCTGCCTCCTAGTTGTTCAACTGAAAAACACCCTGCGTCTACAGAGTGAAGAGGGGGACACTGCAAAACCTTGGCATAGAATACATCATACTTTACATTATATCTATGACACAAAACGTAAATAGATTTATATATTCTTCTATGTTTAAATATATTTGTAGACTGTACACAAATCTTTAGAAAATGAGACGGCAAATGCTTTTACCTGATATTTTGAACAGCAATGGTAAAGAGGCCAATGAGACATAGACCCTGTGATGCAGCCAATGAGATATAGAGATATAGAAAGTGCATTCTTTGTAGTGAGTGACTCCTTTTGAAAAGAACTCTCTAGCTCTTGCATTCGCTGTTTAAAAAAAAAAAAAAACGACAAAAAAGAAAAAGAAAATCTGTTTTGCACCCACGCAAATACATACTCTCTGTCTTCCCTCCGCTACCTCTAGAAGCATATCACAGTGGTAGTGGAACGCAAACATTTACATCAGTATACACAGCAGTATACACATATACACAAGTCTTTGAGGACTAGAGATAGAGAGAGAGAGGAAACAAAAGAACAATTAAGAAAAGAGAAGGAGGAGATGGACAGAAACACAGAGAGAGAGAGATGAAGAGAAAGAAAGAGAGGGAGAGAATGGATCGTAGAAGTGCACACTACCAGAGGAGCCTCCTTCTGCAGATAAAATTGTGTGTGTGTGTGTGTTTTTTTTAACAGTTCACAGTTTGAAATAGTGTGCATCTAGCCGGCACAACGGTTCCTTCAACGCTGGCGACGCTCGTTTTCATCTAAAGCAGATAAACCAGCATTGACGGCTACCTTTCACAGTCTTAACGCTTAAAGTCACATTTCCCACACTGTCCCGTCAGTCAGTCAGATCAGCCTGGAATAACAAGTGAGGTCCCTGTAAATCAACGAGCTATGCAGTGAGAGAACTAAAGACAAAAAAGAAAAAAAAGAAAAAAATGATAGAGAGAGAAAGGGGGAGAACTGGTGGCTCTGGGTGCAAAGTTCATCAGTACAAAATTAGTACAGTGCTGTGGTGAAAAGGATTCTCCTCTGTATTGCTGCTACATAGCTCCCCCTGCCCCCTTGAAATTAACAGGAAAAACAGAAAATAGCAAAACTGAGAGAATACAAAGGAACGAACATGTTAAAAAGTCTCCTTTTTTCCCATTTTGCTCGACAAGCGTGTGGAGTTTATGCTGAGTTCCATAGACAAAGGAAGATTAATGCTTTCTGTTCAGGCATGCAATAGGCACCCTGTGGGGTCCTCAGGATTATCAAAAGTTCATACACGCAGGTCTCAGACTGTTCCCTCTATGATATTTACACATCTTACAATGTGTGTTCCTGTGTATGTGTGTGTGTGTGTGTGTGTGTGTGTGTGTGTGTGTTTGTGTGAATGCGTGCTCAGAGTCGTGATCAGGAGAGAGGATTCAGCCAATGTAAAGCTCTGTGTGTGTGTGTGTTTTAGGTGTGTGTGTGTGTGTGTGTATCTAAGTGTGTGTGTGTATCAGTTCAGTCTTTGTTTCTCTTCTCTTTCTCACACATGTGTCTCGATGAAGGAGTGTGTGTGGGTCATGAGAGGTGCGGCCAGCGGGGAGAGGTCGTCCTGGCCGTTGGTGCCCGGGCTGAGCTGGCAGATGTCTGAGTAGAGCTCGCTGTGCCACTGCTTCCACTCTCTGAAGGTCTGGGAGCACAGGCCAGGGTCCTCCAGGAGGGCGCAGATTACCGCCAGCTCCGACTCTTTGGCCTGGAGGGAGCAAAGAGGGGATTACCACACATCTAATTCTTCTCTAAAGGGTAACTCCGCCAATTTTACACATTCAAAGTGTGTTTACAGGTCTTGTGGAGCAACACTGCATATGTGAAAAAAAGTAGAATAAAGCATTTTGTGGCTCCAGAGGAAGCTGCATGTAATCTGATAAATTGCCTCCAGTGATGTCACTCTGTGGCTACTTGCATTGTGGGTTACACCAAAACAATGTAGATGTATACATAGCATTACAGGTAAGAGGGAAACTACATATTTTTAATTTTGGAGTCAACCGTCCCTTTAAATCCTGTTTACCCTACCTTCAAGGTGCTGCGGAGGGCTCGGACTCGGTGCAGCCTGTCGTTGAGCAGTGGGTCCCTGGCTCTCTGGGTGAAACAGCGTCGAAGCTCCTGCCTGCTACAGGGTCTCGGGTCTCCGAGGGCATTCACGTTGGCCTGCTCCAGGGCCCGGTACAGCTGCTCTAGCCCGTCCAATGGTTCCGGCTCGCGACCCTCTGACACCCGCCGCTCTCTTCCCTCCGACACCCTCCTCTCTCTGCTCTCCACTCTCAACTCCCTCAGGTCTGACACACCCAGGAGACGAGTAAAAGTCAGATTAACTGCTATAATGACATAATGATCCCCAGTGGTATCTACAGTGGTGTGCTTAATATAAAGCTAAACAAATTCGCAATTAATCAGTTAGTTGACTGACAGAAAATTAATTGATTTTTTTTTTTCAGCAAAAAAAGGGCAAAAATCTCCATCTGACAGCCTCCAAAATGTGAATATTTGCTGGTTTTCTGAGTTTCTCTTATCGCAAACTGACTATTTAGGGAATTTGGACTGTTGGTAGAACAAAACAAGTAACATTTAGAGGTCAACTTGGGTTTGGACTCACTATTTTCTGTCATTAGTGGAGAAACTAATCAACACATTAATCAATAAAGAAAGTAATCGTTAAGTGCTGCCCTACTTTAATATTGACAGAGCAGAAAAATACCAACAAACACAATGTGTCTTGTTGATGTGACATTTCAGATGTCAAACCATACAAAGAACAATAAGAAAAGTTTAGGATAAGAGCATGAAAATGTTCTTTTATGAGGCCCATTGTCTGAATCCATCTCCATCCAATCAATGATTTCTAAAGTTTGATTGCAATTGTAACAGAGGTTGCATAGCAGAAGTTCATCTTTTAGTATTTCCTATGTATGGCAATCATCTTGAGACCACCTAAATGTATTGCATGACACTTAGAGAACCATGGCTGTAAGTGGAGTGGTGAAATATAACTTCACTCAAGCGCTGTACTTAAAGCAATGTTATGTAGTCATTTGATATTTTGTGCGATTTGGCGCCCCCCACAGTGCAACAGTGGAGTGCAACACCACTGTGGTAAATACAAATCCCAGGTCTGTAACAATTTGTCAGATGTAATGTAGGTGCTAACTACAAGCAAAACTCGTGACATCATAACAATGACATAACGCTGTGATCCTACCCTCGCCCTGAACTCTTAATAGACTGATCTGGTATCTGTGAGGGATAGAACAATCACAGTTATAGGCATATGAACATCTATTGTATTTAACTATTTATCTTTTTACATGCAGGCCTTTAACTTGTAATAGATTATTTTTACAGTGTGGTATTGTTACTTTGACTTAAGTACAGGAGCTGAACACTATTTAAAGTGAAATACATATAGGACATATTTATGCTGTCTGTCCCAGGTCCACTTTCCACCCTGATACCCAGTTTAACTATGACTTTTGAATATAAAGTTACAATAAAAAGTTTATAAGCAGTACTGTTAATCCTGAGAGTTTAATTAGTAAGTCATGATGTTTGACTCATTTGTTACTTAAAAGTCTATTCTGAAGACCAGAGCGACTTCTTTCACTTATGCCTCTGAAAGTGTTTGTGCATACTGATGCTTCTCTCCTTGTATAAAAACCATTGTGTGTGATTTCCTTACCGTCCTCACCCTGGAGCATGTCTGCAGCCTGCCCCTCTGCCTCCTCGTCCTCGCTCCTCTCCTCCATGTGAGCTGAGGTGTGTATCAGCTTCCCTGGCATCGGGTCCCTGTTCCTGGGCAGACTCTGGCTGCGCTGCTTGTGAGAGCGTCGGTGTGTGTGGCTGTGTGAGTGTGGACCTCGCTCCAGAGGGAAGGGCCCGTCCCGCTCCCTGTCCCTCTCTGCGGCGTGGTGTCTCCGTACGGGGAGCGTGGCCTGCCTGCGTCTCTCCGGGGACATGCCCTGTCTGCCCAGCCCTCCGTAGAGCCCCATCTCTCCTGCCATGCTCCCCATTAGGCCTCCGTAATCACTCTCCCCCGGTGCTGTCTGCAGGAAGTGCAGTCCAGCGCTGGTCAGAGGGGTCTCGATGAGGTCCTGCCAGGAACGTCGCTCACGATGGGATGAGCGGCAGCCTGACGAGTGGGTACTGGTGCTGCCTGTGCCTGTACCCATGCCCATGCCATCTCCACGCTGGTCCTCGGCCGAGGAGTGGGAGTGCGTGGACTCGCTGGAGAAATGTCGCCCGTGCTTGGGCTCCGGGAAGGGGCTGGAGGAGTTAACCTGGAGAGGAAGAGGGGAGGAGGAAGAGACCATCTGTGGAGGGATGGGGGAGGTGGAGGCACTCATTGGAGGGAGTGGGGACGGAGTGGAGCGCATGAGGCTCATGGAGCTGACTGAGCGGGGCAACTGGTCATAACTGTGGAGGAGGTTGGCCTGAGGGGTTTGTGAGGTGGACGGGAGTGAGTGAATATGGAGAGGAGAGGGGATTTGAGCACAGATACAAGGAAGATGTGACCCGCAAAACAAGGAGACAGAGGAGGTGAGTGAGGACGGAGAGACAAGAGGAGAAGAAAGAAGGACAGGAAAGAATAGAGGGCAGAAAAAAAGACCAAAAGATGAGAGCAAAAAAGCAATGAGATGGCAGGAATGGGCTAAGGTGGTAGCAACGCCACTGCTCCTTAACGTGTTGTACTTCAGTGTTAGATTATCTTTCAGAGATGTTATGAGCAGTGGCAACTGTCGCCACCAAGAGGTCGGACTGTAAACAAGTTCTGGCAGCAGAACACAGAGAAGCTATGGTCTTCTTGGCTGCTTACCGAACCAGATACTCTCACACTCTGATGTTTTATTAATGCTGAGAGCTCTGGTCTATGCAGCTCTGAAAACTGTGGGGCTTTTAGGAATAAAATATTCCATCAGAATGAAACACTGCAAAGAAAATGCAGAGCGTGTGTGTGTGTGTGTGTGTGTGTGTGTGTACTTACTGATGGTGTGCGGTGATAAGTATCACAGAGGGATGAGGGTCCCTCTTGTTTGAGCGTCATTGAGCCGTCGACCTCGTCCTGATCACTCTCACTCCAGTAGTCTGATAATGAGATAAGAACAATGTTTGCAATTCACGGACGAAAGGGTAAAGTTTTGTTTCTGGCCAAGTGAACCTGTCTCACCTTCATCAGGGCGTGGCACCTTGTCGTCTGGTGTGTAGCCAATAGCAGCAAGCCCCAGCCGGTTCATCCACCTACAGGAAGGAAGGTGAGGGATGAGAAGTAAGGAGGAGAGAAAAGAGAAAGAAGAAAGGAAAAGGGGCAGAGTGGAGGAGAGGAAAAGGATGGGTTATACTGGGTAAATGCTAGGTGATGAATAAAAAAACTTTGGCTTTAAATAATTTAAACGGTGTCTCTTAACAGTTGATATGTGTCTAACTGACTCCATCCCCCTGACGAGGAGAGAACAGCACCGAGATAATTAGAGAGATGGATGAAGAAAGAGAGAAGTGACAATCCTCTGTCCCATTCTCTCTCAGCAGTGAGTCTCAGATGGCGTTCTCTCTCCACACGCACGCCTCCTGTCCTCACCCCATCCCTCTGTCTGTCTCCGCTGCAGATCCTGGCCTGTCCTGTGACTCTCTGCAGACACCTGATAATAAGGTCGCTACTAAGAATAGAGGCCCGGTCTGCGCGTGAGGAACAGGTAACCCATCATCATAGGACGTGCACGCCACAGGACTTCCAAAGACCCAAAATTTAAAGATTGATTGATCCACTAACTTGTATTTTCTGTATAGGTGAAGGCTGATGTAGCTTCGTCCGCTGTGCTGTAGAAACACATCAGTGAGCTTCACTGTTGAACTGGCTGACATGTTCCCTCATGAAGCTGAACTTTTGCACTGTTGTTTATTTTGAGTCGATCCCACATACACAGTTTGGCTGCCAGAACTGAGAGTGAGACACTCACTAGTATGCCAAATTTGTTTGAATTTGTGTCTTAAAATAGTCCCCAACAAATGCACTAAAGAAAAACCAACAATTTCAAATAAGGTAATCATAAATCATCTGGTCCCCCTGTATAAATAATGGATAAATGAATGGTGGGCACCTCATCTCCATGTCCTTCTTTAGTTTGAATCCATAGCATTTTCACACAGTTGATCTACACTTTTTTTTTTGGTGACAGGTTTAGGATTTGGATTGACCAGAGAGATACAGGTTCCTCTTGTGGCACCTCAAAATAAATCAGGAAATCAATATAAGACTGTACGTTAGCAAGTTAGACAGCTTTGTCAGGTCACTGATGTGAGTATACTCACGATTATCCTGATTTAAGATTGTCACCATAATGGAAAGAAATTAACAAGCCTTTACAAAAATAAAACTGTATATTTGTGAACCATTTTTAAAGGTTTACATCTTCATCAGGAACAAATGGGCTATAGGCTGAGCGACACAGACAGGGAAGGGAAGGCACAGAGTGTTGAGAGATGCAGCAACACATTTCCAATTTTCCATTTGAACATTCCCTTGAATTCATTCTTCGGTGTGGCTTCTGATCATTTGTCTTCCTACACCAGGCAACCTCTGCTCTTAGTTACCTCACCAAGGAGGTTATGATTTGACCCATGTCTGTTTGTCAGCAGGATTACACAAAAACTACTTAACACATTTTCATGAAACTTCCAAAATAGATCTCATTAACTTTTGGTGCTGATCCAGACATTTTTTCTCACTTTCTTTAACATTGCAAGATAGGGCATTTTTCGGCATTGTTTTCAATTTCTCAGGGAATAATACATGGAAAATCAGGGGTATTTAGTAAGCTGGTATCTATGAGCAAGTGTGATTTGATGCGGATCCAAGTATAAATCTGAGATCTATCTGATTTAGATACTTTTTATTTGATATTGGATTAGGCTGATTGAATTAAATGGACCTGATGGACCTTGGCTGAGCTATGCGCTCTACTAAATGCCATTCTAGTTATTACTTGTTTTCACTTCAACCAAAACCCCTGGAAAAGTTTGTTTCCCATAAGCTTACATTGTGGAAAAATGTGGCTGTTACATTTTTGGGGAGTGTCACAAGCCCCACAGAGCGACTTTGTTCGGTCCGGTAACATTTGGGAAGTCTAGAAGGGGCGCAAGATTTGATCATTTTATCCCCATTCAAGATAGCGGAGGGCTAAAACAGGAAGTCAGCCTGCTCACCCGGAGGAAGTCTCCAGTGCGACTGCTCTATGGGCCCCACAATGTGGAGGCATGTAAAATATCCAGGTGATTTTGTTCCCAGGAAGTTGAGCGTTTTTGCCGTCATGCGCCACTGAGCAACTTTCATGAATGGAAGGAATGACCAGTGCCCTGTCTCCAAAGCTGTATCCAGTTTCTTCTTAATACATTAGGAATCAGCGTCTATGTTTAGATCTTCGGCTGTCTTATTCCCGAAAAACGTCTCTGCTTTGGGACATTTTTTCAATGGCTTGCAGAACTGAATGCAACTGATTGGTCGACTATGCTCACATTTTGCAACCGCAACTGTATTAGTGATTGCTTTCAGAAACTAGGACAATCCAGATGTAAGTGCACCAAGGAGACATGTTTGTGACACACATACACAAACACACATGAAAACGTGTGCAGCAGCACATTCACACATGAACCTACAGCCGCGGTATGGAAGTCAAATATAGCTGGTTAATTACGCTCCCCCAATTATCTCTCCACGTTATTGAGGAGAGGTGTGGATAATTAGAGCTCATCAGCACTCCTGCAAATATCGCTACCGTCTCCTTCTCACACACGCACACGTGACACACAGGCGCACACTCATTTACACACACAGTTCCACATTTAACAACAGAGGGCCAGGTTCATGCCTTATTCATGCATGGTGTTGTGTGGGCTGTTGCCTTGTGTAAACCTGGTTTACTCGGTTAAAATATTCATGAAAGAACACGTGACGTCCCCAGCATCTGACTATTGTCCACATTAAGACACAAACACGCTCTCGGAGAGACACCCACTCACTCACCTGTTCATTTCCTCAAGACAATCTGTGGCGAAGAAGAAACTCTTGATTTTTGGATGACAGGCTTTGAAGGCACTGCAGTCAGTCAGGGAGAAGGAGACTGATTAGTGTTTTTGTGCTTCATGTTGTGTGGGTGAGAGCAAATGTGCTTGATTAGTAATTTCGGTGACACGTGAGGGACACTTACAATTTCCGTCTGCACTCTATGGCTCGGTCTATTCTGAACTCTGGGAGGCTGATGAAGCCCTCAGCCTTCTCATCCTGCAGGCACAGACAGATGGAGGGTGGTGGTACATCATCAACACACAGAACGAAATGTCATACATACTGATATGCCAATTTTATTTGGGAGTAGTACTCGTAGTCAAGCGTATGAAAACAACATATGTTGTTTACGTTTGCCGGGATAAACTCCTTTCACCACTTGACAAGAAAAAGATGGACGAGATATGATTATCTTTGGCTGGAACACTGAGTTATAAAAACAAATCATCACATTTACAGTTAATTATCGGGTCTGGGGAAGTTCTCTTTCTTTTCATTATGTGGCAGATATTCAATTAATCCATTGATCCAAACTTAAAGTGAGTCTTGTGTTTAAATGATGTCAAAAGTCAGTCGATTGATCAATTACTCAATATGTTGATTGACATCAAATTAATTTCCATCTATAAGATAATTCAATCAACATTTTAAGTCAACTTTCAACCAAAAATGCCAAACGTTTGATTGTTCCAGCTTCACAAATGTGAGAATTAGCTGCTAGTAAATGGGATATCTTTGGCTTTTGGATTGTTTGTCTCACAATAAGGGGTTTGGTGATATCAACTTGAGCTTTTGGAAATTGTAATGGGCATTTATTTTTTTACTCTTTTCTGGCATCTTAAAGACAGAATGATTAATTGATCAGTCAAGAAAAAATAACTGATGATTAAAATAATTGTTAGTTGCAGGTCTAGTATGAGAGCTGAATGTACAATATAAGATAATATTACACAAAAACAGGTTCTGGGTGATGAAAAACAACACTGAATGGACTTTACACAATATAACTCAAAACTTCTTTAAGCCTGTAAAATTTTTGTAGAGATGATGATCATTCTAAGACTCTTTGACAACAGTAACCAGCAAGAAAATGTTCTGAATAACACGGAAAATAAACAGCTACATTTCTCTGTAACATTAGTCCTTAATTTATTTCAGTGATGTCTAATGTTTTTGTTTCTGCCGTAGTTCTGAGCAGGAATCTAACTGAGGACATTGCAACTACATGGACATTTTTATGTTATAATGGTCAATTACGATATTTTAAATCAACATTATGTCACTTTTTTACCTTGAAATAATAGATTCAAAATCATGTTGATGGTACAGTGTCTTGTAATGGTGTGAATGGTGTCTCTGTCTCAGCCTCCTGTGTAAAATCAACAGCGTACTCCTCTAGCTGTGATATCTGATTGTAAATTAGTAAATTAGTCGGTAAAACATGTTGCCTGATGAACACTAGAAGAGTTTGACAATGGATTTCAGGACATAATTATCGTTCAATGTGATTCCTTACATTTTGGTTGGTGTACCAGTAGAGGCAGGACTCTTTGAGGATAAACCAGTACTTCCTCCATTTCTGGGTGAAGTAGCCTTTAGCATCCTTCTTCTTCCACAGCCAGCCCTCGCAGTCACCGTGGCCCAGGTCCTTACAGGAAATTCTCCTTCGACTGGCACTCGTGAGGGAACCTGCAGAGGGGAAAGAACGATGTTAATACGAAAATTAAGAAAAATAAGGCTGAATCTAAATGTCTGGACCCTTTTTAAATCTGCAGTAAGCAATATGAAGTGTTGAATCTCTCCAAACTAAAGAATATTCTGAGTAATACACTTGTGACAGTGATACATGAGGAGCATCCAAATAAGGGTGAACAATCAATCAGGTGTAGCAGGTGACATCTGTGAATGTACATTTTCTATTTTGCAAGTGCAGTGCCACCTTTGTTTTCATCAAGTACTGTGCATTTTGACTTTTCACATATATATGCAATGTGTTATATCATCGAGCCTGTCTCAACACTCCTCTTGACATTTTCAAGCCATACGTAAGAAGATATGCAGAGAAAATGTCTACCTTTACTTCGCTTTTTGGTTTTCGTTCTTAGAGAGGTGTAATGGAAGGACTAGAAGAGAGAAAGAGAGAGAAAAAACATGTTAGCGGCAAAAAACTTTCCGTGTTGTTGGTGCTGATGCGCGTAGGGAGGCTGCAGGCAGTTCACTCTCCATGTTTAGCTTATTTTTATTTTATCAGGCACGCAGCAGAGAGGATTACAGGCACAGAGGGATCACAATCCTAAAACTGCTGCAGCTAGGAAGTGACCTACAACCTGTGATGGAGAGCTGAAAGCTGTCTGCCACAGAGACTGAAACCACAGCGAGGATCAGGATGTTGAGAGCTGCATCACCTTAGCTGACGCTTTGAGTTATTTAAAAACACTGAAATGCATCAAAGGTCATCAGGTGATAGATTTTCAGTACTTTGTCCAGCAACTTAAATTTGTATTAAAAGGCTCTGACGATTAAATTAATGGTGGTGGAAAGTAACTTTAAGTCAATTCAGTCAAGTATGGAGTATTTCCATTTCATGCCACTTCATACTTCCACTCCACTACATTTCAGATAAGAGGTACATATTGTACAATTGTATTTACTCCACTGCAGTTACTTTTCATATAAAAAACATACATGTTATATTATGTGACACAGTGCTATATTACTAATATGACCCAGTAGCATGGATGGGCTGTAACTAAGTTAATTTACTTTCCGTAAAAGATCTGAGTAGATTTCTTCCACAACTGTGAAACAACCCTCTGCGATGTAATTCTTTGCTGACTGTAAATTCTCTGCTGTTTTTAGCCATGCTAGCAGCATTACTTTTGCGACCGTGTGAATAGCTCAAGTTACTGTGGCCACAAGATACAATTTTCTGCTAATATTTGATGATATGATATGATATGATATGATATGATATGATATGATATGATATGATATGATTGAGTCCTGAGGTGAGTAACTCGGTAATGTATCTGAGGTAACAAATACGCATCTAAAGGTAGCCAACTGTTGCTAACATTAGCCACCATGTGCATTAAGCTGGACCAGGGTGCCTTTTATTGCTTTGCAAAATGAAGAGTGTTTTATTTCTTCTTTCAAAGTTACAAAGATAGCCACACTTTAAAATCTGATTTTGTGTTTGGATTATATCAGCAGGACACTATGCATCTCACAGAGGCTAATTCAAGTAGGATATAGATACAAGCAATAACATAGCCGTATGCACCTGCAGGCTATTTATCTGGGAAACAAAGGTGAATAAATATCTGTTTATACTCAACTGAGCTGACTCACTGTATGCCACAACTCATAGTGCTGTGGAGGAGAGGCTAGGGCTAATGACTAAGACAGCTTCCTGTGTCACAGTAACCTACATATGGAAAGCAATTTACCTCATCCGACTGTTATCTTTTATTTAATTATTATAGTCCTGAATGGATTTAATCTCAGGTATCTCTCCTGTTATTGCCTGGCTGTATGTGATTTGGACACAATAGATCTTCATGTAACAGTGCATGTGGTTGGTGAGAGATTGTTCATGTAACTGTTGCTTCATTAAAATAAGGTCAGAAATGTACCAGAAGGAAAGCATTATTCAAAACTCAGACACAAGTGTGCATAATAGGTTTATAAAACAACTAAATACACAGACAGCCCAACAGCATCGTCTGCTGTCCTACCTTCCTCATGGAGGCCGCTCCTGAGCTTCCTGAGCCGGAGTATCTGCAGGAGGAAACACAGGATTGATTGTAACCACAAACGACTACTTACAATTATTTCTATCCATCCTGAGCATGTGGCCAAACCACAAACAAACGGAAACTCACCTGTCTGTTGTGTCCGCTCGCAGCGTGTCCGAACCTCGCTGAGACACAGAGGAAAAAAGACTTCATTAAAGAGCCCACCATACTGACATGACTGCAGTCACATGCTGTACACACACTTTTCTGTGCACCATGGTTTGTAATTAGCATTTCATGTTCTGTGGCCTTTGTCTGTACTGTGTATAGTATATGTGAATCAATACAGTCTGAACACCTGGATAATTGATATGCACTTTATAATGGTTGGGCAGTCTTTATAATCCATATTTGAAATTCAAAACACTATAACACTACATATTTTTGTAATTTGAAACACTCATGTAATAGTTGGGCCACTGAGGAAAGATTACTCTTGTTACAGTGATATATGGTATAAATTGGACTGGACGAAAAAGTTAAAACAATTTTACATCAATAATGACTCCTTATTAATCTGCTGCCACACAATACACATCTGAATTACTATTACCACCACTAATAATATCAATATTAACTACAATGACACTCAGTAAAGTGCATATCTCTGCACCAAACAGTCCCCTTTAATTTAATTAATCTAAGTTCCATCTAAGTTTGGTAGAAATCTGTTTGTTAGTTTTTGTGTAATCCTGCTGACAAACCAACCAACCAACAAACAGACACAGGTGAAAACATAATGTTATAACAATGCCTTGTCAACTGACGGGCTAGTTGGCAGTGTTGTACTAACTGGACATGTCTTTTTGTTTTGATACTTGATACTTGAATCTATTTACAAGGACTCTCACATACTTCTCTACCAAGGAGTTTATGTTTTCACCCGTGTTTGTTTGTTGGTTTGTCAGCAGGATCACACAAAATCTACTGAACGGATTTCCATGAAACTTGGATGGAGGATGGCTCTTGGCCCAGAATAGAGCCAATTACCTTTTGGTGCAGATCCGGATAAATGGACAGATTCTGGCATTTTTTCTCACTTTCTTTAACATTGTGCAATAGGGCTATTTTAATGTACATTGTCGTTTCGAGTATCAAGTGATACAGGTCTTTTGAGTTTGATATTAGATTAGGCTCGATGTAATTCAAGGGCCTTGGTGACGGTACCTGCTGGTAGGCTACCAGTATTTAGTAGTGGGTGTATTTCACTCAAGGAGACAATTACGTCTGATTATACACCTGATTTCCGGCTGAGTAATTCACTCAGGTGTGCTAAGACAAGAATTGTTCA
The DNA here is from genome assembly GCF_965226575.1 of Pagrus pagrus. Lineage (NCBI taxonomy): Eukaryota > Metazoa > Chordata > Actinopteri > Spariformes > Sparidae > Pagrus > Pagrus pagrus. The sequence continues at coordinate 16,198,319 of NC_140189.1, read as the reverse complement.
ACTGTGTGGAGCTGACAATAACCACTACTGCAATCCTCCCACTGAAATGTATTTTACTGAATTTTGTTTTGCACATCTCTGTGCCAAGTTTGTCCACAAAAAAAGCTTTTTTTTTATTTGGTAAACAAACAGGCCTCCAGATCACAAGTTCTGGGATCCAAGGTAAAGTTGAGCCCCACTAATAACCATCAGGCCCATTACCTTGATGCAACAAAAGTGACTGACTGCTATGATATACTTAGATTGCGATTATTTTAACAGCTATTACAATTTGTTTTGCATATAAAAAGGATACATAGAAAATGATGATTATGGGTTTTTTGCTGGGGTCTGGACCAAACAAGAATCTTCCCTTACGTCGCTCTGTAGCACCACGATTCACTTATAACAGTGTATCATGTACCTTTATCAAAAAATGGCAAATGCAATTTCAATAACATCTTGATTAATTGTTCAGCCCCCGTAGACAATGTGTACATGTCTGCTGGACAAAGACGCGAGTCCTTCAGTGAGCTCCAATAATAATTTCTTGCTATAATGTTGGTGTAAACAGAAAAGAACCCTACAGAGAGAGCGAGAGAGCAAACGAGCAGGTCATTAAGGTTACCGTATGCTTGTTAGTGCAGGATAGTATACTTCATGTGCCACTGAATAGATATGAGTCACCGCCATGAGAGACACACAGCTGAAAGGGTTAGAGAGGGCTGGTGTTAGCTAAGCTGTTGGCGCACTGTGAATGTGTGTGTGCACGGTGTGTCGTGTTTTAAGCACAGTCTGTCAGTCGTGCTTGTAATTGGTCTGGCTGATGCTGAGTCATACACCTGCTCACAGGGATACTTGTTTGTGTGTGTGTGTGTGTGTGTGTGTGGGTGCGCGTGTGTGTGTGTGTTTGTCCAGAATAAACTCCTATTTAGACTCAGGCGTGTCTGAGGAGATGGGGATATTAGGATGAGTTAGGATGAGTCGTGAGATGGCTACCCTGCATACAAATGCACTCCTGTGTGCTAGTGTGTGTTTGTTTGCGTATGACTGTGTGTGTGCATGAGAGAAAACACAAAGTTACAGAGGGGTGTGTCCGAGAGTGTCATTCTCATAATCTGTGAAGCTGGCAGCCATGCAATGACAATGATCATCCTCACTCTCCTTTGTCTCCTCTACCTGACACACACACACACAAACAACAATGTGCGTGTGAATCTGTGAACACCATGACCTATCCTGCAACCACAGAAAGTTCCCCTCAGAGAGGACACACGTAAACTGTCGGACGAAGGAAGCGGTGTGTGTGAGTGTGTGAGGTAACTCTATTCCAGTTCCAGCTAAGTGGCACAATCAGGATTAAAGCCTTTTTAGTGCCACTTACAGTTCTTTTTTACACAGCAGACATTTTAACATGTCACAGTACGAAAGCACAAGTGTGAAAAATGACATTAACAATGGCTGAATTCGATTTAGTTGCTTCAGTTTTAGGGTCTTCAAGCTGTCACAGCTGACTGGAACCCTTCAATAGAGCAGTGGCATCATTGTGCTATGAGTAACACCTGTGCTCTTCCTACTATGGCAAGTCAAAATGTCTGCTGTTCTGTACACCAACTTATGAATAGGAATTACTTTTAGTTCACATTTTGTGATCATTTCAATGAGAACGGCCATTACATGTTCTTACAGCTAAAGTTACACTTCTAGATTTTACATTCACAAAATATACGATTAGATTGTAAAACACGACACAAATTGAAAGATTAAACCTGGACTACAAAACTTCTTTAGCTTGTGACCCTCAGAAAAAATGAGGGTTGTAAGCAGTTCAGATAAGGGGAGCTTTCCCCTGTAAATCTAAGATGGTTTTACAGAAGCTCTCAGGGGCAAGTGAGGATTTTTTTTATTCTGGTGATCCATTTTCTTAGCCTGATCTAAAGTGTTTTCTCTGCTGTGTTTATGGCTGGAGAACTGGTGATGAAAAAAAGTTGTGCCAGGAGAAGTTAGTAAGTCCTTTTTTATATCTGTGAAAACCCGTGGAAAAAAAAGTTGAGTGAGAAACAAATGCTCCCATGTGTGAAACCACACACAAAAAACATTTTCAGGAGAAAACTGTTTGGTTTTTTCATGTGAGAAAAAGAAATTCACTTGGTTTCACACACATTTTTTTCACCCCCCTGATAAAATATTTTCCCACTGAGTTTCACACAAAAAACCTCCTGAAAAAATGTTCCCACTGGGTTTCACAAATGAAAATATGTATTTCTCCTGAATTTTTTTACCACGGGTTTTCACAGATATGAAAAGGACTTATCAACTTATCCTGGAAAAACTTTTTTTCACTAGTTCTCAAGTCACAAACACAGGAGAGAAAACACTTTGTCTTCAGAGATGACAAACAAATTAAGGAATTGGATTTGCATTTACACCTGAGGAATATTTTCAGTTATAGTTTGTAAGCACTTGAGTATTTACAGCATCAGGATGGTATATGTGGGATTGACTCAAGATAAACTACAGTGCCCATGTTCACGGCAATGAAGGATCATGACAACCAGCATCAGTGTGGTTCCCTTTTTAATAATGTTTGGACAACATAGAGTCCTATGGCACTGAGGAGTAAGATGTCCAGGTACCAGGTTTTAGCCACCTAGATAATACTTCCTTTTTTATTTTGGTAGATTTATCTTCCTGTGTCATTTTTACTTTCCACTTCCTCTCTTTGTCTGTTTTCCTTTTTCCTGCTCGCCTGTGTTCCATTAGTTAATCATTCCCGTGTATTTAAGCCGATGTATTTCAATTACTATTCGTCAGTTTGCTGTTATCCTGATTCCTGTATTAATTTCACTTTTCTTTTGTGGATTCAGCTTTTACATCAATAAAGCTTGCTTTTTTTCATCTTCCTGCCTGTGTCTAGTGTCTTTGCATATCGGTACCTTTTTTGCCTGACTTGTTTTGCCCATAGATATTCAGTTTACTGTCGTAGAGGAATAAAGGAAACAGAAAATGCTCACATTTAAGGAGCTTAAATGAGAGAATTTTGCCTATTTTTTCTAAAATTGCTCCATGCTCCACAAAAAGCAGTTTTTTTGTTGTTGTTGTTGTTTTGTTTTTTAACCTAATTGAACATTTAAATACATCTAACATAATAATGATTTGATAAGTGATTGATACATACAGGCAAAGGTTCAGGAGGCTGGTCTAGGCGCAGGGTTGAGGACAGCATGGAGGGGCTGATTGGAAAGCTAGGGCTGCTGGGATTGCGGCTCTTGCGCCGGGAGCGTCTGGTGGAATCCCGCCGGCTCTCTCTGCCCGGAACCTCCGGCTCCTCCTCGATCACCAGGATCTTGTCGTCGCTAAGGTAACGCAGCAGGGAGTTGTCTGAGTCTGTGGGGATGAGGGGAGGGGGGGGAGACGGACGGAGCAGTTAGAAGATGGACAGGCTCAACAGAACGGAGGGGGGAGAGAGCGGCATAGAGTCGAGGGAGAACCCCAGAGTAGAAACAGATGAAGGAGAATAGACCCTTACAGATAAAAAGCCAACAGAAAGGGATAAAAGTGCCTCAGAGCTGTAGTATCTGATATGGATCCACAGCCGGGGACATACAGCTAATCTGTTTGCAATGATTATGCTGATTTAGAGGGCACTACTGCTAAATCCTGTCAGTCACGGAAAGTTTTAGTCCGCTTGAGCTGCACACAGAAAAAGCTTCTCACCTAATTTGTTTATTATCCATAAACTTAAATGTGAAAAACTTAAAAGTGACTGAGAGAAAGAGAAGGAGAAAGGCAGACCCCCCGACAGTAGCGCTGCACTTTAATGTTATTCATGGACTTTCTGATGCTAGAGTGGAGGAACCTCGCTCGAATACAGATCGAGTCTCGCTGCAAAACGGTGAGGCTGGTTAGAATTGGTCACATAGAAATACCCTCATTTCCAGAGCGGCTGTATAAATGCAATTTCCTTGCATTTATGTTTACTCATCGCTCTGTCAGATACATACCTGGCAGATATGTATCCTCACACAACCACACCACCATGGATAACCAGAGGATGAGCTGAAATGTATTGAGCTGAGTATGGAGCAAAGCACGGCACCAGTCCGACCCTTTTGTGTTTGAGGGGAACTCTGTTTTTGCATGTATGTGTGTTTGTGTGTGTGTGTACCTCGGCTCCCTCTCTTGCCCATGCTGGGTTCCTTGGCCTCGGCCATCCAGTTATATTCGGGAGGCATGGAAACAGGCCTGAGGTCACCTGGAAGGACCAATCAGTAGTCAGAGAGTCTGCTGGGGGGGGAGGGAGTGGGGGTGTCGCGACTGAGAGACAGCGTAGGAGACAGCTGGAGGGGTGGACAGAAGAGACAAGGTGTGTGCAGGTGAGGGGAGGGGGGAGAACGGGAGAATATGACGTGCAAGGCAAAGGTCACATGGCCTTATTCTCAGGTTTTAGTGTGAAGTTAGTTTTCGATTCAGGCAATTGACTCAACAACCACGGACGACCTACATTTAACGCTGTGAATGCATCCTGTGTAGACGCAGACAATGCTCCGAAGCTGCTGCTTCGCTAACGTGCTGCTATTCTGAATCATCTGCTGGACCATGCATGTACACATTAAAGTAAATTACTGTGGTAGGAGAAGAATCCTTAAAGGGGACATGTGTAAGAATTTAAGTTGAAAATATTTTAAAAAAAAATAAAAAAATCTACAGAATGTGAATAAATTGCAGTTTTGACATTATGACGTCTATGTATTGTGTTGCAGAAATATTGACTGAAGTTAGCATGCTAACGAGCTAGTCCTTGCCAGTCCTGGTCCAAAGCTCCTTTGCTAGCGGACACTCCCCTGGTCCTGGACCACTAACTGAGCTAACTAGCTAAGGTAGCTACTATTAGCAGCAGTTATCAGTTACTCTGGTGATATGCTGTCCCTATTTGTTTTGAGTATGAATTTGGCAGGTGACCAGTTCTTACATACTGCACCTTTAAAGAAAGTGTCCTTCAAGCTGCATTGGTTCATTTTTTAACTAGCGCACAAGCAGAATAAGCTGAAAACACATTAATTGTCACAGTATGAAGTTGTGCTGGCAAGAGCTAGCACTATTACATTTATGAAGCACTTTATTAAGGGTAAACATGTCAAACTTTTACAAACACATTAAACAGTAACCAATATCAGCACTCCCTTAGAAAATTGCTCAATTTTTATAAGCTGTTGCGTTATAAGAAATTTTTGAAAACTTCTGTGTTGTGTGTACAACACATTCTAAACTATCTGGGCCTTCTTGTTAATTCAGCAAACATCACATATGAAGATATTGCTTTCTTTGTATAAAAAATGTCATATCCGCTCGTTCGAACGTGTGTTTGCATGTAGAGCGGGGAATTTAGATTCAATCACAAGTGGTCACTCGAGACGCACGTTGAGATTCGTGTTAACACCAGTTGTGAACATGTATGTTATGAAGAGTGCAAATGTGAACAGCATCTGCGAGCTAGTCGTTACTTTGACTCTGCTATTTGTTGCTTGGCAGCAGCTTCCTGCTGTGGTTGAAAACAATGTCGACCAAAACAATGAGCCAAAAGAGGCCGAAAAGCCCATTAAACCTTTGGTGATCACTCTCTGGTAGGTTTGACACCCTTTGCACAATACGTTGGCACTGACCCATCGTTAATGTAAAAATAGTTATTCACATGGCTTTAAATGTGATTTTTGGTTGCTAGATAGTAAGGCTACCATAAAATACTCTTTCAATGTTTCCATCTGTCACATGACCCTTGCCTTGCACATGATAGGGCACTTGAGAGTCTCCCAAGAAGGTACAGGATGTCTAGGAAGCTGTCTTGGACAAGGGTGACACAGGTGGTGGGGCAGACAGGGAGCTGGAGACAGTGTTTGTGGACTGACCGTTTGGCATGTGATCAGTGTTTTTAGGACGTGTGCACGTGAGGTAAAGACACAAGGAAGCAGAGCCATGAGGCGAGTGATGAACACACATGGAGGAGTTCTGAGGTGAGAAAAAGGTGAGAGAGAACATGCTGTTTTACAAAACATCCACCATTCACACTGTCGAGTTGCACTCTCCATCTTACCATGCGTGGGGGTTTTGTCCCGCCGGCGAACCCCCGTATTGCGGCCCCTGTCGTAGTCGGGCCCTGGGGGTCCGTCTCCCTCCAGCAGGGAGAAGAACTGCCCGCTGTCCTGGTCCAGGTAGTAGCTGACTGCCTCTGAGCCTTTAGAGCCAGACTGGGAGCTGTAGCGGTTGATGTCGTCACATGACATCAGACCCATCTCCTCCCTGGGGAGAGCGGTACTGTCATCATCGCTGTCATCAGCGCCATCATCGGTGTCATCAACAGGATCATAATAATAATCACCATCATCAAACATCTGTGTGTGCAAGCGTCTGACCTGGTGCCGTAGAGTCCAGAGACAGGAGAGAGGATGTAGACGTCCTGCATGCTGGGGGCGTCCATTTTGGACATGCCCAAAGTGCCCCCAGGCGTCGGGGAGGTGCTGGTGGGGCTGGTGGGGACCGGCTGAGGGGAGAAAGAGGAGAACAAGAAGGAGAGAATGATTCAATTTGAGCACCTTTTCACTGAAGCGTAATTGGAGGACAACCTGCAGAAAACGGAGCATCAGGTCTTTTCCTGCCTCACAACAAAAAACAAACAAGCACACAGTTTACGGCGTTACGAGGGAAGGGAACCTTTTATATTGCTGCACTCGTTTTAACACAAACAAGAGAGTTATTGCCACAGAGCTGCCATGTTGTGTATGTTGTCTCTTTTTTTGTATCTGTCTGATTGTGTAGCCTCTCCCACGTTCAATCGCTTCGCTATTCTGTCATTTTGTCTCAAGCCTCCTCACTCACACAGGGCTCTCCATGTCTGTTCCCATGACAACCTCTCCTCTCCCCGCTCTTCCTTCCTCCTCACCCCTCTCTCCCCTCTGCCGTGCTACAGGAGAGAAGGAGAGGACGGAGGAAAGCTAGCGTGGCCTCCTACCTCGGCTTGACTCAAGGACGCGTAGACTCATTTGTCATCAGGTCCTCCGCGAGGACAGGACGCCTCGCTTCTGATGTTACGGGAACGCAGTCCAAAATTTAAGTGAATTATATTTGTTCGCAGTCGGAGCAGCCGGGGTGACGAACGCGTAGCTCCAGTCGACGATTTTTCCCCTGAGGAGGAGGTTTCCAGATTTTGAAAAATGGGGAGTTTTACTGTATGTCTGAGGGGGGACGCTCCATTTTAGAGAGGAGATGCGAGTGTGGACAGACTTGATAAACAGACACAGAGCCGGAGCGATGGCGAGGCGGGCAGCGTTCTCATTAAGGAGGCCCAGTGTTTCATCATTTCATCAGCAGTGCATTAGGCGAATTCATTTCATATTCCAAACTTTCCATCCTCCCCTCCTCCCCCTCCTCCTCACTACCTCCATCCCCAGGCCCTGTCTCTATCTTCATCTCCCTCTCTCTCTCTCTCTCTCTCTCTCTCTCTCGCTGTCTTCCCCTCATGAAGGCAGCTTACAGTAAGACGGCTTCACGATAAATAATGAAGACAGGCTGGAAAGAGAGGGACGCGAGAGAGGGGGGAGTGCAAAGGAAATAGGACAAAGAGAGAGAGACGGAGAGAAAGAGTGCAGGACAGAGAGTTAGAGACAGAGAGAGAGAGAGAGAGGCGGGGGAGCTGTGCAGTGTGGTGACTGGAGCTCAGAGTGAAAACAGTAATTTAGTGATTACAGCCCACTGCTGCCTGCATGGGAAAGGGGGAGGGGGGAATGGGGGTAGAAGTAAAGAGAGATGGGACCTCCACAGCAGGGGAAATTCCAGTCTGTTAAAACAGCACTTAAACCATTTGACCCCCGCTGCGTCCACTCCAAACTACCAAATCACACCCTCCCCAGACCAATGCTCCAAATCCCACTACCTTACATGCACACATGCAAACCCACAAACACACACACACATTATTGAATATGGTAAACATAATATTTGGACTACTGAAGGGCCTCATGAACAGTATGAATACAACGTTTACAGTCGTACATTTACAATAAATAAAAGGTAGGATTTGACCAACGTGTTTCTCTGTCAGGGCTGATAACCAGCGATGTGGAAAATAAAGAAGTACGTTTTACTCAAGTACTGTGCTTAAAGGATACATTCACTGTCCTTCATGCCAACAGAAAGTTGGATGATTTTTTTTTCCAGTCCAGCAAAACAACTTTGCAGCATTCTCCTGAACAATGGAAGTAGGTGCAGACTTGTTTTAAAATATGAAAAACACCTGAAAAAAAGAAAACATAAATTGTTCCATACAGCTCATCCAGCGTAATTGATTTCAAAAGACCTTATTTAAACTCTTGATGCACGATCGAGCTTGTGCACCCACTGCAGACAGGATGTGTGCTAAAGCTTTTAGCTCAGCAGCTACAGTGAAGATTATGGATTAAAAAATGGTGTAGATGATGTCTTTTCAAATCAATGTCAGATTTCATGGACTTGAAATACACCGGGCGAGCTGTATGGAGCCATTATATGTTTTTCAGTTGTTTTTGTAACATTTTAAAACAAGTCCCCATCTACTTCAGTTGTTTAGGAGAATGCTGCAACTGCAAAAGTTTTGCTGTGAAGCTCCAGAAATGTTTTGTGGACTACTTAACTTCACTCGACTGAATTGGCATGGGGGGAGTAGATAACAACCAAAAATTCAATTTCGGGTGAACTTATCCTTTAAGTACAATTTTAAATATGATTGTACTTGCACTTTACTTGTGTTTCTAAATTTCCTGCCACTTCGTACTTCCACCACTACACATTTCGAGTCAAATATTGTACCTTTTACTTCACTACAATTATTTGATAACCTTGGTTACTAGTTACTTTGCAGATTTAGATTAATAATCTTATTGTCTGGTGTTGGAGCCAAAGTAGCCCATTTCTTTATTAATTTATTTGATCTGCAATCTGACAAAAAAATTGCTGAATATCCCATCTAATAAACGGCCAACCCGATATTAGGTCCACTCCTAATTAAAGGCCTTTTTCATTACAGACATTTTGACTGTCTTAGTAGGAAAGGCAGAGCAGTTACTAATGATATTACAATTCAAGTATCCCATTAAGGCAATGTGACAGTGAGCCAGTGAACACTAGGGCCCTGCAACTGTGGCAGCTAAATTCAGCCATCATTGATTTTATTATTTATACCTACAACGTCCAAATATCTGCAGTGAAAACGGTGCTTTAAACCTTCACTCAGTCTGATCTAAAGCCTGACCTGTACTGGATTTTTAAGGCTGACAATGACATCAATATCATAAAGAAACATTTTGATACCTTAGTTATTACAGAAACTTAGATATCATGAGACATTTTACATGTGAAAAATAAACTGATTTCTGCAATAAGCTGCAATTTCACGTTACTTATCGACCAACATTAGCTTACAACAAGCTAATACAATGAATAATAGATTACAAGCTGTTAATATTGACCCGGCCAATTTACAAATAAAGACAGTTCAAACATTTATCTATGAAAGGATGATTTTAAGTTGCATTAGCTGTCAGATAAACGGACCAAAAGAATGTACTGTAAGTAAGACGTCTTAGAGGCTACAACTCTTCACCCATTCAGCCGGCACATCAATAATATATAACCAGCCAATACATGTTGCCTAAAATAGCATCCATTCTCAAAAGACTAATTATTTATGCATCCTAACATATAACAGATTTATGAAAGCGGGGTCATGGACAATGTGGGGCACACGCGTGACCGGTGAAGTGACCTGCGATGCGCCTGTGGACTTGAGTCACACACCAAATGCGTCTCTGTGCACATTTTGCAGCGTGGCAGACGAGCGTGCGTGCAATATGCAGCAGCGTCACAGTAATCCTCAACTTATCTGTTAAAATCATTGCCAGCATCATTGTAATTACAGAGGATCATTGAATTGCTTTTACTCCTTCCTACTGTAGACAGACAGACACACACAAACACACACACACACACAACAACAGAGGGAAAGAGAGAGAAAGAGAGAGATGTGTTGTTATTTAGTCGAATAGAAGAGGTTGCCATGGAGGGATTTGGTGCTGGAATCACATGATAATTTGTGAGATAAATTGTTTCCTTTGTGGATTCAGTTATAATCCAGCTGAACGTTTGCCACATTTGGGCTAAACTTCGCAGCCGCACAATTCATCCTCCAAAACCAGGCTTAGAGGTATGAGTGTGCATGTGTTTGTGTGTGTCTGTTTAGGGAACGCGTGTGTACAGTATGTATCCAAAAAGCGAGCTTACAGAGTGCAGTGACCCAGTTCCTCCGCCTCTCGAAGGAGCGACGCGACTGATAACCGCAGACATCTCTCTTCATGTGTGCACAGGAGCACACTTGGCTTTGACACATACAGACGGACAAGCGCGCATACGGCCACGCTTAGGAATATGTGCACACTGAGTACCCGCGCACACACACGCAGGCTGTTTAGCAGGATATTTTGGATTCAGTGCATTATCTCCAGTATTTGCTGAGTAGCGGCTCTTGTTTCAGAGCCAGTGGAGCCGCCTGTAGTTGCTTATGAATAATTAAGAGCTCCAGTCTTTCTGAGAGAGTACAAATCTAAAACACTCTTTTCTTCTCTTCTCCCGCAGATATCTCGGCGCTCTGATCCGGGCGCTCACGGCGCGTTTGTGCCGTAGCGGCCCATCAGGGTAGAATTCCCACAATCCTCTGCTGTTGCACACAGCAAATATAACAATAAGCTCATGGTAACAAGTTAGAGCGATGATCTAACAAGGTTGCAACCTTGTTAAAGACAGGGATGGTGATGAAGTTGCAGCTTTAATTTGAATGGTTTCTAGGCCGTTATAGAAACCATATGTGAAAATACACTCACATGTATACTGCATGTATGTGCTCACAGACATTTAGAGACCAGACTGGCCCTCTCCTCACCCCTCTGTCTCGGCACAACTTGGTCTTTCTGTGCACCCACATTTGAGTGATTTCTCTGGGCTGGGTGAGTGACAGATTTGCAAAGCACACCCACTCTGAACTGTAAGCCTTCAAACAAGCATCCCACCTTTTAGATATACTGCACATTATAGGGGCACTGTGTGGTTTTGGAGAAGACATTCAAACTCAGAAATTTCAATATTTACAATATTAATGAGGAATATTTTGTCCATAACTGAATAAACAAGCTGTTCTCAGAGGAAAATAAGGGCCCAAGAACACTGTTTGAAGCTAGAAAGGTGGCAGGGTCCGCCAAATACAAACAAAATAAAACAGTATGAAATAGTGTTGTCCTTTAAGGTCAGTTTGTTTATTCAGTTTATTCAGACATGAAAAGAAAGAGAGTTTGTTTAGTTAGTTTGTTTAGGCATAAAAAATCAGTCCATGAAGATATTTCTCTTTTGTTCAAAACTTCTTCCCCAAAACTACATAGTGCACCTTTAAAAATGAACCCTCTCTTGAAAGAGATGTACTTTGGGGCAGAGGTTGAACAAATCGAGACGTAGGTCTCAATAAATATGAATGTGAATGTGAGTGGGAGTGTGGATCGACCCTTCGGTGACCTTTTATTGGCCCGCAGTCGCCCCTGAGCAGGAGGTTCAGCCAATTTAATACACAAGTGCTAATATAAGATTTAATTTAATTATTCCCCCCTTCTCTATCTCACTTTTAAATCATCTCTGTCTAAAAATATTCTTCTGGTATGCATGAATTCTCTTCTGGTGGAAGTTCAGCTACCAACACATTTGTGAATGGCTTTGAACTGTGTCAGCAGTACGGCAGGCTGTAGGAAAATAAGAGATTTGTTGAAACGCTCTACGGGAGGATTGATGCAAGGTCAAGCAGTGAACAAGTTCCCTTTGAAAATATTTGTTTAAAATGCCAGTAGGAGAATGCAGAGTGTGGGCAGTGAAAAAACAAGAGCTGAGAGTGAGTCAAAGATATTAAGCCAGAGGTACAACACAGCTTACTGTATATAGTACTAAATCCTCCAACTGCAGTCCTTAACTGTAAGTACAAGAAGAGCGCAGTTATACATGTACAACACTGACAGTTTCAGCTCAGGATGTGGCGAACGGCGTGTTATAACACGGCAGTTACGGGCGTCCCTTCATGTGTTGCTGGTGTTTACCTGCAGGCCCAGCGGTTTCCAGCGGACGTTCCTGAGCAGAGCCGGCGTGGAGCTCAGGGTGTTCTGGGGTCTTTTCTTCAGTGTGAGGATGACTCCGCACGGGTCCTCTCTCAGAGCGTTGACCAGGTTCTTCAGCTGCCAGCCCACCTGAGGAGCACACACACCGGGGCTACCGAAACAACTGCTGCAAACCACCACACACGCACACCCACACACACACATGCTGTCCACGATGCACCAGGGAAACTAAAACTGCTGAGGAAAACCACCACGCACTTATACTTGGTTTTAAAAAACTGCTGCTGCAAACCACCACACACAGGTCTGAGACTACCCGTCTAACACCACATGCTACTTTTACTGATTTTTGTATATGTGCCTTTATATGCCTGTTTGATATACAGTTTAGTGGGTATCTCATACAACAGTCCTGTAATAGATCTTATCTTTATACAGTGATGGAATTTAACTAAGAACATTTACTCAAGTACTTGTACTTTACTTGAGTATTGTCTGCTACTTTATACTTCCTCTTCACTTAATTTTGGAGGACATACGTGTAAAAATATATGTACAATTTACTTTTACTTGTACTTTTGATATTTACTGTAAGTACACCTATTGCCAGAAAATTACTTTTGATACTTAAGTACATTTCATATCGCACACTATAAGACTTTTACTCTCTAATCGATATCTTTACTTTTACTCAAGTATGACTTTTGGGTACTTTTCACAACACTGCCTTCATGAAGGTTATGATTAGGCAAAGGGACATTTCATTGAAAATTTAATGTCACCATTATCCAGTCCTGCATAATTGCGATTCACTATACTATCCCGATTATCATCATAATATTCCTAAAACTTCAAAGAAAAACTAAAATTGCAGTAAAACATACTGGAGTAACTTCACAGAGAGGACATGTTGCATTTTTAGTGAAAAACAATCACAGAATCTTAAATAAGTAATCATAAATCATAAGGTCTTGTGCGGTAACTTGTTTTTATGAGGGACACAATGTGCAAGCTGAGACTTCAGCCATGGTGACAGGCTTAGGGCAGCTCAAAACAAATCAGGAAACCAATAAAGGACTATACATCAGCCGGATAGACAGGTTTCTCTAGTCATTCATGCAAGGATATTGATGACTATCCCGATAATTTAATTTCTCCATGATCAACTTATTGTTTTTTTATCACGATCCAAAGTAAAAATCTTTTATCGTCCCGTTCCTAGTTATGATGCTATGACGTTTTTGTTGACTGACAGGTGCAGCTAATATTTTGAAAGCTGACATCTTGGGGCACAGAAGAGGCATGGATAAAATGCATGACATGCCAATTATGAACCATGTTAGCCATTTTCACACAAAGATAACGTCTGCAGCGAGCCCAGCTGATCAGCCATGAACTAACAAGGTGCTGTCAAATTTGCCGTCCGACTGTCAGAGAGGTGTCCTGTTGAAGAGCTGCTACGTAAAAATGATGTTTTTTCACAGCACTCCACACTGAGCTAGGTCACACAGATACTGGTATTGAAAGGATGCACATTTTTATATTTTTGACTGTTGTATTCTGATTTTTAAAGCGCTTTCTAATTAAAAAAGGGAACGTAGATTTATCTTGCTGCTTGTATTCAATTATGAAAATGTAGCCGCGTTCAGTTCTATTAATAAAATTCAAGAGCTGTCACGAGTCTGACTCACTTGAAATCTTGCTCAATGTGTCCCTTGTAATATTATATTCCCAGCTAATGTCCAAAAATGATAGCCTCCATCAGCGATTGACATTGTCCGTAACTATTTGCATTTTATTTAACACTATGTGTTCATTTTTCCCAATTCGAAGCGGTGTTAACAGTACAAACAACAGCAACGACAGAGAAGGAAGGTGTAGAAAATATGAATATAAAAATATATAATTCCAGACTCTCCTTGTATTATAAAGTAAATTCATACATTCTAATGACAGAATAAGTCTGTTATATTGCATTGGATGCTGTATATCGTAAATGTGTGGGTATTAAAGTGTACTGCAAGGATTCAAGGATCAAGGCAAGAATAAATATCACTGTCTGATATGGATCCACATGCAGATTAAAAATAATTTCACCACCATGACTCAGACAAGCTGCTTTTGTTCCCTCTACAATAAATCTTCACCAAACTACACTTTGTGCCTGACAGTACAGCAAGACGCTCCCACAATGGACCACACAGTCCCAGTACCACTAGTCTGAAAACACGTCACATTAAAACAAAGCCTCGCTTAGTCAGTGCGGTTCAGTTCTGAGGACGACAGCGAGCTGGTAAAAGAGTAAGAAAGGACTGCTGACTGTGAAGTTTTTGCTCGTGGTTCCGGCCAGCCTGTCTCCAGAGCTCACAGCACTCGTCAGGCCATTGATTGGCTACACTGGTCTCGGCTACTGGAAGTGTCCTCAGAGGCCACCACGCTCAGACACACACACTCACCCACACAGAGACAGCACCGCTCTGACCTTATTCCTGACATAATGATGACCAGCCTGTGTCAGCCTTTAGCGCCCTGTCTCCTGTTCTCTTTGGCCCAGTTCAGGACTCTGGGTTCAGCCAGCGTTCAAAAGCAGCAAGAGCCGCCACGGATGTAAGGTACTGCTGAATGTTTTGTCTTGCCCCTCCTACTGAAACAAATGGAGGTTTACGAGGACTCGCCGGGACTACGATCAGTCATTTGTGATTCGATTTATCAATTTAAACTGTTTGAGAGTGAATCATTCCCTAGTGGCAGAAATAGGACCATGTATTTCACTGACATTTTGATATGTGTACTGATGATCAGACACCGTGTGGTCAGACATTTACCTCTGCACATTGGCCTCTTCATTTAAGGAATAGTTTGACATTTTGGATATATGCTTATTGCTTTCTTGCTGACTTAGATGAGAACTCATATCTGCCCGTGCCTACCAGCACCTCTAAATCTAATGCCGTTACACCAAAATGATCACATAAATGTGCTTCGTTTAACACAGGTAACAAGCTAAAACAACTGAAAATAGGTGACTGACTCTTCCCATTGCCATGAGACGAATTTGCCTTCTTTTTTTTCTGTTGTGTCTCATTCGACATCACAAACCTGCAGGAGAGCAAGGAAGAAGCTGAAAGCAGCATGAAGGCCAGTGACAATGTTGCTGTGGCTACTTCTTTTAAATTACTTTTACATCCTTCTCTCTCTCAAACTCAAGAGAGACAAATGTCCTTAAATTCAACACTGTCATAGCCCGAGTGTCATATTTCCACTGCTGCCAATTGGAGCAGGAGCTGATTAATACCTACAGACTATTGCAGAGTCGTTTGACCTGATATTTAATGCCAATAGTTTTACCCTTTCCCACTGAAGACTAAAGCCAGATGTTAGTGGGTGTTACTGGGTCCAGTGTGAAAGTGGTATAACTAATTATTAACACATTATATCTTGTTTGTTAAACTTGCTCTGCCCCGCTGCTTCCAGTATCTATGCTGAGTTAAAGGATTGGCCACTCGTGCATTCATATTCACAACAAAATAGGGGGCAGCATATCGCCAGAGTAACCAGTAGCTAGTTAGCTCAGTTAGCTGTGAAGCTAGCGGTCCAGGCTGGGAGCGTGGAGCACCAGTGAAGTGTTGGTGCTTACACTGCCAGCAAAGGAGCTCTAAACCCGACAGGCCTGGGCTAGCTGGTTAGCATGCTAAACATTGCAACACAATACATTGATGTCATAACGTCAAAACACTTGTAAATAAGTAAATAAGCGTATTTCCCAAGTTGTCAAACTATTCCTTTAACAAAAGAAGTTCTTCAAGCATTTTGCTTAAGTTTCATAAACTTTCAAACAATCCCCGGCCTCAGACGGGGAGAGAATTCATTAATCTCTGAAGGAGTACGACATTTTCCCACCAAAGGGAAACCCTTAATTAACTGAACCAACAGTGACCTGGACTGGATCTCGATCACGCTAAACTCCTCAACCCCCATTAGATCCACCTCGATGGTGAACAGCACACGGCGCATGTTAACAGCAGATTTAAACCCATCCTAACCGGGCCAGTTTAGAACTGTTCTGTTGTGCAAATACTCAGAGAGCAGAGAGAAACAGTCAGAGACCTACCAAAATAATAATAGAGCATAAACTGCTGCTGGAGAGGTTTTTCAAATCCCCGGGGTCTTCATTATTTTCCCAGATGCTATTACCTCCACATAATTATGTTGCCTCTTCAAACAATCAGTTTGTTATTTGAGCAAATTCCACATTTTACCTCAAAAGAGAAAGCTGAGCTAAAAACACTGTGAGTCCTGTTTTGAAGTGGGTCTCAAACAGAAGCTCATGCATAGACATGAAGGCAGTGCTGTTGCTAAATACGTGGGATAGGCCTACATAATGATTCTGTAATGTAATGGAATTTGTTCATTCAATATTCACACTAATCTCATTTTTAAATATGGAGCCTCGCTAGATAAACTTATCAGGCGTGATGTTGACAGAGAGTTTGCCGGTGGTGTGTATCCATCTTCCCTTTTCAGCAGCTCCATTTAGGGTTGAAAAAGACCTATATTGACTAGAGACTTCCCTCTTCTGTTCCCCCCTCATTTTCTTTTCATCCTCTTCCTTTTCCCCCTGACTCCCTTTTTACTTCCTCCTCCCTTTTTTTGCCTGACTCTCATCCCAGCATCCCCTGACTGCTGCTTCTCCCCCCCTTTACCCCATCATACACTCACTCACACACACATACACACACCTCTGCCTCCCCCCCCCTGCTTATCTCCTCCCCCAGAGTGAGGGATCAGAGTGGTGAGGGTCTAGCTGTGGGAGTAATGAGGGGTTGGAGCTGAGAGCCTAGCAGGGTGCGATCTGCACTGTCACCCGCAGGAGAGAGAGAGGGAGAGAGATAACACGCAGCTCCCTAGCGCGTCAATCAACGCCGCTCCCCGTGCACGCTTTCGCATGAGCGGCACCTATCGAGACGCACGAGGAAATACTTACGGGTAAAAAAAGCACACAAAAGACGTCTGCACGCACAGACACAAACCTCTTTTTTCCCACCCTCCTCCTCAGAAATCTCTCAAATAAACGCTGGAACAAATCGTTTGTGCCAGAGCTGACAGCGCAGGCAATAGACAGCGCGCTCAATCACATGCTCTCACAAGGCACCCGTTCCATTTAAAATGGCTGCCCATTTTTGTGCTTCCCTCTGATGTGATGAGTCGAAGGCAGAAATGCAACTTATTCAAGTCGGAAAAGTGGAACATGAGTTCACATTTCAGAACCAGACGCCTCCTTCAGGGGTTTCTTACGACAATGGGAACAAATTCCGGAAAGAGTGCGCTGACAATCACGCCGGACTGAACAAAGGTCTTGTAACAATCGTCCTATAATCGGCTCCCAAAGCAAGTCTAATTAGCCTACATAGCGACACAGGCACAGGACAGGAAGCACCATGGCGGCAGTGGTGGTGGTGGTGGTGGTGGTGGTGGTAGCAGACATCGTGTACCTTGACATCTCCTCAACATAGCACAGAATGGAGAGCAGAAGACAGTTTGCTGTATGTATTCACACACGGAGAGGACTTCCCTGTGACTCTTCACGACCACAGTGTTGAGTTTGGGAGCTTTTCGACTCACCACTGTCTGGTGGTTGACTTGGATCACCTCGTCGCCTGCGTGGATCTTCTTACACAGGTCTGCTGGAGACTGCGGAGGCAGAAATTGAAGAAGAAAAGGACAATGGAAACAAAGTCAGGATACATTAAAGTGCAGATGCACTGTCAAAGGGGAACTTGAGATCACAGAGTGTAGATGGTGGAGCGTAGAGCTTCAGACTGAGTGAAACCAAAACTCACATTCTCTGTTGTTCCGGTGATAACGTGGAGTCCGTCATACGTAGATTTGATATACATCCCCTGAAACATAAGCAGGGAGGATTCAGTATAGAGTACACAGGGAAATGTATGATATGATATTTGAGACTGTACTCATGGATGGGTAACAAATTAAAGAAATATCGAGTAAAGACAGGAAAAGGCAGGTGTTGCAAATTGACACAACCTTTATTATTTATTTCTTAGCCCTATGCAATGGAGAGACTTGGATTCAGTAAAAACACTGAACACTGAAATAGTTTGAACATGTTTTCACCCCCACTGACTATGACAAGTCATAATATGCATATATTAGCATTGGTGCTATCAATGTTGTCAAATGGTTGTGGTTTGGTTAGGTTTACGCAGAAAAAAACTTGGTTGGGTTTAGGCTCCAAAACTACAACTACAGTTTTAAGAAAAGGTCATACTTTGGGTTAAAATAACGACCTTCAGTCTCCTTACTCACGTAATGTAAGTAAACATATTTACAACCTGTCTCCTTTATAAATGTTAATGCCTACAGTTGTGCCAGGGTTGTTCTTAGTCAAGTGGTTAGAGTTAACACACTTTGTGAAACTGTCTCAGACTCTCTCTGCCAGTTTGACAGACAGTACAGGTGTTAGACATGTTACAATATTCCACACCTCAGAAGCTCAATTGGTAGAGCGTGCACCACAAGTACGGAGCCTGTGTCCTCGCCACTGCGGCCCAGGGTTTGAATGCAGCCTGTGGCTCTTTGCCGCACGTCATCCCCGCTCTCTCTTCCCATTTCCTGTCACCACTAACTGTCCTATCGCATTAAAGCCATGAACACACCAAAAAAATCCACATCCCTCATAGTCCTGCTCAGTGGACAAGGGGTTTGAACATAAGGCTCATGAACACTGGATCAGCTGTTCAAATCCTGACTATTAACAAGGCAGTGCAAGGCAATTTCCAGCAATAGGCATTTCAGCTTTCACACTATTTTCGGCAATAAATGCATTTTTCTAGTTTAAAAACACCTTACAAACGGGACGCAAACTCCGGTCTTTAAAGGGAACCTCCAGGGCCCCCTCCAGCCTCCCACTCGGACTTTCTCACTCTTGTACACAAGAGGGGTGCCTCAAAAAGTAAGGCTGCTGTGTTTGACAAGTTGGGAGGGAGAACCGGCTGGAAAACCTAAATGAATTCTAAATGCCATTTTACTTGTGAAGACTTAAGTTGGATTTGTCCTTTGGGGACTTTCGACTTGACCATATGATTTAAAGATGCTATTTATAATAAAAGTTAAGACGGGTCGAGTTGGCCGCCATCCCAAAGCGTTTTTATTTGACGAGTTGGGAATGAGACTCAAAAATCTACTTTAAAGCTGCGTTTAGTTCAGGGGCAGCGAAACGAGCTGAAACCAGAACACTATCATATTAAGTATGACCTGATAAAGTTGTTAAGGCATATGAGGCAAACATTTGCCTGTTTACTCATCTAGCAGACATGGAACAACATTAACAAGCATTTTGTGTCTGACTTTTATGCTAAATGTCCCATTATATTAAGTAACTAGTTGCTAACTTTGTCTTTTTGCTGGTCTTTGGTGCTGTCGCATAAAGTGGTTTAATCACATCTTCTTTTTATTGTTTTATTTTACTACTGAAATCACCCGCTGGCTGTTGAATACAAGGTTGTGGACAGTAGAGTTTGTGGTCTATTTGGTTTATATGAAAACATTGCTTGGTGCATCTCTAAAAACAGCTCTGGATACATGTGTGCGCATGTCAGTTGTGTCCTTACCAGCCCTTCGCTCGGCATGATGCTGGTAAGGTGGACCACCTCCAGGTGGGCCGACTGGGAGACCAGAGAGTCCGACGACAGAGAGATGATGTGGTCGCATATCCCTGCTAAAGTCTTACACTGGAGCAGGCATCGGAGTTAAAGGGAGCAGGAAAAGAGAGAGAAAGAGAGAGAGACAGTGACAAGAAGAGAAAGACAGAAAGTTATTGAGATTGGTTTTGGTCCACGAGGGATGCTTTGACCTAGCTGGAGGAGGTGAAACAGAAATCATTTCATCATATTGTTCCACATCGCCACTTCTATCACTCCAGCACACAAACTGTTTCCTGTCACAGTCTGTCCACAGGCATGCCCACAAGACACT
Source organism: Pagrus pagrus (assembly GCF_965226575.1). NCBI lineage: Eukaryota > Metazoa > Chordata > Actinopteri > Spariformes > Sparidae > Pagrus > Pagrus pagrus. The sequence continues at coordinate 16,178,172 of NC_140189.1, read as the reverse complement.
GTCACAGACAGAACAACACATCACCGATACCAGCCAACCCCGAGGTGCCCGCATGACATTTTCTAACATCTAAATTACAGAGCACAAATTCAATTTGCTGGTATCTGCTTTTTTTTTTTTTTTTTAGGGAAGATAAGGGCTATTTTTGCCTTCATGTCAACTAAACAAACACTGACAGTGGTTAGATTATTTGTCCTGTAATTTTTCTTACACTGCACTTAAATTCCTGAGTATTTTCTGGGCAAATACGGCAAATAAAAAGCAGGGCTTCACCTCGCCTTTGTTCTAAATAAACCTTGGCTGTTTTTCAGGCTATTTGTACTGCATGGTCACGCATGCAAGTTAATTTATCATCAGCAACATCTCGGCCTTCTAATCTTGGCTGACTGACTGCAGCAGGCGTACGGAGACCGTTACCCTCCCTGGTTATCCTGCCTCATTGCATCGCCGCTTGGTGCACAGACAGACAGACACACACACACACACACACCACAAACACACACACAAGACATGCATGTAAGAGAGTATATGTTGGCTACATTCACACAAACGGCATGACAGTGATGAACCCTGCATAAAATAATCTTCTGATCGCAATCCTAATGAGCAATTACCGGATTATAGTGATGAAATGAACAGAGATCATCAACACACACACACACACACACACACACACACACACACACACACACACACACACACGGTGCAAGCACTCTCTCTCTCTCGCACACACACATTATAGCTCAGAGCCTATGATTCATTCAGTGTGAGAGAAAAGGTGGAGGATCTTCAGTGAGCTGGCTATGTGATGCTTATGCTCTCTCTTTTTCTCTCTGTCTCATACACTGTCTCTCGCTCACACACACACACACACACACACACACACACATACACACACACACACATAAATATACACACCATCCTTTTCTGGGTCAGTTATCTGAACATCACGCCGCCTGTTTAGTTTTCCTGTTTATACAGTAATGTTATGTTCTAGTCAACGTGTCCACATTACGTAATGGGATACCCAGGACTCAGCTGCAAACACCAATTTGAAAAAAACCTAAAGGGGAAATGGATGAAGAGGTAAGAATTAAGCAAGGGGAAAATATATCTAATCCCACCTATAGAGCCATTAAAAGCATGTGAAGTCCCCAGCTGGAAACCACAGCGCGGGACAATGTTGTGGCTCTGCTTGTGTCCCTCTTTGATCAGCGGACTAATAGTCTTGACCTGGGATTAACATGGGCCGAGAAACAAAAGGCCAGTAACCAGCGTGGAGACTCTCAACTCCTCCAGCTCCGACACACCCAGCCTTGATCTGACACGCCTCCGGAGAATCAGAGCGCAGATTATAGGGAAGTTAACTTATGTGGCTGGCTGGCTGGAGTGAGATTTAAGAGCAGTCAAACAGAAAGCCAGACATAGTATGCTGCCAAATGGATTAAGCACTGGCTGCACACACACACACACACACACGCACAACCTCTCCACGTCCACCACCTCCCTCCAAAGCGTTCTCTGTCACCCTTTCTTCCTCCTCGCACCTTCTTTTACATGCTAACACACACCGTGCGTGGTTGTGTAATGCATCGTCTCCACATGCACACAAATATAAACCGGACCCGAGACACAGAGAAAGATGGGGAGAGGGAGAGAGGAACAGAGAGGCAGGGAGGTTGGGAGGGAGGGAGAGTCCGGGAGGGAAAGGGGAGAAAACAAGGGAAAGAGAAAACACACAACTAGGACAGTCTTATGTAATTCCTCTCATCCTTATGCATGCATGCACATAAAAACACACACACTCATACACACTTCACGCTCCATCAGACACACAGACTCACACATGCTCATATCTTATCTCGCTCTTCTTTCTCTATCTCACACACACACACACACACACACACACACACACACACGCACACACACTATCCCTGTCCATCTGATTGCTGCAGGCCGTAGTCTGAAGGAGAGCAGAGTAGCAGTGAGTTTTGCATTATTGAGGAGAAGCTGACAAACCTACAACCACCACTACAGCAGCTACGACACAGCTGACCTGAGCACTGAACAGTGTCTGAACCCCCATCCTGGATGCACACTGGAGCCGCTCTCATAGGAGTCTGTTTGGATCAACTCCTGTACATACATTACTTCAGTAATACCATTGTCTATAAGACTGTATAGGTCTGGTATCTGAAATGTGTACTTCTGTAATGCTGTAAAAAACAAACAAAAAAAAAACATTAAAGAAGCATTAAGAGCAAACTGTCTGATTTTCACTTATTATGCATCCAGTCCTTTCAGAGTATCTACAGTTATTTATATTACTGTAATAACTAATGCATTAACATGTTTGCAGTATAACGATGGTGTGGTTGACATGTGGTTCATTGTAAGTACCTGGACTAAATATTTCATTAAGCTTATATTATGATTAGATAGTCTCGATCTATGAAAACACATTGTAGGCCACTGTGAAGTATTATTTACCCTGACGAATAGCCTGTTTGAGAAAATGCACTAGATAACATTTCATCACTGATTTAATAATGTTAGTTATTAGCAAGTTATTAGTTAGCTATAAGTCAGTCGCAGTAGGCCTAGATATCATTTGAGTAGGCTAGTTACTACTTACTAGGCTAGTTAGTTAGTTAACAATAAGTAAGCATCCTATCTAGTTAGTTAGTCAGTAAGCAGATTAGTTAGCTTCTTAGTTAGTTAGTTAGTTAGTTAGTTAGCATATTATCTTGTTAGCAAGTTAGCTGATTAGTTAGGCTACCTTACTATCTCATTGGCTATTAAGTTAACAGTTGCCGCCAGTTGCTTCCCATCTAGTCAGCGAATTAGTTCGCTTCCTAGCTAGTTAGCAGATGAGTTACCTTCCTAGCTAGTTTGCTAGTTAGCAGATTAGTTACCTTCCTAGCTAGTTAGCAGATTAGTTACCTCCATAGCTAGTTAGTAAGTTGGCAGATATAAGTCAAACTAATCCAGTTAGCATCCTATCTAGTTAGTTATTAGATTAGTGAGCTCGTGAGCTATTTAGTAGATTAGTTAGGTGATAAGTAGCTAGCTAATTAGTTAGCATTTCTGTATCATCAAGAAAGATGATACATTGGACAAGTGCACTTTTCTTTTACCAAAATGAAATACTGTTCTGTTTTAAAATTAAGTGGTAAAATACCAGATCTCAACTGTGTATCATCTTCGGGTCCTTTGTGTGTGTGTGTGTGTGTGTGTGTGTGTGTGTGGATGTGTATGTGTGTGTGTGTGTTCCTATATGTGTTGTGTATGATTTTGTGGCAGTTTCACTTCACCTCGACTTTCTTAATTTCTAAAACACATAGTAAACAACGATCAGCAAGCGAGCAGCATCTAAAAACAAACGCCTCCTCCTCTCTCTCTCCCTTCACGCTGTCTCCCTATTTCACACATAAACCTCCCACACATAACAGACTTAGTCATGTGTAGCCTTTAGTCTGGCACCCAGGGTTTTGTGTGTGTGTGTGCGCACACATATGCACCGCCATTTAAAGATCTGAATTTGCCTGATGTCACTGCCCTGTGTCATTTACAGGCCTGTACCAGCAGCATCGGTTCCACAACCAAAAAGCTGAGGGGGGAGACCTTTTGACAGGAGGGACATCGCATCAGAGGGAGAGCAACATCTCAAACACATGCGTATGATTGGTATGATGGTATAGTTTGTAGAAATATGTCATATAATTTGGTATGTAGCACACACTGATAACAGAGAACATCTCATCTGGGACTTTTTTCTTGGCATAAAATGCTCAGATATGTTTCTGTGAGCTCCCCCTGCCAACATTTTATTTGGTTTCCTCCACCTGACCTTGGATGGCAGCAGGAAGTGTCCCAATCCAACTGTCAGCCTGGATCAGACACTAGCTGCTCACTCGGTTTCAAACGTGGACGCAGACAGTTCTCCGTCATACATGCATGCACGCTCACACTCACTCACACATGCAAGCGCGTGCACACACACACACACACACACACACACACACACACACACACACACACACACACACACACACACACACACACACACACACACACACAAGCTAAACTGTGTTTAGCTCAGGCCTCAGGCTCACTTGCACTTTAACATGAACACAAATAACACACAGTACTCTGGCATGCAAACACACACTCCCACGCTGAAAAACGTGTACATAGGCAAGAACACATACATATATTTTTCAGCCTTGCCTCTTCAGTGTGTTTATTTAAAAAAAGACAGTTTCTACCAGTGCAAATAAGATTTTATTAGAGCACGGTTCAACATTTGGGTTTGCTTTCTTAGATGACATGATAGACACCACTGTCACAATGAGCTTAGCTTAGCAGAAAGACTGGGAACAGGGGAGAACTGCTAGTGTGTCTCTGTCCAAAGGAAACAAAATCCATCTACCGGTACCTCGACAACTAAGTTATTAACATTTAATTACCATGTTATGTCTTGTTATGGGCCTGGTTGCCTGGCAACTGTTTCCATTGATGCACTTTTACACTTTGATTTTGTATAGATTAAAAATATGGTATGTTGCTTTGTACAATAAGTCAGCACCTAAGAATATGTTGCATATAAAGCTTTGCAAGCTTGTGTGTGATGTGACAATCAGACTAGCATGGCCATGTTGGGACTTTAATAGCTGTCATTGTGCCTCTTCCCCAACAACTTTGAGTCATTATTGATATTTTATAAAAATTTTACATTTTAAAAGAAAAACTTACCACATGGAGAATCTTGTTCTCTGTCTCATACACAGTGCAATCCTGTAAAAGAAGAAGAAGACGGAAAGTAGAAGAAGAAGAAAACATGAGATGGGGAAACATCTAAGTGAACATCCGCACAGAAGCTCAAATATCTCTCTCCTCCAAATATAACAAGTAGGAAAGAAGAATAAGAGAAATGAGACGGGCAACAGGAAGAAGGATAGATGAGTTCTTTGTCGATTGAGGACATCAGCAGTCAGCTATTTTATTTCTAACCTTCCCATTATGCTTAGTATATTTTAATCCAGGCAGACTGAAACATTGGATTGACCAGTTCTGGATCGACTCTGCTTCCTGGAGCTTCGCGAACCTCTGCAGGATTTAGAAACTACATTATTTGAACATGACAGATTGTTATTTAACGATAGCTGATAGTTAATCTATTTCTGGGAAAGCAGCCCACTGAATCCACCAGATGTGCATGGTAGCAGCTAATTCATCTGTTTGATGCATTAGTGCGGTCAGTGCTGCCACCTTTGTCTGTCACGCTGCACCCTGGCAGCCACATGTTCATTTGGCCTATTGTGGGCCCACGGTGGCCCTTTTCTCCTCCTTCTCCTCTGGCCCTTGTAAGAGGGGATGGGTGTTATCTGCTCAGCTCCAGGACTCACTCTGGGCACACGTACAAACACACTCTCACACACTCTAAGCAGGCTCTTACAGGGTGGACATGGATGGGGGCCAGAAGAGCAGACATAGTTTCTGCCCAAACAATGAGATTTCTACGGTATCAGGGTATGTATGCATGCAGCCACAGTTGTATTTATTTTCAAAGTGCATCTGTGTGTGAAAGTGTAGTGAATCTACAGAGGGGGAGCAGAAGCAGGACAGGAAATGAAGGACTGACAGACCCCTAGTTCATTCTCCATCAGGGCCCACAAGTGAGGCAGAGGATGAGGTCTAACAGTGAGTCAATGAGTACTTTGCCCAAGGCTGTTACTGGGTGATACTCGTCCCATCAGCCACGCTGCAAACAGCCTGTGGCAGTGGACATATGTTCCACTCATAATCAAATCTATTGAAAAGAGCTATAGACCAGAACTAGCTGCATCCATATTGACGTGTCCAATCCAAACACACTTTAGTTTTGCCCTTCCAATTCAAATCACGACCTGTATTATATGAGTGTAATGAATATGGACACATGATGGATTGTGTGATGCATGCATCCCGTGTGTTTGTGAGTGAGTGAGTGTGTGTGTGTGTGTGTGTGTGTGTGTGTGTGTGTGTGTGTGTGTGTGTGTGTGTGTGTCTGTGTGTGTGTGTGTGTAAGCACCTGTTGTACAATAGTAGTTAATTCTAGGCAGAGCTGCACAATGTTGTTCTTCAGTAATGAATACTCTGTCACACTGGCAAACGGAGACCTGAAGCAGACAAAAAAGAGAGAAAATGTTAATAATCTGATAAATGAATCTGAGACCTTAAAGGTGCATTATGTAGTTTTGGGGAAGACATTTTAATCAGAAGAGAAAGATCTTTAGTGACTGATTATTTTGTGCCTAAACAAACTAAATAAACAAACTCATTTCCTACTGTTTTACTTTGTTTATATTTGGTGGACCCTGCCACCTATATTGCTTCAAACAGTGTTCTGGGGACCTTATTTTCCTCTCAAAACAGCTTGTTTATTCAGTTATGGAAACGATGAATATTTCTGACTTCGTATTATTACCTCATTAATCTTGTAAATATGAAAATTCTGAGTTTGATTTCTTCTCCAAAACTACAGAGTTTCCCTTTAACTTAACTTTTGTGGAACCTCAGGTAAGATTACTGATCATGATCTCATTCAAAATTGTTTTGTTTTTAATAAATGCTTCTGTCTGTCAAGAGCTCAAAGCTAAGTATAGTGTTTTTTTCTCCAGGGTGAAACGGGTCTAAAAATCACACTTTAAGCATGTAAATGTGAGCAAAGCACATTCGCTTAATATATTTAAAAAGAACAAGTTCTTTTTGAGGAAGTTATTTATTCCATATTGGTGTTTTTATTATGCTCCTTTCATTTATTTGCTAACAGTGTGATTTTAAAAGCTGTGTTAGAGCAGTGAGAGGGACAAATAAAAGCTATTATATGCTCCTCTCAGAGCACAGGAGCAAGTGATAAAGACAAACAACAATATTTGATTTTATATCGCGGCCAGAAGGCTGTGCAACCCGGAGATCTACTAAGGCTCAACATCGCTTTATTTGTATGTGTTCAAATGTGTTCGTTATATGGTTCCTTCAGCCGAAAACACACACACACAAAAAATCTGGCCTTACTCATTTATGCATTATGTTACTGTATGTAGTCAAAATAACAGGAACACCTGATAATAAACTGCAGCCCCACAATACAAACTACCTCTGTGAAGCATGATGTTCAATCTTCTGTTTAAACTTTGTGTCAGAGGGAGACTTTAAGGTGTTCCCATTATCTTGTCCATTGGCTGAAGTGGCCTGTGCAGTTAATAACAGATGTACTTGCTCCAAACAAACCCATTGTTGAAGTTGTGTTCAGTAAAATAAATGTTCTGAATATTAACATTCTGACAATTTAAAGGAATAGTACAACATTTTGGGAAATATGTGTATTTACTTTCTTGTGGAGAGAAAGACCAGGCTGGAAACCGTAGACACTTAGCTTAGCACAAAGACTGGAAACAGGGGGAAGTGACTAGCCTGGCTAGCTCTGTCCAGTCTTAGTAAGCTTGGTTAACCCGCTGCTGACTGAAGCTTATATTTTATGGACAGATATGAGAATGATGAGAATTAAGGATATTGTCCAAAAAAATAAAGGTCAAACTCTGAAAGTGGTTTTACAGCCTCAGGTGTGGTCTCTACCTGTCGAGCCAGGCTAAGAGGTTCTTGGCTGCACCGATCAGATCCACCACCGAGGTAAGAAAATCATTGGGTAGCCTCCGGGACGCTCGTCCATCGTAGTGTCCGCCCCTCCGCCGGCCAAGGATGAAGTTCTGGAGGTTCTTCGCTGAAGCGTTCAGCTTGTGGGACAGAGTCCGGAGGTTCTCTGTCTCGAGGCCGTAGTTCTGTGGGAAAAACAGAAACTTATCAGACGTTTTAAAAAAGCTTGTCTACAGCAGTGTTATGGTTTGCGTTTTCACTCGCAACCCAATGTGTACATTCACACTTCACATCTATTTTCTTCCCTTTCATTCATGTAATTACCTTGACTGTGTATTGGGGCTATGAGCACTGCCAAAGCGCGAGTGACCTACATTCAATACTGTACCTGAACGCATCTCCTGTAGAGGGCTGGAGCTGCTGCTCCTATGCTAACGTGCTGCTTTTGCTAAGCAGGCCGTGTCAGAAATAACTGATTTGAGGTTATTTGTGGCACTGATTTGTCTGATCAAGGGTTTAAGGATTAGTTTTCAATTTTGTCAATCAATCAATCAAGGAATTAGATCAGAAGGTCGATACTACAATCATATTTCTGTGTTAATTCTGATTGAGCTGGATTCAGGCCATGGTTAGTTTAGCCTAAATACTGGTGGCTGGGGGAAACAGAAAGAGGAAAATACGCCTACTAGCACCTGTTTTGCTTATAAGTTCACTTGATTGAATTTTATACACAAAAACAACTATAGTACAGCACCTGGCAGCCTCGTACAACTCACTGCACCCTGCTGTTGTTCATCAAGTCATACCACACAACTCCCCACAAACTGTTATTTTGAGCTCAGGGATGTTGGAAGACCCATTTTTTAACTTTGGAGACAACAAGGCTAGCTATCTACCTCTGCTCCTAGTCTGTATGCTAAGCTAGGCTAAATGGCCCCTGAATCTAACCCCATGTTTAATGCAAAGACATGAGATAGATACTGATGTTCTCACTTACTCTCAGCAAGAAAGCAAATGAATATCCTCACAGTAGGGCTGGGCGGTATGGCCTCCAAATAATATCACAATATTTTTAGGCCATATCGCAATATATAATAAATACCTCCATATTTTGAAATCTTCTCAAAAGCACTTCATATTTATAGGACTATATACTATATACCTTATTTTTGACCAAGAAGGCCCTTCTTCGATATCAGTATTGCAACAATACTTGGTACAATACTCACAAAACATTAACACACTGAGATTTCTGATACATAATCATCAGTAATGTGGATATAATGACTAAGTGGGTAACGACAAGTAGTAGAACAAGTAGAACAGTCCGGTAAGTTCAGAAAATGACGTCACTTCACTGAGATGCAGCCTTTGAAAGAGTCGCGTGACTGTTGCAATATATTATGGAATGGATGCAACATAACTCACACATGTGTACATGTATCTCTCTGGATAAGGATGATATTTATATATTTAAGTTGAACAGAGATATCTTTTGTGATTCATACTATCTCTGAAATACCATGAGCATTTTCATAAAACAGCAACTCTCTGCGCTAACACAAGAACGCCAAGCTGGTCGAGTAGCCCATTACTGCACTGTGACCCTCACACACACACACACACACACACACACACACGAGCAGACCCACTGAGCCACATTGCACTACGTCCCAAGGCACCTCTAGTCATGTCCTGCCTGACAGAGCCTGATTCCTGCTGACACAAAGGCTACACACACACACACACACACACACACACACACACACACACACACACACACCCTTGTATAGCCAGATGTACAGGCTTAGCTAGACGTATCTATTCCTCCTCTGCCTCTAGATCTATTCTACACAGTCACGACCACAGTGACTACAAAGGAGAGAGGGTTTCACTGTGGCAGCGAAGAGAGAGAGGGAGAGAGAGAGAGAGAGAGAGAGAGAGAGAGAGAGATGAGGAACTAAAGAGGCAGAAGACAAGAGGGAGAGAGAGGAAGAAAAGAGCACCCAGCTATGCATCTCACTGAAACTGGGTCATGCATACACTGCGTTCTGTATAATCTTCTGTTTTCTGTGTGGATGTACATGAACTTGGAGCGTACATGTTTGCACAGCTGTAATTAGCCTGTCCTATGATTCGATCTGAAGCTGTGTGCGGCGGCTCCCTCCGGGGGGACGGAGTGTTGAGACGAAGCGGGGGAATAATGCCCTGCGTCAACTGTCTGAATGACTGTGTGTGGAGAAAGAGAGAGAAATAATTTGAGCGGTGCGTGCATATGTGCGCCCGTGTGTGTCGAATCAATACAGTAAGAGGGCGATGCCATTAGAGCAACCACCCCTCCACCTTCATGTCGATGTGGTTGCCATAGCAGCCATGTGTGGAGTGGCCTCTCCTCCATGCTGATATTTCTGCCATTGTTCACAGAATCACGCTCAGGCATCGTTGATGAAATGTGTATGAAAGGAGGGCTTCGCCATTAAATCCTTTTCTTTTCAAAAGTACAGCTTTATTCAGTCTCTATGAATCAAGATATTATTGATCGTGCGTGTGTTGCTCACAGCGTGGAAGGTGTGGGTTCACTGCTCAACTCGGGCAGATGAGCGTTGTATAATGATATACATGTACATTAAAATTTCTTATTTACCCAAAACAAGTCCAGATACATTTTTCCAGGATAGGGCACTGGGTCCAAAATGAAACCAGTGCTTCTTCCCATAATGGTCGAATAACAGCTGCTTAAAAACAGAATACAGATTATGAAGCTGTGCATGGTTTTGATTTGTTTGCAATGGCCTTTATGGGACTGTTTCAAACAAAGTGTTTCAATTTAACCCTTGAGCAACAACTAGAAAACAAACCGCTGGTGGACAAAACATGGTGAAGTGCCCTGACCTCACTAGAAATATATCACACCTTGTGGTGTGCCTCAAACATCCTGAGTCCACCACTGACACAAACTGATCAGAATCCCCTGTAAAAATACACACACCTGCAAATTATCGCAATGGAAAAGGATTAAAGAAGTGTTGAGTGAGTGGAGGGCTAAGACGATAATGGGGGGCGCTACTTCAACATTCAACATTCTTCTAAACTTCCCTGTATTTCCTGTCTAATTAGCTCAAATGTTCAAATGCAGATGAAAAGGACTATAAATATAAATCGTGGCCAACCATTTAATAACATTCACATAACCAAAAGGATTTTAAAATCAGTTTGGAGTCACACAGGGAAGCATTGAAAAGGACCCAACATAGAAAGCTGACTCAGAGTACAGGAGGAGATGACAGAGTGAATCACTTGCTCAGAACAAAAGCAGAACAAAAGTAGAATTGTGGCATCGTTCCAAACCGAGAAAAAGCTACCTAATTATTATTATAATGGATTATGCGGAGATATTTTAAGTTTCAGAGCTTTTTAGTGTTTCAGTTGTGTGTAAGATGTTTTGGTAGAGAGGCAGAACATCCGGTCTTTTCGTATGAGGTATCTTCCAGGTGCTCCGATTGATTACAAACTCTACTCCTGATAGATGTGAATATTTCTGACTGTGTTTTAGCCCTAACAGACTGTTCAGAGTTACAGCGTGTCTTGCTGCCCTTCATCCAGTAGAGAATAATGACTTTCCTGAGGCACTGAAGGGGAAACAGATGGTATAGACATTGCTGTTGGATTCATGTTAACTGAATGGCACTGCTCAATGTTATAGTCACGATGATTGTTTTTTTACCCCAAGAAGGAAATAAAGTTAGTCTAGTACGATACAGCAAAAAGAAACATAAGTGGCACTGCAACAGCACCTTGGGGGGCAGCGTGAGGACTGCTTGAACAAAGTTGAATTAAGATGTTTCAAAGGTGCAGTATGTAAGAACTTTCATTTAAAAACTTCAAAAATGAACTAAAATTGTCAACAGAAGGTGAAGTACCAGTTTTGAAGTTCTGTCGAAGACTGCTATGTATTGTGTTGCAGAGATACACACTGAAGTTAGCATGCTAACCAGCTAGCCCCGGGCTTGAAAACCCCCCTCTGGGTCCAAAGCGCCTGTGCTAGAGGTGTAAACACCAACACTCCTACAGTAGTCTGGCTAGTTGAATGGTTAACTGAGCTAACAAGTTAACAATAGCTACAGTCATGGATGTGACATATTACATTTAGCAGCAGTTAGCAGTTATGCTGATATGAGGCCCTATTTTTTAGGAGTATGAATTTAACAGGCGGCCAATTCTTACATATTGCACCTTTAAGTTGCTCAGTCTTTACACTTTTTATGTAACTTTAACTGTCACTTATGCGTGTCTTTCAGTTCAGATTTCGGGGATGAAGAGTAACTTCATTCTTAAGTTATGCCCATTTCCCAGCACATCTTGCTGAATATTCCCTGCACCCACAGAAGCCTACTTAGCATAGATGCTAGGGGCAAAAACTCGACTGCATAGACATAAAAGAGGGGTCTTTTCCACATTTACAGCGAGACTGAAAGCTCAGTCAGCGCTTGAAAGTTGCATTGATCCACAGCCACAGAGGCTCCCCCTTTTTTCTTTTTTTTTTACTGCAGAACGAGCAGAAAGTCATAACAGTTGAGCCAGGGGAATGGGGTTTTGCTTTTCTTATGATGGATTATATTGCTAACGACAGTGAATCTTCCCTTATTATCCAAATATTCACTGACTACAGGTACTATAGCACTGTGTCCCTTTGTTACCTGGGGAGTACAGTTAATGAGAGCTAGGAGGTCAGCTGAGAGTTGCTTTCCCAAGGCTACGTTAAAGGAAAGTCCCGTTTTCTTAGAACTTACTTGTGCAGTTTTGGCCTTCATTTTGAATCATTATGAAAACTTTGCACTCAATAAAATAATTGCTGAGATACCAGAACACTGCAACTTTGCTTTAACAAAGACCAAAAGGTCGAGAGATCAACAATAGCATGATCAGATCATCTTTGCACATGAAAACTGTATATGTACACACCTGTGGCAAGTTTGGGTTCAAGGTTACAAGGTAAATGTATTGTCATTTTAAAACTATGTTTGAGTCTTTTGAGCTAAATCTATGTTATAAATGGAGTATTGATGATGAATTGAGGAGTCTCACAGCCTGGGGAATGATGCTGCTCTGTAGTCTGGTGGTTGCAGAGTGTTGTACTCAAGCCCAGAGTGTTATGTTTGTCAATTTATTTCATGGGTGAGATTGTATTGAATGCTGAGCTGAAGTCAACAGTTTTCTGATGTAGGTGTTCTTATTCTCTAGGTGTGTGAAGTATGAGTGAAGGGCGGTGGATATGGCACCCTCTGAGGATCTGTTGGTTCTGAAAGCATACTGGTGTGGGTCCAGTTCTGGCAGGGATGTTAAGTTTGATGTGCTGGAGAACTAGTTCTTAAAGCACTTCATCAGAAGGGGGGTGAGAGCCACAGGGCGGTAGTCATTATGACTAGACACAGCAGACTCTTTAGGTGCAGGAACAATGATGGTCCGATAGTCCGTCTGTAAACTGATAATTGATAATTGATGGCTGCTTGGGTAATATTTCACTGTTGACCTTTATATATGACTTTTGACTTGGCACTCTGTTAAAGTCTGTCTGATCGTCTGACTACTTGTGTTTATTCCCCAGATGTTATCGTATCAGATGGGAACGATAGCTAAAGCTACATAAAGCAAGTTGTAATAAATTGGAATTATGCTTTTTAAGTTTTTGTGATGCACCTTGTCTACCTGGCATCCCTACGTCAGTGTGTGTGTGTGTGTGTGTGTGTGTGTGTGTCCAGCTGCAGGACATGTGGTGATTGCTGCTCTGGGACACTTATTCCCATGCGGGAACGTTTGAATGAGAAGAGTCGCTGATTAGCACACACACAAGCATGTGTGCATACACGCACTCTCACACACACTCGCACACATTCAAACAGCCCCAACTAATCCAGCCATGTGTGCCTGGGAGATAAGGTGCATCCTGCATACTCTTTCTACATACTCCCTCTCTTTCTCGCCCTCTCTCTTTCCCTCTCACTCACCCTTCGTCTCTCTCTCTCTCTCTCTCTCTCTCCCTCTCTCTCTGGGAGAGTAGCACCTAATTCCCCCTAATTCCCTAATCCTGAGCAGGGCCACTGCACATATAGTCAGCAGTGACCGAGGCAGTACACACAAAGCAGGACCCAAATGAAAGAGGATTTTTCTAGCTATTTCTTAAGCCAATATCAATATCAGGTTAGGGAAAATAAACAACAACCAAAATATAAATTGTTCTCCCTGTGAGAACTTGTTTAGTAGTTACATGGACGAAAACTATTCTCTCTCTGATCTGATCTTAAAATAATTCTGGCAAAGCGAGAGAGAAATTATCATAGTTTTTCTTAAAAATAAATCCTCTTTATAACCTACTTGCACATACAAATCAATCCAAAATTTAGATTAGATATAGATATAGATACACCAGCCAGTGTACATAATGGTAATCTTGCATACACTATACGGCAAAGCATACTGTTGCAGCGCCACCTCTTGCAACAGTAGCTAAAGCAATTTAGCTGACAAAGATGACGCAAACAAAGTTAGCAAGCTAACGCTAGGCTAGTTAACAAACTACAAGCTAGTGCTACTTCAAAAGCAACTGTCTTAGGCTTTATATAGACATTGTATGTTGTTGGTTATTGTTGCTTTTTATTTATATTTATATACACATATATGTCCTTGTATATATGTAACAGTTGTATTTGTATCTTTGTCTTTATTCAGATTTGTTGCCATGGATCTGCATGTTAGTCCTTGCGCATATTTGGCCCATAAATGTAGTTGTGATCCTGATTAAACTATTGATTTTTTATGAATGTGTTCAGTTATATTTCTGATTCATTTGATAATCTTTTTAGTGTTTTTTCTCAGTTTTAGGGCTCCATAATTCTGGCTCATGGTAGTCTCAAACACACAGTAACACACACATCCAGTACCTGCATATATATCACTCCTGCCATAGTAGGCCTATTACAGATAGAGAGAAATAATGTCAGTTCCTAACAACGGCTGACTGACCAGGGCACAGAGGAGGTCGACAGCTTCCAGGATGAGCTCCTGATGTCCTATTCTGGTGACACCCAGCTCCTCCAGCTCCTGATGGGTGATGTGCAGCAGCTGCTCTCCTCCCATCTGCTCCCGCTCGAAACTCTTCACGTACTGCTGGAGACAGTCATCCAGACCTGAGGAGAACATAAACAGACACAGGTTAGCCAGTGCTGAAAAGGACAAAATGTTTCTTGTTTCTTAGTGTTATGGGGAGCTTTCTAGCTTTCCAGAGACACAAAAATGAGTGGGAAATATTGATTATTGACTGAGAGAAATAATTTGAGTTCCTTTCTGTGATATTGTACACTCAGTCCTGGTCCACTTAGATGCAACACAGACTTCAGGCATGAGTGCAGACACCCACACAGAAGCGCACTGCGAATGTGCGGTTTATTCTCCCAAATGGAAACAATAGACAGCCGAGAGCCAGAAATTTCATCAATGCTTTATTTGCAACTCACTAACTGTCACCTACGAAACGCGTCTGTTGGTTTGGCTTTTACAATATCTGATGATGATTGCACACCTACACCGTACTGTAATAAGACTCCCTTTGCTGTCACTGATTAAAGAGTCAAAGCAACGCATTTTAAAAAATCTGAATTTCATGCACATTCTGAGTGATTGAAGGTGCGTCCACAATATATACCTAGAAAGATGTGACTAACGTATTGAAGTATGACTTTCCGCTGTTAAGTTGTGGCTGCCTGCCATGCAGAGAGCCAATCAGCTGCACATAGACGTGGTGGGTCCGGGATACTATTGATCAGTAGAGCCTCAGGCTTTGAACCAAACAAAGTCAGCAGAAAGCACACCTCCCCACAGACCTAATGAACAAGCCTGCTCAGAAATGAGCGCACGCAGAGCAAAAACACATGAGAGGAAGCAAATCCATGCACACACACACGGAGGCAGAGAGCAATGCAAACAAGTACACTCTGCCTCTTTGTGAACACACACTCCAAACACAATCACACATACAAATACAATTACAACTGCTGTTGTTATTCAGGGTCTCGACGCCTCTGTGGAGGCATGTTGTTAAAGCCGAGTGGAGCTGTGAGGAAAACACTGATGCCCAAGGGAAGCGATGCTGACAGAAAGCAGACAGTGTGGTAGCACCTTAACACAGTCACCACACACACACACACACACACACACACACACACGCACGCACGCACAAACTCAATGAAAAGAATGAGCAAAAGGCATCTTGCTCTCGGCGTGCCATGGGACACAACAGACAAAATATAAGCCTACTGTTGCTCTGAGTGACATGGACAAAACAATCCTGTTACATTCAGCACAGAGGAGCAATTTTAAATCTAGCACATCAGTGGGAGGCTCTGCTCTGTAGCACCACAAGTGCAAATTGTTTAATGGAATACGTTCCCTGTGGACAATCACTCTGATCCCACAGTACAGTCATATGTGTTTTGCATATGTTAATACAACATTGCGTCGGACAAGGCTGTTATAAAATCAGGTTTGTACATTGAGGACTGTATGTGAAATCAACCAGCTGCGTGTGACAACTTGTTTTCACATGTGCACAATAATGGCATAATAATCAGATGATGCTTAGCAGTTTCAATATTAATGTGAGCTTCCAGCAGTGGTGGACTGGAACTACATTTACTCAAGTACTGTACAAATTTGAGGTACTTGTACGTTAATGGAGGGTTTCAAGTTCATGCCACTTTCTGCTTTTCACGACTCCAATTCAGAGGGAAGTAGTACTTTTTACTCCACTACATTGACAGATATAGTTACAAGTTACTTTATAAATTACGATTTTACCTAAAGTTTAAAATATATGATGAGATTTTAGAATATATGGTTATAGATGCATCAGTGCACAAAAGACTTTGAATAACATCCTTTAAATAACATTACAGTATAAAACACACAAAGGGTGGCATTGAGTACTTTGGACACTAAGTATAATAGTAGCAGTTCTAGTACGATAATAGACAAAATCACTCTTAAGTCTCAACCAGGTCATTCACATGAATCTGGTAAATATGAAGATCTTTTTTTTCCAGAATGTTTTTTCTTTGTGCAGATGTGTCCTGAGTGAATTACGTGAGATTGATTGTCAGTGACATGTTAGAGTTAAACTGTTGAAACACAGTGCGTTTGAGATCAGAGCTGCCACAAAGAAAAAAGAAAAAAGCCTCCGATTGGTTGAAAGGCCAGGAAGACAGCCCCTGATTCGTCAGCATCACGAATGGTGAGTGTACGCGACAAGAAAATGTGGCTCACAACAGCAAGAACTGTTTTAAACACGGAAAGATGGATAAATGTCACAGAAGACATGCGGTCATTCATTGTTCATACTCCTGGAGTACAATCGCACCAGAGCCCTCGTTTGAACATCACAACGATTAGCCAAATACGTCTGTTGCAAGTAGCGTTCCAGAGATATTTAATATTAGTAACAATATGTCAGGCGCGACATCAAACCCAGAGTTACCTTTTAATAACGTCCATATGTCAGATTTTGCTCCTCAGTCCTTTTCAAAGCTTTGTGGTGAGACGGATTTACACAAGCAGCTCAGCTGGAAAAGCTCCACCTCAGTGATACAGTTCGCAGTTTATTGTCATTAGACATCACATTTATTTTTCACCTGCCTGATCGAACAGCTGCATGAGGCATTTCACTTCACAGAGTTTACCTGCTCTGGGCAAGCGTTACCATCGAGCCCTCAGGCTTTAATGGTCTCTATGGTTTATCCTCAAGCTAGCAGCAGTATGCAAAGTAATATATGAAATGCATGCAAAACAATTAAAATCAGCTCCACGGTTAACAACAGCAACATTAAGTAGTGATCCAATAATGTAGGCTAAATGTATATTATTCTGATATGATATGGGCCATTCTGTGTAATGAGTTGTCAGGTCTTCTTAAAGTATATTTGGGTACTAATACTTTTGTACTTTTACTACAGTAACATTTTCAATTCAGGACCTTTATTCTTAAACAGAGTATTACTACACTGTGTTATTACTACTCAATCAGGCTTGCACATGTGAATTAATGCTCTTTTATTTGGACAGTTAACTTGCAATCACATTTGATGTGTTTTTTCCTGGAAAAGGCTGTGAAACTCTCTTCAAAATGTAATGTTCTCTCATATCCAGCTTAAATTTCTTATCTTTATTCACATAAACAAAAAAAACTGTGATAATTAATTGCAGTACAGCTGTTCAGATTGTGTACAAGAATGTTCTTGTTGACTTGACTGAAAATAAGTGCACTGCCACTTTTCAGCATTACGTTGAGATTAGCTGTTTTTCTTTCCTTTCGGTGTAAAATGTTTATTACAGTGGCAAAACAGTCCAGTGTAGTGGAATAAATCCTCACCAGTGTTGGCAGAGATATGCACAATTGGACTGAATTTGCAGATTTTCTTTAGATAGCCAGCAGCTATAGGAGCAGAGAGAACATGGAGGCCGAGCAGAGAGAAAACCCTGCAGCTGATAAACCAGGAGTTTTGAATATGTGACTCCTGACCTTCGCTATAAGAGAGACATGTGAGGAAAATAAACCGAGATGGCTATTTCTCAAAATGGAAGTCTTGATGGAGAGGCGAGCCTACAATACATCCTTCTCATTTCCTCCACCACTCCCTCCCTCTCACACTTCCCCATTTACACCCCCTGCCTCTCCCTCTGAAGCACGGGATCACCTTTTAATAGTCGCCATGTCATACAATGTGGCACGTTACGGCTTATGTCATCATCATGCAAATGATATCTGACTATATTTGCAGAATGATGACAGTATAATATCTTCATTGCACATTTGAGATTCTCTGCAGGTGGAAAAGGTGGATTAACGTCTTCACACTTATTATTCCAGTGCTCACTTCATTCCTCTTCCTAATAGCTGCACCTTTTTTTCCCTTCTCTTTCTTCCCTCTCGCCTCCTACATAAAGTATATAAATTATATAAAAAGGTGATGAATAAAGAATCAAAGAGGTCCAGGCTGACTACCTCTGTTTCCTCTGGGAAAGCACCTTACTATAGCTATGTCCTACTTCTTCTGCAACACACAGATGAATGGGTTGCTGAGTTGACAGCGGTGCATTTTGTGAACGTTCTCTTCGAGGCATGATGGGATCTGTAGTTTCAAATACATGTGAGTCCTTGCAAGCGCATACACCGAACTTCACACGGACATTCACGCATATACATACATGTTGTGACACACAGCTGCTGGCCAATCAGATGAGTCAGAGCACTTCCCCTAGAGGACAAACAGCTGATCTGGGTTCATCTGCTGAGTTCATATGCCAGCTGGAAATAGCACATGGTGCTCGCAAAAACACACACATAGACAAACTAACACACAAGGGGGGTCGGGTTCGTCAGTACCGCACCTCGCCAGACAGTTAATGACAGTAAAATGATGTAGATATTATTAGTCAAGAACTACAGCGTCAAGCTATCGCGCCTCCCGAGTGCCTTCTCACATCAGGCTGTTTGTGTTCACAGTAACTGCAGGAAATATTCAAGCTGACCTCGTGCTTAAGTAGGCCATGTGGAGCAATACGAGTCACAAAAATCTTGGCCTGCACGCAGCTGAAATAAACAAAAAGTAATTTCGCATGAGTAATGTCAGAAACGTCTCTCTGTGTACTCACGTCATGAGCCAGTTTCCCCAGGGAGCTGCACTGACTTGTGAATCAGACATTTTATCATAGCTGAACCACCGATAGTTGTTGAAATGATGCTGTGGAGGCAATACAGAGGGCACTGCTCATGTGAGGCCACACTGTAAATATTATTTTCCTGCCACGATTCAGGAACTTAATATTGAACAGTACTGGCTGAAGCTGTCTACATCTCCTGTGTTTTTACACCGCAAATAGCTCCTCATAACACAGATTTGTCAGTTTGTCATTTCAACAGTTTTTTTCTTCCACAGTCTTAAGAGTCTATTTTTGTGAATGAAGATTAGCGCGTGCAGCATGACGTCAAATGACAATTGAAGCACTCGTTAAGTTTCCGCTGTGACACTTGGATTTGTCAGTCAGCTCAGTGCTTTTTCACTTTTATACGCTCCTCTTTTAAGTTGAATGAAAGCCTGAACAAAAATGTGCTGGGTTTTGATAGCTGGCTTTATTAAAAGGTCTGGTTCCAGAAAACATTTCTTCTCATGCTGTTCGTACTCTGAGTTAAGGGCTCCTCCATGAACACGATTTTTGGTTATTACTGTTTTGAGTTTTTTTGAGAGATTTTCTATATTTGTGTTTTGTCGCTCCCCTCTTCACTTATTTTAAGTGTCCAGGATTCATTTGGGAAAACAGTCTGATGGCACTGACTTTTTACACTGATTGCTCTGGTGCGCCTAACTTTTTCATTTAGGTCCTCCCAATAACACAGTTTAATTAAATTTCTTAACATATTGCGTAAATTAAATTGTTTACGTAATTAATTAAACAAATACATGTTTTTTCTTTATTTGAATCAAAGCACAAGCAAGAAGAAATGGCGATATCCTGAATTGTAAAAAAAAACTGCTAAGGTGCACCAGTGCCACCATGAAAATGTTTAGTTGCACTTGACAGATTTTTGTGCAACCAAAGTAGTTGCACCCTGTTTGTTAAGGCCACTCTCAAACATCTCTGATCCTACTGCACTACCACAGGCCAGATAATTAATTAGACAATTAATAATAAAGATGCTTTTATCTTTACTCCAACTTTGATTGCTGTTTATTTGGTCATGAATATTTCATGTTGGAGAGAAGTACTTGAAGATTTAAAGGTTTTTTTTAGCTCTGACTGTTTAAATCTATTTTTTCATCTGTTTTTAAGTATCATAAAGCAATACACAAAACATGTATCTATAACATGTACAGTATAGGTAGAAAATATTTAAATGCCTTGGAAAAGAGCTTGAATTTTAGTTCTGTGAATGATAATTTCAACTTTTTTCTACTTTTTTGAATAAAGGGTCCACTGTACAATCTGAAAAGGTGATCTTACTTAAAAAAAAATCAAGGAAACGGACAAACCTGAAAATGTGTGCACGTTCTCGAGTGTCTCATCTCCACTAACAGAGAGCATGAGTTTAGAAATTGAGGCAGCCAACATAGCAACATAGGCAGCACAACAGCGTTAGGCAAACTTGAATCTATGCTTCAGATTTTGAAAATGCTGTCGAAACACAACCTTAACAAACCTTATGGTCATACAAATATCTTGAGTTAGCAGAACTGGAACATCTCTGTATGAAACACTGGAGAATCCCATGATCCCTGCCATCACTGACTCCCAGTGCGTTCAGGCTTGAGCAAGCATCTCATGTTGACAGCTTCATCCACATTTCATGCAATTCCCTCCAATCTTTTCCTCTTTCCTGGGCAAAATAAACCCCTCCCCTTCGGAAAACACGAGGGTTGCCAGGCAACCGGAGCGAGAGAGGCCTCCGAGCAGAAGTGAGGGATCAGCAGTTGCTGCCCCTCAGGACCCTGCACTGATGCTAGGCTAAGGAGCGCACACTCACAAACACACACACACTGTAGCCTAAGTATGCGGTCCACACACGGACTGAAAGCTTGTTGAAGGCCACAATAAAAAGACTGCATTTGCAGCTGAATATGGCTCGAACTGAGCAGTTACTTTGCAGCGTGGCCATTAACATCAACTGAAATCAGACTGTCAAAGCCGAGCTTTCCTTTGAGACCATGTTTGCGTCAGAGCGGAGCCCGCGCTAAGAGCGGCGGCAGGCAGCTAAGACTCCCGGCCCGTCGCCTTGCCCCCCATCAGTGAGCTTGCAGCCAGAATAAGTGCTTCGGTGAGTGCGAAGAAAAGACACAACACTCACTAAAAATATTCCTACTGTGAAATATTCATCACATCATGACAGAATATTCTTAAGACCGTTGCATTTTAGCTCCCCGGTATATGAGCTTTCAAGTGCACCGCCACCTCCTCTGTGAAATCCAGCTAGCAGGGAGGTGTCAAGAGGCAATCTGAAGGAACGGGAAGATAGAAAACAGGGTCAACATGGATGCTCCAAAGAGTTCAGAGGCAGAGCTCGACTCTGAGGATCTGCCCGACCTCTGAGAATCTTTAGTGACTGTACAAGTACAATAACGTGTTAACATGAACTTAAGCTTTACATCACAAGCCCTAACTGTCCCTATTCAACCCTATTTGAACTAAATGCAGCAGTAGTCTGGGAAAAGAAGAAGACACAGAAGAGACAAAAGAAGAAGAAGACACAGAGGAAGACGGGATACACTGTGCTTAATAATGTGCTCTTCTTAACACTCTGACATAGGTGGAAATGGTCTTTGTGCCAACTTAAATGCGGTTTATACACAGTAATCACAAAAATGTCTCATCTGTTAGCATTAATGCCAATGGACAAATGCAGCAAATGACTGTGTAGAGGGTAAAAAGCTACTCAAGTAGCAAACTTAAATACAATTACCACCCAACTCTGCAGTTTACCTCAGTTCAAAGTAACATTTTAGCATTTTTCAGCCCTATGTTTTGGTTTTACAGCTTTGTTGTTTTGGTTCACTCTCACAGCTCTCATCAGTGTTGTACCCAGGCACATCAGGCAGCTGTTCTCCCAAAAAAGCAGTTACCAAAGCACCAAAACAATAAAATTAATAAAACAAAAATGACACACTAAGTAAGAAATTTGCTGGCTAATATAGTGCAGCATTCAGGTGCTAAAGACGAGCAGATATTTTTCTCAGAGCAACCTGGCACACCGAAGAAAATCATGAGAAAAATTAGTGAGTCACAAATTCAAAGCAATCCTTTCTCATCACACTATTGAAATTCACTGGAGAAAACAGACGTATAGAGAGATTTCACGTCATTTGTATTGGATGTTCAAATGAGTGGTGGTCGCATGGCACATGCGCTGCATTTACGCTATTCAGTTGGCGGCCAGTGACAGATTATTATGACAAAGAGGTCAAAATAAAGCTCTCCGGACAAGTCCATGCATCGAGAAGGAGGAAAAGATAACAGCAGTCAGAAGCCATCTCAACATCAACATTGAGGATGCTCCTCTACCCTCCAGCACCTCTAAACCAAAACCAACCACTCCAGCCACAGCTCCTAACGTGATACCGCCGCAGCCGTTAAGGATTTATCAGTAATCAATGAACGTACAGATGTTTAGTGAGTTGACCAGTGTAGTCACCACACTCAAGGTTTGACATTGCTGCAACAGTTCTGCTATAATGTCACTGAGGACTTTATTGCAGCACTGAATGAAGACATAAAGTTGCAGATCACCCCCACCACCTAATTTCTTGAAATTATCACGTTGCCAAGCAACAGTAAACCAAACTAGTGCCCTGCTATCGATGCATTGAATAAAACTGATTGCTCTCAATTATGTTTTAATAAAGGGTTATAAAACTGTTGGGGTTGATCTATATATCACTTTTTGCTTCTGTTCTTATTGCACACATTATATCCAACGGGCTCACCTCAGTATAATAATAATAAATCTATAAAGCTGATAATGTGTCAGTTATGTTGGTTACAGCGTGTTGATGCAGGTTTAAAGGGGTAATATGTGTAAGAATTGGCCACCTGTCAAAATCATACCCAAGACAAATAGAGGGCAGCAAATCACCAGAGTAACCGCTAACTGCTGCTCAATGTAGACATTAGCTAGTTAGCTCAGCTAGCTCAGTCAGCCGTGCAGCTAGCTGCCTGGTGTTTACACTTCTATAACAGGAGATTTGCACTGTAAGCATGCTGACTTAGTTGCTCGGCAACACAATATATAGATGTCAACGCCAAAATTGTCATTTCTTCACATTATGTTGATAATTTTTTTTAATTTGTGAATGTTTTCAACTAAAATGTCTTACATGTTGCAACTTTAAGCATGAGCTGCTGTTTCCTTTGGCTATTTCATTGGTCAGTGTATCCTAACTGAGCTGATAATTTACATGAAACACTGGTACATGTACACACACTTGACTGCTTTCTTAATGAATTCCCCCTGTTTTTATTATCATTGCTAGGGTTGTTGTGGTTAATACTGATCTCATAATTACCTGCTAAGTGCTGAAACATGCAGTATATATACCGGAGTATAAGACAGTAGCAAACACTATCACTCTCTTAAACACCAAAACAAATGACTGAAGAGCTGCGATGCCATAAAGCCAATCCAACCAAGTGATTTTTATGATTCTGTTGGTGTGAGCTTAAACAGACAAACTAGCTCTGCAGTAAAAGAGTGCTGACAGCTAAGCTAAAATAAACTCCAGATAGTCATCCTGGCTACTATAAAAGGATAGAAGCTTTCATTCCAGATCTACTCTGTAATCTTGTTTAATCTTTTAAGTCAGGGTTTCTCTACATTTGCTGGCTGGTAAACCCAGCTGTTAAGCTGTCATGTACATTTGAGTTTTTAACACCATTTTTTGGCCAGATCCAGAAATCTCCATCGACTCTCGTCCGTATATCTCATGCGATCTCACGGGTGGGGTGCTGACCCCGAGGTTGAGAAACTTCACTTGAAGTTAATATATGTGGTCGTAAAACTGCAGCCCCCGGAACAACAGGTGCAAAACCCAAAACACACACACATACACACACATGCACACAGGCTCCTCTGTCCGACCGCCCGGATAGAGCGGGCGCTTTGATATGATGCCCACTGCATCTCCCATTCTCCGCACCGCTCTGCTATCGCCTCTGTGCTCTCCCCCTGTTTCTCCGTCATGCCCACCCTTCCCCTTGCACACTCCCTCATTTCCTCCCCCATCTTAGCCTCCTCAGCCTTTCTTTCATTTTGCTTTGCGCCTCCCCATTTCTGATGTCCCTGCTCTCTCTCTCTCGCTCACCCTCTCTCTGCTCAGGGCCATAAAACAGGAGGGGAAGCTTGTGTGTGTGTGTGTGTGTGTGTGTGTGTGTGTGCACCTCATTATGTGTCTAAATGTGTGTTAGAGGAATACAGGATGTAGATCGGGCATCTCTGCGTGTTGCTGGTTCCCCATCTTATGACATGTGCTGTGACTCCAACACGATCAGATCTGGTTTCCATGACTACCGATGCCCCACTTAAAGCTGCTGCTCCAGAGTTTGTGTGTCTATGCATGTGTGTCTGTGTGCATACATACGTATATACAATATATTTCAGTGAGCATGTGCATCCCTTTGAGTGCGCGTATCAGTATGCAGCGCACGCATCTCCGCATTTCCTTTGAGTATGAAAGTTGACGACTAGAGGAGTTTCCTCTTCGTGTGTGTGTGTGTGTGTGTGTGTGTGTGTGTGTGAGTGAGTGTGTGCCTCCTCACAATGAGGCACGCTCTTTAATCTTTAATGCAGCTGAAACTACAGCGAGCACACAGTCAGAGCCAGGGGAAGCGTGTTTTCCACCACAGACTTCTTTACCGTGTCAGCAGGAGACTGAATTGGGGGACACAGTATGGAAGGGTAGCAAACATGGCTTGACACCCCAGGATACTGAAACCACCAACAACATCCAGGGGACTCTTTCAACACAGGAGCAACACCACTGCTGCACATTTAAACATTAGAATTTCATCCAACTTTGTACGTCTCATGATATCAGTCATTCGCAGTCTCTCGCACTGACCGAAATGTCACATATCGCATTTATTTTTAGATTTTTGGTGCCAATACATCCGCACGCAAAGAGGAAAAGACAGATCAGTGCAGGAAAAGTGAACAGCCTCATTCATGTTCCCGTCACTGTATGCATCAGCAGGCTGCGGATACCCTGCGCCTGAAATCACAGGGTGATCTTATGAGGGATAGACAGCACCGACAGCAGAGAAGAAGAAGAAGAAGTCCATTTTTTCTTTGGTGCCAAAAACATTAAAGCGCAGATCCGTATACGCGTCATACTTTACACATCAATTGCGTCTGCACACACCCCAGCAGATACATACCCTTACGCACACAACATAGAGGAAACTCCTCCGGTGTGGGTGTTCAAATCAAAACAAACGCTGATGAGTCATCTTTCTGTGAGCCTCACCAGTGTTCTGCTGCTGGAGCAGTCCCTCCACAGCTACAGTATAGGCTGCTTGGCCTGGTAGCTAGCTGTGTCAGGTTTTCTCGACAGGATTGCAGAGTATCCCATCTCCCTGTCCCATATTCTCCCGTATGGCAGGAGGACACTGTTGAGGAAGAAGTAGCTGCTGTCCACAAAGTAATTGTAATTTTACCCTTTTCTCTGTGCTGGGGAAGGATGACTCCTGACAATGTGCAGTCCTAAATGTGTCAATCTGATTAATGTCACAAAACCTGATACCGTCTTCACAATTTACACTCTCCAAGTCCAAGTTGATGATCTCACAAGGCCAAACTAAATACTAATTTAGCTAAAAACATAACTGACAAAAACCACTCAAGTCCCGACGCTAAAAGGGAATCCTGGTATTTTTAAACTTGGGCCTTATATTTACATTTTGGTGTGTAAATGATTCATTCTCACCAAAAGTCCTGGAATCTATCCAGTAGATCGTCTCAGCTGGCAGCCGCGACACAGCTGCCACGGCTGCAATGTTATCCTTTGGGACACCTCCGACCGTCAAAGTTACGTCCACTAAAAGTGCTTGTTTTTGCCACTGACAGGCTGAGGATGCTATTCTCAGTGTCTGACAGCTTTACGGAGAGGTTTCCTACGGAGATAGACCCTTTTGTCAAGGGTAAAATCCTTTTTGTAGCCAGAAACACACGCTCTGAAATCTCGCTAGGTGTTTCGTCATCTAGCTTGTTAAAATCAACTAAATATTCAGCCATGACTTTGGAAATAAATTCTCACTGGCAGTTCCTCTAGGTAAACCCCAAGCTCCTCTCTCCAACTCTGACTCACGTTTTCACCGCCGTCTTCCTGCAACAGCTTACCTCTGCCAAGATTTCAGAGTGAGCCTTTCTCCATATGAGTGAGACTTTCTGGTTACAAAACAAATCTTATTATCTAACCAAAAGGTCTATCTCCATAGTAATTGTTTCCATAATGTTGTCAGACACACAGGATAACAGACTTTTTGTTGGCAAAAACAAGCACTTTTAGCACTTTGGGGTACTTTGCGGGTTGCAGTTGCCCCGAAGGATTACGTTCAGGATTACATTGCAGCCATTGCAGCCGTGTGGCAGCTGCCAGCTGAGGCGATCTACTGGACTGATTCTGAAACTTTTGGTAAGTATGAATCATTTACACACCAAAACATGTAACTACAGGGCCCAGGTTTAAAAATACTGGAAAAAGTATAAACTTTCAGGTACATATTGCACTTTTAACAGACTTTTTGACAGCAATAGTTACTGGTTACTTTGTAGACTAAACATAAAACAATAAATTATCTTATATCACATATTTTGATGAAGTAGAATGCCAAGACGTACATAAAGTAGCTAGAAGTTGCTTAGCATGCAGGTAAAGCTGCTTACCCATTTATGTATCAGTAATACTAAACCAATAGGGATTCAGCAAAATATCTGAGTTATACTCTTAACACAAAATACACATAAATATGTAGTCTTAAATAAAACCATGTCTCATCAATGAATCTATGAATCTTCTATATACAGTTTTTATAGATTTACAAAATCATAATATAGAATCTTGCAAACAAATTGTAATTTGTAACCAGCATATTTTAAATTTAAGTGAAGATTCTTCAAATGAAGTGAGTAAAAAGGGAAAATATACATAAAATACATAAAACTGATGATAATTTCACAGTATGGTGGTTGGGGCAAGGGTGAACTACAGGTGAAGCTGTGGACATTTGATACTCTGTCTTTTTTGTTCCCTGTCATCTCTCTACTGTTGCTGTCAAGTAGAGGCATTAAATGCCGCAAAATAATAATTATAATATTAATAAAACGAGTACACATAATTTAGCTAGTTTGTCTATGTGAAAGAAGGAGGAACTGAGGACAACGATGGTGAATTCGTGCCCCCACCTTCCACAGAAATAATAATACTAAGAGCAATTTGTCTAAAAAATGTAGGTGAGGACAAACGCCTGCTATCAGCACATTAAGTGTCTTATATCTGTGTAGATTTAAAGTACTTTTCTCTCTTACGGCGAGCAAGAGCAATCACTACGGCGCTTCTTAAGGAGGTCTCAATGTCACTGCTCCCGAAAAATGGCACAAGACTACTCAGATCAGTGTGCGAGAGATGAAGAGCTTCCAGAGAAAGAGGCCACAGCGAAGCCCCTGTAAGCGCAGAGATTAGTAGTAGCCTTTCGCCTTTTACTTTATTCGTAAGAAAATAAGATCTGAGAGCAAGCCTGCCACTGAGGGGTCTATGTTTGAAGCCGCACAGGAAGGAGGAGGGGGCTTCACAGGAACGGGGACGACACTGGGAGATGTTGGCGTAGGTCTGTGAAAATGACTCTCCGAGCCCCGGCTCCTCATTTGGAAGAGGCCAGGAGACTCTTTAACAAGGAACATATATGAGGAGGGCAGTAATGACATGAATAAATTTCCCCCGCAAGACTTTGGTGTGATCGTGCCACACCATTTTTGCTGTCTTTTCTTGACTAATGACAAACCTAAAAGAATGTTTCAGTGTATTAAATTACCTGAATCCTGCAAATAATAGCACGTGTGGCAAAGAAAAAAAGAGGAAATACCATCATTGTATTTTTTCCAGATTCAGCTCAAAGGTTTTAATCATGACGCTCATTAACATCTCTCATCACATGTGCTGTCTTTCCACCGTGAGCTTTAAAGGTGCACTATGTAGTTTTGGGGAGTACATTTAATCAGAAGAGAAAAATCTTCATTGACTTAATTTTTAACTAAAGAAACAAACTCTCTTAATTTCCACGACTGAATAAACTGAATAAACAAACTGACCTTAAAGGACAACACAATTTAATTCTGTTTATATGTGGCGGACCCTGCCACCTTTCTAGCTTCCTTTATAGTGTTCTGGGGACCTTTTTATTATTATTACCTTATTATTGGTTAACCATGGGTGGAATGCATATTACTCTGACTGACTGGCTCATAACATAATCTACAGCATGTTTTAAAACATAGAAAGTAATTAACACCACTGTTCTGCTCTGCTCTGATCACTTCTATCTTCCTTGCTGTCTTACGTTTAGATGTCCTCAGTACAAATATGTACTGAAAGTCAGTTTTACTGTGGCATCTAAGAAAAACTGAACCAAAACCAAAATCTTTGCTGGTTTTTCCATGTTGCAAAACTCTCACCACAGAACCACACTTGCCCTGTTACTCAACTTATCTCCAATCACACTTCATCTCAGCCTCTCTTAATGAAAGGTGCAAAGCTTTCCAAGTGAGCGCGCCGCGGATCAGAAAGGTGAAGCCGTGACTCCACTGGCTGCTGCTTCTCCCCGTGACTGAGGGGAGCAATTATAAAACCAGGAACATCATCGTAACCGCTCAACGTAACGCATCCCAAATGCTCCCTCGCCGTGTCCCCTGGGGGTCTCGCAACCACCTTGACTTCTAATCTCAGACGTGAGTGCTCTACCATGATCAAAAGTAGTCCTGGAACTCATTTAGGGAGATGGAGTTGTAGGAAAATCATAGATCAGACGATGAAACCGCTCGCACAATCGCAAGTGTGTACAGGAACAGGACATTGTGAGTTGGAGTCAGCACACAGTAGCCTGGTGATTAAGTCATTCTCTTAAGTAAGGGATTGCGGACACCCTCCCTCCCCATTTTCCATTGTCTGTCAGTAGGCCTGCCACAGTTTCTCTCACAGGTCTGGAGCTATGGGGTGTGTGAGAGCAGCTCCTACCACACACACACACGCACACACACACACACACACACACACACACACACACACACACACACACACACACACACACACACACACTCATACACGCATGATTAGTGATTACTCATTCATACTGTCTGTTTGAAGGGGACGTATCTTGCACCGGAGAAGCGAGCAACCCAAAAAAAAAAAATATATATATAGAAAAAAAAAGGAATGTGATCGGTGCGTTTGCCTTATATGGCAGAAAGCACTGCGCTGTCCAGGGTGCTGAAACCGACTGTACGGCTGGCACTGAGGGGGGGTGGGGGGGTGGGGGGGGGGTACACGCAGCTAACTACATTAATCATACACGCACGCGCTCAGGCACGCAGACACACACGCATAGAGAGGGGAGAGAGAGAGTGTGGTGATATGAGCTTTAGAGCATGTGGCAGTGAGTGAAAGAGCAGATGACATATCTTCCACATTCATTGATGAAAGCTGCTGTTGCCGCTGATGGAGTCAGCAGCAGCAGCAGCGGCGGCAGCAGCAGCGGCAGCAGCAGCAGCCTATAGGCTCTGGCTGAGGCTCCACTCCCTGCTTCTTGGGGACATCCATTTCACTGCACCGGCTCGAACCGCGTTCACTTCACTGACTTGACTCAGTCTCACACTAAGCGGCAGGAATCACACGTCAGCCTGCAGGTTTGGAGCAGGGGAGCGCACATGCATGCACACAGTGTGGCCCTTCCGCTGCTCACTGCTCAGCATCCCCACCACCATCAGCATCATCATCATCATCATCATCCTCCTCATCATCCTCACTCCAACACAAGCAGCATTAATATCAGCCTGATGCAATGGAGAGATTCCCAAGATGAATTACCTTTCATCCAGTCCAGCACTTGCTTTGGTGTCCATTTACTTATAGGTTCCATAACCAAAGCCATGGTGTCACAGTCTCTCCGAGGTGAACGGCGCAGGACTCGAAGCAGGAGGCGACATAAAACGACTTGTCAGTCACATCTGGAATGACACGGCGGTGGGGACATCTGAGGGAAAAGAAAGCGTTGTCAGTTTTATTCTCTCCATCAGAGCATGGCCGCCTGCAGAAACGGTGAACGGGATGCGGTGGTGCAATCCACGCGCACACACAGGAGACACGCACACACACGCGCTCGCTCCTCTCTCCCTCCCTCACTCTCTCGCTCTCTCTCTCTTTCTCTCGTGCCTTCCCGCCAGCAGCCCGCGCGCTGTGAGAAGTGGATTCGGTGGGCGCGAGGAGATGGAGCGACCCCTCCCCTCTCCTCTTTTTCCTCCCGCCCGCCACGCTGCAGCATCACAAGGGCCACCACTCATAATACAGACCAGGGAATGGTGCAACGCACACCATATAGGGAGGATCTCTCTCTGTCTCCCCCCCCCCTCCCGCCTTACACACATGCACATACATACAGAGAGAGGGCCAGAGAGGGTTTACGCAAACACAACTTAAACAACCCTTTAATGTATTGCATACACAGCTTAAACACCAAAATGAACCTCATGTAAAGTGCGGTTATGAGTGGCACAGAACCTATAGAAATATCATCAAACCCCGTTTAACCCAGGTGAAGGAAGGGATTCGTGACATCATAACGAAACATGCTCCTCGTCTGCGTGTAAGTGTGCGTGTGCCACATCACAAGACAAGCTGAGGCTCATATGTCAGCTGTTTTTTTTAAGTTCACAATCCGTGGATGAGGGAATCAGCATCAGTTGTCAGCAGAGCTCAGCTGTGAGGAACAGCGCCCCCTGCTGCGCACCTGGGACACAGGTGACGTCATGGATTACAGCAGCAGCCCCTCCACACACCCCCGCCGTACAAACAAGACCGACTTTATACAGGGGGAGAGATGGAGACGGTACAGCAGGAAGGCAAGACAGACAGACAGACAACGATAAACACGAGAAAAAAGTTCTTGTCATTGAGCCTGTGCAGTTACACCAACCATCATCACCTTCATCATCGTCATCATCACAGGCAACACAATTGCTAAGCATAATGTTCTCACTGATATGATAGGATACGTGTATGTGACCACTTTATAATAGGGTACGCAAAAATGTGAGTGGTTACTGAGGAGTGAATGAGTAATAAAAGACTTGATAGTAAATGAACCGTTAATGAGTAATTCCTGAATAACTGTGATTTGAGGACCATATAGTTGATAATGATGAGTTACAACAGAACAGACTGAGAGATACTATATTAATGAATCATTAGGTCATGATTAGTTCATTCATATCTGTGAGTCGGCATACTGAACACTTTCTTCATGAGTTGTCGAGGCTGATAAACTACGAACCAGCTGCTGAGTGGCATGAACGAGTGACGACTCATTAAATACTAATTACTTAATCTTTACTTACTCTTTTTGTTTACCTTCAAGTTAAGTGAAACGTAATACTGAGTGGTTAAGAAGTACACTCATTAATTACCATTTACTTAATCATTAGTTACTCTTTTTGTATACCTTCAACTAAAGTGAAACATAATATGGAGTAGTAATTAAGTAGATTAATTACTTAGTATTAACAAGTAGACTTATTAAATACTAATTACTTAATCAATACTTACTCTTTTTATGTACCTTCAAGTAAAATCAAATATAATATTAACTAGCAGTAATCAGGAACAACTGATGAAGAAAGCGGTCAGTATGTTGATTCACAGATATTTATGAACTAATCATTACCTAATAATTCATAAATATAGTATCTCCCAGTCTATTCTCTAGTAACTCATCATTATCCACTATATAGTCCTGAAAACACAGTTACTCAGGAATTACACATTAATGATTCATTGGCAATCAAGTCCTTCCTGATTCATTCCTTACTCGCTCCTCAGTAACTACTTACAATGTTGTGTACCTTATTGTGAAGTGTTACTCAATATCTAAGTGGTGTTCTGGTGTCTTTATACTTGCCTGTGCATTTAAATATGTAAAATGCCACATCTGGATATAACACTAAAGAAAATCAATCTGTGACCCCCTATAAAAAGCCTACGAGTAGGAACAGATCACAAAACACAGTGATTATAGATGAAATGACTTTATTTCTGTTACAGAGAACTGACAAGGCAAGTTTATTTTAAAGTGCAGGATGTTATGTAGCTCTTATGAGAACCTTCAAACAGAGTGGGGTGCTCTGCAAAGTAACAAAACTGACTTGAGAAGTCTTTCAAATATAAATTTGTAACAGCTTGTGGTCGTGACATTCCTGGCAAAGTACCTTTTGTTTGTCCTGGTTCAAAGCAGAGAACATTTATTGTCCCAGTTGCCTATAATGGTTTGGACTGCTGTCTCCAAATTCTTCATGCATGCTCTTAGGCTATTTGTCTTTCTCTCTGCCTCCCTTCCTAATACATTTTGTTATCCATAATGCAGTAAAAAAGCCATTAAGCTATTAGACTTTATTAAGACAGTACCTAAGTCAGTCTTAAATACTTGAGGTGCACTATAGCCTACTTTATGTTTTAACAATTTTCACTTGTGAAGCACTTTCTGACCTCGCTCTGTAAAATGTATTTAATACATTTTACTTACTTATTGACTTTGAGATGTTCAGACTTATTTTTAATAATGTAACTAGAACATCTGCAAAAGTCTTTGTCTTCCTAATTTGATTAGATAAAAAGTCATAAAAATGTAATTAAATCTGTTTTATGTGCATGACCACATAAATACAGTATATAAGAAAGTTATACAAGGTTTACAAAGTATAATACATATCTGAATATACAATAATTAAAAAGAAATGCTGATTTTAACATTTATCAAACTTGTGAAAAAGGAAAAGCATCAATATTATTGAGCCTTTTGACTGTCAACATCAAGTCTAATAATTGATCAAAAGTGAAAGACACAAACTAATACAACATACATACAACTACATGTCCTGTAATAACACAGTGTGGTCTGCAGTCAAACGGTCCATTTAAACATTTCCTGTTGGCAACATTCCCATCATCTTATGTACATGCCAGCACAGTCTCAGTGGCAACCTATAAACACTTCAAAGGATACTTTGACATATTCAGGTGATGAGGAAACAATCCATTTTTCTCCAGGCCAAGTTTCTGCTGCTGTCATGTGAATGACCTCCTCCTCCAGCAGCCCACTGAACAAAGTCAATGGTGGGCGGGACCACGGTGCTCAGTTTTCAGCCCTTTCCGAATGTCACAGCGATGATCTCGAGCTCCCATTGGCTCCTGTCTGCAAACACGTCACAATCATGATTAGAATTGATGATCGGACGTTCTGATTTCATTGTCTAGCAAAGGGGACTGGTGAAGAAATCTGCTGAATTTGAACGTTCGTCTGATTTTGACATCAGAAATGGTAAGTAGGAAAGTGGTTTTACTTTTCGCCTCAGGGGAACCCGAGCCGTCTCTGCTCGTTTCCGCTGGGAGCCCGGGTCAGCGCGAATGACCATGCCAGGGTCGGGAAATCACAGATTTGAAGGAAAAGTTTAGCTGCAGCTATCCACTGGGAGAGCTATGCTAATGCTAGCTAACGCTGGCTGGCTCAGATATGGCCGCTCGGGCCTGCAAGCTAACGCAGGCTGTCTGTCTGGCCATTGTGGGGATGCGGAGCTGCTTACCCGGTTTGTTTACTGCCTGGCTCGCGGTCGTAAAGTTATGGCAGGAGCTTCCTGTGTTGTATATCGTGTGTGTGAGTCTCCGGGCTGCCGCTCTGGCGGCGTACTAATCTGACGTGCCCACAATTTGTTCGCTAATTCTCTCCGTAATGTTTCCATATTTGACTGTAGCCATGCGCAGTCAGCCTGCCAAAATAAACCTGCTGGATGCTTATTGGTCGCACAACATTCCCGTATGTGACATTTTCTGTTTTTATTAAAACCTCCAGCGGCAGTAACAACAAATGTGTTTTAAAGCACAGTGCTCCAGCTCTCCGAGGGTCCATGTGTTTTTACTTTGACCGTGCTGCTTGATGCTCTTTCCTGTCTCCTCGGTCTCTCTGTGTTCCAGCCAGAATGTGGATTTGCTTTGAATGTGTCATATATTTGACATTCATAACACTGGTCCCAATTCACTATTTCTTTGTATTTGTGTGTCTGAAAACAGAAAGTTAAACTTACATTGTTACGGTTTCCTTATTGTTTGTACGTGCTGCATCTATTGATTTGAAGGTGTGTTAAAACTGAATTATGTTCATTAATTAGCTTCAATAACTAGTTATCACGTGGAGCTGGATTTTTTTTTTACCTGACCTTGCTTATATAAGATCATGTTTGTAAAGTCAGATACTATGTAGTAAGCTATGAGGCTGTAATAAGACAGTCCCTTAGTCAGTCTGTAATAGGGTGTATGGTAGTGATTTGAATGCTGAGATAAAAGATATCAAATTCAAATTCATTTGTTGTATTTGCATGACTGGAGTAAAATGCAAAATTGCCCAAAGCAGGTTATACAATGTTTACAATGTAAGCATAATATATATCTGAATGTAAACTAATTTTTTTTATATAAAAAAAGGCTAATTTAGAAATCTAAACACCAATGTTATCGTCAAGACCAACTCAAAAGTGATCAAGTCACGACCAAGACCAGAATGTACCGAGACCGAGTCAAGATCAAGACCAGTGCGAGTCCCACAATGCCTGATACACAATAAAATATGGAACATGCAAACCGTAAGCACTCCACAAAAGACAGATGAAATTTCCTCTTCATTCACCTCTTCTATTACCACAAATATACATTATGTATCTTTATGATAAAATAATCAAAAAGCATTGCAGAGGTTAACTTTATGTGTAGGAAATTTACCAAATGCAAAGGAGCTAAAATCAACTTCATGATTTATATTCAAAATTCCTTTTCCATGTTTCAATTTGTGTGACTCATATCTTTCCATATAAACCATCATAAAGAACAGTATGTGTAATCAATTATTATTATACAGTGATATCCCTGCAGTTGTGATCTTGACTAGTCTTGGAATAAGCAGTAAGTTTTTTTTATAAGGCAAGCACCTTTTGTGCACTGACCTAAAATTTCTGAGGAAAATTAACCAAAGCACTTCAGATCTAACTTATGAAATGATACTTGTATAATTGTAACTTCAGGGTTAAAACATGGACACACATTTAAATGGTTTTCAGCTGATAAACAGAACAATGTCTTGCCAGGGATGGCACATTAGCTTGATTGATAGTGTTATTGATGTTGCACAGTGGCTTGTCATAGCTTATTATACTGTGACTGACAGCGTGGTGTAATTTTACAGCTCACAGCGCTTGATGTAATTTTTTTCAAAATGTTGTAACGTGTTATATGACAAAGTGTTGACTGGCTGTCTACAATATGATGAAACTGATTGTTGCATTTCTCAATCTTGCTCCAGAGAAGATTGCTAGTCTTCTGTTATTTTTAGAGCAGAATTGAGCTCATAATGACGTGGATTGAGCTTTTTATTTACACTCTTGGGCATCACGTGTCTGCTTTGCTTTCTCCTCAGCCGCATTTCCCAGCAGTGGGCCAGGTACACTGAGACAGGATGAGCGCAATGAGAGTTGTGCCACACTAGAAAGACGGAGGTTTTGCTGTGATCTGCATGGCAGCCCCGTTCCCCTCCAGCAGCAGAATGGATGCATGGCCACAAAGGCGTGGCCTGCAGGCTGTGAGTAGATCACGAATTGTATTCCCATATGAGTTGTAAAGAAATGACATAGGTTAAGTTCTGACTAAAACAAAATAGAAGTTTTGCTGCCGCAGTTGTTATTATTATTATTTTTATTAGTTAAACGGGCTCTGTTGAACTTTGGTGTTAGTTTATGTTAGCGGGCTCCATTTCTAAATTAACTAAGTTACTTTTACATTTTTTACGTCACCTTACAATCCACTCAAATAGGGCCAATATGAAAGTTACAAATACATGTACATTTCTACAAATTGCTACATAAAGTTCCTTTAATGCATTTGCAAAATGAATGTTTAACACGAAAAAATATTATTGTTTCTCAAATTTAACTGGCGACAAAAAAACATTTAATTACAGTACTGCATAATCCAAAGAAAGGACATCGCACCTTTGACCTCATCATATGCAATTATCTGTCAGCTAGCTCTGATTAGTAGTGAATTTTTATGTAATACAATGTTTTGGGGGTTTGTTGGTCTCTCAGATGAACCTGCGGTCAGTCTTTACAGCTGAACAGCAGAGGATCCTGGAGCGATACTACGACAATGGGATGACCAATCAGAGCAAGGCTTGCTTCCAGCTGATATTGCAATGTGCTCAGGAGGCCAAATTGGACTTCAGCGTGGTCCGGGTAAAATACACAAGTCATGAATTATTATTCTCACTTTGCAGAATTAGTCCCTCTAGTGTTTTGCAGAATGTTTATTTAAGCGTTGTCACTGAGCCGATTGCTCTTTATACTCTGCAGACATGGGTTGGCAACAAAAGGCGTAAGCTCGCCTCCAAGATAGAGCAGAATGGAGGCGTGTCTCATTCCTTGTCCAGTCACGGACTCGCTGGGGGACTACTTTCCAATCACACATTAGCCGGAGGATCTCTGTCCAATCATAGCCTAGCAGCTGGGGCGCTGCTTCCTGCTGAAATAGCTGCGGCGCGGAGCATCCAGAACCGCGTGCATCTTCTCCCTCCATCCTCGTCCTTCCCTTCTTTCTCCTCGACATCCTCCTCTCCTTCTTCTTCTTCTCCCCTCAGCAGTGGAAGCAGCAGCAACAACAACAACAACAACAACGACGTCATACTGACCGGGATCTACTCTATCAACTCCGTCCCTCGCTCCCGGCCGAGACCCACAGCCCCGCCGTCTCAATCAGACTCTGAGCTTTCTGCACACACATCTTCATCTCTGATCAACCAGGCCCTGCAGAGCAGGAGCACCTCCACCTCCACCTCCTCATCCCTCCACTCCAAGCTGGTCTCGCTCTCTCAAAACCTCCCATCCCTCACTTCAGCCTCAGGGCCTTTAGTCTACACTGCAGTCAGGAAGGGAACTTCATCCCTTGGGGAGGCGGGGGTAAGTGCAGGAGCAGGGGTAGTACCTCACAGCTGGACTAGGCAGTATGGCACAGCGCAAACTCGCCCTTGGTCCTCTTCCTCCCAGTCCCAGACTCAGCTTCAGCCCAGACCTCACTCCAACCCCCAACCTCAACCACCCGCTCCTCAGAAGACTCGGGTGTCCCTCCCAGTACAAAACTCTGGTCCCTCCTCTGAACAGACACCTCGTATCCAGCAGGTCTTCACCCTGTCAGAGAGAGGCGAGGGGGACAGACTTAGGCAGAGTCACGTGTCTATCCGGAAAAGCCAGGAGAGTCACAGGCCGGCGCCCCATCCGCCACTGGACACCAGTCATAACTTCTCCATCGCCATGGAAACTGGTGATGAAGAAGATGAGTGGCAAAGGGAAGAGGAGCTGGCAAGTATGGCCGCTCGGACACACATCCACAGGGAGCAGACGTCAGCCAGCCCGAGCGGGGCTGAGGTGTCCGTGGTGAGAGGAAGCCACACACCTCCTATGACGAGCTCCAGACCCGCACTGCTTCACAGCAACACAACCCTTCAGGGCAGCTACTCCCTCACAGCACAGACCTCATTTACAGGGGAATCCAGCTCACAGGTAGGAAAGGGTCTACTGTGGTTACAGCTTCCCTTGAAAGTGAGTTAAACGACTTAACATGACTGTGTCCCTTTGTGTGCAGACTTCAGTCGGTGTGTCTGCAGCCCCCTGGGTCATCAGCAACTCCAGAAAGAGAACAGTTAGTACTTTTTTTTGTCACTTTAAATGCAAGACTTGTATATAATATATATAACACAGAAAACTAAGATTGTACGAGATGGATTTTTTTCAGCCGATACCGACACCCGATAATGTTCTGCTTCTAGTACCAGTTACCAATAAGATAACGAATAATTTCGCATTTTTGTTCTTTACAAAGCAGTTTCTAACCTCTTGTTTATGCACACCTGAGGATAAAAAGGCTAAGATATAAATGAGTTAATATTCATGATTTAATCTCATATAATTTTTTGCTCTTCTCTGAACCCTTGCGGAATGTGTATAGCACATTGCAATCATGTTAACTTCCTCTGAAACTGTAAAAAAAAAAAAAAAAAAACATTACACGGGCGATGACATTGTGCTCACTGGAGCTGGCATGGACTCTACAAGCCTATAATTCTGTGACATCACAAGAAGTTTTGCGTCCATGAACACTTGGGCACATGCTGTCATTAAAGCAAAAGAGGGTCATACTAAATAGTAAGATATTCTGAACCTCTGAAACATTTTTCAAAAATTCAACTGACCAGTCAAACTGTTAAGCTTGTATCATCATTTATCACTAGAACAAAAACATAAAAAAATATCCGGTTTACTATAATTATTGTACATTTATGTTGTCTGGTACAATGTAAAGCTAGAGTCTGCTTAGTATCTGTGTGAAAGTTCTGTAGTTAAACAAAGGTTTGTGTTCGCAGCTGCAGGATCGGACCCAGTTCAGCGACGGGGATCTCATCCAGCTGAAGCGCTACTGGGACCGAGGCATGACCAGCCTGGGCTCAGTCTGCAGGGAAAAGATCACCGCTGCAGCGAACCAACTCAATGTAGACACTGAAATAGTCAAGGTAACCAAATCCACAGGGTTCAAATAATGCAGATACATCTAGAAAATGACAGGTGTTATTGAATTTGATTTGAATTTCTGCAGTGTCATTGAAACTAGCAAGATGTTTTGTAGACTAAGAGAGATTGGAGCCTTATTCACATATTCTGGCCACTTGTCTATGACATTTAGGGGGAACAAGATTATTTGACTTGTCTGAACTTTAGTGAGCGAACAAGAAAACAGGGAAGAGTAACTTTTCTAGGTCATGGAAGTTTTCTAACTTACTGACTCAAAGTTGTGTAAAAGTCACGCAGTTATATATAAGGGCCACAGCAGGAATGCTGATGGACTAAATATAGTCGCTCAGTCCTGACACACATGACCCACGGCCATCTCACTTACTGGGATATTTATTGCATGGAAGAAAAATCTTTGTAGAGAAACAGTATGCTGCAATAGGATCACCTTCAAATGATTGCAATAATTAAACAACTACTTAAAACCAAGGCTTAATGTGATACATGTATTCTAGTTGGTGATTATATAATGATATTTCACCAATTAGTTTTCCTGACTTAACCCTCACATCTACCACATTGGACACTTTATTTATTATTTATTAATTGATATACTTGATACATGTTAGCATTTTGTCTACTGTGTTCTCTGATCGGCAGACATGGATCAGCAACAGACGGAGGAAGTATCGTCTGATGGGTATTGAAATCCCTCCACCTAAAGGCGGGCCTGCTGTGTTCACCACCTCATCCCCAGGAAACGAGTCCCCAGTGGGCCTCAGCCCTGACGAGGAGCGGCTTAGGACGCCCGAACTCGGAGACGGCTTGAACGACGGGGGGTCTGTCTGCCTGTCTGAAGGTTAGGCCGCTAGTAGTATTACACACACCAACACTTACTGCTGCGTAAACTGTGTGTCTCAACATTCATGCAACGCTCTGGCTCCTAGATGGCACCATCGACTCACAACATAGAGACGGAGAGGATGGAATAGATGTGCCCACTGCTGCTCAACTGGCCAATAATGTGGTACTTGATTATTATTATTTCTCGGATATTACAGTACAGCCTCATTAAATCCATCCACGTAGGAATTGGCACTGGTGGAGCTCATTCATTCTACTTCAGCATGTAAGATCATATTAGTTTGTTGCAACAGAACAACACCAGCTGTACCTTTTTTTTCACCATTGCACGTTATTTGTAAAGTGATGTTTAATAGGCCTTTTTTTTAAAGAAGTAAGAAAAGCACAGGTGACGATAATAAAATCAATGACGGCTGAATTGCATATCAGCCGTTTTTTAAAATTATTAATAGACATAGTACAATTAGGGCTGTACAATTAGTCACAACAGGATAATAACTACCAACAAATGCTTTGCATTCAAAAATAAACTTCCAGACCAATCAAGCACCATGCGATCAACAGGCTGCTGTTTAGCCAAACTTAGTTGAGGCTAATGGATTTCTATCACACAGACAATCTGAGAATGTAGTGCATCCGCTTATATAAGATTATTATTTTTATTTATTTGTATCTATCACTTAATTTGACAGGGACAATACGTGTAGGCATTGTTACATCTTATTAAAATGCAACCAGTGCAATGCATTAAGACTTCTAGCTGTGGCTAATTTGCAGTCTTGGCCTGGTGAGGCTTTCAAGGAACAAAACACGATACAAGACTCTAAAATAGACATAAAGGCTAAAAATAAAACAGACATCGACAAGCAGCCATTACAGACAGTGATTGTAACTTAGACCAACAGTTAAGAACAATGACTGAAAATTATGACTAAGATCAAAAAGAAAAGAGTGAAAAAAGGTAGAAATATGTATGCTATATAAAACATGTAACAGATTTGACTTTGTTGAAGCCATAATCTGCCTTAATACTGACAGCTTTGAGATCAATTAATGTTTTTATTTCTGATAGTAGGGTTTTCCAAATCTGTGGGCCTTTAACTGAAAAACTGTAATTAAAGTGTGATTATTTGTTCCCCATCGATTGAATATTTGGATCTCACAAAAGAGGATTGTGTTCATTTTAACCATTATTCTGCAGCCCAGATTAAGGCAATAATAGGCTACATTCTGCAAGTGTAATCATGTGTTTTGAATCTGATATAATATCACTGACACACTTGACATATTTTTCCTGTCCAGTCCGATACATATTTTCACTTTTGAAAGGTTTCTATAATGTGTCTGACATCATTATCTCTTTACAATAATTTGTTACTGTGCGTGATTCATTATCACACCATGTTTCATGATAAGTATGAGCTAATTTAACCTTTGCAGCACTATTGTACTACAGTCAACAGTATAGATTGTTTGTTCAATAGTAACTACAATACAAAGTCCTTTACATAATACAGTTAATTACAAAAATAGAACATAATGAATAATAGCCAGAGGAGATATTAGTCACCAGAAGAATTTTAATTATTTTTTCCGTCTCTTTTTATAAAGTCATGATCTAATCTCCTTTTTTAACAGAAGATTGAAGTAATTGATGAGGACAGGGACGAAGATGACGATGATTACGATGGTGAACTAGTGGCTTCAGACCTCGATCAAATGCAGGGCCTGCTGGAATTCAAGGTGAAGACACGCACAAGACTATGACACACTGATCAATCCACAATTACAGTCCTGTCTTTAAACTGAATTGTTCATGCTAGTCCATCAAGTGCGAAGAATTAGAATAAGTGCCGCTCTGAATGAACCTTTTGCCCTTTTGAATTCTTCTGTTTCAGCATGAGGAAGTGCAGTTCTTAGAGATTGAGCTAGAGAACCAAAAACAAAAATACCTGGAGCTTGCGAGCTTCACGAAGAGCCTGCTCAGCGCTGTGAGGAACAATGACCTGGAGAGACAACAGGTACATTCTCAGTCATTTTTACACACTGACCAGATCCACCACAGTTTATAGAAACATCTAACCGGAAGTCTGCTCTTTGCTTCAGGAACTCATGGCTAGTCTACCTCATCCCTCAGACCAGGACTGGGACACGACTTTGGAAGAAAGAAACCAGTCTGCTGCCTTGTTAGCAGACGCGTCCTCCAACCACGACGACTCCCCGGCAGCCAGCACGAGCAGCGTCGAGCTCCCGCCTGCCCAAGCATACGAAGACATCCCGTTGGTCACCATAAACGAAGACGATACAACTGAAGTTACTGAGCCCTCTGCATCAGAGGAGCAACTGCAGGAAGCAGAACAAAATTGACTATCTCATGTACATCAGCTCATATAGACTCATACAGACATTTCCATACTCCACACAGACGCTGGTTTCACACAAGAACGGACTATATGGTCTTGCATTTACACAAACACTCATGCTCCACGCCTAGTGCCTGTGGATTTATGCTTTCACTATGACTGTTGGGCTGAATATTGCCTTTTTTACTGCATATCATTCGCCTTGTTCTGGACCAGTCCAGAGAGAACAATAAACGACCTCTAACTTAACTGTGTGACTGTGTTTTAGTTGGAAAAGTTCGAGTTTTCTCATGTTGGTGAGAAAGTCATATTGAGACATATTGGTTTAGAGTAAAGGTAGAAAAATGACAGAGATAGTTTAAGAACTGAAGGGTAAAGAGAATCAAGTTCACATGCAGTGCTGTAGTGTAGACAAAAACAATATTTTCTGTCATCAGATGACTCAAACTAAGGCCAGATTCTAATCATAAAACTTGATTAAAGGTAAAATTTTTATGCATTTCAGTTAAAAACATTTTTAAAAAATCATTAAAATTATCAACAGAACATAAAGAAAAAACAGTTGTGACGTCTGTGTGTTGTGTCACAGAGATGTGGACTGCTAACCAGTTGGCCGCGGCCCATCATGGCCCTGTATCCTTCGCTAATGATGTAACGATGGATGTAACAATTAAAATCTGGATACAGCGTCAGAGGAGGTGCCCCGATTGCTCCTATGACAGCTGCTCAGTGGCGCATGAAGACGAAAAAGCTTGACTTCTTGGGTATGAAATTACCCAGATTTTCTGAGTTGTGAGGCCCGTAGAGCGTGAGCACTAGAGACTTCCACTAAACTTCCTGTTTAGCGCCCGACTTTAACTTGAATGAGGATAAAATAGATTAATCATGCGGTTCTTCTAGACTTTCTAAATGTTATTGGGCCGAATGGCTCAAATTATGACAGTGAAACGAGTCATGTCTCAGGGCTTGTGACACTCAAAAAAATGTATCCACTGTTTTACAGACGCTTTTTCCATAATGTAAGCTTATGGGAAAAAGTATTTTTGGGCTGCAGGGCATCACATGATGCTAAAGTTACATGGTTTGGTCACTATGACAATTGGCTTCAAACCCGAGCCACTAGCTGCACAGCTAACCGAGCTAACGGCAGCTTAAGTTAGTAGGCGTTAGTGGACAGTCGGGTGAGATGCTGCCCCCTGTTTGTTTTGGGTATGAATTTGAAAAGTGGCCAATTCTTACAGATTGCACCTTTAATATATATATTTAATATATTATTGTATATGTAACAGCAATGAAGGTGACTGGGCTTGTTTTCATTTGGCAGGGGAAAGTTTCACATTTAAACTTGACTTGAACTTAGAGATTATGTCTCCTGTGACCTTTGTGATTAAGATCTTAAGTCAAAGTTGTGTCTATGCATTAAACAAACGGAGGGGAGCAGTTTCCTCAGCACACAAAGACTTGGTGCCTGTGGGTGGGAGAGAGACAGGGCTGCAGAGAAAGAGCTTTAAGCCTCTTATTTCCACTTGGACTGGGGGAAGACAGGCTTACGAAACACTGGCTTTAAAACATTCAACTGACACTCTTAAGATCAGAGGCTTAGACTCACGGCTCACCGGGAGAGGTGTTTGTCTTCCTCCCTAATGTTATCCTGCTGGGTCACCCATAATTTAAAGTCCTTGTCCGTCACAATGGCAGTGACTATTTCAGTCGCAGGCGGTCGGTCCATCACCCGGATGCATGTATGTCACACGCAGCGTGTCATGCAGCATCAAGTCCCCCCCTCCACACGCCACCACGTCCGCTCTCCCTCCTCTCTATCTCGAGATCCGCTGCTTTGGTTTGGACGGGGGGAAATCCTTAACTGAATTGCGTCATAAATACGTCAATAAACTCT
Source organism: Pagrus pagrus (assembly GCF_965226575.1). Lineage (NCBI taxonomy): Eukaryota > Metazoa > Chordata > Actinopteri > Spariformes > Sparidae > Pagrus > Pagrus pagrus. Next base: position 16,133,960 of record NC_140189.1, on the reverse strand, counting down.
CATTCACTGACGATCAGGTACCACGATAGCCGCCATATTCGCATCCATGGCAGGGTAGCGGTGCTCTCGGCGAGTGTATGGTCCAGTCATCAACATCAACTATTCCCCGCACCGACCCCCAGATCCCGTCCCGATAGCTGTCCACAGCCTCGCAGCTTGCATCTGATCGTCAAAGCAGAAACAGCCGGACTTCCACGGAGGGGAAGACATGCAACGTGGAGCGGGGGTCTAGGTAGACTACGATGCCTTAGACTGAGAGAGGAATCCTGGCACAAGATGGAGGTAAACAGCGTTAGTAGTGAGGTGAGTTGATTAACGCGTGCCTTGTGTGTTAATTTGCTTTAGGCTGTTTTCGGTGTGTGCTGTCCCGTTAAGTTAGCTTGCCCCGCGAGGCTGGCTACGGCTTAAATTCGCGTCACGACCTGCAGCGCACCGTGATGCATGCTAACACGCTAGCTAATGCTAACAGCTGGTGAGATGTTTATTTTTGTTGCACTGTCCGGGTTTGTTTGTTTGGTAGCCGCACCGCCGGGCTCTCACCGCCGCTCGTTATCCCGCACAGAGGACGGGCTCTTTGCCCCGTGACGCAGGAGCTCCGTTTAGCTTTTGTTGTTATTTACACTTGTCAAGAGGAGTTTGCTTCATAGCTAGCTTAGCCAATGTAGCATTAGCATTCGGTTAGCGTGCTAGCTGACAGCTTGCGAGCTTGAAACTTGGGAGACAAGTTTGGACTCAGCCTCTGTGTTCCAGTGAATGGAAGAACAGGTAAAGTGTTTTCATGTGTCTATAGTTGGGCTACAACAAGTTTCAGCATCGTTAAATTGATTTAAAGTTTAGCAGTAGGTGTTTTAAATGTGGTCAGAGACGTCTTCACAGCTGAGGGCTGGCTTGTCAGCAGCTCGAGTGAAGTAGAGATGCTGTTATTAGCTGTAACTCTCGGTTTGTTAGCTACGTAATAACTCATAATTTCATTAAAATGTTTATCCGGACAGGTGGGAGTGTGTTAACTGCTAGCAAAGTGAAGTTTTTAATCAAGAATTATCGCTACTTATTGTTTCCCCCAGGCTCATAACACCAGGGAGCTCCTGTAGAATCCAAACCCTTGTATTGATAATAATAACAAGGCTAACTTGTCATCTTCAGACCTTTTACTTAAATAAGTGATATCTTTATAAAGACTTATTGAAATGCTGTTAACTGTGGAAAGGTTCAGTTTTCTTCAGCATGGGCCCCCATGACGAGATATGTTTGCATTTGCAGCTAAGCCAACCTGACATCCTGAACCTCTTCATCTCTGGGATTCTTCACAGTCTTTCGCACCCACAGTACAAACTGTCTGTCTGACTGCTGTGACTGTGTTAAAGCCAGCAGAGAAGCTATATTGTAACAAGCACTTCTGACCCAGTCTGATCTGGAGTCCTCTCTCCTCCTGTGATCGCTCCTGGACACGGCACTCTTAATCTTTTTGTCGTTGAAGGATGTCGGTGTATGTAGGTGGCGTGGAAATATTGTACGACGAACTGTAACGCTCCAAATATCAAAAGTCCTGCTACAGACCAGCACTTTAATCTGCTGCTCCTTTAAAAGCTGCCAAGATAACAGATGCGCAGACGTAAACATTAAGCTTAGCCACTTAAACTGGCCAAGTGGTGATGCTGCTTGTGTGTTCCACTTTGTATAGCTTTGGACTTTAAAGATGATCTTCACTCAAAGTGTTTTACAGCGTCAGTTATCAGGACATGATACTATCATGTGTGGCTGTTGGATATGGCGTTCGAATGGCTGAAAAAGGCTCGACCGGTTTTGCGAAGAAGTGTAGGCTGCACTCTGTTACAAGCCTCGATGAGCCACAGCAAAGGTGGGAGTGAAAATGTATGTGTGAATTATGACAGAAGCACTGCCCTGGCTTTGGCTAGCCTGGATGTTACACTTGAGAGATGCACCGAGGCTTACATTCTGACATTTATCAGTGTGGTATCTTGCTTTGAAGTGTATTTCTTGGCTGATCTGAATGTCTGTGTTGTTAATGTTAGCCTATAGAGCCGAGATATAGGAGAGTGGTTTTGCTGGCCTCTGTTCTGAGGATGTACGTGAGTGTATGTTGGTGGCTCCACCCACTGAGTGGGCTTGCGTAGCGCTATGACTCATCCCCCCTCTTCAGAGGCTTGATGGAATTCAACACACAAACACGCTGAGCTGAATACATCATGCAGGCTGAGCTTCAGCACAGCACTGAAATATGCAGACCTGGTTAATGTCATAAGCGGTCAGTTTATTGTTTGATTTATTAGCTGAGATCTGACATCGCTCTGCTGACAATGTGACTGTTTAAAAAAAATAAAAGGGAGGCATAAAAGAGGCTCTTCAATGTACCTCTGAGTAGAACAAAGCACGTCTCTCTGTGGTGTTTAGAAAAAACAGCATCTTGCCACCACCATCGTCCCGAAGCCCTGACCGAGCTGGACCCTAGTTTGTCCTCAAGAGGCCGAATGCTGACTGCAGCCCCAGCAAACATCAGCCTCTCAGAGCCAGTCAGACATGTTGTTTTTGCTCTGGCTGGGGATTAAGCTAGAATGCTAATAATGAGGGGCTTTATAGGGACAGGATGAGCGCTGGACAGCTGGATGGGCTGAGAGTATGGACTCCATACTGTTTGACAACAAATAGAGCGACGGTCCGAAAAGTAAAAGCGCACTGTTATTGCATGTGACTCATTGATTTCATCTGTTGAATCTTCCATCATACACGTGGGCGTGCGGCAGCTGCAGTCATAGTCCTGCTCCTCAGCTAAAAAACAAGGGCGAACGAGCTTTGTCAAAGTGTTTACTGTTCCACACTCCTCTGATGAAACTTGTTGGTTTGGCTGCAGGTCAATGGGCATCAGATCATGGACGAGCCCATGGAGGAGGGAGAGTCTTTCTCGCACTGTGTAAGTAATGATGGGGTTGAGGTCTTGGAGCCTATGTGTGTGTTTGTGCGTGTAGGATGACATACCTGTTGTCTCATACTGATGCTGCTTGTGTAGGATGAAGGGACATATAAGGAGATTCCTATCACTCACCATGTGAAAGAGGGCTGCGAGAAAGCTGATCCATCTCAGTTTGAACTGCTCAAAGTCCTCGGCCAGGGCTCTTTTGGCAAGGTGAGGAAACGGAGCGGACCAATCGAATGTTTCCAACAGTGCGATCGTCGTGGGCGTTTGTTTCTAAAAATTTCTCCTGTTCTCTCAGGTATTTCTTGTCCGAAAGATCCTGGGTCCAGATGCTGGTCAGTTATATGCAATGAAAGTTCTAAAAAAGGCATCTTTGAAAGGTAACGCCGTTTTAGATTTTGATTTGCATCTACACAAAACACAACACAAGTGCAAACTGTGCAAGAAGCCGGTATGTTCTGTCCTTAGTGTTGAATTTCTCTCTCTCACTGTCCCTTCCTGTTTGGTCTCTCCAGTCAGGGACAGAGTTCGCACTAAGATGGAAAGAGACATTTTAGTGGAAGTAAATCATCCCTTCATTGTGAAATTGCACTACGGTAAGACAAACATTCTTATTTGCTTAGTGTACAGGCGATTTATATATAATCTTACAGATTACGTCCCAGTTCAGGTGGAATTAAGGATAAGCTTCTTATGTGCTTGTCCATGTTCATCATAACATTGTAAACATAATTTATCAGAATGTTTTGAGTGTTATTACACAGTTATTGATTATTAATCAGGCCCAATTGGTCAGGGTTCTTATTAGAGTTATTACAGTTTTGAACACACAAAAAACATTGATTAAAGGAGCCCGATTATGATTTTTTCTTTTTCTTTTCCTTCAGTGTTTTTTATACTGTAGGTTGTTGTGCATCTAAAAGGTCAGCCCGGAAAAACACTCCTCCTAAAGTACCTGAAACACTTCGTCAGTATTCCCGCGTTTAATTCCGTGACTTCTTGACATCACACTACATCACCGTGTCACACATTTTCTTAATTTATGCCTATATTCACAGTCGAAGGGAAGCTAACTGGAAGCTGAAAACACAAGAAAACCCGACCGGAGACACAGTGCCTTGCCTTGCGTTGCGAGGCGTGTGTGTGTGTGAGCTGACCTGTCAGAGCAAACTGGTTATTTGGGAGAGGGGCCTTTAATTGACAGGAGCTAAAACAGAGCGTCTCAGACAGACGGGGAAGACAGCGCTGCTGTATGAGAAAATTGCAGGTTTTGAGCATTAAGGCATGTAAACCTGTTCTAGTAGTAACCCAAAATAAATTCTGAACCTGAAGCTGAAGCTGAACCTGAGCTTAATATGTCTCCTTTAAAATCAAGGGAACAATCTAATATCTACTTCAACTCGGATATATAAATATCATCATCTTGAGTGTTAGCAAGTTGCTATTTTAAGTGTTGGCATATGTCACCTGGAGATGAAATTCTGGGCCAACTGATGTTTAAGTATTAATTTGGCTGGTAGCCCATGCCAGTGCTGATGTTTTTTTGCTGTTGTTTATTTTGTTTTTGTTGTTATTTATTACTCCTTTTTCTGCCAGGGATAAAAAGTCATTTCCATTAAAAAAAAAAAGGACTTAGCTGTCCTTCAGCCCTTCATTGAACTCTTGAAAAGAGCACACTTTTTTTCAAAAAACGTATAAAGCAGCCATTGCTGTACAACCTTCTTTCACAAGAAAAAGATTATTTTTCTGAATAGTAACTGCTTTCAAGCCTTGTTAGCCCGCTTCACAACTACCTACTCAATGTTAAGAATTTGTCTGTGCTTGCAAAGCCTTACAAACTGATGGCAAGGATGTCACGAGCCAAAAGCTCATGAATGTGCCAGGAAAAAATAGAAGTTACGTATCAAATAAACTTCCAGCAATAAATATCGTCTTATTTACTGATAGGCCAGTCAACAAGGCCGATATCGGCAGACACTGATGTTCAGCTGATAAAGTGGTGCACCCGTCGTGTCACCCTGTTACCCAAACAATTGAGAGGTTTTGTTAAAATCATTACATATTTAGCTTGCAGGTAACTGACTTGTTTCCTTGTCTTCCAGCCTTTCAGACAGAAGGGAAACTGTATTTAATACTGGACTTTCTCAGGGGAGGGGATGTATTCACTCGCTTATCCAAAGAGGTAAGCTGACATCCTTACATCTCATTATACATATTTGCACCTTTTTCTGTTATTTTTTTCTGTTGTAAAAAAAAAGCACCTCCTTTTCATTCATACATTTAAAGGTTTTTTACCCCCTAGTGTTTTAAACCTATTTGAGAAAATCTGAGCTACATATGCCACAAGGTTCTTGTAGAAACTCCAAGGATTTTTAAGTTGACAGCTACTAATAGTCATGCAAATTTAGTATGCAAAAGTATTTAATTTTATAAGAGGGAAGTGCTGCAAAGTCATTAGTCGCGTTTTATTCAAATTGTAGACTTGAATTCCTCGCAGAAACACGAGTGCTTTTCTCAGAATCTTTATTCCCTTTTAGGTCATCAGTTGCTTGTCAGTTAGAGGCTGGAATCAGCCCTTTTTCAGATGCTTTCAGAGAACTCAAACAATGTGTGATTGTTCTCTAGACAGACCTTGTGTTGAAAGCATGTCTCAGAACCAAAGCGATAGCTGCTGGCACTGTCAAATCAACAGCTTGCTGAATCGTGTAACCTATTTGAAATGTTGATATTGTGACAATAATCATACTCTGTTTTCTCTGTTTGTGGTTACTGAAGCTTGATATTGAAGTTGTGTTTTTTTGTTCTTTGCTGCTGAATTTTCTCTCCTTTTCTGAGTTCAGAGAGTAAATTTGTCCAGTTCTTATCAGGTTATGTTTACAGAGGAAGATGTGAAATTCTACCTTGCAGAGCTGGCCCTGGCCCTCGATCATCTGCACAACCTGGGCATAGTTTACAGAGATCTCAAGCCAGAGAAGTATGAAACCTCGACCTCACCGTCACCTTTGACCCTTTACACTCAAACTACACATGTACCGTCAGACTCAGAACGAACTTTATGTCTTTCAAAACCTCAGATGATTTTTGACTTGCACACATACACTGTATGGTTGTAGCTGTCATCACCTGGCACATTTTCCAGAAAGTGGACACTAAATTCAAATTAAACAATTTCTATTGTCATTTCACTATTTGGACATTGTTGTGAAACTCAAGATGTCCAACTCCCGTCCGTTTTACTTTCTCCTCCTCCGTACTGACTATAATGAAATAATGAATAACTGATATGAGTCTGACTGTGCTATGCGTGCAGTTCTCAAAGACCTAAAAGCAAAATTATTGTCTCATGTCATTAAGAGGAAATCATATTACAAGAGAATTAAAACATTTCCCACGTACTGTACTCATAAAGTATAGACCTAGAATAAAACATTGAAAGGATTTCATAACAAATGGCTCCCAAGATGGGTTCATTTTTCCACGGATCATTTTTTATGTCCAAAATGATTCTGTTTTATCTGATTTATGTGTTGTAGTGTTTTTCTGTACTTAACTTGACTTTCACAAGTCATTTCACACCATAACTTCACTAAACATCTATTGTCACACAGATCCACTCCAAGTTACACATTCTTGACTGTAGTCCAGACCTTTCTTTAGCCTGAATAGTTTGGACTCTGTGACTACATGTGTCCAATGTAGCTTTGATTGGTGGACTTCAATCTGTTATTTCTCACAATCAGCATTCCCCTTGAAACTTAAAACATATATGTGCAAAGGTTTCTGAAGGCTTCTAGGTGATTTAAGCAGAAAACTAAGGCATGAGATGACTTGCGTATTGTCGTGGTCGCTAACTTCTGAAAACCTGTTCTTGTCTTTCAGCATCTTACTTGATGAAGCTGGTCACATAAAGTTAACAGGTATGTCTTTGACATTATAAATGTAATTAATAAGAGTAATTGTATAGGCTGATCTACTTAATAGCCTGTATTTAATCTGTTTCATATTAAATGAGTGTGAACCGAGAATAGATGTGCGACCCCAATTTTGCCCTTAGGCTGACTTTCCTCAGATGCTATTTTTATGATTCTTTAATCAGCACCTGAAGAATAAAAGCTCTGCATAGCATAGACGTGACTGTTCTGTCAGCTGTGTATTCACCATTTAACCTTGTGTTGCTGTTGTGCAGACTTTGGCTTGAGTAAAGAGTCAGTAGATGCTGATAAGAAGGCTTATTCCTTCTGTGGTACGGTGGAGTATATGGCCCCTGAGGTGGTCAACAGGAGAGGACACACACAGAGTGCAGACTGGTGGTCCCTGGGAGTACTTATGGTACACGAGCTAACACAACCCTTCACACACTGGCTCATCTTTTGTGCTTTGATATTTATATGAACTGATTAGAAAAATAAAATCCTGTTGATTATGTTTCCTTTCTACAGTTTGAGATGCTAACGGGAACATTACCGTTCCAAGGAAAAGACCGCAATGAGACCATGAACATGATTCTCAAGTGAGTCATTAAGCATGATTAAGACAGAAGTGAGACAAAGTTGATTTTTTTCCTTATTCACTTGTGTCTCTCTGATCTTTTCTGCCCTCCAGAGCGAAGTTGGGAATGCCGCAGTTCCTAAGTTTGGAAGCCCAGAGTTTGCTGAGAATGCTGTTTAAACGTAACCCTGCTAACAGACTGGGTATGGTACATTAAAGCTGATTGTGTCTGTGTTTGTGTAACCCGTAGGAATAAAAGAAAATGAGGTGTGTTGATCCTCACATTGCGCCACTCGCTTAGCTTGAGCTTGTTAACATTTTGGCATCCACTTAAATCACATGCTGAAAACCACTGAGAGAGAAATGTGTGAACGTGTTGATCCTGTGAAAACAATAAAAAGCCAACTTGCCAGGTTAACTGAACCCTAGTGATCTGTGTCTTTAGGGGCCGGGCCCGATGGAGTGGAGGAGATCAAACGCCACGCTTTCTTTTCCACCATCGACTGGAATGTGAGCGAACACAAGCACACACACAACCCTCTCATTTCTCACATACACGCATGTAACTCTCTAGCTTCTGCTGAGGATTCACACCTAACAAACGGTTGGCTTGGTGACTACTGGCCATCAGTCTTGGCCACACCATCCATGTTTGTGTGTGTCTGGGCAGAGGGCCAGTTCTCACTGTGTGTGCACTAATAGCCCTGCGTGAGTGTTTAAGAGCCAGCAGGATGCTATTGGCTGGACCGAGCTGTAGACGGATGGGAAGGGGGTTAATCTGGGAGGGGTCTTGGCTTCTCTTTCACATATGTTCAAACGCTCCAAACAGCCCGCGGTAGGTTTCAATTCCTATCGTGTATGTGTCTCCTGTAATTTCTGCAGAAACTGTACAGGAGAGAGCTCCAGCCCCCGTTCAAGCCCGCAGCAGGTAAACCGGATGACACGTTCTGCTTCGACCCAGAGTTCACCGCTAAAACGCCTAAAGGTAAAAATCTACACCTACACACACATGTCCTGTTCACATGCTTTTTGAGCTCAAAACCAACAGCCACTCCTGCAGCCATGGAAACTGTAACCGAGCACTGACTACAAGAAATAACTTCCAAAATTTTAAGTGGGTGTTTGTATGCTCATACGTCTATTTTTTTAATTATCTTCTGTATATTTAGACTCCCCAGGTATCCCTCCCAGTGCTAATGCCCACCAGCTCTTCAAAGGCTTCAGTTTTGTTGCACCAGCCCCGATGGATGAGAACAAGAGCTCCCCGCTGCTCAGCATACTCCCTATAGTTCAGGTGAATACACAGTGTCTCTGCTTTGCATAAGTCCTCTATTACGGTTGACACATGTTAATTATTAACTTATTAACTTCAACGCACAGATCTTTAGCTGTTATGTGAAGCTTAGTTGGTTTGATAACAAGATACTGACGAGTGTTTTACCACGTTTTTATCTGGCAAAAAAGGTTGTTAACACATCTGTAACTGTTACAGAACTGTTATCACAACATGCAGGTTGACAAAACTCGATGAATACTTTCCAAGTGGTGCCTGTGTTCAGTTCGACACTTTTACACAGAATTGACTGCACTGGTCTTTTTCTGTATAATGAAGTGAAATTAAATAAAACCCAGTTGCTAAACTGCCACAATTATCCTTAAGTCGTTGTTTTGTTCCACCTCATATATTCACATCACACATACACTGTCGTCCCCACACTTAGCATGGCTACGTTTATGCCCGTAACTTTAATTTGACAGCATTTTGCACCATTATGTTAAGTGTGAGTAGGGTGCCAATACTACAATGGCTTGTAAATGGTGGTAAATCTGTGATGACAGTTTGACTGCTGAATATGTAATAACATTATCCACTGAAGTTCCACCCTGACTTATTTGTGAACAGAAGAACCCAACCGATACCTGACGCTAATACCAATATTAGGAAGTAAAACATTCTGATATTGATATATCGGCCGATATATACACATATTTTGTTTGCAGCCATGCCTCAAATGTGGTTATCAAACAGTTGAGATGAAGATATCTAACGGAGGCAGGATATTTTGCAGTTTAACAAATGACACCAGTGCACTGAAACAGTGAACTTATTGAGAAATTAGTCATTATAAATTATCCTAAGCATGTCTTTCTGCATTATAATTTATAATAAAATACTTTTTGTATCAGCTCATATCGGACAACATATAAGCCGGTACCATAATCTTTCAAATTCCAATATAACTGATTTATCAGTTGGGCTCTAGTTAAAATGATTGCTGTGGAGCACACACCATCAGGACTACAACACACTCTTGTTGTCTTGTACAGTCATCACAACATACCATGTCTTGGCATGTCATGTGAAGGACACTGGTGCACTTGATTATTTATCCAGTGAACATTAAGACTGTAATACAACAGGTCAAATCTTGTTCTTTCCAGATGCACGGGGGCTCGGCCAAGTTCTCTGATCTGTACGAGCTGCAGGAGGACATAGGGGTCGGCTCCTACTCCATCTGTAAACGCTGTGTACACCGAGTCTCTGCCATGGACTATGCTGTGAAGGTGAATCCACTCTGCACCAATGCTAAATGTCTGTAGAGCCATGCTCCACAGTAAAATCACAGATTTGTTGGCCACTGAACAGCCCCACATGAGCCGTCGAAGGTTACGTTCCTGGCTGAAGGGCATCTCAGCAGTGGCTAATTAAGGATGGTCATGCACTTTCCGTTGAAGTGAAGATTTATCACGCTCTCCTAGAATTTAACTAGTGACCTTTCAGTCTGAATCCTGCTTCTCCTACCACATTTAAAGTGCCAAATGATTATTATTTTTCAGTGGCTCTTTGGTAACTGTATTTTTTTCATTGAAATAGAAATGAGTTTTTTTTGTGATTCCCGGGTAACTAAATTAGACGACTGTTGTGTGAATGCACAGTTTTGGTAAGTTTCTGAACTAGAGTGAATGAAATGACTGAAAATTAAACCAGCGTGTCAATTGTGTGATGTCAAATGACCAGCAGAGGGCAGCACAGCTTCAGCAACTGAAGCAATATTGCAGCAACTTCTTAACATTTGTGTTTCCATGTTTCTCAGATAATAGACAAAATTAAGAGGGACCCCTCTGAAGAGATCGAAATCCTGATGCGATACGGGCAGCATCCCAACATCATCACTCTCAAAGACGTCAGTAATATTTGTTTGGAGTATTGTGAAGATTTTAGAGTTGTCAGTCACCACACTGACAGGTCGTCTTTGTGTGTTCATGTGTCAGGTGTATGATGAGGGCAGGTATGTATACCTGGTGACGGAGCTGATGAAGGGAGGGGAGCTGCTTGACAAGATCCTCAGGCAGAAGTTTTTCTCTGAGAGAGAGGCCAGTGCTGTGCTCTACACCATCACCAAGACTGTTGACTACCTCCACTGCCAAGGGGTGAGGATACGCTTCTGTACATGTATGAGCACGAGTGACGAGTAGACAACCTCTTCTCTAATGCTTTCTCCACCTCATCCTCAGGTGGTACACCGAGACCTGAAGCCCAGTAACATCCTGTATATGGATGACTCGGGAAATCCTGACTCCATCAGGATCTGTGACTTTGGATTCGCAAAGCAGCTTCGGGGAGGCAACGGCTTGCTCCTCACCCCCTGTTATACCGCCAACTTTGTGGCACCAGAGGTGAGAGAGGATGAGTGATGGAAGAAAGAGAAGAAAGGCATGATATGGAGAAAGAGATGTAATTGGAGAGAGGATATAAAGTGGACAGTTGCACATAAAATTCCCATTGTCATTTTGAGTCCCTAATAGTTTGTCTTTGTTTTTGTTTGTGTGGCTCCAGGTACTAATGCGGCAAGGTTATGATGCAGCCTGTGATATATGGAGTCTTGGTGTTCTACTGTATACAATGCTGGCAGGGTAAGACCGCACTCAGCAACAACTGTTGGACAAATTTGGCTAAAATGTGGGCGGAAATGATTAATAGTGAGGCATGAAGTGTCCAAATTTCTCCTCCAGTCTAATGGCTTGCAAACACTAAGCTCAAAATAGAGGCCATACATCAGTGCTCCTGTCACCTAAGGCCTTTATACAGTGGGGGGGCGTTTGTTACGTGCGATTAATTTGCGTGTCAGTGTATTTTTCCGAAACTTGTTATTGTTGTACTTTCACACTTAATGTGAGTATTACAAGGCAAAAAGCTTTTTTTTTTTTCATAACAAGGTTGATTTTTTCATCTTTTACACTGTGAACACACAGTAGAGAGAGAGAGTGAGTGTGTGACCGGATGATGTTGAATCTGTCTTTTATTTGTGAATCTATTTAAGCCTTTTATTGAACATGTGTTGTAACTGTCGTAAATTTGCATCACTGCTGATATGATTAGGCTACTGCTATGATCAGGCTTGGCGAGTAACAGAATACATGTAACAGGATCACGTTATTAGGATAGAAAAAAAGGTGACTGTATTCCATCAAAGTTACAGAAGAAAATAGGTGATTAGATTACAGATACGTTTTGTAAAAAATGGGGATCGCTAACAGGATTACAATTTTCAAAAAAGAATGATAAACTAGTCTGTAACCATGCACATGTGCACACATGACAACTCATGAGTCTCACACAACATCACTCTGGCATATGTGCAGTCACACATATGCAAAATCAACAGTGGAGAATATTATCTATATCTATATCTATATATATGTACCTCCTCTTCACTTCCATTCTGTGTGCAAAAGGGCAAATAAAGCATTTGTATCTGGTGGCAAATTTGCATCTTGGCTGCATGTGAAGTTCAATATTGGTGAGCGGCACACTTGCAGCCACAACCTATAGCAAAGCCGTGCGTGTGCTTCACCCCGAGTACCGTGTGCCTCACATCCTGCACTGCCTACATTCAGCACCAGCAGGCGATTTTCATTCACCTACCGTAGCCATAGATGGATGCAAACTCTTCACAGGAGTATTTGGCATTTTGGTGTAATTTATTCTTCACGTCCCTGGTGTGTAAGGCCTCTACTCTGCTCATGCTGTATGTTTTATTATGGGCATTAAGTGTGCACAGGCTGAAGTTTGGAGCAGTGGATTAAATTTACAGAGTTGTAAAGTCACCACTGCCTCCCATTATAATTTCAGATAGTTTTATTCATGGTGTGTTTAACTACCAGAAAGTTGCAGCAAAGATTTGTACATGAGTATACAGTAGTATTCACATCTATGAAATGAAATGCATCTTGTAATTGATTGAGGTTTTCCCTAATCTCTGCTTTTACCCCCGTCAGGTACACGCCGTTTGCTAATGGGCCAAACGACACACCGGAGGAGATTCTACTCCGGATAGGATCTGGAAAGTTTTCTTTGACAGGAGGAAACTGGGATACTGTATCAGACACCTCAAAGGTACACACACTTTTTTGCTTCATACTGGTGGTGTGACTTCAATACATATTTTCAAAGTCTAATACTAATAATCTTTCTGTTTTTTTTAGTCTGTAAAGGACTTTGTACACTTGTTTTTGAAAAGTGCGCCACAAACTGGACGTAGAACAGTTGACTGAACAACAAAGACGACATCTTTTTCTTATGTGTGCTTAAATGGCTGAGACATGTTGTGAGTTTATCTATCAAAGAAAAATCAGCCAGTCCAGTCTGTGGCAACACAATAAATAAACCTGCCGAGCATTTAAGTTTACAGGAAGGACACACGCATTTAAAATCCTGTTCTTTCCTCGTGTTGTTTTCCAGGACCTGCTGTCTCATATGCTCCATGTGGACCCTCACCAGCGATACACAGCAGAGCAGGTTCTAAAGCATTCCTGGATCACCTGCAGAGACACACTACCACACTTCCAGCTCACACGCCATGATGCACCACACCTTGTCAAGGTGAGTGTATTCTGTATATCCTCCTAATTAACAAGCAGATAAAGGAACAGGAGTTAAAATGTGACCTTGCTGGCGAAGGTAGTTATCCTGCTGAAATCTGAAATCATTTGCTACCATGTGACAGAAGAAAGGCAATTGTTAGCTCACAGTTAAGATGGGATACATGGTCTCACATGTGTTGGGTAACGTTTCTAAACATGGAACCACATCACCTCTCCAAACCAGAAGAGGGTCTGATCTCCTACGTGAAGTCATACCCTCGCGGTGCCTGTGCCTCTTGACATTTAAAAGCAAGCGTGATCCTTGATGATTCATACACTTTTCAGCTCATCTATTGCTAATACCAAATCCAACCGAGCAGATGTGTCCACCCCTCCATCCTCTCTTACCACATATGCAGGTCAGATGATTCTTTCAAGTGGAACCCATCAGGTCATATATTTGGCACAGGAGGTCGAGTACACAGTACGTGTGGTGTTAAAGCCGTTTAAGCCGTGAGGAAACTGTTGCTAGGTGACTGACAACAATAAAGGATGTTTCCTTTTTCAGGTTTCAATAATGATCAAATTTTGTTTTTCGCATTCTAAAATCAGGTGTAGGAGAGATGGGATAAAATAGTAGATGGTAAAACTGGAATCAATCAGACATTTTCCATTTATAAAGTCATGGGGACCATATCAGCATGTCTCTACTTGAAGACACAAAAGGTCACAATATAAAAACAACACAACAGAGCAAACTTCCCCCATCTTTCCGTGCAGGGTCAGTTTTCCTTAGACCCCCCCACAGAGGGAGGTAGTCTGGGCAGCGTCCTAAGTCGACTTCTCTTAATCCCAGGTAGCAGCAGCTGTTCATTAAAGTACTCTTAAATGGCTGAACTCTTCCCCGAATCATGCAGAGGCCAGCCACCCTGTGCAGAAGTCTGTGATCTTGTTCTTGCAGATACAACCCAAAGCCTGTGATCATAGGTGAGGGTCTGAACAAAGATCAACAGTAAATAGAGAGCGTTACTTTGTGTCTCAGTTCTGTCTTCCCCACCATAACAACAGACACTCCTTTTATCTTGATGCCTTCACAGATCTTTCCCTGTACATGTCATAGAAATACAGTATTTTATCTGTTATACTTGTAATGCTTGGACTCCTGAAGAGTTTTCATGCAGTGAACAACCTGTTTGACCTGATCCCCCGCAGTCCTCTGTTATTTCTGAGCTGTGGTGGCTGTGGAGGCCAGCAGCATAAACAAGGTCACTGTCGTGTCTACGGGGCAATTTTAATGCATGCGTTGGAACACTGCACATTATCCAAGGATAGTATCACTATTAAGGGATCCACCTCGTCAGCAACAGTATTCAGTTCTGACAAAGCCCCTGCCTGCGGCACCAGACAGTTCAGTTAATTGTCAGGAAAGATGGATGGTCAATACATTCACTGATGCTTCTATTAGCATGACTGCAACCGTGTATCATCTTTATACCCGTGAATTTGAATGGTGTTGTTGCTGACTCATCCTGTTCTTGGTCATGAATCCCACTGCTGTCAGTGATCTATTCTTGCTCTTCTCCTCGCTCTCACATGTGATTCAAGGTCTGACAAATAGTTTATATTGAAATGTACTGCTATGATGTGTTATTTTTGTACCCGTTAGCTTGAGCAAGTCCATTCATGTGTTCTGGCTTATACAGATTACATTTCTCGTTTTCCTTGCTTTTTTAAAAATTTTATCAATACTTATCAGACAGTGGATGCTACAATTACAAACTGATGGTGTCTGCTCTGTACAGCAGCTGCAAAATCACAGCACAGAGCAACGAGAATCATAATGCATTTATTATGTGATGAGAGTAAAGGCCCTGACACACCAAAGTGACATCAAAGAACAAGCTGCCATCAAGGCTGACTGTTGCGTCACCTCACGTCTCCTGTGTCTCTGCCAAAGAGCTGCACTTGAACACACCGTGAAGACTACAGCTGACGGCCTACGCCTGCGTGAAAGGAAATACCTCAGAGCATATACCAACTGCAGCTAAATGCCGCAAATAGCCCTGGCAAAGAGGCAGAGGAGAAAAAAAATGAGGGGAAACAGTGCTAAATGTGTGAAATTGTGGATACTACAGCAACAGGCTCGGGGGCTTTCACTTCTTTTTGTCGTTTCTCTTTTCGTGCACTCATCTGCTTACCTGAACAGCCAATCAGAGTGATTTCTCTCGACGACACGCCACTGCCAATTCTACATGCTCAATCAGCCAAAAAGCCCCCAACAAGGGCCATCCAGCGCTAACAGTGCATAACACAGACGGCCTTGACAATGTCCGAAGGCCATCCATCGGCCTGGTTTGTCAGGGTCTTAGGGAATAGGCGCCTCTTTGGCAGTATCTAGCATTTAAACCTCATGCTAACAGGGAACCTAATAATGTCAGTCATAGAGAAGGAGTTGGTTACCTCACTGAGAAGTTGGAGGTGTGCAGCCTGTCGCCTGTAGCTCTTCATCTAACAACTCATTCCTGTTTCATTACTCTTAAAACTACTATACTTTAAACTGAATAAATGCCTAAAATGACTGCTGTTTTGCTCTGTAGATGCATCATCGATAAATGACAGCATTAAGTGCTAAACTCAGTGGACATATTACATTTCCTGTGACTACAATACATCATGATAAAGGTCAAACTGTGTTTCACCAGTTAAAGGCTTTTAATGTGACGCTGCAGCAGAAGGAAATGTTCATTTTGCATCAGCAGTTAATTAATACAGCGCTGTACAGGGTGTGAGCGTCTTGTAAAAAGCCTGGTGTAATCGAGTTTAATGGTTGGTGGGGCAATATCATCACCATGGCAACTCTACTTCCTTGAACTTTCTTCAAGTGGGCACCGTTTCTGTCAGGGACACATCAGTGTGTCTACGGCGCCGAACAGTATTTTGGAATATTTTTTTCGGCGTGTTTGTCTCAATTGGATAATGACGGGAAATGAGTGGAGAGAAAGTTGAGAGGGAGGAAGTGGGATAACTGAGGAAGTTGTAATTTCATGAGCATGCATCATTGTAACTCAACCTCGTGACCTTGTCCGCCTGCACCTCAGCTCTTAGTATTCACTTGTAAATACTTCTACTTTTTAAGATGTATCTGCACCTGTTAGGTTTCAGTGCTGCTGCCCTTCTGCAAATGTTACTACTACTACTACTGTATGACATGTACCGATTCATCTCCCTAGATAATAAAAACATGCAGTGAGTTCAATAACATGTTAACTAACTCACCCAGAATCTGAAAAACCTGTCAAGATTGGAGTGTTGGATAAAACTTGCATGATATTTATCCAAATTAGCAGAGAAATTAAGACTAATCTTCTGTACACAGGAAGGAGAAGAATCCAAACTTCTGTGCTGGGGCTTCGCAGCTAAATGAGCTACAACACAAAACAAATTGTTAACAGAATTAGCTCAAAGTTAGAGTCGTGTATCGATTTAAAAGTTAAGTGTTCATTCTGTTGTTTTCCAGGGAGCCATGGCTGCCACCTACTCAGCACTGAGCCAGAAGACAAGTCAGCCTGTGTTGGAGCCTGTGGCAGCGTCTAGTCTAGCCCAGAGACGCAGCATGAAGAAACTCACCTCAACAGACATGTAGACACACACACACACACACACACACACACACACACACACACACACACACACACACACACACACACACACCGCTCCTCCGCCCTCCAGTTTTGACCTCACTCTCAGTCGGACTCTCATACGCAAAAAGACGCACGCAGACCGAAGTCCCGGCCAGTCAGACCTACTGTCTCCCTTTTTTAAATCTATTTATTTGACCCGACATATGCACGCATACACACACATGCACACTCACACTGGACGAGGTTGCTCTTGAAGAAGTCAGCTGAAGCGGAAGAGGGGAAACTCACATATCTGTTACTGCTGGGGAGACAGACTTGTATTTATTTCCACAGCTTTCATATGCACTCGCCCTCCTCGCCTTTCATTCTTTCTTCCTCGCGTGGGGAAGAGACGCACCAGCTGATGTTCTCCTTCACTGTGATTGGCTGATTCAAAGCTGCTTCGGTAAACTGTGCCCTCCCCCCTCCCCACTGCTCTTCATCTGCACTCTGCCATCCTCCTCCTCCTCCTCCTCAGTTCTCTCTCCCTCTCTTGTTTGCTTTCGCTCTCTGAACTTGTTTTCTCCAAAGTGAAGTAATGGTTTATGTGTGAGAGTGTTGGCAGGATGATGTTGACTGAGGGACAATGTTAGAGTGTTTCCTCTCTTAAAAATAAAAAAGATCAGAGTCTGATTGTGGCAGATTTAAAAAAAGTAACTCAGGATCAAAATCATCTGCCGGCACTTTTGAAAACATAACGGCATGTGTGGACAGAACCTGTATTTCTTTTCCCTTACGATTCACACCCTGACTCATGTTACTTTGTGATGCTAACAATGTATCAAAAGAGGTAAAATAAGCTGCAGATGGACAGAAGATAAGGTGAAACCATGCGGTAACGATAACAGAAATCCTAGTTTGCAAAAAATATATATAAATATATATAATAAAGATGACTAAGATGAAGAGCATGTGGGGGAGCTGTAGGGATTTCTCTGGGGGGGACGGGACGCACCCCGTCGAACCAGAGAGGCTGAATTAAAATATATTAAAAAAAAACATTTCCATGGATATCTCTTCAAAAAGACATTGTGGAAATTGTATGATATTGTATTTATTTCATTTGATTTTTAAGATTCTATTTTTCTTTCAAGTTCTGTATATATTGACATTAAAGATCATTATTGACATGCATTCAGTGTGGTCTGAGCTGATTTGTTCGTCACAGAACGCACCACAAACATCTGTTTCTTATTCATGTGGAATTGAAAAGTGTATGGGCAACAGTCCGGCCATCAATATGACAGCAAGACTGCATAACCTTGGCTGATCAGCCGCCATTTTGTTCATAAGTTGGACTTACAAGATGACATATCGAATTTCCTTCCTTCATGGTGAGGTAGAACATGTTTTCATCGTCTACTTTCTGATAAAACCATTAAAAATGTTATCTGTGACATGTTAAAACATAGCTATAGTAGCACAAGTAGATAGTGTTATATTGCTGGCATACTCATGTGAGTTACACAGTAATATCAGCCACTATACATTCCTGTACTGTGAAGTGAAGTGAAGAAGCTACAGATTTACCAATTTAATATCCGCCCAATTATAAAATATGGTCCACAATGTCCATCAATGTTTTTGCTGATGATGTCACAGTGTAGTTGACCTTTGACCTTTTGGATATAAAACCTCATCACTTCACTACTGGTAGATATTTTTGACACAATTACTAATAGGCGTATGAATTCCTGTGATGTCACTCAGGACTGACACCCCTGAAAACATAGAAATCTCAAATATCTCAAAACCTTATGCAAATTAAAGCAGCTTTAATTGATTTTTTTGGCCACTATTGGGAAATGGAACAAGATGTAAATATAATACTGACATATTATCATCTCTTAAAGGTCATATGGTAAATATGATGAAAAAATTTAAATGTTGATGATTATTGACACATACAGCAGAGAAGAAGCTACATCAGTCGTGTTTCTGGCCTCCTGGCAAACGTAAGTCCAACATTTACTCAGCAAATGTTTTATTTTCCATCAACTCCTGAGGGAAATATGTTTCTTTAGCTGCTATATGCTCTTTGCTAAAGTTAATCTGTCATTTGGTGCTGGACAGGGAGCTTACAGTCGGTTTATCAGAGCTGTTTTCATTATAAACAGCTGCTGGTCACGGCTGGAAATATTAATAACATTGTGAGAAAACCAAAACACTAAAGTTGAGGGATGTAAAACCAAAACTGAGTTAATCGATGCTGAAACGCCTCGTTTGGTGAACTCTGTGGGTTTCTTGTTAAGAGTGAGCTTTCACATAACATGTAGTCATTTGATCCATTGTTAATAAAAAAAAAAATTAAAAAATGTTGCAGCTTTAAATTCAAAGTAATTCCCATGGTTAGATAATAGGGTTAGGGCTGTGACAACAATATTTTTGTTATAAATTAATTGATTAGTGAATTAAACGTGTAGCCAATCAAATGAAAAAAATGTGAAAAATGATCACAATTTCCCAGAGCCCAAAGTGACATCCTCAGTCCAAAACCCATCGGTGACAGAGAACTTTTAAAATCCCCCCAGTTTAAAAGGGTTAGTTTTAAGAAAATGTAGCTAACCAGCAAATGTTTAAAAACAATTGGCAACTTATTTTCTTTCCATATATCAATGGATTAATGGACTAGTTGTTGCTGTTAAAAAATGACCACATCCCAAGCTGCTTCATCTCCCTTTGTGTCCTCCCAACATAGATGAGATGCAGAGCGTGCTAGCCGCCGCTAGGTGGTATCACTATCCAGTACATGAGAAGTTATTGGGCTGTTGAACACACAGCGTCCCTCAGTGGGTCTGTGTCCTACCCTTATGTAAATGATCAGTCTCGCCTGCTTCCATTTTGTCTGTCCAACCCCCCACTCCCCCAAGACTATGAGCTCCTCTAACCAGTGGTGTGTAAAGTGTGTGTGTGTGTATGTTTGTGTGTGTCAGAGCTGTCATGACCAGACAGCAGAGGATGGAGATCTAGGGAGGAAAGCAGATGGATTGAGGCACAAGGACTGCTCCCATCAATGCACACACACACACACACACACACACACACACACACAGATTGGCCTATGGAGCAGCTGTTGTCCTTTTTCTGCGACTGTCCGAGCTGACTCCATGTCCTCCTCTCTCTCTCTCTCTCTCTCTCTCTCTCTCTCCTCTCTGTGCTGGATCAGATGCATTTCACAGTCAGCCTGGGAGCTGAGAGGTAAACAGTGGGGCTAATTGTTTTGACATACTGCTCTTTGTTTTGGCCTCCTGGTGCTAATCAACCACTTGGCTAATAAGTCTGCCTGGCAAGGAAAACACAACTGTGTTTAGGCTGGGAGGAAGTAAAAAAAAAAAAAGGGGGGGGGGACAGGTGCTGCAGTCATAGTTGCAGTCCACATTTTGCTCGTCATCCAGAGTTCCCACAGTGCTGCTGTGGCTGGGTAGCGCCCCGCTCAGGTGTGAATCTATTTATCCTCATTAACGAGCGTCTCCCCAAAGTCAGCCAATTAACACGCTGCTCCTAATGAAGCCATTAGCTGTCAGATGAGGTAGAGGCAGTGCTTGTCATCGGTCCACTGTGTGCATGTGTCTGTGTGTGTGTGTGTGTGTGTGTGTGTGTGTGTCCGCTCTTGCTGCTAATAAAAGCAAGAGAATTAATGGAGTGAGCGTGTGTGATAATGAGTTAATGTGGAACAAGCAGGACGAGCAGTGATCAGCCCTCTGTCTCAAATGAAGATATCAGACACAGTGATTTACTCTCTCGGAGCCATAAACAGGCCTCACCACTCGTTCATGTTTGTGTGTGTTTAATAGACAGGGTAAGTGGAACGGCCAAATGCAGAGCATGCTACTCAGGCTCTGTAGTTTCTGAAAGGAGACCTCTTGACTGCAGGTGTGCAGCCGCGTGCGACCACTTCACATCACATCAGAGTTTGCAGCCTCAAAATAACAAACTGTGGACGTCACTCAGAGCTGCCGAGCTCCTTAATGGAGCTATCACACGGCACAACCTTAATGTGGTTTTAATTGTCAAAGTAATTGCAAAGACATGACTGGCACAGCCTCAGCAGACAGGAACAATAAGATCACAGGGGCAGCTGTGCTACTGACACCATTTTTTTTAGATTTAATTGTTTGTCAGTGACTGAACATAAAAATGTGAGATTTCTCAGAGCCTGCAGTGATCTCGAGAGGTGAGGAGGAGATTCAAAGGGTGAAATTGTGTTTTTTAAGGGGTAGCTCCACCAATTTTACACATTAAAGTCTGATGCATATGTGAAAAAAGTAGTACAGAGCCTTTTGTGGCTCCAGAGGAAGCTGCATGTAATCTGATAAATTTCCTCCAGTGATGTAGCTCAGTGGCCAAGTTGCATTGTGGGTAATGTAGGCTCCAGTTTAAAAACAAGTGATCGAAATCAATCCAGCAGAACCAGAAATATTGTTTTTTTTATTCCACACAAATTTTATTCATTCTCAAAACTTGCTGCCCACATTACCCACAATGCAACTTTGCCACTGAGTGACATCACTGGAGGCAGTTTATCAGATTACATGCAGCTTCCTCTGGAGCCACAAAAGGCTTTATACTACTTTTTTCACATATGCCGTAATACTCCCAAAGACCTTTAAATTAACTTTAACGTGTAAAACGGGGGAGTTACCCTTTAGAAAAAGGGAATTTTAGATTTGACATGTTTTCTGCTCATGATGACTCTTCATTTTGGGATCCCCTTGGCTGGATGCACTGTACATCCTACAAGCTGTAGCTGAAGCTGCCCCGCCCTGTCAGGGGATGCCAGAGCTGGGGATATGAAATTGATTTTAACATTATGGCATTAATAATATTGCAGATTCTTCTTGTTCTTGTTCTTCTTCTTCTTTGACACCCCCACTCCCCTCCCCTCCTCATCCACTCCGCTTTCTTCTCTCACTTACTCTGCAGTTGATCCTGTCCTCTAACGCACCATTGTAGCCAACAGAGGTCCTCTGCCCTCCAGTGATCAGTTATCAAGTTTGGTTAGGTTCACTTAGAAGTCGTATCAGCGCCCTGCAGAGGCATGGCTGCTTCTATTTTCAAGTCAAAACACACACAATGTGATGAATCAGTGCGTAAATGCTGCCTGCAACAAGTGTGAAAAAGCCGGGCCAGAGAATGTGTTTATACGATTCAAAGCATGCAAATTGTGCAACTAAAAAATGTGTAATTCCAAAGCAAATGAAAAACCAGACTTAGAGTGTCAGGCTGAGATACAGAGAACAACATTTCTTAATGACTGACTGTTACTGGTAGTGCTCTGACTTCAGGACATGGTGTTTCAGAGCTGGTGTTCTTTTATTGGTCGTCCGTTGTGTGCGTCTGTGAGGCCTGTGTGACTGATCCACTTCTGCTGTTAATTTTTATCCTCATATAAACACTGCCCTACATTGCTCAAGTAGATATATACAAATATATAAATATATTTATAAGGGAGTCTCACAGAATATCTTGTAAGTTTACTAAGTATAAAACACCCATATGATGAAATATTAGATAACATAATTTTTCATTAGTTTTGTGAACTATTTTTCAGAACTTAAAGGTCCAATTTGTAAGAAAAGTTAATTTTTGAGTCTCATTCCCAACCCATCAAATACTGATGCTTTGGGATTGTAGGTTGGGTCGGCTGCCGTCCCAAAGCGTTGAGAGTTCAGAATGAGACTCAAAAATGAACTTTTCTTGCAAATAGGACCTTTAATATATCTATTTTAAAATAAAACTTTTTCTTTTTCATTTCTGTTTCACCTGTTAAACACGTTTCTGACATTATTTTCAGTTGTTACCTACCAAGGAGGTTACATTTTCACACATGTCCATTTGTCAGTCTGTTTGTTGGTTTGTGAGCAGGATTACACAAAAACTACTTAACGGATTTCCACAAAACTTGGATGATGGATGTGTGTCGGCCCTGAATAGACCCCATTAAATTTTGGTGCTGATCCAAATAAATCCAGGAATTTGTTTACTCTTTCTTTAACATTGTGTTTTTTGACATTTTTCTGTACAATCATAAAATTATGGCTAAACATTTGTGGTTTCAAGTTTAGAGTGATACAAAGCTATATCGGATTAGGCTGGATTGAATTAAAGGGGACTGTTGGGCCTTGATGGAGGTATGAGCTCCACTCAGTGCCATACTAATTTTAGCCGCTTTTTCTTGCAATTTCATTAATATATAAATTATTTATTTTGTATTTTGTTTTTACATTTAAAGACTCATCATAACAAGTGTAACGTCGATGAAATTTCAAGGTTCCCAACCTGGGGTTGGCACTCCGAGAAGGGGTGGCAAATTCAATCTGAGGGTTTATGAGATTATTGACAGGATATAAAAAAACAAAAACTTATTCCTGCTTTTTACTCTAATCATTCTTGTCATTTTCACATGAATTACTGAAAAATTTCAAACAAGGTAAAGAAAATATATAATTATTTGGAAAACGTACAATATGCAGCTGATTATCAGGGTCAGAAGGAGATATTGCTCTGTTTTAACAACCCAAAAAAAGGGTGGGAACCAATGCTTTTATAGACAAGCTATAACTAAACAGAACAACCAGTATAAAGACCAGACCTATAATGACCCGATAGAAGAGGCATGAAGATACATTTATGACCTTGCAGTTATCTAATGGTGTGATGAGACTCGGTGATGTTGAGTCGATCATTTAAGGAAGAGACAGAGTCGGTAAAGTCCAAAGCCATGTGGCCGACCAGCAGCCGATATTGATTATTCCCATGTATGAATCCACTCATGTGGGTTGCTGTTTGTCTGTGTTCTCCGTACGGCATCGAGACTGCAGCCCCCTGCTCTCCCCCTTTCTCATTAAAGAGATATGTGATGCTGAATGTCCTCTCTTTGACCTCCTGCCATGCCAGTTTTACTGCCAACACTATATATCAGTGGCTCGCAAACTTTTTGTCTGCTTTCTCAGAGAATTTGTGCTCTAAAGTCCCTGCTGTTTAATCCTTTTATTTTCTATTCACTTTATTGACCTTCAGAGATTTTTTCTTTTTTACAAAGCCGGGGGGAAAAATAACACTATTAATAAAAGCTTTGGAAAACAATTTATTTAGAAGAATTTGGTAACCACTTTTTCTTTTCTTTTCTTTTTTTTTTTTTTTACACTTTTGACTTCTTAAGTTTCAACCAAAGTCTTTGAAACAGGATACAGAATAAATTCAAAGAGAACAGAAGGTTTGAGATGAGATGCAATTATAAAAGAAAAAAAAAAAAAAGGTGCGAGTCCGCCGCTGCCATTATCCCCCTGCCAGTAAACAAACCTCAAAACTGCCACTGCACAAGTTCTGCCTCTCTATTGTCGCTGTCCTATCTGATGATCAGTCCGCTCTCACTCAGGATCTGATTCAGACCCTCAATTATCTGCTGGTGCAAAGCCGAGTCATCCGACCTCAAGCATTTTGGGAAAATAATTACCTGAAGTTCATCATTTAAAACCTTTGAAATGTGCTTTCATCTTGCACCTGTTATTATTTTCTCTCTCTGTCCTTTCCCAAGTCAATCATTTTTCCACTGGTGAGCTATTTCTGTGGAGCCATCAGTTACTCTTTAAAGACACATTTGGAGGCTGCTGGTGAGCATCCCGACTGAAGCCTCGTGAGGTGGAAGAGGCTCAAGGATACTGCAGTGTTGCTCTGGACCTTGGCTTGCTTTGCTTGTTTGCTCGGCTGCTGGCTCCCCTTTCATCCAGGGGCATTCTCTCCCCCCACCCCCAGAAATCAGGGATTATTTCAAACTAAAATAGATGGATGGAATCAATCAGCCATGGTTTTACTTTTCTCTTCTTCTACATAACCGCCCTCTTTCACCTCCACCCTCACACCCTTTTCTCCCTCCCTCTCTCTCTCTCTCTCTCTTTCTGTCTCCCCCACCCCCCTCTCTCAGGGCTGCAGACTGAGGAGATGCATAAATTCAGACGCATTAGTATTCCAGTCAGGCTCTCCATTTCAAGGCAAGGCCTAGCACCCTTCCGCCTCTCCTCCTCTCCTCTCCTCCCCTCCTTCACTCTCCCTCTCCAGCTCTATTTTTGAATCATTTAAGCAGCGGCTGCATCCACAGGCCTACTTATTTCCAAACCATCCCTAAATTATTTTTAGGCATTATAATTTTTTTTAAGGGAATATAGCTCTATTTTGCCCTTGCACGGCCAATTATACGCAGCTGTAGTCTTTGAAATGAGATTCATCTGCTTCTGATTGTATGTGTGTCTGAGTGTGTGTGTACGTGTGTGTGTGTGTGTCATTGTGTTTTGCTGTCAGGCCCAGCGGCCCAGGCGATAAATCACGCATGTCTGATTGAGGAGGGCAGAGGGCCCGGACAATAACATTTCAGCGGAACTGCTGGAGAAAGCGTCTCAGTTTGCTGTGATCCGTGGAGCCTGCAGAACCTGCAGCCAAGGTCCTGTTGAACCGCTGGATATTTTACAGCTGTTAGTGGCATGAAAAACTTGGGGAAAAGTTGCCTTTTGACATGACATTGAGGCCGAGTCAAGGTTATGTTGTTGTACGTGTGTGTATAAATACATCAACAGAGCACAATATTCTCTTTAGTGTGAGTATAATCAGTCATAGATTTGGATTAAACCCATTTTCAAAATATGTAAAAATTTAAATGGAGTTTTGAATGAAGAAAAATAATCATACATTTTTGATTATTGCTTCCACTATTTTGATGATGACAATAATAATAATAATAATAATAATAATAATAATAATAAAGGATTTTAATTTGTAAATAGTTTTAAATAATTCTGTTTTGGACAGTGAACAGTTGTAGCAAGAAAAGTGTTTATTACAACATACATAGTTTATTTCAAAACATAATACAAGCTTTATACTGAAAATAAATAATTACTTGAGCTGTCATCGAAATTTGGAATAAAACCGCCGAAACAGTTCAATCTTACTGAAAATATTGTGTTTTTTTTCTTTTACATTGCTAATTAAGTGCATGAATAACTAAGAGCATTTGTTTAAATTAATTACTTCAAAAGGGTAATATATAAAACTGTACAATATTCGAAAAAATACTTAAGAAATAAACCAATAACAGGAGTATTTAAGATTATAAAATTTTGATACTGAACGTACAATAAAATTATAGGCAGGTGTATAGCGTCGTCAACCCCTCTTTCTATTCTCGGCTCTGCTTCAGAGTCCACACAGTTTCTATGGTCGAAGATGATTGAACTCAAATAAATGCATTTATAAATAGCTGTAACTGTGTGTGTCCGTGTGTGTGCGTGTGTGTGTGTGTGTGTGTGTGTGTGGCGGCGCAAGCTACAGGCCATAAGGGAGGAATTCAATAAACAAAAACCCTCCAAGTGCTATTATGTTGGTAGCAACACCTCTACGGCTGCTGACGAGGGCCTATATTTGCATATGCAAAAATAATTACAGATCTGCTACGAGTATGTTACAAAATAATGACTGTAAATATGACGAGGACTAAAGCATCGTATACGCCCGAGGGAAGCATGAGCTGCGCTGTAAAATGGCCTCGATCTGCTGCTGCAACGAATCAATTAAGAAAAAAAAAAAAGTGAGATTATTACTATTTGTTTCACTCCACTGTTCATACAACAGAAGCAAAGTGTGTGAGAGGAGCCCAAAACACATCAGTCCCATCTTATCGTTATTATCGAGCTGATGAGAAGTGGTGACACAAACCAAAGGCGCTGGCAGGTTATTAGGCACATTTTGTATTTATATCCGTGATGTAGAAAATAATTTGGCGGGCTCCAAAGGTAATCTGAAATGTGACGTCTATAGAGTAATGCCCTCATGACAGTTAGAAAATGACGAAGGCTGAACAGGTATCTCTGTCATTGTTATTGTTTCAGTGCTGGAGGCGTGTGGAGGAGTCTGTACCGGGACAGGCGCGGCGGCTGGGAGGCGCCACCGCCGCTGCGCCCCGTGCGCTCCAGAGTCTGTGCCGGGGGAATCCTCCCGGTGCTGCGGTCAGAGATCGTGGCACGAGGAGGCGTCTCCCGCGCTCCCGCTGTGAGAGTAGGGTCCCTCGTGCGGCGGCGGCTCCCCCGGCGGCGTCATGCGCTTCTCCTTCTGCCTCCGGTTGCAGAACCACACGCGCACCACCTCCTTCTCCAGCTGCAGCGAGTCCGCCAGCGAGGTGATCTCCTGCGCGGACGGTTTGGGACACTTGAGAAAGTGCGTCTCCAGAACCCCCTTCACGCTCACCTCGATGGACGTCCTCTTCTTCCTCTTCCTCCCCTGAGCTGCTATCTTGTCTATACTGCTAGAGCTGCCCGTGGACGAGTCCGCCTCCTCCAGCCACTTGTTCAGCAGCGGCTTTAGTTTGCACATGTTTTTAAAGCTCAGCTGCAGAGCCTCGAACCTGCAGATGGTGGTTTGGGAAAAGACGTTACCGTAGAGCGTGCCCAGAGCCAAACCCACGTCCGCCTGCGTAAAGCCCAGCTTGATTCTCCGCTGTTTGAACTGCTTGGCAAAGTGCTCCAGCTCGTCCGAAGTCGGCGTCTCCTCGTCGGAGTGGTCGTGGCAGTGGTGCCCGCCGAGGTCGCTGTGCTCGGGGCTGAGTGTGTCCCTGAGGCCCGGGTGCATGCCTTGGCCCTGCGGGTTGGGTGGAGGTGTGAGGCCACCGTGGTCCAGCATGCCGTTGACAGTGAAGCCCGTCTGGGAGTAGATGTTGATCTGCTGCCCGCTGGTGATGGAGGAGTTGTGGGACACCGGAGTCCCCCAGGCTCCCGGGTGGTTGCCATGGTTGTTGTGATGAGGGGAGTGATGCGCTACGTGCGGGGAGCGGTGATGGATGATGCCAAGCTGAAGGTCCTCTCGGCCTGGTTTCACGTCCTGCTGCTCCATAGAGGCCGACCAGGGGCTGCCCTCCGACAGGCTGCTCGCCCACTGGTGCCCGAGGGGGTGTCCGTTGCTCTGGACGCTCTGCAGATAGTCGCTCTGGAGCAGCTTCTGGTGTCCCCTGTAGGGGCTAGCAGGCTGCATGGCCTGGCTGTCCGGGTGGATCATGGGGCTGGAGCTGAGCAGGGTGTAGGGGCTGGAGGCAGCTGTGGCCATGCTGGCTGCTGAACCCCACTAGTGCTACTGAAGCGAGGGAGCAGCTCAGCCTCTGACATCTCCCTCTCTCTGGAGTCTCGGCAGCAGCCTGGCACTGACTGACAGCCTCCACCACCACTCACAGGCCGACGGAGACGCAGTGACGGCGCGCGTCGACCAATGACAGCGCAGATGCCCGGACCTCCGCCTCTGGAAGCGGAGCTGCGGAGAGGAAAGGGTTACAGGGAGTCGAACCGGAAGTGAGTCGGAATGCTGGTCCAGTGGGTCTGGCTGTGGAACGACGTGCGCGTGGAGCGCAGTTCCTGTTTATTAATTAAAGTTTCCAACTGATTTACGCACGAGTTTATTGCCGCTCCTGTCACCCTTGAGCGCGTGCGAAGGAGGAGATTAAAGCGCAATGGCATTCGTTAGACGTGCCAGCACTTAATTTAGAGGGGATACAATCAAACCAAGAGCAGTTCTCACTGCTAATTATTAACTTTTACAGAATACTTCCTCAGGTGTTTATGGATTGAGCTTCTCGAGATAGTTGAGTTTTACGCACAAGTGTTTTACGCGCAGGACATTCACCATTTTTGGCGAGACAAAAATAACTCTTGTCATGGGCCTTTAACTGCAATTTAGTCCTTAAAATAAGATTTCCATAAGATATTAAAAATGGAACATTTCTCTGACAGCCCAGCTCACACTCTTTGCTGGGAATCTTGTACCCATCGAGCATGTTTACAACCTCAAACTAAATCATTTCTGCATTTTCTCAAAGAAGTACATGTGTCCTCCCGCGCCACACACTCATACTTCCAGTCTTTAAGAATCTCATCAGGTCCTCACAGAGATGAAAAAGATCTATCTGCATATCTGAGAGCTAACTTAGCCGCGTGATTATATTTGCCATTAGAAGACTGCGTCCCGGTCTCCTTATTGGTTTGAAATTCCATTAAATATATTGCTCCGGCTCCCAGGTTAAGCTTGATTTAAATTTGCATACATTTTCATACATTTAGGAGAAATAAAAGAAGGCTGCAGCCACCAGAAAGTCATTAAAGAGCGCTGAGCCGAGGAGCTGCTCGTGGAGACGGAGAGGGGACAGGGAAGGAAGGCCGGAGCAGGTGAGCTGACCGCGGGGGCTGGCTGTGTCGGACAGGGCCGCTGGGTTGAGGGTGGACCGGAGGAATGACAGCGAGGGAAGGGTGGTGACAGGAGAGTGGTGTAGCCTCGTGTTGTCGTGGCGTGCAGGCCTGTGGATGGGTGGGAAATAATTCAACAGATGCGTTCAGCGTGTTTGTTGTTGTGTTCTTCTTCTGATTGCAGTGCGTAAATTCTTCATGTAGTTTACTCTTTGAAATTTCATTAAAAAAGTGGCTGAATATTTGATGCGAACGGCGGGGTTGTTCTAGTGGCCTAGTTTGCTGAGCTGGATTGCTTCGTTGGAGATGAAATTATGCAGAATCGCATGCAAAAAAAAATAAAAAATGTAGCAGATTTATGGCACAGTGTGTGGCTGTGTTTCAAAACAATTCCTTGCATTTTCTTGCGTGACGCACCAACGCGAATTGATTTCTGGAAGATGAATTCTCCATTTAAAGAAAAACGTATCCAGCAAACTCATTCGGTCAACAGAATTCGAGGTTTGACAGAATCGCTATAAAAAAAATTGTTTTTAAATTCACTACATATTTTTTGGTCTCGTTACAAAAATAAAGTGTGCGTTTCTGTGGCGCATGAAGCAGACAGGAGAGGGACTTGTGGAGGGGGTTGTATTGCTCTCGATAGTCTAAGTTTCTGAGTGTAACAGATGCTTCTCTAGAAACGCTCCTTGTGCTGATTCCTTTTATTCACATCAACATTTTTCTGCCGTCGAGCGCGTTTCCATAGCGAGGCGAATAAAAGGCAAATCCCCGCTCCGCGCCTCCAATAAAGAGCCCATTCACAGATAACCCGAGCCAGCCCTGCTACACTTACACCATGCAGGCTCTCTCTCTCACTCTCTCACTTTCTCTCTCTCTCTCTCTCTGCTGCTGCTAAATAACACAAACTAATGAGTCATAATTTCTTTAATTTTGTCTTGATAAAATGGCAGTTTATGCGGCTGTTGGTCGTGTTTGTTTATCTGCGTGTTGGTGTTTATTCGGCGGCTTTGACTAAATCGTTTAGTGATTATCTTCTGACTCAGATTATTTGCTGGAGGCAGTGGAGTAAATAAAAAAAAGAAGGTTTGTTAACTGTTAACCTTCAGTAGGCTGGGGTGATTAAAAAAACTAACTATTATCGAGAAAAAAAATATTTATTGATCCTTTTTTTCCAGTGGAGCGTCATACCTTACATCTTTCTACGTGCCAAACTTGAGCTTAAATTTGCATTTTTTAAGAATTTAGTCTAAGCAGTAATTATGATGCTGGATTAATGGTTTTTCCGGTTTAAAAAGAAAAGAAATCTGCATTCGTTTAATTAGTTCCGGGCTGCAGGTTTGTGCCATGCTGTCAAAGACGTCTGCGAAACAGGAATATATGCATCTGTTTGAATTTAGACGGACCGACTTACGTTGCCACACGCAGGACAAAAAAATGCACATTTTCCTAAGGAGGTTTGGTGTGTCCGTCATTTGTTAACAGGCCCTTCAAATATTTTCTGTCTCTCTATAAATCAGAAGTGATTCAGTTTTGTTTTTTGTTATTTATATGTAAAAATAATTAAAAAATCTTAATGGAGTCCGTTTTTGCGTAAAAGTGCAAATGAGCAGCTCAGACTTAAAGCGTTGTTTGGATTATTTTTTTTTTAAAAGACATTTTCTAGTGATTGTTTTTGTTTCTACTCCATGACACTGTGTTTCCTTTGCCCAAACGCTCTCCTCTCCAGCTCGCTGCTGCAGTCTGTAGATAAATCAGCTTTAGTCTGCTATTGAGACAGCCTTGGGCCTCAGGGCGGGACCTGTCACTTGGTGTCATGACCTTTTTGAAAACTTTCACCATGAAGCCTAAATCTGCTCCTGCGTGCCAGATATGGCCTCGAGTTAAGGACTTGTACAACTGAAACATATCAATCTGTCTTTGCTCTTACTGTTCCTGCTCCGCGGCTGGATTATAAAGAAGAAACCCAGCCTTCATTTTCTCATTAATGTTGATGGGACACTCGTTTCTCTGCTTTGATTTTCGCCTAAAAGTTGAATTTTGTATTTTCTTATTTTGTCCCAGCCCGAAGCCTCCGCGAGCTGAAACGTCCTCTCCTCCCCGGCAGCAGCCTCAAACACTTCACAGGCTCCCAGACAGTAAAATCGATATTCCCATTAACCCGTGACGTCGCTAATAAAGGACAGTGACACCGTGTTAAAACAAGGCGGCCCTTCAACAAAAACAAACCCGAAACTAATCTCACATCGTGTCGCTGACAAGTCGTTTGTTTTCATCACAGACTTGAAATAAAAACGTGTGTTTGAGCTCAGTTTGTGAGGCTGTCCTACACGTCCATCTGTCAGTCACGGAGCCCAAACCTCACCTCTGTGTGTGTGTGTGTGTGTGTGTGTGTGTGTGTGTGTCCAGCAGAGGTGAGCAGGAGGAAATACATCGGACACACCGATGAGTGAATGTAAAGGAAGCTTAAAATCATCCCATGAGAGCGCACAAGTGTACATGTACATTCATAATGCATGAGGCCCGCTCT
Organism: Pagrus pagrus; assembly: GCF_965226575.1. Lineage (NCBI taxonomy): Eukaryota > Metazoa > Chordata > Actinopteri > Spariformes > Sparidae > Pagrus > Pagrus pagrus. Next base: position 16,102,250 of record NC_140189.1, on the reverse strand, counting down.
GGCTCGCGTGGGTCTATTTGAAAATGTTTTCATTTAAGGTGTGTTTTGCTTTTCAACAAGTCTGCAGTGAAGTGCTCGGATTTTTTTGTAATCTAGTGAAGAAAATGAATATCCCTGTCCCGTTCGGCTGCGGGTTGGAGCACGGATTTGGCTGAAAATGGCAAGTTTCCGCGAAATTTAGCGAGAAAAACTTCATTCTTGACATTTGTGACATGGAAGTTCACACCCCAGCGCACGTTGAACCCGCAGTACACGCAATGTGGGATTAATTCAAGACAAGTTTCAGGAGATTTTCAGGTGGATTGTTGTGATTTTGTTCTTCTTTTCAATCTCATTTTTTAATTATGGATTTTCCCCACTTATTATCACAGCGGAAGAGAAGCAATTAATACGAGATAACAGATTAACAAAGCTTTTCCCCATGCCGAAGATCAGATAGGTGAAATGTTTTTAATTTAAGGATAAAACCGCAGGAAAACAAACCTGGTCTGGTTTGAAAATGAGGGTCTTACTCTGAACCAGGAATATATTAAAAAATAGGATCGTTTTTGGCCTAGCTGGTGACATCAGCTTCATGTCGTTTTAAAAATGGCACCTCACCCTGATAATGAAATGTTTAAAAACGGAAGTAAAAAATATAGTAGCAACCAGGATGTACTTCCGTGTCAACTCGATATAGATCCGGTGGGAACGGATGTAAATATGACGTGTGGAAACAGGAATGAGCTGCTGTCACTTTATTGGCCGCCATGACAATATTCTGATAGTGAAGATAAACTTTAAACCCCCTTTTTAAAAAAAACATTTTTAAAATCAGATAAAGTTGTTTTGAATTCTGAACTTCCTTCAAAATGCAGCTCATTTAATTTCCTGGAACGACTCAAAGACGCCAAGTGCGGCGTATAGCTTCAGTGAAACGTCTCAGGTCCTGGATATTAGCATTCCGGCTATGATGCAAATCCCAGCGTAAAATTATTTTTGGGCTTCTGGTTAATTAGAAAATGAATTCAGTCAAAACAACACGCGGGCCTGAGGTCAGGGAGTCTTTCAGCTCTTCGCCGAGAACAAACACTCGCTCGCACAAAAGCAATTGTTGCAATATTATTTTTTATTATCTGCAAGAATTTGAAACACCTGAGCAAAATTGAAACTGTTTGTCCCTCTTGCCTTCACTCAAACAAAGCGAATGTTTGTTGGAGAGATTATTCACCGCTTGCGTGTGTGCGTGTGTGTGTGTGTGTGTGTGTGTGTTACAGGTGCTGTTTGCAGAAGAGGCTAGTGTATTGTCCCTGGGTCAGTGGAGGAGGCAAGGTTGGTGAAAATCTACATAACATTACCATCTGTTAAACTTCAAACTGCTCAAACGCACACGCACGCACACACACACACACACACACACACACACACACACACACACACACACACACACACACACACACACACAGACACAAACACACACTCTTTGCTATAAACTCAGAGCAGTGAGGAAGAGCAGAGAGTCTATAGAAATGTAATGTATGCTCTTCAGCCCCTCTCCAGCACCTCTTCCACATCCTCCTTCTTCTTCTCCTCTTCTGTGCTGAGAGCAGACAAGAGCTCGGGGTTGAGGCCTCCGCCGGCACCAACGAGGAAGAGAAAGGACTCGGTGGCGGAGAGAGGACGGACTCATTGTGAAAACTTCTGCGCCGAAGAAGAAAGAGAAATCAAACGTGGTCGACGCTCGGCGAACAACCCCAGTGAATTTCATGTAGATTTTTTTAGCGAGCAACCAACCGACACACTTTCCCCTGTGGCCCACAAACCCACACACACACACACACACACACACACACACACACACAGGTCCCTCTGAAGGAGCAGGCGGAGCCGGCAGTTGCACATCTGCATTTCAAACACAGACTCTCTGGGATTCATTATTAATTAGCCTGCTGAGCCCTGGAGGACTGGTGATGCTGCCGTCACACACACACTAACACACACAGACGCAGACACACACACACACACACACACACCTCATGACCCCTTTGCCCCCTCTGCTCTACAGTTAGAGAGTCCTCACCAGAATACTGAGCCGTACTGAGCGTCCTCTCCCTCCAATCACATCCCTTCCCCTGATTTCCCGGCTTAATGTTTGGTAAAGGATGATGAATTACAGGAGTAGATGGTTTTATTAAGCTGAGCGCGGCGTAACTGTGTTTAAAACACTGTATTCAATTGAGTTGTTTAGCGCAGAGCTAAATGACACACGTGAGGTAGTTGAGAGGAGCCTGAGGAGCTGTACCGGGTCTTATATCACACCAATAAACATTACAAAACTCCTCTCTGCCTCTGTTTGCTTTATTCTTTGGAAAATAGATTGTTGTGTTTCGCTCGCCCTCTAATTTAGGTGTGTGTGTTTCTGCGCGTGCAGCTCGGCACGTTAACCTCCACCAGCGGCAGATAGAGGCGGATCAGAAAGGCACACAGCGATTATGCATGAGGAATGTCTCCAGGGTCCAGAGAGAGACATCAAACACGGTGCAAGCGAGAACCCTCCGTCCACAACGCACGTCCCACCGCTGCGCAAAGTTGGGGCTGCGCAGTTTACAAAAATAAACACGGCAGGAAGAGACGAACGCTGCGGAGTTTCAGCCTATTGTGTGCCCCCGCCGTTGCCCACGGTTGCATTAGTATGCAGGGAGCCGACATTTGATGCGGAGATCATTCAAGAGCATCAGATCGTGCGCGATTCTCTGACACGTTTGTGACGGGATGATGTGTCGACTGCAAATATTTGAAGGCGAGGTGTTAAATCTGAAATGTGAGCTCCGCCTTGGTGTTGAAAATGGAAGATGTTTTTTTTTTTAATTGAAGACATTATATAATCTGTGCTCCTGCAACATGTGGCTCCGTCCATTCGCCAGATAATATTACCATGGCCAGTGGGGCTATAGGTGGGCAGTGTGTGATCCCTGCACCGCACATCAACACCTCAACGATTGGCTCGCTCAGGGCTATAACCCTCGCTCTGATAGGGCAAGAGGCTCTGGCAGTAATTTGGACATAATTGCATGATTGAGCAGGACTCCACCATCATCACCTTCTGCTTCTGAAGTCCTCAATTTAGGCCTCACGGTGGCCAAATCTGCTGTCACCTCCTATCTCTAGTCAGAGTGGAGTAGAGCACAATCTCACACTGCAGCATCCCTGCGAGGATCAGTGCCTCTTGAACCAATTGGATCTGATTCAGAGCCAGCAGTGGACCTCCACCGAGCACACACACACACACACACTTCCTGGTTGTGTCAAGACTTCTGGGCAGCGGTGCGGCAAGGTTTGCAGGGGGAAGAGACCGCTTCTCGACAACACACAGCGCAGCCTTTGTTAGATGTGTAACGAAGAATCTGGGGCAATCGAAGAATCTGCACAAATGTTGTTACAAGTTCTCGCTCCGAAAGGGAATTCTCCTTCCCCTTTCGAAGCGCTCCCCTCGGCCCGCTCTTTCATTCAAAGGAATGTACGTATGATTTTTGGTTTCATACCAATTCCACCTGGAGTCTCGAAGGGAAGAATAACAAATATGGGAAACATTTAATCCAGAATAATATGTTTATCCAGAGACCTGTGGACTCAGGCAGGAATGGACCCCCTCTGATGTGGTCTGCTGCCAGTGTGTGTGTGTCTGTTCGTGCATGTGTGTGTGTGTTTGGGTTGGACGTGCGAGACGGGTGAAGAGACCCTCCACCCCCTGGGGCCAGGAACTCTGGGTGAGGAGGAAGAGAGGTCTAACACACTCTCAGATTTCTAAAGTGTGTTTGTGTGCGAGCTTTTGTGCGTGTGTGTTTGATACAGGATGTGACAAAAGCTGAGCAGCGAGGGTGTAGTTGGACCCAATTGCAGTAAAAACTAGAAGCATCTCAGTTATGGTGGCGCTTCTTGTGGAGAAAGGGGTTTTTTTCCGCAGGAAAGAAAATATAAATGTAATCTTTCTAACCTCGCTCTGCATTTCTGTTAGTGAGGTTAAGTGTAGAGAAAATACTCAAAACTCAGATGTGTTTTCACGTCCTGTGTCGAAAGGAAGACTTTGATTTATTGCAGCTGAGTTTTTCGTCTGTTGTTTAGGACAGTAACATCTGAGCGTAGATAACCCAGTGACATCGCTACAGTGAATTCAGACGGGGAAAGAATACTAACCGTGTAGCCAGATTATCCAAACTATTATTTTAAAGATAAAACTGCAGGTGAGTACAGGTAAGAATCATATATCAAAGTACAACCAGGGAGTCGGTCTGTAAACTATGATGGATGTTCAGAACTGACAGTTTAATTAGTAATTTTACCCTTTGAGTTTGTTTCCCCTCCAGTTATGTTTGGCTCGCCTGAATCTTCACATTTACACCTTGTCACGTAAATGCGATGGCAATCTTTCTCGGTTGGGTCGAGTAACCCAACAATCTACGTCTCGGTGCACCTTCTCATGAGCAATATCTGCCTAATATCTATAGCTGTGTCTCAATTCGAGGGCCGCACCCTTCAAAGGACGCATTCAAAGACCGAATGTGTCCTAACAAAGGCAGTCCCATTTCGAAGGCTCCTTCAAATGTGGCCTTCGTTTCCTGTGCCGTGAAGGAGCCAACTGTTGCATCCTTCGCAGCCCACCGTATCCCAAGATTCATTGTGCGCTGGTGAGTTGGATTTATTTTTCCAAAAGACAACTATGATGGACACACTGAGTGAAATATCAGCTGAATACACTTTAGAATGAAGGTCAAGCCACTCGAATAGCGAACAATACAATTATTAAAAAAAACAAAAACAAAACAAAACAAAACAAGGGGCACCAATATTGTCAAGGTTGCTAAGCGACAGGAGTGGTGCTTTGGGGTGCATATATAGGAAATTTGCCATAGAGCTACTTCAGTTAACAACGCTTGGTTCGGCCTTTGTGGTCCAGGAAGGCCACGTCTTCGAAGGATGTGGCCCCTGAATTTACATTTTTCATTTCAAATGAAATTATCAGCTTAAGTGTGGAAAGTTGAGTCTTTGAAAAGTGTCCATGAATTTCAGAATATCATTAGGTATGTCCCTCTTTTGCTTTAATAACAGCATGCACTCGAGCTGGTATGGACTCCGCAAGTTTGTTTCAGACCTGCTGAACCTGAGTCATCAGGTTTTGTACAAACTTGTGTTGGCAAAGTTTATTGGTTATGTTTAGGCACAAAACCCCCTTGGTTAGGGTTTGGAAAACATCATGTTTTGGCTCAAAATACCTTTTTTGGTCACCACAAACACAGCTGGAGATGTCCCGTGGTCTTGTATCAAACACCCGGTTTTGTCATGACAAACACAGCTGCAGATGGTGCCACATACATGACCGGGAATTTACCCAAGGTCCCCTTGAAAATATCCACCAGTGTCACACCTAAATGTTAGAACGCAGACTCAAACTGCAGTCGCTGGTTTGGCATCATTGTCGCCTCTAACCCCACCACCGTCCCCTCCACCTCCTATCCCAGGTTTTTGCAAAACATTCTCTCAGCTGCTGTGGGCGTATTTTCTAAGGCAGATTCTTAAAGCCCTGAACACACGCAACCTTTTCACAAAACCAAAACAGATTTTATAAACTAGGCAGCAGAATTTGCTGCCTCATAATATGGAACATGTTTTAGTGGGCTCTTTGTCTGTCCTTTGTACTAATTAAGGTCATTATTGAGACTTCAATTGCAAAATAACTTTTGAAAGCCATCACTGATGCATTGCACGGGCTTTGTGGCTCTTCCTATAATGGTCCTGTTATGTCCGAATAAAGCCATAACGAACATTTGGGTAATGACTCTAACAGATAGATAAAGCCTGGTAGTAGAGTAGAGCTCTGGCAGTGTGTTTGAAATCTGTCTGATAGTCTGACTTCTGTGTTTTTTGCCCCATCACGTCTGTTTTTTTGTTTTTTTTTGTGAAGTCACAACATTGCCAGCTCTCGGAAATCCCTTCGGTTTTCATACCTGATACAAAATGACGGCTAAAACTACAGAGATAAGACCTAAATTATCATAAAGCAGAATTGTCCTTTTAGAAACAGGTTGCTGCTCATGCTTTGTGACTTGGTGAGTAAAATGTTCGTTCGTTACACAGAATAGAAATGAGCTTGCAGTTTCTTTTTAAAAAGCCTTCACACACACACGATGACACATGAAAGTGGCACTACTACCTCTGCTACTATCTCTAGTACTACTACCAGTTCAGCATGCCAAAAGTACTAAATCCTTCCTTCTCGTCTCCTCTCTTCTCTCTCTCGTGCTCTGACTCCCTCTCTTTCCCTCTGAAAGAAGGTCTTATTGTGGCGATGTCAGCTGTCTCAAGGGCATCCAGAACAAAGAAGCTTTTCACCCCTCTGCATATCCTCCTCTCATCCTTCACTCTCTCACACCTCTCACTCTCATTCCTCAGTCCCGTATCATGCAAAACCTCAGATTTGTTTGCACCCTCCTCCTTTCCTGTCCTTTTCTCACTTTTGTTTTGGCATCCGCGTGTGGTTGGGACACATATAGATGCGGTCGCAGTTCATTAATTCATCGGTAACTTCCTTAGACACAGTATTTGAGATCACTCTGCTCTGCTGCTGTTGCTGTTGCTGTTGTGCGTGATCTACGTCCTGTATGTGTCTGGAGGATGGAGGCAGGAGGAGAGGGATGTATGAAGGCGGCGGCAGCAGCTGGTGGAGATACACAATGTCAAGAGAGCTCAGAGAGACAGAGAGACAGAGAGAGAGAGAGACAGAGAGAGAGAGAGAGAGAGAGAGAGTACAACAGAGGATGCCTCCTTGGCCGACGGTGTGGAAGGGGGACAGTGGAGCATAACAAACAGGATCCACCTTTCTGCTTGGCTAATTTTCCCCATTAAAACAGCCCAGCAGGAGCCTCAGCAGTCCACCAGCTGGAACAGAGGTTATTTTAGTGCCTGTCTTTCAGCAGGGTGTGTGTGCATTTGTGTGTGTGTGTGTGTGTGTGTGTGTGTGTGTGTGTGTGTGTGTCACTTGCATCTATTTTTTTGGCGTGTGAGTCTGAGGTTTGGGGAAGCATAAAGATCTTCCATAGGAGCGGATTCAATTCACTGATATTAATTTCCTTCTCTCCAGTCATGCATAAACAAAGAAAATCTCCTCGGCTGTCTGCAGTATGTGTTTCGCCCTGCTGCGCGCCGCTATAATGTGCTCGGCGCTGATATTGATGTATGTGCCCATATTTGCCCAGTCATCTCTTTATGTGGCCGGCCCTCCTCTCCTCTGTCTCAGTCAGATCCTAAACTAATCCCCAACCCTGCTACTCTGACAAGAAAATCCCCTATTTTAATGCATGCACACACACACTCCGTCTTCCTCCCTCGCCGCCGGCCACACACCCCAGTCGCACACACACACACTTTCTTTTTATCCCCTCTGTGTACCTGTAAACAGCATCTCTGAGTCCCTTTTGGTAAAGCTTGCCTTGTACACAGGTCACCGTTTGTGATATTTGTTATGGTAATGTCCTCCCAGTGTGGGGGCGTTTCCGTAAATTCATACTGTAAAGAAATGTCTTCTTTTGGCAGCTCAGTGTCATTATGCTCCGGGCTGTCAGGAAATGTTAACTGGAATCTGTTACAGTCCATTTACTGTAAGAAAACAGTAATCAGATAACAGACACTTGTGATTTAAAAAGGCGGGAGACATGTTGTGTTACTAAAACGAAGCATCAATAATGCTTACTAATGTTTCCAAAGGGTCATAATGGTTGCAGATGATAGCATATTGTAGTCTGAGGACACATCTTGTAACTGTGGAATGGATTTTGGAGGCAAAATAATCCAATAAAATGAACCGAAATTTCTTTCTTTGGGCTAACGAGTTTTGTGGTTAATTACGTTTGTCTGTTGCGTTGAGTAATCTGCCCCACAGAAGCAGAGAGACTAGGAACTATAGATAGGAGCGGGAATATTGAGGGGAAAAAAAGAGTTTAAAGGCAGATGGGACAGATGTAAAGGTTGCATTTTATTTTATGCTGAGGGAGAGGAGCATCATTTCATTTTTTAGTTAACATTTCTTGGTGCAAGCTGTTTTCTAGTTTATTTTAGACTTTTGGGGAAAAAACTGGTAATTTCAAAAAGCAGTGTCCGTGTCCAAAGCATCCCCAGTGTAAATTACACCTATCACAACACTTACTTACTTTTATTATTAGTCTATTGCTCTCATACAAGTTTCTCCGTTTTCAAGGTGTCTGTCTGTCCTTTTACTATTATTATTCATATGAAAATCTATTTAATACATTAATTTGATTGGCTTAAAATGCGATATAATGTATTTTATCAGCACCAGTTTGTATGAACTCCTCTTCAATCAAAGCTGACATGGAGGTTGGGACCTTTAGCAGGATTAGCTAGGTTTCTATTTAGCATCATGACTGGTTTTAGCAAGTGCCTTGTTTCGTATTGTGGAACAACAAACTTAAGGGTTGTAGGTTAATCAAGATGGACACTTTTCATTTACAGCTAGGAAGAAAATCAATAAATAAATTTAGTTTCTGCTTATGCTAAAGCTAGCTGGCTATCCCATTAATTAGCTTTACATTAGCATACAGTATATCTCTTGCTTTAGCTGACTGGTGGGGCGTGATAGCAGAATATATCCAGTTACTACAGTTTGGCTTGATTTTTATCTCTTTCTAGTAATACCACGTTCTCATGTAAGTTATACTTTTCTATAACATAATTTTTTTTTTTTAAGTTAAAACAGATGCTTAAAGTTAGATTATGGTCTTAAATCAATTCTTTAACCCATTTGTGTGTTCCCCTGTAGCGCACAGTGCGGCTATGAACTGGATCAAATGCGTACAGCAGGGTGCGGCCTTGGAACGGCCTGTGTGGTGTGGCCTACAAGAGTGCACTATTTGAGTTTTCCCTTGAAAAATGACTACGTACCCAGGCAGAGAAGTCGGACTGAAGGTTTAATTTATGCCCTTGTTGCCTGTCAGGAGGTTTGCCAACTCCTGCCCATTTGTATTTCACACTGTTGTTTGAAGGCTATAAAACATTTTATTTGTAATTTCTGTATTTTATAGCATATTAACACTGATGATAAAGCAACACAATTAAGCTGTAACCCCTGAATGCAACATGGGATTATTTATGTTTAGTTACAGTACGCTCAGCCTGTCCAGATGAGCAATTAGTGTGTAAAACACGTGCAGAAATGTGACTATTGTGGCTTATATCAGATAAGAGAAACATAAATCAAACAAAATACCACTTTCTTGGGCTCAACAAATGACAAAGGACGGATTTCATCTGCGGAATAACTGCCTTGCGTTCAGCATGTGAAAGGACCGTCTGCATTTACCAGCCAGGAGAGATGAGGTGCAGTTGACCTTGGCATGTGTGCGAACAGACGCACACAAACGCAACGCACGCACACACGCCACATAGGGGGAAACTGACAAATGGCAGTTCAGCAGCTCAGTTAGATGGTAAATGTGTGTTTAAACAATGCAGAGTGACGCTTACACACGCAACACTTAGTGGCCGGTCGGCGATATAAGATTGATTTGGTTCACTCTCTCACTCTCACTCTTTGAAACACACACACACACACACACATAGACGCACACACTCAGTGGAATATGAGTGATGTGATTCAGGACACCTCTCGGCAGCCACTCTGCTTTCCATCCTAACGCCTGAGCAGAATACTAATCACTGGATCACATTACAGAGAAAGAGAGAGGGAGATGGTGGCAGCTATAGGAGGAGAAGAAGCAGCATGGAATAGCAGGGATTATATCAGATAACGGTAATACAAAGGTGGGCCGAGCAGACCGTGTTTTTTTTTCTTTTTACACCTACACCTTCCTGTGAGCAGCATGCAAATACTGTGTGTCGGTGATGAAAAAGTAACAGCAGGGCTGAAAACATGTAGGAAACAGAGATGAGATCAGAGGAAGGCAAAGAAGTTCTGTCCGCCTATATGAAAGTCGTCTGCAACAGGCAGCAGTTTACACAAACAGCCTTTATTTGCATTTTTTCATTTTTATGCCACATCTTCACAGCATTTTAGAGGCATACTGTACATTCATTTAACAGCTACACTAACTGTCTCGGAAATATTCATATTTTACTAAAACAGATGTCAGATCTATAAAAAAAAAGTACCTTGACGAGTTATTACATCAAAATGCTACATACACGTTAATGCATCAGGAATCTTAATCCAATATTATAATAGTATCATAACACCGAGCTGCATACTAAGAGCTTTGTTTCTCTGGTTAATGACTTTAAAGCTGCACTCGTCAATATTTTCTTAACAATGCCAAAAATGAATACGTGTAATGCGTAATGGGTTACCTGTTAACCCACAGAGATTATCACATTATCTGCATGTTGGTTCACCCTCATGGCTCTCATTAGCGTTGTGTGCAGCAGCCGCGGGCAGCTGTTTTAAAAAAATCCCTCTGATTGTACAGCACAATTATGGCAGAGTCTAAAACCTTATTAACTTTTTAGGGTTTTTATCACAGCGTTGTCTTTAGAGCTGGTTGCACTGCCCCCAAATGGCCAAAAATGAATTAAGGCTGCTTTAAGTACATTTCTGCTCAGAACATTATGTACCTTTACATTTGAAGGTCCAATTTGTAAGTTAGCTGATTGTTGAGTCTCATTCCCAACTTGTCAAATACCGACACTTTGGTTTGGTGGCTGGCCCAACCTGCCAATGAAAGTGTCAGTATTTGACAACTTTAAGTAACATTTTGTACGCATTCTGGACAATTTTGTTCTGTTTTCATCATGAACTACTGTTGTTTGTTTGTAGGCATACAACTTTGTTATTTTACATGTGTAGTAATGATGTGTCGCTCATGAACGAACCGGTTCTATGAGTCGGCCCTTTTAAGTGAGCGATGGACGCCAGCTCCCGTTTTGTTTAATAAATGAATACAAGAATTATAGGATGATACACATAGTTGCTAAAAAAGTTACCAACAGATACTTCTGAATTTGGTAAAATTAAGTTGTAACATACACAACATAGTTCAATATAAATAAAACTTTCAATACACATAATAGTGTTTGATGTTTTTTCATCATTGTTTAAGGCTTTTATACCAACATAATGTAGAATTTTGCTATTCTGGAATTTAAAACATTTACCAATTTAATTGATATACGTGTACACACGCCCATCATAGGTCAAAATATTGGTAAATTTGGCAAAAATTCTAAAAGCCAAAAGTGGCACTAAATAAAGAGCCGCGTGGGAAACAAAAGAGCAGGTTCTCTACGCTGAGCTGAGCCAAATGATCCGGCTCCCTACAAATCATTGATTGATACACAGCTTTAATTTGTACTGTTATTTCTGCAGTCATTGTGTTTATTAGTTCGGGGGAAGACTAGCAACGACTTTGTGGAAGCTAATGGGGACGGAATAAAGAACTGGAATGGCAGTAGAGTGCATACCTCCGCCAATGTCCAACAGTCCCCTTTAATTCATAAAGCCTAATCCAATATCAATCTTAATGGGCTTTATGGGTTCTAGCCAAGACCCATCCTCCATTTAAGTTTTGTAGAAATCTGTTGAGAAGTTTTCGTGTAATCCTCCTGACAAACCAACCAAGTAGAAGTAATAAAGAAAGGACTTCTACCTGTGGTGGTGTATTTTTGCGCTATGGTGCTGCTACTTTTACTTTCAAGTAAGGATCTAAAATCTTTTTCCGCCACTGCTGGAAAAACAGAGATCACATGAAAGAAGCTCCATCCACCTGTACAGGACTCATCCTCAAGAGGCCGACCGGCCGTAATGGCTTGTTTGTCCCATTAACAGAAGTTATCGGAAATAATTGTTGGTGTCATTCTTCATGTGCAACGACTCAGATTAGAGCTCATTTTAGATTAATCTGGACCATCAAAAGCCAGTTTAGGCCGTGCAGTGTCCTTTATTCTCAGTGCTGCACTTGCCTGTACGTTCGACATGCAAATACAAACACTCAAACCTCACACACTCTCCTTCTCCTCCTCACCCTCCCTCCTCCCCTCCCTCTCCCCAACCCCATGCTGAAGCAATTATGTCCAATGTGTGAGTCTTCTACAGGCAGTGTGAGGGTGATTGATGATGCTGTCAGCACAGGGAACATGTTTTAACGTCAGAATAATCTCCCTGCTAATATATTACATCCACTGGATAGGGTTCAATCATTACTAATAGCGCTGCTAAGTTGGTGAGAGGGGAGCTGGCGATGAGAGCACGTGCCTCGGTGTGTGTGCGCGCGTGAATTCGTGTGTGGATCTCATTAATCAGAGCAGAAGTAGAAGGCAGGGAAATCTAGTAAGGCCAACCAATAAACAAGTACGCAAGTGCAAGGTGGAATAAGCAGCCAGAGAGAAGTGTTTACTTCTTACATAATTACTCACTCGTATCCTATAGTCGGTGAATCAACTGAGACGCTGTTATTGTGAGTGTGAGAGTCTTACCACCACTTGATATAATATCGTCTTATGAAATGAAAGAGGTGGAGAGAATGGAGCACAAAGGCACCCGACGCTTCAAAAAGAGGCAGCCTTGTGGTGTCTAATCCGCGCTGTCTAATCTCTCAAATTGCTGTGACGTTTGATGAAGGGGATCGAGCTGGTGTGAGGAGAGAAACGGGCCCAGTCACAGAGGGAGTGTGTGTGTTTGTGTATGCGTGTTTGTGTGTTGTTGTCGTTTCTCTTTTTTTGCTGATGTGTACAGTACAGATCCAGCTGTGCCCTCCGCTTCCGAACAAATCCTTCTTTAAATACAAGCTGTGTTGTTTACAGCAGTTCTCTGCCTCCAGACACCATCCTCCCTCTGCCTACACTGCCTCTGTTCATTTGACACTGCCTCCTCTCTTATCTGCTATACGTACTGATCGGACGCACCATCCCCCACTTTCTATAGCTGGGTAGAATATGCATGTTGTCGCATGTTGCGTGCGCAGGCGTACACTTGCGTATACATCTGGGAACATGGGAGGAAGAAAGACGGAAAGGAAGACAGAAAGAAAGAAAGAAAGAAAGGCTGTGTGTGTGTGCAGGAGAGAGTCTGTGGGGATTGGTGTTATATTCTGCTGGTGTCAGCTGGCTCGTGGCCTGCAGATTAATGTGTGCGTGTGTATGTGTGCACACGCATATGTGCGTGGCGCAAACAAAGGCGCCCTCACAAACACCCGTAAACAGATTAGCTCGTCTGCGGAGAAACAAAGGGTTAAGAGAGAATGCAGATTTCACAGGGAAGGGGAGGGAGCTGTGCGTCTAGTTTTGGGGTGTTTGTGTGTGTGTGTGTGTCTGTGTGTGTGTGTGTGTGTGTGTGTGTGTGTGCAGGGGGTGAGCGGGGCCAGCGCGGCGGTGGAGCGTCGTGATCCCTCTCCCTAATACTGTGTGGAGAATCTCCTCGCTGGGCTCAGCTGCCAATTCTCTCCACTGTAACAGTCCCATTCTCCTCCTCAGCCGCTGAAACAATACTGCCATGCCTTTCTGTGCATCTCCACACAAAGAGCCCGGCGCTGAGACAGACGCTCAGAGTGAACTGAGACACAGCACCAGGACAATAGGCTGAGAACGGTTTTGTTCGGCATTGTGCTGCGTGTTTGTGGAGACAAACAATAAAGAAAGTTCCAAGGGACAAGCAACTTTCTCCTCATTGTTGAAACTTTAAGAGGATGCACAGTTTACAGAAGTGGGAGCTGGGGATTTGCTTCTGTGGAGAATCTGCGCGTATCGCTCGCAGTCTCAGCTCAGGGAACATTTGGGTAGCTCTGCTCGGAGTCAAGATTTCCCAGCACCTCTTTGAATGAAATAAAACCCAAAGCTGATCTACTGACAAGGCCTGCATCACTCAGAGCATAACTTTCCCATGGAAAATACTCGCGCATCAGACGAACAGAATAACAAGTGAAAGGTCTTCTCATGTGTGTTTCAAGGGGACAGAAAAAGCTCCACACATCCAGAGCAGACAGTGGACGGCACGCTGGCTCACTGGAAGTTCCCCCTCTACTGGTGGCGGCCGCCGCTAAGACGCACTGCCCCTGAGGACCACCTCCCTGGGACCTTGAGCCAATCACGACAGCCGAAACAAGCCTTTTATCTACAGGGGCTTATTAAGCTAATTGAATTAGCATGTTGTGGTTTCTGAACCCAAATACGATTAGCCTGTTATTACTGTGTTATCAGGGTCCCTTGTTACAGTAACAGCAGGTTACTTTTGGCTGCTTCATCAGTTTTTTTCCTCTCCGCCTCTCTCTGTCTGCAGAACACTGGAGCTTTTCGCACATTCACACGTCGGCTCCTTATCTGTTAGATACCTGGCACAGTTACACTGTCATGGAAATCCACGACACAGCGCATTTTATACCGGTTAGAGCTACACCGGCGATCGTGTTCAAATTGGGTTTACTGACTCAGCAGGTATTATAGGGCTCTAAAAGCACTAAACGGCAGACAGATAAAGTTAGCTGTTGATCACAGAGGAGCAGTTAGCAGCTAAACAGCCAAATATTTCCTTTAGGAGCTGCTGGTGGAGACCAAAACAGAGCTAAAAGGGGTGAACACCGGACTTACATTCAGCAGGTGGATATTTTAAATTGGTGGTATGTCCATGTTGTGATTACAGCTTGTTTCACTGCCTCCAAGTAGCCAAACATTGATGGATGCAGGCTTCAGTGGAAAGTGAACTGTAATAGTGAACAATGTGCATAATGGTCAGCTTAAACTAAAGGCGTGATGTGGTCGAATTTCTTTATTTCCCAAAGTTTTGAGCTTCTACCACCTACCCCCCTGAAAAGCACCGGTTTGTTTCGATATCAGTAATTCTGTGACGGTGGATATTTGGCTTTTGAATGGCTCTAATATGTCAATAAAATGAAAGGGGTGAGCTCGACCCAAAATGAAAATTCATTCATTATCTACTCACCATTGTGCCGATGGAAAGTCAGGTAAAGTTTCATAGATCACAAAACATTTCTGGAGCTTTATAGCAAAAAAGTGATCCACAGACACAGACTTATAATTAAACTACATAAAATATGAAAAACAATAATGGACTAAGGACTGCAAAACACATCAGATCAAGGTCATAGAATTGCTACAGTTGCAGCAATAAATAAACCATATAACAAGTCATTAAAAGTTGTTTAATTAAATTCCTAAATCTGACAAATAAAAGCATTGTATATGTTGTGTCGGGACTCAATCATTATGAAAAAGAAACTCCAGTGTTTGGACTGAATAAACCTGCGTGAACACAGTGTTCCTTGTGAAGCCCCCGTTACCAGCTGGGCAGGGAGTCATAGAGGCCGGCTTCAGTGGGAGAGTAGGAGGTGGGCAGACCGGGTGGAAGGAGGTGCGGGGGTGATGGAGGGGGGAGGTGGGTGAGGAGGCTGAGAGACCAGGTTGGGGAGTCAGCTGGTCTCTCCGAGCCTGTGATTAATACACTGGGGCTGCTCTGCACCACCTCCACACCACACTGTCCTCACCTCCAATTAGCATGCTAATGAACCTGCACATGTGTGACTGTGTGTGTGTACGTGTGTGTGTGTGTCACCTGAGGGCTCCTTCTCACTGTGCAGCATAAACAGAAACAGGCTGGCATTCAGAGGAATGGCCGCTGCTCTGCTAATTGACACTGTGTGTGTGTGTGTGTGTGTGTGTGTGTGTGTGTGTGTGTGTGTGTGTGTTGGAGGGGGGGTTATGGACTGTGACCCTCGACTTACTCACTGCTGTTATGGTAACCGGTTGAATAGGAATGTTTTCTCTGCCTAGTTATACCTGTCATGGTGACCTTTGTTCTCTGAGAGGTGGACACGAGCAGTCACAGCTCGTTCTCCACAAGTAACATGATTTACAGGTCCGCCATGACGCGGGGAGACATATCTAAATACTCAGGGGCTATAAACACACTATACAGTCAACAAACAGACACGTACAGATTAACACTATGTCAAAATGGGTTGAGGGAAATTGCGACTTAAAAATTAATTAACTTGAATGTGCTGTTTGGCATTTTAACCCTTTAACCATACAGTTGTATTTCCCCAGCAGCATAAAAGGTTGGAAAATAATCTTATTTTAGAGCGTTAAGAGGAAACTCTTCATATTTTTCCTGAGGTTTTCCGTTAATTGGAATTTTTCCGTAGTGTATTGTACAAACTGAGGTTGTCAAACCTGATTCTGAGACTTTATCATACCATGTGTTAACGAAACAATGTCAGTTAATTTTTGTTAATTATTTTTATTTTCAATACTATCTAATGCTGAAGCTTTAAAAACATATCTACAATCACATATTTCAACACAAGGCTGCACAGATGAAACAACAGGGAAGAAAATCAACTGGTCTTAAATCTTTTCCCTGTTACAGCGTTCTCTCAGTCCACAAACTCACCCACGACCGGAGGCAGAGGCAGGCAGCACTACAGGAGCCAATGTCAGAAGTGACCTGTCACTATTCAAGAAGCAAGCTAAAGGTAGTCACGGCATGTCCAGACTTAATGTTAGTCAAAAAACAATATAGTGTGTTCGATATATTTTGCCTATGAGGCAGATCCAGAACTGAAGACAAAAAATTTTCAGTAGCCCACACACAAGGTTTTTTGTTTTGTTTTTACTGGTAGCAAAGGCATTAATGGGGAAGAGGATCTCTATATTTGGGCAAACACAAATGAATGTATAAGACAAAAGCTAGCATGAGGTTACTTCCTTGTGTTTTTGTTCGTTGTGCTGAACGAAAACCATAATTTCACAGTCCAGCATCCAAAATCTGAAAGGTAGGAACCACACATTTCAGCAGCTGATTTTAAATACATCTCCATCTCACCAGTGTATTTTAGCTGCTAAAAACGACAACTAGAAAAAACATTAGCTCACATGCTTTACAGCGACCCTTCAGTGTGTGTATCTGATATTGCACCTACCACACTGCAATGATGCTCCAGGACCATGGCTGCGACTGACCAATCACGTTTTTATAATGTCACAGCTTTGCGACTCAGAAAAAAGTCTTTCTGACACATGGTTAACATTGTGAAAGGGTGAATTTTAACATCTTGTACTTAACCCATTTAATCACCACATCCTGCTCCATATGTCGCTTTTTGCTCATTTGCAATGACGGTCCTGTTTCAACATTTATTACGATGATGTAGGAAATCACTGAAAAGGCGATATCAGATAAACCTCAGTGTGTCGCCATCTTGCTTACAAAGACGCGCTTACATTAAGACGCTTTACAAACTTAAAGGTCCTCGTGAACAACAATATAATCCTGTTTCCATTTTGGTCTTCTGGGTGCACATGTACAAGAATGTCTGTGCATTAAGTGCCTGATAGTGTGTGTGCACACACACTGCTTGTGTGTGTACAGACGACGGCAGGGAAACATTGAGCAGCAGTGCTACAGTAACCTTTGCAATAATCAGTTCTGTCTGATGGGCCTCTTTAATTAACCTTGTAGGAAATTAATCCCAGTGTTAAATGGACAAGAAAAAGATGTTTGATTACCACCGCGAGCCAACTGGGACTTCTCCCTCTGTCTAATTGCCCAGGAAGAGAGAACAAGAGAAAAAGTAGCAAGAATGAGAAAGGGAGAAACAGATAGGGAGAGGGAGGCGAGAGGGGAGAGCGGAGAGCGAAGCGCCTCGAATCCTGTGGTGTCATTAGCGTCTGTGTGAATGTCAGCTAGTCCCTGGAGCACTGATAAGGCTTCACCAAGAAGAGAGAGCAGAGGGAGGAAGAGCGGACAGGAAGGAGAAGGACACTGAGGAAACATTTTGTTAAACTGAGATGGACAAAACACTTTACATGTAGTGTACAGAAATACCCGAGTGGTTACTTACTATCTTCCAACACTACTTGGTTGGTTAAGAAACTACTTTGTGAGGTTTAGGGGAAGATTGTGTTACATAAGTGACCCAAGTGATACACGTTATCTCTGGAAATAAGTTAAAACAAGCCACTGGTGTCCTGGGTCAAAGTCCTGTGTACCTCCACCCTACTTGGACTCTGCTCTTTATACGTCACAACATTTTTTATACGTAGTATTTGGACGCACGTGTTTTCCACAGAACTCTAATGGGAAGGATCGCTGTATCACCTGCACCCAAAGTTTGACTTTGGTTTATGAACTGCACACAATGTGAAAAAAAAAGTTGTGTTGTTTGTACACAGATTCAAGTAACCAGCCAGATATCATGTTAATGAACGAGTGTGTAACGATTACAACGGATCAGTGTATCTGTCTATATCTGATATCTGTGAGCCTAAATATTTTTTACTTTGGTGTTCCTCTCCCGGGCAAAGTGGATTATCGAAGCAAAACTGAGGAATGGCTCTTTAATCTGGGAATGTGCTGTTAGTTGGAGCTTTACAAATGTCTAGGGAGTCATCATTAGAAACTGATGTATAAATACTGTATTTTCTCAAGCCATAACATGCCATAAAGTTATGTTTCCTCCATTGCGAAGCTTCAGAGCACTGAGGAAGTGATAATCTACATCCATGCTTTCCTCACCGCTCCCTCATCTACATCTTTTCCCCTGTCGGAGCAGGTGCTTCCCCTCTCTCCTCACTAATGTCTCCAGATCTTTGCACTGACCTCAGCTATCCATGACTCATCCAGCAGCGTGCTGGCTCCATGTGTCAGTGTGTGTGTTGGCTGTGTTCATCGGTGTGTGTCGCCTTCCCGGATCTCTGCAGGTGTCTGTATCAATAATCCAGAGGGCAGAGCGAAGAGAACCAGCGCAGGCTGCGTCCGCTGGTTTCAGCTTTGGATGTTTAGTCTGTTCACTGATTTTGGGTCTGTCTGAATGTTGCATCACAGAGTTCGGCAAAGTGGTCCGTCATCTCCTTCTTTTCATATGAAGACGCTTTTTTGATTAGTTATAGCAAAAAGAAAAAGATTGCGTGTGTCTTTTGTATTATATTATATTATATATTATATATGTTATAGTTATTTTTTATTCAAGGCAATTAAACAAGGAAAAATAAAAAGTAATCATGTTTTTTCTCTACAAAAACACCTGTTTTTCTAACTGTTAGTTACTCATCACTTATTACTTGCTGATAAAATAATTACATTACTTTACAAATAATGCATTTTTTAATTTTACCTTACTCTCAGCCCGTCTTCATCCAAGGTGCCTCCCAACTACTCTGAAGCCTCCACCACCTTGTTGCGTCTTCAGTATTTAACACATGTAATAGAAAAACAAGACACTCAAGAGTTAACATGCAGCCAGACTATGTTTTCGGAGGTATTTACAGATCTTTAACAGCTAACGTTAGCTAAGCCAGATGATTCTTAATGGAGGCTTACCTGTGGCTAGCCAGCAAGCTAGTAAGACATAAAAAAGACAACTTTTGATTTACTAGAAGACATCTACCGAGCACCTCTACACCCTGTGCCAAGTCCAAGATCACTCCACGGACAGAGTACAGGTAAGACATGTCAAACCCGATTTATTTTTGCAGTAGCCTCCCAGTACCAGGGCCTTTAAGCAGTGATGGTAGAGCTACGGTGTCCGCCAAACATTCGAACAGACTGCCGTGGTAGTCGAAAACGAATATCACTAAGCTCCATTTAAGTCTTCCAATGGCTACTTCTGTTACTACCTTCTAACACTTTTGGCGTACTCCTGGAAACGGCAATCCAGGCATTCCCCCCGAAGTAGACTGCTGGGCTACAACGTCAGTAAGAGATAGAATCGCACATGCTCAGTGTGGAGCTTTTTTTTCTCGAAGGCCGTAGCCATCCCCTCAACCGGCGCTGCTTCAAGTCCCTAATGGTTTTCTGTGTAGGCTCCGAAGATAGTCCGTAGTTGACATGCACCTCCGTAAGAGCGTAAAGTTACTACACGTCAAGGCTAACGCAGCTAGGTAGCTAACGTTACTACGTGAGGAAGTGTGATTGGGTGGTTGCGTTCTCCTGTTTTCATTGGATTGACGCACCATAATCAACTCTTTTTCAGCTACATTATCCATTTGTTCTGCTAGTCTGCTCAGTCTGACCTCTGCTGTCAGTCCGTGATCAAAACAAGGGCAGCGACAGTGCCGTGATGAAGTACCATATTCAGTAATGAAACAAGCAAAAACTAACATTTAATATGCATTAATTAAAAGCTAAAAGTAGTCCGTCTCAAGTCTTAGTAACTTAGTTGGTGAGTAGTAAAATTTAAAAAAATTAAAATACTGACGATCAGATTAACTGATTTGATGCTTGTCAAATTATTTATATGTGAGTCTATTTGAATATCATTCTTGTCAATCGAGCGTCCGCTACCTTCATTGTCTGCGTCTCACCTCGCCATCTCCTCCTTACGAGCTCGTTAGTGCTAACTCATCAGCGGGGTCGAACACTGAAAACACACATTACAACACAGCCAAAAGATCACATTACACAATTTGAATAAATACAAGGCAATTTGTCACTGTCACGTCAGAGTTGCCCCTTTCTCTGTCCGCCCTCGCCGGCTCTCCTCGTCCTCCTCTCCTCACCCCCTCTCCCCCCTCCATGCCTTGCCTCCTCTGCCCCGGCACAGCAGCAGGAAGCAGTAATGGTGATTGTATTAACCTCTCGTAGAGAGCGCTGACCTTCGCTTCTGTTCAGCTGGAGGTAATAGTGCAGGAACTCACACGCGGACATACGTTTGAATGCGTACACGCTCGCATCACAGGATTAAAGTTAGGGAAGGTGAAATACCAATGCTCCGTCTGAACTCTCAATGTCTGAACTTCCTGTGTAGTTATTGATTTTTTGACGGCAATATTTCTTAAATGCGCTGGAGCTTATTTGAACACTGAAATGTTACTTTTATGCCGTCAACACAGAGACACAGTGGGCACCATGCCACAACTTCAATATTCACAGTTCTGCATCTCAGGTCAAATCACCCTCACTGCCATGTGAGGTTTATAACGGTAGCCTGCGCAGGAGATCCTCGGGTTGCATGTTTTTTTCATACGTGTTTTGCTTTTAAGCTCCTCGGTATAATAAGTAATTGGTTTTTACTAATTAGCCAGATAAGGAATATCACGAGCTTATGTTGGCTGTTTTTGTACGACACAGATAAGAGTGGTGTGTAAGTCATGTACTGATACATGGGGGATACTGAACCGAACATTTAATTATCATCTGTGAGTTAATATTGAGTGGTGCGTTGTACTCCATTACTGATCTGTTGTTTGAACAGTGATGTGACCACTTACTGACTGTTACTATAGCTCCTTTTCTTACAGCCTGTTTAAGGTAGGAAGGTTGTATCATCGTTCCTCCTCGCTGTCCTGTATGTAAGACATACAAACATACAAGGGATGGGGCATTGTTGTTCTGATGGTTACGACAACACCAGCCATCACATTTTTTCCTACGCTCATTGCATTATAAGTACTTTTTGTACTTCTGCCAAGAGGTTTATGTTTTCGCCCATGTACGTTGGTTGCAGCGTTGCCAGTTGTATGATAATTATGGTATTTGTATGATAATTTTGCACTATGCATGATGTCAGATCACGAATGGCAAAAATTTAATTTATGGTAGAAGTTAGCTTTAGTCATTGCTGTCTTGTTTTAAGTCATTTCATGACATAATCAGGACAACAATACTGATTCTACATCTCACGTCACCTCTTCTCAGTCAATCGTCTTTGGTGTAGGTTATGACGATGGATGTGATTCGCAAGCACAGCTATCAACCTCTCTCCTGCCACTCGGCACTCATCGAAAGCCATTCCCAAACTTGGGAATGGCATGGCCCTATTTGTAATTGGAAAATCTTCACCCTTTAATCACAACTCTGATCAACACACAAGACTGCGCCTGAAATATTTTTTAATTGATGAACAGAACAATTCTATGTGAACAAGGGCTTCAGTCAATGTAGTGCAATTTAATGATCAATCCACATACACGTAACAGTTTGTAAACTTGCATACATTTCCCCCGTACCATTGTATTCTCACCACAACGCCGCTGTTGTTGTAGCTAATGCTAGCTAGTTAACGTTAAGGCAGTACAGTATGTTGGGCACATACTGTTGAAAACAGCCATTTTTACTTTTTTTCTCCACAAACTGGCAACTACCAAGACTCGTGGTCACTGACGAAACACAGATATTTTTATTCTGCACCTTTCCACAAGCTCTGTAGATGTGTTACTGTTAAAAAATCACAATCAAACACAAAAATGTTATCAGTATGACCTTTAAAATTAACAAATGACCTACTGGCTGTAGCCTCATATTAACTACCGACATCCCCAAACTTAAGGATGACTCAGCCCAGTTTGATATCGGAAAATCTTCTGGGGCCACCCAAACTGTTGACTAACACCAGACTAAGATGAAGTATTTCCCTAAAAATAAATGAATGATAATGACTTATTTAAATCACATTTTTATCAGTTCTGATAACTTTTAAAAGTAAATATTTTTTTTAAATATATATAAAATATATTTTATTTTGAAAGTGTGGGAATAACAGACTTCCATCTCAGTTCTCTTGAGAGTTAACGCCTTACTTGGCTTATTTTCATTGCCAGGTTGACAGAAGATTAGTGTGTCGATCACCAGTGAGTTCCTGTCCATGTGATATCTCGCCAGAATATCACCCACATTAACCCTGATACCTTCACACAGATTAACACACACATAAAGGGCAACATACAGTATAAACATTGGAGTGAAGACAGTCTTGCTTATAAAAGTACATCAGCTGTTACAGTACAAGAGAAGGCATTTGTTGCAGCTGTTGCAACACAATATAAACCACATGTAAACTGTTTTGTCTGGAATAAATTTATCCAGATTGGCAGAAAGAAAAGCCTTTAATAAGAGAATTCCTCGGAGAAGTGTGCGGGGCGGAAGTCACACGGGGCACCTCCGAGTGTACGGGGGTTAGCACAACAGCTCAGACCTCCTGCACTCTTTCATCTGGCTGTTTCAACATCCCTCCATCCCCTCCACCCTTTCCACTCCACTCTCTTAAGCAAATCCTCTTCTTTCAGATAGGCCTAACACACACACACACACACACACACACACACACACACACACACTCACAAATAGCCGCGGGGCAGAGCTGTGACCTATCCAGACTTTGACCTGTGTGGGTGAAACAGTCAAAGTCCTCGTGGACCCAGATGTCCTCTTGGCTTTTAAAACTGCACAGTCTCTCCTTTAACTTTTCTTTTCTCCTCTCCTCTTCCTCACTCGCTCTCCTTTCCCTGCAGCCCCTCTGGAGACTCAGTGATAACCAGGGTAGACGGGAGGAGGAAGGGAGCGGAGGAAAGAGGGGTGGAGGGGGAGGAGAGGGGAGGGTGAGAGGGAGTTGTGATGTCCCGACTCAGGGATATTTAATCCTCTCTGTGAGGGGCGAGCGTCTCTCTCCCTCTGTTTGGCTTTGGGAGATCAAAGAGGCAGTTCAGATCCTGGCGAGATCGCTCGCTCTCTCCTCCTGAGTGGACCAGAGACTCTCTCTCTCACACACACACACACAAATACACACACACACGCTTAAGTACTTGGGCTGACTGGCGAGGACATTGGTGGTGGTGGTGGTAATGAGGCAGTGATTGATGGGACTTCATGCTTCTTTACTGCACTGTCTTAAAACCACCAGTATATGAGCGCACTCCAAATAAAATTCAATCTGTGTGCACAGGAAAAAAGGCTGGTTAGAAGAAGACCCACATTTGGCTTCTATTGGCAATATTGTGATTTCTTTTGTGGTCGAATGTGAGCTTCACCTCTGTGAAGTTACTCTAGTTTCAAAGTTAAAGCAACAGTTTGTAACTATTTCACCTTCAAATAACAGCTTCAAAATCCTCTGATGGTACACTGACTTGTAATAGGGAGAACGGCGCCTCTTTCAATCCGACTCCATGCTCGACTGCCCGTTCTTGTGTTATGTAACTTGATGAACTTGGGTTGAGTGGGTGCAATCTCCTACAAGAAATGTGTCACACTTTACGTCAATACCTACACTCGACCACGTAGGGGTCTTTAGCTAGTTCGATATCCTCAGTAGTGTGACAGTGAATTGCATAATGTTGCTTTAATTTCTTGCTTTAGACTCTTTGTGCTGACACAGAGCTGCTTCTTTTGGCACGTTCACGATAAAACAAACACACCTGGAGTATATAACAGTATACTGTTGCCGCTATGCAATAACTATAACACTAATGTGAATACATAAAAAAAAAAGATTCCTAATTCTGCTTTGGCTCTCCATCCACACCAAGATGATAATTCATCCACCAGAGACTCAGAGTTTTAAAAGTGCTCTCCAAAACCAAAACAAATTCTGGTCTCCTGTCGTGATGTCTATGGGGAAAGTTACGTTTTTTGAGAACCCTGATGTCCGCTATTGAGAAAACTGACAATGCGGTCCTCTCCATTTGTACAAAATACTATGAAATGGGGGACGACCCTTTGTCTAATTGTCGAAAACATGTAGCATATAATCACATCGCAAATTAAAATCAGTAATTAGGCAGGCAACCTCTGTTGCATACTTTTTTGATCCTTGCTCTTTTCCCAATGATCCTTGCTCTGTGTATTTCCGACTGAAACACACACACACACACACACACACACACACACAAGGAAACATCCAAAAACTACTACTGGATAGTTTGCAATGAATTTTCTGCAGTGGTCAGTGGTTTCCAGACAATGACGCCAACTGACTTTGGTGATCCCCATAATCTCTTGGGTTATGTTAGTGGTTTGAGGAAAACCTCTGGACAACAATTGGACGTATGTTCTCCTCATGCGATGAGACAATTGTTTTGGGGATTCCTCCCATTATCTGGTGTAATTTTCAATGTCCAATAGTTTGGTTTATGATCAAATAGTCTAATATGCTAGATCTAATATGCTAAAGTATGATGGTGAACAGGATAAACATTATATTATAAAAAAGCTAAAATTATCAACAGCATGTGATATCTATTGAAGTTAGCATGCTAACCAGCTAGACGCAGCCCGTTCTGTCTCATTAAAACCACTCCAAGCTCAGAGTCTGGACTGCTAGCTGCACGGCTAACTGAGCTTGCTAGCTAATGGCAGCTACAGCTAGCAGTTACCGGTTACTCTGGTGATATGCATTATCCCTATTTGTTTTGAGCGACCTTGCTTTGACAGTTGGCCAATCCTTACATATTATACCCCTATATATATATACACCTTTAATCTTAATCTCAGAAAGACTCCCATGACGAGACAACAAAGAGGTCACAGGTTAGCTCGCTACAATGCTATCACCAAGAAAACTGATATTGAAATTATACCTTGGAATACATAAAAGAAGGATTTTTATGTCCACAGCTATAGTATGGCAGATTAGGGAAAGATGCTTTAGTGATCCAATATGGATGTAATTCCTAGAGAGTCCAGGCTAATCAGTTTTCTGTATATGGTGTATAGGTAATGGTCTATAATTTCAGATGTTATCCCCGTAAATTCCCACAGACTTGGCTCTGAATTAAATATGTTTGTGAATGTACTCATCAGAGGCTGAGCGCTTTATTGTTGGATGCAATAATGTTTTTCTCATTTAATGCCTAAAATGAGTTTCACACCCATTGCAGCCTTGCCAAGTGTTTATAGTATTACTTAAAAGATATTCTCTGAGTCATAGAGTGAGAACATTTCAGCGCTTTCTGTTTCATCACCCCGGAGGAGTTTGTTAACAGTGGGGGCTAAAAACCGTATAGCTGGCGATAACAAAAGTGATGATTCCAATGTTTCCTTTCTATTTGTATTTTAATTTTATACCAATCCCCTGAAACACACACACACACACACACACACACACACACACACACAGACTCATGCACTTACACACACGCACAAATGTAAACCCACGGCTCCCCTGCCACTCGGCTTCTGAGGTTTGCAGGTCTCTGATAGGAAGCCTCTGAAATGGAAAAGAGATAAGAGTAAATAAACAAACAAATACAATAAAACCGAATTTGTGCTGGTTCAGTGCACACAGAGGGAGAGGGGGTGGGAGAGGGAGACGGAGGGAGCGCACTCTGCAAGGCCCGACGACGAACCCCACAAAGATGCATTCTCAATAAAGCAAAGCAAGGTAAATACCTAAGTGAATTCATGCAACTTCCATTTACTCAGTGAAATCTGTTGAGACTGTGCGCCGATAGAGAGAGACACCATTTGGATCTCTAACAATGGAGCTATCACTTACTGCCTCTGTGTTCCCTCGATATGATCTCTGTCCATTTTACACAACTGAATCGCTCCCCCCCCCCCCAAAAAAAGAGAAGCATTTTATTTCCATCACAATAATGTCATGTGGTGTTGTCAGCTAATTCTCAACGGCGCGCCCAGCTTTCTTCCAGCCCTCGTTGATACCTTGGTGGAGCAACCGGCGTGCTAAACCAAATGTTCTGCACAGCCGATCTGCCTTTAAAGCAGTGCCACGGGCTTTGATGTGCGCCCACACCAACACGCCACTCCAACAGCCTTTCTTCTCAGATGTTGCTTAATTACACTATCATAGTCCGTTAATTACCTTATCAGTGCTGCATAATCCCATGGTCAGTGTCTGAACGGCATGTATCAAAGCAAAGCGAGTCTCTTTCATGTGCTGTTTTTGGTCCTGATTAGTGGATTCGGCAGCCCCAAACAGAAATGTAAAGATGACAAGTTGCGTCATTAGACAGGGTTTTGTGTTGGAGCTGTTTCTAGATAAATAAGAGGTTCCCACCCAGCACTTCAGCCCAGCGTCTCTGGCTGTAGCACAGGTTGCCAGATAGTGTACGGTCGGTCAGTACAGGCTTTGGTTTGGTTGGTGTAATGACATAAATGGTTGTTTTACATTTCTTTATGTGTATGATTTAAACCAGAGCTGTTGTCCTGCTATGTGGTTAAATTTGGCCTGTTTGAATATGTAGGATCATAATTATTATTAATTGTTTTTCATGAAAGGAAGTCAGTCAGTCAAGGAAACTTGAGATTCTACCATTTTGCATTTTAACAATTCAGTACGATAGGTGGTTGGTTTTTGGCCCGGAGCCCCCCATTACGCTTCAGTTTCGACCCTCCAAGGAATAAAATTTTGGCATCCCTGGTTTAAACAAAGATACGATGTGCTAATTACTGAGCTTTAGAGCTGTTTGGAGACATTTTACCTCCACCAAGGAGGTTATGTTTTCAGCCTTGTTTGGCTGGTTGGTTAACTGCAAAATCTGATAAAGTGATACATACTTAAATTAATCACATAAACTGATGCCTCAAGTTTAATAAATAAAGTAGACTGTTACATCGAAGTTGTAAGAGCTGAAAAGATTTAGCAACTTGAATTTATTAGTCAACTTTACTCAGTCATCGGTTTACTTGATTTTCTTTTCAAGAAATTGAGAAAACGTTTCTGTATCTGTCCTTTTATCCAGAGAGGGTGGCAGAAGTTAAATGTGTGCACCCTGGGGTGAGACCCGTTCTCCATCCAGGTTTTGTGGGAAACTTATCAGTAGTTTTTGTGTAATGCTGGTGACAAACCAACATTGTAAATTATCCAAAGTTGACTTTAATTTTGGGGAATAATTCATGGAGCGTATTTAGGTGGCTGTATCGACAGTATCAGTGAGTACAATTTAAAATGAGGATTTTAGATCTGGTGTCTTAAATTTTGGTTAAGCAGTGAAGGGTGGTTTAAAATGTAGAGTGATACAGGGCCAATGAGTTTCATAGTGTGTTGGGCTTAATTTAATTAAAGAGGACTTGGGCCTTGGCGGAGGTATGCACTCTACTGAGTGCCATTCAAGTTTCTTTTTTAACTTAAAAAACAGACAGGGTTTTAGCCTAACCTGGCTAACTGTTCCTTACTCCAGTTCTGTACATGTTGCACAGACATGAGATTCATCAAAGGAAACACACTTCCCAAAATATATACTTGAGAAGTCACCGACATGCTACCAGTTTCCCTGTTCGATAGTTAAGAGGCAAAACTAAACAGTGTGTCCGTGAAGAGCAGAGCAGCCATTGTGGGCATGCACATCTATTCATTTGTTATGTGAGAAAATCTAACTCCATGATAATACTCACAACATTATAATCTTCTGTGTTGAGTTGTTTGTTTGAAATCATGATGTGACTGCAAACACTCCTGGCGTCTGTGTGTTTACCTCGAGTGCGTCCGACGTGTTGCATATGTGTCGGTTTTCTCTCCACACGGCTCTGTTTCGATGTGGAGACGATAATTAAGAAATAATTGGAGGGGCCAGAGAAATGTTTCTCAAGCGTGGAAGATGCATGCCTAAATGTTAATTCCACTCGGAATATGTTAACGTATGCACAGATGTTAATGTAGTCTCCACGTTGGGGGCCCTTGTGTTGTGCACCTCAGTGCTTTCCCCGCGCGCATGTCTTCTTCCCCTCAGCTCTGCCAGCAGCCTATACTGGATCTGTCAACTTGGGGAAAATTTCCATTTTGCAGCTAACTCTGCAGTCTTTTGATGGATACGTCTTGCCGACTTTTATCTCTCAGCGCGTCTGCAAACTAATTAATATTTTTTTTCTCGCGCTCTCCCCCTCTCTTTCTCTCTCTCTCTCCCCCCTTCAGGCAAATATTTGTTTCCTCAGAAGTGAGCGTGGGCAAACCTTCCTCGCAGCTCCATATGCTGCCAGCTGCCAATCAAGTGGGCTGGAGCCCTGAAACTAATCGCAACCCCCTCCTCTCTCCTCTGTCTCCTCTTCCTCTCCTTCAGCAGAAATGAAAGAAGTTTGGGGGGGATGTGGGGGGGTGTTTAAGGAAAATAAAGACATACAGTGGAGAAGAAGAAGAAAGGAGATGGTTGAGACACAAGCCCAAAGCAATGTCTCCTCTGTTCTGTGTCCACACAGAGCTCTCCCTGCCTCTATGCTAAGCTCTTTTTCTTTTTACTTAACTGTCTTTATTTATTTTTTTGCTCAGATTGATCGTACCGCTCTGTATCGTACAGTACAGATGCATCTTCTGTATCAGTTCTGGATGCAGTTTGTTTGCCAGACAGCTTCAAGAGTGAACATGACGTGTACACGATGATTTGTGTGTGTGTGTGTCCGACACAGGTTTTGATGTGTGTGCCAGGGCCAGAACAGAAACACACAAACTGGGGTGAAAAAAAAAATAGCTTTACAGCCCACTACAGATCAGCAGCAGGTGAATTAAGAAGGCAGCAGCAACTGAATGTGATTAATGTTGTGTTATATAAATCACACTGCTGTATTTACTGCGGCTCTTCATCTGCCACCTCTGACACAGCATCTGACCTCTGAACCCCAACGCATGCACACGCACACACATGCTCTTTGGTCATTTTTTGGGGGGGGGTTTAGTTCACGTGCATTTACCCGTATTTTATATATTTTTTTTTTATTTTACAAGGTGATACATGGCCGGTTTTACAAGCTGTCATTCTAACACATTAAATGTGGGCTTGGTTAACAGAGCACTAGGGTGGAGGTTAGGGGACGTATTGGGGGATAACATGCTGCAAATATTCAGACTGGAACCGTGGACCATTGACTGTCTTTAAAGATGGACAGCACATCTCCATTTCCTCCCACTGTACAGACATGAATGAGATGAGAGTATCAGATAACTAATTAAAACCTCTACACTAACAGCCCCCTTTTAATTCAGTAAAGCGTATTCCAATATAAAATAAAACATATTTTAATCTGCTAGATTTTTTATTTCAGGATCCACATCAAATTGTACTCACTCACAGACACCAGCAAGCTAAATACCCCTTTTTTTCATCAATTTCCATGCATTATTCCCAGAGAAATTTAAGAAAAAATTCTCAAACACTCTTGGATCTGTCCATTTTTGGAGCCACACCAGAAGTTAACGGGGTCTATTCTGGGTCGAGACCCGTCCTCCAACCAAGTTTCGTGGAAATCCGTTCTGTAGCTTTTGTGTAATCCTGCTGACAAACCAACCAAACAACCAACTAACAAATTTACAGGGATGAAAACATAACGGAGGAAATGACACTTGAACATACATCTTCCGTCTACCACAGAGGGGGAGGGGTTTATGGACTTTTCTGTGGCCAGCCACCAGAGGGCGATCAAGGTGTTTTGGCTTCACTTTTGGTTAGCGGTCCATCTCCGTACTGTCAAAGTTGTGGACTGAAGCCTCGGGGCCCACCAAGCATAACACTTCATCAGAAGCATACAGCTTGTAAGTTAGATCGAACGGCTGTTTTGAAAAATTGGGAATCTTAAAGGGTTAATTTTTCTTAGAACAAACTAGGTTGTACAGCGCATCATCCTACGTATCCGTGTGTTCTGTACGGCCGCACTGGCACGCAGGGGGGAAAGCCATTATAGCTCCAATCTACCTCTGTGATCTCTGGCCAAGAACTGTTTTGTTGTTGTTGTTGTTGTTGTTGTCTCGACATAATGAATTTTACAAATGAGGATAATGGCGCACCACTCTCTGTCCACAACAATCCACTTCAGTCCCTAAAAGTGGTATAATATAGACGCAGCATTTGCATTATGCTGACATATACACCAGTCATTTTTAAGATAGAAACAAAACTATATGCTGTTTTCTATTATTCTGTTTCTAAACAAGTATTCAAAGAGAAGCTCTTCCTCTTCCAATAAATTCAAATACACAGCAACACCCTGCCAGTCCCCCAGCCCGAGAGGTTGTCTGCCAAATGTTTTGTTTACTTTACATCCAGCGTTCATTCAAAAGACTGTACAAAACAGTACAGTCCACTTTGAATGTGCAACTTCTGTTACTGTTAATTAGCGGCAAAATGTACATCTTGTAAACGTGCTGCAACACTTGAAAACACATTATTTTTTCCGGCAGTTTGAAGCGTGAGGAATGTTTGCACACTGTGTCAGAAGACATACTGCAATGTCCTTTACTAATAAATTGACTATTGTATTATGATTTGCAATGCTGAAGAGCTGAAGAGCCTGCCTATTGTATAGAAAGCAGCCATTCACATACACAGTCTGACACACACACACACACACACACACACACTCACACACACACATCTTTACTGTTTCCCTCCTGCTATCATCATCAGATGTGTGTGTAAGTGATCCTGTCTTTGTGAGGTTAATTGAAGGCAGGAGCTCTGACTGTCTGAGACATAATCTGTCTGCATGAACATGCGTGTGTGTGTGTGTGTGTGTGTGTGTGTGTGTGTGTGTGTGTGTGTGTGTGTGTGTGTGTGTGCGCTTTAAGGGATGGATGTCTTTAATAAGACCAAACTAGTTGTTTATACAAAAATAGAAAAAGAAAACACACACAGAAACTCTTCTTTATCCCTCCACCTGCTCCCTCTCCACCTACCCCGCATTACAGATTAGCAGTGTGTGTGTGTGTCTGTGTGTGTGTCTGTGTGTGTTCGGGGGGTGGTGGGGCCGTTTCTGGGGATTTGGGGTGTACAAAAGAAACCCCCCAAAAAAAAGCAAGAGTGATGCCATAAGGCTCGCTGTTCTCCCATATCAGCTCATATTATCTGTAATATTTTGACAGGAGAAAAACCTTTATCTGGGAGGAACTGTGTCCGTCTGGTCCTGCGCGTGAGCACACACGCACACAAAAAGAGCCGTGCTCGGGGCCTCACACACACAGAGCAGGTAATCGGCTCACTGGTAGAGTTGGGGGGTTAGAGAAAGGAAGGAAAGAGCTCTCACCAAGTGTATCCCCCTCTTTGACTGGATTAGAGCCCACCAGTATTCAGTCCAGGTGCGCCCGAGGACGGAGGGGTGAGGGGTCCACGTAAGGGTTAATTTTCCCTACCTAGTGTGAGACCACTTCCTGCTGTTTGCCGTCTGACACATCACCTACGTGGGACCTTTAGCAAATAGTGGAAAATTAGCGGTGAATAATGCCGCTGTGTGCCTGAAACTATACATTCTGCATCCACACACACATGCATACAACACACACTCATTACTGCTAATCAACAAGACGCACGCTCTTTGGGTTCCTCGGGTCTGTTGGGGTTAATTTGCAAACCATTTATTACTTTATTATCATGTCATGTCTTTATTCACGTGATGCTCACTATGCCATATGCATAATATTATAACGCCATAATTGCTGACACTTCAAGTGCACGATTATTTCTTCCTTAAATGAAGTGATAGTGTGTTTCCATTGTTGTGGATGACAGGGGAGGAGACATAAGAGTTAATTAACTATGATTAGGAAGAGCTACAGTCACTGAACAAGCCGGGGTTTTAGCTCAATACTCGCCTCAGTAATTGCTTCCTTTACTTTCCTTCACTTTCCTTTTCTTTCCACTCGCTGCCCCCTCATGTTTTTCCCTTCTGTCCATCCCTGCAAGAGAGGTTTTCCTTCTCAACAGGAGAGCTGGAGAGCCCTCTACTGGCTGAATGTGTGTAATCCAATCAGTGGCATGAAGTCAGTGGAGATATGGACCAACTAGATAACAGCTTATTAGTAGTTTTTGGGGACAGATGAATGTTTGAAGATGGAGCCAGAGCAAGTCATTTCTCATCATTCCACCCTCCAGATTTTAAGGGATTGTGAGTTTTACTAAAAAGATATCCAGATAACTTAGTGAAGCGTGCCTCCTGAACCAGGCTGGGTCCTGGCAACCCCATCGCCAGAATAAATGCTGGCTTTGTACGTCAGTCCAAACCACAGATATGTTGAAAATTTACATGTGATATGCTGAAAACTTGTGTTTCTTTATTTTGCAACTCAACATGTCTTCAATCTGATGTTGTGACAACGCTGTGCTTATGGTGTGGTTAGGTTTAGGCACATAAACAACTTGGTGAGGAGAAGATCATGTTTGGCTGACCTGGTTTTGTCACCACAAACACATCTGGATATTATCCCAACTTCTCCTTAAAACTACTATTTTCGGCTGAAATTGTCCTGAAAACCAATCACAAATATTTGGTTTGGTTGCCAGTTACATGGCTGGAAAAAAATGTGCCGACATTACCTCAAAAATATCTAGCAGTTTTGTGCTTACAAATGCTGAAATGCCATCTCAAACAGAGGTCTCTTGTTAAAAATATCCAGTGGTTACATGCTTTCAAATGTAGAAACACCATCTTGTACTGCCGTGTCTCACTTGGCAGCTGTTTTAGCTTTTTACCACCACCATAAGTCAGCTCAAATACATGTAAAGTAACTGGACATGTTTTGTGGAAATGCTGATATGATACAAATTTAATGTATTTGTGGCTCGGAGAACTGTACACTGGGCTGGTCCTGGACTGAGACCCTCTTTTAAGACTGGTATACGTTAATAGACGTTTTCCTCTGGCGTCACGCTCAAGGCACATTTATAATATCACTGCTTCCCAATTGATGGATGGGCCACACTGCAAGAGAGAGCAACATATTTGATAACCCACTTCCTTTAGACACCAGCTAACGTTAGCATTCGACCACTTCCTGACTAACATTACCTTTTGATAGTATTACATGATACAATAGGAATGGTGTAAATTAACTCTGAATCAATCAATGCACATCTCCGACACACTTATTTAAGTCTGGAAGTAAAATACAAAGGATGTAATTAACAGTAATGAGAGCTAGGAAATGCTAACGTTAGCTAATGGGTTACTCAAAAGGTTGTTTTACCTGGAAATATGGCCCAATGTCCCTCCAGATTTTCACCATTCATTGTCTTTTCAGTTGCTGATCAATTGGGAAGCAGTGAAATGATAATGATTTGTCAGATATCCTGCATTTGCATGACTTGGTGGAACACAGCAGTAAGAGATTTGTGCTTCCCACAAGTGAGAAGTTGACAGTGTGATGTCGCCACGTGAATATGGTCCGTGGCCACATTGAGAACAACGCAGTTAAAAACAAACGATCTGACCATCTTTGTTATTAAAGTGAGAATAAAACCCAAGTAAAAAAACATCAACAATGTCAAGAAATCCTTAGAGCCATCATTCACAGCCCTTTTACATGATACATATTGTGCTTGGAGGGTCGTTAAGTTGCTCCGTAATAGTTGACTTCTCACCCCACAGGAGGTGATGGTTATGGACGAGGATATTTAAATCTGTCCATCTTTGGTCCAAAGAAAGATTTGTCGACCGCTTGCCAGATTTCTGTTAAATCAGTTGTGAACAGTCAAAACCCCCCTGACCTTTCCATCTTCAAGACATTATTTCCACTTGTAAATATTTAAAAAATCTAAATGTAAATGCCACATTTTCAGGATATTTGTTAAGCACATTCATGTTCCTCTGAGGATGAACCCTTTTGACCTTTTTTTTCCGTTGAGAACGGCTTGTTTATTCAGTTATGGAGAAAATAAATAATTTTGGGTTTGTATTATTACCTCATTAACATTGAACATATTAAAATTCTGAGTTTGAATTTCTACATACCCTTAAGGTGAATAAGAGTCAACAATGTGACATTTTCAATGGCAACCATTTAATTTTGAAGCATCCAAATTATGACAAATCGGATTCACAGCAATCAAATAAATTGTTATTATTAGGTTAGCAAATCCTTTATTTAGTTTATTTCAAAAAAGATTGAACTTGACTTAGAACTTGAAATTTGTAGGAGTTTTCTAAACATTTTGACAGCACAAACAATTAAAGGTGCTATCTGTAAGAATAGTTGATTTTTGAGTCTCATTCCCAAATCGTCAAATACTGACGATCTGGGTTTCCCAACTCATCAAAAACTGGGATGGCGGCTGACCCGTCCTACAATCCCAAAGCTTGAGTTCATGACAAGTTGGGAGTGAGACTCAAAAATTAACTTTTCTTACAAATAGCACCTTTAAAGTGTTATTAATCACGAAATGAGATTAAAAACCTACAAAGAGTCTTTGCATTGCAAGGCAGCAATTATTAGCTGTTTCAGATGGATGACACAAGATATATCATACATCTGTCACGTTTAAATTATAATAATAGATTTAAACTAAATCACATGTTATATTACCAATTTACCAACTCATGTAAAAAGACCACAACCTCTCACATCACAGGCACCACAGTAAACTCAGCTGACCTCTTGCATTTGATGGTTATGGTGCTCTGCTACAGCGTTACACTGACTATTGTACGTAAGTCGTAGGATCAGCTGTGTATAGGCGGTAAAAATTACAGGTTACTTCAATAATTAACACTGGTGTGTTCTGGACGGTTTAATCACAGCATGTGTGTGTAGGTGTGCGTACTTAAGTGTGTATTTTTGTGTTTGATCAGTGAGTTCTTTGAAGCGAACATGCCCCCCTCCCCACGCACACCACCACTCCTGCTCTGTGAGGAGCAGATGAAAGCTGATATGTGTGATTCAGAGTCCACCCGCTTGTTTCCACACGCTGCCCATTCAGACCAGTGAAAGAGGAGGATGATCTAATATCGTGGCAGTTATGATACAATCACAAGTCTGTGCTTCCCGTTTGGATAAGCCTGTGGAAAAAAGAATGAATGGGTGTGAGATGGATGTGTGTCAGTAGATTATCTATTAGAGGCGAGGGTTTCTGAATTGAAAGTTTCTGTAAACATGTCGACGGAGACACAAACAGTCTGAGGCAGGGAAGAGAAAGTATCAGGATTTCATTGAGGGAGTGAAATGGGATTGGGGTGAAGGAGGCAGGTGGCCGGCCTGCTGTACACCAACCCAACCCACAAACAGCTGTTCATTTCTCAAAGCCCCCTTGTGCCCCCCTACAAGCATCAATTCTGCCTCTATCCCCCCTGTATTCACTCCTCTGCTGCTCCACCGTCCACCCCCACCCTCTACCCAAGCCTACCGTTTCTGTCTACAGTCCATCCAGCCGTCCCTCCCTCCCTCCTCACTCCGCTCCAGCTAGCCTACTTTGATCGTGTGCCAAAAGCAGGACAGGCGACACAGCTGTATGGTTCACTCATACATTTCTCACCTTCCGCTCTATGGACTCATTTGCAGCAGTAGAGCGCATACCTCCGCCAAGGTCCAACATTCCCTCAATCAAGCGTAATCCAATATCAAACTCGACAACTACTTGACCGTAATTTAAGATAAAGATTGGTAACAGCAAACCACCAGGACAACGAAATACTGCAGAGGGAATCATAATTGTGTTGTGGAAAAGTAATTGGTTAATAGAAAGAGAAAAAGTTGAGCTGAAATTAAAAAAAAGCCTTTTTAACCATTTAAGATCACATCCACTGTCACGTTTTGCACCTGTTAACAAAAGAAAAACTACAAAAAATAAATTTCTTTGTATATTTTTTCATATCAAAGTCCAGTCAGGTCTTCGTCCTGTAAAATAAAATGTCACGTGCGCTAACGCCATCCACCCATCAATCAATGGTCAATTTTAAGCGGTGAGTGAGTGATTTCAGTCATGTCAGATAGACATCGCAGTGTTTTACTGATTACTGTACAAAAACACAAAATGTTAACTTTATTCAATGACTTGGGCAACATTAGATCATATGTCATGGAGACAATGTTTTCTGGTTTTCCCTCTAATGATCTGTTCCCAGTTCCCATTTGGATCCCATTCTGAAGTGTCACCATTCAAACCGGGGAACAGGCACAGGAGCACAGGAGACGTGTGAACGGAAACAGACGAACCAACAAAGAGTGAGGGAACAACTCGCTTCAACATAAACGAAACTGACGAGGGGATGAGGTGCAGGTGGAGAGACACTGAGAACAGGGCAGTGCTAACGAGGCTGATGTGAGACAGGTGTGGAGGGAAGATCAGGCTGAGGAGGAGCACAGGAACACAGGAGGGAACCAGAACACTGGGAACACAGTTGAGCAGGAAGTAGAAAGTGACAACAAGACACAAGAGGATATAACTACAAAATAAAACAGGAAATAACTAACCAAAAAAAAAAACCCATGACAGTCCTGATGAACAGATGGCTTCACTTGTTGCTAAAGTAACCGCTAACAGTGGCTATTTGTACTGGGCTCCAAGTGAACATGTGCTGTGTCGGGACTGAACACAAACTCCAAGACCAACTGTGACCACTTTGTGAACAGGGAATCCATTTCCAAGGTGGTTTAGGGAGTTCAGCTGCTGTAAGACAGCCACCACTTGCTTGTTTAGTTATGCAGCTATTGCAGCGTTAGTAGTCCTATTAGCTCGCAAACTTTAGGCCGTGGGTTGCCAGGAGCCAAACTTTGTGCTGCATTCCTGTCATCAAATTGGCAGCCCTTGATCTCGGGTGCTGCACCATGTTTGGCCAGCCCTCTCATCACTGAATTGGCCATGTTCACTAGGAGCTCAATTCAGTAGTTTTTGTGTAATCCTGCTGACAAACCAACCAATCAGAAGGGAGGAAATAAATAGACTCACACAATTTATTAAAAAAAACAGTCTCGGCACATCATACATCATACCTCCTTTATCCCAAATTCACATCCATATCACACCACATGATTGATTTTATAGAAATAACCAAAGCAAGTTTGTAAAAACTGATACATTGAATCATCGTCTCTCACTGCATGCTGCACTAATATTAATCGCGTCTTTGCAGCCTGTATTTACATCCCACCAGTGTGCTGCTCAGTCCCAGTTGCAGGACAAATAAAGGTCAGTCCTTTGTTCCACCACAGGCCAGATGGAAAGCTCACTTGCGGGCATGCAGCGCACGGCCCACCAGCATGAAGACCAACCCGGAGACGAGCTCCAGAGGCACGCCGGCAGCCGCCACCATGAACGACAGGCCGTAGAGCACTGAAACCTGCGCGTTCGGACACGCCTCCATTCTCTCCTGCAGGACGTAGCGCTTCACCTCCACCACCTCCATCCACAGCACGTAGAGCAGCAGCATGAACAGGAACAGGCAGGCTGGGGAGTGATTAAAAGAGTATCAGTGAGAGACAGATAGGGGCTGTCACTGTGAGTAACACTAGAGGAATGCAGCTCCTACTCACGCGGCAGTGTTTAACCTGCTGTTGTTATAGCGACGGTGCTGCAGATTGACATCTGCTGCTCTGTTTGTCATGTGACAGGTATGAGCAGCTGACAGCAACTTGTGTGAGTATTCACCTATTCCCCTGGCAGCACATGTCACTCTGTACATAAATACTGTGGTTATGAACTCCACACATGTGCACAGACTATATTTTACCAGCAATGATGAGGAAAGCACCGCCCAGCTTGTAGAGTTTGTGGCTGATGAAGGGGACGCCACAGACCAGGAGGAAGACTCCGCTTAAAGCTGTCACCAGGCCGAGGATTATCAGCACGGTCCAGAAACCCCGAAACACTGCAGGAAATACAACCGGGCCACCATCAGAGCAGTCGCCAATCTATGTTTACAGCATGGCAAGAGCGTGATTTCACTTCAGCTGTAGCACACTGAGGTCATGTTCTCTGTATTTCTTAACACAAGCACACTGACTGCAACTTGCCCAGATCCACGTGTGCCATCATTACAATGTAAAATAGCCATAAACTGCCAGAAAACAGAAGAGTATACCATGAGGAGTTATGAAGTGGTGACTTCCCTGGTCAGGGGAGTCTGTATAAAGCGGCTGCTATTTTCAGTAAAAATATTGATACTTGTTTCAAGTGTATCAATAATCATATTAATAATATTGCAGGAGGAAGCGATCCTATCTTTTAGCTTGTAATGTTTTGTCCCACCCGTACTTTGAATAGAGCCTGGCTAGCTGTTTCCCCCGAATGCAAGCCCCTCCTAGCTTCATACATACTACAGATGTGTGAGTGGTATGAATTCTGTCGTTTAACTCTCAACAAGAACAGTGTTATAACAGTGTTACCCAAAATGTAAAACTATTCCTTGAAAAACTTCATTGGGAGTTGACCCATGACCTCAGTATTCATAAAATTCTAGCTATGACCCTGGTTTACGTTTGTAATGAATAAGAAATATGAACGCCATCTTTGCATCCATGTACCCAGTTTATTTATAAGCTCCTTCAAGCACACATAACCCTCCACCTTCCCACTGTTACTGTATAATCTTTTGTCTTGAGCCTATTATACTGATATTCTCGCTGACCAAAAATTGACGTGTGGGAGAAAGTGACTGCAGAAAATATATGCTTGTGTTCCTGTGGACACACCTTGGCAAGGTGTGAAGCCAACATGAGCCTCCAGAACAGCTTCAGTGCTCCTTGGCATTCACCGATCAGCCACAACGTTACAGTAAGAACACTGATAAGTGAAGTGAACATTGATCGTCTCATTAAAATGTCTACTTGACACATACCACCCACACAAACACCACTGCAGACCAAGTCCACCCCCTCATGGCAACAACAACCACAACAACAACAGTGTGTTACCTGCTGTCGCATCATAACTTGGATGAGGAACCTGTCCAAGAGCGACAGGCAGAGGGAAGAGGTAACCGTGGACGCAGACCTTGGATTCTGGCTGGTTCGCTACATGAAAAAGAAAAAGTAAAAATGTACTGCTCAAAAGAATCGACCTACTGTGTGAAATAAAATACAGAGAAAATGAGAAATACAACCGAGAGCATAATGTAGAGAAAAGCCAAATCACCACATGAACTGAAGTAAATGCCCACACATTCTTCCTGTCCTCCTACTGTATATTTTCTGTCAAACATCCAAATTATAGACATTTTTCTTTCCTGCTCTTGTTAGCATGTCAAGCAGACCACACTGCCAAGCACGAGATGTGAAACCACACTGGACGAGCCCCAACAAAAACTACATACTGAAGAGGGTGGCCAGGACTGCGTGCGCCGAGGGCTCCACCTGAAACACGCAGCGCCAGAAGAAGCCCTCGTGGTGCAGGGTGAGAGACGGAGGAGAGGCAGTGACGACTTCCACCAACTGGGTCTTAAACGAGACAAAGAGACAGGCTGACATCAGCAGGCAGACAGAGACACGGACAGGAGTGGAGATGGCTGAACTCAGTTTCTGTCGGCTCTGTCAACACGTCTGTGGGCCGCTCTGCTCTGTGTGATTCTGCACTTCGGTGGTGCCACGGCATCAAACGTGGTTCTGATTATGGCCTGCTCGTCTGTGAGGTTTTCGAGGGGAACTTATGAAACACGCATGAGTGATGCTCTCCATTTGCTTGTCAGAAATATGATTGATGGCGCTGAATAACATACAGCAACTTTAATCGTCCGCTTTTATTTAAAATGAAAGACTTTGTTGTGCTGTGATGTCAGGGAGGAGCTCACCGGGGGATTAGCTTTTAAAAATATATCCCTGACTGTGCGTTTTTTGTGATTTTTTTTTCATAAATGGAGGAATAAACTTAAAGGGGCACTGCACTGAGTTTAAGCATGAAGATGAGGTGACTTGTGGAGGATTACAGTGTCTGTGTAAAGGCTCTGGAGGAGCTTTGTCAACGATGACATGATGATGTCATCAGGGTTATTTGACGCAGAGGACTGAAATTGAAATTAGAAAAAGATATTTTCTATTTTACTGCATGAGCGGGAAGAGGAGAGACATGGGTTACTGACCAAACACTGTAACAGGGAGTACTGTTGGAGCTGTTTAACACTTATTTTAAGAAGAAAATATCACATGCAGCAGCTTTAAGTTCAGGAAAAGGTCGTTGTTTAATGTTGATGAACACGTTGTGTCTCAAGTCACTGCAGACTCTTTCTGTATTTAAACAGATGACAAATCTTTTTTTAATTCCCAAGAGCTGCCTAAACATAACAGTAACACGTTTAATAATGTGGCAGCTGTTCGAAAGGTTGTTGTATTGCATGATTGGATATTTTAGAGGAAAACAAATTAATAACTGAACATTTTACTGATATGTTCAAATATGGTTGGGGGAGGCGGGGCTTGTAGGGCCTATTTACTTGTTTTTTAATTAATAGGGTGGGGGGGAAATGTATTATTGTTATCTGCTATGTCGTGTTTGTTATGAAGGACCATATCTATCTAATGCTGCTGATTTTCACTTTTCTTGTTGTGAATTGCAGTTTAGTATTCGGGGCCTTCAGCATCCCCAATTTATCTATTTATGTCTACAATTGTACCCTTTTGCTTGTTATAGTGTGCAGTATTTTGCTTCTCTAGTTTCATTTAATTATACTGGATGTTCACTTTCAGTTAGGAAGTTTGTTGTTTGTCTAGATTTCATGTGGGGATTGTGATTGGTTGCACGCTTGCATCCTCTCCCTATTTAAGATGGCTTCTCTTTTTAACAAACTGTTCGCCTGAGGGTCTACTACTAAGACATCGCAAATACATGTATTTTTGCAAGTAAGACAGCTTGCTTGCAACTGATATGTTCATTAGCCACAT
This sequence comes from Pagrus pagrus, assembly GCF_965226575.1. Taxonomy (NCBI): domain Eukaryota; kingdom Metazoa; phylum Chordata; class Actinopteri; order Spariformes; family Sparidae; genus Pagrus; species Pagrus pagrus. The sequence goes on along the minus strand of NC_140189.1, from coordinate 16,061,010 downwards.
TTTTGCAACTTTACATTTGCAGCATTTACTGTTGCAAGTTTGGATATAAACATAAGCAGGAGACGGTGTTGGATATGCATCTTAAACACTGGACCACTGGGACACAGAGACCACAAATATTTAGCTATGCAAGTGACATGGCTGCAGGGATTTCAATGTCTGGGTGGCTGGTCGGGTCAGTCCACCTCTTTAGACCAGGCTGAATTATCTCAACAACTACTCCATAGATTCCTATGACATTTTGTATAAACACCCATGGCTGTCAAGACTAATGTGGTCATTCCCGTTAGCCTTAACTGTAGCCTTACACATGAGTCTGTCCTGCTGCTTCATCAAAATCAGTGTGCTGCTAAATAGCATCTGGATCTGACAATATTTTTGATATGTTTCAGGGCCATAACTGTTCAATGTGCTTTATGAATATGTGCCACGTGTAACTGTACGTCTAATTTGTGTGTAAACTTCTTGAGCGGAGCTGCCTGAGGATGCTAAATGAATTTCAATTTGCAATACAGGGAGCATGAAGTTTAAATGACATGGGTGCTTACCACACACACAGTCTGACAAAATATATTCTCCTGGCTGCATTATGGCAAGTCTATATCTCATGTTTTGGGGACAGGGCCACACTGCTTCATTGTTTTGGTCCCCCAACCTTCAAAAAGTCAGAGACGAAACTATTCTGGTACTTCTTTAAATATCTTATAGTGTTGTAGCGTGCACATAGAGTCCGATCATGTTCCATATAGGTCTTTTTGTGGCTCTCACATGAGATTCTTCAGTGATAAAAATAATGTAGTTACTTTTTGCATTTGTTTAGTTGGAGGTCACTGACCAGTTCTGACAGATAGTAGCAGGGTTTGCATTCACTGTTTGTATTTGTGTGAGCGAACATGGACAATCATGTGCACACATGTATCTGTCCTACCTCAGTCCCATTGGCATCTTTCTCCCCTGTCAGTACTGTTTGCGTCGGCCATGTATACGGTCCACAGTTGTCACTGGCCACCAGCCAGTAGTCTGTAGCAAAGGCTATGAAAAAGCACAGAGTCCCCACTGCCCCGAATATTCCCCCGACCAAGGTTGCAGCTCCCACCTTCATAACTCTGACCTAAAACCTCCCTGACTATCAGTTAAATCCTCAGCTCCTCAGCGTTGTGTCCACTCTGCTATCCTGTGTCCAGCCCCTGTCCAAAAAAAAACAGTCTGGTTCTCCGTGCCACTCCCTGACACGCTGGGGGAGCTGTGGGGGAAAGAAGCCTCAGTAACGGAGGAGGTCAGGCAGGGGGAGAGGGGTTATTTTAAGAAGCAGTAAGCCTGTCCTCGTCAAATTACCGGGGGTGTGCTCTGCATTTACAACAAGGAGAGGCTCGTTGTTTTGTGTGGGTGCTTATAAAGTGGACAGCGAGTATCAGCATTTATGACTGTGAGGTATGTGTAAGGTAGGTGTTACACTTGGAGTGCCACTTTGAAAATAAATTAGACTGGAGATGCAAATGACCCTCAAACCTCCACTGAAAGGTGTTCAAGAGGTGAAACATGGAGGAACGCTTTATTGTAGCTGGAAAACACTCAAAATTATTATTTTTTTTAAAACAGAAACTGAATTATTTAATCCATCTTTAACATTTTTAATCAGAAGATATCCATAAAATAAATGACTAAAAGCTTTTATCAACCCATCTTTAAAACTCTGTGGCTAAATAAATATGAGGTACTTATCACTTTATGGAGCCAATTTGAAAAGACTGAACACACTGATCTGATAGGTTTACAGTCCTTTTCCTGTCTGTGTTCATTGCTGCTTCTCGTTCTCCAAAACAAAGCTGAGTTGTTTCTTGGGGGCTCTGCCGACAGGTGCTTGGTTCTGTGGAGAGATCTGGTCCTCTCTGCCATCCGCCGGCCCTGCCTGCGCTGAGGCCGCTGAGTCCTGGAGGACGAGCCTCGGGCTTATGGAGCACACTGCCGAGAAGAGAGCCACAGAGTCAGAGTGGTCACACCATAGCTGTCAGGGTCAAAGGTCAGCAGGTAGAGAGAGACGAGGGGCAATCTGATAATATGTCTCTATGATCTTATAGTGAGCACTGAAAGCTTGAGAGAGAACTTACATACTTTGTCTTATATGAGTTTCTTGTATGTTTATATGTCTTGAACTGTCACTTTACCTGTGTGAGACCTGCTGAGTCCGGCTCTCACTCTGCGTGAGCCATTGAACTCCCCAGCCTCGCCCTGTCGCAGAGGAAGTGCACAGTAAAACACACTGCAGGCTGGAGGACGATCTACACTCTGTGCTTGATTCTCCAAAAGTCACATTTACAATCAAATCAAGTGTGTACATGTTACATTTACATCTGAAGACACTTGCCTTTCAAAAACAAGTTTTATAAGACATGTTTGAAGAGGAAATCATTAGTTTTTCTTTCCTCGACATCATTGTAAATGAAGGCCAGCCCTCAATGATTTTACAGTTTAAATAAAGGCAAATTTATATTTTGCAGCTCCTCGAATCATTCCACATTATTTGTCACATTATTATTTATATTATTTATTCACATGGACGCAGTACCTGTGGCCAGTGTGTGATGGTATTATACGTGTATCTCTCTCCCAGACTGTGGTGTCTGTGAAGAGGCTTCCTCGTTCTGTCCAGGGTTGCGTCCTGGTGCAAAGTGTGTCTGCTATAGGCTGGTGTCTGCTGGAGTGGCGACACCAAGTACAACATGAACCCAAGTAGTAGATGAATGATTACATACCTTCAGTGCACGTTCAGAGACTCCTTAAACCAAACAGATGTGCACGTACAAAAGCTGCTGAAGCTGTGAGTTTACCTTGTTGTTGAAGTTTTGAAGGTTTCTGGAGAGAATCCGTCTGATGCTGTCCATCTCCTCCGGTAAGAGGGGACGGCTGTGGGAGCGAGGGTCCACTCTAAAAGTAAAATGTGGAAATTCACATAAATTTAATCGATTTAATCATTTAATGTCAGTTTTCAGTGGCATACTTGGGGTTTAGGAAGAAGGAAGAAGCAGGGGATGAGGTAAGAGATATAAATATATAAACTTACGGGGATTCCCTTTGTTTTTTTTAATGTATATATGGGATTCATTCAGAGAATACCTGAAGATCCCTGAGCCCTGCTACGATAGACACTGACATAAAGTTAAAGATGTGTTTCCTCACAGTGGTTGTGGCGCCTCCACGTCTCCCCCCTGGTCCCTCCTCTCCAGCTCCTGATAGACTCTGAGGATGCTGGAGCGAGCCTGGTGGTCCTCACGGATCAGGAAACGACGGAGGTACTTCCTGTTGAACTGCTCAAACCTCACACGCACACATAAACTGCATTACAGTAACCAGCTGACATTACTGTGAGTCCCGACTGAGTGATCAGGAACTTTTACAACTGGTGTTTGCTGCCACCTACTGGGGGTTTCAGGTCACACTTTTTATGTGCATGCAAAGACAAAAACACAAGCTGAAGGTAAAGTAAAAATAAAACAAGAAAAACTAACTTGTCTTTCCAGTAGTGCTGCCCCCAGTAGCCGACCACATCCTCTATTCCTGCCAGCAGGTGATCAATGAGCTACGAGGAGACATGATAGAAGCATCTGTCATATAAAACATCATTCTCCAGACACTGTAGATGGTTTTCAGTGTGCATCGTGGTTTGTGTTTCCAGTTGTAGCCATCATCTTTTAAGAGAGTATAGTCGGAAAACAGGTTACACTTTCTAAGCTGAGCTATTACGTTCACTTTCACAGATGAAAGGAATAAAAGTCTGTGTTCTGTGTGGCCCTGACATCAGCGCAAGATGAAAGACTCATCATCACACCATCACAAAAACACTGAATGGGCTGGAGAACTGAAGCCCATCACTGTGGCATCTTTACTTATGAGAAGAATTTAGCACTTAGATGCTGTAGAATGAAACCAAAACAGCAAGAAAAGTTTAATTATGAAATTCATGTACATTTTTTAAAGATTCAACTTTTCACTCGAATTGTTAAACTGATATTATCATTTGTAATGAAAAAAGTAGTATTACACTGTAAAATCTGACAAAGTGGTCTGGAAACAGATTACCTCAAAATTTCCCAAGTGCTGCGGACTAATCATTTGAAGTTGTTGAAACTTTTTAGCCCGTACAACTTAAATTTAATAGTTGACTTTACTTGGTAAGCATGTTTCCAACAGAGAGCCGAAGTCACGCCCTCATAGGAGCTTATTTTGGGTAAAATGTGTACAGGAGTCGTTGGGGAGAGACACATACATTTTGATCCCGTTTGAGTTGTGCCATGAATCACACATATGATGTTAATGAATCAAAAAGATCATTTTCCAAGTCAAGAAAGTCGCAGTTTGTCGCAATTAAAGTAAAATACCATCTAGTTTCGTATTAAATCACCCAGCGAACTACAACTTCTCGCTCAACGCACGTCACCAAAACCAACATGGCCGCCTCGGCACAGAAAAGGTGCTAAAAAAGATGAAAACCACAATAAATCTGGTCATATTGACAGCTGCAGTTATGTGAAAGGAGAGTTTGTCAGCTTTGCGTTCAACAAGACGACATCACTTACACGACTGTTGGGTGTGTAGTGTTTGTAATTACATATTTTCACAGTCTTATATTTCATTAGTTTTATGTCAAACTGCGACTTTATAGACATGAATATTATATTTTAAATTGACAAACATCATCTGTGTGATTCTTGGCACAATTCAAACAGGATTAAAAAAATATGTCTCTCTCCATTCACTACCATACATATTATTTCTGAAAATATGACCCATGAGGTCCACGGGAAGGTGCGTGACCTCAGCTCTCTACAGGAAGAAAATTATAAAATTAATGGTAAATACTTTGATAAATCCCAGTATGTTCAATGTATTACTATATAAAACAGCTGAGGTGCTAGCATGTTGTAGACATGAATTCGTTGGATAGTTGGACTTATTGCACCTTAATACACCAATGTACTGTAATAATACATATGCAGTATATACTGTGTTCCTTAAAGGATAAGTACCGTTTTTTACAACCTGGACCTTATTTCTGGCAAAACATATGGTCATTTACTCACCCAGATAACTTTGGTGTCATTCGGCGTCGTTCGGACGAAATTAGATCCAGTGTAGCGGCGATATATCCATATAATGGGAGAGACGGGGCAGCGACACACAGCCTCTATATAACGCATTATCTGCCACGAAACTAGTTCATTTCATCAATATTTTGTTATGAAATGCTAGCGCTATTCCCCTCTGAGTCCGGGCTCGTCCGTTATCAACATCCGGGGTCAAACTAGCAGCAGCAGCTACAGGTAAACAAGCCGCGCTGTCGCGGGTGCGCGCGCAGCTCAGAGACAACATCTTCCAGGTCAGAGGTAGTAGATCAGCCTACAGACCCCGGATGTTGACAATAGACGAGCCCGGACTCAGAGGCTAATAGCGCTAGCATTTCATAACAAAATATTGATGAAATGAACTAGTTTCGTGGCAGATAATGCGTTATATAGAGGCTGTGTGTCGCTGCCCCGTCTCTCCCATTATATGGATATATCGCCGCTACACTGGATCTAATTTCGTCCGAACGACGCAGAATGACACCAAAGTTATCTGGGTGAGTAAATGACCATATGTTTTGCCAGAAATAAGGTCCAGGTTGTAAAAAACGGTACTTATCCTTTAAAGACCTTATTGCAGGCCAGCAGCTCGCTGTAAGTGCTGTCGTTCTCACCCTGCTGTGGATCTCCTCACTGACAGTAGGCAGCGCTCTCTTCTTCCTCTTCACATCCAGCAGCTCGACTAGCGGCTTAATGGTCATCCCCTGGAATCGGGACGAAACCAAACTCAACAAATAATCCATAAATGTGCTCCTAATGAAGAGCTAATCTCTTTCATCAAAATTCACATTATGCTCGCACCTGCACAAAGACAGTGAAGAGGATGACCACAATGGTAGTCGTGATGAAGAGTCTCTTCTTCGGGAAGTCGTCAATCAGGAAGACGAGCGAGAAACAAATTGCCCCTCTAAGGCCTCCATAGGCGATGATGAACTGATCTCGAAAGGTCACAGCGTTCCTCCGGAGCTTGTTCACCACAGCAGTCAGCAGGAGGACACCTTCAGAGAAGCCAGATGTGTTGATTCCTATATTTTGTTTTTATCATAACGTGTACAAAGTCAGGCTTTTTTTTTAAAGAGCAGGAAAGATTTGAAAAGCTACCTGTGGCCCTCCAGATGAGGCAGAGCAGCAGCGTGGCGCAGACGAAGGGCCAGCTCCACATATGGACATCCTGTATTGTGGACACGCCCAGGAAGATGAAGATGAGGGTTTCGCTCACGCTGCTCCACATCTTCAGGAAGTACTGGATGCTGGTGTTGCTGCGCTCGGACACATTCGCCTCCACGTACTGCTTCATGGTCACAGCACAGGTCACAATGCTGCAACAGTGAAAAAAAAAGAAAGAAAGACATAAGCAAACTTTACCAAGGTAAGCATTTACTAAAGGAGGTCTTTGAGGACTATCTGATACTTACGCCATGATACCAGAGAGGTGAAGCATCTCTGAGGTCAGGTAGGACAAGTAGGAGTAGAGAAAGACGAAGAGCGGGGCGATGACCTGGGCTCTGGAGGTGAACCGTGAAGTGAGGGCCGCCACCAGGCCGAAGAAGAGGCCCACAAACAAACCACCGAGGCCCACCACCACCACCCTGCAGCCCCCCAGCAGCACATCCAGCCCCGACACTGACGGCAGACGGAGGAAGGACTCAAACAGCTTGTAGAGCACCTGGGAGGAAGATTGTTGATGTGTTATGCACAGAATAAGGTTGTTTGTTTTTTTTACAACCTCCTGGTGACCACCTCCTCCCTCACCACAGTGACGGCGTCGTTGAGCAGAGACTCTCCAAACACCAAGATATGAAGCTGTTCGTTTACATGCATCTCCTGGAAGACTGAGAGCACGGCCACGGGGTCGACGGCAGCGATCAGAGAGCCGAACAGCAGACAGTGGAGCAGAGAGACGTCTCCCAGAGTGCTCTGGGCCAGCAGACACACACCATACAGAGACAGGCCGATGCCCAGCACGTTCCATAAGGTTCCCAGCACCGCATACCTGGAAGTATATACACAATCAGCTGCTTTACAGGGAAGAGAAATGGCAAGGCACAACAGGCTGTAAACACAACACTGATTATTATCACCTTTGTTGTAATGGATCACGTTCAGACATGAAAGAACATTCATTTGGAGTCATGTTTCTGGCTACCTGACTTCACTCTCCTTTTAGCCGCTAAGTGCTGCAATATGTTCACGAGCGAGTCGTTAACTTTGTCTGCAGTTTGGTGCTGGCCTATGAAACAAGAAGAGTGGCTCTAAATGTTGGCACTGAAACAACTGACAGTGTAAAAAAGCCTGCCACATTAAAGAAACCAGAAATCCAGAAAAAAAATCATAAGATTGTCATCAAAAAAACTAAAACTGACATTTTTTTCCCCAGTGTTTCAACGCCAATGTTTCAAAGTCCCCAGTTCAGTTTTCTTTTTATTGCTAAATTCTATTTTCCAAGTCACTGTTCTAGCTCCATAACAGAAAACAGCTGCCTGTTGTCTGGAAACAATGCTCATGAGGGTGGTTAAACCAAACCAGTTTAATTTCAGGCCATAAAAATCGAAACAATAATGTGAAAAACACCAAAAATGCTTCATAGAGCTAAGGGTAAAGTACTCAGTAGGGTGATCCAGCCATTTAATAATGCTGTTTCATGTCTCTTTATATGAACAGGAACAATGCACAAAGAACATTAACCTGACATAAAACAAAGAGAGATATTGTGTACCAGATTTTGGCAAGTTGTTTTTTTTCCACCCGTGGTTGCTTGGCAGGTAGGTAGAATAACGAAATAGTAAGAAAAGTCGACATTATAGGAGAACAAAATAATAATGTAGGCTAATTTATCAAAGTATACAAACTGAAACACCACAACATCCACAACCCTGAAAGAAAATTAGCTTGGATGAATTTCCGTGTTAGCTTTTTAATGGTTACATGCTGCTATTCCGACATGCCGCTATTTAGACAGTGACCCGTAATTGTCGGAATAGCGGCATTAAAGTTATTTTTCAAGCGTCCCACTATTTCGACATTGTTTTTTGTCATTGTCGGAGACATGTCAGAATAGCGGCATGTCTAAATAGAGACATGTCAGAATAGCGGCATGTCTAAATAGAGACATGTCGGAATAGCGGGATGTCGGAATAGCGGGCGGACCCCCCTTTTTAATGCTAACATTAGGATGCTAACATGCTAACAATTTCGCTGGTGTTCAGCAGGCATAATTTCATGTTCGTCATCTTAGTTTAGTTTGCTAGCATGCTAGTATTTGCTAATTAGCTCTAAACAGTCACTGTAGCTGAGAGTGACACTGCCACATAACCCACCACATGTACATAAACCAAAGTATGTGGAATAACGTATTTTTTAAGTGGCAGTTGCAGGGATCCCTGTAGGCATTTAATCTGGCGAATGAGATTTGTTTCTGTTTGACAAGAAACTTTGTAAACTTTATCCACACTGGAGAATTGGATGTTGAATTTAATAGAAAACTCTGACTAATAATATGTTATAAAGGTACAAGAAAAAGAGATTTCAGTGGTTTGTACACAGACCCAAGTGTAACATATACACACAAACACACACACACACACACGTAAGAATCAAAACATTGACCGTGGACCAACCAGAGGATGGTGCCGAGGTTCTCAAAGAACAGCCTCCCTGGCAGGAAGTATCCTGCATCCAAGACGATGGGCGGGAGCAGAAAGAGGAAGAAAGCATCGGCGCTGAGAGTCGGAGGAGCAGAGTGGCGAACACCATATATCACCCCTCCAACCAGGAGGCCCACCATGATGAGGAGACAGCTCTCTGGGACGACTGCTGGGACTCGACCTGACCAGTGGAAACCTGGATGTTAGGAAGGAGAAGACTGAAGGAAATCATTCTGTTTGGATTCAACAATGTTGTGAACTATATTTACTCCATCATCACTCCAGCTGAGAGCACAAACATAGCGTAACATAACAAACCCTGAAGTATTTTCAGAAAATGCTTCAGGGAAGAGATTTTAACCATCTCCCAACATTGAACCACCTCTGATAGCATCATATCTAATGTTGGCTTGTCACGTATGAACAGAAAACCAACTAAATCTTACCCAGCTTGGCCAGTGAGGCCAGCATGATCCACAGAACAATCTCAAAGGGAGCCTGCACATGGTGATAGTCCATGCTGAAAACCCTCAAAGCTCTGGGCAGATCCACAGACAGGCTGCCATCGCTGCTGTTGATGCCCAGCAAGGGGGGCAGGTTGTGGGGCTGAGGGAGCTCAGCCGGGGGAGTGAGGGCCAAACACGCAGGCCACAGCAGGCAGGGAGAGAGCAGCAGAGAGAGCGTCCACACAGCAGCCATCCTGCAGCCATGCTGGGACAACAGGGGCGAGAGACACTGGGAGAGAATAGGACAGGGGTTAGGGGGGTAGGGGGAGGGCAAGCAACACACATACACACACACACACACACACACACACACACACACGCACACACACACACACTCACAAAACACAACCTCACCACGACTCATGCAGCCACTAATGTGCACAGGAATCCCTGAGCTAGCATTGACATCCAACCAGCAGTGCAGAGCTCAACATACACACACACACACACACACACACACACACACACACACACACACACATTCCTAAATTACCAACAGTTATCTACACTGACCACAGGAGGGCCACTTTTTCATTTCATTTAAAAAAAAACTAAAATGAAATAGAAATCTTTTATTTAAGGCTGTATAAGAGCAAAAATGTCTAATTTTCTGTTCAAAATTGTCAAGAGGGGACTTGCTACATTGACCGATGTCTACATATCTAAGAGGAGGACGATCTATGGTGAACACAGACTGAAAGTTACAAAGGTTTTCTTAGATATCTACTTAGAAGTTAGCATGCGAACCCACGAGTCCCATCCCAGTTCAAGGCCCCTGTGTGAGTGGCACAAACAAACTCCCAGTCTGGGCCACTAGCTGCACAGCTAACTGAGCTAAATAGCCTCTTGCAGCTAAGGTTAGCAACAGTGAGCAGTTACTCACATGATATGCTGCCCCCTTTTTGTTGTGAGTATGAAATTGGGCAAGTGGCCAATTCTTACATATTGCACCTTTAACTTTAAAACCTCTCTGTGTGACTCTAATATTCTGCTATATATAAATATATAAACAAAAAAGTTGTTCCTGTAAATCATTAGTGACTTGGGTACATGCACTGATATCATACATTCATCAAGAACTTCAGTATCAAATCTGTCCTGCTGCTTTAACGAGTCCACTCGTTCTTTATAGAACAAGGGTGGTTCCTCTTTTCTGCATGAATTTAATCTTCATCTTTAAACACAATGTTTAATTTTCAAATCATTTAAATACAAATGAGAAAACTATTTACCTTAATGTCAATATTTGTAGATGCTCTGCTGATTGCTGGCAGCAGTGCTGACTCTGCTGGTGTAACTTTACTGAAGATATAAAAACAGTTTTTCAGTACTGCTCCATACAGGTACATTCATAACCAGCCAGGTGACAAACATTAAGTCACATCAACAGACAGTCAGGCGAACAACTGTACTGACCATCTCAAGCTCTGTGTTAAATCTTGGTTAGTCTTTGTTCAGTTCTCGTGTTCTTTGTTTTGTTGAGACCTTTTTAAATACACAGTGGTGATGGTGGCAAATATGTTTGAATCATTATTTCCTTGTAAGAATGATTCATTTTGGTTATTTCCTTTTTTTTCTTTTTTCTTTTAATCCATGCTGGAAGGTACTATAGCAAACTGGGTACTGCTGTCAGTCTGAACAGTAAAAATTTGAACATTTCTCTGTTATGTGCAACGACAAACAAACAGCATTCCTATTTGAGTGGACTGGGAATAATAGTAAAATGAGTTGAAATTCTACGCTGGTCAGGGGATTTTTTGCAACAATACTTGAAATATGCCTCTGAAATGAATGCGTATATTCTCTCATGGCAACAAAATGATTTGAATTTGCAGCAGAGACACATAACTCTCCTTTAGTGTTGTTTTGAATCTTTCACACAGTCCTCATTTTATTTCAGTTGTCAGTTTCATGGCCTCCTCTGTATATTTCCCCTCAGAAAAATAAAAACCTATTTCTTGTGGTCGTTCACACAAAGAGTTTGCTGTTAATCCTAAAAATATGCTGCATATGAAAGTTTCTGTGACTCTTCCCCTTTTCAAAGATTTCAAACAGATGGCATGTGAAAGTATTTATTTTCTTTCCTTTTTAAAATCTGCTGCTGTTTTGGAATATTTTAATTTTTTTTTACATGTTGTTGTCGAGTCCAAGAGCGCAGATGGAACCTGAGTTTGTCTTTTTCTCAAATCTGTATTTATTGTATTCATATTCAACAGAGACTGAAACAATAACCTGCTTCAAGTCAACCACACATAACCTTCATATATATATACATCTAAATATACACATATATCCAGAGGGTAAAACATTCATTCACCCCTGTTTTTGTTTGGTTGTCAATTTTTTTTTCAGCAGGTATAAATGACAAGTAAAATTAACAAAACAAGCCCTGACCTTATTGAATCTCTATTTTCAGTTTTTATGCACAGATGATTGAACCAGCTTAAGTCTGTACATGTATGAATTATTGTATGCTTTTAAATGTGGACTCTTGCAAGATTAGCCAATGAGCCAAAGGCGATCCAAACAAAATCTGAATCAAATCACGTGCATAATGTGCATGTTAATGGGTCACTACAACCTTCACTGCGGGTTCATAAGCCCAGCTGTGAAGATTTGTCCTTCACGGGTTAATCAGGCAAATGCAGCATAAATCTTCAGGCTGCTGCTCTGTCAGATCGGACTGGACCTCGCTGTGATGTGCAGGTGTTTGCTGTGATGGCTCTGTACCCAGTCAAAGAGTCAACATGGTGGAAAGTCTTACAGCCTGCCAGGTTGTGATGCACAGCCCATCATTACCTCATTAATGTATCATGATCATGCTTCTACTGGATATTTTAGCAGGAATGTATTAAAAACTACAATTTTTTAAGTTTTTCAACAGTATGTGTTGACACCTATGTACACACATGCTCAGCTCTCATCCTGATTTGGAAATCAAAGCATCAAGATTAACTTTATCTCATCAGAGTTAGTTGGAGTTGGCCCATGAAATCCAAATTTGACTGTCTTGGTATGTTTATTACATTTTCTTGTTAAATAAACCTTGAACAGCAGAAGAGAACTTAGATGACTTAGATTTTGATGTAATCTATTGTTAACCCATTAAAGTGATTGAATGCAACCCTGTACCAGCCTCAGTCTGACCTTTAGATCATTTTGTTAGTTGGCTAATTAGCCCATTCATGAGTTCTGTCTGATGCTGAGCACAAAAACACGCTCATTTCATTAAAAAGCTTTAACCCTGGCTGTCTAAGCAGGGGGGCTTTATGAGAATCAAACTAAAAAGGTGCATTGTTTTTTTCCTGTTCTTTTGTATATATGACATTTGTGCAGTGACATTTAAATTTTGAACTTTGCCGGTCGGACAAAGGGAATGTTAAAGTCTGGCCCTTTGGCACTTCACCTTTTTTCAAAAGTGGCCCTTTCAAAAAAACTAGTTGAATAGGCCTGAACTATTGTGTTAAAGGATATGCAAGTTAGCTTGGGAGTGATGTCAGGCCCCAGTCTCACACTGAGATACTTTGGTGGCATGGTAACACTTTAAACATTATTTAAAATATTTTCTTTCTTCTATTATTGCTTAATCTTGCACACTCTCCTTGTCAGAGAGTCATCTTAGATCTCAATATTTAATATCACAGCCTAAATCAGGTTGTTTACCTCTGAGTTTATCTATGATGGGTTTCAGGACAGCCTACCGTTATTAAGATGTATAGAGTATATATCTGGAGTAATGAGGTACTTGCTTTGTTGTCCTTTTTTTGTGTCCAATTTGTAGTTTTTATGTTTCCAAAATTCGACACATCACCCGTTATACACAACAGAAACACCTTAAAAGAGAAGAACAAAACAAATACATCCTGAAAAATAACCCTTAAGTTGCACTCTAAAAGTGTCCACGTAAGAGTAATGTTGTTACGTTCTTGTATTACATTGCTCCTGTTTGTCTTCATTGATTAAGTGCCTTAATTATCTCATATTAAAGTTATCATACAAATCATAAAGTTTACCAACCTTACCATTCAAAATTATCACTGTCAGTTCACATAAAACCATGCTGAACATCTCGTCTACTGCCGAAGACAGAACATAAACCGCTGTAACACTTTCCAGCATATAAAAACATTAGAAGTCAATTAAAATGCACTTTAAAACAAACAAAAAAAATTAACATATTTGTTGATTGGAATCTAAATCCTGATTTAATGATTTTACTTCATTTAAAGCAGATGGTATAATACACTGTTGGTTACATCTCTATTTACAAGACAATGTCAGTGTGCAGTATGAGCTTACGCTAGTTCACAGTTTGCTTCAGTATAATAAATACCTCACACACACCCAGTTATATACGGTCAGTAAAATAAATTCTTATGTATGTCAGGTGTAGTCAGGATGGTGTAGTACTAAAATCTAACAGCAGATGGCACCTGAGAGGTAAATATGAGGCCTCATTCCATCAAATAAGTAAACAAAGACATTGTGAAAATATATGAAAAGCATGCACTTATCCACTGACTGGTCTCTTTGGTCTGGTTTCCATGTCACAGTTGCATGTTCCTATAACTAAACTAGCTGAGCATCACATGTAACACTTCTGCAGGATGTGCGCATGAATGCATTCACTGCAGATGAGCATTGTCAGCCTCTGAGATCCTCAGCACAGGGGAGCTGAAGTTGGACGAGCAGGGAACAAAGTTCTGTGTGTTCAGATAACTAATCTTCTTGCCGCTGTCCCCTCCCGATCCCTCTTCCAGACCGGCCTCCAGTGAGTCCAGTCCCTGTAGCTGGCTGCTGGGCTGCGGTGGAGGCACCAGGCCGTGCAGCAGGCTGTTCCCCAGGTGGGAGTTACATCGAGCCAAGTTGTCAGTCAGATGCTGCATGTACACCTCCTCCAGCTGTTTGTCCAGCAGTCCGTTCAACACCGAGTTAGACATCGGCTCCAGCCCTGATCCGGGTAGATCCAGGCTGATGTTCACACTGGCCCCCATCGCCAGATAACCCTGATCTGGTATCGATGTGAGGGGCTGGGCTTGTGTGTGTTGCTCCTGTTGGACTGGTTGATAGGACAGTTCAGAGACAAAACCATGCTGGCCGATGTTGGCTCTCAGTGGGTTGTGTGTGTCGGCCACCTGCAGGTCTGGGTACTGCTCCAGGAGGCTGCAGTCGTCTAAGCAGACTGTTAAGTCAGGGTGCAAGGTGAGGACAGGTGGACGCCCAGGGATTGAGAGGCCTACAGGACCACGAGGCATCACTTTTAGCCCCTTGAATCGGTTGGGATCAAGTTCTTCCTGGATATGACCTGATTAGAGAAAATGAACTAACATTAGAAGTTTGCTTTTAAAGAAGGCTTTAGTAAAAGAGAAGAAGGGGAAGTAGACCGTGTAAAGGAGATGTTAGTACATGATACAAGTACAGAAAATCAATCATTTAACTGCATCATACTGCTCGTAAAACATTTCTAAGGCTGTTTACCTGCTTCAGCTGACTGTAAGTCTGTGGAGTCTGAGTCAGAGAGAGAACAGTTATACGGATCCATGCAATGAGCGTGCGTCTGCGATCTCTTTGGCGTGGAAGCAGAGGCAAACTTTCTCTCCTCCCTGTAGCGCAGCACTCTGAGAAAACCTTCAGCCAACATGGCTCACAATGACTGTCCTCTTCTTTTCTGTCTCTTCTTACAGCACTTTGCTTCTTACGATTGTCAGTCTTATGGGCAAATGGCACAGCGTGTAACTGTGATGTTCAACTGGCCTGTTTCACTTCTGCAACAGGGAACTGGCCCCTCCACCCTCACCACATACTTCCTTTATTAGTCTGTACTGAAAATCACTGTAGAGAGAAATGAGAACAGTAAATATACACGCATGCTGTGAAAAGTCACAATGGTGAGCTGAGGAGCAGAAGTATTACTTTACATTACTGAAGTGAAAGTAAAAATACAAACATTATACAAAACTTTATTTATTCTTCAGAAACTCTTTTTGAGTCCGTGGTAATTGTTAAACAAAAAACAACTCACAAAAATTAGAATCGAAAACAACAATTTAACAACAAAGTGCTTCACGTCATCACCAAAAATAAAGAATAAAAATGCCAAAATGCAAGTTCTGCTTTAGCTCCTGTCCCTTTAAGGCCAGCACCGCTAACAACAACTAAGCCAAACTAGCCGCTAGGCATAAATTATGCGGGTATGTGACTCTGTGATGCAGTGTGATGTCACAAAGTCACAGAGTTAAAGGCGGGAATACTGATGAGGCATTTAAGGAGCAGTGTTTTCTGTGGGAGAGAGGAGCTTCTGTGGTCTTTGACCTTTTTAACTTTCAAGATCTTTTAAATGCACAAAAACATATACAAAACACCGAAGGAAAGGAAATAGATGAAAAAGCAAAATAGGTCTGCTTTAACAGAGCTATACTGGAAGGTATAAAGGATCCCTCGGTGCTGGAATTCAACAAAGGTGGTAATAACCTGTACCTCTGTCCTGATGGTAACGAATAACATTCACCATAGAGAGGGTGTGATACATGACTGAGGATCCCTCGTCCTTCTCCTGCCATTCGGGTCTCACAAAGCAGTGACATACTGTGTTGTTGTTGACCCACAATACTGCTCGACATATTACCAATCTCACTGAGTTTGTTCTTGTTAACTACAGACAGTGAAAAATAATGATGAAGCAGAAAGTCAAGATATTCTCTACAAATGAACCATAAAACAGAACCATTATTTGTCTTTCCACTCCAAACCGATGCTTTGCATTAAAATACAGTTGTTTTATTCCTGACACCTGTGTTTCTATCTCTTGACAGTTTTTCATCAATTACCGTACCTAGATATTTATTTTCATTTACAGCTTAAATACAGTCACCCTTGATAAATCCTTGCTGACTGGTGCCTTTTTTCGCTCTGAAATCAAAGAGGAAATCAAATCAAATCAAATCAATTTAATTTTTATAGCCCAAAATCACAATTACATTGCTTCAATGGGCTTTACAGTCTGTACATTGAACGACATCCTCTGTCCTTAGATCCTCGA
The DNA here is from genome assembly GCF_965226575.1 of Pagrus pagrus. Taxonomy (NCBI): domain Eukaryota; kingdom Metazoa; phylum Chordata; class Actinopteri; order Spariformes; family Sparidae; genus Pagrus; species Pagrus pagrus. The sequence goes on along the minus strand of NC_140189.1, from coordinate 16,044,701 downwards.
TTCGAGTGAGGAAAAAAACGCAGTAAAATAGAAAACATCAGAGTGAAGAGGCATCAAATTATAATATAAGGAGATAGTAAAACAGAGGAGAGCAATGATCCAGCGGAGCCCAGGGTGTGACAATCCAAATGCATCAATATGTGAGGCAGCAGGAGCCAGGAGAAGTAGATGGTCCCAGGGGCCCGTGGACCATCCGAAGGGAACCTGAATAAAAAGAGAGGAGGAGGAGGAGAAAGAGGAGGAGGAGGAGGAAGCTATAGAGAGTGAGAGAGCGACACAGCTTGCAGCTCATGGGGACAGAAAACAAAAACAAAAGTTAGAGAAATGCAATGTTAATCAGAATAAGCGGATTGTTTCTCGTCGGCAGGACAATGTATATTCTAGTACTATAGGTAACTCATTGAGACTGAGACCGACCCGGTGAAGAAGCTAACAATCGAAGTCAAGGACTAATCAGAGGCTAAGTCAAAGAAGTACGTTTTGAGTTTAGATTTAAAGGCGTCAATAGAGCCAGATGTCTGATGTCAGCTGGGAGGTTATTTCAGAGGAAGGGGGCACGATAGAAAAAGGCCCTGCAGCCAGCTGACTTCTTCTTACCCCTGAGAACCGTCAGGAGCCCTGAATTTTGAGAGCGTAATGCACAAGTTGGAATATATGGAAAATGAGATCTGACATGTACGACGGGGCAAGGCCGTGTACAGCTTTGTATGTCATCAGCAGCACCTTAAAGTCTGATCTTATATGAATTGGGAGCCAATGCAGTGAGGCTAGGATTGGTGTCATATGATCAAATTTTCTTTTACGTGTTAAGACTCTAGCTGCAGCATTCTGAACCATCTGAAGACTTTTAGTGCTCTCGCGCAGAAGACCCGAAAATAAGGCATTGCAATAATCCAGCCTAGACGAAACAAAGGCATGAATCAGGATCTCTGAGTCAGCCGTGGACAAGAAGGACCTAATTTTAGCTATGTTGCGCAGGTGGTAAAAAGCGACCTTGGTAATTTCTTTGATATGCTGATCAAAAGAGAGGGAGAATCAAAAGTAACACCACAGTTCTTGACATTTGAACTTGTACTTGACAATCTCAGTTTTATCCGAATTCAGGAGCAGGACGTTTTCTGACATCCATTTCTTCACTGCATACAAGCAGGTCTCTAATTTGGTGATTTGAGGTTTATCATCAGCTTTTATGGGCACATACAGCTGAGTGTCATCCGCATAGCAGCGGAAATGTATTCCATAACTCCAAATAATTTGGCCAAGAGGTGAAATATATAAAGAGAAGAGCAGAGGGCCAAGAACAGAGCCCTGGGGAGCTCCATACTTCACATCAGTAAATATCAATGTAGTATTATTGTGAGAAACACATTGTATTCTTTCAGACAGGTAAAACTTGAGCCAAGCGCGAGCAAGGCCAGACATACCAAGAGGTAGAGTTTGAGTCCAAAGTAAGTAGAATGTCATTTACCACTTTAGTAAGGGCAGTTTCAGTAGTAAATATCAAAAGTAAAACAATGGGGATATCTGGGAGAGTGACATTAAAGTAAGACTATAAGAAGTACTATAAATGTTTCCACTGCACAAGCATAGGTGTCATTTACACTGGGGAAGTGTCTGTTTAAAAGCATCATTTGTGAAAAATGACCTGAAAAACAGCTTGCACCAGGAAATGTTAACAAATGAAAATGGCTGACTTGCACTGCTACAGTAGATATAGTATTGGCATTGTTCTTATTGACATGGTGTTGAATTTGTAAATGTGATGAATGTGGCTGATTGTTAGTTGGTTGGTTGATGATATTGTGTGTTTTAAGCTGAGTATTGTCATATTGCCAACTCTATAACAGGCTATAGGCTAAGCCCTTTTACAATTTCTCCCCGCTGTAATTACCTACTCTGACCTCGTACTGATCCCCCCACTACATCGCCTAAAATCACATACAGTATGTTGAAGAGCAGATGTCCCCACTACTTTTCAACATGAAGTGACAGCCTTGTTAACAAGTCACAGCACCACAGTTTTACCTTGAAACAAAAGGGAATGTTTGGAACAAGGAGGATGAATTTAAGCATTACAATCATGTGATTTTGAGACAATGACAGAAGCCTATAACATTATGAAAAACATTAACCTACATAACCTCACTATTATCAGGTTATTGACCCATTAATGTCACTATATTACCATTTTTTTTATCTCAATATTCCACTGACATAAGCATTATATATATTTTAGCAGGTTACCATATTGTCACCAAAATATTACCATACTATTAACAGATAATTTTGTCTCATTACTATCTTTAAATGTTTTTCCATACTGTCTAATATTACATATATACCTATTGTTGATACCTAGTTATTACCTCTTAATTATCAAACTATTACCATGATATTCAAGCTTCAAGTGTTACTGTCAAAGTATGTATTCTGTAGAGAAATGGCTCCTTCAATTCTTGGATTGTTTACACTGATGCATGAATGTGTACGTAGCATTTTACAGTTGTAAGCTGGTTAAGTTCACCCAAAAAATGAAAAAGTCAGTCATTATCTACTCACCCGTATGCAGATGGAAAGTCTGGTGAAGTATTCTGGAGCTTTACAGCAAAACAGTGTTGCAGCATTTTCTTAAACAACTGAAGTAGATGGAAAGTTGAGCCAAAAATTTAAAATGGCTCCATACAGCCAAAGTCTCTGGAAGCTACAAGATCACAAATTCATTTGAAAAGACATTATTTAGACCTTCAATGTGCGGCCAAGCTTGTGCACCCACTTCACACTGGGTGAGCGCTGACACTTTTACTTTAGCAGCTACAGTGAATAGCTTAAAAAAGGTGTATATAACATCTTTTTAAATCAATTTAGGATCTCAGGGCTTCCAGACACTTCACTGTGCTGGACCAGCTGTTCGTTTCAGTTGTTTTTTTCTTTACAGTTTATAAAAGGTCCCCATCTATTTCATTTGTTTAGGAGAATGCTGCAACTTTGCTGTGAGGCTCCAGAAATGTTTTAGGGACCAAAGCATGGAGGTGAGTAGATAATGACTGAATTTTCATTTTTGGGTTACCAACCCAGGGGTCAGCCCCCCTCCGAAAGCCCAAAAGATAAATCTGAGGGGTCATGGTATGATGCAAGGTAAGAGAAGAAATACAAAAGTAATATTGGATTAACTCATGTAGGCCCTAAACCGTTTTAAATAGATCCATCTTAGAAGTTTAGAGAGGAATTAACTCCTTGATGGAGCTGCTGGGAACTCACAGACATCATAAATAAACTATCCAGAGAGTCATGAGACAAAATCATTGGGTTTACATTTTTTTTTATGAAGTTACAGAAGTCATGTGCACATGCACAAAACCTCAATGATATTGGTGCTGGATAGAAAAACTAAAAGCACAGCTCCAGTCCCTACTAAGTCTTATCTTATAACAATCATCTTCACTATCTTTCTCATACAGACATGGCATTGTCCACCATAGTGTCGATACTGAAGAAGCCAGAGAGGTTTGAGTAGTCACGAACACATCCACAAAGCCTCTGAACCACCACGTTCCAGAGCATCTGTTTTCCTCAGACTGTGAGACTCTACAATTCATCCTCCAACACCCCCACTAACTTTTATTTTTATCACTCATGTTTAATCATCTATTTATATAACTTTTGTTTCTCGTGAGTAGCACAAAGGGACAACAACAATAATTTAGTTATGCAATCTTGTGTCGCACAATAATAATTAAATTGAATCTTGGATACAAAAGGGAGTTTTGTGATGTATTCAGTTCAATTTCACTTAATTCAGACACACAGGCCCGTATGAGTATAAAATGACAAAAAGAAAACATGATGTGATGATATTAAACCTTTATCTGAAAAGTTAGCGGTTACTAAAGCTGTCACAGAAATGTGGTGAAGTAAGAATTACATGTGCCTCTGAGTAAAAATTTCCCATCACCATTGCAGGGTGTTTTTAGCGGTTGGGTATTTGTGTTGAATGTTTGCAGATCCGAAAATGTCACTGACTTAAGATAGAGTAACGACTTCTTCAAAACCACCCACAGTCTCTTTCACAATGTTTATATTTCTAAATCTATGAAATCCCCCACTTCATATTTGGATGCCTTGAAAGCGCACAAAGTCCAACCATGCTCACTGAAAGATTAGTCATATTCTGTAAACTTAAAATCATTTATTGTGCATAAAAAAGTAAGTCATAAGAAGGCAATACTTATTTAAAATGTGTCTGTGTCTTTAGTGAAACTTCAAAACCACCAAGAACTATTGTGAGTCAAGCTTGCAGTCTGATTCTTTATTTTATTTTAGTGAAGGTATCAACTTATGTAAGACAGGGATCACCAACACAATGTGAAACAGGACGCTTATAGCGAAACGAAACAGCTGTCCAACTCCCCTAAAAAACAAGAACAACAAATAAAAAAAACTAAATGTCACATCCCTTCATGTTTGCAGATTTGTAATTTTGGCATGTATTATCATTTTTAAACATTTATCATCTTGTAGAAAAAAGTTTGCTATTGAAACAGCATTAAGACAATATAACGTAAATACAAACATCGAGAATGGGATTGTAATAGGTAAGTTTTACAGAAGGTGCAGCAGTTGTGGCGATGACATGACTGGCAAGAGCACAACATTTGACTCAATGTTCCCGGGATTCAACAGTCTAGTTCAATAGACGATGATTATGACGACATGGATGACGTCCTGTTAGCCGAATGATGAATCTGTGTTACAATTTACAACAGAGCGTACATTTTCTTGTGTGTGATGATGTCTTCTCAAACAGGAAGCTACACGTCCATGCTAAAGGATTGATTGACATGTCATTAGGCCAATAGGCTTAGCAGGCTGAGGTTACTGGGAGGAAGCAGAGCTGCTTGTAGATACCCATAATGCTCTGCTTTAGCACCTCCCTTCACTACAGCTGACAAGGCACAGCTGAACACAGATTAGTTATAATTAAAAAAAAAAGAATACTGAAAAACCGTACACATATTTATAAGCTGAGTGAAATGTTGCTTTTTCTTTCTCCTGGATCAGTTCCAGGTCAGTCTAGGTCCAGGTCTGGGTTTAGGACTAGGCCTGAGGTCGCAGGTAGAAACGGTGTAAAGCTGCTACTGCTGTGCTTTCTTCAATAGAGCCTCAGCCTCCTGGAGACAGACAGAGGGGGGAGAAAGGAGGAGAAGAGGGAGAGGGTGTTGTATTAAAATGGAGGATATTGGTTTATATATCCTCAGCCACCACACAGAGGAAAACCCCTCTGTTTCTATGGTAACTGGCACACCTCCCTGCACTTCCTGTTGTGGCAGAGAGGAGGCGCCAGTGTGCAGCAGGGAGAGGAAAGAAGGAAGAAGGATATCATGAACAGATGTATTATGTAATACGTGTGTTTTCTGTATGGAAATCACACTGCGAGGATAAATATATTTTTAGGCATGTAAGCTGCCGTTACAGGAAGTATGGTTAAGCTGTAGGAATGCAGTTCAAACAGCGGACAGATAACAGTGTGTGTTTGTGTTCGAAAGCTTACCTTGGAGCCTGGGGGAGCGGTCAGACCCAGAAATGCATAAACAGCATTCTCCTCTCTGGCATCGAAGAAGGCCTCATAGTTCTGAGAAAAGACACAGGGAGAACTTTAGAGGCAGATCGATCAGAGGATGAGCTCGTTTGAATCTGAACTCGGGAACGATAATGTGAAACAGGCTTCGGATCAGAGCCTGAGGGCGACATTCTGGGTGGCAACACCACATGGAGAACAGACGAGGTTGTGTTATTTGTCCAGGGTCAGGCTAGTCAATCTGATAGGCGGGTATTGTAACCCAGAGTAAACAAGCTAACACATTCATCCATTTACTGCAGTCTGTCTCTCATTCTTGTTCCCTCACTCTTTCGAGTTCCTTTGTTTTCCCTCATTTCTCTCCCAAACACACACATACCGGTGCACACACACAAACAGCTGCGAGTATCCTGGGAAATGCTGTTCTCTTTGTCTGTGACATTCAATACAGCCCATCCTGCATGTGCAACTTCACTTCCAGCCATCCATTAGCTGCACAGCATGACAGCTCAGTGCACCCAGGCTGAAGGTCTTTCTAATGGGAGTAAATTAGCATCTGCCGACACAGGGCAGAAGGCTAGGGCACCTGGTGGAGAATATCTGAGTAGGGCTGTAGTCAGGATATGAGAAGTACGGCAACCCAACCCTTCTGACAAGTTTTTGAACAGCTGCCTAAAAAAATTTTTTTTTTCTTATTCTATCAATTCAAACTGTTCACTTCTGTAAATATTAACTCCACACATGACATGTTGGGATGTACAATTATTGACTTTCAGGTGAGAGTTAGATGAGAAGAACAATGCCAGTCTTATACCTGCCTGTTAAATATTAAGCCAGAGCAAGGGGATGGTTAAATTAAAGCTAGGGTTGGTAAGTTATTGTAGAAGCATGTTTGTTATATTTGTAGAAAATCTCTTGACATCTTGACAGCAGCCTGGCTGTTGCAGGCCTCTCACAAGCCCATCCAATCATCTTTTTCGGCCTGTATGAAACGATTGGACCTGCTACCTGTCTGTCAACCTACGTACCTGTCTGCCTCCACGCACGCTGCCCTTTGCTCTCTGCACTCACTGTGTATGACCGGAGTCTTCCACAGGAATAGGCGGGTGTATTGCCAAAGCTATCGGCGAGCTAGTGGCACAAGAATGGCCAAAGTGCAGCCAAAATTTCCCAATGCTAGCTTGACAGGGTTGAGTACTAACAAAAGCCATGTTCATTATGATCATGTTAGGCATTTTCTTACATGTGAGTGAGACATTAGGTAGTTGGGTAATGGTTAGCGATGACAACGTTGTGCTGCTCTCAGCAGCACACAGCTCCTGAGCCTGATGTTCAGCAGCTAAGGCATAACTGTCCCCCTGAGTAACCTTTTCGGACCGAGGTATGTCCGTGGCAGCTTATTTGGGTTGTGTTTATATGATTGTGGCATTCCTGCATTTAACAGAGTTGTTTGTTTATGTATTTATGTATGTATAGTCTTGCCACTAACACATCTCCCGGCAGGAGGACAGTCTGTGTGTCAGACAGTGCACACCAATGTATTTTGAAAGAGTGGCTCTGAAGGAAGCAGGTGGGACTTTTCAGTTGGATACTTACAATTTTTGGCTTGCTCTTGCTGGTTTCCACAATCTTACTAACCCCAGCTTTAAGTTGTGTTGCCAAAAATCTGCCCACTAGCAACTCTAAACCTCACAAATTTAACACTTTATATCATGTTTGTTTATTACAAACACCAAAGTGAAGTTGAAGTGGCAGTTTTATACAGGACTATTTGCCGATATTGTTTTGCATTTTTTTGCCTAGGTTTGTGGACAGATTTAATATCCATCCATCCATCCATCCATCCATTGTCTGTAATAGCTTATCCTTTTCCAGGTCACGGGGGGGGAGGAAGCTGGAGCCGATCCCAGCTGACATTGGGTGAGCGGCGGGGTACACCCTGGCTAAGTCGCCAGTTCATCACAGAGCTGACATATAGGGACAAACAACCATTCACGCTCATATTCACACATGTCCTTCTGGACGGAGCCCGACAAGCTGTTTCCCTCCGTTTACATTGTTTATGCTAAGCTAAACTAGCCAGCTTCAGGCTCCAGTTTGACAGACAGATATAGGAGTGGTATTGGTCTTCTCATCTAACTCCCATCTCATAACTCTCTTTCCCCAAATGTTTTAAGGGGCCCCTACATAGCAATTTGTAGCATTTTACATATATTAATCCGTTTTTTATTGAGTGTATGTGAGTGAATTGTAATGTGATGTGAGAAATGAGACCTTCCATGTCTCTCAGTTGCCTGTACAAGCCTATAGATGATTTGTTTAAGCTGTTTAATGCTGCTGGACTCTGGATGTCTTTGTGAAGGACTCATGACAGTTCAAAGGATGTGACTTTATGCACATTCTTGAGTGCCTCGTCTCAGTGTCTCTCTCTGCTCTGCTTACAAAGAGCAACAGCCGCTAACGTTAGTGTAGAAGTTCACTCGCATAAACTAAAGACCAGCTTACAGAAGTTCCACAGAGCCCATTTTACTATTCCTTTAAATACTTTGAGGATAAAAATCCAAATTCCCTTATATTTTGTTATATATATATTATATATTCCTGTTTTGTAAATTCAATATTCACTCTTTTTTGCTCCGTTTACGTCTCCATCAACTTCTGAAGGATATATTTGTCTCTTTAGTTACTAAATGCTCCACTATGTTCCCCGGCTAACTTAATCCGTCTACACTCTGGTACTGAGAAGGTAGCACACATTTCTTCTGCTGACATATACAATGACGAGAGTCGTGAGACTAAACCAAAACAGCAAAGTTGTTGGCCATAAAACCTAAACAATGATCTGAAAGACACTAAAATGGCAACACATCTGAGGGGAGCGTTAGGTTTGTCACTGCTAGTGATACCTTTCACATGATGCATTGTAACTTCATCTATTGTTAATAGAAACATGTTGATTAGAGCAGATTTAAACATATTTAACGTTAGTCTAAACCCACCTAGCATGATTTTCTGTCTACTGAGGACATGAGCTCCTCAAAGCTTACTACAGATATGTGCCAGTAATTCGAAGCATCTGTGTGCATGTGCGCCTCACCCCGCAATATTTGCTTTCGTTAAATATCTGTGGGGGGAGAGGGTTCCCCGTGGCCGGCCTGGACTCCTCCGGAACGTTCTCTCTCATCCACTTCCTGTTGGCCTCGTTGGCCGCGATGTCACACTCCTCGAATTCGATCTTATTGGCCGCCAGGAAGCCCATCACGTCCTGCTGCTGCTTTTTAATCTGTGTGTGGGGTGGGGGGGGGAGATGAGGGAGGACGACAGAGGGGAAGTTGTCAGTTAGACATGTGTTAACTTCAGCCTCACGAGGAAACATAAGGGCCTCGGTTCACCATACTGTCATCAGTCTGCTGCTGTGAGATATTACACTACAGTGACTGCTGGCTGCTCTGTTACTAAGTTACCACTCGTTTGTCAATGAAGTGATAGAAGAGTATTGAAAAGGGTGAACTCGGGCAAGGCCAAGCGAGGACAAATTGTGTTTTATCTGCAAGAAAAACATCAGATAGTGAGGAAGATGGCAACTCCCAAGACAGGAAATTTCACTTTGTTTGGAGTAGAACCATTTCAAACCTACATGTAACATGTTGCATTCTTTTAATTTGACAATTTTATACAAGAAAAAGAACAAAGACAGCCCGTGTTGGCAATCCCCATGAGAGCTGCTGTCTTTCTCACTATGCGGTTGTTACATGCAAATGTGATTATTTTTGAAAGGCACCTTTTTCTTACAAAAGGCTGTTCTGTTGCAGTGACACACAAAAATTAACACTTGTCTCATTTGTGAGACTTTCAAAATAATTCATCCTGCTCTCATTTCATCTGAGAGAACTCAAATAACCAACTCAACAGGAAATAAGAGAATGACATGGTGACATCCTATGTAGGCTCACTGTTTTCAGAGTGTATTATCAGATCTTAGTTCATCTGTCACACTCAGCAAGAGAATAAAGGAGCTAAAGGAAGATGTAGATATGTTGTTCCTGCTTCTGCCTCATCTATATGGATGTGTGTGTGTGTGTGTGTGTGTGTGTGTGTGTGTGTGTGTGTGTGTGTGTGATTAAGAGTATGAAATTGTGGTCCAATGAGGTCTCAGTGGGTGTGTGTAAGAGGCAGGATGGCCCTACAAGGCCAGACGGAAACAAGAGCTCCTCTGGGACTCGAGAGGAGGTAACTGGTCAAACACGAGCCAAATAAGGCCTGCTGCAAGGAGACACACACACACACACATCCACCCTCAGCTGCACACACACACATTCACACACCTAAAATCAAACTAAGCCAACTTCATCGTGAAAGCTTCTGCGGAGGGTTATCAATGTATTGTCCAGACACCTCCATGTGAGGCCTCCTCCCTGGTTTACGGAATGCTGACGAGACAGGTGGATTACTGAGCAGCCATCTGCAGGAACAACACTGAGGCATGGAAATGAGGGAGCAGACACTGCTGGCAGATAAGCTGTGGTACCGTTTGAATCATTTAATGTCAGTTGCACTCCCGAGGCCAAAGTCCTAAAACCAGCTCTTTGCCCACCTGCTCTGGGACGAAGCGACGGAGTGGAACGCCATGAGCTCAGACTCACTTTGACTCACTCTGTCTGTAAACACAGACAATCCTCTGTCTGCCTCCTCTCCCTCCCTTTTGACTTACATTAGCACAGTACACGGTAAGCTAGTGCTATTACCCAGAACGACACTAAACTAACTCTATCCCAAATTGAAAAAATGGAAAGTTAAACACAATGATCCACTTTCTCCTCTTTCCTCCAGTCTTTTGCTGCACTCGCTGGCCAATCTCCCAGCAAGCCTGCATTGTACTGTTGCCAAGCAAAATTAATTTGTAGGGCTAACTGGCCACATGCCATCTGCCCCTGACTCTAATTGCACAGTGACAGTTCCAAGCTTTGCCTCTTTTAGCCATTTGCATGGCTCCCTGGCGCTTTGAGTGGAGCTCCTAGTGATTTTAATAAGGAAGAAAAACAGACTGTCCCTGGATTTGGGCGTGGTAGTAAACAGCTACTCTTCTCTTGTTGCCTTGTATTATTTGCACCTTATCTATTTCTGTGGAATGCCAGAAAATGACTCCTCAGTACAAGAATGACAAGAGATTACTGAGATAAGTCAGTGTCAGACCGGCATGCAGTCAGAGGGCTGGACGTGTAGCTCCTATGTTTTGACCTAAACTGCCTTGGTATGCAAATATACACTGAAACTAAGGCCAACAAAATGCAAAAGCATGAGAGACTGTCTCTGTGTTGTTTGTTTTTAAGTAGACATGGATCAGGCAGTAACTCGTAGCTGGTTTTCCCTATGCTAGCTGCATTGCTCTGTGGAAGGCAATACTGGTCAGTCAGTCCATCACATAGGAAATACCTCAAAAACTGTTGATTAGATTGTCATGAAATTTATAACAGAAATTCATGGTCCACATATGATGAACCCTAGTGACACTGGTGTTTCTGTGACTTTTCCTCTAGCACCATTATGAAGTTTACATTTTGTAGTCAAGTATCTTAAAGGCTATTGGATGTGGTACCCTATTTTGTGCAGCCATTCGTTGTCCCCAGAGAAGACACCCTTTTTTTGGTGATACCCTATTATTTCTGTGTTGCCACCTGCAGGTCAAATTTTTCACATTCCAGCGAAAAATCTTAATATCTCCTGGATGGAACGGCACCAAGTTTAATGCAGACATTCATAGTTCCCAGATGATATACCCTCATGAATTTAGTGGCTTTTCTTCTGGATCCATATTCTGGATGGGTTGCAATGAAATTTGGTACAACCATTAAGTTTCACCTCTGGATGAATTGTAACAACTTTGGTGATCCCAGACTAACTCCTCTGGCGCCGTCATCACATTTTTATTTGTCCAATAGGCTAGTATTGGGCTTATAGACGATGCAATGACTGACAGTCATCAACTTCTGAGCCCTGTATCACTGTAACATCATGATTTAAAAGGCACCCCACCAGAGAACACAAAAAAGTAGTGTCCCCTGAGAGTTTGTGATATGTGGGAGAAAAAAGAGCAACAGTGGGAGACAATGGTGACTCCTTACACCTTACGGCAACTCTGAGGGGTCACACTACCTCGAATTCAGAAATAATACTTAATACTTGGTCTTTAATTAGTAAGTGTTGGCATGCTAAAGTGCTAGACTGAGATGCTTAAAATGGTCAACTTCATACCTGTTTATCATTGTGAGCGTGTTAGCATGCTGATATTAGCACTTAGCCCAAAGTACCACTGCACAGTCCTCACATTATGGCTGTCATGACTGCAGGCTTTTATGTAATAAATTAGATTATTTGGTAAATTGTCTCTCACATGAAAGTTTACTGAACTGATTTCAAATGTTTCCTTCTGGTTTTGGTACACTGACACAAAGACTGCATGAAACAAACACTTGCAAACCTTTCATGACACATCGGTTTGTTTACTGCACACTGGTACCAGCACTACACTTATGTGTTAGCACTTTCTCAAGACAGTCCATGTACACACCCATAGAAGAACTGCAGTAATCATTAGATGATTCAGTGTGACCACAAAGGTGAGGAAGGCTGAAATTACTGCATTTGGTTTTACATGCAGCAATATGAGTGGTCATCAGCACACCGAAAAAGTTTATTTTAAATTCAATTTTGAACAACAAACAGTTTCTGATGATTTAACTGCTGAAAATAAAAGTTAATGGAGGAATTGATCTAAGGTTTATCAGGCATGTTGTACTGAAACATATCTGTTGCTTCATGGATTATTATTTTGACTCCAAGTAAAAAAAAGTGCAGACGTGGAGAAAGAATCTGCTAAATATGCCATCACATCATATCCATACCCTTATCATCATCACAATCATCATCCTCAGCATGTGAGGGCTGTGGCTGGGCAATGACATCAGATCCAGACTGATCAATCCCTGAAAAAGTAGAGAACTCGGCCAACAGCTGCCAGACAATGGCAGACATTGACTGGATGCGCTGTATCACAACAGAGGCTTGGATCAATATGGTTCAGACTGATTCAATCAGCTGTGTTGACTCGGGGCAGGGGTCAATTCATGTTCAGTTCACTCAGATTAAAAGGAAAAGACGCTTAAACTGAATTTGTCAAAACTTCTTCTTAGATTAGACTAAATGGCCTTTCTAATGGCTCAGGAGTCCCAATGTTTGGATGCAGGAAACTGCAGTCTGGACTAAAGGAAACATGAATCAGCTCCAGCCCGGCATGTTTGGAAGAAATAAAGGTTTTTTGTCTTGATTAGATCAGGTCTGATTTGTGCTGAAAACTGTTGCTATCTGGAAATTCAGCAGTCACAGTAGCCTCCACCCAATCCTGAGCTCAGTCAGTACTACAGCATTGTTTCAAAACAGCCTTACGCTGCAAAAGGCCAAAAAAAAAACCCCAACCTGTTATGCAAAGTGAGTCACTGTCGCAGCCGTCCAACTAAAGCCTGACCTATAGACCCTAATGTCAAACCTACAGTGAAAGAAGAGCAGTTAATCTGAAGAAGAAAGAAGAAAACTTGGACGTGATCACTGCTGTACTCACTATTCCCAAGTGATTACGACTCTTAGTACATTTATTGTGGCAATGAGGAAATTGTACAATAGCGTGGCTGCAGTGCATAAAGGGAAATGAGGCAGTAAAAGTGCAGTGGTGCTGGCCAACATTTCAGGTCTGGTTTTCTTTTTGTTTTTACATTACATGATGATACATGTGGACCAGCTACAGGTGTGTTTTGTGTGCATTTACATAAGTGTATTTAAAATGAGAAAATCCTAGTTTGGTAGTCAAATCTTGCCTCCATGTAACCAAAGCGGGTAAAAAAAAAAAAAAAAGTGTTTTTTTATGTCACAGTTCAGGAGGACACAGGTTTGTAGCGTGACTTCATCCTTACAAACACTTTGACGGTAACACTAGAAGTCTCTCTGGAGAATTCACAGCGAGTCACAACGCCATTTCTTCAGGTGACTCAAACACTCTGCTCGTCATTACTGGGTGGAAATACGATGATGTCAGCTCTCAGTCAGGACTAACACACCCTAACTGTGGCAGAGAGCAGACCTGAAACACTTTTACGAAACTAAATATGTTAATTTTTTATGTCAGAATGTTGTTTCTAATAAGTGAGACTGTGTGTGGTGCTTTTAAGGCTTTACAAAGTTAACATTTAATCCAAGACTATTGTATTGGATTGCAATAAGTATTAGCGAAGCACCAACAGCGGCTGAGCATCAGCATTGGCCAGCATTCACCTTGTTGACTGCTGTCGGCCTATCAGCAAGTAGGATGACACTCAACGATAGTAGTAGCTATTGGCTCCTGACATCTCTGTCATCAGTTTGTGAGGTTACATAAGCACTGAAAAATTCTTCTTATAGACCATAAACACACGGCAGCCATTTCCCTTTAACGCTCGAATGCTGGGATCATGTTACACTACTGTGTTCTACGTTGTGAGTTGTATAAACGTAGGAAATCAGACAAATCATTATTATGAATGCTAACGATAGCTGCAGCTAACAGGTTATTTAAAAAAAAGCTGTTTTACCTTGAAATATGGCCTGACGTCCCTGTAGATTTTCACTATCCATTGTCTCTTCTGTGGCGGATGATTCAGGAAACAGTTAATTGATAAGAAATTGTCACTTTCCCTACGTTTATAGGACTGGGAAACTGGAACACAGCAGTAGAAAATTGAGCTTCCCACCCTGGGCATGATGTCAGAGGAAAATGGCCGCTGTGTCAATATGGTCTATTGAGTAGGTAGTTGTAAAGCTGGCTCAAAAAGGCTTTCGAAGAAGTTACCTTGAAAAAAGATTGGTAATATCAAAGGTTGTTTCATGATGTGTATGATCGAATTTGAACTATTTCAAAGATAGTGTAATAAAGGGCTGAAGAGTTATTTGTTTCACAGGCACACACAGGGAATAAATAACAACAAAAACAAAATAAACAACAACAAAACATTGGTATAATGGCCAAATGCCATTTTAAACATTGCGTCATATGGGCTCACAATTTCAAAATCTGTGCATCCTTACTAGTAGGTATATACGTGTTCTTATAGAGCAAGGGCTAATGGGTACACACCCAAACTCATTTATTCACCACTCAGGCAGACGGGAACAGTCGTGTTGACACAACTCACCTCAGTTCTTCATTATCTGTGATTTCTACACAACACTTCCATCCAACTGACATTTGTGCATTATTACACATTGTCTGTCAATCAGCTGGGGTTATCTTATAATAGAGACTGAAGAGTTCAGTCCATTAGACTTTATGGTTCTTGAGATGTTTACCAGCCTTGATGCGACATAGAACCATTTCTGGTTATATGGCTCAGATTCTTCTTCTTCTGCATTTTAAATTTGCTCTAACATTGAACAGATGCCTTTAATAAAATACATCTGCCTGAATAATGCTGACTATTGTAGCTTGTCAAGCACTGAATCTGATACATCTCTCTGCAATCGTTTCCTCAGTGGAGCAAAAGCTTTAAAATATTGTTTGTGAATACTCCTACTTGTCTCCCTGTTCGGGCTGTTGTTCCATTCACATACTGAACTAGATGTGAGTGATTAATGGAGCAGCAGAGAGACCGCTGGATCGCTGGAATGCAATCACATTGTTTTGTAGTCACTGATGCAATCGAACTGCAAGCTTGGCCAAGAGGTTTCGACCACAGTTTGTCACTCATCTTTTTTTTCTTTTTTTTTACCAGTAAAGACACGCATGGCAAAGAGAGGATTTTAACATGAAGTGCTGTACAAATCAGACACGGAGTAAGAGCTATGAACTATGATAGCATATCCCATTTCAAAATGGAGCCAAAGAAATTAGAGCGAATCAAGAAAAAACAGATGTGATGTGTTTATTCCACTTAACTTTAGTCAGTAATGCTGTTGCTTTACTCTAAACATGATGCAAAATTGATATGATAATGCAAGTCTGAGTGTGTCTATGCAGCTGAGAAGACATAAGCATATCAGCTACTTCAGACAGGCCTCACTACAGACAGATCAATGCGAGGTAATGTATCTGCCCGGACAGGCTCCGGCACAGTAATGGCATCACTGGCTCTCAACTCTGGCCGCTCTGACTTTGAGAAGCCTCGCGTCCAGTAAGACTGCTGCTGAGCTTTCGCAAGTGTCATTTATTATGAGGGCAATAAAGTCACTCAGCTGTCCGGCCGAAAAGAGACTCGCTTGATCACTTCCTGTGTGTGGATGAGCCGTGAAAACAAGCTGCTCAATGAGGGTAAATCATCCCCGAAGGCTATCTCAATCTCCTGCAGTGACGAGGCACTTTCATTTCTACAGTGACAAATATGAGCTTTTTAAAAAAAGGTGCACTAAGTAGTTTTGGGGAAGAAATGTATATTTTTTTATGCCTGAATAAACAAACTGAACATAAAAGGACAACACAGTTCCATACTGTTTTACTCTGTTTATATTTGGCGGACCCTGCCACCTTTCTAGCTTCAAACAGCGTTCTGGGGACCTTATTTTCCTCTGAGAACAGCTTGTTTATTCAGTTATGGACAAAATAAATATTTCTGAGTTTGTATTATTACTTCATTAATATAGTAAATATTGAAACTCTTAGCTTGAATTTCTTCTCCAAAACTACACAGTGCCCCTTTAAGTGCTACACTACATTTACTGCCAACTATTTCTGTGCCTTTTTATAAAGAGCACTTTCAAAATTGCACTGTTAAACATTTTACTGACCATCTAGACCCTCTGGCCTGCATGTTTTAGATGTTCCCCTGCTCCAACACACCTGAGTCAAATGAATGGCTCCTTATCAGGCTTCAGCAGCACTTGATAACGAGCTGATCATTTGAATCAGGTGTGTTGGAGCAGGGGAACAGTGATATTTCCCTGTGATATTGTACGCCACTGATCGCTGCAAAGTTAGATGCATTTGATTGCGAGAATACTGCGTTATAGCCAGAATTCAGGTAGGAAATTTGTATGTTCCCCCAAATCCAGACCCCCAACAAGTCCTAAACAGAGCCGAAGTGTTCCTGGGCTGCAGCTGCAGGTCTAGAAAGGGGCCCTGGAGAATTGCATCACCATCATTCCTCTACAGTCAGGAAGAAGCTGGCAAGAGTGGAAGCTGAAGGTCCTCCAGGCTGCAGGACAGTGAAGGCAACACTTGAGACTTTCTGGAGCAGGTCAGATCTGTCTCACAGACTGCGAAGCAAACTATTCTGGCATTAGGTGACAGAATAAGTGCACTGTTGATTTTTACTGCATGCCTTCTTGTTTTCAGCTGCACAGACACTAAACTGTCACATCAGGAAACACTGACAAACCACAGCTGAGAGAGTAGTGTGCCCAGCCTCAAACTTCCTCTCTGCCTCATCCTCTGTCACAAAGTTAAAGAAGGCAGAGAGAGAAAGACAGAACGAGACATTGAGGGACCCCATCTGGCCCCAAAGTCTTGAGGAGGACAGAGCAGCATGCTTACTGATGAGTCACACCACTCCTGACTGAGGGATGACAGCCTGGACATCACTTCGAGAGTTCAATAAAAGTTCAGCTGCCTTTCTACAGCCTGCTGCACATGGATCCAGCTCAAACCTCACATATAGACTCAGTGGCATTCTTTCATCTCTTACCGAAGTGGATCCAGAGGACGATGCTATGTACACTTTGATCACCATGATTAAAAATCCCTGATGCTGAGTCCGGTGAGCAGCGGTCGGTCGGTCGGTTGGATGATGTGTTGGTCGGTCTTCCGGCTCCTTGCAGACACCTTGCTCGGCAGACAGACACGAAAAACAACAACAACAAACTTCCCCGGCTGAAATGCTGTGTGTCTGTGTGAAGGCAGCGCAGACTATCTGCGCAAATGCTCCAGTTCTCAGCACTGGATGGAGCTTTGCATTCCTCCTCCGCCTCTACTCTGCCTCCCCGCCCCTTCTAGTCCCTCTCTCTCTCTCTCTCTCTCTCTCACACACACACACACACACTCACACACACACACTCAGACACGTACACGCACACAGAGGCTATAGGCCTATCAGGGCGGCAAGACAGCAGGGTTATATTGTCTGAATATTTCAGCATCGACCCCATTGTCTGCAAGCCAGACGCGGGCCATTGTTCTCTGACACTGTGAATGTGCCCTGCTGCAGGTGGTCTTCTGCATGCATGTGTGGTAAATAAATATAAGGAGCGAAGAAGAAATAAGATCTGCTGTGATTTTGAACACTTACTGGGAGCTTTTTTGTGTGTTTGTGTGCGCGTGTGTGTGTGAAACAGCTCCGCCACAGTATTACACGGGCTCTGTGGGCCCCCTGCAGGCGTCTGGGGCAGACGACGCAAGGCTTTCTCCCTGAAACGAATTTAGGAAAGCCGACTGACAAACAGAAAAAAAAAAAAAATGTGTCGGAGAGGAGTGGGCGCCATATTGGACTCAAACACGAAGTGAATTTGTGGTGACATTTCTCCTCGCTGGCCGCTGCAGATGTGAGCCCTGGCTTTAAAAGGCGAGCCAGCGAGGATGCATGGCTTTCCACCGGGGGCACGGAGCCCGCCGCCGGGGCCTGTACAGCGGTGCGCTCAGGCTGACGGCGCGGCCTCCCTCCGTCCTCCTCCTAGCTGTGATTAAACACACTCGTACGAGGGCAATATGTCCTCGAATGCAACCCCTTTTCACTCCTGCGAGGCTTCCTCCCATCTCTTCCCTGCAAGAAGCCATTCGCGCAGACCCCAGATCATCACCGGCTCCAAAATTCCAAGTGTTCTGCAGCTCCGAATGGCGTCACCTGATTGGCCGAGAGCCTATCAATCATGCCTTTGGCCGCACCCCTCCCCCCATTCAACCACTCGCCTCTCTGTTCCAGTGTGTTTACTACACTGCCGAGCATAAGGGAGACACTCGTCTTCACATGCACTGAACCCACTAAGAAAAACAGTTTTTAGTTGTATTTGTAAGAAAACCTCCAAGAGATCAACATGCCCAAGAGAAAGGTACGTATTTTCAAAATAACAAAAATACTTTGAGGGGGATATCAGCTATTAATGCAATGCAAACGATTGGAAGACATCCCTCTGAGACATTACTTAATTATAACGCAGTGTATAACCGTTATTTTTCGCCGGTAATTTTTGCCTATTTTCTAGATATAATGTACATTTTTTATGTGTTAGAATGAATATTTTCCCGCTCGGACACGGCCTATAAATCGCGTTTTCCTCCGTGAGCCGCTGTCCTTTGGAGAGTCAGAAGTCTCTCTCGGTGTCCATGCAGTTAAAGCACAAGCAGCAGCCATGCTTTGCAGCTCTTGTCCACCTTCGTCGCCGACCTACCGAGAACAAACGCTTCACTTATCGCCATTTCGCCACCGAACCGGCCAAAAACGGCACCAGAAAATGCCACAGTGCCTTTACTTTGCATTTTGGCCGCAAAAGCAAACATTCGCCGACGCGTTTCGATAAAATTGTATATTTTCTCTCTTTGTTCATAGTCCCAAATGGCTGCGATGGCGTGGCTCCGCCGCCGGGTGGCGCGCGAGAGCCGCGGCAGGTCCCTCCCCCTTCTCCAAGACTCCCGCGCCAGCTTTCAAATCTGAGCTTCATGCATTGAATGAGAGAAAGAGATGGGGGAGTGAAAGGGGAAAGCAGGGCCCGGGCCCTCAAAATATGGCTCCACAGGCCCACATGGCTGAGCTCTCGCAGCCCAGTACTGAACTCATGCATTGCCCCAACATTTCTGGGCTGTAAGCCTTTAAAATGACCTGTATTTGAAATAAATTTTAGTTTTCACGTGAAACTAAAAAGTTTTTTCAGCAGGTCTGTTATTATTCATAATATGGGCTTGAAGCATTTAGCAACTGTTTCCTGTTATTATAAACTCTCAAAAATGTTCTAATTAAATTTTTTCTGATTTTAACTTGTTAATTTTGTGTTTTTCAGTCACAAGGAACAGACGGAGGAGACAGGGAGGAGGTAAGAGCCGGCAGGCCACCAAACAGCTCAAACATTTGATCGCAATTACATTTTAATCAGCATTTGTGGGACATTGTGGTGCTTTATCAGGAGGAAAGGACTCAAGTGTTTAATTTCAAGGTTGTGTTTCCCGAATAACGTCCCAATCAAAATAAAAGCCCTGTGATAACGGTCTTTGTTCTGTTTCAGCCTCAGAGGAGATCAGCCCGGTTATCGGCGGTAAGAAGACACACATGCAAACACAGCCAGCTCATTTACATTAACACATACAGTTCAAGAAAACACGTAAAACACGGCAAAAGGCTTAAAAGTGGTAAAAGACACGTTACTAACTTCATAAAGCAACATTTTGCTTTTAGAGAAGCAAACATGGGTAGAAAAGTAGGATATCTTTATATAAAATGCATACATTTGATTCCTAGCTATTAAAACCTTTTAACACATGTAGTTTATACATTATTAAGCTTAAGATTTAGTTAAGATTGCTCAAGTAGGGAATTAGGTAGTAATTAAGTTGACAGAAATACCTTAAATCTAATATAATGCCTAATTAAAGTTATAAAATCTGATTTAGAAAGGTTTTCACAAATAAAAAGTGCAGGGCTGGTAAAATGCACACTAAATACCAATAGTGGGCATAATAGAGGACTATTAGTGTAGACTAGTACCTTAATATTGTCTAAATTCCTTAATTATCCTATTGAGGGACGATCATTGATATTGTTAAAAACCTTTAGATAATGTCTGTGTCAAAACAAGTCTCCTTGTAGGGCACATTTTAAGTTTTAATCTTGGTTGCCAGTTTAAAAAGTGTCTTACAGGAGCCAAAGTCTTCTAGTGCCTTCAGATAACCGATAAAAATACCACATTAGCAAAGAAAGTAGTGTTGTACTCGGACGTAGTGGTTACTTGATCTTTTTCCCGATTTCTTCACAGAAGCCGGCTCCGCCCAAGCCGGAACCAAAGGCCAAGAAGGCAGCAAAGGTAAGAGATGAACCGGCACCACAAAGCAGAGGACGCAGGTCGTGTGTGAGTGTTCGGCCTCCTGTTAACGGCTGTTTTGTCGCCATTCTAGAAAGAAAAGGCTGTGAACGACAAGAAGGAGGACAAGAAGACCAAGAAGGCGAAGGAGAACGCAGAGGCAGAGGCAAACGAGGAAAACCACTCTGAGAACGGAGAGGCCAAGACCAACGAGGTGGGTAGACGTCAAATATAAAGCTCCTGACCGCAGGAGAAGTAAGCCGGTTCAGCGTTTTGACCTTGCTCGTCTGCTTTGTCCCACAGGTGGAGGCAGCCCCCGAGGAGGCCAAGGAGGAGGCAAAGTCCGAGTAGCACCACTGCCCAAGCTTCCTCCTCCTCCTCTACAATCCCTCCCTCCCTGAACCCCCCAGCCAGCCAGCCAGCCCCCCCAAGTCTCTCACATGGTTTCCCTCCAAGGCGTATTGTTAACAGAGGAATATTTTTATCAATGATTTTATAAGTATCCGTACAGATTTTTAGCACAAAAAGCAAAGCTGATTATGGAGCGCCTTGCAGATTTGCAGTGGTCATATCAAGTGTCTGCAAGCAAGATGAACACACTAAAATCTTTTTTAAATGGCATTTCATGATTGTTGAAGGCTTGTGTGGTGTAGTAAGTGCGTCCCTGCCGGATTGGCTATGTCGTGAGTTGTGTATTCCTGTGTTTTTCCTCCCTTCTCCCCCCCCCTCACCCTCCTGCCCTCTCTTCTTCCTCCACAGATTAGACCTTCCTCCCCCCTACAGTTCAGCCTTTATCCATGTTTTATTAACGGTTCAGCCATGTTAATGTGGGTGATTCTTTTAGACCTCTAAATGTGCAGTGAGTTCCCTTTGCTTCTGTCTCTTGTTTTTTTTTTTTTTTTTTCCATTGAAATCGTGTTTAAACAAACAAAAAAAAAAAAGCGTGTTAAAAGTGTGTTGTCCACATAAGAAAGAGGAAGATGAACATGTGAAACATTCCGGGAACAGCGATTGCCTCCGACCTGTCTCTTCTTAGACGACCCTGCGTGTAAAAACAGCTCCTGCTCCATCCACGCTGTCATGTCGGCTTTTCTAAACACTCTGGTTTTTTTAAAACAATTGAATTTGGAAACCTCTGACAAATGCAGGTGTCTGGTCCCTCTCTTATGTTCTGAAATTCTCTTAATAAAAAGAAGTCCTGGGAATTTTCCTCGAATCGATGTCTCCAGTTTGTTTCTTTAAGACGTGGAAGTTGAAGCTTCCGCATTAACACCATGAGAGTAGAAAAAAGGGGGTTTTCTTTCAACCTTGTAGTTTGCATGCATCTGAAGCATCATCAACTAGTTCCAGTGTGTCATCTGGAAACAGGAAAAGCTATATTGATACCTGTGATACTATTCTCACCCTAGTTGTAGCCTAGCCTTATTACGATCCACATGGCAGCTTTTCTCTATTCCCCTGTACAAGCAGATATCAAATCAGACCTGTAGTGCACACTTGACATTCATTTTAACATGCAGATGCAAGACAACAGGACCCAGACAGATGCTGCGACCTCCGACTAAATGAAACATGCCTGTGAAGTAATATCACTAGATGAATCCAACATGTCCTTTGAGACTGCTGCTGCAGGACACAGATTGCTAACACTGGCAGTCCATCCTACTTATTAGCTTTGTCCAATTAAACAGTGGGAGTTTGTTGATCCGAACTCGCTGTAGGTTTGCTGAGGATTGTAACGGACGTGATAAATCCCACAGATCTGTTGCTGCAGATTCAGAGGGCCAGCCACAGTTAGGACACTTGTTGTTGGATTCCTTGTTAGGGAGTATTTTCTTCCTTCTTCATTTTCACAGAATGATTCACAGTTGTTGTGAATCACTGAAACACTGAAGTAAAGGACATGATACCAAACAACTCAAGGCCTCCACTGAAGCCTTCATTCCCTTGTCTTGCAGCCATCACGAGACAGAGGAGAGGGGTTGTGGAGCTCTGTGTATCTTTGCCCACAGAGGCCTGCACCCTCTGAAGGAGCAGACAGCCGTTCCCCACCCCTCCATCTTCATTCCCCTTCAGGCTTCACACACTCCAATTTAACTCTCCATGAACTCAAGCCTGAGCGGCGTGACCCACATTCACCTCACCCCTCAAATGAAATATCACTGATTTATTTAGCAACATCATATAAAGAGAGCTCCATATTTAGTTTATAAATACACAGAGCCGCTGCGTGCGTCCACTGGAGAGGATGCATGTAGTCTATTAAGCAAACACAATATGAATAGGCTCCTTTCTCCTCCTGTTTTGTGCGTGTGTGTGTGTGTGCATTTGCCTCCAGCATTAACAGTGAATGTGCATTTATGTTCTTTGAAGCGCTTTGATGTTAAAAAATGCAAAAAAATCACCATATAATCAAAATGTGTTTGATTATATGGTGACCTCTACTTAAAAAACAAAAGCTAACATAAGAGTTGATTGGCTGCAGCAGCAGCTCGTCTTCTTGCACATGAATCCCTGCATGCATTTCCCACAACATGTGACGCTGTGTCGGGTGTTTTTGTGCAGCACTTGCAGCCCCTCTGACCTGCATTGTCATGGCCGAGCACCGGGCTCCATTTTGTCGATATTTTCTTGCCTGCATGGCGCTGTTGCACCGCGCCACCACTAGATGGCAGCGTCGTCTTATATTTTATTCCTGCAAACGCACAGCACACTTGTCATGGCTTCTGATGGCTCCAATTTATTAGGTGCTGTATTAAAAGTCTTATCGTTTTTTTTCTTCTCCTGGGGCGTATATCTAGGAATCATCGAGTGATAGGGGACAGATCACACATTTCATCATGAAAAAGCACTTCAAACACTCCATAGTTGATCCCCCCAGGCTCCCGTCTCCTCTTTCTGTCACATCTCCCATCATGCTCTCTTTTAATCCTCATGTGTTTGATGCTTTTTTGTTTAACCTGTATTCGACAAGACGGTTCAATTAAGAGCCAGTCTCTCAAGCCCGGGCTGTAAACTCAGCATCCTCTGTCTCTGTGGGATCTGTTGATGTGAGTAGAGGAGGGGGGGGGCTAAAGGAAATACATTATTGATCAGACAGAAAGTTTCTGATCTCAGTCATGGTGGCCCCTCTTTACCAACACCTTCTTTCATCTGTGATATTCCTCCTCGGCTCCTACACCTTCATCGATCCGTCCATTCATCCTGTCTCCTGTGATCAGCCCTCTGACTCGTTAACGGCTTTGATACTATAAAGATGCAAACACACAAACACACAAACACACACACACAGCCCTCTCCTGGGGCACCCTGACATCAAGGAGCTAATTACTCCAATATTATTTCATCCATTCAGCTGTGCACGCTCGCTGCCCGGCCCGCCTGAACTGAATGTTTGTCTGCCTGGTTAACTGTCTGTTTGACCATCTGCCAGTCTGCCTGCTTGTCTGCACTTCATTCTCTTTTCACTGGCTAGTAACCACAAGGGAGCTGTGCCCAGAGCCTCACACACACACTCACACTCCCCCCAGTGTGCACTCTCATCCCTGTCCTCTCTAACTCTCTGATGGGTTATGATATGTTGACTAAAATAGCCCCATTTCCCTTTTTAAACATGTGCACATCCTATTCTGTCATCCCACGCATTTCCAGCCGCTGTCTCCTCCCCACACTCATCCATTCACAGCCACTGTCCACATCACTCTGGTCAGGGGGGGGGCTCGCACACACACACACACACACACACAAAGACACACCTTTCCTGTGTGCGTTGGCGTGTGTAGTAAGAAGGGGGAGGAAATTCTCTGCGTAAAGGATGAGGATGACCTTTTACGAGGAAGTGATTTAAATGATGTCCTGTCGTCACCAGGGATACCAGTGTGTGAATGTGGATGAGCATTTGTTGTGGAAAGGACGTCACACTTTTGCACATGTTTACACACACACACACAGGAGGATTATATGAGCGCACACAAGTTACCAACAGGTACACACTGACATTTTGTGTGAAAAAAGCCTGAGTCCAATGTCCTCCCTGCAGACCGGACCTTAGTGATGCTTGAAGTGAGCAGATGTTTAGTGGCAAGGCTCTCTCATATGCTACTCTGAGAGGATGTTGCTGTCTGGCTGTCTTAAACTGTTTGTGTTCGACTGTCTTGTTTATCTGCGGGGCTGGCTGCACTCCACGGGGGTGGGATGTACAAAGAGCCGAGTGAATGGGAAGAGGCAGGGGTGAGAAGGAGAGGAAGAGAAAGTACCAAGAGGTGAGGGAGAAAAAAGAGAGAGGGGGCTGGGAGAGGAGAGGAGAGGAGAGGAGAGGAGAGGAGAGGAGAGGCATGCAGGGGGGAAAAGAGCTGGATGCAGATGGGGATCTATTCTCTCCGCACACGCAGACAAGATGGAAATGAGTGGGCGTCTGTGACGTCAATCAGTGTAGACACACACACAGACACACACACAGACACACACACACACACAACTGCACACACAGTGAGACACTCCCCTCCTCTTCCAGTCCCATGCTAATACATGCTTCACTGCAAACAGCAGCAGTGCCACGGATCACAGGCATAAACATCAGCACACACAAACAGACCCACCCCAACCAAAAACAGACATGAGCATACGCACACACAACACAGACACGCAGATCTGAGTCTCATCTCTGACCTGCCGATGATGTCAAACTCTCATTCCTGTAACACAATTCTGTCACAGGCATTAGTAGAAGTATTAATCAGAAAATGGCATCATTCATACGATTATAGGCCCTGGAGTCAGAGAAGGTTATTGTTTATAACGAAAGTGATGGAAGAGATACCCAGACATTGGACTTTACTACCACTGAAGTACCAATATGACATTTTAAAATACACAGTTATCCATAATAATAAAACAGTAAACAGAGTATTATCAGCTTGAGATGTTTTAAAGGGGCATAATTTGTCGTGATTTGCGTGTATGAACCACTTTTCTTATTGGCCATATGTGAGCAGTTTGTAATGTTCATGTCCGATTAGTCCCAAACCTGTAGTGTTTGGGGCTCTTCCAAAGGTTCACAAGATACGTTTTGGGGGTTCTGAGAGGATTGATGGGAGAAGAAAGTGGCACTTTATAAGCGTAACATATGTTTTACAAGTTTGGCTTGTAATACATAGACATTGCATTTAAAGGGGACCTGTAGAACATTGTTAGTTTATGTTTGCAGACTCTAAACTAACTTTAGCTACTGACGAAGCACTGGAGGATGTGCATAAAGTCACATCCTTTGGACTGAGCTTTAAGGATAAGCTGATGTGCAAAGTCCAAAATCAAAAATGCAAACAGCAAAAGGCGGGCAAAGGAAAGTCCAAGGAAAAAACTTGAGAGAAATTCAAAACTGAGGACAAAACAGAAGCCACGGACAATGTGGAAGACGCATGAAGACCAGGAAACAGGCGCAGGAGACGCAGGAGACACAGACAAACCAACAAAGAGTGAGGGGGAAACACAGGATTAGGTACACAGGAGTGACAAACTAATGGAACACAGGTGAGCAGGAAAAATGGAAGGAAAACAGACAAAGGCAGGATGTGGAAAGTAAAACATGAAACAAGCATATGAACTACAAAATAAAACAGGATATAACTAACCAAAGATCCAAACTGTGACACCATCCTGCACAGACACATCCACAATCTAGCAGCATTTCCTCAAGCAGAGGCCGAATAATGCAACTGTATAACATCTTTGATTTAAATATGTGGTAAACATCATCTTTCAAACTCTTTACCTGCAGTTTGTAACGCCAGCTTTCTGCCAATGATTTCGAAGACTCAAGCCCAAGCCGAGAGCGCTGCGATGATTTATGTGCAGCAACTCGTGGCACATGGGCTGCTGTGTGAGGTAAAATAATTGGTAAACTTGAACACCAGCCAGCTGCATGTGCAGCTGTGCGGCCTTTCTCAGTAAATGAAAACCCTCACTCTGTTGTAAATCTGCCTTTTTGTCCGCCTGATCGATCACCTGTTATGTAAGCTGGTGCCTTTGTCACATGGCTAACATTACGATCCATTATGCTGCATTTAGTTTGCATAATTAATGAAGTAAGGTTTCTGAATGGATTTGATGCGTGAGAGACATGCAGACAGGAGGCACAGACACCATTCATGAAACATTATCTTCTCCTGCTATATTTTAGTTCGATGACGAGGAGTTAAAGTAATGATGAGCCAGAAAAACAGCACAGATGGGTTGAAGTCACACGTGGAATAACAAAGCGATGTGATCGACAGGTTTGATTCCTCAAGGTTTTCTGATTCACACTCCATGTATGGCGTGCATTTGGCAGGTTCGCCTTTAAGAAATCATCCGTCTATGTCACAGAGTCGTGACGACACACACTTCTATCTAGAGAAATGAAAAACTATTTTTGACACACTCCTCACTGCCTTCCCATTTTTTTTTTGCTGTTAAGGATGAATTAGTGGATAAAGTCAGAGTGCATCAATTTCAATGTGGGGGCGGTGAGTGTGTGTGTGTTTCTGATGAGGGAGGACTGTAGGTGTGTGTGTGTGTGTGTATGTATGTGTGTGTGTGTGTGTGTGTGTGTGTGTGTGTGCATCAAACTTAAGATGCAGCAGCCACTTTCCTTGCCAATTGCTCTATTTCTTTGAGTAAAATGGTTTTCTTGGCTGTTTTTCATCCAGGTTTTTATCCTCTTGTACCCTCAGCTGGAAGACTGAGTCATAGCAGTCAAGGAAGCAGGTGGGTGGGAGGCACGCAGTGGGTGGGGAGGGGCAGGGGGAAGATAGAGGACGTGGGTGCTGCGGGCTAAGGGGGGTGAGGGGGAGGCTGTAGTGAATGAAACAGAATTATGAATGGTGAATACTACAGATCCGTTTTAGTACCTGCTGTTCATCAGTCACAGAAACAGCAATCCTGTCTGCAAAGGAGCGTAAAACCCTCACAAGTGATTATGGTTTCAGTGAGTGTTTTATAATAGCAGGTTCAGTGGTGACTATCATGGCATTCAATCAATGCTGCTCCCACGTGAGACTTTAAAGGGGCTGCTAATCGACATAAAGTTAGAGGAATTCATTTGGATGACAAGCTGAAGGGAGATTCGGATAAATTGTGGCAGCAGCCACAATTATCTCGATTCACACTGTAGATAGAGCGATGTGTTTCATGCCTTAAGCCTCTTACAATTTTTTGTTTTTATTTAGACTGCAGAGGCTGCACGTGCCCTCAAACCATTCCTTCTCTGATACATAAAAAACCTTTAAATAGTTTGTGAAAGCTGTCAAACCTGTAGGAGAGATTATAAAATGATACCGAGGAGATAGTCACAGAGAGACAGATGTGTGGGTGATGTATTCTCTTTTCGCCTCAGTTTGAAACTGTTTGCTGAGGGTGGACGGGTGGGCAGGCCATTAGGAAATTTGATGTGCGTGCAGCTGTGTATGTGCATGTGTTCCTGCCTTAACATCCCGGCTGTCGTCACTGAAGCCACCTCACAGTGACTCCCCTGTGACTGAAGGCCTGACATCCTCCCACGCTCTCTCCCCATCGCCTCCCCTTCTCCTCACGCTTTATCTGTAACCTCACCCTCCCTCTCTCTGTCCTTCACTTTCTGTCTCCCCCTCAACTCTATTTTCTAATCCATCCATCTACACGTCCACTATCTTTCTCTTTCACTTTCACCCACCTCCTTTTGCTTTTTGCCTGTTTTCATCTCTCGCCCCCTCATTTGCTGTGTGGGTCTTCCCTGTCTTTCGTCATGCTCTCTGCGCCCACCTGTCTCTGTCTCTATGGAAACCCCGAGTGGACAAGAGTGGCTCAGAGGTCTGTGAGACGCTGATACAGAACCTATTAGATCACACGCTCGCTTCTTCTCTCCCAGAGAGCCACATGTTTGCGACCTTGCACGCACAAGTGCAAGTCTATAGTGTGTGTAAATAGATGGTGTGTGACAGAGCTACTGCCTGCCATTACACATGAGCCCCCCCCCTGGAAAGAGATGCTCCTTTTCCCCCCGGGAGGGAGGCGGGAGGCAATGAGGGAGTAAGGAGTGAGCCCTGTTGTTTCATTATACTGGATGTCTCCTCAATTACTAGATTGAGAAGGGGACCACCTGATGCCGCCTCTGCACATATATTCCCCCACACTGGCCCCCGCCTCTCCCCCGTCAGTCTCACACCTCGCAAACCATATTCTGCTCACATTTACACATTGTTGAGCCTGCTGTGTTGCGTAGACCGTGCGTCATTCCAGTCCAAACACATCTAAAGGACAGGTGATTTGCAATAAGAGGCCTCACACAGACAGAATTTCACAGCTCTGGGTCGCTCTCCTGGGCACCATCGTGCTTTGATGGTCACGCTTAAGTGGATCATTGCAGTACGTAATCATGGTAAGGATACGTAAGCTGTGCAGCATGTCATTGGGGGGAGAAGAGTGTGAATGAGAATGGAGCAAAAAAGACAAGAAAAAAGAGGTGTTGGAATTCTGTTTCTCTTTAAAGAATTCATTTTTTCTCACATCTCACAGTTTGTTGAGTTTCCCCTTTATTTTTTTATCAAAATGTACATGAATAATCTACAACAAAGGACTACATTAAAGAAGACATCAAAACAGGCAGCAATAACAGGGGTCAACAACTGAACACACACCCAACCCAGCCCCAGGCCCACCCCATTAACACCCCCAGTGCAGTGAGATAAAGACATGCCGATGATGTCTCACATTTAGGCACTTGATTTTCCCTACCAAACCATCTTTGGTCATAGTTGCTGTTGCACGGCTTTGAACTTAGATTCAAACAGGTTTGAGGTGGATTCGATCTTGTTTCATGTTGATTCTGACTGAATTAGAGGATGCTGATTCATGCGGAGTCACACAGGGTTCGGATGTAATTCCTTTGCTTGAGACAGATCTGCGATCTGCCATGTTTAGAGATGACCCAAAGATGGTTATAACCTGGCCACCTCCACAGAGTAAACTTAAGCATTAAATAAATCAACACTAGATGGTACAGTACTTCACATGATTACAGAAAGGACTCCACAAGGGAAAGGAATCAAGCACTACATCTTAACACAATTTACCTGAAAACAATGCAGTGTATCCGCACACGATATACTGTAATCAATACGCTGTACAGTCTATTGCAAAGGCATTTTTCTGTAGGAAC
Source organism: Pagrus pagrus (assembly GCF_965226575.1). NCBI lineage: Eukaryota > Metazoa > Chordata > Actinopteri > Spariformes > Sparidae > Pagrus > Pagrus pagrus. The sequence continues at coordinate 16,014,939 of NC_140189.1, read as the reverse complement.
TAACCAGTCTGTTTACCACTGAGTATTATCTTGGAAAGTCTTGCAAAAATAGATCAATTTTTATTAAATTAAAAGCCTTTGCCTTGACTTCAGGATATATATTTAGCTACTCATGCATGTCTAATTTTGTGTGTATACAGTATACTGTATGTCTGTTTGTATGTATTTGTTTCTATGTCTTGTGCATGCACGTGTGTGTTCTAATCAAAGTACTGTACACACTGGTAGACTTGCCCCCTTGGTATTTTTTCAGAATACACCCCTTCAGTAAAGGATTAACAAAGTTACATTAAACTGTTTAAGAAGCATAGTAGTCACACAGTATTTGGCAGTGAGAGAACAGTCCTAATTTATCCATGCACAATATATCAACCACAGGCAAGGTCCACATTCTGAACAAACCCATTAAGAACGACACAGTAAGAACATGAAAAGAGTGTACAAGAATTCAAGAACCTGGAAGTGTGTTTGTGTTTGTGTGTGTGTGTGTGTGTGTGTGTGTGTGTGTGTGTGTGTGTGTGTGTGTGTGTGTGTGTGTGTGTGTCTGTGTGCGCGTATGTATGTGTGTGTGTGTGCCCGTGAGTGGCTGTGAATGTCAACAGCACAGTTGGTTTCCTGGGGAGACCAAAGGGCTATGACTCATGCAGTGCATACAGCATTTTCTGGAATTTTAACAATATCGGAAGAATTATTATTTTTCCCACAAAGCCCAGTTAATTAAATATAATCATGTTAGAACCATACAGAGTGCTCTGGGAGTTTACTGTAAAAACCCACTCAATCCCACCCCCATAGGTCTATTATAGACCAAACAGTTTATCCCTGGATTATATTTCCATTCTCCAGCTCTTCCTTCATGGCAAGCACCTTCCCCGTGCTTGACTGTGTGTTTTGTATAATCATGAGTATGTTTGTGTGTGTCAGACGAGTCCAGTTTGTGTGTGCAGGTGTAAGGGGTACGGTTGGTAAAGCAGAGTTGATCCCCCTTGGGGTATGTAGTAGCTGCAGTAGCTGGGTTCTGCTAAATAGGGGGCACTGTGCTCGGCAAGGTACGGGGCAGGCTGGTAGAAGCATGTCACATGGTCTGTGTTGGGGATAATGTTCTGCTCTCCTAGAACCTTCAGTGCCAGCACTGTGATCATGTTCAGAGTCTGACGCCTCTCGTGTCCCATCAGACACACTGTGCTGTCGTCGACCACGCGACGCAGTGTCATCAGGTACTGGTACTTGCTTCTCTCCTCGCCAATAAAGTGGTTCTTCAAGTAGGACAGGATCTTCCTCTGCTGCTCCTGCACGTCAGGGAAATCAATGAAAAAGCGCGAGCACATATAGCGCTCAAGTGTCTTTATTTGAGTCTCGCTGGCTGGTCGGTAGTCCCTGACCAACAGGTTGCTGTATTTTAACAAGCCACCGCCTCGAATCTCCTCAGGGTTCCTGGTTGCGATTAGGCGGTAGCGCAGGTGGTCCATGGCTGCCTCAAAGTCACCATACATGCTTTCTGCCAGGACTTCGACAGCAGGGACCGAGCCAGATGCCTGAGGATCGTTGCTCTGCTCAGTCACGTCTGCGGTTACCTTAGGGACCTCTTTGTTCTCAGGCACAGAGCTGGATGCCTCATCGGCTTTTGGGGGGGCCGATTCCTCTGGGCCTTCTGACTGAGACGGAGGCAGCACAGGTGAGGTGGAGCTCGGGATTGTGATTGGAAAAGAAACAGGCTCTGCAACCTGAGGCAACGATGAGATATAATCTTGTTCCTTTTTATCCTCCAACTGTAGGAGAGGAATTCCTGGCTGACGGGAGGACTCTTTAATCTGTTCCTCACTGTCTCTGTTCAGTATCAAAGGCTCCATGTCTGAAGATACCTGAGGTACGAGGTCCTCTGACTCCACCGGTGGAGTGAGGCAGAGGAGGGGCGGGCTGAGGCAGGGGGAAGGGGGGGTTAGAGAGAGTGGAGGAGGACTGAGGCTAAGCATAGGGGGGGTCAGGTAAGGAGGTGAGCTGAGACAGGAAGAGGTAGGGCTGATACTCAGGGGTGGAGAGCTGAGGCTGGTAGCAGGGCTGACAATACTCAGCATCTGAGATGAGAGGCAGTGAGGGGTCAGACATGGGGGAGGGCTGAGGCTGGGAGGCGAGGGAGTGAAGCAGGGAGGGGAAAGACTGAGCACGGGAGGGGTGAGACAGGAAGCGGGAGGCGTGACACAGTGGGAAGAAGAGGGTGAACTAAGTGTGGTCTCTTGTGGGCTGCCGTTTAGCTGATTCAAGTCAATGCTTTTGGTCCGTAGTTCTCCGTTTTCATCATCATCGCTGAGCTCAACTTCTGAGGTATGTACAGGTTCTTGGATGTCTGAGCTGGACGTATCAGTGTGTGAAACTAACATGTCCACTGAGTCAAGAGACTCTGATTGTTTGGGTGCAGGGACAGTTTCTATAGGGGGGGACTGGCTTGGCTCATCAAAAGCCATATGTGTAGATGGTGTCTCTTTCAGGCTCTGAATACTCATCTCACATGAACTCTCTGTGTTTAGCTCAGGGGACGATGGCTCTTGAGGTAAAGCAGATGTGGGATCTGCATCAGGGGTGGCGATTATATCAGGGGCTGGATCAGGAGCTGAGGTAAGGTCTTGGTTTGGAGCTAGATTACTGGTTGGGTTGGGTTCAGGTTCTGGGTCTGTTTTAGTAGTGACACTGGTTGTCGGGGCAGTTGTAGGGTCTGAACTGGGAGATGTTGGCTTTGGGTTGAAGGCCATCTCAGGTTCAGGGCTGGGGCAGGGGTTTGGATCTAGACAAAACACTATGCCAGATTCGTTTTCAGAGGCTGGACTGGGGTAATGACTGGAGGTAACCTTCCTGCACATTCTCCGTGGGGGTTTGGGAGAGGAGTGTTTGAGCACCACCATGTGAGATAGTCTCTCTGAGGCCTTACAAGAGGAGGTCTTTTTATCAGAAACAAGGCTGGGTGGTGCAGGTAAAATATCCTGAGTATCTGGAGGGCTGACAGCGTCAAGTGTGTTAGGTGTTTTATCTGAGTTATCTGTGTGTAGTGTGCTGTGAATCTCCAGTGTATCCTGTGTGCCAGTAGGCTGTTTGTTGTGAAGTGTAAGAGATATGGAAGAGGTGGAGCAGGAACAATCAATACCCTGTGTGTCTATGTTTTTTGCTTCTGAAGCTAAAATCTCTTCTGTCGCTTCACTTGTATCTGTATCGTTTTCCCTCTCTACTTGCTTCGCTGTCTCTGCTTCTACTTTTCTTTCATCTGCTAACTGCGCCTCGTCCTTTGCATGTGAACATGTGCTCATGTCTGGAGCAGACACATGTTGTGTTTCATCTTCCTCAATGCTTCTCTGATCATCACTGAAACACTTAGAGAAGTCTGTACTGCGCTGTTCTTCTGTCAGGTTCAGAGACTCTGTCTGGGTTTTGTTTGAGGTTTCTGGCGGCTCAGACTGTCCCATCTGCTCCGTGACTTCATTCTGTTCATCGGGGGGGTTTGTGTGGTCAGATAGTTCTTTGTGGTTTGAATGTGCTGGTTGTTGGCCATCACAGGACGGGCTTTGCTGTGACTGTTCTACCTCGATTTTGTCTGTGAGCTCCGGCTCCTGTCTGAGTTCAATCTGAGTTGGTGGTTCGTCTTCCTCAGAGGTTTGTTTCTTTTCTGACAAAAGGTTGAGAGATGTCTGGTCAGAGGAGTCTGTCTCATTGATTTTTTCTGTGTATTCTGAAACTTCTTTCAACTCTGCGGGTGTTTTCTCTTTGTCTTCTTCTTCAACTGTGGAGTGTTCTGTCTGGTTTGAATGTTGTGTTTGTTGTGAGAGTTCTGTCTGGGACTCATTTTCATGCGCCTCATCTTTCTGTTGTGTCTGGCTGATCTGATCCCCCTCTTTGCTGGATAAGTCTCTACCAGAAGACTTCTCTGTTTCTGGAGCAGTGGCCTGTTTGAGCAGAGAGGAAGAGTCTTTACTCTGATTCTCTTCAGGCTGGTCCTTAAGATCAACAGTATTATTTTTGTGCTGTGGTTCCTGCTGCATGTAGGACTCAAGAAGACGATCCAGAATGATCTGGAAGGAGTCGACGCTGAACTCAAACTGCCGCCTCAGCACGCTCACAAATTTGAGCTCCAGGTTTTTGCCGCTGTTGTTTGAGAGTGAGATGAGGCTCCAGCGGTCGTGCTCATTAAAGACCTTGACCATTTTCTGGACGTAGGCCTCCTTCATTGTCGCGCTGCTGATCCGCTCCCTGTTGACCGCGGCAGGCAGGCACTCCAGCAAGCAGCCCAGCACTGACTCCTTGATCACCTGGGAGGAGAACAGTTCAACAACATGGCAGCTACAATTAATGACTGCAATTTTGCTATGAATAAAGTGAATATCATGATGCCCTCGTGGTTTAGTGTTTTGTATAACGCAATTAAAAATATTAAAACCTGTACTATTGATTCAACCTTATGTTTAAATGTTCTACAATCAAATTATGGGTGGGATTGCAACACCGTTATTACCAATATGGCATCTCAAAAATAAATACTGCAACACCCTAGAGGTAGTAGAGATTCGGTGTTGCACATACAGCAGAATTAATGCTTTTATTGTAGGGGATTGAATCCCATCAGCACTTATTACATTAACTTCCTTCCTTTTCATACCTGGAACTCCTCCTGACTGGGCAACTCGACTCCAAAGATGATGTCCAGGTCCTTGTAGCTTGTCCCGTTGTCTCGGACGAGGACGTGGCTGGCCGTGGAGCCGTTCAGACGAACATCTCTCACTGCGATTCCCTGCTTCTGCAGCCTGGCCCGCACAGCTATGATGATGTCTCGAGGACGCAGCTCCAACGTAGGAAAGTTCCCACGGCCGTGGATCGGAACCACTTCCGACAAAACCTGATGGAGAACCTCCACCTGCTCAGTGTTCAGGCTGTGGAACCTCTGACTGGATTTGGTTTCAGACATGCTGCTGCCCTGAAGGGAGGGACGGAGGAACGACAATCAGAGTTTATTTCGACTCCCCAACAAAATGTGCTACGTGTTTAACTCTTGCGCTCTCTCCGTCTCTCTCACACACACACACACACACACACACACACACACACACACTTAGCACTCACTCACGCTCACATGCACACTCCCTGCCAGTCTGCTGTCTGCAAGTCACAGCTTGGCTGACAGCTTTTCCACAATGCTAATGTAACTGCTGTGTTGACAAGATGACACATGGAGCGATCAACATAGATGGGCTTTGCATAAATATTCTTCCACTGCTCAACCAGATCACAACAAATTAAGAGAGGTTGTTTGACTGGAATCACAGAATCTGAAACACATTATAGTATTTACCACCCGGGGTTTTTATCACAACAATTAGTCCCTTATTTTCACTCCATCTCAGTCAGATACAATACCTCAGTTATTTTAAAAGCAATACACAGAATAATAATAAAAATGTACTTAAAACTCAAATACTGTGTAAGATAATAATAATAATAATAATAATAATAATAATAATAATAATAATAATGATAATAATAATAATCTTATTAATAAACAAAAGATCAATAATCTTTTGTTTATTGATTGTTTCCACCAGAGGAGCAAGGGTTAAGCCGAATGAGTCATCACCAGCAGACTGCATTAATCACACCAACGTCACTAATTAAAGACACACATCTGTTTTTGTGTCCGTGTGTGCAGCATGTGTATACATTACAAACAATGACTCCCACACACACTCATGTGAGTGCACACAAGCTTTTATATAACACCTTTGTAAACTGTAGCACAAATTGGAACAAAGTGGGATTTAATATCAGCCAATTATCTTTGTTTGGCTTTCACATGTGTAATCCTCCTGGCAGTTCAGCGCACTGCATCCAGACTCCGTCAGTCAGTCTCTACAAACTGGACATATTTTTCCAATAGACCACGCAACATTTGCCTAACCAAGTCAGTCAGAGGAGTCTCTGTTATGTGATTGAGTGTGTGATTGTGGGTGTGCATCAAAGTGTTTCAGGGAGTGAGTGCTTGTGGTTGAGTGTGCAACTGTGGTTCATAGCAGCCCATTATGATCTTTTGTTTGCTTTAATCAATAGATGTCACTCAGTGTTGCAGCTGAATGCTGCTGATTGCTATGATTTGTCAATACTAGCAGGGTAAACATTGGGATACTAATGAGCAGTAATGGGATGCTTTCTGGTAGCAGTTTGCCAGACATCAGAGGGCTATAGTCTGTAGCAACCACAAACAATCTATTATAGGGAGTGTTTGTAAATGTAATTGATGTTGCACATATTTCAACAAACAATAAAGAACAGCACTTTACTTCATAGCATCTGGAAAGCTACAAAAGGCAACCCCTCTGCTCATTCAAAAAGAAATGAGGGTGCTTACCAGAGGACAAAGAAGTTGAATCTGAGAACACAAAGCTCATAAAAAGAAACTGCTGAGAATGAGACATCTGTCTGAGCCCCGCTTTAACGAGACAAACTACAACTTGCAAATAAGTAATATTCATCCAGAGGCGACAAATACAGTTTCCAGATGTTGACAGAGATCATATAAACAAAGAAACAATGTGTTCAGGAGGCAGAGAGGCACTGCGGGACTGTTTTCCAGCTAGCCCCTGTATCTCCCCCTCCCCTTTCGCACTCTTCTGCAAACTTGCAGCCTGAGTGACTCATCCAGGCGTATCGGCTCAGCTCGCACATAATCTATGGCCATTTAAAACCCAACAAAACAGAGGGTGTGATATAGACAACACAAACACAAACAATCATGCTCTGTAAGCTTAGGGTGTCATCTTCAGTATAAATGATATACAATAGTATGGGGGGAGGGGGGGATAATTCTGTCACGTGGATAGAAATCTGAGTAGCCCTGTGTCTCAGACTTTTTAAAAATATACAGTGATCTTATAAATATACCTAAATATTATTTTGTTTTCTTTTCCTTTTCCATTCACTTGAACACATATGATCACATGAACTACAGTTAAACAACTCAGTGATGGTTGTACTAGTCTGCAAAATAGAATCGCAATATTCACCAGAGATTTGGTTAAAATATATATAAAATATAGGGTCATTAAAATGTCGCTGCTCAACTTTCCTTGACAATACTTTCTCTAAAAATAGTGAAAGTTGTTTCCTCATAAATTAACCACCAACTGGATGTTATAGTTGTACCTTCTGTGATGTTTCACAGTCCATCCCTACCTAAAAACATATACTGGACCTGATCCAGAGCCCTGCTGAATTTCTCTCTGCCCTGCCGCTCTTCACTCTGATCGTCTAATCACGCACTTACTTACTCCTGAGATACCAGGTGAGGGTAATTAACCGCAATTAAGTGCCTGGCAGGATAAAGGGCAAATGCACTTATGAGTGCCAGGATTAAAAAATAAAACACACATTAAAGCCAAGAGGGGGGGAAAAAGAAAGAAAAAAAGTGGGTGAGATAACTTTACAGAGCTGGAGGGTCTTACCTGTTGCTGTGGCATTTGAGGGAGCGACTGTCTCCTGTAGGAATAAACCTCGAGGAGTATCCACCGAGCTTCAGGTCCGGGGAGTGTGTGTCTCTTCTTCTACGTGGGTTTGTTTTGCTTTCCAAGTCCCTACCCTCCCAGGCGAGGCTCGCTGCTGATGCTGCTCTGTCCCTTCTGAGGCATGTGGGGCTCGAGTCTGTGCGCGAGTTCATCCGGGCGCTGTCCAGGAGCTCGCGTGGTGCTGAAACGAAGACTGAAACGAGTCCTCGCGCTCTTGTTTTCTCCTCCGGCCGCCCGGAGCGTAACGCAGTTTCCATAGCGACCTGCCGTCATTCAGTTATGACTGGGGAGTGTGTGTGTGTGTGTGTGTGTGTGTGTGTGTGTGTGTGTGTGTGCAGCAGTCTACGGTGACAACAGTGATGGTGGAGTTGTGTGTGTTTGTGTCGTGTCGGTGGGTTAACAGGTGCAATATAGTGCTAATGTGTGCCTGCACTTGTGTTCGACTTCAAAATAAAAAGTTTACGAGCTAAATTCTAAAAAAAATAAAACAAACAAACAAAAAAAGCTAAAAAGTGGGAACCTTAGCTAAAGCACGTAGCCTACATTTTAGGCCTACTCCCTGAATGAATGGCTGAACAGACTCACTAGTATAACCTAAGTGAGCTAGCTGGATAAAGAAAAAAGTTTATTATGCCTGCTCTCGTGTGTTAAGATGGATTTTAAGCCATGACTTCTATGTTTGGGTTATGCAGCTAGCTTAAACCTCGAGGAGTCAACCTCGGAGGACCCTGCTAACATCCGGCTGAACGTGTAGGTTACAAGCTATGTTTTGTTTGTTTTTGTTTTTTTGAAACACTTCTCACGCATCATTATATTATATCTCATACTGAGTCCATACGGACTATCAGCAGATACAGTATGAGTCATCCATGCTGCTCCCTCCCCCTGACCCAGCCGTTAATCCCCCCACCGCCCCAACCCCAGCCACCGTCGGCTGGCCTGTGCACGCACACACCGGAATCCTTTTTTTTCCTCCCTCTCCCTAGAAAACCGATAATCCTGTTTCTCCTCGTTTTGCATGTTCTCGCCGTTTAGCTGTCCCATCTTTTAACTAGCAGCTAACCCGTCCAGACTAGCCTCCCATTCTCTATACAACAATAATCGTTTACAGATGTTACACACGCGCTGATGCACCGGAAATAAAGTGACAGAAACATGAATGAACGCGTTAAGGCAAACAGCGAGCGGCTCAGTAGAAAAGGTCAATTTACTCCCTCACCAAAAAAGCACAAATGACGTCATCAGACGTGTACCACAACCTACCGATACCGGGTACAAACTATTTTTAGCCTTGATGGAACTTGTCTGCTTTGGACACGCGTGCCCGTCCACTCCTCGAACAGTCGTGACGTAGGAGGCGCGAGCACGCCGTGCAAAAATCGTGACCGTGTGACGAAGATGAAAGGAGGACAGAAGTAGCTGTTGTAGTCAGGGATCAAGAGAAGTCAAGATAGTTAATAAGTGATGGTCTGCCCACATGTGTATGGGATCAGGCAGCGGTCCGGAGAATCGATGTATTTATCCAGTAGGGACGAGAAAATCATGTCGCACATTTGTCTAATATGTGTTATGTATTTATAATAAGCCCATAGATATATAGGTATATAGGTAAAATAATTACAAAACCGTTAAATTATGAAGCCAAATTTGTGAAATCAGTGCTGCTTCAACGTCACTGTGCTGCGCATGCGCACGTCAGAACAGTCATTTTCAACATTTAGCCTTTTACAAAGATATAATCCACATAATCAATTAGAAAAGCTCCCTCGAAGGAAAATAACATTTTTCAGCAATCATGAGAAAGTCGTTTGACTATGAATATGAATGCGAGGCTGCTATTCTGCTTAACCGCTTTTCAAGCGAATGCGGAAGTACGCACAGGTGAAGCCTCTCGCCTCGCCGCAGAGACGAACGTGCGCTAGCTTGAAAAAAATCAAAACAAACAATAGTGTGTGGCTGGATGCTACTGTGTAGCTGTGTGAAAGCAGACTGGGATTTATTTTGTCTCAGAAAGAGACCGTTATCATGTCGAACATGGAGAGTATCCTTCATTGTGTTGTCTAACATGTAGTACATAACGGTAGACCTAGCAGTAGCAGCAGCTGGTCCAATGTAAGCTCAGTTTGGTAGCTAGTCCTGACATGCATTAGCTTGTAACTTCTGCCCAGTCATTCACTGATAGAGGAAAACGATGCTCAGCTAGCTAGTTAGCTGCTAACGAATTTCATCACTCTTTGGTTCCATTTTCACTTGTTTATGAAAAATATTTGTTTTATTTACAATATTTCAGGTTGAGTTAGCTCTGTCCCTTTGGGTGCTTCAGTTTATACTCGGTATATATTTTATAATGCCAATATAGTACTGTTCCTAAAATAAGCCATCCCTTGACTGGCCATACAGAACACTTGTTCAACCTCAAGTTTGCTGCCAAGGAACTACAGCGCAACTCCAAGAAATGTGACAAAGAAGAAAAGGCAGAGAAGACTAAAGTGAAACAGGTTGGCTTGTTAAATTGAGAATATACAAGAGACCAGGATTTAGGAAAAGGCTGGGTTATAATACAGCTATAGTCTGTATAATGTTTGTGGTTGTAAGTCTCTTTTATTTGTGCCTCAGGCTGTTCAGAAGGGAAATATGGAGGCAGCCAGGATCCATGCAGAGAATGCCATCCGTCAGAAGCATCAGTCCATTAACTTCTTGAGGATGAGTGCACGTGTGGATGCTGTGGCCTCCAGGGTCCAGACTGCTGTCACCATGAACCAGGTCAGGACTGCAGGTCTTGCTTTCTGATGCTAGGTAAAGCAAGTAGGACAACCAGTGACAAACATGCCAAACATATTTACTGCAGACACACATCTATTTTTCAAGATACTCTTTTAACCAACATATTTTTTTATTGTTAGTTTTATTTGTTCATTTTTTGCCTAAATCAGATTTTAACAGTAGAAAGAGATGAAAAGAAATGAGGGTGAGAGGTGGACAACAAAGGTCCCTGCTGGATTCAAAGTGGGGACATTGCAGTCCATGCTCACCATCTTAACCCCTCAGCCATAGTGGCACCCCGTGGTAATTTCCGAGAAACAGCAGACCCAGTAGCCGTCACTATATTAACCCAACCACTTCCCACCTTCTTGGTAGATATCTTTAGAATGATGGCCTGTTGAGGTCATCACAATACCATCATTTTTAACTCTGATACAGTACTGGTATAAAACAAACAATACTTGATAACCCTTTTAATACCATGGCATAAAGAAAACTAGTCCTGGGCACACAAAATAGGATACATATTTGTATTCTTTTTTTTTTTTTTTTTAGTTTACAACCTGCAAACAGAGTGCTGGCACAAAATAAGTCGCCAAACTTAGCAAACACATTTGTAATAATATCTGTAGTCCTTGTTGAAAATCTGATTGTAGATCTGTTTTTTCTCTATTTTCGGTACGTTCCATACCGTCGAAATGCGGATATCATATTTTAAACACGTGGTATCAAAAAGGAATCAAAGTATTGACACTTTTGATAACCTAACCCCTCCCGTATTCACTGACAAAGATGTAGAAAGCTTTCACCAGGTCGTAGTTACTCTGGTATAAATGTGTTATACCACTGTGGTAAATATGGGTATGTATATTTACCAGACATTTAACTGTGCATGTAGTTTTCAAAGTGTACATGATGAACACTTTTAAAATGTCTTATTTCAGAATGTGAAGAGCTGCAGAGTGTCACCATATCAGGGTTAAAAAAAAAAAAGCAAAGTAGTCTCTGGGTAAGATCCACTCAGTCAAAAGTCCCACATAAAGGCGATGGAGGGAGTGAGAGTGAGCAAAAAAGACTAGCAGACAAGCAAACAAAAAGCTGCCAATTACACAGTGTCATTAGATGTGCTTCAGACTTAGGCTTTTAGCTTGTCGCTCTTGTGAGAGTAACAGCCTCTTTAAATTGCTTTAATTCAGGTTCAGGAAAGGACAGTCATTATTTCATGGAATAGAACTTAATAGTGTCTTTAGAAATGGAAGCACAGTGTGAGGCGGTGTTGCTGAAAAACACCTCTTGGAGCTTGTGTGTTGTTATAATAATGCTGCCTGTCTCATAAAACATTAACACAATAGTGTTGATAATAAACCCCTTTATACATATTTAGTCAACTATTGGTAGGTTGGTCCTAACAAGATTAATTCTCAGTGAATGTCATCCTTTAAATATAAGTTATGAGAGGTACTCATGACAGTGTCAAGTGACACCTAGTGGAAGAATCAGGATACAACACTTTAGGTTTTGCCATGATTAGAGCTGTCTCCCTGTCTGATTTTAACTGCACTGATCCTGTTTTGAATCACAAATAATTACACCAGTACAAGTATCAGAAGACTACAGAGGCTTCAACACTTTATTGTGTTGTTTTTTGTCCAGGTATCTAAATCCATGTCTGGAGTGGTCAAATCTATGGATGCTACGCTGAAAAGCATGAACTTGGAAAAGGTAAAAAGCAAACATGAATGCAGACGGACTAACAAAATCAAGCAAAAAATTGATCCGTAAGATTTTTGAAATGTTGTTTTCTGTGTCTGTCCTTCTCTACAGATCTCTGCGTTAATGGACAAGTTTGAAAACCAATTTGAAACTCTTGACGTGCAGACGGCTCAGATGGAAGACACAATGAGCAGCACCACCACTCTGACAACACCACAGGTAATAAGTGCTGTCCTCTTACAACCATGGGAAACTATGCTCCTGTGTTTATATATGTAGACAGTCTTAAAGGTGCAATATGTAATAATTTTAGTTTAAATCATTCAAAAAAAAAACCATTATCATTATCAACAGAAAGTGAAGAAATAACAGTTTTTTCATGTTTTGTCAAAGACGTCTGTGTGTTGTGTTAGATATCTATTGACGTTTGAATGCTAACCAGCTAGCACCTAGCCACTTTGTAATGTGCCTCAAGAGGTAGTAGTCCAATCGTGAACTACACCGAGACTCCGCCGATGCTTAGAGCTCCCAGTTCAGACAGAGTCAACTAATTGGTGATATGCTGCCCCCCATTAGTTTGGAGCATGAATTTGAGCTAATACAGCCACTAGCTGCACGGTTAGCTGAACCTACTAGCTAACAGCAGCTACAGTATGACTTTGATTTCAACAGTTGGCCGATTCTTAAATATTGCACCTTTACCCTGAGTAATAACTATTATAACATTATTATAACATTATTTGCTTGGTCCCTAGAATGAAGTGGATATGCTGTTGCATGAGATGGCTGATGAAGCAGGGTGAGTATGACCTATATCTTTAAACAGTTTGAAAACTTAAACAGTAAAAACAAAAGCATTGATGAAGGATTAATAGAAATGCAGTGAATTAATAACACACGTCTTCTTGTTAAAATAGACACATTAACCTTCGGTAAGTAAGCCGCACAGAATAATTTGTACTAAAAGCTTTATTTAAATGACTTTCATGAAAAAATCTTGGAACAAACCTCTTTCACTGTTTATACAAAAAGCCAATTAAGATGAATTCAACAATTTTAAAGAAGCTGTCTCTTTGTGGTCAGAGTGACTTTAATATCCCCCGTTTTGTTGATTTTCTGTAAGAGTGAAGCAACCAAGAAGAAATTATAACAAAACTGTTCCTGTGTGGGTTTTTTTTAGGTTGGATCTTAACCTGGAGCTCCCCCCAGGCCAGTCTAACTCACTGGCTTCGTCTGTTGCATCATCAGAGCAGGTAACTCATCCACTCTTATTGTTATTCTGACACTATTTTTGGTGTTTTACTTCCCAGAAAAAGAATTCACACATTATCCTTGTTGACTTTTGGCAGATTCATTGGTACACATCAAGTTGTGTCACCCACATGGAAAGTTAAAGTGATACACCAGTGAAACAGTCACCTCCTGTACGATTGAGGACATTTGTTTGGAACAGCGGCTGTGGTCAGCTGGAGTCACGCATAGTGTGTATTGACGAGTTTCCATAACGAACAAAAACATTTAAATATCCACAGAAACTCATGAGAACTCTCCTGCAGCTCAGTGCATTTCTCCACTGCGCCCCACTTATTCAAAACAATCACTGTTTTAAAAATGGCTCAAAGACAGGCTGCGGAGTGTCACTGAGATTGATACAGCGCCACGACACAGTATTTTCAGCCTTTTTTTACCTAAACAACGACTGTTTAGAACGTTGACATCATGTAGATCGACAGCGGAAAGGTGGATTGCGTGGCAGGAAGTGTTTGAGCTGTTCCTGAAGAAGTTTTGATATGTTTTCCATTATGACAACTCACCAGTGGAATGCATTGTATCCAACATAATTCAAGCCGACCACAGCCGCTGTTTGTGAAGGACATAACTACAAACCTTCAGCTCTCGAGCCTGCAACGGTTGATTGACAATCTTTACTGTAAATACAAATACCCAAACTGCCTGATTTACAAATGTTTTTATTCCTGACTTGAGGCACAATCTGAACCAAAAAAGGGGGTTTCTATGTTTTGCAAGTTCTTAGCAACTAGTACTTAAGTAGTACTGTTTTAAAACTGACACACTTGAAGAGGAAAATATTTGTCTCAAAATTCTGGACTGCCTGAACTGTTTCTAAGAACAGCACAATTCAAATCGGCTGGATCTTCGTTGGTGGCTCGTCATGTTACCTTACTGTTGTACCTGTTTTGTGTCGTTATCAGGACGAGCTCTCTCAGAGGCTGTCCAGGCTGCGAGGTCAGGTCTCATAATGAGGCTGAAAATGACAAGATCATTTGGAGGGAGAAGAGCAGGAGAAGAAAGATGAGACAGGAGAGGAAAAGGGGAGAAAATACATAAAAAAAGGTGCCACGTGCCTGCAAGCTCTGTGCCCTCCGCTGTGTTCCTGGTTTGTTCTTTTGTGAGAATTGAAGGAGAGGAAAGAAATGGATATTTACATCCTGGTTCTAACTGTATCACACGCAGTCCTTCTGTGTTAATGTTCAATTGTGCACTCATATTAAACATATATTCAAATTATCTATTAGCTGGGAACAAAGCGTGCCCACACGGACTCGACGCCTGCAGAATTCTGAAGACACATCCGCAGATTTATTGCAGATTTTAAACAAAGTGATGCTGCTTATTAAAGTCACAACTGTCACACATGTCTGCCCCCTTTGACATTGTGTTTGACATTGTGTTTGACATTGTGTTTCAGTTACTTAACAACAAATTTATTGGAGCAGTGTCAAAAATTAGGCGTGGAAATCAGTGTTTACATCCTACCTGAGGAGGCAGATGTTGCTGGAGCATCTGAAGTCCCTCATGTTGGAGGTGAAATGACACTCATATTCAAAGGTCTAAACTGGAATGTAGTAAATATTTATTTTGGCATACTTTAGCAGCAGATTTGAGCTTGTTCTAATTAATTAGTTTTGCTGTTACCTTAAGTGAAAATATAAAATAACATTCCGCTAATTTCCACAAAGTTTCGTTCAGGATCATCATTGAAAATTGTAAAAGAGAACAGAAAATCTGCTGATTCTGTTTGGGCCTGAGACGCTACTGAGCTGGTATGTTTTTTTATTTTAAGGTGGCACACCTTGTTCCTGAATGGCATTTTCTACGCAAATTGTTAAAAAAAAAAAAAGTTATGTTTTACACTATTGTGTGCTGTTTAATAGTTAAGAAATACCTCACTCCAATATATACTGTGTATAAAATGCAAAGAGTAATATATTTATTTATTTATTTATGTATGTATTTATTTATGTACTGACTGGCTGAGTACTGCTAAGAGCATGCTTGTGTTGTAACTGTTGTGCATGACTGAGGATGTGGAACTCTGGTACTGATGCTTTGTCCATTTTGGTTTTGTTCTGCAACTCAAACTTATTTGACTTTTTTATATTTTACCCAAAAAGAGGGCTCATAGTGAATGTTTGCCTTTAGGGAAAGCTGGAATATTTTTAATTTTCTGCATGTAGCAGTTACCACTGTAGTGGCTGACCACACACTTATATGCAAAGATTAAAAGAGTTTTTAACATGTTTCACTTGTCATATTTTCAGGTCAGTTTATTGCTGTGTTTTGGGCAAAGAATGCAAACCTGCATACCTCTCCGTCCCTCCTTTTTCCATCGTACCCCTCCTCTCTCTCCTCCAACAGGGAACAGATGAGAGGTCAAAGGTGTCACCTGTAGAGGAAGCGGCCTTCTGCTGCTCGCATGCCAGTGACTCATTACACACACACACACAATTCACCATATTTCAGGGGGAAGGCAAGACTCAGCTGGGAGCCATTACAGGTGCTGTCCAAGCACACACACGTATCTATACATGAACATACGCGCAGACCCGTGGCTGATGGGAGTCTTCCAGAGTGACACTGAGCCACCTCTGACCCTTTTTGTGTCCTTCCTAATCATCATCAGCACACACTTAACTACATTCACAATCATCATCAGTGCCCCCGGACTGACGCAAGTCTCTATTTTGCCTATTAGGCACATACTTGTTCAAGTACTCAGACGTTAGAGTTATCCAAAGAACACTGACCCCAGTGATCCCACAGCTGTCAGTCATTTCTTCCAGGAGTCAGATCACCTGAAATTAAAATTCCTCGTCCCTCCGCTGTCAGAGCAACAATCTGTTTGGTAAGTTTGGTTTTCATTCTATTTTTAACCTTCAGTGGCCATCTCTTGGAGTATGATTAAAGCTGGGAGAGTCTTTCATGGCCTGTCTTTGTGCTTTGTGCATCTCAACACACATGTTGGGATGCTTCTTCCAGATGTGCTGGAGACAGCTCCTGTATTATCGGTGCTCTGGGGGGGGTGGGACTTGTGTTTGTATATGTGTGTGTGTCAGGTGTTGATACCTAGTGGCTTTCTTCCACACTCCTGGAGGAGTGGTAGTTGCTGACAGGCAGGGATCCGGTGGGCCTGTGGTCCTGTCCTCGTGGCTGACCTGTTTGCCTCTGCACGGGGGGAGAGGTGGTGAGAACCACACACACGCTGGCTCTGTGAAAAAGCTCTGATTACAACAATGGGGATCGGTTTGACTTTGACATGACTCACTGCCAGGATATGAACAGTCCAAACAGTTCTTCATGAGCTGGGATTAGACAGGAAAAGATCCTGTACATGTGGATGTACAGCAGTGATTTATCTCGAGAACAGCCGTTCAAACACTTAAGAACTTCGCAGCCCTAATTGTAATTGGAAAATCATCCGCTATTTAACTTCCTTGTTTTATCAGGTCTGATTACTTTTTTGAAATGTAAATATTTCATGGTTATATCAAAATTAATGACAAAAAGCTTTTCTGTATTCATTGTAAATTACCTTAAGCAGCCCACCTCCAAAACCTTCACAGTCTGCCAGTTTGGGATTCACTGCTCGAGGTTATAATGTCATGTAAAAACATTCTCAAAGCAGCTTCTTACATTAGATGATTTGGGGTTTTTTGAATCATACTGTAGACCGTAAGTCCTCTTCAATGTATTGAACTTTTGGTTTAAAAAATAATAGATCTTGGCAAGCTGTGACGAGGGTTTTTCCACACTTTTTTGACATTTCACAGACTAAATCGGGGCTGCCCAAAGCGGAGCCCACGGGTCAATTTCAGCCCGTCATAAGGTTCAGTTTGGCCGCCAGATGTTCTAGCAACATTAAAATCAAATAAAAGATATCTGACATTGTTTATGACACTTTATTTTTTGTGAAGAAAAAAATTTTCTTGAAGTATTTTGCATGTGTCCCTCATTATGTTTTGATTTACCATAATCTGAACAGTCGACCCACCATTAAGTTTCAGTTTTGGCCCCCACCCAAGGGAAAAGGTTTAGGCTCCCCTGGACTACATGATCAATTGAGTTAATCGACCAAATGAAATATTTATCAATAATGAAAATGATTCTTTGTTGCAGCTCTACTTGTGGTTGAATTGAAAAATCTTCCCCTTTCTCCTATAATTAGCACCAAATCACACAGTTCTTTTCAGGAAATTTGAAGAAGTTGGAAGTAAGATCCACTTCTAAAATACGTTTAAAAAAATGATAATGTGTTTCTTGCTTGTAATAGGTAAAAAAAAAATAAAAAATAGGAACAAGGGAGAACTGCATACAATCCTTATATCTGACTGACTGGCTCTCTAGGTGGTTGTGACTTATATCAAGTATTATGAAAATTGACTTGAGAATGAATTTTGAGGTAATTATCGTGGTAATTTTCAAATATGTTGCTTGTACCACCAACTTACCATAAAAATTCTGGACCTGTTAAATGAAGTGTTACTGATATTTTCAAGAGTAATTAGACATACAGTCGCGGTCAAGTTTACATACGCTTGTAAAGAACATGCATATTTTCAGCCATTTTCACCTCAATTCGGTGCTTTTGGTAGCCGTCCACATACTTCTGGCAGGCCTCTGGCTGAATTTTGGCTTCCTGACATGGACCGGGTTCCTCATGGGGTTCAAGTCAGGACTTGTGAAGACCGTTCCAAAACCTAATTTCTAGCCTGACTTAGCCGCTCCTTTACCACTTCTGATGTGTGTTTGGGATCATTGTCCTGTTGGAGCACCCGACTGCACGCACGACCCAACCTCCTGCTGAAGATTTTAGGTCTTCCAGAAGAATTTGGAGATAATCCTCCTTCTTCATTATTCCATTAAGTTTCTTTAGAGCAGCAGACCCACTGGCAGCATCCACAGCATAATGCTACCAGCACCATGCTTGCCAGTGGGTCCGGTATTCTCGGGGTTAAAGGCCTCACCTTCTCTCCTCCAAACATATTGCTGCTCATTGTGTTTCATGTGACCACAGAGTTTTCCTCCAGAAGGTTTTTTCTTTGTCCATGTGATCAGCAGCAAACTTCAGTCGAGCTTTAAGATGCCATGTCTGGAGCAAGGGTTACTTTTCTTTCATGCACAGTAAAACACACCTGACTGTGGACTCTGACACCTGTCTTCCAGCAGCTTCTAATTCATTGCAGACTTGCTTTCTGGTGGTTTTTGGTTGACTCTTGACCATCCTGACCAGTTTTCTCTCAGCAGCAGGTGATAGTTTCTTCCTGATGGTGGCAGTGACACAACTGTGCCACGCACTTTATACTTACATATAGTTGTTTGTACAGTTGATCTTGGGACCTAAAGCTGCTTTGAAATGGCTCCAAGTGACTTTATTGACTTGTTCAAATCAATAATGAGCTCTTTCAGATCAATGCTGAGCTCTTAAGACTTTCCCATTGTAGCGTTTGTGGCTGAGTCTAAACGAGCCCTATTAAAATGGGCCCAGTCATCAATCATAATCACATAGAATTATAGAATACACATTTTCTTTACAAGTTGGTGCACAGTTTGCTTTGTGGTCTAACATTTAAAGTTATTTTTTGGTCATATTCCACCTCTTTTTGTTCCAGTGTATCATCAGTTGTGAGATTAGACAGCAGAGAGACGCGTCGTCTATTTGAGGTGGAGTTAGCACATGCTCTTTTTTTTTCTCCCTCTTCTCCTCTCCCTGTCTCCTTTCTCCTCCTCAGCCTCTCATTTTATAATATTCTATTACTACGTGTGAAGGGTCAGGTCAAACACAGGAAGCCGAGCTGATTGGTTCTACTCGGATATCGACGGGCATGTGTGACCAATCGCTGCTGCCCAGGGCTCTCCTCAGCCTCCATCTGCTGCTGCTGCTGCTGATAAGTGTGTGTCTAATCGTTCCAGCTCAAGGCTCTCCCCAGTTTCCACTCACCTCTTGACCATTGCTTCCTGTCAGATGTGTTAACGCTGCTTTTAATCAGTTTTACTGTCTCGTGCACACACACACACACGCGCTGATACAGCTGGCCCTATCCATCCCTGCTCTCCAGAGCACGCTTCATTAAGATTTCACCTCACCCCCATCACCCACCCCAATATCTCTTACAGTCAAACAACCCGTGAACATGAACATGTAGCCTTGTCTTTTATTCTTTATTGAGGCTGTCGGCCGGTCTTTGTGTCTGCACACATGAATGCAGTGTGGAATGTGTGTGCCATGCTTCATTATAATATTATAGTTCATCATCTCACATTGGCAACTGCTTCCTCAGACTAAATCAAACACAAAAGAGCTCTCGTTTACTCCATGTGCTTCAGAACTGGAAAACATGTCATGCCTTTCCTTCTCCTCCTGGTTTGACTCTCTGGAGGGCGCTGCTAGCTTGGGTTGTCTCGATACTATCAGGTGGATTTTCATAAGATTCGGTTCGGATATTCATGTTCCCGCAGGATTAACTGTAAAAGCATTGTTTATCCCTTAATGCTTTCTCACAATCACATTTTCAATTTGTCCAATACTTTGGTTTCTACACAGAATGCTTCACTTAATTTAACTTAACTTACTCTTTATTGGCAAATTAGAGGTGGAGAGAGAGTCTGTAACCATAACTGTACAAAACGTACAAAAAGAACAATCACCCCTCATTAAGTTTTGCATTTTAGGCCAGGTGATAATCTGCGTTTGGTTGCATTACCACAGCCTATTATGATAATAGATAATAGCTGAAAGGTCGTACGTTAAACTAATAGTACAATTGCATTTATTTTGTGATTTAACTAGATGTAACTAGCTACATGTAATTACTTCCCAACACTGGCTGTTAGCATGTAGCACAACCACCATTGTGCTTCAGCAGGCTATGGCTATAGACTGTTGTTCATGTCTTGCATGGTTCTGTGTATTTGTTGTGAGCATTCAAAACAATAAAACCTTTATTTGTCTTGAAAAAGTACACGGGTTGAAGTGCAATTTGAGTTAAATCACTTTTATTTACTCACTTGGTATTTTTTATGTATGTTTCTATCATGAAAAGTGCAACATAAATAAAATCCATTTCCAAAATGCATTATATTAGTTTAACGCACAACCTGTCAGCTATTATTTCAGATTTAACGTGATATAACTACAGTGTGTCTCACTATACTGGTTGTGTGAATTGACAGTCGGTTAGTGAAGCTGAAGGGTTAATAAGGTGTTTCTCTGTAGTTGACTGTGTCCTGATAATGAGAGGAACAGGAAGAGAGGAGATCTATTAATAGGATATATACCTGTGGAATTACATTATAATTATACCAGTGGAAGTGACTGTTGGGAGTGTGTGTGTGTGTGTGTGTGTGTGTGTGTGTGTGTGTGTGTGTGTGGTGCATATGGTAAAACACTCTGCAGGTCTGCTGTTAGTCACACTCCCGCGTCTCAAATTGAATTAGCGTTGACAGCACACAGCGCCCGCCGCGTGTATGTGTGTGTGTGCACTGGGGGCACTAGCTGTTGGCAAGCTGTCCGTGTGTGTGTGTGTGTGTGTGTGTGTGTGTGTGTGTGTGTGTGTGTGAAACAGAAGAGAAAGAGGGCCTTCCCTCCCTGAAATCAATTAAGCGAGTATAGGTTTGTAGTTGTGGGGGTGAGGGGGGCACATCCTGTAGAGGGCAGCCCAGACAGACAGCACCATCTGGGGCAGCAGGCGGGTCGACCCTGGCTTGAAACATGAAAGAAGCGGGGCAGGGAGAAGAGGAGAGGAGAGTACAGGCCAGCGTTAAATCACTCTTTTCTCTCCACCCCGTACCCTCACCCCAGCCCCTCGTCTGCCATCCGATACATCAGCCACGGAGCATCATTCTCACTCAATCACTCTCCATCTCTTTCCGTATTCTCCCTCTCTGTGCTGTATCTGTCCCAAGAGTGATAACCTGTCATACACAGGAAGCAAAAAGAGGTAAGAACGATCTATCCCTCTGTCAGAGATAGGGGCAAAGAGGAAAAGAATATCTCACATCTCTTGTTCCATAAGGGTTGATTTATAGGTCCATATTAACTTAAACCAATGCCAGAGTGCCTCTCTCTCTCTCACACACACACACACATGCACCTGTAGAGTGCCCCTCAGGTCCATCAGACAGAGGAAGGAATTAGCACACACACTCTCCTTCAGGGGGAGGGGGTGGCCCCGTGTGATGGACAGCCGGGGTCAGAGTGTGCCTTGTGTTTGTTGGTCGTGAGCTGAGTGCTGACAGGCTTCTTCCAGCCACCCGGCACTCAAACACACAGCTCCATTGATGACTAAACAATCAGCCGAGCAAGAAAGGGTGAAGAAAGTGGATTACATTAAGAGGCCTCGGTAAAACATGATCGCTCATCTGACTTTTAGGTTAAACTCATGGTGGGTTTAGCGTATACAGGAGCAGTGATGGAAGAAGTAATCAGATCATTTAATGAGGGAAAAATAGGATCACCACAATACAAGTATATATACAAGTATATATTATATCATCAGACTATTACCACGGATGTATTAACATGTAAATAGTATTCAAAGAGTTGCTAGTTTGACATATTTTACATAATGTTCAATGATAACTATGCATCCGATTTTATATATTCACTATATGTTTTAAAATATAATAATAAGTAATAGCAGGAAGGAAAAGTGGCAAGAAAACATTGTAGAAATATTCGGATATTATGGAGCCATTTTATGATTTTTTCTTTAGCTGTTTATTTCCTTTAAAAAAACAAGTCCCCGTCTACTTCAGTTGTTCAGGAGAATGCTGCAAAACCGTTTTGCTGTGAAGCTCGAGAACTTGACCCGACTTTTCATCGGCATGAAGGTGAGAGGATAACGTCTGAATTTAAATTTTTTGGTGAACTTTTACTTTAAGCTATATACACCATTTAAAAACCCATTGTATTACATCAAAATGTCACACAACGTGAAAACAAGGGCGTTTTTCTGTCAAGCTGACATGAAAAAAAGTAAAAGTATTCATAATGCAGTGCCCCCAGTGTCAGTTTTATATAATTGGATTATTACTGATGCATTGACATGTAAGCAGTACTTTAATATTGTGTAACTGATTTATATCCTTTTGGTGGTTTAGCCTTCAACCAGTGCTTCGTATTTTGTAAACCAATCATATGTGTTGTATGTTAAATCAAATAAAAGTAGTGTGAGTAAGAAGTGTGCACAGATCAGCCACGCGTCACTGAGTGTTTACTTCCGAATGAGTGAGTAAAGGTGAAAACAGAGTGGTGAGGTGTGAGGCAAAGTGCAAGAGCTGTTTGAGTCATTAACACGTTCTCTGATAATGGCATGAGTGTGAGGCCCAGAGGAAACTTCAAAACACACACACACACACACACACACACACACACACACACTCACAAACATGCAGGCCAGGTGCCAGGCCACATGTTAAAGCAGTTTGTCCTCCACTCACCTAACCTCTGCTCCTGTAAGACAGAGGCCTGTCAGGGAGCACATGCCGATGCAATGCCCCCGTGACCCGTGTCTGCACACACTTGTGGCCAAGCAGTATGCACACACACACACACACACCCACACACACACACACACACGCACACACACACACACACACACACACACACACACATAGAAATGAACATGCAAATCCACAGAGGCTCCTGGTTCTGTCATCACTCCTGTGATCTAATGCTTGGAGACCTCTGATCACAGCAGAAGAGGATCCCACAGTCTTGGCCCACGTTTAAAACAAACTTGTCGGTGTTTCCAGTAAAGAGGATGTCTTTGAGACAAAAAGAAGAGGAGACCATGGTGGGCAGACGAGAGGAGAGGAATTTCACTATCCCTGAGGCAAATAGTTGAAGCAGCGTATGCCTGCTTGATAGGGCAGTAGAAGAGCGCTTAATAACTGTTAAACTGCCCTCGCTTTTCACATTACTCACTCAGTGTAATTCAATTTCAGCCACAGCTGGTTTCACTTTCAACTTTACAGCTGAGCTCAGTCACGTCCCATAATCTGACCTGATAAATAACCAGCTTTTATTGAGTTTGCAGAGAAAATAGCGTCCAGTATAAACCTTCACAGGAGACTCGCTGAGCCAAATACGAGTGAAGGCTGGAGGGCACAAAGCTGACAGAGGACCGTGTGTGTGTGTGTGTAGGTGTGTGTGCATCGGTGAGCGAGTGTATGGCTGCTATTATTAGGAGATAACTGACGCATGTGTGTTTGTGTGGTGTGTGTGCCGTGTATGTTAATCTAATGAAGACAGCGTATATTTACACGTCCCGACTCTCTGCCGAGCGTTTCTCCTGTTTCAGGATGCTATTTCACATGATTGGAAACAAATGACTTCAGGCTCAGGTTTCTCTCCCTTTACTGCCTGTCAATCACTCTGGAGCGGCCCAGAAACTTCCCTCGCTGTGTTATTACACAGTCGAATCAGCACAGTTCCATGTTGTTTCAGCCACCACCTTCAAGAGGATTATGTTGACACATTATCAAGCAAATTAACGATGTGGGGGGACGGACAGCGTGGTTAATCATCGACAGGCTGATAAAAGGTTAACTCAACAGTGGTTTTCAACCATCTTTGGGGTCTAACGAATTCGAAACAATCGTGAAGCTTCATAAGACAAGTAAGACCGGTATTAAAGGAGCAAATATAAGCTTTTACAAACTAGATTTTCAAGATAAGCAGTGTAAAGAAATTCGAAAGGCGTTTGATAGGCTACTCGCTTTCTTTTCCAAAAGTTGTTCCTGATTTTTGAAGCTTCAGCCAGTTAGCTTAGCCTAGCATAACAATTGGAAAAGGGGAAACAGCTTACTCCGTCCAGCAAAATAAGGAACCACCAAGCACACGTTAAAGCGTTAAAATATAGGAGGTTACTGCAGCTAGCAAAGAAATAGCCTGCCATGTAGCACATTTAAGTTTAGTTTTTTGTGTATGAATTAAACAAATTAGTTATGTATCTTGTTTTTATCCAATATCTTTGAGAAAACAGGGAGGATCTTTCATCAAGGCGCTGTGTTTGATAGCCACACGTGGGTAAAGCAAGAGCATTTCACATTTAGCACGCTGTGCAGACTGTTGCAGTAAGCTAGCATCAGCCATTTTTCCACAACAAAAAAAGCCATGTAGTCTTACAAAAACAGCATGCTATTTTACAATACAAATAACCAAGGCAAAGCATATGTTACGAGCTAAGGGACAGATAAGAAATGCACATTTTTTTTAGTAGACATTAACTAGACTACTTCTAAGCATTGCTAACGTGTCCCACATTGTCGCACACAAACGTAGCCTTTGTCCCACATTTAGTTTGTTTGTAGCGTGTTATTTGGAGAGCTTTAAAAGTGCTGGTAGCTGGATTTTTCTTAAGACAGAGCCAGGCCATCTTAGGTTAAGCTAGCCAGCAGCCAGTTAGCTTAACTAGTTTCATAGCTAGGTAAAAGATATTTCCCATAATGTCAAACTATTTCTTTTACAAAATATACTTTTTAAAGGGGCTCTGTGGGACTTCCGTGTTGTGCTTAGTTTATGTTAGCAGACTCCATTGATCAACTAACGTTAGCTACTGCATCTCTGTTAGCGGGGCGGAGAGAGGCACCGAGACGAGGTACTCGAGAAAGTGAATAAAGTCTTTTGGACTGTCGCGGAAAAAACAATCCGAGTCCTTCACAAAGAAATCCAAAGTCCAGCGGCATTAAACAACTTCATCAAAGGCCAATAAAAAAGTGGTACATACATGTAAATTGCTATAAATTGTCACATAGAGCCACTATAAATTGAGTAGCAAATATATATACATGCACACACACACACACACACATACATATATATATATGTATATATATATATATATATATATATGCTAATCAAAAGTTATTTACTGCAATAAGGAAATATTTGCAATAAGGAATAGCAGTATAAAGACACTAATGATAAGAGGTGCTCCTGTGGTCTTTTATGTAAAGTGTGTTACTCTGTTGGAGAGCAGCAGGTGCAGAGTTCAGCTCTCCTGGTATGAAAGCAATTTGTCTAATTGAAAGATCAGGAATTAGTCTGGAGTTTAAAATGATTGTGCCACACAGCCAAACATGGAAATGACAGACAGTATCAAATAACCAGCACAGATTAGGCCTGCCTGCAGACAAAGGGCAGGCTGTCTGATAGCAGCGCACCTGACCACGCGCCCAAACACGGGCCATCCCCTGCCCGAGTCTCTCAATTAACTCCTTCCTGCTATTTCCACGTCCAGCGCGCATTAGCTCACTGCCATGCTCGGCCATGACAAGTAAATTGCTGTTTGGTTATGACCGTTTGTCGGGAAACGGGCCATTTCCCCCGCTTTGCCTAAACCGCTGCTTTCTGCTGAGAGGGAGATGAGGGAGGGAGGGATGGTGCAGGGTTTTGAGTCTGAAATGAAGGCAGGAATTATCACATCAGCGGCTGAACGGGCGTGCCCCCGTTGGTAAGGACAAAAAAACACAGCATTATGTCGGCCCACAGGAGTGAGAGGTTTTCATTCGGGCACACTAGAGTTTACTTCTCTGAAAACCTTCCACATGTCTTCACACAGCAGTATTGATTTACTGTTGATCCTGGAACAATGTTACAACAATGACTACAGTAATGATGGCACGGCTGCTTTAAGCATACTTTGGAGGGAGCCTTATTCCGGCCTCGTTATAAACTGTAAAGGCCTGTTTAGAGTAACTCTTTCACCCCCATGCGTCTTTGATTAGTCCTGTTATTGGTAATAAAGTACAGGAATGGAAACTCAGCTGTTGTTCTTCCTCTAAAATCACAGAGACCTGATGAGCTCATGTTATTAGTCAGGGGTGGCCGAGCCCGAGTTTAGAGCCTCGAAGAACACAAAACACACTTTGGTTCAACGTTCTATAATTACAGCATAATATCCGTTGTATCGCAAGAAACACTCGAGCGCTTCAAAGGGGAGTTTTGCAGAATATCTTATTTTAAATCACTTCTGTTGCACATTAGCACGTATGTGTTTCTGTTTAACATTGAAATACACCTCCTATTCACGTGAATACAACTGGAAAACGTGGAAAAGGTTTCCTTTTGCACTTGGTTTATACCAGGGATGCCCAAACATTTCCCTCTGGAAAACTGCAACTTAATGGTGAGACGTGAGCCAATTTAAAACACCTATTATATATACTGTATAATTCCTAATAAATCCTAATTTCCCTTAATTGACTGACTTCTGACTTAACTGACTGGGATTATGAGAAATAATAATTTATATATATATATATATATATATATATATATATATATATCATAATCCCAGTCAACAACATAAAGGGATATATATCAAATATTTAAAGCATTTTACTTCACAAAGAATAAAGCGGCATAAACATTAACATATTCTTTAGTGAACTTTAATTTCTTTTTTGCTAGAAACATCTGGCGGGCCAAATTGAACCATACAGGGGGCCAAAAATTGGACCATGGGCCCCACTTTGGGCAGCCCTGGTTTCTACACAGTGTACGTATGGAAAAAAAACATTTGAGCGCTGGTGTATGATCTGAACAAAAAATATGAAAAATACTTTAATGGTCAGTTTAACAGTCATTCTCATGTTATATTACATACCTCAGGTCCTATTGCTGGTGCTCTTTGGTAGTAAGTAGTTAAGGCAGAAACGTGTTCCTGCTGTACACAAATCGTGCTTTCTGTCCCGAATAAAAATCTGCATCCTGTCTACATTTTCTCTTCACTGCAACGTCAGGCTTTCTGGAGCAGCTCGTGATCTGCTTCAGGTTTAGTTTAAGTGCTGGTAAATCCAACACAACCGTACAAAACAGTTTTTAAATACAAAGAAAAGTCCCCACAGACTCAGTTCTGTTTTTATTGCTCCGCTGAGAGAGTCAGCCCTCTCTGTTTTGTTGCAATAAGCTTTTGGCTTGTTACACTCAATGGGCCGGAGCCTAAACGTGCGGTCCAGCTGTCAGAGGCAGTGGTTGGTGGTCGGGTGCCACGGAGACTGGCGCAGCAGACAGTCTGTGGTGTCTTCGGCTAGTTTGGCGTGCCGGGAAATAGCTGTGAGTTGGGGGCTCAGGGGGAAGCTGTAGCGGTAGAGACAGTAGGGGCCCGTAGTGTCGGAGAGATGAGGGAAGAGAGACGGCCCCTGAGGGCTGAGGGGGCCGTGGAGGGGGAGGAGGCAGGAGGAGCTCCCCAGAGACCCGTGTAAACATGGGTCCCTACAGTGAGGAGGCTTCTTCGCCTGCAGCGCTGAGAGGAGTGGGAAGTCTGTCAGCGGGGACAGCGGGGGAAGGCCTCTCAGTCGGTCTGCTCCCAGGGAGGAGAAGGCTCTGCTGGGCAGCGGGGAGCTGGGCGATGTGGCGGAGGCCTTGCCGTAGAGAGGAAGAGCGAGGGTGTGGAGGGCGGCGTCCTGGCAGGAGAGCGGCGAGAAGGAGAACGGCGGGAGGGATGAAGAGGAGGAGAGAGGGAGGAGAGTCTTCACACTGCTGGTCGGCGACCCTGAGCCTCCTGTTGAAAAAGACGTCAGCCTTGAACGACAAAGATAAAAACAGGCTGGATTTGAGAGGTAATAGGAGCTGAAGTACCTTGGAGCTGTATGGTGAAAGGCTTGAAGTCTAAGCTGAGAGGGCCTCTCCAGGGATACGACTCCAACAAGCCGTCCAACACTCCCCTACACACACAAACACACACAAATATACTGTAAAATGTTATTCCAGGTATTTAAATATTAGTCCTGAGAGGTGTGAAATTCTGCACTCCACAGTTCGACTTCATTTGAAGGTTTTATGTGGTGTCACATGTCAGTGGTTGAACCTTAAATCCCTCTTGGGTCCTTTAGTGTGGATGTTTGGTGAGGTTTTCCGTACCTATTCCTTCCTGGATCTCTGAAGCCCTTGGCGAACGGGTTCCTGTCGATCTTCAGTTTTGTGATCTTGCCAGAGAGAGAGAGAGAGAGAGAGAGAGAGAGAGAGAGACAGACATGGGTTAGAGTCAGAGTGGACGTGTCAACCTGTGATGTGTTAAGCTAACAATGAGCTCAGCTTTACGACAGCACGGAGAGCCGGCAGAGCTCTCCCACAGGGACTGCATCTCCCAGCAGCACCCAGGGCGATGGGCCATGTCAAACAGGGCTCTTGGAGGTCGTGCAGTTTTATTTGGTGCTTTAACGGGCTGTGGACTCCAGCAGTGGGCCCAGTCACAGCTCGTTATTGAGTTTCTGTAATAATACATTCGCTGATCGTAAAATGAGCCTTGATGAAAAGAGCTGGCAGTCCCCGCGGACGGCTCCGTTACTGGAGAAATGGTAGCCAACAGCGGGGTCAGCTCCCCTGCACGGGAACACACACACCAGCTCAGAGAAACCGGCCCGGCAGAGAATCAGGACGCTGCAATGTGTGATCTTGCTGAGACTATCACGATGTTCACATTAAAACATTTTCACGTGACAGAAAGCAGGCCTCTTACTGTAAGAAGTAAGACATTGAGAAGTCTTGAAATTTGCTCTCTTAATATTTCTTTGAAACATCAAATAACCAAAGATTTTACAGGTGATATATTGTATTCTTGCATTTAATAAAATGCAACAGTTTCTAAACCCTCTCGGTCAAATCCTGTGTTTGTGATGAAGTATTTTACTGTTCCCCAGGACGGATAAAGGTTTCTACCTGTTGATTCTGATAGGCTGTGACTGTGGTGAACTCCGTTTCTGGGAAGGAGAAGCTGTGCACTCCTTCAGCAGGCAGCGACTGGATCTGGGACAAGTCCATCCGAGGGTCATGCCGGATGATGTGCACACGTGGCTTGTACTTATGCATCGACTGAAGGATTATCTGGATGAAGGGTTGATGAAGATGGATGAGGTTTAACATTTCATAAATTGAACCACAGTTTTATTATTATCTTCAAGTTGAACTGCAGAGGAACATTCAGGGCTGCAACTAATGTTAAATGTAACTATGAATAAGTCTGAAGATTATCTGTTTTAATTAACCGATTCATCTTTTTGTTTGTGAAATGTCAGACAATAATGAAACATATTCATTACAATTTCCTAAACCCAGAGGGGACATCATCAAACTCCTTTTTTTTAATCCAAAACCCAAAGATATCCAGTTTACTGTAACATGAGACAGAGAAGCAGAAAATCTTCATAGATGAGAAGCTGGAATCATGAACATTTAAACCAAAAACAAACAAAACAAACTAAATAAAAACTGAGAATGTACAGTATCTCCGCCAAGGCCCAACAGCTCCCTTTAATTCAAACAAGCCTAATCCAATATCAGACTTAACCCATAACTGCTCAACTACAATTTAAGATCACCAGATCTACGATCCACATCAAACTGTACTCACTCATAGATACCAGTGACACAGACATGCCTGATTTTTAAATGCAGTATTCCCTGTGAAAATAATGAAAATGTTGAAAAATGTCCTATCTCAACATATAAAGAAAGTAAGAAAAAAAAGCTCCTGGATCCGTCTGTTTTGCCGGATCCTGACCAAAAGTTATTGGGGTCTATTCTGGGCCGAGACTCATCCGTCATCCAAGTTTGGTAGAAATACGCTGTGTATTTTTTGTGTAGTCCTGCTCACAAACCAACCAACAAACAAACAAACAGATACAAACGAAGTTGCCATTAATTTTTTTCGTCACGTTGTAACTAATTGTTTAATCGACAATTTTTTAAAGCTCTACAGTCAACAGCTAGTTGCCCAGTAGTTTTAAGGATATTGATAAAATGTCAATTATCAAAACATTTTGAAAAATAAATATGTAAAAACATGGTGTAAAATGCAAATAATTTCAGTTACATAAAGAACTACAGTAGGTGATATTTTTTAATATAAGTAAGTAAATTAAGGTAATAATATGATAGAAGGAAATATTATATACAGCACATAAGGCTTCTTAATCCATGAAAACACAATATTACATTGAAAAACAGTTTTATATTTCATCACATACATGAAACTAAAATATTTACCTCAAATGTGCCATTTAACAAATAAAGCTAACAAAACCTCAAATTAATTTAGTGTCATACAATATTTATTAACTAACCAATTGTTGAAAATTGACATCATTTTAATTTTGAGATCTCAAAAAAAATAAACGATCATGTTTGCTTGAAGGGGCTCAACTCTGCTAAAAGAAACTCATCTGAGCTCCTCCCAAAATGTTATTTTGCAGTTTATAGTGTAGCTTTTGCTGTTTGTCTATATTATTGTTATTATTATTATTATTATTATTATTATTATTATTATTATCATTTTGCATATAATCCTTGAAATAAAGAGCTAAAGCGAAATGAACAATTTGACTGCTGTTGAGTTGTTGTTGTTGTTTGTTTGTGTTTTGTTGTTATTTTTTTACGGGTTAAGGCAGAAGCCAATGAAAAATCTACACGTAATAAGAAAACATAAAGTTTCACAAGAGAAGGCAGCTTTTTCTCTAAACCAAACACAACAGCTCGACCGCCAAATTGAAGCCAAACAACAGAATCCATCAGCTTCAGAAAAGGTAACAATCATCACTTTTCCACTTGTGTTTGAAAACTCAAACTCCTGCTTCTACAAACTCCCGAGGAGGCAAAGTTCGGTTCTTAACTGACCACAACAACAGGAGAGACTTTTGTTACTGAGCAGAGAAGGTTCAGCTGTGGTGCAAAAGCAATTTCTCCATTCCCTCATCGTCCGCCAGAATAATGAATCGTCCAAACACACACTGTGGTTTTATAAACACGAGGATCAAGTGAAAAGCCTCCTGTAGCCTCCCCAGTCACCACATCTGTCACATCTGCACATCACTGAACCTTTACAGGAAGTGCTCGAGCTGAGAGGGATTTCCACTTCCTCTCTCCCTCAAACACGTGCAGACTTCCTAAATATTGTGCGTGTGATATTCAACATGTGTGGGACAGAAATCAGAGCAGGACTGAAGCTGCCAGTGAAACACTGACAGTCACACTTAGAGAAATATAGAAATATTTCCATCTTTAACCAGAGGAAGCTGCGCATGCTCAGATGGGTTACCTACATGTCCCTTATCGTCCATCTCGTTGTTGGTGAGCTTGACGCGGTCGAAGCTGATGACCTGACGCATCCACGTCTCTCCTGCGCACGGCGAGTCCGGGTGCACGTAGAGCCGCGGAGAGATGCACGAGTGGTCCGTGTTTCCCGCCACCATCCACTGCGAGCTGTGGTACACGTACCTGCAGGGAGCGTGTGCACGGAAGTAAATAAACCAATAGGAAAATAATGAGTTTGATCCATTTATTACGCACACACACACCTGTAGCGTTTGGAGTCCACTGGCATGACGTCCATGGCAACGTAATACTGCTGGCACGGGTCAAGATTGCGCACTTTGACGCGCACAGATGGAAACATCCTCCTGAAGAGACGAGAGAAGAGTCATTTCCGAATTAAATATATCTTCAGTCTTTCTTAAAGCAGGTATAGAGATGGATTTCACATCCCAGCACCGCGCAGACAGGAGACCGGCAGCAACAACACGAGGCAGAAACTTTCCTCCTGCAGCGGCCAAGTTCAGAGGAAAGTTCAGGGACCTCGAGGGGCCACGAGGGCATCTTCACAGCCGAGATTTATAGCGAGTGTTCCCCGTAATTGAATAAACGGAACTTAGATTTCAGCAAGTGGTTATGTCCCAATAACTCATTTCTGGGAAAGAGGAGGAAAGAGAGGAAGACGCACACGGCTACCTATCAAACTCCTCTGAAAGGAAGACAAAGTTCATTTAATGGACCGTGAACATCTCTGTCAGAGGTTTAGTTCTGTAAGTGATCGTCCCGGATCATATAAAATAATATGACTGAGTCAGACAACATTTAATTACTTCCTAAGTTTGACTCAAACCTATAAATCGGCCTCAGGCGCATTGTTTATTATTATATTTATTATTTTAACAAAAACGCACAGACCATGAAAATAAAATTGTATTCCTACGCACGAGTCTAATCATAAACAAATATAACACACGCAAAAACACAGTTTCTAGTAGTCCATCATCCATTAACCGCTAACGTTCACCTCATTTGTTTATTAAATGTAAAAGTGACCGTTTTACACCTGATAACGCGCACCTGTGGCCGCGCGACGGTTCATGTAAATGTCACGACACTGATAGTGACCACTCCAGCTCGTTTTACATTCATATCAGACACTTCAACGAGGAAACGAGCGTGTAATTGTAACGGATTAGAAACGAAAGAGCCTGCTCGGACGATTTATTTTGAAAGTCTTCCTCGTTGAAACAGCGAGGCCCGGCCTGCAGAGTTCAGTGTGTGCGTTTGTTTCTGGGATTAAACTGAATATTTGTAACACTTTTGTTCATCGTATCCGGAGAAATGATCGAGATTTATTTTCTTAAATCTTAAATCTCTACAGGACTTTTATTTTCTTCTCGTTTTTAATCTTAATTCAGAGCTGAGTTAATATGATCATGACTAGACGCAGTACTTTTGATAACAAGTTTCTAATTTTGCAGTCCTGTCTGAACTCTTCTCGTACCTGCCGGCTTTAGTGATGATCATCTCGGTGCCGATCTCATAGAACCTCTTCCACAGCTCGGAGCCCTGCAGCTCGACACGGACCTCTCTGTCCGGCCGGCAGTCCCTCTCCTTCGGCTTGTCCTCCTCCCCGCTGGGGTTCGCCTCCTCTCCCCCGGATCCGACCGTCTGTCTGACCGGCTCACAGGAAGCGTCCTCCGTCCTCCTCCGCGTTGAACCTGCTTTCTTCATCTGGCTGACTGGATGTTCGTTCAGGCCTGTGAAGGGAGCAAAGACAGGGAGGAGAGAAGCATGTAGTACTTGCAACCATGCAAAATACGTTAGCTGCAACTTAAAGAAGCTATACTGTAGATCGGGGCTGCCCAACGTGGGGCCTGCGGGCTGAAGTTGGCCTATCAAGGTTCGATTTGCCCGCCAGGCTTTTCTTTAAAATAATAATACTAATCATTTAAACGTTGTCTTTTATTTTTGTGATGTTCTTTAAATATAAAGGATTACTAATCCTCAATTATTGGTTATAATCTGAGCACAATGGATAGAGAGACACTTCAGGAAGTCAGTCATCTCAGGGGCCTTGGGATCCTGGTACTATGTTGCATCTTAACAATTCAATATAATGGGTGTTTGTGTTTTCCACCACGAAGTTTTAGTTGTGTCCCTCCAAAGTAAAACAGCTTGGGCACCCCGTTTTAAGAAAAAGGAACACGCAGAATGTTGCTCCAGTTTTCTTTTAACATAAAGAATATTTGCAAAACTTTCCCCCCTCGAAGATCATTTTATTTGATCATTTTGTTTTTTAACTCATAGAAAATAAAGAGAAAGTAAATTGTGAGACTGTAATAAATGGATGAAATATGCGTCTAATAAAGCACAATATCTCCCAAACTGCCGACTGCGTGGTGGGTTACGTTGTGCCATTCGTGCGTAAAAGGCGCGTATAAACAATAAGCTGTTATCCAAAATCCATCCATCCATTTGCCTCACCGGTGAAGATGCTCGTATCGCTGTCGGTGTCCGCAGCTGAACTTGACTCCTCCGACACCTTCATCCTCTTACAGGGTTTCCCGACCAGCGCCTCCACCGAAAACGCGTGAGCCCGAGAACTCAGACCCTGCATCGTTGCTAAAGATCCCGTCTTTCTGCGCTCTGAACTGAACTTTGACTTTGTCCCGCGCAAGATTCAGTGCCCGAGCTCATTCAGCGCAGAAGCAACAGCAACAGCAGCAGCAGCAGCAGCGGCAGCACCTCAGGGAGCCCCTCTTCTCTCACGGCGGCTCCTTGACGCTGCGTAATTGATCCGGTTCGTTCCCATGTGTTCTCCGAGATGCGCGTCCTCATCCAAAATCCTTGATTATTGGCACGCCTCTCCTCCTCGCAACAATATCTCCCCCTCTCTCCCACTTTTTTTTTCTGTGTCTCCCCTTTTGCTGTCTGTCTCACAGTGGGCTTGTTCTTTTGGTTCCACTCTGCGCGTCACGGGGAGAGAGGGAGGGAAGAGCGCGGCGTGTATTCCTCCACATGGGCCTGCGCTGCAAAAAATATCCATGCTCATATTCATGTCGGCCTCACATCTTAACTTCCTGAGACAAATGAGAAATACATGCTGCTGCAAAAGTGAAATTAAAAGCTATTTTGTTGTCTAAAGCAATCCTTTTTTTTTAAAATCTTTCCTTTTGGAACCACTTTGATACAGAATGAGGCAGATTACTCTGTCAGTTTCAGCAGGTGTAGTCAGATTAAAGAGAGCGCGTAAATTCAATTTAACTGCAAGAAAGTAGTTCGATTTTTCGATTAATTGCCATGTTCCTATAAATTGAATAAAAATAATGACACACTGAGCAGCAGATATTTTTTGCAGTGTTCACTCTGGCCTTTGAGCATCCAGGACAGCCAGCAGCAGCATCTTTACGCGCGCTGACACTGTGAAACGATGACGCAGAACTGTCAAATCTGGATTATATTTTAGGTTTCTGGGATTTTTTGGAGTTTATAACGCAGGTTCAGCGGATTTAAAATTATCATTCAGAATGATAACAAAGAAAATGACACGAAGCACCGTCTCCAATGTGATTTACCTCAAATTCGTGCAGCACATTTCCTCTCATTTTCGAGCCCAAGCAAACTTTTTAATTGACCTTCGTTTTATTCCCAGGTTGGACATCCGATAGATAAATAGAATGAACATTTGAGAGCAGCGGAGGCGGAGCGCATAGGCCCAAATATTTAAGTCTTTTAATTCGGACCATCTGGGAGCTGAAATATCTCCACGAAGCTCTCTGCGCGTCTGCTGAAACTAACATTTCCTATATTCATTTGCAGGCTTTCCTTAAAGCGCTCTCTTGTCTCCCGTCCCTCCGGTATAGAAGTGGGATTTTTCTTTCATTTCTTTTTTTTTTTTTTCTCGTCTTTGCGGTGCCCGGTGATAGTGTGCGCCAGTCTGGTTCTCATAAGTGCGGAGATCAGATGGAGTTCGGCGCACAGGGGGGAAACTGGGCCGTAATGACAGCTCGGGATTATTACATTACTGCTCGACATGAAATAGATCCGCTTTACACAAATAAAAGTCAGCGAAGGCTCTATTTAAAATGTTTTTTAATCACATGATATAATTGCAGTGAGGAGAAAACAAATG
Organism: Pagrus pagrus; assembly: GCF_965226575.1. Classification (NCBI taxonomy): domain Eukaryota; kingdom Metazoa; phylum Chordata; class Actinopteri; order Spariformes; family Sparidae; genus Pagrus; species Pagrus pagrus. Next base: position 15,979,463 of record NC_140189.1, on the reverse strand, counting down.
AGGGCTGTGTTTACGGCACGGTTGGTTTGCTTGCTGATGGAAATCTCTGACAACAGCCGGGAAATGGAGAACTATGACCAACCGGAATCACATGCTCTCTGTCATCATAACCTGTTTCAGGCCTGCGGCTTGGATTTATGTTTACTCTTTCCTTACTTGTCCTTTTCTTTCATTCAACGCTGTAACAGAAGTGCATCCCGGGCCCGCGGCCTGGAGGCGGCTGTCTGCTCCTGAGCGCGCAGCCCTGTGCAGTTTCCTCCCCAGTCAAGTCTGAGAGATTATTTTCCATGTTGTCTTCAGCAGTCAGCTCATAAATCTTCGTCATGGGATTACGGGATGTCAGCCGAGTGATGACGGGCGTGCAGGCGAGGTGATGCCTGGAAACAGGAAGCTGCTCCTCGTTGTTTGATTCTTAATCCAGCGCCAATCTGCGTTCGTCCCGTTCAGGGATGTTTGGCACACGTGTTTCCTCTTATTAAGCGCAATATGCGCGCGCTCGGCGGAAGCAAGAGACTCAAATCCAATTTGGCGCGGGCCTCAGGTTTCCGTTAATGCGGAAGTTTGATCAGCAGTCAGGCCTTCAGGCCGCTCGCATGGTGTTGATTTGCGTGTCCACCGCCTGATTAATACTCATTGGTGAATAATTGGTTTGCAGGTGGGGCTCAGTGGTAGGCCTTGTTATAACGCAGCACATTCATCATGAAGGTAACTTACACTTCAGTGGCTAAAAGGCATTTGCTGTTCAGATTTTTTTTTTCTATTTCAACACAAACGCTTTGTTTTATTCCCACGTTTCACTGACTGACACCTAAAGGCGCAATATGTAAGTGTTTTAGTTCAAAGCATTTGAAAAATGAACTAAAATTAGAAACAGAACGTGAAAAAATAACAGTTTTGACTTATGTAGCCTAATGTGTGACTGACATATGTACTGAAGTTAGCATGCTAACCAGCTAGCCCTGTTGTACCGTCAGCTCTCCCCCTGTGTGGAGAAGCAGAGCATTGTACTGCTAATTAAACGGCACCTACAGCAGGACGTATTTTATCCACCTAAAAGAGGCACACCTAAAAAAAAATATATCCGTTTAACTGTGTGCTATATTGTGAACATTTTTGCCGCTGAAAGTCTGAACCAAATAGCTTATCAGCGCAGTAATGCAGTGTGCGGCAGGCACAGCTGCACTTGCGCGTAGGAATACAGATGTTGTGCGGTTGAGGGAATGTAGTCTCAAAGGAAAGGGCTGTCTGATGGCAATGTAAAGCGCCAAAAACTTCCAAAATATAACACACACTTAACTGGATGTATATATTTATTTAGGTGTCTTCTTTTAGGTGGATAAAATACGTCCTGCTGTCACTCCCCCAATGCTCTGAGCTCCCAGTATGGACGGAGTAAGCTAATACGCCCGCTAGCTGCAACTGAGCTTACTAGCTAATGGCGGCTAGAGTTAGCAGCAGTAAGCAGTTATTCTGGTGATGTGCTGCCCACTTTTTGTTCGTGTAAATTCAACAGGTGACACATTTTTACATATTGCACCTTTAAACTGAAGTATGTGTGTGTGTGTGTGTGTGTGTGTGTGTGTGTGTGTGTGTGTAGTTGACGGCTTGGTGCCCAAAAAGTAATCATGACCAGCCTCACACTCTGCTAGACGTCTGTCTGTACTCTGTACTGTATATGTGCACATGCTCACAAATTAATGTGTGTGTGTGTGTGTGTGTGTGTGTGTGTGTGTGTGTGTGTGTGTGTGTGTGTGTGTGAGTGTTTATAAACAGGCCTGTCTGTCTGTTGCTCAGTGCTGAGTGGATGTGACGGGGCCCCCTGATGGTTTGTTTTGAGTTGGATCCTGATGCTGAGCAGTGAGAATGTGTGTGTGTGTGTGTGTGTGTGTGTGTGTGAGAGAGAGAGAGAGAGAGAGAGAGAGAGAGAGAGAGAGAGGGTTATTCTGGGCATGGGCTGCTGCAGCGGATGCCCACACACTGCCAAACGTCAAACTTCCACCAGCCGTCCGCCGTGACATATGTGGAGTGTTTGAATATAGAACGCTGTACACACTTAGTGTGTCGTGGCGCTAATGGGATGTGAGTCCTCTGTGCTGGACCTGAGTGAAGCCTCACCTGTCATGTGCTAATTGTTTCCAATGCTAGTTGCATAAATTAGATCTGGAAAACCTCCTCTTCAGTGAGAAATTCTAGTAGTGCACGGGCTGTTTGTTATTTGCACGTGTTGTTACTTTCTACCATTTCTACTTTAAAGACTACTCCTACTTTAGACTGTGCCAAAACATCCACATCTGCTGAGACAAAGAAGGAGATGAGAGCAGAAACAGAACAAAGTCAATCAGTCAGAGCTTTTTACAACATGGCCCATTACAGAGTGACAAATTCCTTCGACCCTGACATGTCATCAGCTCCGTGGTGTGTGTGTGGATGTGTGTTTGCATAGTGTCACATCTGCTCCTCATAACCCTTTTCTTGTCCCTCTCTCGGGGGTACAGCTGTCTGAGGTCCAGAGTGTCTCTCAGCCTGTCGGGTCCCTGCAGGGAACCTCTCTGTGAGTCTGCTCATGGCTTCTCCAGCAGCTCTACTGGAAGAGCCAACGTGTCGCTGATCACATCCTTCTCTGCCTCGTGTTTTCATCTTGCCCCTTGATTTGCTGTTGAGAAGCCTCCAAATTCTCTCTTCCAATCAGCTGTTTCTGAGAAAAATGGATGTTTATGTGTGTTTAATCTGATTTGGCTGCTGATGACAGAGAGGAAAATCTCACCCTGAGGACCTCGTGAGAGACGAGTTTCAGCTGGCTGCTGCTACGATCTGTTTTACCAACATACGCTGCTTTATCACCGCCCTCCTCTTAATAACAATCAATATAATTAAATGTACAGTATCTGTCATACGGCATCTAGGGACACTGAAAGTGGAGGTCGGCGAACTGCAGGGCGCCGCAGGAGTGAAACCTAAGACTCGGAAACGTTTACCTCGTCTCATGGTCAGTGGTTTTTTGAATGGGTTTTTGGTTAGGTGCCTGAAATAAGTCTGTGGTTAACAAAAGAGTAAGTTTTGTTCTGCAACGTAAAATACTCCAGTAAAACCCCTTTAAAAAAGGCAGTTGCTCACAAGCAGCTATGTGAGACAGAGGTTGTGGGGGACATTAAACATTATAACGCCGAAAACTGAGACACACTTTACATCTTTACAGGCCGACTTTAGTTGCAAACCACTTGTACTCTAACTTTACAACTTGTAGACTGATCAATTTATAGAAAACGTATCGTGGTGGTGACAAAGTGTGGTTCGTTTATAGCCTAACGTTAACTTTTCCCTTCTGGAGATTTCATTTACACTTTAAAATCATTAAAGTGACCCTTTGTGAAGATTATCTTCCTGAACAGAACGTTTAGTTTCATAAATGTATGTATATAATCAAATTATCCTAAATCCAGTTGAAAAATCCTGCAGGCTTTTTGTGGAGGGCACCAGGTTGATGCTAACTTCCTGGTTAGCTTCCAAAAATACATCATCCCTGCAGCATTTGCTAGCTAGCTAGCCAACAACTCTATTGTTTATATTGCTGATTCGTAGCTAGATTTGTCGGCTAGATTTTCATTGGCAATGGTGGTTATTTATTTATTGTTAAAGGGCCCCTAGCAGCAGAAATTACATATGGCGCATTTAAGCCTGCAATAAAGAGTAAAGCTGGTGACGCTCTATCTCTTCTTATTTTACACAAACAGGAATTTACCAAAACCAACATTAGATCTACCTTACTCAGACATATTTTCTGTTTCTGTGATATATCTTGTTTCTATAAAACTTTTGAAAGCACGCCGATCACTGACTGACGTGTTCCTCACATAATGGGCATTGTTTACTTTAATTTAATCCCACACACACTTTGCTGCCAGAAATACCAGAGCACCAAACCAGCAGCTGAAAGTTGTCCCCAACAAAAGCACTATTTACTCCTTTTAAAAAGCTAAAAAAAAAAACATTTACATATTTGGTTGCAATCATTGGACTTGGAGCTGAGCGGCACAGACAGGCTTGGAAAGAGTCAGAGAGACTAAGTCTCTGTTGGTTTTGGTTCTTTCGTGGGATTTGCGACTTTATGGATTAAGAATAATATTCAGCTGTTCGGATCAGCTCTCAGATCCCGAGGTAGGCCGGTCCAATGTAAACTGGTTGCTCCTTGTCAGCACTCAGGCAACACATTTCTGGATTAATTGCAGCCATTTTATGACTTGATCCACACTATAATAATACAATAATAAATATGTCATTACTCATTCTGTGCTGCTATCCAGCACCTTTCCTTCCCCTCTGTGCAGCACCTCTGCTCTCGGGGGCTGGCATCACTTGAGGAGCCTGGGCATGAGGCCTGGCACTCCCGCCTCCCCCCCCTGCCCACAGTGTAGGAAGATTTAATGGCTCATGTGCCACGGCATCCAGCCCTTACTGGCTCCCTCTGCCTCAGCCAGGCCGGGTGGGTAAAGGGGGATGGAGGCAGGAGGAAAAGAGGAGAGGAGAGCTTCATCTCTGCCAGAACTCCTCCTCCTCCTCTCGCCACAAGTGTGTTGTGAATTATCTTCTCTCTCTCTTTCTCTCCCTAAGCCTTAAGTTATCCCTTGCTACTCACCCTCTTCCTATTAAACACATATAGATCTTCATCTGTCCACAGCGCTTTCATGAGGCCCGCTGTGAATCCAGCTCCACAGCACAATTCATCTCACTTGTTTGGATAGCTAATTCTTTTTGATGAAAATTGCCTCCTCTCTCTCTCTCTCTCTGTCTTCGATTCTCGCTCTCCCCGACTGCCAGAAACCGTGTGGTTAATGGTTGCGGTAAAAAGAAACAAAAACAGCCGTAATTGATAATGAGAGTCAGACTCTGCATGTGAGGATCGCCTTCTCTGTCCCCTCCGTCTCATCAGCTGAGCTCGGAGTGACAGCTCAGCCAAGCAGGACTCTTCTCAGGAGGATGTCAAGGGATGGAAAACCCATCCACAGGGTGCTAGAGTGCAATTTCCTAATACCGTGAAGTGTAACTAGCACATTATGTCGGGCTGTTTGGATGAAACACTGCACAAACGTGAACCATGCCAGCACTCAAACAAAAACACACTTTCACGTCGTTCGACTGCTTCAGCGCGAGTTTGAAATGTGTTGAAGGCTCCTCACGGCGTTGTAAACATGCATGGCGAGGGGAAGTAGTAATTATTCAGGGGATAACCACGGTTTTGTGCGTGTATGTGGTTGGAGGTTGTTGAGAGACCTCACAGTCACACGTGTCTTTATCTGTTTTTGTCCCACTGAGTGCAATCACTCTGAACACAGATATTTTATTTTTTTTTATCAAAGCCACGCCACAGAGGAGGGGAATTATTTTTAGATTGCCCTGATAAATGAGGGGTTTCATATATCTGGATGTGGTCGAGGGGGGAAGAAGAGTGAAAATGTCGGAGAAAAGGGAGAAAGAGTTGAAAAAAGAAAATCTGGCACAACCACAAAAGCTTTTAAAACAACATGTGAAAAATCTGCAGTTCTTTAACAGTTAGCTTGTCATTTTTATTTGCCTCTTCAGATGGTGGCAGCGGTTGTCTTTCAGGCGGTGCCAGCTGGGATTGGCTGCTGGCTAGAAGGCGCAGGCCTGGCCCCGGGTAGCACTCTTATTATCATCACCACACACTGTAATTCACATGTCAATCATGGCCCGGAGCAGTGCGGGGTTGAGGGGAGAGGGGCTGGTTAGAGGGGGCCGCCGACTAGGGTGATGGGCCGGGCGGGGCGGGGGCTACGCGCTGAATACTTCCAGCAGGCCCTAATCGGACCTTTCATCCCTCATCTCTGCAAAATGAGCCTGGATAGGGGTATGATTGGTTATACAGGGCTGGCCTGATCTGAAGAGGGGGGCTGTGCTGGACTGGCTGCTGTAAGGATCGGAGTGACCTCTGAGGGAGGTTAAACTGTCAAACCTTAGCCAGTCTGTCCTGGCTCGAGTTAGACTCTCGCCGGGGTTGACAGGATGATGAACAGGGCAAAGAATGAGAATAGAGGAAACAGTGTTAATGTAGCAAGAATTCAACGTTTGAACGCTAACAGTGACATAATGAAAATGTCTGTTAAGGCTGGAGAACTGTTGGTCAAGGCAAAGAAACTGTGTCCACTGGAAATGCTTTGGTTTGAACGAGAACTGTTGATTTTGCACGAGATGTGTCTTTGTTACAGTGTGATCTGCTCCAGATTGGAGCAGGTTGCACCATTCAAATTTATATTCAAATTTAGCCTACCAGCATTTTTCCATACATGTCAGGGTGAACGCATAGATGCATTCAAAATAGCAAGTGTAAGTGTAATTGAGACACAATCTATGGGTGTGTTCATGAATCCAATCTGACCCTCTACAATAAAATGGCAGCGTGGCTGTCTAAAGAAGTACAGCGTGCTCTTCTGGATGGATTAACAAACGGGTCGTTTGTAGCGCCGGCTTAAGGTGTAATTTGTAGAATATGGCCAGAATGCGAAGGTAGCTCCGAAAAACATATGGGGCAGCGTATCACCACATATATTTGCTGTCAGTAACTAGCTACCGTTAACTAATTAGCACATTGCTCAGTTAGCCGAGGAGCCAGCTCAGGAGAGAAGCCACAGAGAGTCGGACATCAGCAGCAGGTAAAAACGATCTGTAGAGCTGGATTATTTTCACATTTCTCTCTGCGGTGAATGTGGAAAGACGAACCAAGACTGTGTTGGTGAGTTTTATTCAGTTTACGTCCAGTTTGAATGAAGTGAGTAAATGACAGAGGAAAGGAAGCTGTCTTAGTTCGGAGGTTGTACAGTTGTATTTTTCCGTTCAATACTTCATTTATTGACATTTTGCGAGTTTGTTAATGTTAACGTACACCTCGGTTCAAACAAACAAGCTGATTCTGCTTGTCTGATGGAAGGATGGCTAAATAACAATCAGCATTTCAAGAAAACATCAACGACCAACTTCAGGAAAACAAAATTACCTCTTTGATTTGTATCCTACCAAGAGTGGGCTAGCTAGAGTCAGCTAATAGGAGTGCTAGCGACACGGCTAGCTAAGCTAACTAGCTGATGGCAGCTAGCTAGCAGCAGTCAGTGGTGATACGCTGCCCCCTTTTTATTTGGAGCATGAATTCAACAGGTGGCCAGTTCTTACATATTGCACCTTCAAACAATTACGTTTCTCCATTTATGCATTTACAAAAGAAACAAAGTAACACCTACATTAATTCATTGACACATTAAAAAAGCAACAGTTACTTGAAGGATTTAACACACAAAATGAGTTGCTGGTGAAACCAATGTCATCACCAGTGACTCACTGTGACTCCTGCAGACATGAAAATCCACATACATGTTAGTGGTTTTGACACCTATTTGTAAGCTGGAGAAACTAATTAATCCTGCGCCGGCACCGCTGAAGTCAGAAGAAAAACAAACATTCAACATCTCTTTAGTCATATTCAGATTGTCCTCATGTGTAGAAAATACATTTCACTTTTCTGACTTTATTCCCACACTGAGAGACTTTCTGCAGCTCCGTGGAGACACTATAATTTAAACTCTGCCGAAATGGGAACTCAAAAGTCAACATGCTATTTCAATCAAGAGCCCAGTTCGAGGCCCGTCATCCTGCCTGCCAAAGCGTGGTGTAACTCACACACAAACACACACACACGCCGAGAGCTCGGCTGCCAACGTGTGGTTTGCATTCACGATGCCTTAATGCCTTGTGGTTAGTGCTCTATCAGGGCCATGAGAAATGATTTATTAGTGGCTCCCGCCTGTATTTATAGATAATGAGCCTCCGTCAGTGTTAATAAAGAGATCCATTCTCAGCCTGGAAACACAGCACCTCTTTAAGGGATTACTGTCACTGCTGAACAATAGCTGGTCCTCCAAACATAGCTTTGTGGCGTGTGTACGGAGCAGTGTGTAAAAGCGTATGTACGTACGTTGTGGGAGGGATGGGAGAAACAATGCCTGTCTTTCTTAAAACAATCTTATTTCTTTAAAGAAACACATTTATCTTCGCACAAAATTACTTTCCTGTTATTGTGTCAAAGTTTTCCCGTCAAAGCTTTTCAGGCTCTCCACTGATCCGATTTTATAGAAGCTGGTGTTGGCAGTGACCACTCCTCATTTGCTGTGGTTCAGATGTTGGAGGAGAGCGAAGCAGCATGAAAAAGTGTTTCCCTCTTTTGTACTTTTATCTGTCTATATGTCACTCACTTGTACGCCTGTGTGTGTGTGTGTGTGTGTGTGTGTGTGTGTGTGTGTGTGTGTGTGTGTGATGACGAGGATGAAACGAAGACATGGAGACACATGAGCGCTCTGGCAGTGAAGTGTGTTTGTGTGACATCATTCTGTCTCCCTCTGGTTCCAATCAGCCCATCCTCCTCTTGTTAATGACACCTGATAGATTAATGACTGATAAAGAGTGTGTGTGTCCGTGTGTGTGTCTGTGTGTTTGGTAGGGGCCCACAGAAAGCCCGCAATCAGACGGCTCTCAAATTAGCGCTCCATAACTACATCCTGACCAGGGCTTAGACTTTGGAAGAGCAGGAAAGTCCTTCCAGACAATCACACAAACACACACACACACACACACGCGCGCACACACACACACACACACACACACACACACACACACAGGCTATCACTTTCATCCACAGTATATCACATCACATTTGTCTTCTCTCTGGCATGGTGAACTTTGACATGGTGAGAAATGGGGGTGGTGTTGGGGATGTCATCAATTTTAGCAGCTTACTCCTATTTCCTCCAACCCTCCCCCTCCGTCAAGCACACACACACACACACACACACACACACACACACACACACACACACACACACAATTACTATACCAATACAAAATTATGCTTTTAGGTATAATGGGTCATATGAAATCATCATCCAGCCCCGTGAGGGACCACACACGCAGCATAGCCACCATACACAGAGTTGCACGAATTTGATAATCCACAACTTTTTTCTGGACAGACCTCAAGTTATTTTGTTTGTAAGTAATAATACAAATAATAACGATGCTATTAATTTATGTCTGCATGAGTTCAAAGTTACACAAATATGATATGATCTGGTAGTCCTACAAACAGAGACAACACCTGAGGCAAATTTTAAGACCGATCCAACCTCTAGACAGGGTGACATTAGCCTTCAAGCTGCAGCATGCGGGACAAATTGACACAATGTTTATTTTTTTTAATACAAGGAAAGGAATAACTAATAAATAATTAACTGTATTACATTTGTTAAGTTTACAATGTGGGGCAAATAATTAAGAATTTGATTTAGACAGCATTTGTGTCACCTGCTCAACAACTCAGGAATCAGGAACACAGGGAATACACAAGGACCAGGAAATAGGCACAGGAGCACAGGCGACACATGGACAAAACAGGACTGACACGAGGATGAAAACAGACAAACTAACAAAGAGTAAGGTAACGACACAGGCTTAGATACAAACTAAACTAACGAGAGGCTGAGGTGCAGGCGGAGAGACACATGGAACAGGGCAGTGCTACCAAGGCTAATGTGAGACAGGTGTGGGGGGAAATCCGACTGGGGGGAGCGCAGGAGGGAAACAACACTGGGAACACAGGTGAGCAGGAAGTAGGAAGTGACAACAAACCAAAAAAACCCAAACCATGACATTAAAACAAAGGAGGTATAACAAGAGTTTCATTGATCAAGACAGGTACTTTGCATGAACATAAATCGCATAAAAAACCATTAAAATAGGAGGGGGGGGCTGTTGTTGCTGTGTACCACTACTTTACCTGTATTCACACCTGAGAGCTTTCCATTACACTCACAGTTTCCTACTTGTGGTGGAGCAGTTGGTACTAAAGTGTTTAGCTCAGTGGCACTTCAACAGAAGTTGCTGAAGGAAAGGGGAGTCAGTTTTCCTATCCTATCCCAGACTGGGACACGAACCGACAGCCTCACAAACGCGTCCTCCCCACCCTGCAGGCTACTAAAACCTTATTAGGGGCCTTTTAGAGTCCAGCTGGGACCGTGGCCTCGTGGCTCTCAGCCATCAGAGTTTCAGTCTGTCAGTTCTCTGTTGTACCCGCTGAATGATGTGGGGATAGTTTCTCTGAGCTCAATAAAGGAGCTGGAATAAAAAGCCTTCAAGTGACCTCTGTGTCATAATAGCAGAAAAACACAGATGAGTGTATCGTCAATGGAAAGGTGCTGTGTGTGTGTGTGTGTGTGTGTGTGTGTGTGTGTGTGTGTGTGTGCGTGTGTGTGTGTGTGTGTGTGTGTGTGTGTGTGTGTGTGTGTGTGTGCGTGTGCGTGCTTTCTGCTCCTCCTGTGAACCTGACAGAGGTGACGTCACTGAATCTGGAAGTGATTCGACCAGGCTATGATGCTATTGGCCACGATTCAGAAGAGGGTGCGTGTGTGTGTGAGTGTGTGCGAGTGTGTGTGCACGCTCCACCAACGCAAAGTCAACATGGTTGAAGTGTTCATGTAGCACTCTGGAGCAGTCTCATGATGATGAGGTAATTTCCCCAGAGTTTAACCCTCGGGAGCAGAACAGACATGCATCCATCCCCATCCTTCCATTCTTCTCTTTACCCTTTCATCCTCTTTGATTTTTCCACTTTTCCCGTTCTGCCTGCGCCAGTTACTTACTTTGAGTTGTCCTCCATTACACACATGTGTCACCCGCCTTTTTCTTTGCTTCAGGTCATACCTTTTGTCTTCTCTTTCACCCCTGTGCTCCAAAAATCTGTTCATTCCTCAGTATTTGTCTGTTTCTGTCTTTTCACCACCTCTTTGCTACTTAAGACAGACAGACTGGCACCAACATTAGGTCACATATTTAGAGAAAAACACCCATTCCTCTCGGATACAGTCATATAAAACTCATATTCCACGTTACATCATGTGTTATTTTATCCTCTATTAATGACTTCAACAACCCTAACACAAGTGTGTTCAGATTCAATGTGTTTGTAAGAAGATGTGTATCAGAGAATCGTTTTAATCAGGGTTTACCTTCAGGGTGGTATACATATATACATCGACATGTATACACCCAGGAGATAATTCATTTTTAAAATTTGCATCTGGGTGAATGTAAAAGCTAACGTCAGCTTGACATGACCAATTTTAGGGTATTGGTTGATAAATCTAAACCACCACTTGTTACATTGTGGTTGAATGATAATGGAAAAAAAATAAAGGAGTACAGTAAGTTAAAGTACATTTCGCTAAGTAACCAAATAACATGAACTAGGTTAGCATAATGGATAATAATTGTGTGTACCCTTTACCTCTTGAGTCGGAAGTTAACCGTGTCCCAGTCCACCAAGTCGGAAAAACAATTGTAGTCAGGTTAGCCATTGTTAGTCAATGTTAGCAATGCCAGATCATAACAATGCATTGAGCGGCATTTGCGTATACTAATATAAAAGCAACATGTCCACAGATAGAAGTTGGACAATGCTGTGTTACAAACTGAGCATACTGGAAAGGCTAACGTTAGCTTGCTAACATTGACTAGATCAATTTTAGCATATGGTTGGCAAATGTTAACCACCACGTGATAAAATGTGGTTTAATGATAATGTAAACTGAAAACTTCAAAAAGCTTCAACAACTGACAGTCAGGATATCCATTGTCAGCCATTGTTAGCAATACCAGTTGATAACGATGCATTATGATGTATTTTGTGCATACCAACACCAGAGCAACATGTCCGCAGATAGAAGTTGGACTGTGTAAGACTGATTTAAACACTTTACAGCAGGTAAACAGTATCTACAGCTTTCACAGCTGTTGATACAGCAAGCAGCCATCTTGGATTTTAAGCTCAGGGCTGCCGAGATGCATTCCCAATGGGACACCTGACTTCAGGAGGCTTTCAAGTTGATACTGCTGACTTGGTTCAGCAGTATTAAAGTCTGTTGTAGCTACGACATGACAGGTTTTAATGTTGCAACACACACTGGCTATAGCTGAAAACTAGCCAGTAGTCTAGTCACTAAGAGCTTTAAAGTAAGAAGGGCAATTCAGCCCAGGATTCAAACCCGAAACATCGGTATTGGACGACATGGGAATCGCCTTCCCTACCTTTAAGGCTCTTCACACAAACTCATGAACAGCCGCCCCCCCACCAGAGCTCCTTCAGCATGAAATTATTACATTTCCCTGAGGTGAGCCAAGCTGAGAGGATGAAGACAGGCAGGCAGACAGGCTGTGCTATGGGAGAGAGAAGGTAGCTTTAGAAGCTGATACTCACAGGAAAGACTCATTTGTCACCCTTGTCTCGGAGCCACATGTGATTGCCAAAAGTGTGTGTGTGGTGGGGCAAGGATCACGGGAGTGTGATGCACGCTGATTTTGGAGGGGGAATCTGAACGGGGCTTTGAAGCAGCATCACTTGCTCTCCGCCACATGTCTACCCATGAGCTCTACTCTTGTGTTTCTCCATCTCTGTCTGCTCCCCCTCTCCCCCTCGCTCTCTCTCTCTCTGACCACTAAATGTTCTCCCACTGGAGACACATGGTGATTATGGTGGGTCCACATGAAGACATGTCAGTGACGTTATGAAGCACTGAGCAGTGTCTAACTTTTTGGTTCAACGCAACTCTGTGGCCAGCTGTTACCATAGCAGTTTTGGGTCTGTCAGTGTGTGTGTGTGTGTGTGTGTGTGTGTGTGTGTACTGTATGTACGGCTTGGGTGAAGCGAAAGGGACAAAGTCATTTGTCACTTGCGGCTTCACATGTCTGGTATTGAAATTGATGACAAATCTATGAGGTGTGTGTCCGTGTGTGTGTTCATATTTGTTGGCCTGTGTGCGGGTGATGTCATGCACGAAAGCTTCTTTTTCTCACACTTTACGAAGCCAGCCGTGCCCCTGCAGACTTTCACAGTTTGCTGACATCGCAGGCAAGGAGTGTGCGTTTGTGTATACGTACGCATGTGTGTGTTTTTTTATTGTTTTTATTGGACGTTTGCTGCAGACCACAGGGAAACACTGGCACGCAGGCTCCATCATACGCGCCTGCCATCCACCATAATGACGCTCGCCGCCTCTGTGTGCCTGTGCACAAAAACATGGGTGTCCGTGTGTGTGTGTGTTTGTGTGTTTTGCTCTTTTCAGTCTGAGCGCCACAGAAATCCTACCTTGCAGGCGTGCTTGAGTTTGAGATGTAAACTGGATCGACGGCAATTTAATCTGCCGTTAATCAGCTCCTCGGAAAACTCACTCAAGCATCAGACACTGTAGATTGCTCTCCCTCTCCCTGTAACTCCCCTCCCAGTCATCACTCCATTACACCCCCACCTGCCCCCACACTTCTACATACAATCACCCTTTGCCCACTCCCTTGCTTTTGTGCTCTTCCTCTGTTGTGTGTGATGTTGTGAAGCCCTCAGGATTAAATCTAAGTCTTTTGTTTATCATCTCAGCTATTACTGCTAATGCTGGCTCTCCCTCTCTCCTGCTGCATGTGTGTGTGTGTGTGTCCGTCCACGCATGCATGTGTGGGCAACCCTCTCAGATCAAACACAGCGTAAGACGAGCTCATAAACAAGCCTTCAGGACCACTTAGGATTTTCAGGGAGAGTCAGTTTGGGAGGGGGGGAGCTAGGTACAGAAATCAGCTGCTCTGTTTATGTACCTTTCAGTGGTGATTACCGGTCCAATCTGTCTGTTTAACAGAGGAAATATCAGAGTGCGTGTGTGCTCGTGTGTGTTTGTGAGACTCTGAGATGCATATGGTACAGTTGCAGTGCAGAGGGCTGGAGAGATGCCACAGAGTTGCGTTGAATTAGAGCTCCGGTGCAGGAGTAAGTGTTTATTTACTCATACGTTCAACCTTAAGTGAGTCAGGAGAGTGAAAGCAGGAGGAAGCAGAGGACCACCACAGACCAGAGGATTGAGGATATGTGTCAGACATACAGCGTGGACTTGGCACTGGCCTGTGTTTCCACACAGCGCAGGCAAAGGCTGTGTACTGAGTGGGCAGGTAGTACCCAGCCTGAAGGAGGGGATGTATTTACAGAGGCACTTTACAAAGATGAATAGGCTACTTCATGCACTCAAAATATCACTTTCATTACAAATTTGTGTCATTTTTTCTGCCATGTGCTGCGCAGAATATACTGTAACAGGAGACAAGTTTAATTTAAAGTGTAAATAGTTCAAGTCTTGTGGTGTTAGGCTCAGTCTAATGAATGGGAGCTGATCTTTCCTGATCGCCTTCATTAGAGGAAAATCTGCGTGGGTTCCACCTGCGACCACTAGATGGCGCCAAAGCTGCAGACGTGAACTCCCAGGAGAGGATACTGGGGCGATAAGTGGGCCAATAACTGGTTTCAGTGGTCTCTATCAAAGCAGCAGCGACAGCACTCTGAATCCTCCCGGGTGCGAGCTGTTTTTTATGTGTAACGTCGCTCCAAGTTAAAGGGGTTTCTCCAGCTTCCGTTTCGGATGTCATCTTAATCCCCTCCGGCCACCGGAAGCGCTAGATAAAGCCGAGGTTGCAAAGTGCGTCACATCGCGGAGCTGCTGCTGCTGCTGCTGCGGAGAGTAAACGGAGCTGCTGCAGACCAGCACCGACTGTCTTCCCCCTCCTCTGTTTGCACAAGAAACACCCCGAGCTGTCGCTTCCTCTCCAGGATGGTGAAGATCGCTTTTAACTCGGCTCTGGCGCAGAAGGCGCTGGGCAAAGAGGTGCCAGCCGCCGTGACGGTGAGCTAACGGGGCTTCAGAGCGGCGTCTGAGCCCGGTGTCTGTGTTTAGTCTGGCGGCAGGCCTGCACCGGCCGCAAGCAGTCGGCTGTGACCGTGGATGTGAATGTTGTCTCTGTGTGCTCTCTTGAATTTTGCACGTTTGGTTTTATGAAGAGATTTGCAGCGTTTTCTGCTAAACGCATTGAGAGCCACACTGTACCTGGTGCAGCCCGCAGAGGGACCGCCCATCTTCTCAACAGCTGTTCTGCAGAGGCCACACTCAATGGGATTATACGTAGATTTTCAAATCAGAGCTGTGTGCGTTAAATGTTGATACTGAGTAGATGTAATGGTGTTTTTTCCACTGTGGAAACTGCTTCCGGTAAATGCTTGCATGTGTGTGTTTAGGACCCCGAGCTGGCCACTGCTCCAGCGGGCAACGAGGGCTCCACAGGTCGCTGCCTGCTCACCCTGCTGGGCATCGCCTTCATCCTCAGCGGGCTCATCGTGGGGGGAGCATGTCTCTATCGATACTTCACCCCGAAGGTAAATACGCGTGTGTCTCCCTGCGTGTTTGTGCATATTGTTAATACTAATGTCATTAGTATTCCCTGACATGTGTACCAGAGGGGTTGTGTCAATAAACAAACTGACCTTAAAGGACAACTGTGTTTTACTTTGTTCATATTTTACCTGATTTTCCTCTGAGAACATCTTGTTTATTCAGTTATGGAAAAACATAATATTTCTGAGTATTATTTCCCTTATTAATATTATAAATATTAAAATTCAGAGTTTGGATTTCTTCTCCAAAACTACATAGTGCCCCTTTAATGTCATCCATCTGTATCCAGCGCACGCAGGCATGTTTTCCTCCTCTTGGTGCAGAAGAAGAAAAAAACAGAGAATGATGCAACATTCAGCGAGAGTGAAGCAAACATCCCGACCACACATACGACATTAACAAACAACTATGCAAGAGTTATGAAATGGGAAAGTGTCAAAGAGAAATACGTCAGGTGTTAGTGTTGCAGTAGCTGCAGTAGCAGTTTGCGGTTCCCTGAGAATTTTTGTATATACAGGATATGTATGTACCTTTCATAGTCATAAGTACAGCCTCTGATGATCTCCTTTCATTCTCTGTCTGAAACACCCGACCGCAGTCGTGCGGTCGGGTGTTATTTGAGTTTAAGACAAATTAATATGGCACTCTTGCCTTGGTGGGGAACCAGAGTGCTGACTCTCGCTGACTTCCGCCCTCAAAGTGCAGACTTCACCGTTTTTAAATTTTGCTGCGTTGTCAGTGGGAGGGTCTCACAGCAAATACTGTATCTGTGTGCCCAGAGGGGTTCTTCCATTATGCAAATGAAAAAAGCCTAAAATGTCTCATTAGACCATTAATAGCATGTATTAATAACTCAGTTCAAACGAAATTCAACTTTCTTCTGGAGATTCATCCCAGTAAAGACTCAAAAGTCACATTCTGGCTCATTCCTACATCCTGTAACTTGGCGTTCAAGCAGCAAGTTTCTTAAGCAACAATTTATTTTGAATATCATATCACGTTAGAAGTTAATACAGATACAGATGGCATTGAGAATAAACACCCCACGCCTTATGCCAGTTCTAGTCTCTTTGAATCCATTATTTAAGCTTTCACAGGCAGATAACACTCAGGTGGTAGAAAGACAATTTGAATGAGAGGCTGGCTCAGTTGAACAGCAGGATAGTACAACCCATGTATTATTTTCAGGAGATAAGTCATGGCGACATTTCAAACCATTATTAGACTCATTTCTCAGTAATGAGCAAGATAAGCACAACAGGATGCTCTTGTAAGTTTGTTTCTGCAGGGTGTGAATGAAATTGGGAAGTTGTTTCTGAGCGTGTAGGCGATAGTGAGAGATAGATAAACGAGTTTGACTTTATTCTCTAATCAAACACAACTGCACAAAGACACATAGTAACAAAACCACAGATATCTAAAGAATATACAAAATCAAATGGAGTATTGAGTGTATTTTAAGCCCTCTAGTGGTTGGGGTTAATTTTTATACAGCTTTAAACTTCATTTGCACTTCTGCTGAGACCGAAGCCTGTCTGTTTGACCTTTAATCATTCTCAAAGGTGCACTGAGCTGTTGCCACTCATGAGCCGGCAGAGCAAACAGGTAGACACTGCAGAGAAATCGCTAGTTGCTCAGATCTATCATCAGGTTTTTTTATAGCCTAATAATTGTATTGGCATCGGCCCTAAAATCCAGTATCAGTTGGGCTCTAATTAAAAGAAGTCAGTTAAAACATTTCTTCACAAATTAACGTCTCATTTGTCGATCATAAACTCTGGATATCTAAAAGTGCTGAATTTATATTCGGGTGGTATTAGTTTTGCCTGTATTTGTCTTTGTGTGCATCAAAGTGGTTTATTTGGCTCTGTGTGCTTCAGAGGCTGTATCACGGCGCGATGCAGTTCAGTGACATGTCAGCTGGAGCGGGAGGGGAGAGCCAGCCATACTACCTGCCACGGGTGGAGGAAGAGGTGGAGATCTCTGACAGCATGGCCGTCATCAGCGTCCCACCACCTCGCTTCAGACCTGGAGACCCTGCTTACATCCTCCATGACTTCAACAGGGTAACACTCAGGCACTGAGCACCTCGCATGTTCGAGTTAATTTGTTTTAAATTCCTCCCTGATTACTTTGTCTCTGTGAGTAGAAGCTGACGGCATATCTGGACCTGACTCTGAGGACCTGCTTCGTGATTCCTCTGAACACCTCGGTGGTGCTTCCCCCTCAGGACCTCATCGACCTCTTCTCACAGCTGATGGTGAGTAGTCATCAGCTTGTTTCCTCTGGATCTCAGGATGCAGCTGCCAGTAGGAGAGACCTGGCTCAGATGATAGAGGAAACAGTGACACAGCACAAGCTCAGGCATTAGCCCTGATACTAAGGACTAAATATTACCTCGGGAAATCCAGGGATTTATAATAATTCCAGAGTTTGTCTGTGTTAATCCTGCGCAATTCTGATATTTCTTCATTGTGAAGTAAAAATTTCCAACACTATTCGAGACAGTCTGGGATATTAGTAACTCGGTATGACTCAGACTGAGTAATCACCAGAATGTAGAGTGCACCTTCTTTCATTTTCATTGCATATATGATATCAAAAGGGGTCAATAGGGGTCCATTTTGCAGTTAGCAATCCCCTCGCTCATCTATAGTCGCCACATGATGAGCAGACAGGACCGCCTCTTTATGGAGTTCTCTGTCCTGATTGGATAAAGTGGACAGGGATGCCAAAAAAACGTTCTCTTTTACTGCATGAGCAGGAGGAGCGACATGGTTACAAACACTCTGTAACAGTGATTACTGTAGGAATATAGAGCTACTTGTTTCAATAAAAATATATCACGTACAGCACAACAACATTTTAACATTACGTGTTTTTTATCATAAAGATGTTCTGCTAGTTTAGATTTAGTCTCATACATGATCAGGATCCTGTCGTTTTTTCTTTTAGCGAGAATAATCACCAGCAGGACCAAGTTTGAGAACAGTCAGTCAAGGCTGCATGTAGGCGCAGAGAGTTAAGTTGGCTCCACTAAACTCTCCACCATGACAGGTTGTTGACAGCATTTGGCACTTGGTAGGCGGTGGTGCAATCAGCAAACTTCTTTATCCGCTTTGAAAGTGTTTCACCAAATGCAGAAGTTTGGCGATGATTCATTGGTTGGACAAAGTCCCTCCCACTCTTTGTTTTCACACTTTGCTGGCGTCGTGTTCACTGAGCTGCTTTTCACTTCACCAAAACTAAAAGTGGTTTAAACTTGTTAAATAATTCTCTCACGACCCCTTCTTCTCGTCCTAGTCTGGTTCTTACCGCAGCTACCTGGTGCACGAGGACCTGGTGGTAACGGAGCGTATCGATGATATCAAGCCTCTGGGCTTCTACATCCGCCGGCTGTGTGATGGAAAGGAAACGTACAGAATGCAGCGCCGCTCCAGCCTGCCAGGTGTGGATTCACTGTACAGCTAAAGCTGCCATTTTGTCCTGTTTGTTAAGCACCAATTACATTTTTAAAAGTACTAGCATGCATTTTAATGTCATGCTTTCGTTATGGCTTACCTGTTTGGACTAGTTGATTCACCTTCTAAATTAAAGATAATACATTTTTACAAATCTCTGTTTAAAGTCAAACTCTTTCCGACCATCTATGGAAATATTTGTGGACTTGTTACTAAGCTTCAAGCCTCTGGGGGGCTTTTCCTTTCCTGCACTCACATCTGGGAGCCATCATTGCTGGAGTTTATCTAAATAAAATCTAATATTAACATGATGACAGTCAATTCAACAAATTTAAAATAAGGGAAGGGCCATGACTTCGGCTAGAGGCTGGAGCCAGCCCTCAGAATTCTTACACAGAGATAAACAAAACAATCATTTTGGACCCGACAAACATTATAAAATGATTAACTCACAATCATAGTAATGTTTTTAAGGATGAGATACTTTGCACCTTTCTACAACCTCTGTAAATGTATTATTGTTTTCAATGAGTTGTCTACATGAACATGTTATCAGTGTGACCTTTAAGAAAGTAGAAACTGATTTCTGCAAACTTTTGATTGTTTGTGTGCGTCTCTGTGTCCGGCAGGTGGAGGCATCCAGAAGCGCTCCGCAGACGAATGTTTCACCATCCGCCACTTTGAGAACAAGTTTGTGACGGAGACCAAGATCTGCAAGGCTTGATGGGAAAGCATGAGTGTTGGTCAGAGAGCGAGCGAGCGAGCGAGAGAGAGAGAGAGAGAGAGAGAGAGTGATCGATAGAGAGAGCCAGAGTGACAGAGAGAGAGTGGGAGGGAGTTGGCGAAGGAGGGAACAACTTTTAGCGGAAAGTTTCTTTTGTATAAAACTCTAACTGCAGTTTTTGCCTCCCCTGCTTTAACCCCAGTGATAAGTGAATTTAAGTTACAGCATTATATAGCCTAACCCTCCTCCTCTGCTGTATTCCCCTGAACCTGTATAAGTCATAGCTCTCTTGCTCTAATATTCACTAGTTAGTCTTGTACTGATAACCAGCGTCAGCCTGCTTACTAAGGATATACTAAGTTTCCTTTGTTCTGTTGGTTTTTGTTCTGTTGCTGTAGCTTCCTGCAGACTTATCGTTGTTACTGTATTACAACATCCAAACACCTCCAGACGAGAGTCGTTAGTCCTACTACTCAATATCCTAGTGAGGAGTCTTTCATATCAGGCCTGTCTGTGTGTCAGCTTACTGTTCCCACTAGAGCAGCTCAACAAGATCTACTATATGTTATAGTGTGATATAGCACAAGTCACTCAGCAGATGTAATGGTACAGTGCAGTTACAGTACACACGTAACATGGTTGTCAGTGTCGGTACCAGAGATGCTCGAGCCCAGAGGTCTCAGTCACCTTTTGTAGATATTTCCCAGAGTGCCCTGCTGCTCCCAGAGCCGTCTGCTGTCCCGCTGTGTGATGATGACTTTATGTAATCGATGGTGTCATACCTGATGGTGAACAGTCCAGCACCCTATATGAGCAGTGTTTGTGTTTGTGTAGAAAACCTTCATTTGTGACAATAAACTTGAAGACTGGATGATGAGCTAAAGAGGTGAATACACTAAAGGGAAATGTCACCAAATTTGAAACACTTGCTGTCAGTTTTTGAATTCTTATTTATGAATTTGTAGACGTGAGATGCACAACTGAGATAGCTGCAATAAATAGCTTAAGCAGACACTATGGGTGCTTTTCATTATGCTAACTCAAGCTTCCTTGAACCCTCTCTCCTCCACATGCATGCTAGGAGGAGCAAGACGTGAGTAAAGGAAGCGAGGATGTACATCAGTATGACAAAAAGCACCCTGTAAAACAAAATGTTTGTAAAAATCAAAAAAACAATCTTCATAAAACACTTGATTTTGAAAGCCCTCAAAGGAAAAGCTTGAAAGTATGATAAAATGGCCTTTTGCCAAATAACTTCAAGTATTATTTTCAGTGGTTTCCCATTCGATGCCTGCACAGAAAGACAATCAGACAGGAAGTGAGCTTGTACAAATGTGTTTCTGTCTCAGCTTTTTAACAACACTAGAAGATTAGATACAAACCAATGTCGTGTGCAGCTACTGAAATGAACTTCACTTTGTTGCTGAATAAAGTTACATTTCTTTACCTACTGAAAGTTGTTTGCCTTTTATTATATCACCATAAAAACACCAGTGATGGAATGTAACTAAGTACATTTACCAAAGTACTGTACTAAAGTGCATTTTTAAGGTACCTGTACCTGTATTTTCTGCTTCTTTATACTTAAAATATACTCCACTAGCTCTATTTGATATCTTTAGTCACTAGTTACTGAGCTGATTGCATGCTGCATCAGAGCCACAGTAGTGTAGTAGCTAGCTCGTAGTATTTTTAAACTGACTAAATTTATCTGCAATCAAAAAAGAAATCAACAGTTATTCCGGTAAACACAAATGCTGAACATTAGATCAGGCCACTCACCAGTTGACCCACAGTATACAGAATATACAAAAATTAAATCTATGAATTACTTTTACTGTTTATACTTAAAGGTGCAATGTGTAAGAATTGGCCACCTGTCAAATTCATTTTCAAAACAAATACGGGGCAGCATATCACCTGAGTAACCGCTAACTGTGGCTGCAATTAGCTAATAAGCTTAGTTAGCTGTGCAGCTAGTGATTCAGACTGGGCGCTCTGGGACCAGGGGAGTGTTACTGTTTACAATGCTAGCACAGGAGCTTTGGACCGGCACAGGGCTAGCTGGTTAGCATGCTAACCTCAGTAGATATCTCCGCAACACGTCATAACTTCAAATCTGCTTTTTATTCACATTCTGTTAATTTTGAAATGTTTTCAACTAAAATTCTTACATATTTCCTTTAAGGACATTTATTGCCAGAAAATTACTTTTGATACTTAAAGGGACAATAAATAAGAACGGAGCTTACTAGGTAATGGCAGCTTTAGTTAAGAGCAGTAAGCGGTTACTCAGGTTATATGCTGCCCCTTATTTGAGAGTATGAATTTGACAGGTGGCCAATTCTTACATATTGCACCTTGAAGTATATTTTACATCAGCTAATTAATATCTTTAGTTGTACTTTATGACTTTTGGGGACTTTTTACAACACTGATAAAAGCTTTGGACAGCCCACACAAACCCCTTTATCCTCCTCCACAGGCTGTTTGCTTGTCATGAATTTGTCATCATGAACAGGGTTTGCCTGTATTCTGTATTTCTGTAGTATTGGCACTGATGACAAGTTCATCCTTCATAACAGGAACGGCTCACTCTTCACCGGGGTCACACAAATTTAGAAAAAACAGACACACCTTTTATTGAAAACATAAATAGAAAAAATATTCACATTTTGATATTTGTTTCCATATTTTCACTATTTGCATGTCCGTTATATTTGCCGAGTTTTTACGAATGCACATACGTTATTTCAGTTATTAGTGGTTGAGATTTGGACATGCTGCCGACTAGTCATCCTCTTCCTCCTCTCCACCAGTTATACAGGACAGGCGCCTGCCCATAGTCCTGCTGTCTGGTATGTCCGGCTTGCTCAGTCGCCTCCAGAATTCATCAGTTGTGAAATAGTAAATGAGTGGGTCCAGACTGCAGTTCAGGCTGGCCAGGCAGAGCGTGACGGGGTGACAGCGCTTAATCAGGTCCCTGAGGGTGCAGCTGCTCAGGACGTCGGCTTTAACCAGGAAGTCCAGTGGCATAGTGACATGGTAAGGAGCAAAGCACACGAGGAAGACCACAGCACAGCTCAGCACCATCCTTAACGCCCTCCGCTTCTCCCCTCGGTCGGGAAACACCCCCGCTGTCCGCTGTCGAAGGCTCCCTGCAGTCAGACAGGTGCAGGCTAACACCAGGATGAGGGGGATGATGAAGCCCAGCAGCTCGGCTGTGATCAGGAGGACCCCGGCTGCTGGAACACTGATAGTCCTCATGGGCAGCTCTGAGAAACATTCATTGAGATGTCTGCCCTCTGAGGTGCCTCTGTCACTGGAGCCAGGGTTCAGGCCACTGCTGGTGGTCCTCATCAGGGGGAAGGGCAGACAACCCAGGAAGACCAACAGCCAGCCAAAGACACAGATAGCCAAGTCTCTTTTTCGCGTGGAAGGGTTGCACCTCAGCGGACGCATGATGAGCTCACAGCGACGCATGCTGACACACACCAGGAAGTAGATGGAGGCGTACATGTTGACGTACTTCAGATAGAAGCATATCATGCAGAGAGAATGACCAAAGGGCCAGGTTTCGTTCAGGTAGTAGTAGATCCGCAGAGGCAGAGAGAGCACCTGAGGAGAGCAGAGAGAGCCGAGATGGTTGAAGAAGAAATACAAGGAGCCAAAAAGAAGCAAAACCCTCCTATCTTTAGGTGATATGATCTTAATGTGATGACACGTTGAGCAATTCAGTAGCTTGTCAACAATGTTATTTATGTAATATGTAAAAATGTTTATTGATTCGACTCGAGTAACTAGACTCCTCAAGCCTCATATTAGCTTCCACTAAACTTTGCAATGTATTGATACAGTTTCTCAAACGTGAGGAGGTGCTGCTTTTCTTAACTTATCATCTGACATTAAATAGCCTCTTCACTTTAAACTGTCGGTCATACAAAACAAGTAACTTGACGATGCTGTTGGCCACAACTTTGGCATTTTTCATAGTTTTTGACATTTAATAGGTTAAACTGATTTAAACATTTTTTAACTCCTCTATTATTAACATAAACTGTAAATAAATGGTTTGTAACACACAATAAGACACGTTCTTATATGTGTTTTTTCATGTTTTTTTCCACACCTATAACTCTGAGTATTAAGCATCTGACCAGGTGTATAAACAAATAGTGAATGATTGACCATATGATACAGCTGTAATATGAATATGAATGATGACCCTATATACATTAGTGATCTATTAATGCAGGTTTGGTAACACTTTATATTGAGGTACACATATTCACTTGTCGCCTATAAGCATTAGTAGCACACTGGCTCTTTGTTATACTAAAGATATGATAAAAATACTCTCAGAATGACTCAGAACATGTTCCCCATCCTGAAGGGATGTGTGTATAATTTTGAGCTGACAGCTTTTTGATGTCTAAAGGATCACAGATTTTCACAGATATAAATACTGACACTTGTCAAATTTCTCAGTGACAGGCTCCATTTAGCACCCTAAATCCCACATCTGATGACAGGCAAGGCATCAGCACCAAAGCCTACAGGATCAGTTTTCTGCCTTGCCTGCGTCATCAGGTGCTGGATTTGGGACGGTGAACAGTTGCACTTAATGACACGGCCAGTACAACTTCAACCTGTGTGGTTATTAAGTGTCCAGCTACTTGTGAATTAGCTCTGAGCAAGACCTCAGTTTAGAATGAGGAACATATTCTGAGTTAGAAAGACTTCATTGGAAATGATCTGGACACTAATAACATTTGTAGTTTTGTGCAGTTTTGCAAAAAGTATCCAAAAGTCCTCCTTGTGTAAAAGTAAAGATACTATATCATGTAAAATACTTTATTTTGATAGAAATTTAAAGTAATTCTTATGAATAGCACTTAGAAGTCTTAAAGTATCTGATATTAAATGCGGTTGTATCAAAAGTCGAAGTAAAAGTTAATTATACATATATTTACAAGTATGTGAATACTGAATACTACAGGTCTACTGATTCTCAGAGCTCACATTTAGTGTTTTTTGATTATCAGAATGAGTGTTATTTTTGTCTGATTGCCAATCACATCAATTTAAAAATGCAACATACACTCTGCAAAGTAATTAAAGTTACAAAATCAATTTAGTTTCTAAAAAGTACAATATTTGCGTCTAACATGTACTGAAGTGGGGTGGAGGTATAAAGTGGCAGAAATTCTAAATACTCAAATAAAGTACAAATACCTCAAAATTGTACTTCAGTATACAGTATAATTAAGTAAACGTACTCAGTTACATTCCATCACTCATTAATATTTATGTCCTGATATAAAGTGTTACCAATGTTGTTAAAAAGGTTTTGTAAAACATGTATTGTATTTATTAATCTAGCATTAATTCAGTTTATGGATGTCTTATTACACAATTTATTCATGCGTGCTTCTTCTTATATCATTAAAGGGGCGTTATGTAGGAATTCTAGTTGCAAGCATTCAAAAAGAGTTTCAACAGAATGTGAATAAATAGCATTGTTGTCATTATGATGTAGTTGTATTGTGTTGCAGAGATATCTACTTAGGTTAGCATGCTAACCAGTTAGCCATGGCCCTTCCTGGTCCAAAGCTCCTGTACTAGCAGTGTAAAACACTCCCCTGGTCCCCGGGCCCCAAGTCTGAACTTCTAGCTGATCATTCATAAATTAATCTATCAACACAGAAGTGAATTTATCTAAACAGGAAACATCAATGATAAAACGTTACCTCTAGTCAAATTACATCAGATGACGTGAAACAAAGATAAACAGATACATGAAAACTCTAATAATCAGATATAAAGATCTTTACCTGCAACAGGTCGGCCACAGCCAGGTTCATCATGAACACCACAGCCTTCTTGGTTTCTCTTACATAAGCCCTGAACACCCAGAGTGCCAGTACATTACCCAGCAGCCCTGGTGCTAAGATCACACTGTACACCACAGCATACACCTGGTGCTGGTATTTTTGCAGATCGTCTCTGTCTTCACAGTGGTTAGTGTGGTTAGTAATGCTCATCTTAAGCCCGTTTACTGTTAACACAAGCCGCCGTGTGAGCCAACAGGAAGCTTGTATCAGGAAAGCTGCCTCTAGTCTGGTGATGGACGTGTTTGAGGATCCATGCTGTCTGTTATGGCGAGGAGGAGTTCATGCTTCCTTCGGTGAAGTTAAAGTGTGTGTCCAGTTGGATGTTTCAGACTGCAGTCAATCCCAATCCCAGTGCATGCTGGGATAGATGAAAGCAGATATCTGTAGAGTACAGGAAGATATGTGTTTATGACACAATAAATTGGCTTCTGATGGCAGCATGATTTGCATGTTGGGCAGATACACAGGTTCTGAGAGAGAAGCATTCTCCATCAAACACACCTCACATTGTACAGCACTAACGCAGATATGCAAACACACACACACACACACACAGGTGTAAACAACTTCAGCATGTTGCACATGTGTTTAAACAGCGCATAATATACTAGATCATATGTGTGCAATTGCAGCTTTTGCTGTTTCATTTACAGTAAATATGCAAACCCACAGAGAAGTCGATGCAACAGTCTCCCACGTAGCATCTCCACCTGCAGGGTAGCCGACAAGAGGGTGGTGTGACAGCTCAGAGCGAGGCACCAGTGAAACTAGCGTGGTTACTGTAAAGTCAGACCGGGCGTGTGGTTAACAGGTCCGATCACGACAAAACTGCCGCATCTCATTATGATTTTTCACATTTGAAATTGAAACATTGATTAAAACAATCACGATTATAAACTTTTAAGTAATTTTAAACCACAATGAACTTCAGATGTTGTTAACTTCACGAATGGAAATGCACAGTCATGTCGAGAGCTGAACTTTCAGCCTGTAGGTGTCAAATCACCCACTGCTGTTAACATCAGTAGGTGTGCTGGTTCAGTATGTGTTTCCTTTCTGTTTGTTTCAACTCGTGTAAACTGCACAATGTGAGCTATGAATATCCTGTGCTGATACAGTTTTGTCTCTTAAATTATCTGATTGGACTTTGACAAGTTATTATAGAACAGTGGAAAATCTGGTTTCCTGTCAATGAGTTGCTGCTTTTTGAGAAATTTCCGAGATCCTTTAAGATGTTTATGTGCTCCAGTAAATGCCTTTCAGTCTCTGGTTATAACACAGCAGTTAGTGTTGCATTTTAACAATTTAGGACATCATTACTTAGCAAAGCTTGACAAGCAGCAAGGAAACAATCTGACAAAAGAGCCTAATGATGCACAGCTGCTTAACATCTGCCTCCCTTGACCTTTTGAGGATATTTTCTCAATGGGGTACAGTTAGTATACAGCCTTTACACCATTACGTAAGTTAAAGTGCCACCACACCGATATAAAAACACTACTACAGGTAAAAGTCCTGTATTCAAAATCTTCCTTAGGTATAAGTACAGTCTGCACAGAGCCCAAAGGATACTAGAAGACAAACCCACCCAGCTACAGTCTGTTCACCCTGCTGCCATCTGGCAAAAGATACAGAAGTATCTGCTGCCGTACCACCAGACTACAGAGCAGGCTGTGAGAGGAGGATAGAGGGACTTCAACTTTGTTTTTTTTCCACAACCCTGCGGTTGTAAAATGACAAATAAATGTACCTATAATGTTTAGAAGTATTATCAGCATAACATACTATCAAGTAAGAGTCAGTGTTTTGCACAGTGAGATTATATAACATTGTTAAACTGATGCATTTTGCTGTTGTAGCCAGTGACGTAACTACCCCACTGTTAAGTTCAGTGTTTCCCAACCTAGAGGTCATTGCTCCTCTGTAGGGTCACAAGATAAATCCGAGGGGTTGTGAGATGATTAATGGGACACGTTCTACTACACAAACTTATATTCAGTTTTTCAGGAAAGAGACTCCCTTATAAACCACCTTATTTTGTGAATTGTCGAGTTTTGAAAAACTTTATAAACTATGTGAAACGCTGTCAATGACAAATTCTTGATTATTTTGGTCTTTTTATAAATTCGGCATATGTTATACTTCCGGTTCGTCTTTGTGTCAAGAACATTGTGGCAGTTTGTCCCAGCGATGCATGTGTTTATTTGCATATAGCAATAATGCAGCACAGTGAGGATAAATGAGTTTCATAGAGGAGAGGAGCAGATATAATCGCTGTTGACAGAGACTCCAGTCATACACTTGATTGATGAACCACAGAAATGTTGAGCAACTTCAATGTTTTTAATGCCACATTTCAAGTAACTAGCAACTATAGCTGTCAAATAAATGTAGTGGAGTAAACATGACAACATTTCCCTGTGAAATGTAGCGGAATAGAAGCATAAAGTACCAAAAAATTTACATGTAAATACTCAAGTCAAGTACCTCACAATTGTACGGTAAAGTACCGTACTTTCCACCACTGCTTCCCAGAGAGGACGCTAATCGGCGGAAGATTTTTGGATAAATAAAGAGGGGATCTGCTGTCAGAGACATAAACTCCTCCATAGCACCCTGGCCTCTGCTCTGACTGCCTTTTATCCCACTTTATCCCAGAGCACTCAGACAGATCTCCCAGTGGACCCTCAGTTCCAGTCTTCCTTTTAGCTTCACTGACCTTTGACCCATGCGCGATTGTTTTAGTGTGATCTGTCTGTCATTGCTCTCACTTTGCACGTACACCATGCCTCTGTTGGGAAGCGTCTTTATGATCTTGAAGGACTTATTCATGATGACCGCTCACTTTCCTTTCATTTCCTTGTTGTGGCTGACGGTTGTAGTTACCGTAATGTGTACAATGACGAGCGATCAAAGACAGCCCATTTGTGATGTCCAGTAGCTACATGTCATTGTACTGTATGTCTTTGGATCTTGTTGATTTTTGGGGTACACAAAGGAAAACTGGTTTCGATGAGATTAAGAAGAGTTTTGTGAAGTTTCTGTTTCAAAAAAGCGCTGCACCCCTACCTTCAGCAGTGTTCAGCAGTTGGAGTCCTCCGATCTTGCCAATGGAAACACATTATTTCATCCTCAGTGATTCATCTCTCTGTGGGTTGTT
Source organism: Pagrus pagrus (assembly GCF_965226575.1). NCBI lineage: Eukaryota > Metazoa > Chordata > Actinopteri > Spariformes > Sparidae > Pagrus > Pagrus pagrus. The sequence goes on along the minus strand of NC_140189.1, from coordinate 15,950,913 downwards.
GGCATGTAACAGCTTTTCCACTCAGACACGACACCTGGCCTCATGTATCAGCTCCTGAAGTGTTGGTGACGAGCACCCAGGTCCCTCCACGTGTGCTGTTTCATCACACAAAACATGTCATGATCCCCATCCCCACATATACACTGTTCACTTTCATGGCCGGACACTGGCCGACAGACACGCATTCACACCCTCAACATAACAGACATTCCTCACATTGGAGAAACATGCAGAGTCCCCCACGAGGTATGACTCCACACAGAAAGCATCCAGCTGTTACAGCCGCTCACACACAACTCACTGGTTTGTTAAAGAATCCGTACGATTGGAAATCAATATCTCACCTCCGTCTTCAGACTCGAAGCTGCTGTGTCGCATCAAAAAGCAGAACGGTGAAGCATCAGCAAGCACACATGCCATCACCCTCCCTCCTCCACCCTCTTTTACTACTCACTTTCTCTGACACACCCTCGTTCTTGTTCAATCTTTTTGGCACTCTTTTGTCTCCAATTTCTTCTGTCTCTTTTTTTTAATCTTATTTCCTGTTTATATCTCCATCTGTCTTTTCTTTTCTCTCTCTTACTCACTCTTTCTCTGTGTGTCTCTGCTGTGCTGGGGGTTTTAGCAGACCTAGGACTTCCTGTGAGAGTGGGGGTGTGGTTTAACAAGAATTTTCACACTGACTTCTGCTATTATGGCCACTTTTTCCTTCTGGACGATGATGTCTAAGTGCTCTGTTTGTTCTTTGGGTGACAGATGAAAATGTTTCAAGACTGAAAGTCAGTACTAAAAGCAGAAACAGAAACGTGTCTCGGGCCTTTTTTTAAACTGCTTTTGGTTTCTGTCTTTCACAAATTTCACAATTTGATGGTTTCAGTTGCTAAACAGGAAAAACAGGCACCACTACAGCAGAAAAAAAATTAGAAATAAAGAAGTGGATGCAACATTGGTGGGTGAGTCAGACAATTCTTGTTAAGGTGGGCTGCATACATCTGCCAGGTGGTGGGAGTAGCCACACAGTTGGCTCAGACCTTAGGTTTAGCAGATGCAGGAGGAGGTGGGTGGGTGAGCGGGGTGGCTGTCATTTTGAATGCCGACCTCAGAGCCTGGCAGTTACTGGTTTTCAGAGCTGCTGCAACTGCTGCCAACTGTCTTCACCACTTTGCATTGTGAGAGGAAGTACAGCAAAAGGGAGCTGGCACCTGTTTTCATTTTTCTGTTACACAGAGGAAACCTCACTTTGAAGGCAGATCAAAAACAAAATGTAAACATCAGCACCAGATGAGACAGAAAGCACAGACTTGCTTTTATTCACAGTACAGTTACACGCATTTACATACAGCTTTGACGTATACGATATAGCTTATTTAAAATGGTTGCATTTTTACTGAAGTTAAACAACACGCAAGGAAACTGTCAGCCCTGTCGCCAGGATAAAATGTTCGCTTTAAAGGGGCACTTTGTAGTTTTGGAGAAGAAATTCAAACTAGGAATTTTAATATTTATATTTTTATACTTAATATCAATCAGGTAATAATACAAACTCTGAATTATTTATATTTTCCATAACTGAATACACAAGCTGTTCTCAGAGGAAAATAAGGTCCTCAGTTTGAAGCTAGACAGGTGGCAGGGTCCGCCAAATATAAACAAAGTACAAAATAGTATGAAATTGTGTTGTCCTTTAAGGTCAGTTTGTTTATTCAGTCATGAAAACAAAGAGAGTTTGTTTATTTACAGTGTAGTTTGTTTAGGAATAAAAAAAATCAGTCAGTCTCTTCTGATTAAAATGTCTTCCCCAAAACTACACATTGCTCCTTTAATTAATGTTTCTGCAAACCACAGATATGCCCATTCATATGTGTCATGGACTATGTGCTATATTAACATTTGTACAAAACGTGTCATTTCCTTCTCATCACATATATTACCTCACTTCCACATCGAGAGGTGAAGGGGACGGTGGTAGAGTTACAGATGACAAGGCTGGCAAGCAGGGTTGCCAGATTGGATTGATAAAGAGTAGCCCAGTCAGAGCTAAAACCCACCCAAACTTGACAAAAGTTCAGAGTGTCAGATGTTTCGGAATAAAGCCAAAGTGTTTATATGTGGAAACCACCTAAATAGTACAAATAGTACTATGAAATCATATTTTGACAGAAAGTTGGGCCATCTCCGGCTGTCTTTGTGACAACAAAACTGGGTGTTTGTAATGAGACCTCTGGACATTTCCAGCCATGTTTGTGACCAGAACAGGTATTTTAAGACAAACCATGTCGTTTCCTTTCCCTTACCCTGATGGTTTTTGTACCTTAACCTAACCAGAGCACAAGCACAGCGCTGGAAATTGGACCTAAAAAAACGTGACGTTTGAACTTATCTGTGGTTTTGCAGAAAAAAACTTTGCCAACAGTTATTCTGGGTATTGGGTTGCAACTTTGATGATATTCACATTGATATGGTGTGCTGACACAGACATCATTTTAGCTGCAGATTAAAGAGTCATTTGTTCTGAAGTCATGTTCTCTGAGAGGTCCCTCACATTAAGGTCAAAGCTCTTCAGGTCAGTTTGTTTTCAGGCAGCTGTGACATGTGAATTCATCTCATATTTAATGTGGATCTCATCAAGTCATACAAAATTCATCATGAGGACACATCTGTTTGTCATGTTTAGCTGTGTCACTCCTTCAGAAAAAACAACAACATCTGGATAATGCTAATCCCTGTCTGAGCAACTACTCTCCATGCTCGTCATCCTGTGCTGTGCAGGACGCTGGATCGGGGAGCTGATCGGGGAAGAAAGGAGCGAGGCAGTGAAGGAGGAGGTGCGCTTGTTGAGGTGCAGTCTGAAATCAGAAGTTAGAAAGTAATAAAGCAGAGGGTTGAGGCAGCAGCTTAAGCCTGCCAGGCACAGAGACACTGGGTGGAACTGACGAACAGCCAGCGTGGTGGCACAGTGGGACACAATGCCCTGCGACACCATCAGATAAAGCAGGAAGTTGAGGTGGTAGGGGGCAAAGCAGAACAAGAAGAGGGCAAAGCAGCTAAGCACCATCCGTAGAGCACGCTGCTTCTCACCGCTTGTTTGCGTTTCATGATCAGTCTGACCAATGGAGGTGACTGACTGGTGTCGGTTGCGTGTAGTTGAGTTCTGCCGATCCTGGGTCTGTCTTTGGTTGAGGGACTGGGTGATGCGGATGGAGCTATAACTAATGCAAGCCAAAGGAATCACGAAACCAAACAGCTCAGCAAGAGCCATCATGGTGACCGCCATAGAGACGGGCAGACGACGCATGGGCAGGTCCTTAAAACAGCCGCTTTTGGGATGGGATTTGTTAGGGCTTGCACTCACAGGTGGCACATCAAAGCCAGAGTAACCTAAGGGATGCTGGGTGGATGTGGCATCCAGAGGATAGGACATGTCAGAGACTGTCTGTGTACCAATGCTGGAATTGGTGGTGTTGCTGCTGCTCCGCATCAGAATGAAAGGCGAGCAGCCCAGGCCGACCACCACCCACACTATGACACTGATCAACAGGTCATAGCGCCGCCTCCAACGGCGAGCAGCGAACGGGTCAAGCAGGAAGACACACCTCTGGACACTGATGCACACCTGGAAACAGAAAAAAATGAGACATGACAGTAGAGGAATGAGTCCTATAAATTAGTTAGCATTTTAACACTTCCTGTTCCCTTGACTAGAAATCAATGTTTTCTTCAATGGGTCAGAACCGTGAAATAAGGTCTGTGGTTAACACAAGCTTAAGCCATTTTTACGTTTTGTCCCATGACATGAAATATGGTAGTGTTTACTTTACTTCATGCTGAATAAAATGTGCAAGTGTCATAAACGTGGGTTTGCCACAGATACAATAGTCCAAAATGGAAAAATCCCACTGGCTTTTTGTCGAGACAACCAGGGCGATGCTGACTTTCAGGTTAGCCTCCAAAAGTAAATCCTCTCTGAAGCCTCAATAATCAACCAGATGCACAGAAGTGCATTTGAACTAACAACTAGGGGAAAAGGGAGTCAGGCATGACTGGAATTACTTCCTGTTATTCCCAAAGTTGTCCATTGACATTTTACTCCAATTAAATACATTAAATTTCTAAACTGTCATTTCTATTGTCTTCACAATATTCCAGTTTACTGCCTGCTTACCAGGAACACTATAGCGGCGTACATGTTGAGATATTTGAGGTAGAAGCAGAACAAACAGACGCCTTTTCCGAATGGCCAAGAGTGTGTGCTGTAATAGTAAATCCTGAGTGGCAGAGAGAGGATGTGGGCCAGGTCTGCTAATGCCAGGTTTATCATGAAGATCACCGCCTTTGTCTTCTTACTGTGAAGAAACATGCGAAACCGTTAACCACATCCAGACTGTGTCTGATGAGTTGCTTGTGTGTGTTTGTGTGCGTACCTGATATGACTGCAGAGGAACCAAAGAGCAGTGATGTTGAGCAGTAGTCCAGGGATGAAGAGCAGCAGGTAGAAGTAGAAGTACATGGTATCCATGCGCTGATCCCAGCTGGTCATATTGTGGCTACATGAGGAGGAGTTGGACTCCTCCAACCCTCCAGTTGTGTTCAGAGTCATTTCAGTTTGCTCACACTGCCATAACACCTGATAGAGAACAATGAGTTGAATGTAACACTTTAACCATATGTGATAACAATTATTTAATTTATTTATAACCATTTTATTGGTACTGTTTTTACTGCTGTAATAAGAGCTAAGAGCTGTAATAATAATAAGATAATGATAATAATAATAATTATTATTATTATAATTATTATTATTATAATAATAATAAGAGCTGTAACAAGAGATGGGCAGCAATTTGATTAAATGTATTAAAAATATGTAGTTTAAATACTTTTGAGCATTTGTGGGGCAGAAAAAATAAGGTGTAATATCTGACAAAATACTTGAAAAGCTTGTATTTGTTTATTATTGTATTATTGGAATACATTAAAGGGTAACTCCTCCAATTGCACACATTAAAGTGTTTTAAAGGGCTTATGGAGTAAGCTCTCACACACGCCTTATTTAAGATTAGATGAAAGTCATCTTATTGATATTTCTTTTCTCTTGTCTTTGTTTGCATATGTTTGGCATAGTGGTAATCCAGAAGTAACGGAAAGTAAATATATCACAGTCTTCCTCAGCAGCTAATGTTTGCCCAGTTGTCATGAAATTGTACAACATTCTGATTTAAAATTACGTATTGCTGTTTTAAATTGCGGTCTCTCCTCTATCTTTGGCTGGTGTTCTTCCTCCTTTATCGCTTGTGTTAGCTTCGTCACTACTTCCAGTGGGCCACATTTTATTTTTATCAGCATGTACAACCACAGTTCCTCATTTTGTAGTAAGCCAGCAGGTCGACAGAAAGATACGGTGAGATACAAAATGCATATAAAGATTGCAGACATGATGTAACGTAACTCATTTTGTGCTCTCTTACATATAACTATAAAATAGTCAATAGTTATTAATGTGCTTAATAAGCACTCATAAAGTTATAACAAGTACAACTCTGCCTTTAATAAAAGCATTTTCACCAATCTGCTCATGTTCATCAGATGTTCACAACCTGGCAACCTACAAATTGTTCTCATTAATTATTAATAAATCCTGTGATTGTATCTTTCTGCGTAATTAGAAAGTGGTGCTAAAATATTAGACAGAAAAACTCTTAAATATTAACTCCTGTAATTCATAAACGCAACAGGAAATGTGCTGCAACCTGCCACAAAAACATCTCACCCCATTCTGATATCTATCATCTAGATTATCATATGAAACTGGAGCGTATTTTCAATGTATTTGCAGGATGCTGAACTTAAAAACCTACAAAACCTTTAACAAATCTAAGATGACTTTGTGTAGTCAAAGATTGCAGGAGGGGAAGTGTTAAAGAGAGACAGACAGGAAAACTGCTTATCACTGAAGCATCGCCCTTCCTTTTGCTATTAAGACAAGACCACGCCCTTCCTCTGCCTGCCCCAGTCGAGAGAAAACAGAACCAGCAACTGCCTTTTTTTGCTGCTTTACTGTAAATTTGATTTCCTCCTATTGGCTGTTGGTTGTACAGTCAGCCAACGGACCCCCTCATGTCACCTGTACAGTTATGAAATGCACAACAGTATGTCCTAAAACTTGAGTTTGGGGAAGTTACACTGCAAGTCAACTTTCATGTGAACTTGTTAGGTTAACGTGGCACTTTGCATAGTCTCAACATTGTGCAAAAAAAAAACATGTCGCTTCTAAAACACATTTGAACAATTTCTCTGTGACAAACTTTGTCTTATATTTCAGTTTAAAAGTCTCTGTTGACATTTCACAACTTTATCATGCATGACAAAAGACAAAACATCCAAACCCCTTTACCCACTTTAATAATGCCTCTGACTTGTAACACATGCTGGTAAGTTTTGATGTGACAGTGAAAGAGGATTTAGCAACAAAGCCGCTATCATCAGCAGAACATGAGGCATGACTTTGACCACAAATGTTCAGACAAAACACAGAAGTGCGACCGCCTCACAGACGTTAATTCTCTTCATGAAAACCGTATCATTACCTTGTCTTTCCCTCTATAGGATCAGCGTGGCGGGGGAGAGGTCAGAGCCAGGAGTGACCACCAGTGGCCACATGCTCCATCAGCTTCACACTCCTCTGTAAACAGCAACACACTCTCCTTCTGAAGCTCAACGAGGTCAACAGCAAACAGCAAACCCTCCTGTCGCGCTCGAAGCTGCAGACAGAAAATCTCGAAGCAGTCAGCATCTACCCGCCAAAGAAGTGGTTTCTGTTTGTGTTGTTGCCTGAGGTGATGATTTCTGGCGTGGGCTGTTCTCAGACTGACTCTCACTGTCTAATGGTGATGAGGGGAAGGGGAAGCTCTGCCCTCACGCATGTGAGTGTTTTTCTACCATCTGCTGCGTCACTGAGCCTAGCTACGCTTGCAGGGTTGGCCAAAAGAGTGTTTGCGGTAAGGAAACCAAAATGAGAACACTAACAGGTGAAGATATTCATCTAAGAGAAGACAGACAAACAGAGACAAGCAGCAGAGTGTCCTTGCCTTGGAAATGTTGTGATCTGGTCAGTGAACGCAGCAGAGTGTCAGTTTCATGCAGTGTTGTGTTTTATGGACACATGTACACTAACATATTGTACTACGTGGGCAAGTAAGTGTCTCAATTTGCATCCTGCAATATTTGCAGTTGTGATGAAAATGTAAGTGCTCATCCGCTTCCCCTATCAGATGCTACACTTCCTTTTTTTTTTAAGCTGTGACATATCAAATCATTGATTTCATAAGGTAGATTGTGTGCAAACATGTCACGTGCACTCTTGCCTTTCGATCCTTCAGCCCTGTGCAGTCCCCTGTCGCCTGGTGGTATTTTTTTCTGTGGTAACTGATCTTGAAAAGTCGCTATTTGCATTTTCAACATGGTATTGGTTTCAGTTCTGGGGGGAAAAAAAGTTTTCACGTGCCTTGAAAATGCAAGGCAACAGTTTGGCAACATAGCCGCATTTTTATCCATCCTGTTGGTTTCACACCCCTGCGTGCAAATGATGTCATAAGCCTGAGAGAATGACTTCTGACATTAGTTCTCAGGCTTTCCTGTGCTCAACGTACAGAGCCGGGACACCCTAATGATCAGCAAGAAACACAGTAGCTATTGGTCAGTGGTGTCTTTTCTGGCGCTTTCATTAAAATGTTTGTTCCAACTGATGGCCACTAGAGGTCAGAGCAGCCCAATACTCTCAGTATACAGTATGCCACTAAACTGTTTTTCTTCTACAGTTAAAAGGGCAGATTGCTCCTTTAAAGGAGACATTTGAAGGGCCGAGTGTCTCCTGTTGCAATGTTTCCGACACATTCTTGACATGAACCAGTCAAGGGGGGACGGCTGCTTCTTGCATATTTTCACTCCCACTCTTCTTATTTCCTGCTCGACAGCACTTCTCTCCACTCCAGTATATTAGTATTACCCTTGACCCCAAATCCCCAGTTGAGTCCATCTACTGTTGTCTCTCTCTGTCGCTGCTGCTGGATGCACATGGTCACATCAGTCACACTAACAGAGAGGGCAGCTTTTTTTTTGTCTCTCACCCACTCTGTTCATTCAGCTGCTGCAGGTATAGAGGCCTGTTACATTCCCAAGTACGGCCATGAATCTCTAAATGTGCATGGCTCTATGACAGAAAGGATAAATAACTTGTATAATGTCCCCTCTCCAGCAGGAGCATGTATGCATATAGAAACATATATATGAGACGTAACACTGCTGGTCCTTACAACCGCTACATGCTGTCACTGTTAAAGCAAGCATGTCTAAAGTGGTCACAATAGCTCTCTCTGTACTGTGCTGTTTTGTTTATAGGATTGTACATTGTTACATTCGATAAGGAGTTAAAGGATAGGTTCACCCAAAAATTAAAGTTTTGTAGTCCACAAAAATTTTGCAGCCTTCTCCTAACAAACTGAAGTGGATGGGGACTTGTTTCAAAACGTAAAAAACAATTCCAAAAAACAAACATTTAAATGGCTCCGCGCAGCTCATCAAGTATAATCCATGTCACCTGAAGCCCCGAGATCAACAAGCTGATTTGAAAAAACTGTATTTACACCCCTGTGCGCCCACTTCAGACAGGGTACATGCTAGCGCTCTTAGCTTAGTAGCTACACTAAAGATTTGGGCTTAAAAAGGGTGCAAATAACGTCTTTTAAAATCAGTTTGGGATCTCGAGGCTTCAAGAGACGTGGATTATACAAGACGAGCTGTGTGGAGCCATTTCATGTTTTTTTTTTTATTTTGTTTTAAAGTTTTTTTATGTTTTAAAACAAGTCCCCATCTTCTTCAGTTGTTTAGGAGAATGCTGCAATGCTGTTTTGCTTTGAAGCTGCAGAAATGTTTGGTGGACTACAAAACTTTACCTAATAGAGGGAGATTAAATAAATGTGTTTGGTGTAACTCAACTCATATGCTACCAAATCTTCCTCTATTTTGGACTCTAGCTCACCATTCCCTTAAAGCTCCAGTGTGAAGGATTTAGTGGCATGTAGGGGTCCGGTTGCAGCTTGCCACCAAATAAAAACCCCTCGTCTCACCCTGCTCCTATATTGGCCACTAAAACACATAAGGCCTTCTCTATAGCCAGTGTTTGCTTTGTCCAAAAACTGGGTTATTGTGGAAACATGGCGGTGGAACATGGTGGACCCGCTCCCTCTGTAGATGTTAAAGGCTAATTCTGAGGGAACAATACCGATTCTTAGCTTCAGGTGATTATACACTAATGAAAACATAATTATGAATATTAGACTCCATTTCTGCCTCTAAATCCGACACACTGGACCTTTATAGCACAGTCGAGACGGTTTGTCATCAGTCATTGATGCAAATTTGCGTTAAGCAAAGTTGAACTAAAAATGATGGCATGACCAAGTCCCACTGCAGAGTTTATGTACCGATATCACACTTAAGTCCATTTGCATAAAAGTATTCGCCAAATGTACCACACATGTATACATGCAAATTCAGCAAACTCCTGGATCTGCTGACACTGCTGTTGTGTGCTCCGTGCAGCGTAGCGCGATGGTTTCGAGTATTTAGTTAACAGTGTTCCCTAGTACTTTGGAGTGTGTGCACATTGCTGTGTGTAAGAGACTTTGAGCAGATCTGTAGTCTAAGGCCAGATTAAGACAGAGAGACCTCATTCAGAAGCAAACAATGGACCATTGCACCAGCCATAATAAGCATTTGGCCTGTGACACAGCACACAGGCCAAGGTCCTCGAATGGATCAGCGCTGCCCTCTGCTCCGAGAACAATATCTTCACTGGCTGCCAGATGAAAATGAGGCGAGTAGAGTAGAAAAACTCCCCCGTGAGTTCAAACCTACAGTCATGCTGACAAAGGCCACTTCAGAGTACGTTTGAGGGAACCAACAGGCACCAGGCGGGGAACAGAAATAATAAATGCAGCCACGAAAGCGATTCAAAACAGACATTTAATGGCCTCAAACTTCAACATGAGACACATTTAACTCAGCAGGTCAGCGCGCTGCTGTGTTATAATAACAATGGGTCTCACCACACTTAAGAGTGTCACAACATTAATGTCTACAATGATATAATGTACTGTGAAAGCTTGAACTTTAGAACAATACAACTTACGGGCTCAGTGTGTTACAAAAGTACTAAACAGCATATTTCAACAATGTGGACGGAAATCTCTCCATCTCCTCCACAATCCAGTGCATTTGTGAGTGTTTGCGTGTGTTAAGCCTGAGTGACGATGTGTTGGAGTCTCTTTTAGAGGCTCTGCGTGTCTCTGGACATTAGTCCCCGTGTGGCTGGGTCTCTGGTCCCTGTAGTGTCTCATAACAAACACACACAGATACATTCCTCTGCTCTCCAGTGGTGGATTAATCCGTAAAGCCCAGGCCATACCTCAGGACTTACCTCAGGACTTAACTAATCTGCTGAGTTATGTGTTTGCCACTTCCAGGAACAAACAGCTGATTGCTATATTTTTCAAATCGAGCCCACTGTGTCCTTCTTCACCTTCCTTCTTCCCTGCTGAGTCAGAACTGACTCTCAGACATCTTTGACTCTTTCCCATTGCTGGCCACAGTGTGTGTGTCTCTGGGGAGTGTGTTCGCTGTGTCCTGGGTCTCAGTGTCGCTGCGGGGGATGCTCTCGGGCCGGGAGCCGGACCCTTTTCCTCCCATGGTCAAACTTTTTTGGAAGCTCTCTGAGGTGAAGTAGTACACCACAGGGTCCAGGCAGCAGTTGAGGCTGGCCAGGCACAGAGTGATGGGGTAAAGAGTTCGGGCGAAACGCTCCACGGCGCAGTTAGCCAGGGCCTGGGTCCGCACCAGGGCGTACAGGAAGAGGATGGAGTTATAGGGGACGAAGCAGATGATGAAGATGCCAAGATGGACCAGGATCATCCGTAGGACACGTCTCTTACTGTCACAGCCATGACCGACAGTCACCGGGCGTCGCAGCGTCCGCAGAACAAGAGAAGAGCATACCAAGTTGGCCAGGAGGGGGAGAAGGAAGCCCACAATCTGTGAAATACAGAAGTTAAAATTTAGTTACCAACTATTTTGATAATCAAGTCTCATTTTGGTAATTTGTTAAGGAAAAAGGTCAAACATTCGCTGGTTTTAGCTTCTTAAATGAGAGGATTTGCAGCTTCCCTTTGAGATTTATGGTTTTAAATGAGGAATATTTAGTTTATTTGACTGCTGGTCGGATAAAAAGAAGTAATTTGAAGACGTCACTTTGGGCTCTGGCAAATTGTGATGAGCCTATTTCACAATTATGACATTTTACAGACTAAACTATTAATCAATTAATCATGAAAATAATTTTTTTGTAGAATATTATGATGTCACAGTGCATTTAACCTCTGACCTTTGTTATCAAACGTCATAACTTCCTCATTTATATCCCACTAGACATTTGTATGCCAAATTTTATTATAATCATGGTACAAATTCTGAGTCATGGCCAAAAATGTCTTTTGTGAGGTCACAATGACCTTTGACCTTAGTTGATCCTTGTGTCATGCTGCAAATGTTCTACTAAATTCAAGTAAATTCCCTCAAAGTGAGATATTGCGTTTACAAGAATGGGATGTATGGACGTACGTACAGGAAACCCCAAAACATAATTCCTCCATCCACGACTATCGCCAGTGCAGAGGCATAAAAAACTGCATAAATGGTGTACTGTATATGTTTACATTAAATATCCCTCACCTCGATGAAGATGGTGATTTTGGACAGGTACGTCCTCCAGGTGCTCTTGGAGAAGCCCTCGAAACACGTGGTGGCTCTGTTTGTGCTGTTGATGGTGGAGAAGAAGGTCACTGATATCCCGCCGCCTACGATGGTCAGCCACACGGCGGCACACACCAGTGCTGCGTTCCTGCGCGTGCGGATGGAGCGGGAGCGGAAAGGGTAGACTATCGCCAGGAAGCGGTCCACGCTGATGCAGGTGAGGAAGAGCATGCTGCCATAGATGTTGGTGATGAAGGCTGTTCCCGATACCTTACACAGTCCGTCTCCAAATGGCCAGTGGCGGTTCACATTGTAGAAGACCTTGAACGGCAGCGTGAAAACAAATACTAAATCGGATAACGCTAAATTGGTCATGAACATGGTGGTCTCGTTGCGCATCTTCATCCGGAAGCAGAAAACAAAGAGGGCAGCACAGTTGGTGATCAGGCCCAGGACAAAGACCACACTGTAAACCACCGAGTACAGGTTGTACTTGAAGGAGTCGTCGATGCCGCAGTCCTCCATTCCAGTCTCGTTGAGCACCAGGCTGGCCATGGTGGAAGCTTAAAAAGAGAGGTGGGCTCCAGAGAAAACGGGTACACCGAAGCCGTCAGGAAAGGGGGGAGTGGCGGCGGATGTCTGGGGATCGTTGGTGTCAGCAGGGGATCCACCAGTCGAGTCCCCTCCAAGTCATCGTGGACATTCAGACACAAATGGAGGCAGAGACAGTCAGGATGCACGCCTGCGGGGCTGGTCAGTCATCCTGTGCAGAAAAGGAAAAGCACACGGTCACTTCCTCGCTATAAAAGTTACAGAGCAACAAGCAAACAATTCCAGCTCCCCATGAGATGAAGCATATGGTCGACCTGTACGCATTTAGTATGTTTAGTGTATTGAAGTGTATAGAATCTGAATCTTTAATGTCCAGCGTGAAAAGTAAATTCGATTTCATCCATTTAACATTAAGCTCTTGATTTGGACCAACATCAATTACACCCAGGTGACAAAGACATACAATCTAAATCATTCACAGAGAAGTACAAATATGAGACATTTTTTAAAATCCACTGTGTAACTGTATTTTGGTCCATTTTCAGTGCTATCACTGTAACATTCACTGTAGTTCATGTGTCATCTGTCAGTGTAAATAAAGTCTCATCCGTCTGCAGGGTTTTACTTCACATGGCGGTGTTTCATCAGGCTGTCATCAGGACTGTGAGATGTAAATCGCTGCCAGAAACTTGGTACTTTGTAGATCAGGAGGCAAAACACACTTCAGCTACATTCATTCACGGCCAGCGTTAAGTCTGAGGCTGAGCTCCAACTGGAGGAAGTACATAAGTCGGCATGTTGACGTGGTACAAAAGCAGTGCAGAGCTGCTCCCACCATCACAGAACAGGGTTGTTGAGAAACACAATAGTTTTGTTGTCAATCACGAACAATCCCAATGATTTGACATTGTGAAACACAATGTACTTACTTGTTTTACTTGAAGCAATATTGTATATATTTGAGTGTATGACATCAGAACAGGAACTTCGATTGTTGGGAATGTGTTGGGTTTTTAGAGTGCTAACTATCTTATCTCTATCACAGCATGCCGTGTTATATGAACAGTCTTGATATTCAACATTCATAGTGCGGCAATGGCCAAAAAGTTAATGGTTGGATTAAAATGTTGTCATTGTTGAGCTTTTGTGGCAAGAAGTGTGCAGGAATAACTGTTTTCAGTGATGGAATGTAACTAAGTACATTCATTTAAAGGTGCACTGTGTAGTTTTGGCGAAGATATTTTAATCTGCAGAGAAACATCTTCTTTCATTGTTTTTTTATGCCTAAACAAACTAAATGAACAAACTCTCTTTGTTTTCATGACTGAATAAACTGAATAAACAAACTGACCTTAAAGGACAACACAATTTCATACTGTTACTTTGTTTATATGTGGTGGACCCTGCCACCTTTCTAGCTTCAAACAGAGTTCATCAGAGTTTGTATTATTACCTCATTAATATTTTTATTATTAAAATTATGAGTTTGAATTTGTTCTACAAAACTATGTAGTGCCCCTTTAAGTAGTGCACAATTGAAATGTACTTGAATATTTCCATTTTCTGCTTCTATATACTTCCACTCTGCTACATGTAAATACAGGTATAATTTACTACTGTACTTTTGATACTTAAGGCAGCTGAGATTAAATGACTTAAGTATCAAAAGTAATTTTCTGGCAATAAATGTACTTAAGACTTTTACTCAAGTACTATTTGTCTAGGTGAGTCACATTTCTACCAAAGTAAAATTTTAACACAAAATCTTTTCTTTTACTCAAGTATGACGGTTGGGGACTTTTACAACACTGCACATCATTTATGCTGTTTTCTGATAGCCTTGCATAAAATGACTCTCCTTCAAACAGGAATGTAAATATGATGTCGTATAATGACCAATTATTCATGATTTAAGTAATCACATCTGTACTTTTATAATGTGTTGACTTGCTGCTTTCAAAAACATCAGTTTGGATTTAGTTAAACTAACTAACTTCAACTAAGTAGAACGAGAGACTACACATGTTCTTGTGACACAGTATATATAACATCAACTGAGTGATAGCAGACTTGTACTCCTGTAGGGCAGCAGACAACATATATCACATAAGCTCTATGAGTTGCATCTGTATGATTTATTTGGTTGTTTGGCCAAAAATAAATATTCAAATTGGCGTCAAGCAGCACAACAAACTTCTGTCTCAGTGTTTGAGCCTCACATCATCTCCTTGCACCTTCTGTCAAAAAACAAGCAGGTAAACATAAACAACTACACCGCTATGTCAATTTCCACAAACACTGACACACTGTAATTCACAGTAAACTCTCTCAGTCCCTGCCAGATAAATACTGCACAAACTCTGAACCACAAAGGCACGAGCCAAACAAATATACAGTACTGGACTGAACGTCATCCAAATGACTCTCGGTCAAAACAGAAGCTGAGGTATTTTTCCGTTCTAACTGAAAGCAACACTCTGCAACTGTTAAAGCAAAAACAGCTGATTGTTGAGTCCCAGATCGTCAGATACCAAGGCTTTGGGTTAATGGTTGGGGTCGGACGCCATGATCTGACTTGGTATTTGGTATTGGTGATCTAGGCATGAGACTGGTGTACCCCGCCACTCACCCAATGTTAGCTTGGATCGACTACAGCCCCCGTGACCATGCAAAGACGGATAGATGGAAAGAGACTCAACAATCAACCATCCTTCTGCATAGTGTTGCTTTAACTGTAGTCATGAGGAGAGCTACACTTACGTGGCTTTGGAGGCAGCTCTTTAAAAAATAAACTTCAGGGATGTCATCAGGGTTATCTCGCCTTGGGATTGGAGAATACAAAAGAAATCCTACGTTAGAACTGAGGTGGAGAGATGGCTGTTTATTAGGCAGGAAGTGAAACACTGTCCAGTCGCATTTTGTAAGACCCACACTTTTCAGAGTTTATACTGTATATTGTGGACTAAAAGCTTCTTGGCATCTGCTATATTGATTCTGACCATTCTTTTATCTTTCTTTAATAAAACCTCCATCCTAGGTCCTCCAACTTTACGTGAGAGCAGCTCTGAATCGCTAAAGCACCCAATGTAACAAGCTAAACTGGCCTTATCTTGTGTTATGCAACAGAGCTGAAGCAGCAGTGAGGTGGTCGGCCTTTGGCATCGCCTGTAAAAATCCTGAGTGTCTCCGGATAAGATTCTCTCTGAATATCTATTCATCACACACACACACACACATACACACAAAGGCGATGCTGTGAGTGTATGCAGTCCATCAGGCCTGTCCTGTGCCAGCTGCAGTGTGACATCTTTACTGCGTTTTCACACGCCTCCCAGAAAGTCTCCAGCAGCCCTCACAATGCCCTCACTGTACCCATCTGCACCAAACACACACTTACATATGCACTAGTCTGCACACGTGCATACACAAGCAGGCAATACTCACATGTGCCAGTCCTCACACACACACACACACACACACACACACACACGCTCTGGTTCTGTGTACTGTGGCTCTGTCCCAGGACCTCTGACAGAGCCGGCTTCATATTCAGCTGATGTTGTTTCTGCAGGGAGTCCAGTCTATAGAACGTTGCACTTGGCTGCTCTACAGTTTATGTTTAAAAGAAACTCAGACATGTAGCAGAGACACATTTGAAGATGTTGTGGACTTCTAGGAAGCCTGAGTGTTTGTGTTTGTGTGCGTGTGTATGGATTTCATGTACAGGTCGTGGACAGCTGCACAGTTAAAGGGGTTCCCCCCGCAGTCAGCCGTGGCAGTGACAGAAACAGGCCTCTGGGACCCGCTGATCCGAACGGATCGAGTTCAGGCTCAGCTCACATCCAGCTGTTCCTTTCTCTCAAATGTAAGGAGAAGGAAGAAGGCACGGAGAGCTGAAGGCAGACAACAAGACATCTTCACTGACTTCACAGGAGAGCTTGTGGAGTCGGTCTACAGAGTTTGTTTTTAATTGGAAAGTATGTATTTTAACTTACATCACACTCCACCAACATCACGAGTCCTCCACATACTACTTTATAAGGTTTAGATGTTTGGTTATAATAATATCAAACAGTTAAATCCGTCAATTAATCGTTTATGTCATTTTAATGTATATGTATTTTAAGGTTTTCTTAGCATTATATGTTAGTTATTTGAATATGTTTGGGTTTTGGACTTTTAGTCAAACTACATAAGCAGTTTAAAGTAGTCACCTTGGAAAAATGTGATGTGATGGACATTTAACACAATGAATCAATTAATCAACAAAATGAGTGAATATCACACAGCCTTCATTTTTGAAAACACAAGATTTTTGATGAAGCTGTGGAGAAACAAAAGGTGCCGGCTGGATTTGGATTCAATCAGCACCAGATTCCTGAGGCCGTACTGTAATTTGTGGTGCCGTTATAGTGAACTGCAGCGGCCCTTAACGAAAGTTGCTCATTTGGTCATGGTGGAAGTTTCAAGTGAAGTTTTATAGTCCATAAAAACGTTTCTGGAGCTTCACAGCGAAAACAGAGTTGCAGCATTGTCCAACAACTGAAGCAGATGGGGACTTGCAATGAAACGTAAAGAAACAAACAAACAAACTATAAACAAACTTATACAGCTTATCCAAGTCTCAGGAAGGAAGCCCAAACTGATTAGAAAAGACATCAGTTAGACCCTCAATGGGCAGTCGAGCTTGTGCACCCACTTCAGACGGGGTTATTAGCTTTTTAGCAGCTACAGTGAAGATTTGGGCTGAAAATAATATATTTTCAAATCAGTTTGGGGTCTTGGGGCATCTGGAGATCTGGATCACACTGGACAAGCTATGTGGAGCCATTTTATGATTTTTTTCAGTTGTTTTTTTTACTTGTTAAAACAACTCATCTACTTCAGTTGTCAGTCTACTTCAGGAGAGTGCTGCAACACTGTTTTGCTGTGAAGCTCCAGAAATGTTTTGTGAACTACAAAATTTCCCCTGACTTTTCTATCGGCACGAGTAGATAATGAATGAATTATAATTTTTGGGCGAACTTGTCCTTTAAGCCTTATGATGTTTCTGTCAGATTGCAGATAAAATAAACAAATTCAAAACTGTGTTTGGCTTTGGCTCTGATGCAACATCCTCTCACACAACATCCTGCCTACAGCTCTGATTGGTCGCCCGTTATAATATAATGATCTATAAACACTGAACAATGTGAATCTGCAGAGTAACTAGTAACTAAATGTATCAGATAAAGGTGGTGGAGAGAGTATACAGCAGCAGAAAATGGAAATACTCAAGTAAAGTGCCTCAAAATTGTACTTAGGAACAGTACTTGAGTAAACTGTACGTGGAAATTTTAAGTCAAAAAAGACCTGTTTCTGCAGGGACTGTGTACAGGAGGCCACATTATTTGTGCAGTAAAATGCACCAGCCTGTACAGAAAGGTGTTATTTATACCTTAGAGGTGCAGCATGTAGTTTTGGAAAAGAAAGGTAACATTTACAACATTAATAAGGCAACAATACAAACTCAGAGATATGTATATGGTGTTTAGTATCGCCATCACTGAACAAACAAGCTGTCATAGAGGGGTCCTGCAAATATAAACAAAGTCTGAAGTTATGCTGTCCTGTGATCACAGTTCATTCATTTAGTCTCTTCAGTCATGAAAATCAGTGAATGAGGATTTTTCTCTTCTGATCAAAATGTCTTCCCTAAAAACTACATACTGCTCCTTTAAACCACAACACTTGTCCCGCACTGTGAATCTCTGCACAGCTTTAACGAGCGTTAAAGTACAAAAAAAAAAAACAGTCCCTTCTTTCTCTCATGTGGAAAGCAGCCACTGGAAGTTTTCCCTCAGCTGAAGACACAACATGTTTTTGTGACTCCGCACAGAAATGTTATTGTGCGCGGACAGAGCAGAGGACAACTTACTGGCAGCTGAGTGGATGGTGACAGCTCACCTCCCGGGCACTGATGTTTGTCAGTGTGGCAGCGGCGCAGCTGTCAGGAGAAAAACTCCATACTCTTCCTCTCAGATGTTGTTGTGGTGCTGCTCGGTCCCAGTCTCAAACTCTCTCGGGTCAGACTGCACCTGAATATCACCAACAAGTCACGAGGACGCCTCTGCGCTCGTCAAAGGCGACAAAATCCCGCCGGTGCGACTTCTTCCGTCGGTCCTGACGTCCCGCTCCGTCTGTCCGCTGGAAGAGAGCCCGCATCACGTCCACCGCAACTCTCACCCGGGGGCGTGCATGGGCGCGCGTGCACGCGGAGAGCTGCTTGCACGGCCACAGGAAACCAGACAATAGCACCTCGACTGGGCGGCAGGGAGGAGGAGGAGGAGGAGGAGGAGGTGGGAATGGGGGAGAGGGGACACAGGCTGGTGTCATCAGCTGGAGCTCACTTATTTAGGCTTACTGTCACATTATATTCATAACAGACATTTCTGCTGTGTAGCTGTATTCAAGTACTTAAAGGTGCAGTATGTAAGAACTGGCCGCCCGTTGAAATTATCATTCAAAACAAAGGGGTTCGCCCGCTATTCCGACATCCCGCTATTCCGACATGTCTCCGACAATGACCAAAAAACAATGTCGAAATAGTGGGACGCTTGAAAAATAACTTTAATGCCGCTGTTCCGACAATTAGAGGTCACTGTCTAAATAGCGGCATTTCAGAATAGCAGCATGTAACCCAAAACAAAAAGGCTCGGAGGCAGCATGTCATCATAGTAGGCGGTAAACCTTGTTAACTGCAGCGGCGGTAAGCTGGTTAGCTCAGCTAGCCGTGTAGCAACAAGTGGTCCTCGAGTACGCTGCAGCCCGGAGCAATGGGGGAGTGCGGCTAGCTGGTTAGCATGCTAACTTCAGTAGTAGAAATATAGACCTGATTGACATTAACATCAACACTAATAGGCTGTTTTCTTCACACTCTGTTGATAAACTTAGTTGATTTTTTTAAAAATGTTTTAAAGTAAATATTATTACATATTGCACCTTTGGACATGAATGCATCTATAACAGTGATAATAACACAATAATGTGATCTATAAGACTCTCAATGGTTTTGCATTATGGCTACTTTAACAAGATTTCCAAGTATATTTGGTTCAGAAGAGGTACTTGTACTTAAATATTAAACTCTGGAATTACATTACATTGTGATATTACTACTTTTATTTATTCATTTATTTATTCATTTGATCATATCCAGGGGGAAATAAAATGTGAAATGATAAACTAAAACATGTTTATATTATTTTATTTTACCATTTGCAATAAGACCCCACCTTCAAATGACTTAAATTGGTGAATCAACTCCAATAAATTAAATTGCATAGTCTATCAGCTCAAATTTGTTGCCTTAGTCTATATGTTTAAAGCACTTTGTAATGTTGTTGAAAAAATGATGTATACATGGTTAATATGTTTATTATACAGCTATTATACTGTTTTTTACAGTGGCTAATAAAAACAGAAGGTCAACAAAATATTGTATATATGATGAGTTCACAACAGACTTCATTTCTTTTGTCTATTTGTTTTATGAAAGAATAATTATTCACATTCTGTACTTACATTTAATATTACATTTTATAGTTATATCCACCCTGAAGGGTTCATAAACTCTATTTGACAAGTTGAAATTGTGTGAATTGAGTTTTAAGTGCTTGTGTACATCATAGAATAACTGAACGTCCCATGATGATAGACTGTAGACCAAACAAGACCATAATCTTTTCACTGCACTGCAATTAAAGAAGCCGACAGTGTAATTAGAGTTCGACATGGGGATGACATCTTCAGAGTCTCACACCCGTTAAATAAGCTGTGGTGTGTGATGCGTCAGCGTCTAACATCATAGAGCTATTTTGGCTGATCAAAGTCCTGCCACACTATTGTTACAATACAATCTTCATCTCCGAGGCCTCCAAAAGAGATATTTTTAGCCAGGTGACAGGGCGGTGTTGGACAGATTCCCATTGTGTTCAGGCTGGCATGGGGCTCTGTGTGTTTGTGTGTGTGCCTGCGTGTGTGTGTGTGTGTGGGTGGGTGTGAGCAACAGAGATAGAGAGAGAGGCACTTGACAGAGGGGAAGTGGTCTTTGGGGGTTGCGTCTGGCAGGCTGACCACTCCACAATAGCAGCATGGAGGACAGGACATCCTGCTTACCGCAAAGGCTGAACTCAGACACACAGACACACACACATACACACACACACACGCACACACACACACACACACACATTAGACACCACCAGATGTCTCTAACCTCTTGATTGTTGTTGTTGAAGTACGTGTATGTGTAAGTATGTATATGAGTCACACATTGTGACAGAAACATGTTTCCTGAATTACGTTTCATAACATGATTCCTATATTGTCCTTTAGTCATCTTATATATGGTGAGATTCATTAGTTAGCAAGCAAGAGTTTCCCAGTGCAGCAGCAGTGACACACTGGACCATTATGGGGAAATTTTAGTTGGGTAAAAGGTAATAACAGATTTGATTGACTGGATTATGATGCAGTTTTGCAAATATAAACCATCCTTCCATGTGATCCAAGTTTTCACAAAAATCTTGCGTGTAACAAAAACAGTGTAAAGTCTTTTTTTGATCTTCAGGTGTCAACAACAAATTCCTGTATGATCAAAAGTGAGACAAGACTTGTCCGCAGCCATGGTTATGGCTCCATGATACTGTACATGATTCATCTACAGTACTTGATATTGTCAAGTTGATGTTCTCTTATTACGAGAACGTGATGAAGTACACGTTTTAAACATTTGGTTGAACAGAGGACTCTCACCCAGGAGCTGGAGGTTTGCATCCTGATTGAAACATATTGTCACTTACTATTTTTGTATGAAGTTCACTTACTATTTTCCACTTCTTCTACATTTTCTATCACTGTCACGGTTATGTTTAGGCAACACAAAGACTTGGTTAGCTTTAGGAAAACATGGTTTCGGCTAAAATAGACCCTTTAAAACACATGTTACAAAGGATAACTTCTCCCATGTTCATATTTTTCCAGTCTTTTTCCCCCAAGTCGCAAAGCAAAAAGAGACGAAAAAAGAAATTACAAAAACGAGATTGATCAGTTGCGGTGATAGTCCTGGAACAACATTCGCCTGATCGTGATGTTCCAGAAACAACAATATTGGATTGTGCACTTAGAAACAGGGGTGTTTTAAGCTAAAGTGACAGAGTTATCTATCAGTTACCCCTCTGGTAACTTACACATAACCAAGTCCAACAAGGTAATTGTACAATAACGGTGTACTACTGTTTGCCCCTGATGTACTGACAGCTGAGGCCGCCAACTGGAGCCAAGATACAAACTAATTAAAGCGAAAGCAGAGGAGCAGAAGCTGTGTTGAAATGTCATGATTGGATGAACCAGAGGACATGTAAGGTTTGATTGGGTTGCAGAAACGTCCCCCAGTCCTTACACACAAACACACACTCCTCCCTTCCTCTCCTTTCTCTGTGTTTGGTAACGGTAACTAAGCTGTGCTGCCCCGGCGAAAGCTTTGTGAGTCACACCAACCAGAACAAAGACCCCATTACTGCACCCCCTCCACCCTCTCTCCCTCCCTCCATCTCCTCTCTTCTTCGACCCCTCTGTCCTGCTCTCCTTTAATGCGATGATGAGTGTATTTCCTTTGCCTTCCTCCCCTTGCCTCCGTCCATCCTCTCATTCATTGGCTCCAGGAGGGTTTAGGGGCAGCCCCGTCGTGCCATACATGCCTCTGCCCTGACAACAGGGCCGGACAAAGGCAGCAAGGCAGTACAACACAGGAGACTTGAGCTTTATAGGCTTTATGGACTGATATTAACATGACTGCAGTGGGGTGTCCTACGTGTGCATGTGTACATGTCTATCGGTGACCTTAGCCCCCGTTAGCCAGCGCTCAGCTCTGACCTGATTAGAGAGCAGCTCATCCACAGCAGAGCGGAGCCCGGATCAATGCTGCTGGCTGTGACCGAGGCCGCAGAGGGAGACTGGAGACACTCAGCAGCTCCGGAGATCGAGCAGCGCTGTTTACCCCACAGCACTGATAGGTGCAGCATGAGCAGCCATGGGTGAGCAGTGAGAGTCGAGGCAGACAGGCTGACCAGACTGACCCCGGCCTGTGCAGACAGAGCCTGCTGTTTGTCTCTGCGATATAATGGGCTGATGTACCTGATGTGCCTCAGGATAAACACAGTAAAAAGTCAACTGTCAAAGATTTGATCAGTTCATTCCCAAACATGGTCTTCATAGCAAGTTTATTTTTATAGCACTTACAACCAGGCAATTCAAAGTACAGCACAGACATAAAAGACAATATGAAAAGTCACATTTAAACACACAGTATGTAATTTCTGCCACTAGAGGCCTCTCAATCAAAACATGACAGAAGATGTAAGTACTGTGGGATCATGGGAGTTGTTTTCATTGTTAAACAACCACTATCGCTGATGAAAATCTATCTACGTGACCAAACCTTGAGCAAAAATGACAGATTTCTCTGTGTTTATCTTCTGGAATAATGTAAGCACACAACTCAACAATATTCAGCATGTAACAAAGGTCTCGTCATCATTGTTTGTACATTTTAATGCAGAAATGTTACAGAGTTAATCTTCAAATAAGATTTCAAGGGTAAAATAACCAGTCAAGTTGCTGTTCCTGAGCTACGATGTTGAATAATGAACAGAGCTTCTTTTTGCATAATATCATGATGTCACAGTTAAAATAGCCTTTTGGATATTAAATGTCAACTTCATCATTTATCCTACTATAAATGTGTGGAAAAGTTTGTCATAATTATAATATGTTGAGATATGGTGAAAAAAGTGTTTTGTGAGGTCACAGTGACCTTTGACCTTTGACAACCAAACTGTAATCAGTTCATCCTTGAGTCCAAGAGGACATTTGTGCCAAATATCAGAAAATCCCCCCAAAGCGTTGAGATATCACAAGAACGGGACAGAATGGGATGGAGATTTTTAAACATGTAATAATTAGATCACTATTTTCCTCGTTAGATGTCACAGCTGTGTGTACATAATGATGTTTTCTGGTAACTGTTTTCTGTTGACGTGTATTTTCATTCATTATATCTGGATGGTATAGCTCTTTAGCCTCTTGCTATATGTTTCAAGTCTTGTTATTAATCTTTTATCTTTTAGCTTGTGATGTTTCTCCTTGTTGTGTCTTTCTTATTTGGTCACAGCTCCTTCAGTAAGGAGTCTGACTCCGGCTGGTTTACTCACAGATCTATCAGTCTATCATTGCTGATTGTTGTTTGAACCTCAGCGATAAAATTGGTTTGATTACAATGATAATGGCTTTTCACTGAAAGCATTCTTCTTTTTTAGGGGGGGGGGGGGGGGGGGGATGCACGAAAAGGATTTTTTTTCAGCCGACACGATCACCAATAATTTCACATTTTTTTATTTTAGAAAGACCCTCATACCTGAGGGTAAGAAAAGCGAGGATGTAGTGAGCAAAGATGGATGTTTTATTATTTCATTGCTGTAATAAGATTTCCTGTGTTCAAACCCATACATTTCTTCCACCTTTCTGAACCCTTGTGGAACATGTCTTCCTCTGAAACTAAAACACACCCAGGCTGGTGACAACATGTTTGGCCCTCTATAGTCTGTGGTTTGAGGTCATGAGCATGACAACAGCGTGCTGCAGTTGTTCCTCCTCTTCTTCCTCTCTGTGTTTATTGGTGGACTGCAAACCAACTTTAAAGGTGCAAACAGTCTTCAGCCTTAATATAAAAGAACTGAAATTTTGAATCGTTTTTCTTTACCTTTGAAAGCAATTATTTCAGTTTTACCTTTGTTAAACTGGAGAAAAGTTTGAATCCAATGTTTGTTTTGTTAAATGTACCTGCTGAGTGTTTGTTTGGGAACACAGGCACTTTATTATTGTAGATGTTTGGTTTTTTATATATAGTTTTCTTGTATTCTTTTAATGAATGATGGCTGAATCCAGTTTAGCTGCTTGTGCTGGCTCTCACGCTGTCATTAATTGTTGGGACACCTGAATTGAACAGAGCCATCGTTAACGTGATAAGTAACACTTGTCCTTTTCCTACTCTGACAGCTCAAAGCATATATTAGAAAGGATGGGGTGTGTAAAAGTGACAGGAAGTGAACACACTCTAATGATTGTTATCCTTCACCATTATCTAGAGACAGACAGTTTGTCTGACACATACAGAGTTTAAATGGAGGTGCCAGAGCTGCATGTTGAAGCAAGAGGACAAACTGTTCAGTGTGTTAAAGACTGACCAGGCGATGGGCTGCAGTGCAGTGTGACATCATTGGAAACAAACATTTTTCTCATGAATCTAGTCATTTATTTCCCATCCTCTGCTAAATGTTTTAATTTGTACACTTTCCTTTAATAATTTCATGATCAATGAAGTCCTCTCTCTTCATGTCTGTGACTAATCACCACAGTACATGATCCTCTGGTCAATAAATGAACCTTGACTTGCTGAAGAGGACAAAAAGGACCTATTGTTATTTTAAAAGTCTGACCTCCCACATTGTTTACTCGTGACTGACAGCCCCAGTGCCAAGGTACGCTGTGAAGGCCTACCACTGCCAAGCAGAGAGCATCATGGGAAGGAAGCTGCCACCCGTGCTCTTCACTCCTCTTCGCCCTGTTGTTTCTCGGTTTTCAGCCTCAATTGATTAGTTCCAGGAACACTTGAAGTTGCAGCCACACACACAGAGACACACAAACCAACGCCGAAGCAGCCATTTTAATTAGCCGAGTGTAGCAGCTCCATCCTCCTCAGCCGGTTGCACTCTGTCAAAGGTTCCTTCCAGACGACAGCATGGGAAAAGTGAACTCAGTTGCTTTGTGCTTCCCTCTGCTGGACACAGCTGCCACTACAACAATAAAATCCTGCTGAATTACGCACAGATTTTACAAGGTGAAGCTGTATGATTTGCACCTGAAGTCATGCAAATACAAGAGTTCTTCTTCTCCCTGGTCTTGACTTTTGACTGTGGTGTGTAATGTGGTGACAGACAAATGTTACACATGCAAATAGTTTATTCACAGGATGTGCCTCTCTGATTTTTATCATCCTCAATGACACATTTGTGGAAGGCAACGATGATCGTGGTGGCTGATATCTGAGCTGAAGCCACAGTGTGCCAGGGCACTGCTTTCAAGCCTGAAACCCTGTGTCCGTGGCATTCGTCTTATCAGCTTGACCAGCGTTTGACTTGTTTACACAGAGTGTAATATGGGACTGTGTGTGTGCGTGTGTGTGTGTGTGTGCGTGTTATCTGTGCAGTAGTTCGCTGAGTAAATGTGTGGATGTCAGACATGAAACTATTTAATTGGGGCGGCATGAAAAGAAAAGTTCTCGCTGCTGAGTCATCCTAGTTTGTCGGGATGCGTTTGCTGTACAAATGATTGGGTGCAGAAAAATGTAAACACAGTCATTTGTGAACTGTCAGTAGGCAAGAGACATGATCTGCAAACACAACACACGTTTAGCACAAATAATATTATACTTCAGACGATGCCAATTGCTCACATGCCCCAAACGTATTTGTTTAGTGTTTTATTTGTCACCTTTTTCTGGGCTGTCTGCCAGATCAAACAGCTGAGAGGCTGCAGGATGAGAACAGGTTTACAACATGTACGGCTCAAAATCACTCACTGTAAGTTTGTGTGATCAGCTTACTTCTTAAGCTTAAACTTAATGCTTATAAAGCATTGATTTTTTTTTTATATACTGAAGAAATCACACAAAGCCAGATTTGACAATATTTATTCACCTTCTGTAACATATTCATCATACTGCACATTTTTAGAACACACCTGTAGTTCATGTTTTTTTTATCTAGCTAGCTCAGTTAGCTGTGCAGCTACCAGTGGAGTGTTAGTGTTTAAACCACTAGCACAGACGCTTTAGACTCAGAGGGGCAGGTGATAGCTGGCTAGCACACTAACTTCAGTGGAAATCTCTGCAAAACAGTACACAGTCATCATAATGTCAAAACTGCTGTTTATTCACATTCTTTTGAAAGTTTGAGTTGACATTTGAATGTTTTCAACTAAAAGTTCTACATATTGCCCCTTTAAAGTGGAGAGTATGCGACCTTTGACAGAAGAAAATAACGCAATCTCCATTCACAAATAAAAAGTAATGTGCAAAAACAACAACAAGCACCCTTTAGTTAGCTGTGCAGCTAGTGGTCAGGACTGGGAGCACAGAGCAACGGTGGCGTGTTGGTCTTCATATGTCAGTAACACAACACACAGATGTATTGATTGAGTCTGATATACTGAATTTTAGGGGGAAAACATTGTGTTTCAAACTAATACTCTTAAAGTGAATCAGAAAGTCTACACACATTAAATACAGCGTTATTCTATAAATAAAATAAAATAGAAATGACACGGAATAGACAATACTTTTGGTTGAAGTCATGCTATTTTACAGCCAAAGCTCTCAATGAAAGGAGCTCTTTCTCTTCTGTGGTTTGCTATAGAGGACTGCATAATGCAGCCATAAATTCACCAGCCATAATGTCCTCCTCAGGCAGGAGGAGAAAGCTGGAAGGGAGGGAAGAGGCACCAGGCCCAGGGAGGAAGTTTGAGAGTTTTGTAGTGTTGAGGAAAGAGGAATATGAGGTCCGGACTCCTGATTTAAGTGGAGCACGAAGAACAATTCTAGCAGCACAAGCATCCAGACCAGGCTGCAGCTGAGCCGAGCCCAGCGAGAAGTCCTGAATCTCCTCGTCTGCTGAGGCCAGCGTGACACCAGCGTGGCCTCCAGTCCCAGCAGCCCCAGCAGGAGCAGAGAGGCCAGGTGGTGAGCATCAAGCAGCTGCAGACAGAGCAGGTTCATAGCCTCCCTCCACCACACTGAATCCTTCATGGGGCCCATCCTAATCTCCCAGCCGGCCTCCTCCATCCAGCAGGTCAGCATCTCTCCCAGCTGGAGCATCCAGCGCAGCAGCACAAGACTGTCTGTAAGAGCCAGCTGGCCCATGAGCACAGTGGAGGGCTTGGTGGAGACCTGAGGGGATCGGAGCAGCAGCAGGACCCGCAGGCTGAACATACAGCCCACCAGCAGGGGGAGGCCTGCACTGTGGGGGAGCAGCAGCACCGTCACCAGCTTCAGCAGCAGGAAGCGACGCAGCCATTCTCTAACGGCAGAGAGCCTTCCTACTGTGACCGAACCGGGCCAGAGCCACGAGCTGATCTCCCACACTGACTTTAAAACTTGGTTTGATCTGCAGAGAGTTGAACACATGTAGGTTAGCTCAGTGTGACGTCGACCTCCTACACATAATTCTCTTTACACCTCTCTCCTGTTTTATGACTGTGTCAGTGTTGTGTAAGTAGGCAGATGCCCGGGCATGCAAACAAGCTTTCAATACATTCTTCAGTTTTACAGGTGTTATTTACCATGACTGAAGTTGAGCCTCATCCCAGCTCAATTTGAGAAGAATTTAAGTGGAATGTGTTTTATTTAAAGATGAAGAAGCCTCATGAAACAGCATATGGCACAATATGACTCTTTAGTCTATAATGAACGTAAAATTAATTCAGGTTCTGGATGGTAACAATCAAAAACAGTCAGGAAGTGTATTTTATATCAGGTAACATCAACATTTACCAACTAAGCTCAAGTTTTTTGTCGAATTTGACTCTGTCTTTTAAAGCATCTTCTAAATTCAAGCATCTCCTCATGTTGACCTCCTTGTCACTCCTCCTAATGTCTCAAAGTTCAACAGCTGATTCAGAAAGTTAGACATGTATCTAACTTTAAACAAAGAACTGAATGTTGCCTGTGTGGGACTCACCTGTGTGTTGGCAGGAAGTTGAAATTGAAAGTCATTGTCCTGTTTCACCTGGATGTGGGCTGACGGCGTTTTGTTTTGTTCCCACGTCAGCCCCTCTCCTCAAAGAGGCCGAGTGAGTGTGTGTGAGGAGTCCCCTCTCTCCTCTCTTTATCAACTGCTTCGACTCGACTGGGTCTTAGTCTGTAAATGTCATCATGTCTGGAGGAGAGCCATGCTGCATCTGAGTCACGTTGGGGGAAGATCTGAGCCCGAGGGGTTTCCCTGCAATGCTGACATCAGTGTAAACCTGTCTGTCCGTGTGATTTTCCATGCAACACCGAGCCAAAAAAGGAGCTTTGTATGGGAGAGCTGGTGGGTGCCAGGGGGAGAGGTGCCAGGATGCCTTGCATACATTCTGACAAAGATCAAGAAACAACTGGTGAAGAACCTCGAATACTGACAACTGATCGAGTCAGCATAGTTTCAGTTATTGAAGGATTTATTTTATGGTTTCAGCTTAGGTGTAATTACCCACATGTGTTGGCAGAGTTCAGGATGTTGTTTTAAGGTAGGCGGGGTGAAACACACAAACGTTTCCACAGCGACCAGGGCGTGATCACCATGATAACTGCCTTTGTTATCCCTGCTATACGCTCTGACTCTCCTCTCAACTGACTAATGGAAAGACTCACTCTACCATTTGCGTTGCTTAATTCATTAGTGGCTGCGCCTCTCTGATGGTTGACTGGAAACAGGTGGCTTTAGTTTTACTTTGGTGCACACAACACACACGTGATGGCGTTTAACAGGCCGGGTATGTGAGTAGGCGTGCATCACGCGTGTGAGCATTCGTGAGTGAGCTGAAGTACGAACTCTGCCATATACAACAGGAAACGGGTTGAAATGTGTGGCGGCCGGAGTGGAAGCGTGTGTTTGTGTGTGTGTGTGTGTGTGTGTGTGTGTGTGTGTGCGTGTGTGTACTTGCATCCAAATGAAAATAACCAATAAATGCTGCCTTTGTGGTCTTGTTGCAAATATAAAAAAATTTGACAGGAAACGTTGACATATTCTTCTTCGACTTGTTTGACATCTCAAGGATTGCTAAGAAATGTCCCTCAGGATGAATTGTAATAACTGTGGTTCATGTGATTGTGAACCTTAGCTTTGCAGCTAGCGCCTAGCACCATCATCAGGTCAAAGGTTTGATTCGTCCAGTACTTTAGCTGATGACTAAATACCTGCAAAGCGGATGGTATCCCCATCAGCCTCAGCAGTACTTTGTGTTTACTGCTAATTAGCAAATGTTAGCATGCTTATATTCTAAACTAAGATGATAAAGCTTCTGTAAGCGTTGTCATTGTTTTAACTTCCTGTCCATTTTCATCCCTTCCCTCCTCTCTGTGTCACCACATGCTCACAAAGTGGTAATCACCAGACAGAGCAGCAAACAGGAGGATCCTGCTCTCGTGCTCACACAGACAGGACCGCCTCTTTATGGAGTTCTCTGTCGATACCAGAGAGAGCAGAGACATGTTACTGTTGGAGTATAGAGCTATTTAACACTTATTTTAATAAAAACATGTCACTTACAGCAACTTTAAAGATGGCAACCATCATACAGTACCACCTAAACACCACCCTGTTAGCACTGACATTGATTGTCATTATAAGTATGTTAGCATGCTGATGTTAGCATTTAGCATAAAATGCCACTTTGTCCTAGTACAGCAACACAGCACTGCACGGGGGTAGACTCTGTGAGACTAGTTGACATAAAGAAGGGTCAAATCAACTTAGCCAAAAAATGCTAAACTGTCTTCAGGCACCTGTCAATTATATTCTAAAACAAACAAACAAACAAAACCAATAAAAATAAGCTGACAATTTTAACATGTGACAATTTTAAAATGTGAGATTTATTTTGCTATGATAAAAATACTATGTTCTATATCAAAACTTAAAAATTTGGTTAAATTGGTTGAATGTATTTGATTTTTTTTCACTCGCAGTAGAAAAACACTTCCTCTTAGAAATTAGTTTCATATAGTACTCATTTGTTTTCCCAAATAGGTTTTGGAGGGAATGTCATTTTCACTGATAATCATATGATAGATGATGTTTAGATGTTAAATGTACACATTTCTAAACTTTGTTTATAATGAAAGGAGTTTACTTTGTACATGTTTGTGTTTAACAAACACAGATCATATATAATTAAGGCTAATATTTACAGATGAAGCGATACATTTCCTGGTATGAATGTGAATCTGCCTGTTCATTTACGCCCATGATGTCTCACATTACTAATGGACACAGATGATTTCACACGGCCGTTGAAAGGTTGAAAGACGATCTGATGACTCACATCCCGATCAGGATCAGTGACAACAAAAACGAGCTGTCTTTCGTAACTTTGAGCAGAGTGAAAAGGCAACTTCATAGAGTGCACTCCGAACAACTGTGCCTATCTCCTTTTTCCATACTGTCAAATTAGATGCATCTGTCTCTCTCTCTCTCTCTCTCTCTCTCTCTGTGTGTGTCTTTGTGTGTGTAATTGTTTGCACACACTCAACTATTTTGTTTTCATCTATGTTGAACAGTTGTGTTACCTTATCTAAACCAGGCCTGAAGCCATTTGTTTGTTGGATGTAAATGTGAAGCATTATAACCTGGGCCTCATGCAGCAGTAAATGATAATTTTATTTTATTGAGTGCAGCACCAATAAAGCGCTCTAATAAAATATAAAACATTAACTTTGTACATAAGCAGTATCTGGTTCCTGAATAGTCAGACTCAGATGTTTCCACCGACCTGAAGCATCCAGAATGTATAAAACAATATCTGTACAACAGCCAACAGTCACTCTTAACTCCTGCATGTACACTGTCAGCAACTGGGAAACCACAGCAGACTTTTTATGTTGAATGCAAGTCATCTGTCTCTCTGAGCACTTGAGAAACACAACTAAACTGCTGAGATGAACAATACATTTCAGAGATAAAGTGACCTACATAAACATCCTCGTCTACAGGGTATGAGCTGCTCTGTCGGGGCAACAAAAGGGACCACTTGACTTACAATAGATCTCAGTGTAAGCAGACCACCCAGGTATTAATGCTCTTTGACTTTAATAATCCTGTCTTTTACAAATTCAACTCCATAAATCTGTCTATTTAATCGTGACAAGTGTGAAATAAATGAACTAATGTAAAGTGTATTTTGCAATTATCAGGGGCGATCAGTGCTGGGGATCTTAACAGCATCCCACAGAAAACCACAGAAAAGATGAGATTAATCACACTGTTATAACTGATGTGTGTGTTAGCTCAAAGGGAAACAGCTGCTCTCACTTCCATGAAAGGAGCGGTGCTGGAGCAGAGGCAGAGGAGCTGCTGGGCCCAGGTCAAATATGCATGGTGTCTGTGTACAGTAAACAGAAGTTTATACGTGTTGATAGAAAAATGATACAAGGAAGGAAGGACACATCTCCTAAACGACTCATAAACTCTGAGTGCTTTCTAATCTAAATCAAATCTAAACCTCTGTGGTAAAGACACATTAAGTTGGAGCCAAATAACACGCAGTGTTAGATTTCAAGTATTTCCTGTTAATATTAAAGCTGCTTTTTCAATCAGTATTTGTATATTAACAGAAGTGCACACCAATAGACTCTAAATAAATGTTAATATAGTTTATAGCCAGGTGGTCACCATATCAATTTAAAGGTTATGTCAATGTTGTATTTACAGTGAATCTTTGCTGCCGCCAATGCCTAAAAACAAAATAAATGCAGTTTTAACCCTTTGGTGGACAATCTATGCCAATCTCTTCTAATGCACAACATGCGTACAAAATAATCTGTATTTCTTATGCAACTTCTTGCATATCATTATTTTTATTTTGCTTTTCCAGCTTTAAAGAACAAAACTAGTTCTGCACAGCAGCAGAAAACAAAGACTATCTCAGAAACAATCTGTCGCAGCAAAGTCGTCAGTCACTGCAGTTTTTCTCGAAGAGACTCGTTTCGGTCGACCCGCCTGCTCACATCGTCATGTCTTTTCTCTCTCAGCAGCTTTGTAGGTGTGACCACAAATAGAGCAAGTGAACGTGACGGATAGCGTAGAGAGCGACTCTACTTTCTGTCCGTCCATCGATGACTTCAGAAACCAGGTCAAGTTTACACACACGGATAATAAACACACACTGGAACCAACCAACACCCAACCAACCAACCAACCAACCAACCAACCAACGAACAACCTCCTCCTTCAGTGGAACAGAGCCATTACTTGTTACAATTATGTTACCATGAAAACATTTCACACAAACATTTCCTATATCTGGACTAAAAGAAATGCATTTCACCTCTTTTCCAACCAGTAGAAAATGTCCTGGAACTGTGTTAACTGTGAGTTAACAAAAACATCATAAAGTGATTTTAGTGAATTACTGTAACATCCGCTTGCAAATAAAAACTGTCTCAACCTCGGGAGGATGCACTCAGTGTATCAACTTCCCACCCACATTATTGGATTTTGCAGATCGCTACAATTATGATCCACGAAGCAGCCGCACCAGCTGATGACACCGAACTCATCTCATTGTGTTGTCTTCCACATTCAGATGCAGACAGGTAGTATTTTGATATGTAATCTGTGCACCTACTGTATTTATATTTTGCCGCCTGTGTATGATTAACCTGTTGATGAATGCAGTTTCCTTGGCTTGTTTGTATCCCTTCCCAACATTAAGACCTCAATCAGGATGCAATCAATAAACAACTGAGTGACTTGGCTGGTACTTTGGAGAACTAATAATGGGATCACTCAGAAAGTACAAATGCACTTTCATTATCTCTCAGAGGGGTCAAAGCATTTACAGCAGCTTTCTCAATGCACTTAATGTATCTATCAAGCGAATAGATGAATATTTTTGGCCCACGTAGAGTCAGTGGTGTTGATACAGACAGCTCCTGAGTGCATAAGTGAGGTGGTTTGTTTGTCTTTGCTGGTGCCTAACCACTAAACGAGTTACAGCCGAATTACTCGGCTCTTCTACCACAAAGTCCTTTCATCTGTGGGAATGAGTTTGTCCATTTCCACTGCAGTATCCGCACTCCATTTACTCACGCTCATTAGCAACATCCAAAGGAAATGCTGTGGAATAACAAAAGTCTTCCATCATCAGTCGAGACAGACTGGTTGGTTGGCAGCGTCTTTGCACTGTGTGTCTTATCACCTCACATCATCTGATCTCAGGTAAGGGCGCTTCCACTTGACTTGTTTCTACAGATCATCGGCCTGCACGAAATTCAACGGATAGCTTTACAAGGCTTAACAAGGTGTTTGATGACGCATGTAATAAAAAATGAATCAACAATGCTGTCTGGCCTCGCAATACTCACTGTTTAAACATACAGTAATGTGATACGTAACGGCGAAAAGGAGCTCGTCTCGCAACTCACTTCTGCCTGTGGGTAAAAGTTGCAGAGGAAGGATTTTCAGGGCGGTGACAGGTCTGTAGGTGCCTCTCAATGTTTTAATCATTAAAGGTGCATTATGTAAGACTTTCAAACTCTAAAATGATCAACAGAACGTGAAGAACTCACAGTTTTCAATGTTTTGTGATGAAGAGATATCTTCTTAAGTTAGCGTGCTAATCAGATAGCCCATGTGTTCCAAAGTTCCTGTGCCTGTGCTGTAAAACCAACGCTCTCCTGGTAGTCTGGCTAGCTGCATGGCTAACTGAGCTAACAAGCTAACAGTAGCTTCTGTCATTGATGTATAAACAGTTACTCTGGTGATATGCTGCCCCTACTGTATTAGTTGGGAGTATGAATTCAAGTTGCCCGATTCTTACGTGTTGCACCTTTACGACTAATGAAATCCAGAGCAACCAAATAACAAGAGCACAACTTTTTGTGATGATTCAACTCTCTTTTTTACCCTTGTTTACCATGAATGTGTTGATGATGTCACATGGCTTGATGCTGTAACGCTGCAGAAGAGAGATATCAGTCCTGCTGAGGTTCTGAAGAGGCAGCCACCTGCTGCAGCGTCCTCCCACTACTGCTACGACATCTGGCAGATGAGACAGAGAGGTGGAGGAAACACACTGGAGCTGCGCTGCTGTTGTGCACATCAGCTCAGCGGAGAAAGATCAACAGAGTGGCTGCAACTCCCTGGCACCAAAACAGGAATTCAGTGGTAAGGAAAACTTGTTGAAGTCTTATTTTTTTTATTACGCTGATAATAACTTAAATAAGATAAGAGATGTTTTTCCTTTTGTTAAGAGGAAGTAACTAACAGATTAAGATCAAATAAAGTTGCATAATGTCAGTGTTTCGTTACTGTAAATGCTTTCAGTTTGTACTTTCAAGAAGCCTGCTTGAAAAAATAAATTAAAGAATGAACAAATTATTTTATAAGGTTCCTTTATGTTACTAAACAAAGATTGCATTAGAGCAACAGATAAACAAGTTTACTGTAAAGTGCATTCACTGGATGCCTTTTATATTATTAATCTCATAAAAAAGCTTTTATGTGTGCAAGTTAGTTATACGTGCACTGTGTTGGACATTTTTATCAGAAGAGAAAGATCTTTGATATTTTTTTGGGCCTCAACAAACTAAATAAACAATCGCTCTTTGTTGACATGACTGAATGAACTGAATAAACAAACTGACCTTAAAAGGACAACACAATTTCATACTGTTTTACTGTTTATATGTGGCGGACCCCGCCACCTTCCCAGCTTCAAACAGTGTTCTGGGGACCTTATTTTCCTCTGAGAACAGCTTGTTTATTCAGTTATGGAAAAAATAAATATTTCTGAGTTGAGTGAGCATTACTACCTCATTAATATTGTAAATATTAAAATTACGAGTTTGAATTTCCTCTCCAAAACTACAGTGTCCCTTTAAATATAACCTGATGTACAAATATGAATGGATGGATGGATGTTTTGGTCTCCTTAAGGACAATAGACTTCATCAGAATGTAATCAACTCATTACAGCAGAAACAGAAATCACTCATTCACCTTTCTCTACCCAAAAAGAACCAAACATTTGTCGTGTGACATGATACAAGTCTTATCTTGTTCTTTTTCTTAACCAGTGTATTCTGGATTCTGCACAGCGGCAGAAAAATAAAGACTATCTCAGAAACAATCTGTCGCATCACAGTCATCAGTGTTTTTCTCGAAAGAGATTAGTTTTGGTCGACCTGCTTGCTCACATCATCATGTCTTTTCTCTCTCAGCAGCTGCAGGTGTGACCACAAATGGAGCAAGTGAACGTTACGGATGGCGTAGAGAGCAACTCTACTTTCTGTCCATCCATCGATGACTTCCGTAACCAGGTCTACTCCACATCCTACTCCCTCATCACCGTTCTAGGCCTGTTTGGGAATGGCTTAGCCCTGATGGTGTTGATCAGAACCCGCCGCCAGAGCTCGCCCTTCCATGTCTACATGGTGAACCTGGCCGTGTCTGATCTGCTGTGTGTCATGACGCTGCCGCTGCGAGTTCTCTACTATGTCAGAAAGGGCGAGTGGAACCAGGGGGATTTCCTGTGTCGCATCAGCTCCTATGCCCTCTATGTAAACCTCTACTGTAGTATTTACTTCATGGCTGCCATGTCCGTCACACGCTTCTTGGCCATTGTCTTCCCTGTGCAGAACATGCGGCTGGTGACGGAGAACCGTGCTCGCCTGGTGTGTTTGGCTATCTGGGTGTTTATCTGTCTCTCATCCTCACCCTTCCTGATGTCTGGCCAGGATTTTGACCCCATCACAAATAAAACCAAGTGCTTTGAGCCTCCACAAGATAAAGGTATTCAGAAACTCCTCACGCTGAACATGGTGTCTCTGGTGCTGTTCTTCATCCTGCCTTTTCTGGTCATTCTGATCTGCTATGCCGGTATAGTCCGTGCCCTGTTGTCCCGCACCAACGCAGCCCGTCGTCAGCGGGACACAGGCACCAAAGCCATCCGGATGATTGTCATCGTCCTGCTGACCTTCCTAATCAGCTTCATGCCATACCACGTGCAGCGCACCATCCACCTGAACTTCCTGTCCCGAACTGACACCACCTGCTCAGAGCGCATTGCCATGCAGAAGTCTGTGGTAGTGACTCTGTCCCTGGCTGCTGCCAATTCGTGCTTCGATCCACTGCTTTATTTTTTCTCTGGAGAGGGTTTCCGCAGTCGCTTGTCCTCCCTGCGCCAGTCAATGAGCAGCCGAAAGCACCATTCAGCCAGGCTGAGGGCCGTCACAGGCCCGGAGCCTGAAGAGAACCACCAGCCCAAGGCCAGTTAATCTACACCATCAGACAAGCAGCTACAGGTTTGTTTAAAGAGCTTGTGTTGGCATGTGCTCTCTTTAACAAACAGGGAAGGAGTTGAAGGAAAGATAAGAATGTGATAAATTGCTAAATAAATAAATAATATGTAAACAAATGAGGGCTGAGTATTTAAACTAAAAGTCTCAGGAAGATGTTTTAAAAAGAAAAAGGTATTTATTAGTCTACGTCGTGCAGAACGTTCGATATTTAGGTGATGTTGTTCTGCCGTATTATTATGACAGTTACCAATAATTTACTCCAACTATGGCATTAGAAATATAAATACATAAATACTCAGTATGTCAATGTACGAATGTATCGAAGATAAAGTTGTAATATGTTTTTTTATGAATCTTGTATTGCATAACCTGCATGTGACTGTTTTGCATGAAGGGCTAAACAAAATGATTTTCCTTTTTCTTCTATCACTGTTATTTGTAGCATTTTTGTGGGAATGTTGTTGTAAAGGACATTTTTTTATTATTATTTATCGTGATGCTCTTGTAACTACTTTTTTCCAGTGGTTTGTTGTATGATGAGTTATTATGATTCACGTTGCTTCATGAAATTATTTGTTCTCAGTTTGGATGCATATTGGTTGCTTGTGTGCTATTGGTTTTTATTGTTTTTTATGTTTGTTTTTTGCAAATAATAATGGTTATAAGCTTTTTCCTAAAGATACACTTCCTCATTTTCAGCACTGTAATCTGTTTCGAGTTTCAAAACATCATTTCGGTACTTGTGCTCGAGCTTTTTTGCTGAGAGTTAGAAGGTACGACTGTAAAAAGAGGAAATCAGTTGGGGCTAAGCAGCATCTCTGCGGCCCATTTATTACAGCTGCTGTAAGCGTTGTTGTCGTTTTAGCTAACTTCCTGTCTGCTTTGCAGTTAGCAGTCCCCTCCCTCATCTATACTTCACCGCACCAGACATGACAAACAGGAGGATCTCTGTCCTGATTGGATAAAACGGGCAGGGATACCAGAAAATGTATTTTCTTTATTACTGCATGAGCGGGGGGAGGAGATATGGTTTACTGACCTTGTTTTAATAAAAAATATATAACTTACAGCAGTTTTAACACATTACATATAATGTGTTTAATCTGCACAATTTGTGTCTTTTATTCCCTGTTAAACTACAAACTAGTAGATTTCCTTTCTGAAAATAAGCTGCTGTACAGTATTTATATTGTAAGCAAACAATATTTCGTGTCATGTATGAGAACTGCATTAATAAATCATCCGATACGCTTCACTTGAGTTTGTTTGCATTATATTGCTCACAGTATTTGAAATCCACTGCAGTCGTATTGACTTACACACACTGTCCACTGGGTGTCGCACCAGCACACATATTCTTGTAGTCCTGTCACAACAGATGCAATACTGTTCATTTTCTTTGATGTATCTCCAAGAAAACAGCAAGTTGCTGTTTTTTGTTTTCGAGAGCAGCACTTCATGAGTTGTGGTACATTTTCACAGTGCACACTGACTATGTGCCACATTGTATAAATCATAAAACTGTCTGTAAAGCACATAATCTTATTAACTGAAGCTCTGAATTATTTCTGGATAAGGCAAAGAGCATGCCCTTCTATAAAGCCACATGCAGACATAAATTTAGCATCCCTGCTAATCAGAAATACAAAACATGACTGAGAGGCCTGACTGCCAAGGCCGACTCTGCTGATTGGAACATAGAAGACCACTGTATTACCACTTCATAAACAGATTATATCGAGCACATGATCGGCTGCCTCCTGCAGCTGCACAAAAAGATGTTTGTTTCACTCTGCAAAGCAGGACCATCTTAGAGATGGGTCTCTGTGGTCGCAGTGATAGCGTACCTCATGGCGGAGATACTCGCTATACAGGAAGTAAGGAAAGTCCCGAGTGATTTGACCTTTGATTCGTTTTTGGTTAAGAATAAAACTTGTTTGTCTTCAGGGAGAGCAGACTTTATAACATGCCTGCGATGTGAGTTCAGAAATAGTTGGAGGAGCTTTTCAGGAAAACTGCTGCGGCAGTCACCCTTTCTGTCACGTGATGTGAGATATTAGTAGCCTTTTTAGTTTAGATCATCCTAAAATCAACAAACATCTTCAACAGATGTGAACCATCAACTGTGTTCAAGTTACGTCAAAGATGCCCGTGTGTTGTGTTCAAGAGATGCCTAAGTTATTATGCTTACCAGCTAGCTCCAGCCTGTCCTGTCTCGTATTAACACTTATTACCGGCAAGAGCCGATAGTCCAACAGCCCACAAAAGTTATAGGTGGGAGATGTTTGCGAGCCGTGAGTTCACGAAATACCACAGTTAAACAAAATAAACTCACATAGACATTTTTACATCTATTTTCATACTAAAGAGAAAAAAAACACCTGTACACAAACATGAACAGCACAACATATCCCCACAACAACAACAACAACAACAAAAAATCTCAAAAACTCAGATATACTAGCAAAACCTCTCCTGTCCCCTCCTGCCATATCTTCTCACGGCCTGTACCGTATCCTGTGACTTCAAACTTGCATCTGCGAGTCCCTGAGTCTGTGTTCGGTCCCAGTGAGGTGTCCAGCCGTGTTGATTGTCCACAGTGATTATCCAAGGTTGCGATCCAGGCAGACTCTCATCAGCTGATAGAGCCGTTTAGCTCCACAGCTAATTGAGCTACTTGCTGACAGCAGCTTGTCGCTACAGCCAAAGTTGGCGATAGCAAAGATTATAGTGAGCAGCAGTTATCTTCAAATTCTGGCCAGTTCTGAAGCTGACTGAAGTTCTGAGTAACATGCACAATGACAAATACCTTGAAAGGCAATTAACAGGCTTTGAAAATGTCTATGTCAATTTGTAGGTCAAATCATCCAAGTATGATCATCCAAGCCAATCATCCAAGCCCTTAAGACCTTTGATACTACATTTCCCATGGTGCTACTTGATCGTGTCTTTCATTATACCCTCCCTGCCTGATAAACGGCCATGTTTTTCAAACTGATTTGTAACACAGGTTTTCTGTTGAAATTTTGTATCTCTAAAGTCAAGCTAAAGTGGGGTCACTTGGCTTGTTTTAGACTTGACAAAGAACCCTCAGAGCCCATGAGTGAATGAATTGATTATGACATGAATGCCCCTTTAAAACAATACATCAAGAGTCTTTTGATACTTTGTAAAGGTACGTTGATAAAGCACACAGTCTTTTTACATATCCGGGAGACACAGAGCAGCATTAGCAATCACTCGTCAGATTTCTAGCAACCCAGAAAATGTAAGTACAACATCCAGTCTTCTTTTGGTTCTGTTTTGGTCTCCAACAATGTCTGATGGAAATAAAATGTCTCCCTGGTGGCTAAATTCTCACTATGTTCACCAGTTGATCGCTAACAGTGTCTGCCTGCTGTTGTTGGGCAGGTAGTGTCACATGAGCTTCAAGCTCTTTCAAAACAACTGCTAACTGCGACTGAAAAATGACATTAATAAGACCAGTGAGAGTGAACCAAAAATGGACCATAAATCCAAAACAATTAGCTGAAAGATGCAAAAAAAAAAACTGCAAAGTCTTTTAAAGGTGGACTATGTGAGAATTTTTGTTGAAAACATTAAAAAAAAGTAGACTAACTGACTCTTACCTGGGAGGTGTGGTCTTCACCTTGCCACACTAGCATGCTATCCAGCTAGCCCAAGCCTGTCCAAAAGCTCCTGTGCTAGCGCCAACACTTCCCTGGTTCTGTACAGCTAGCTGCACAGCTAACTGAGCTAATTAGCTAATGGCAGCTACAGTAAGCAGCAGTTAGTGGTTACTTTGATGATATGGTTCCTCCTCTTTGTGTTTAACGTGGAGTCGACAGGTGGCTAATTCTCACATACTGCACCTTTATATAGTTCTGTATTGCTTTCACATTAATAGTCACCCTCTTTTACTATAACAACATTGATTAGATCTTCTTAAAACATGAGCTCTATTAAAGTCTCCAGTTACTGTCAGGATCTCATTCACTTCAGTTGCTACTTGTTCATAGACACAATTTTCTCCCCTTAAAGGAAAAAGGGGAGACAGTGGAAAATTGCAGTAACTTAGCCATTTCTTCATGCTTGTCACGGTTCATGGATGGCCCGCTGTGAAGCACTACTACAAACCTGATATTTGGCTCCACCAGACTTGACTTGCCACATAGCTTGGCTGCCTGCATCTTGTTGTTGGAGGGAAGCAGTAAGCAGTCAGCAGTCAGCAGCGAGGCCTGAAACTTGATTCATATGTGGACACGGGATTAATCCAATAAACGATCAGTTGTGTGGTCCCTTTAGTATTCTTAGACATAAAGCAATCACAGGTTAGTTAAGCGAGGAAACAGGACCCTGTTGTCTGCACTTTACTGACGTCACATCACATGACTCCTGCACACTGATGCCTCAGATTTGCCATTTCAAACATACCTCTAAAAAGCGTGAAAGTCTGAAGGACACGAGCTGAGCACTGCTGTTTCTAATGTGAGCATGTTTGTGTGTGCCTGTGTGCATACATACGCTTTGAATATGGACACTCGACCAACATCAAAGGCCACATGCAGATTGCACTTTCTTAACCTCCAGAGTGCAAGGTTAAAGGCCAGCTGATGGGTTATGGTCACTCCTGAGTTCAGGTTGGAGGAAAGTGAGGCAGACAAACAGCTCACAGACGGGTTAACAGCAGTCTGGAGCCTGACGAGCAACTGGGGTCCAGCTATGTCAGGTTATTACTCAGACATCCGTCAATCATCTGTCCATTACTTATTGAAAATAGGCAACACGAACGCCGAACACACCGACACCCTGCTGGCTGTTTTAACCCCAACATAGAGCTCCCACCCCGTGCTTACAGAGTTCATCGTTGCTCCAACAGGAAGCCTGTGAAAGAGCGGCAGTTTCCACAACAGTGATTGTTTTTTCCATTGACAATATTTTGCACCGGTGTATTTTTGTCTGCTGTGACGCACACGGAGTCAAAGGCCCCTTTTAAAATGTTATCACCGTATCACTTCTCCAAATCGTCGAAGGCCCTCTGGTGTTTATAAAAACTTCAGATTTTCTCCGGCCAAAAAAAGAAAGTGTGACAATTGATTCAGAATTATTACATTTTAAAAATAGAGTTGTTTTTCTTGTTTTTACCGAGTCACTGTGACAATAGCTTGATACTGTGTATGCGAAGAGCATCTGATTTTGAAAACATATGTATGCACTGGTGTGCAAATGAAATAAACCCCCCAGTATTGTGCACGCTGAACGTGCTCATATTTTCAGTTAACGGTGACATTAAAGTATCTGCTTCAAGCTAATGAACGTGTTGCTGACTCCCACGAGAGTTAATGACGCTCATGCACTGTCTCAAGGATCCCTGAGGTGGGGGTGGGCGACACCACAAAATTCGATTTTCGATCTGACACCAAGGAATCAGGTCAATGTCGCAGATACTGATACCGATACTTTATTATTAAAACACAGGACAGTTTTTGAAGGCATGTTTCCTTACACCACCATCTCCACGTCCTCGTTCGGGGTTGCAAGAAAGACTTGAACAAGTTTAAGCTCAATATACCTTTCACAGTTACAGAAAGAGGCTATTCAGCCATTTTTAAATACTTCAGGTTTGCGATGTTGAGCGGTCTGGGTGCTGATGAGGCATTTCCCTCCTCCTCCTCCTTTGCTCTCTGCTGCAGCTCTGACTTCTCTTTATCATGTTTTTTATGTGTTTAAACAAGTTTGTGGTGTGGCTACAGTCGTGAACAGCCTCATACACACATCACAGTTCTCAACGTTTTCATTTACAGCTGTAAAATAACAAGCTCCTCTTTTGTTCAGCCATCACTGCATGTCGGAGTCAAAGTCTGTCTCAAAACGTGTCAAAGAGAAGACTTAAGCGTGTTTTCAGATAGCTCTACTCGTGGTAGAAATAGAAAAGTGTGGGTACAATGTAGAGGAGAGAAGCTTAAACTTGTCCCCTTGTATCAATCCAGTTGACGCTAAAATCGATCTTCAAAAGGAATATTAGTAGTATCGATTTCTTGGGATTGTTCCATCCACCTCTTACCTGCGGTCTGACCTGATTGGTCAACAAGTCATTAATACAGCCTCTGATTGGTCGAAAGACTCAAGCCAAGGAATCATTAGATTGCCAGTGGATGGCTAACAATCTTGCTTAACAACAACAATAACTATTTTCAATCACAGGAGACATTCAGTGTTGGATAAATCCGGATGGATGTATTTTACAATTGCAATGCAATGTCACAGCACCTTTCTCTCTGCGCAAAAAGACAATTTATATTCTTCATTAGTCCGCTGCTCCCTTTATAATGTGTCGTACTAATGTTAGTCCCTCTCAGCACTCTCAGTTATGTCCCCACAACTTGAACTCTAATTAATTAAAGCTGTTCACACTGTCTCCTGTTGTGGCGGTGCAGCTGTTCATAACAGCAGCCACCGAGTTCATCGTCATTACTCTTCTCAATCATGTTGCCAGAGGCACAACTTACACAACCTTTCTTCTCCTCGAAACAAAATGATCGATGAGGGTTGAATACAAACTCCATTCTGTAGCAACTGTGAACCCAAACCTAGCTTGGGTTCACAGACAAACACAAGAAACCTTTTCAAAGACCAAAAGAGTCATACAGTGGCAGATGTAGGGACTCACTGCTTCTTTCACCACATTTCCTTCAGGATTCAGTCATCCAAGTCAAAGTAATCTTAGTCTTTGCATAAAGGAGTCCACAGCAGCGGTGTTTATCTTCAGATATGAGATTCGCAGTAGGAGTTCAACGCCACAATTGCAAAAGGGTTTGGCAAAAATTTGAGTTTGGGAACGATTATTCAAACAGAAAGCTCTTTGTTTAGGGTCAAAAGAAACAATCGCTTTGCTGCTCTCAGTTTGAGTCTGTCTCTGACAACACGGGCTGAAAACTTCTTTGTAAATCAATGAGGTGAAAAAAGAAGGATTTAGAGGTTTTCTGAAGCAGCGAGCGTGGAAATTAAAGAGCAGAATACAGCATTCACTGACACACGGTAACAAGTTCAGTGGCGTGCAGGGAAACTG
This sequence comes from Pagrus pagrus, assembly GCF_965226575.1. NCBI lineage: Eukaryota > Metazoa > Chordata > Actinopteri > Spariformes > Sparidae > Pagrus > Pagrus pagrus. The sequence continues at coordinate 15,907,336 of NC_140189.1, read as the reverse complement.
GGTCAGTCTGGTAATAACCCAGTTAGACTCCCAGTCATTTTGTTCTTCCTCTACATTCATCACTGCCTACAGTGAGATGTATTGCACGGTCTAAAGGGTCTTTTTGTACCATGATAAATTGGTTAGGGGCTGCACACATGCAGCATCTGAGCGGGTTACCACAGTTTATCCAGACCAAACAGACAGCTGTAAACAAACACTGGCTCCTGAGGGAGTTACGGAGAGGTTTGGCTCTGAAACCTCCAGCCACATGGTGGAAAAATAAAAACAACACAAACTGTAAACACTGAAAAATACAATTTGTCATTAGTTATCAGCTGACTCATCATATTCAATCTGAGCACGTGGCCATTTATGTGTCACGCAGCTTAATCAGCCTGTTTAGCAGAGGTGGATTTTTGTTTTAAACCCATGTAACCTCAGTGAATGAAAGGCACTAAAACAAAGATGACTTTGCTTCGGTGTCGACATATTATACTTATTAATCTCATGTAGCTCCATTATTCTTCTGCATTGTCCTACAGTAGTTTAAAGGTGCACTGTGGTTTAATAAACTAAATAAACAACAACTCTCTTTGTTTCTTTTGTTTTCATGTCTGAATAAACTGAATAAACAAACTGACCTCGAAGGACAACACAAGTTCATACTGTTTTACTTTGTTTATATTTGGCGGACCCTGCCACCTTTCTAGCTTCAAACAGTGTTGTGGGGACCTTATTTTCCTCTGAAAACAGCTTGTTTATTACTGGATGTGCCTGGTTTTGCAGGACGTAGTAGTGCACGCTTCAGCGAGCTCCATGATGGTCTCAAGTCATGCTCTGAGTGCATATTGTTATCCAATAATTTGTGTATTTAACCTCATCTATGTGCATGAAAGGTGATATTCTGCCTTGTAAAACGGTTTTGGAGGCTTTATGAGAAGTTTTCTGCAGGAAACCCTTTTGGAAAGGTAGGTTTTTAGATGACATTGTATAAAGTGGACAAGGTGGATGACTTTTATGTGGGCAACCACAGTTTGCGTCCCGTGTGGAGAATTTTGTTTTATGCCTTTTTACCATTAATTTTTTGTTTTCAGGTATTTAAAGTTATATTTCCAATTTTCAGACACTGTTTAATAAAACTACTAGGTTAGATTTAGGTAATAAAAATACTCTGTTTTAGAAAAGATCTGAATTTAAATTAATAATTCAGCGTTCAAGGCAAGTTTTTCCAAGGCAAGTCCCTTTTAAAAAGATGCATCTGTCTTTCACTTGCTATGAAGACAAATGCACGTTATCCAGACCAAGATCTTAATGAGACGAAGCATTGGTGCTCGTACCTCTTTTGTCAACAGGGGCCGCCAGAATCAACAAAAAATAAAGTTCCTTGAAGCAGCTTTAATGTTAGAAACCCCCAAATTAATCATATCCATAGTTCCTGAATGCAACAACAAAGACTGTTTCTTCAATAGTAATAATGTCTGCTCGCATCTGTGTTGTCTATTGTTTATATATTGAACATAGTTGTGTAAATGTCATCCACTTTACGTCATGTGTTTTGTTAGCGCTTACGATTAAAACAGCTTTTGGAAACAACAACTCTTTACTGGTCAGCTCAGGGCAAGTAAGGCAGGGAAGAAACCACAGCATATGGAACAATATCATTCAAACTATCTAATGTTAAACATCCATACTACACCATAATCATACTGCCTGCAGACACTGCGGCAAACAACAAAACAGATTAAAATTACCCTCCTGCTGTGTTTACTGTCCGTAGGATTTATGGCAGCTGAAGAAAAACAGAACTATTCTGGTTGTTTTACATGTGGGGGTTTTTAATGCTGGTTTCCTGAGGGCATCACAAGACACAACAGTGTGGTAAACTATAAAATTACATGAAAAACAGGCTCATCATTCATGTGTTGCCACATTTGAGTGAGAGAGAAAAAAACCCCAGAAGGGATTATAGAGGCAGGCCAAACTAAAATGGACAAAAAACTGAGCAGGACAGCAAATATCAATTCAGGAACTCAAGTGACAAACAATCACAATATCATTGTGCAATGCCTTTTACTGTATTGTCTTAAACAGTTCAATTAGAGTGAAATGTTAGTGAGTTAGTGACTCTACTTACATAACAATAAACAGATGAGATGTCCTTGTTTAAGTCTTCAATCCTGCTGGTGGGATAATCAACTCCAGCCACATTGAGCTTCTTGTGTTTCACCAATGTTAGCTTCAGGACAAAGAACGTGATTTTCTCAGAAACAATATCCCAGCAATAAATAAATAAAATGAAATTAACTAGAATGACACTCAGGAGAGCACATACCCCTGCCAAGGCCCAACAGTCCCCTTCTGTACTCACTCATTGATACCAGCCACCTAAATGTGAAAAAGAAAACAAGCAAACAAAAAACTCCCTTTCTCAAAATCTTCAAGACTGTCGGAAAAAATTCTGTCGCTTCATCCAGAGCCGCACAAAAAGTTATTGGCTTTTGGGGTCTATTCTGGGCCAAGACCGATCCTCCATCCAAGTGTTGTGGAAAAAGTCTTTATAAAAGCATCATTTGTTGAAAATGTTCTGAGAAATAGTTTGCACCAAGAAATGTGAACTAATGACAAGACTGTGCTCTCCATCTGCCCCTGCAGTTAAAACTGGCTGCTGCTGATTCTGGTGAGGAACTAATATCTGCAGTAATAACTAAGCGATAACTGAGGCTGAGCGACAGCCTGCAACACGAGAAAGAAAACTGTCATTGTTCATTGGATAATAGATGTGTCCATATAGGCCGACTGTGAAATCAGAATGTCATACATTGGATGGATTAGCGAGCATATATATAAGATATATATGCATCTTATTGGCCGGATTTTTGATACATGACAAGATGGTGATTTACAGTGTTACTTGCCAAAGACTCTCTTCTCCCTTTTTGTGTTTTGTTGAATACTATTTAAAACTGTTTCCTCACCCGAGCCCGTATATCTGCGCCACTTGTCTTGACAAAGTGATGCCCTCGTTTGGACGCATCAGTTTTCCACAGAGCTTAACGTGAAGGCTTGGTGTCGAAAAAGTCTGAAACGTGTTATTTGTATGCAGATTGAAGCGACTGGGCTGTTTGTTCTGGAGGTAGTTAAAGACTCCTCTGACATCTGGTAACAACTGGTTTCCCAGCTTGTACATTTTTAATTGATCCAACCAGAGCCAATTAAATGTTGACAAAAAAAATGTTGACAACTGCAGTTGTCCATGGTTTATTGGTACAAATTGAAATAAACAGTCCACGAGCAAGCACCGCACCATCAATGAGATGCACACAATAGTTTATTGAGGCGGAATATGAGTGTGATGTTGAAAAGGGCAATTGAGTATGAGTGCGATGTTGATGAAGTGTTGAACAGCTGTGGTGTGGGGAAGGCTTCGTTAGGGATTAGCGGCAGCTCCTGGGCTGCCAGACCCCCCTATAAGAAACAGAAGCCCAATTCACACTGCCCTTTGAGTGCAGGGATCCTGCCTCAATTCTCCTGTCCTCCTCTATGTGAAAGTTTCAGATGCGGAAAGGGGGGAAATTTCGTTGCGGCTCTGATTTGCCTCTGGAGGTAGTAGCAGAGGGTACCAGCGTTTGCGTGAGTGGATAAGCCTGAGGTGCAGAGCGGGGGCGTGTTGATCTGATGGTGTTCACAGTCTGTTAACTAAACAGATCCTTCACTCATCAAATAAAAGAGAAATGTCCCACAAAGCAGCGTTACATGACCAAACAACAGTAACGTAGGAACTGGTAGTGTCTTTGGCAACTTATATGAGGAAAAAAATACTGCAGTTATATGTGGAAAAGCCTCTATCCTCCTGTCTGTCATCCTGTCTGTCATCCTGTCTGTCCTACCAACTCTTCGTCACATTCTGCTCGAAAAACAGCGTCTGTCTCCGGCAAAAAACTTTAACTCACCATGTGTTTATCTCCTTTCACCATTGTGTTGTTGTAACAGGAGGACCCCGGGGGAAACGTGTTGGAAAAAAACACACAGACGTCATCATCATGATGTGTACCGTCACGCCCCTTTTGGATCTCCAGCGCCGGCTTGCTGTATGAATTGACACACTGGTGCAGCTTTACGCCGGAGCTGCTTGGTTCTGTGTGAACAAACAAAGGCGGAGAATTGGCGAACCTCCGCTACGGAGATAATGCAGAGTCTCTGTGTGAAAAGGGCTAGAGAGAGAGAGAGAGAGAGGATGGTAGAAGGGGAGGAGGGTGGGGCGTCAGAAACGAGAACAGACAGGCATGAAGGGCAGTGAGGCTCTTATAGGCCAGTGATTGAGGTGTGGTCCTGTTACTGAACTTCAGCTATAACTTTATCTCCATGAAAATTTGTCCTTGGCTACAAGAGTATATACTCTTGTTTCTTAACAAAATGTCATATTTACATTTCAAAATAATGCTTTAAAATAAGGCTTTAAAGGTGCTATTTGTAAGAAGAGTTGATTTTTGAGTCTCATTCCCAACCCTTCAAAAATACTGAAGCGTCAGTATGCGGTATGACAAGTTGGGAATGAGACTCAAAAAAACCTTTTCTTATAAACAGGACCTTTAATGTTTTGCTAGTGTTTTACAAAAAGAGTAAGGACATACCGGTATGTAATTTCCAGAAATTCTCTAACAGCTGGGGAAAACAATAAAAGAGATCTTTTTTATCCAAATGGTCTGAAAATACCTTCAGAACCACAGTAAGTGTTTTTTCAAAGATTGCTGGGTATTTATTTTTCAGAAAATCAGATACCATCTGATGTTTTACAGCCAAACACTCTTCAAAACCACAGACCTTTATTTTTGATTCTAGAGGAGAGCCCAAAGCTTCCATCGTAACATAACATGTCAGAGTTTCTACTTCTACTTTCTACTTAACTCTGTGTAAACATCCCATAGCTTCAATGAAACCTGATATTAGGGGAGTAAAGCAAATGTATTAAGGTATTACAGTGATGCACGTACACTGATCAGAAAACAATAGCCTACATGCTACAGATATTTAAGCCTGGAGAAGTCTTGCATCCTCAGAAGGATTTAATTTAAATGTAAACCCTGCAGGCCTGAAGCAGTGGGTCGTTATACGGCTGTAGAGGGGATGTGTGACTGTGTGTGTGGGTGGGTGAGGGGTCACCACAGCAACCTGGATGCATGAGAAGATACCAAAAGGGGTTAATGTTGTTTACTTTCTCCTTCAAGTGGCCATTGTGTTCGCTTTCCACCCATCACATGACACCTGGTCACAGTCTCCTCATCATGGTTGTCCTCGACCCTCCACTTCCACCATCACAAAGACACACACACACACACACAATCACGCACTCAGACACACACAATGGGTCGCTTGTTATCCCCAACGAGTGTACAGGAAGCCTCCCCACCAGATCGGAGTTGACTGAAAAGGGCCCAAATCAAGATGTTGGCACGGCCGTGTATGAGTCCCTCACTGACCCCAAAACCTCATCAGTACAGGCCATTGATACAAGACTCATTTCCTCTCGTTATAGTTATCAATGTGGTCAACAACAGAGAGCATGGTCAAACTGAATGATGCACTTTCGCTGACTTTTAACTGGTTAAAGTCTGTATAATTAGAGATTTATGCGAGGTCAACTGAAACAGTTGCAGCTATAACGTGGGACAATAGCCGTTGTTATGGAGCTTGTAATCCACCATAAAAAGCACATTATGGGGCTCAGAACCTCGTGCTCCCTTTTGACATTTGCAGATACTTTTATTTCATTTTCCCAAAACAATTCAATTAGGATAAACTCGCCACAGCGGAGAGTATAGAGTATACGTTTGTTTATACAACATAAGAAATGACTGGGTTTGTTGCAGATTAGTGTTTGTCAACGACTGAAGACGCTGAGTCCGAAAGTCTGATGGCATCTTAATGTTGTTGATTCAGAAAAACTCCCACTGTGAAACTCATGTGAGACACAAGCACTGGAAGGAACTGATGACATGCTCATATTTTGTTCAACAACACAATCTCGTGCACTTGAGACATTTAGTGGTATAATTTACGTTGCACAGTGATCAGGACCACAGTAAAACATTTCCAACATAAATTATAACCTCTATGTGGGGTAAACTTCGTCTTCTTTCTTTACGTCTCCTCCTCCTCTTCCGTCCCTGATCATGGCGATAATGGTACGTGTATTTTCAGAGATCTCCGGTCGGTGGAGCGGAGGAAAGAACAATTTAAAGCAGATGTCCAGCTGGGTTTGTAAGCACACACAAAATCCCACCAGAGCAGCCATGTTGAGAATCGTGAACATAAATTCTGACGGGATGTTGACTAGCAGATATATATTTTTTAATGACAGATGGCATTTTCTCTTCTCCTGGCTCTGTTGACTTTAAATCTCATCATGTTGCTTTTTTAGACCTGCATTCTGGCACGCAGGGCATATTTAGATGCAAACAGACATTTTACAAGCTCGCGGTTTAAAATATGTTGGAGCAAATAAACATGTTCTTCTGTCAAACCTGCATCTCAAAACATCTTTTCTTCCAACCTCCTTGTTTGTAGTAAAACAAATCAGTGAGTTGTCTTCGCCACAGATGTACAGCATATACTCGAAAAACAACTGGCGGCTTTGTGTCTTTAATTACGCCGTCTGGCAGTCAGTAATGGAACACATGAGACGGACGGTGAGCCCCTCGGTTGCATAAATGACCCGGAGATTTGCATGTGTGCAAACACACTGCAGGCCACAGCAGACAAGTGGCTCTTGGGTGGACAAATACCCAACATTCCTCAGAGGTGGCCACACAAACATGTGTTTACACGCACCAGGGTGACCTTTCAACTGGGGGACCGACGACTTTAGCGCATCTTTGTCCGCAAGCATCTGCTGAAAATGTCCTGGAGCAACATATCTATCCTGTGACAGACCCATGTTTGATAGACAGTCCCATGCCTCCCTGCAGAAGGAGTATCAACGTAAGTGAGAAAAAAAAAAAAAAAAAAAAAATCAAGATTAGTACAGAAGAACTCCTCTACTGAGTAGTATGATTGAAAATGACATGACAAGGACACAGTTCAGCAACCTCAGCTTAACATGCGATGACCGATAACAGATGTCTGTCAAAACTAATTGTCATTGCAGCTTATGAGAAGCTGTTGTTGTGAGTTGAAACCTTTTATTGCAAATACGATTCTGTCATAGCTCTGGCAAACAAGACTCAGAAGCTTGCATCTGCTCATTTGACTGAAAAGATTATCTAGAAGACTTTAAACCTCATTTTACTCCTATACTTGACTTTATTCTATTTTTTATCGCCACACTAGTGAGCACACCCAACAGGATGGCGCAGCTTCATAACAACAAAACGTTGAACCTACAATGCCAGTGTGTTACCATGGCTACGCACTGTGTCCTTGAAGTGAGCCAGCCAACTCAAGCCCTTATAAAAGGTTTGAGGAGTAAGCACCAAAGAAGGTCACTAATTGTGTGTTGCCCTAAACGACTGCATAAGTGTTTACGCAGGCCGGCCCCGGTCCACTTACTGTGATGCAGAGCGGTGATCCCAGTCAGTTTAGGTGGACTAGATTTGAAAAGGAGGATACTACCGAGTTCTTCCTTTACATTGTCCTCTGGCATTACAACCTCTGTGTTGTAGGCCTAAGTATATTGTGAAACAGTCGTAGTTGGTTAGGTTTAGGGAAGGATAATGTTTCGGGTTGTAAATAAGTATGTTATTACAGAGAACAATACTTACATAATCACATAATTTAAATTAGGACAAAGACAGCGTAAGTCTGTGTAAGGAGGAGGTCTGGGTGGATGGATGGGTCAAACACAGGACTTTCGCACAGGAAACTTTGCAGTCATAGATATTTCGGAAACATAACTCTGCATACTGGGGGCTAAAACTGAAATAAGCTTCTGTTTCAAATTAATCAATTAGGTCGAGCTGAAAGGAAAAAATGCCTATTTAACCATAGATCACACCCAGGGTCACAATCTGCACCTATTAGACAATATATGCCAAAGAATTTACAAAAAATCAATTTCTATGTATTTTTATAACACAAACGGTCATGATTTCTTCCTGTAAAACTCAATGTCACATGCGCTGCTTGAACAGACTGATTTCAAAATTTTCATGCCGTCAACCCAACAGTCAATCCTTGAGCGGTGAGCGAGTTGCACAGAGCTACAATTTCATGCCACAAAGACACCGCTGGAGCAGAAAATCACGCTGATTACTAAAACAAAAGTTAGTCGACTCACTTTACAGGGCTCCAAGTCAACGGGACCGAGCACAAACTCTGAGACCAACTGCAGCCCGTTCGACATCAACGAATCCGGTATCAAGGAGGTTTATGGAGTTTAGCTGCGGTTCGACAGTTACTGCTTGCTCCTTTTGTCATGCAGCTAACGTCAGCGGTCCTATTAGCTGACTCTAGGGTTGCCAGGAGCAAATAATCATATTTATATATAGAAATTACAAAAAAATACAATATAAGGTGGTCAATCAGTAGGTCAGTGGTGTTAGTGAAGTGATTTATGGTGTCAAAAACAGTGGTGCAACTAACCCAAACCAAACAAAAGCAAATCAGTGGTGCACGAGAGAGCCAGCGATGGACTGACAGAGGAGAGAAATGGGGACGGACCAGCCAGGTGCACCCAGATTTACTAACCATGCGCCTAGACCTCAAGCGAGTCCGATTTTGTTTTTCAGTCACACGTTACACAGAAGAAATATTTGAATCTATGCAGCTGTCTGCTCCAGATTTATGCTGGCTCGCATCTCAGCTGCATCTCACGGGCATAACCGCATCCTGAAGCGTTTATTTACGCTTCAAGATGCATATAACACAAGGCTGAGGCCCAATAAAACGAAGAAACATTTTATTTACACTCTGCAACCTAGGCGGAGCAGAGCGTGCTATTGTTTGTCATCCCACAAACTCTCCTTTCACTCCTGCCCAGCAGCTGGGAAGCAAGACACAGGAACTTCTTGGGTAATGAGGAACTGCAGTGTTTATTCGTGGGCGAGACACACACCCATGAGAGAAGCAGAGGGCTGAAGCAGTTTTTTTAGCGTTGGACACAAGCTTTTGATTTAAAGGTTTTTTGGAAGGTTTTAGGAGGCTCAAGCTGCATGACCTGATATATAGCCTAATGTTTTGCCAGTCACAATTCAATAATTTCTACAACGGAGCTGGCGAGTGCATTTTTGCTCTTTTTATTTGTTTGTATTGGGTTGTTGGAACCTTTTCAGTGGAAATATGAGCGACTGTTCTGCTCGGTAATTCATATTCCAAAACACAGGATATTATTCATAACATCTAATCCAATCTACAAAAAGACAGCATCCTTATATCAGTGACAGCGTTGGGATTTATAGGTCAGTTTGGCAAAGGAATTTCAGGCTCAGAAATTTCAAAATATTCTGCCTCAGTGGGATTAGATTGTAGAGAAATAGCTTTTAAATTGTCTGATTTCACAGATCACATGAAAAAAACACAGGAGAGAGAACTAGCAGAAGACGGACGGACAGATGAGGCCCAAAGATTCAAATCGCGTTTGGCCGCCTCGTTCTTTTTTCAGACGGCAGAGTGAAGACAGAGTTGAGAGGAGGACAGGCCGCACTGCATGACAGATCCAAGCCAATAAACTGACGATACAGGTTTCCTGGTTTCCTTGAAGCAAAATATAATATCGAAAGCACATGGGGATGTTTTGTCAGCTGTGGATCAGCATGAAATCTTCAGCTCGAGGGAGTAGACCAGACACTCACTCAGACAGTAATGCTTACAGCACCTGCACCGCGGCCAGGTCAGTCTGTTCAAAGGAGGACTGGATGACATGGCACTGTCTCTGTTTTTCTGCTCACTTTGTGTCTCTCTTTCTTTCCATGTCTCGCCTTTTTCAGATTCTTACACTTAACCTTTGTTAGCAACCATTTGACTTACAGGTTAAGTGCCGGTGAGTAAAAAGCGTAACTGTCATATAATAATATTTGATAATGATGCTTTGTGTCACCAACACACAATCAAAGATTAACACAGCATCTGATTGATTCAATGACGGAAAAATGACTACAATTATGATTATTTTTCATTGAAGTATCGCCTTTAAAATATCAATCATTACCCTCACGACTTGTTAGACAATATTCACACGACGGCCATTTTCCTGACATCACGCTCACAGTGGAAGCTCAAAATTTGTACTGCTGTGCTCCAGCTCGCAAGACCCATTAATGTAGGGAATCTGACAAGTTGTTATCATTTTACCGTTTCCTGATTGACCTGCAACCGAAAAGACAATGGATAGTAAAAACCTGTAGGGACATTGGGCCATATTTCAAGGTAAAACAACAAATTTGATAACCCATTAGCTAATGTTAGCATTCAACAACCATCGAGCTAACGTTACAGTTTGATAGTGTGACAGGATGCAATAGGAGAGGCATAAATTAATTCTAAAATATGATCATTTATTTAAAGTGAAAAGGCACTGGATGTAATCAAACAGTAACGTTAGCTAGGAAGTGGTTGTGTGCAAATGTTAGCTGTTAACTTTGTTTGCTCATGTAGGTCATGTAGAGGCATCAGTATTGAGACTGTTTCATAACTAGTAAAAAGTTCCTTGTTGAACATTAACTGTAGTGTTTTGAAAGTTGCAAGCCATTGAATTTATTTCCTCCGTTCATCTCTGCTTTGTATATTAGCGGTTTCCTGCGCAGGAGCTGAGAGTAGAGGAAGTACCCACCTATCCTGACTGCGACACCAGCTGTCTTTTACTTTCATATTGTTGCTAAACGGGGGGGGGGGAAGACCCTTTGCCCTGAAACTGACAACATTGTGCGCCTTGCAAATGCTGCTCGGGACAAAAATAAACCGGATGTGTGCAGTAGGTTTCTCAGTTGTTGATGTCAGCCGGGAGCCACTGTTCCTGTTCTCAGGGTAGAGCCGGGCAGGGTGAGTTCAAATTGTTACAGTGCGGGAATAAGAACTGTGTGTTTGCACTTGTTTGGTGTTCATATGTTGGAGGATGTGTGGCTTCGGGGTTATCGTAGAACTGCTAAGCGGGCGAGCCTGTCAAACAACCCCATAAAAAAGTAAACCTCCACACAATGTGAGGTCATGTTGCCCCTGCGTCATTCAGCTCCCCCACAGAATCCATCAAACCTGGAAGGATTTGTTTGAAATTACCCCTGACAAGAGTGGCGAGAACAGGGAGGGGGAGTGGGAATGTCAAAATGGATTTTCTTTTTATTCAGCAACATCTTTCATAATAACCTCTTGGGTATTTCCTTCCATTTAATGGTAATATCATGCAACCAAAAAGACGGACATATGCCAACGGATACTAACACAAACACACACCATACGCCTCTGCACAATACACATTATCATGCAAACTAAGCCAGAGAGATCGCTAGCAGATGTCACTTTGCTTCATACCAGCCAGAGGATATTATTCAATTATCCACAACTGTAGTTTTCTGGCTAACATTTGGCACACATGTCCCATCATATACGTCAGTAAGTGCAACGTATACATAACAATCTGTTGAGGTAAATTCCCCTCGAGACTGAGTAATCTAAATGTTTCTTAGTTTTAAAAGCACTGGACCCTGGAAATCTGATATTTTCATCATTTGAAAGCCAGGGAAAAACACAACACATCACAACACATCAATTCACAGAATTGGATGCTTACATGTTCACATCAGAAGATGAATTCCAACAGTCTTGTGTTGGCCTCAACTCAAACGATATTCACACATCCTAAACTCGATGCAGGGTTTCCTCTGTGAAACTCCAACTCCAACTGTTCTTCTGCCTTTTGCTGAGTATAATACAATACTCTCATTAAGCAGCCAGTAAAATAGGACAAATCTTGAGAGCATTAAAGGTCTTTTCTTTGGCAGGATTATCAGAATAAAAACTACTTCATTGATTCCCGCTGGGAAAATTGGATAATTGGATTTGTCCTTTTTCAGCTTTATTTAGCTGCAAAACTCAGTTTCAAATATAACAGTAGAATGAGACTTACAACCATCTCTATAGCCATTTTCTGTACTGAATCATTCTTGGATGGGCTGAACCCATCCAAGAATGATTGTTATGTATTGTAACTCCTCTTCCATGATGACAGGAGAGTCCTATTCCTGTCAGCCTAATGATTTGTGTTTCCTGCCATAACACTGACACAAAAATATATTAAGCTGTGTATTAGGTTATCTTAAAGTGAGATGCCAGGAGGGGAAGTCAACAATGCTGCAGGATATAAAACTAACATCATCTGCTCAACTACACACCCAATGAACCTAGATTGCAAAGGGCAGGGAGCGTAAGATTAGGAGCTTTACTATCCTTCAAAACAGCTGATTACTATGCTACATCAGGATATGAACAGTTTAACCTTTCTAACCTGGTTCAGACATCTTCTTCCAGTAGTCCTGGTTCAAGAGTACAGGAATTCAGAGATGCACAAAATGGACACAGAACGTGAACCGCCTCTTTTGACTAAGGTGGTTCAGGTGTTGGTTCTGAGCCAGCGCCTACTCTGGAACCAGTTCTTTGCATTTGGACCGGCAAAGAAGTGGCTCTCAGCCAGGAAAACTGGTTCCAGAGTGACACCAACCACTTACGCCAGGGGCTGAAGGTGGGGCGATCATGACCACAGACCAACTAAAACTGTTTATGACCAGGATTTTTATAAACCAGAGCTAGCTCACAGTGTTCTGAAAGTATCCATGGACACCAAATCAAAGCAACAGTGGTCAGAGGAGCCGATGCCAGCCAGGCATGCAAAGTCAGGAGCAAGAGTAGCCTGCCATAGTTGTTTCTAGCACTGCTGGGTAATTGGAGACATAAACACTGACTGAATGATTTGACTTTTCGGTGGCTCTCATGACCCTGGAAAAGCAAACCGGTCCTTAAAAGGTTTGCAGGTTGAATCAACTCCAAACCAGCACTAGCACGAGCCCAGAACCAGGACACGGTTCGCCTTGGCCAAAAGGGGGTGACTGAGGAATACGTTGACCTACGGTCTGACCCATGGAGACATCAGAAGAGCTCGAGCCAGTCTACCTTGCTGCCAAAAAAAAGCATTTTGGCCTCAGACCACTGTTTAGAGATGTCTGTAAAACTGTTGTCCAGGCTCCGTAAAACTTCCTCGAGCCAAGAAAAGCAATTTTTTTATGTGTGTGCAAATAATTGAAGTAGGGTAACTCCAAACCATCATAGCAGGTCAACTGGAATACCCATCGTACCCTATCCTTCCAGCTAAGTAGGATGTGGTCAGCACCATAGCCAACACAACCCCAGGAATTACCTCTAAACTCCAGATCCAGGTCTAGTCAATGCAAAACACTGGGAGACAGATCAGACACTAGTGTCTTCTAAGAGCTGAGAACAGGCCCATGGGAGACCAGAACAGAATACAGCTAGTCTGGGAAAACTATACTTCTTTCGAATGTTTCTTCATTTGACATTAGATGACTCATGCATAGAGTTGGATCATTAATAAGACAGATCGTCTTCAAAAACGAGAGCTTTCCTTGTAGCACTTTCATTTTGCACGTTCACCACGAACACTTGAGTACATGATAACCCTACATGCACCAACCTGTTTCTTTCAGGATTTAATCCTTGAGAGCCTACTCTTTACTGGGCACCACACCCATCCTGACGTCTTCTTCGGAAAATGCTTCTCAGAATTGTGTGACAGAACCAGAAGCAGATAAGTTCATATAGTGTTGTTGGACCATGGATGATTGGAAGCTTACCATGACTAAATCTTGCCTACAGAGACAGGATATGACAGAAGAGAAGAATGGAGCATGTACATGTGTAGTCTTGACACTGGAATTCAGACCGTCCTGAAAAAAACACAGGCTCTCTGTGGATTTTAACATCAGTGGTGGTTGGATGAACGCCAGCATGCAACTTCTCGATAAACCACAACAGCCAAGCTGTTTGCTTCTCCTCAGTGGATTGAAATTGTGCAAGAATAACACTTCTGCTTTTATTTCCAGGAGCTTCAGGTGGCAATGCTCACGTGGAGTCCTGATGAAGTCCTAGGTAATTCTCCGGTGCCTGGATAATAGAAGAAAAGTGTTTTCCAAGTCTACCATTGTAATTGAATCGCCCAGCAGGAAACAGTGTTGTGATTTCTTGCAACTAAAGCGTTCAAAATGGTCCGTACATTTTGTGGGAACAGATCCAGGAGAGGTTTCATGGTCCTGTTTTGTTGGGCACTTGAAGGTTGCCAGAATACGGGGTATTGTGGTAACCTTGTGGTTAAAATAAGAAACGAGATACTGTGATCGCAATGTCCCCTGTATGAATCTCAGCCTGAGACATTGGTTTCATGCTGTTTCCCCTACTGTTCTCCTAACAACTTCTCCAACGTTTTACTTCTGAATAAAAGGCAGACAGTGAATAATAAAAAAAATAGCAAGAATACAGACCTTTGTCACCATCCTTCAGAGGAACTTTAGAAATATCATCATGTCAGACATGGTCATTGATAAGTTTGATAAGTGGTTTGAGGAGTCCTATCTTCAATTAAACATGCCTAAAACTACAGACATGACGATTTTAGACAGTGTCTTGGGACGACTATTGACCCAGAACTGAACTTTGAATCGAATTCTGAAGCTGTGCGCAAAAAAAGCGGCACCAGAGACTAGACGAAGCTATGATAACCTCATTCTATCACCCTTTTATTATTTCTATTTTATTGTTTTCCTTGATGTGGTAGTCTGGAAGCCTGTCTTTAAAGGACAGAAACTGAATCCAATTGTTAAATAAGCTAGCAGGTTGATTGGTGAGGCACAGCTTGTCCCTGCATTCCTGCACGCCCCAAAGTTACAGCCCACTTGATTTTAAATGATGACTCACATCCTTTGCAATCTCAGCTTCTTCCCTCTCGATGGAGGTTTATAGTCCAAAGGTGTTCAACAGATTGAGATTCCTCAATGAGGCCTCATTTATTCTAGTGGCCATTTCTTTTAGTGTTTTTTGATTGTTTGAGGATGGGTGCCTTCTCTTCTACTGCAAACCAAATCTACCTATAGGTGTAAATGAAGTAACCTGGACCTGAACCCTTTGGAACAGGAGGAGGCTTCTTCTACTTATACAGAGAGAGTTGCATCAGTTATCTGAGCTTAAACATGACTGCTGTTAGCATGATCACGAGAGCAGCTGTGGTATCACCCTGCAACTCATCCTACCTCAACTCCTGTCACCAGGGAAAAAGCAGACTTGCCACTCTTCAAAGAAAATTGTTGTGGACAAAATAACTTTTACCTCCTCACTGTCCAACCGGAAGCAACTCTTTCTCACTGCTGACAGGAGCTGCAAGACAGAAGGCTTTTACCACCTCACAGCAGAGCACTGACTGAGAAAATCATTGGAAGAAGACCCTGGCAATGCCTGATGTCCTCATCGCCAGTGAAAAATTGATGGTAGCCACTGAGCTGAAGCCTCCTGACCAAGCCAGGGTGTTTTCATGCTTGTTTTAAAAAATGTGGATTGCTCAACTATGTAAGGGTGAGTTTAAGGTCCTTGT
Source organism: Pagrus pagrus (assembly GCF_965226575.1). Lineage (NCBI taxonomy): Eukaryota > Metazoa > Chordata > Actinopteri > Spariformes > Sparidae > Pagrus > Pagrus pagrus. Next base: position 15,891,777 of record NC_140189.1, on the reverse strand, counting down.
ATGAGCTATGCCAATAGGCACAGATATTTAAAGCAGCCATGTTTGGCTTTGAGAGACAGACACACAGATCACACACAAACACAAGCCCGTAAACACGTTACTTCAACTTCAAGGCTTTGGTCCAATTGGACATCAGAAGCTCGGAGAAAACACCCAGACAGCTGCAGGGTTGAAACCACGTATGTGTGTGTGTGCGTGTTGCAATGTTCAATGTTGGGCCATGGTGGAGGGCAGTACAGGAAGGGTGGTGTTGGTTTTGGGAGACATGGGACAGATGTAGATGTAGAGGATTTTTTTGAATGCCATTGAAGAAATGTTTGCTCTCATTGTCTTTTTTTTTTCTTTGCTATGTAGTTTTTTAGTTGTGAAACTCAATTATCCTTCCTTCTGTGTGTGTGTGTGTGTTTGTGTGTGTGTGTAAACCATTGCATGAGACCACTGAATAAATTACACTACCCCCTGTGGGAGAAAAAACATGAAGCAAATAGAGATTTTCACGTTTTTATGAAACATTGGTCTTACATGATCGGACTTTAAGAAGAAGAAGAAACCAGAGTGCACAGATTCAAAGAAACATCCTCTCCTCAAGGTTTTTTACAGCCTGGTATCTATAATGCAGTTTTCACCTGATCTAGCAAGCCGGTGCAGCCTAAAAATAAAAAAAAATGTAATCTCAAACATTTGTATTGCAGATCCTATTTTTGAGAATTTGCAGTAAGAGATGTTGGTTTTAGACACAAGTTTTCAGATTTGCAGGCACACTACACTACGTCTTCAGAGTCAGTAGAAAACATTTACTCCTGTGCTGCCTCAGCTGATTTATGACAAAGCTAATATTAAACCCTGGAGTGCCTGAGGTAGCATTAATCATTGGCTTACATCAGGAGGTAAAATCTAGAGTGTGTGTTGGCAAGAATATATTCTCCCATGATTCCCATCATCAGGGCAGCCATTCCTTTTTAAGGACTGCATAATCCTTTTCTAAGAATTGACCACAAATAATAATTTAATATATAAAATAATATTTTATTTTGCTAAGATTCACACTAAGAAAAACTGTCTTGTTTTTCGCTTGATGTCTGTTGACCCTATCAAATGAGCGTCAAAGGTTTTCTTAAGCCTTTCAAGAATTCAGAGAATTTCTTTTAACCGCATGGATGAGCATGTAACCCTTTATGAGAAGAGAAAACATGAAAATCAGCCTAATTAGCATTGCAGAGTTTTCAAAAGACAGAAGTTGTTGGAGATGGTGCCAGGTTCTTTATTTTTTGGCATATTGTATATACTGTAAATAAATCCTGAAAGGCTTTACCTTTGACTCCAGAGCACCCAGTGGCAGGTCAGTTGTTAAAGCTAGGCTTGGTAAGTTATTCAAGAAGCATTTTTTATTATATTTACAGAAAATCTCTTAACATCCTGACAGCAGTCAATAATTCAAATGCTCCAACAAATACAAAAAAAAGAAAGAAATCCATTATCTGTGACTTGCAGGCCCCTAATAAGCCCATCAAATCGTCTTTTTCAGCCTGTATGAAAAACTGGACAGGCTACCTGTCTGTCTGCCTCCACACACTCTGCCTTTTGCACTTTGCACTCATTCTGATGACCGGAGTCATTCACAGGGCTGGGCAGATGCATTACTAAATCTATTAGGGAGCTAGTGGCACAAGAATGACAGAGAAAGTGCAGCCAAAATGCCCAAATGCTAAGAGCGGTGAGTACTAACAATAGCCATGTTCATTATGATCATGTTTGGTGTTGCATGTGAGTGAGAAAACAGGGAAGTTGGGTATGGTTAGCGATGACAAGGATGTGCTGCACCCTCAGTACACAGCAACTGAGCCTGTTGTTCAGCGGCTAGCTAACTGAGTAGCACAAAGCACACAGCCCTTTAGCCCAATACAAGAGATGCGGTTGCAGCAACAGGCTGCTATAGTGGCTATTGTTAGTATAAAGCACACAGCTCCTGAGCCAAAGAATAGGTGAGCAGCAGCGGCAGTGATAGACTGACGTTCAGCTGCTAAGTGATTAGCACAAAACACACAGCCTCTGAGCCCAATAAAAGAGCCGCAGCAGCAGCAACAAACTCATTTGGCGCCTAATGTACTCCTTTAGTGGCTAACGTAAGCACAAAGCACACACCTACTGTAGTAAGGAGAAACTGTTACACTGGGTAGCAGTGTTGCCATATATACATGATTATGGCATTTAGCAGATGGGTAAGGGAGCTTGTTGCAAACAAGCTGCTAAAACTTGCTCCAGCAACAGCTAAGGGCCAGTCAGTGTAGTCAGACAGTGTGCGCTCATGTGTTTCTGAGATCTGAAGGAGACCTGGAGGGAGGTATGGGATTTTTTTTTTTGGTTGGATGCTCTAAAAGTTTAGCTTTCTCTTGCTGGTGTCTACAAATTTACCAATCTCGACTTTATAAATGTTGTGTGTCCGAACGTTGATCAACCTACAGAGTTTTGTTTTAAATTCTGTTCAAGACCCGAAATTATGCAGACATACGAGATATTTTGGGATTTGGCAATTCTGGGAACAATTCTTAATATAAAATGACTCACAAATCACTGAGTATTCCCATTTGGAGTAAAAGTTCAGCTATTCAGCCTGGTTATGATCCATAGGGGATTTTTTGAGGAAACTCAAAAGTTTAAAAAGGTCAAGCTGGCGGAAATAGATGATAAAGAGACATGAGTTTACGGCAAACGTCTGGTAATGTTCCCTGAACAATTACATGATATTACACAATGACACAGAGGGACTGGGGGGTATTAGAAACAGAGAATCTTCAGAGGTTCAGTGACGACATGTTAACCTCAGGAGCCATGTGGCACAGCACAAACTTTGCCATGTTCCTCCCTCTGGACATCCATCTGAAGAGGGAGCTGTATCTTGTTCTTCAGAAATTAACTCAGTTCAAAGTGAGATCATTTTTTCACACTCTGTCCTTTTCCTTCGGCCTTTGAGTTTTGTTTCATGCTCTGCCATATTTTTGGTTAATATAGAATCTCAAATTCTCACATTTTGTAAAGTTCAAAGTGAGCTCGTTTCCTGGGAAGAGGGATGAAGAGTGTTTACAGAGCAGGAAGAGGTTTATAGCAACTATCCAACCGTGTCCCTCTGCCAAGGCCACTACAGAGCGACATGGACAAGAGCACGTACTCTCCATGCAGACACACACACACACACACACACACACACACACACACACACATACACAGGTTCACACTGCAATGCCAAATTGAGGAGACGTAATGTGTATAACCATGTGCATAATGGTGATAATGACAATAATGATGCACCAGAAATAGTCATCTCCCAAAATAGAGCAGGGGATGGGTGTCATTAAACACACTCCACAGAAAGGACCTTTGTTTGGTGTGTGTGTGTGTGTGTGTGTGTGTGTGTGTGTGTGTGTGCTTACCCGCTGGTTTAATGGCAGCTATGGCGATGATGGTGTGAGGGGTGTGGAGGTTTACGAGATAGCCCTCGCCTTTGGTGTGTTGGTGTCTTTGTTTGCACATGTGTAAGGCCTTGTGCAAGAAGGTGTGTGTGCATGAGTGTGTCACAAGCACTGAGAGAGTTACCGTTGTGCGTTTGTGCATTCAATTTTTTTTAAGAATTAGTTATCTCTGGTTTGTCTTTCATTTCAGATTAATGCCACGTGGTGACAGACCATCCGGGAGTGAATGTTCAGGAGAACGTGCACACACACAGCAAGCGCATGTCTGTTTGTGTGACGATGAGTGTGTTGCAACTTTTCAATACAAAAACAGTTCGCCAGCGTTGAATCAAAAGTGACAAATGAGCCTCTTACAGTTACAGTTCAGACGGACTCAGCTCAGCCATCGCCAGCAGAGTCCTCCGATTCTTTTGTTGATTAAAAGTTGCAACACAGTCACCACTGATCATGTTGGGAAAAACTGTGTTCACTTCACTAATAAATATGAAGAAAGTATAGCGAGTTCACCTAAAAATGAAAATTCAGTCATTATCTACTCACCTCCACGCCAGTGAAGAGTTTCATCATCAACAAAACATTTTCTGGAGCTTCACAGCAAAATAGCGTTGCAGCATTCTCCTAAACGACTGAAGTAGACGGGGAATTGTTTTTAAATGTTTATAAAAAAAAAAAAAAAGAAAAGGCCAGTAAGACATGCAATTTTTCTTGCGTAATACAATTCTCTGGAAGCCCAGGCATCCTAAATACATTTGAAAAGACGAGATTTATCACCTTAATGTGCGGTTGAGCTGGTGCAGTCAGGTGTACGCTAACGCTTTTAGCTTAGCAGCTACAGTGAAGTTTTTGGCTAAATAACGGTGCAAATAAGATCTTTTCAAATCAATTTGTGATCTTGGGGCTTTTGGGGACTTAAATGACTCTGTATGGAGCTATTTTTGGTTGTTTTTCTTACGTTTTAAAACAATTCCCCATCTACTTCAGTTGTTTAGAAGAATACTGCAGCGCTATTTTGCTGTGAAGCTCCAGAAATGTTTTGTGGACGACGAAACCAGACTTTCCACTGACATGCAGGTGAGTAGATAGATAGATAGATGACTGAATTTTCAGTTTTCGGTGAACTTATCCTTTAACACAGAAAAGCTATACTTTCTTCATATTTATTCATATAATTGAAAACAGTTTTTCCCAACATGATCAAGTGGTGACTGTGTTGCAACTTTTAATTAAATAAAGAATTTGAGGACACTCTCCACCAGCATGAGGGTGAGTAATGACGATGATGAATTTAAACCGTGAGGACTGGTCTTTAAATGAAGCACACATCAGCCTGAAACAAGTGACTTGTTGTAGTTAGTCTATCATGAACTGGAGCAAGTACAACCTTTTTTCAGGAAAGCAGTCATAAGTGTGTGGAAAAATGTCATATTTTCCAATGAAATTCAGTGAAAATGTCAAATTGTAGGGTGCTGACAACCTCAAGAAGTGTTTGGAGGAAGCATGATGTGTGGGAGTGTGTGCATCTTGTGTTTTGAAGTACGCTCCTGCAGGGGAGAACCCTGGAGGGAGAATCATTCCCATGACGGGACATCAGAGGACAGGACAACTCCTCTTTCATCTCCACTCTATACGTGCAGCATGTCTACGTCATCACTTGAAAAACCAAATAATAGTTTTTATTAGTTTTTTCTGAAAGACCAGAAACTGGAGTAACGTTGCGGATTTTCGTGAAAAGTGTGTGAAGAGTCAATGCTCCCCACTCTGTGTCGGAGAGGGAAGGATGCTCGTGTCTGTAAGATGATTGGCTGTCCCTGCAGCCTCCCGGCTTGTGACTATAAAACCCCTCACAGTCCCTCCGTGCGTCAGAGCGCGGCCGGAGCTGGGAGCGGAGGATCCTGACGCGCGGCGGGAGTCACCGGGGTCACTGTGCGCTTTCACTGCAGGAAACCCATCACAGAAAATTAGTCAATTACGCAAAAGGCGTCAGAGCAATTAGCCAAACTGCTGGAATATCGATCTGAAAACTTGGACTTCAGCACGACACCGCCGTCTGGTAAGCGCACACGCCATGGATCGTGTAATTAATTGTCGAGTGTAATTGTACGTTGTAAATGTGTTTGAGGCTGTGCACTTTGCGCACAAGTAACCACAGACACATGACTCCAGTTACTGACTCCTGGCGCAGCGGAAAGACTTTTATGTTGTATGGAGCGCCTCTTTCCTCCCGTCTGTGAATTCATCCAGCGGTGTTTTGGGTTTTATGAAGTGTAAGGCGCGACGGACGGACACGTTCGCATGTCATGTTTTATATTTACCGCCTTTAAAACGCGATCAGCCTTTAGTTCTGGACTTGTTGAATGTTTTATAAGCTGTTTAAAGTGGATGTGTCGGAGCGGAGAGTCTCAGATATGATCTCATACCGGGATTATATCGTTTTCATACGAAGATAAGACAGAAAGAAAGAAAAGAAAAAGGAAAAGAAAAAAGCAGGCCCGCTTTGTTGCAGCTCCAGTCATCACAGTGTGACAGCGACGATCTGTCTACACCATTCCCACAGCTAATGCTCAATGTTCAGGCATCCTGCAGAGCACTGGAGATGCTTTAATATGTGCCACATGATGGATGGCTCCATAGATTGCCATAACACATTAAAGCTAACTCGAATAAATGAGACTACGCTCAGTTCCCTGGCCTTTTGTCCTATACAGACAGGATTTATTGGATCCATTCACCCAGAGGACCACTTAACTACAGGGAACTGGCAGAAAAACTATATTTCACACTTATACGAAGAAAAATGAGGCTGTAAACTTCAACTGCCAGGACTGCGTCTTTAAAAAGCGGTGGAGCAGAGCCATCAGTATTTATCCTTTCCCATTTTGAAAAACAACACTGTGGTGGCCCAAACATTGGGGTTTGGATCTCCACTCACTTGCAGCATTCCTGTTATGACCGTAAGGTGTTCCTGCTTTTCCAAATTGGACACAGAAGGGGACAAAATAACAGGAATAGAATGCAATGTCAATACAACACCAACTAGGATGTGTGGCAGACTTTTATTGTGTTGGACTGTTTGTGCAGTTGTGTCCGGGTGGACGGTAATATCTTTATTGTACAGGCTAATATTTGAGTTGTGTCTTTGTAAAGTTGTTAATCCAACTGAACAGTGGTGGAGTGTATCCACATAAATGCAATTTCAGTGTTACCATTTGATGCTACTTTCTTCTACTCTACCGCTACACTGTGGGCTACTTTTTACTCCATTACATTTCTCTCAAGCTAGTTACTTTTCCAATCAGGACTGAGCTTATTCAATACAATATTGTTAAAGATTAAACTGATTCCCTACCTCCTTGACTTGTGACCCGTTACAAACAGTGTCTGGTTGGAGCCCATTGTCTTGTTTCAGATGTGTAGAGCTTCACCAGAGAGACATTTCTACTCCAGACGTATGTCTTGGTTAACTTGCTGTTCAACTGAGAACATGTGAGAAGTTTAGAATAGAAATAACTGAGTCTCAAAGAGGTCACATTGCCTGGTATTTAATACAAAAAGCAAAGATTAGAGACTAGTCTTTTTAAAAGATTGTAAATGTTTATTCTTTCCACACCCAGATTTATCTTCTGACACTTTGTAAGGATCCTAACAGTGTTGTAACAAGTATCCAGATGTCATATTTGAGTAACAGTAAAGATATCATGTAAAGATATTACTTAGGTAAAGTGAAAGTCACATTTCTACATATAGTACTTAGGTTCAAAGTCAAAAAATGTCTTATTTTAAATGTACTCAAGTCAAGTCATCGAAGTAATTTTCTGGCTAAAATTGTACTTAAGTATTTAAAAGTACAAGTAGAGTAAATTATACATACATTGGCCGCGTTTCCCAGATTCGTTAAGAAGCTCTTAAGTGCTAAGATCTTCTTAGGAGCGCTCTTAAGAACGCTGTGAAAGAAGGATGCGTTTCCCAGAGTCGCTCTTAGCTTAAGAAGATCTTTCGCTAAGAAGGAAATGTAAGATCGAGCTGACCCACTCTTAACAGCCTTCTTAGCGACCAAATGCTCAGTGATCAAGCCGCGTCAGGGAAATTTATATCCTCCACTTTGCGAAATAATAAAACAATGCTCAGTGTTGAAATGCGCTCATAGCTGCGGACCACTGGCGCAAGAAAAAAAAATAAGAAAATGGTAGATGAAAAAAAACCTTTTTATTGAATTACACGTTTAAGTTTTCCGCAACATCTGCATATATGAATTTATAGTAGCCTACTACACATAAAAAAAACAACAACCCTGTGGCATTTCACAGATATCAAGGGAACAGATGTATTAAACTCAGCTGAACCTCATCCAGAGAGGCTTCACCTGCTACTCTGCGTTGCCAAAGTCCGCGCGTGTGAGAAACCATGGCTGCAATACAGCACATTCTCCCTGCGAACCAACAGCGTCGCCGTGCGCGAAGCCAGACGGTTTACATAAATGCATACGTGCGTCAGCACTTCTCCCCACTGGACGTGCTGTCAGACCGGGCTGTCCAGGCAAAGTACCGGCTGCCCCGTGCGGAGATCCAACGGCCGTTGGATCTCTTTGCCTGGACAGCCCGGTCTGACAGCGCGCACACACACACACACACTTATGCGCTGATAAAGAGGTGGGTGATCGATTTGCCTGGCATCGATTGATTCAGCACAGCAGCAGCGCGGTGGACAGCTCCCACTAAGAGCTTCTTGACAAGCTTCTTTGGCTTGATCTTCAGGTTCTCCTAAGAAGGCAGTTAAGAACGCATCTGGGAAACACCCGCATCTTAGCGCTCCTTCTTAGCCGAACCCTTCTTAAGAGCCTTCTTAAGTCCTTAAGAACGATCGAATCTGGGAAACGCGGCCATTGTTTGTATGTATACATGGGTCGACCAGTTATGGGATCAGATATTCAGCATGTTTCTGTTAATCAGAATCAGTGGGTTTTTTTATTTATTTATTTTTATTTTAAAAAGCTAATTTGGCCCTCAAGCCACATGTAATCTGCAAAGTAACAAGCAACTAAAGATATCAAATAAATGTAGCGGAGAAAAAGTACAATATTTGCCTTCAAAATGTAGCAGGGTGGAAGTATAAAGTAGCAGAAAATGGAAATACTCAAGTAAGGTACAAGTATACAAAATTGGACTTGTACTCAATTAGTGTTAACAATGTCTAATATCAGAGAGAATCATGTATCAGTCACAGGACACATTTTATTGCAGAATACGTATTTTTACTTTGAATGCAGGACTTGTACTTGTAAGGGAATATTTTATATTATATATATTTTATAACAGCGTGGTATACTTTCACTTAAACCTGGAGTGCAGAACTTTCACATATAAATGAACACCTGTTGCATTCGAGCTTCGCCAAATGAGTACACATAATGCCGATTGAGCGTATCACCACCACATAAATGTCTCCGTATGTCTGTTTTTTTAATCTGGCAACTTTCCCACACTCGTATGCTGGTAATGACGCGTTTTACGTCACCCAGCAAAGATTGGTTTGCCGGAGCTGAAGGGGGGGATCGCAGAGGCAGCGATGGAGCAGGCTTCAGCAAATAGGAGTAGGACTGAGCTGATGGCCTCATGAGCATGTCAACAGTGTTAATGTAATAACTCTGAAAAAAATGGTAAAGAGTCTGAGTACTTTATTCACCATTGATAAATTCAATTTTGTGTAGTGAGCTACTATCACATTATACAACCTCAGGATAGAAGTCACATTAAGTATGTCCCCTCAGTCATTATACTGTAACTCAGCTCTCACTCTTTCCTCTCTGCTGACTCTGCCTGTCTTTCCCCTTCCTCCCATTGTTCTGATAAACAATACAGTAGATCAAACTGTCGTGCATCTCAATCTCGGCCTCCTGTATTGCTACGCTGGACGTGTTTTCTTTGCACTTTTTTCACACTTGTTTCTCACTCGCAAACATTTTGTCCAGCCACCGCCAGTATCCCCTTCTCTTCCACTCTGCTGCTCGCCAACTTTCCACCTCCCCTCCTTCTTCCTATGAAGTGAAGCCAGGGGAGCTAAAGGTCGGAGACATTTTCCAGACAAAATGTATTAGATTAAGAGGATCGGGCCAATTCAAATGCAGCTTTCCAATTAGATCAGACAGTCGTGCTCTTACATGGCTCTAATGAGGTACCATGTCATGCAACACAAAGGCATAATTCAGATGATGGAGAGGATGTGTATGGACGCTGGCCAAATTGTTCAAAACTGATTTCTTGTGATATGAGTGTGAGTTCATCCATGTGATTTTGTGTCTTTGTGTTTTGGAACAGAACGAGCCTCTGTGCGTTTCGAAGCAGAATGAAGCGATGAATGCCAGTTGTGTTGAGAGAGAGAGTGTGTGTGTGTGTGTGTGTGTGTGTGTGTGTGTGTGTGTGTGTGTGTGTGTGTGTGTGCGTGCGTGCGTGCGTGCGTGTGTGTGTGTGTGTGTGCGTGCGTGTGTGTGTGTGATTGTTGTAAGTACAAGTAAACTGAGCAGCTGTGCACAAACCTTGAGTGTGTAGACGTTTGCACATCTGCTCCGAGATGACGAAAATCTTTTTATGATCTGTGTGTGTGTGTGTTTGTGTGTGATTGTGTGATTGTGTGCCCTGATAGCATGAATTTATCATCGCCATCATCAATAAGCCCATTTATCCAGAGCGATGCCTCAGGGTAAACTAGGGGATACATGTGATTCTCAGAACTTAGCTAGTGTCGTCTGTGAGAGGGGAGAAGTATCTCTGTCACACACACACAAGCACGCATGCACATACACACACATACTGGACTCACAGAAGTGCTGGTCATCGTCTGACCTATAACCTCAGTCATCACTATTCCATTTGTCTGTTTTATGTGTGACTGCTCTCTTCTCTTTCTCTTCATTTAACCCCCTTTTCTTCATGTCACAACACTTTCCCCATGTAACATGTTGATTCAGGACCGATATGCTCACAAACGAGGTTCAAGCTTGATCGGATTGTATTAAGCTTTTCTTAAAAAGAAGGCAATCAGGCTCAAATAATTTGAGCCTCCCGGTGCGTGGATGCTTTTGCTGTTAGTTCACCAAACATAAAACTATAATGGTGGAACAATTTTTTTTGCTGTCAACAATTCAGTTTTAATGATCTGCAATACTGTGTTAATGAGCTAGAGGCTATCAGACGGTAAATTAGTTTGTGAGCATGGTAACAGTTGGTAACAATAAACAAAAATAACAGCTGAGGCTGATGGGATTTTAACTAGTTCTGTAGGTATTTAGTCGTAATCTAAAGCAGGGGTGCCTAAACTTTTCCCTGTGGAGGCCAAAAACTGTAACTTCATGGTGGACCATGGAACAAAAGCAAACACTGCTTGTGTTAGGTTACTAAATGGTACTGCATGGAAGATCTGAGAGGCAACTGTTAATCCAACTTCTGTCAGATTTAAAATATTTTTTGACGAAAGAAATATGTTAAAAATATGTTTTGAAAGAATAATCTAATCAAAGCCTTTTTTTTCTTGCCTCTCTGAGCTACTGTAGTACTAGGATCCCAAGTCAGGGCTCCAGAGTAACTTTTCATACAGAATGCACTGATGTGCCTAATGAATTAATTTAGTTTAGGTGCACCCACATTACATTTTAATTTGATTTTGTAACACATTTGATTTAATAATTGTAAACAGGAATAAAGGTTCAGATAAATCACATTGTTTAAGAGGTGCAATTAACAGAGCTGATGTTTAAAGTGTTTCACGGACTTAAATAAATAAATCAACATCAAATATTAATGAGGTATAATAAAAAATTATTCCCAAATAAATTGGAATTGAAAATGTTTTTAAAACATTTAGAAATTTGCTCTGCTGACTATCAGGCGCACCAGTGCGACCAATGAAAATGTCAAGTTGCACACGACAGATTTTTAGGCGAATGTGCAACCAAAGCCAGTGCTGAATTAACTGACATGATTAGATTATAAAAAATTATTGATTATTACGGATCCTCCCCTGATTTTTACTGCACAAAAAATACTAAAAACAGCTGGAAGGCCAAATAAAATCTAATGAGGGGCAAGCTGTGGTCTGCAGGCCCCACTGTGGGAAGCCCTGATCTAAAGTATGTGACAGAATGACACTTTGACCTGATGATGGCGCTGAACTTGAGAGACCAACAAAGTGACCAACAAAGTGACAATTCATCCTGAGGTAGATGGGAATAGACAATGGTTGAGAGAGAGAAAAAGACAGAAAATCACCGGTCATTAAGGTTCATCCTCTTGCAACCATGAATGTTTGTGCAGAAGTTTGAGTAGATGATATTCCACATGATGAGTGAAAACTTTGACTTGCTGGTAGCACTACAGAAAAAGTCAGGGGATCATCAAAGCCAGTAGGATTTATCTTCTGGGGACCATGATTCTCTGGACAAAACTAAATAAAACATATATATACAACTGTTTTTGTGTTCATGTGTAACCTGGTGTTCCTTCTTTCTCCGCAGGACAGACCAGCTCGGATTCAGACCCACGCTGCAAGGCCCCGACGAAAGCCCAGTGTGTGGATGTGTGTGAGGGTGTGAATATGTGTGGCTGCCTCTAAGTGTGTGTTTTTAGACTACTGTGCCTCTGAGTGAGCGAACTGCTGCCCGTGTGAGGATGAGGGCCGTCGCTCTGCTGTGTTTCCTGTTGGTTGTGGGGGTCGGAGCCTCTCGCTTCGTCCGAGACTCCCAGGGCAGCCCCGAAGTTTCGGAACCCGCCAAGAACAACGCCTCCGTCCCTCTCGCGCCCCTGCAGCCATCCCGACCACGGGCCTCCTTCCCCCCCATGTGCATAAAGCCCACGGAGATCAAGTACGCCTTCAAGTACGTGAACAGCATCGTGTCGTGCCTGATCTTCGTGGTGGGGATCATCGGCAACTCCACGCTGCTCAGGATCATATACAAGAACAAGTGTATGAGGAACGGACCCAACGTCCTGATCGGCAGCCTGGCACTGGGGGACCTGCTTTATATTATCATCGCCATCCCCATCAATGTGTTTAAGGTAACCACATTCATCTCATGTGTCAGTCTGACTGTATTTGTTTCACTCTATCTTTCTTGGATCTGAACAATGTGGCATTTTTCACAGTATCCAACAGAACATAACTTCAGATTAATTAAATTTACTACCCATCCTTGTGTCTGTGACTAATGTAGGATGACATTAATCTCAAACCATCTCCCTGCGCTGCACTCTCACAGCGAGTGAGCCGCTCGCCACGCCTTCCTTGGCACATCCCGAGGTTAGCTGTGGTTTGTTTATGAGTTTATTTCTGCGGTCTCTGTCAGTGTGTTTTGTGTGGTTTCCTTCATTTCCCTTTCCAGCAGACTTTTTAACCCCCGACAACAAGGGATAATTCAAACTAAGAAACTCAATAGAGGCAGATGTGAGCCAAGAGCTATTGCCGACTTGAGTGTTGGGCTTTGAGGGGAAACTATGTCTTTGTTTTCCTCTCTCGCCTTGTGTATGCGAAGGGGGAAAAATTCCAGCCGGCTTGGGTGTAAACCAGTGTCGCTGCCAATTGTGCAAGTCGTCCTGGAACCATTACTGTGTGCCAGTCAGACGTTATAAAAACAAATGAGAAAACAATACGCAAGACTTGTTTTATTTGCTTGATCCGATCGGATTCGCTTGAGTTAAGCTTGAAGGCCGTGCTGCATTTTATCCATCAGATCTAAGCAACAGTCACTATGATTTGTATTTTCTTTGCCTTGAAGGTTCACCTAGCGTTATGAGCAACATGACAGTAGATAAGTCGTTGAGGAGTGCAAAGCATTCATTTGTTGTTGAAGACTCTGCCCTGATGCTGAACTGATTTTATACCCCCCGAGGAAAGGACTTCAGCAGCGAGGAGGAACACGGTCTTGTTGCTTTTGGCTTTAGCTGACGCAGTAATAATATAAGAGACAGGACCCCTACATGAACCTCAAAGAGGTCTGTCCATGTTTTTATATAGATGACACTTGCTCGATCTGATTCATCACAAAAGTCTCCCCTCTCTGTCTGCCCCATTGTTTTTCTCTCACAGCTGATAGCTGAGGACTGGCCGTTCGGCGTGTACGTCTGTAAGCTGATGCCGTTCATTCAAAAAGCTTCAGTGGGAATCACCGTCCTCAGTCTCTGCGCCCTCAGTATTGACCGGTAACTACACTTCTACACACACACAACAAAGATTAGTGCTGAAAGCAGATAGTGTATTTATCTGTGTGTGTGCTGTTTGTGCAGCTACCATGCAGTGACGTCATGGAGCAGGGTGAAGGGGATGGGGATCCCTCTGTGGAAAGCAGTGGAGGTGACTCTGATCTGGGCGATTGCTGTGCTGCTCGCAGTCCCCGAGGCGCTGGCGTTCGACATGATGGAGCTGCCGTACAGAGGCAACAAGCTGCGCGTGTGTCTGCTGCATCCAGAGCAGACCACCAGCTTTATGAGGGTAGGCACCTGGTTAGATGTGTGACCTGTTAGCTGTGATGAAGTATTTACATTCTTGAGGTAAAGGCTCTATGTAACAATTTGTCAGACGTAGCTAGCTACAAATAAAACCCATTACGTCATAACAATGTTATGTGTTGAAAACTTGTATGTTGAAGTAAACATGTGTGTAACGCTGTGATCCTGCCCTCTCACTGAAGTTACATAGTGCAGAAACAAGCGTACAGGGGCAGAGTGGCTGAGACAGACACACTGTTCACCCTATTACAAGACACTGAACCATCAACATGATTTTGTTATTTTAAGGTAAAAAAGTAATAATTATAATAATGTTACTTTAATAATTCTCACTAATCACAAAGTACAGTTGAGGCTGATGGATTTCATTAGTCTTGCAGGCATTTGGTCATTTGGTATCCAAAGTTTTGGACAATTGACATTTTTGACCTGATGATGACGACCAGAGTCAGTTGGCATCATCGTCTGAACACCATGAATATCTGTACCAATCCATCCAGTATTAGCATACATATGCTAAGATGTTTCAGTGTGGATCAAAGTGATGGACTGACTCACGTTGCTTCCTACAGTCACGTTGTTAGCTTGGCAAAAAAAGAACTTCTGACACCTGCCAGGCTCAAAATTCACATGGAGATAAACTGGAGTATAACAACGAAATGAATGACTTTGATAGCACAATAAACTCGAACATCTGGATACTTACATCTTACTGCCACAGATTTATAGCGAGACTGACTTGAGCTTGGCATAGATTGCAGTCGTGTCAGTTCGAAGTGTTCTTCAGGGATTGCATGTCATGTTGTTATTTTCTCACAGGCATATGGTCAAAATATCCTGCACAGATGTATAACTCTCCCAAGGTATGGACTTCATTCGTTCAACCTGATACTTTAAAGTAGAACAGAGTGGCTCACTTCAAAGCACAGCGCCGGACAGCAGTAATGTAATTAATGAGTTTCCTTAATCAGGATTGCTTTTCTCTTTTTCAAGCTCTGCCAACAAGCAACTTGTTCTTTCAAAAAATGTCCTACACTGCATCCAAATCATCTGAACATGTTTCTCATAATATTCATGGTATGTTCATACAGCTGCACGGAAAGGCATAAATTGCAAAGACATTCCCAATATGTGGATACTTAGTTTATCAAAACCAGAAGCATCTGAGGGAGGTGCAGGAAGTGGTGGAGATAAAGCATGAAGCTGATTTCTCCTTTCATGTAAAATCTGTTTTTTTTTTTTAAATTAGTGAACCATAATTTGAGCTTTTTGTTCTTAGAAAAAAGGCATAATTCAGTCTGAGCTCAGTCTGAGCCAGTGGACTACTTTGAGAAGAACGGATATTCGTCTGAATCAAGGAAATGGTCTTAATTCATCCAAGTTTTCCGCAAGGACAAACAAGAACTACAAAAAGAATCAAATTTGTGCCAAACCAACATCAGCCTGGACGTAATTTAACATGTTTACAACTAATTTCACACTCTGGTCGCTGTATTACATCCAGAGCCGCATCCGAATACCTCATGTCAACCAACTAAAAATCATGTTGCTTCAAAGCAGGCTTTAAAAAAAATAAAAGAGGATTAGATTTAAGTTCTTGTTGCTTCTGACATTTATATAAAATGTGAACAGATTTTTAAAACATTCTTAAAACATGTAAGTGATTGTTTGCTGACTGACCATTTAATTGTATGACTAAAATATTGTGCCAGTGGGATTTTCATCTTCGTTGCGTTGAGACAGGATAAATTGTATGGATTAAGTGTACATATGTTCTGTGGATGAGTAACACCGTCTTTGTTGCGGTCTGGACCTTTTTCTTCTCCCAGTTCTACCAGGATGTGAAAGACTGGTGGCTGTTTGGCTTCTATTTCTGCTTCCCACTGGCCTGTACAGGAATCTTCTACACGCTCATGTCCTGTGAGATGCTTAGCCGCAAAAAAGGCATGCGCATCGCACTCAACGACCACATGAAACAGGTATAAATGCAAATGTCTGCTGGCACGCTCATCACCACTGTAACCGTAAGACTTGGAAAGACGGAGGAACTGAGAAGCATCAATATTTGTCTGTGTGTGTGCAGCGGAGGGAAGTGGCCAAGACGGTGTTCTGCCTGGTGTTGATTTTTGCTCTCTGCTGGCTGCCCCTTCATCTCAGCCGTATTCTGAAGAAAACAATCTACGACCAAAATGACCCCAACCGCTGTGAACTGCTCAGGTAGGCGCACAGATACAGCGAGCGACGCAAATGCACTGCGAACTTTATGAGAACCCATTGTTCTCCCCTCTGTGACTTCCTGTGGTCTCTACTGAAAACGTTGTCCTTTTCTCTGCCAGCTTCCTGTTAGTGATGGATTACATCGGCATCAACATGGCCTCACTAAACTCCTGCATAAACCCGATTGCCCTCTACTTTGTCAGCCAGAAGTTTAAAAACTGCTTCCAGGTAAGAGGGCTCACACTGACACAAAAAACATGGTGTTATTGGAAAACACAGAAAGGAAAATAACTCTGTGTGTGTGTGTGTGTGTGTGTGTGTGTGTGTGTGTGTGTGTGTCGCAGTCTTGCCTGTGCTGCTGGTGCTACAGAACATCTCCCCTGGATGAACGAGGTTCAGGAGGACGCTGGAAGGGCTCTTGTCACGGGAACGGACTCGACCGCTCCAGCTCCCGCTCCAGTCAGAAATACACAAGCTCTTCATAAACACTTCATAAACACATGCGCCAAACCCATGTTCCCATCATGGAGACACAGCACTGCCACTGCCAACAGACCTAGGAAAGGTAAAATGGAGTGAGGTAGAAAATGGAGGTAGAAGACTGTGATAGAAAAGGATTGACCCAAACTGAAATGACAGGACTGTACCTGTTCAGGCTGTATTACTAACTGCAAAAGCTTTGATGACAGGCGACATAAATCTGTTCATAGTGGGGCCACACTGAGGCCTAAAGTGGACCAACCTGGAATACATTTATAAAGAATGTTTATTAACCACATGTAAAATTTATGTACAGGTTTATTAACGTGCAGATTGCAGACTTATGATCACATCCAGCCTGAGGGCTTAATATGAGCAGCACTGATTGAAGCTTTAAGACCTCAGGGGGGAAAGACGGAGGGATGCTGCGGCCCTGAGCTATTTTCCAAAAGCCTCACAAGGTTGCCTTTGTCTAAAAAGTGTGCGTCTACATATGAAAACAATCAGTAGCTGATCATCTGACAACGTGCCGCATGTCGTCACTGAGTTTCCTCAACGGCCATGCGTCCTGGTGAAATACCTGAGTATAACAGGCCCGCAGTCATGTGGAGTCAAACGTCGGACATTTTTTTTTCTGGAAATCATCACTGCTTCAAGACATGTGGAGGGCAGCTGCTGACGGAGGAGACGGAGACAAACGCCAGATGATTCTCGTGTTTTGCAGAAAAGGTCATTATTAGGTCTGTTGTAATTGCAGCATTGATGGTGTCATACGTGGCCTCCATTTCCACTGTGTATAAAGTCTTAACCTGTGTCTTACAATGTAGCTTATATTTTTCTAAGAAAATACAAAACACGTGTAGCTTGTTTAATCTTCTAACATGAGGTGTTCATTTGTTATTTTCCAAATATTTTACCTCTGTCAGTGAGTGGTCATGTTACATGAATGTCCCTGTGGCTGGAAACGATTCTGACAATTACGACTAAGCGCTGCTTGAGGAATACACTTTCTAAAATTGAACCATTTAAAAGTCTTTCGGAAGGAAAAATAAATCCTGCACGGATGGATGTTTTTAAGAAGTGAATGTTTTTAGTGGACAATACATCTTTTTTTAAGTAATGGTCTTAGAAATCATTTAGATATATAAGCTGTTTATATATAATCCAGGTAAAATTCATGAAATCTAGCTGATTTAATGTGTTTGACTCTTTGTGAAGGAGAGGGAGGATATGTGTGGCGCAACAAGAAAAGAGAAATGTGTTGTATTTTATGTTATTTTTAGAGTTAGGATGTCTGTAGCTAGAGCTAACTGCAGTACTCAGTAGTCACATACTTGTGACTCATCTTGTGATGCCGACACATCAAGGAAAAAAGTTCTTCCAGCTCTTTAAAAAGTCAGAGATGAGGTGAAACTGCTGGTTGTGCGTAAGTCTCCAACCCTGAAGCTGCCTCAGAGAGAATACATGGATTGTGTGTTCGTTTGGGAAAATGATTATAAGTAACATTTAAACCTGAATGAATCAAAGGTTTGAACACTGGCAGTACTGAGAGCCCATACTGATGAGACGCACAAGACGGATCCATTTTTATCTGGTGCTTTTGTGGCTCTCAGCACATCGTGACTGAGTTGTGGTGTTGGCAGTTTTCTACATCAAAATAATGAGCGAAAGTGTCCTTTCAAAACCAAATTTGTGCTGAGAAACCAGACAAGGTGTTTTTTTTACACTGAAACATTCTTTAAAACAGACTTGATACATGTGATAAAATGTATTAAGGTTCAGACCATTTATTTCTCTTGCAACGGCGCGCAAATCAGCTGATTAGCAGTATGTGACTCATTAACTCATCAGATCTGTTTATGCCATCTTCGCTGTGCTTTCATCCAAAAGCGACCGTGGACTGGAAGGTCTGAGCAGCTCTGAGACTGAGAAAGCAAAGACGAAATATAATGTGAATATAAGCCCTGGTGTTTTAAATGACATTTATACTGGACTTGTTTGTTGAGGTTATGCAGTAATAAATATTATTTTATAGCATGTGTGTTGTGACTTATTTACTGAACATTCCCCTCTGGCCCATAAAGCATTTTCCCCATAGAGCATCATTATAAAGGAGACATCTCCTGTTCACAGGACATCTCAAACTGCAAACAATGTAAACTGTGACCCTTTCTATTATAAATCTTGGATTTTTAATGGACGTTTTATATTTTTAAAAACATATGACATCATCCAAATGAAAGTCTCTGGGCAGAGCAGGAATTTACGGGCAGGGCCAGCGGGGGAAAACTCTGCTGCGCTTATTCAGTGGGCCACATAAACCCGGAAGCTTTTCTTGAAACTTTTTGCGTATGCACTGGTGGACTTTTCTCACTGGACTGAATATGAGCCATCTTCGTGTTCACTATCTAGTTATGTTTAAATCTATGGGCAAGTCTTGCCCACAGCAGCCATCTTGGCAACACCTCCGAGCAGGTATTTGAGCCTAACAAGTCCAGCTCCTGATCTAACGGTAGGGGAGAGAGCCATAACTTCACTTTAGTTGACACCCGGGAATTAAACATTTTAAAAAACGCCCCAAAATGAGGTTTAAAGCACTTACTTTCACCTTTATTTTCACCAAATTTGTTTACGGCTCAATCAGATATACTGTGATGTGAGAACATTTCTGCAGGGCACCTTTAAGGGTCTAAAGGATCAGACATCACTGGTTTAAAGTCTTGTTGAGCTTTCCTGTCAATGTTTGATGAAATGTGCTTTACATCTTTTTTTATACATCAACCTGAGTATAAGATAATTTTGGCAAATGCTCAAAAATGTCTCTTCTTCCCCTGTAATATCAGAGTACAGCTGTGTTATGAGCGACTGGTGCACTTTTGACCAAAGTGACCATAAACTCTTATTATTATTATTATCCCCTCGTAACTTCCTGCTTTGTTCCTGTTAAGGGGAGTTTTTCCTTATCCGAAACAAGAGTCAAAGGACAGAGGGCGTTATATTCTGTGCAGATTGCAAAGCTCCCTGAGGCAAACTGTGATTTGCGATTCTTGGCTATATAAAAAGCTTTGACTTGACTTGATTATATATCCTATAAACAGCCTGTATTCAGTCCCGTGTTTCATGCCTGTTGTTTTTGTGTTGAGGAAAGGTTACATTTCAGAATAATATTGTCAGAGGAAAACATGTGAAATGAGTTATGAAGGACCTTTCTCAAGGCTTTACCTAGTTTGAAATCATTGCCTTAGACAACCAGACATTAGGCGCCAGTGGCCAGGTTTTACGGAGATAACTCCTGATTAAATCTCAGAGAAGATCTTTTGCATCAGTGCACATTACAGATTTGAAGGAGTCCTGTTTCCTGTTTTCACTCTATGAGGCTGTTTCTTGGAAAGAGTCACAACTTCCACGAGGCAGGGAACCTTATTTTGACGCAGCTTCATTTGATCATTTTGCCCTACAGCAATTCATTAAGGTTTGCCACTGAGGTTCAATGTCTGACTTACAGAGAAAACTGTTTAGCCATTCTAGAGAAAAGGCCTGGGGCTTGTTTTCTTGACATTTCACAAACCACAAAGAACTGGCTGTAGTCAATAATCTACATAACTGAACGTTGAGGATACAGACAAACACTGCTGCATCAATAAACCTCAATGTAGGATGAACAAAAAATCTAAAATATTAAAAGCATTAAATCAACATTTCCACAACTGCCATTTATTGCTTGCACTTCAATATAGATATTATATATATATCTATATATATAATAAGGGAAAACAAGGAAAAGCGTGCTGATATTTAGTCAGTTTAGAGGAATTTCCCTTCAAACTGGTGAACCAAATATGCAAACACATTTGTTCCGAAACCTCATCTCTCTTGAGTAAACAAATCCTGAACTTCATGACAGTGTGGCATTTTGAACAAGACCACATCAACAACCACAGTGCAAAAACCCCCAAAATTGTTGTTTTCTAAGTGAATCAATCCTGTGATACAACACATTCTTTCTCTGACACACGAAAGATGAATGCAATGGATCTTGCAGCACCAGGGTATCTGATTCTCTAGTTGTGCTACTGTTATCACTGTTGCTGCTCGAGGCCACAGCGGCTGCTGTTCAGCAAAAGTTAACTAGGTTCATTTTACATACGGAAGCCAAGAACGGCCGTGCTTGCAATTATTTTTCTTTGATGTTGTCATCTCAAGATCACAAGTCAACTGTTTGGATATCTGGAGGAAACGGGCTTCATTATCTTGAGATAATCGGCCTGTTATCACAAGAAAAAAGTCAAGGTTGCTCTTTTTATGTTTATCAGAGATCAAGAATGCCACGGCAGCATGCATGAGTGGCATCTTGAACTCTGTACAGTGATCTAACATGAAGATGTCAGATCAAGAAGTGTTAATTAATCGACAGTGCGTCAGACTGTAGGTCAGCGTAAACCCAGTTCGTTTCTGGTAGGTTTAATTCAAGTTGACCTTATTCACACGGTGGCCATTTTCCTCCAGCGCCGGGGTGGGAAACTTGAATGCTGGAATAATATTATGCTGCTTTGTTCCAGGTTGCAAGTCATATAAAGGTAGGTTATCTGACAAATTGTCATTTTACAGTTTCCCACTTGATCAGCAAACTCAAAGTATGATGGATGGTGAAAATCAGGAGGCACATTTGTCTATATTTCAATGTGAAACAACATATTTGTATTGAAACAGTAACATTAGCTAGAATATGGTTGAAAGCTAACGATAGCTGTTGTCGAATGGTGGCTAATCGGTTATCAAACCTGTTGTTTGAGCTTGAAATATGGTCCGATGTCCCTCCAGATCGAACTGTTCATTGTCTTTTCAGCTGCTAATCAACCAGGAAGCAGTAAATGATAACAATTTGTCAGATTTCCTTCGTTGATATGACCTGCACCCCAGAACACAGCAGTCCAACATTGGAGCTTGGTTGTGATGTCAGAGGAAAATTGCCGTCGGGTGAATATAGTCTACTCTCTAGGTTATCGTCTCCTGGACAGTAACACATCTGCTTTAAGTTGACCACTGTATGCAAGCCTATCCCTTACAATAACTAACCATAATGTAAATACCCTCATATCAAATCACTATGGAAAACATTCTTACAACAAATGTCCATAAGGTCAGAAGTTCATACAGTATCTTCAAAACTGCCAAACCCAGCCCAGAATCTGATTAAGCTGTTGAAACCTGCCTTTTATTTCCTAGAGATAACTAGATAAATCATTTTTATTTGATTTATTTCAGATAAATAACTTATCACAAGAAAACAAGCTGTTGTCTATAGATAACTAAATGACTAACACGTTAGCAAGAGATAAACCCAGTAAATAAATTATTCAAGTGTTTGCTCTTTCTAGTGTTAAGACCGGGTCCTCAATTATAAATTCTCAAGATTAATGTTAACCCTGAGTATGACTTAAACTGAAAACTGCATGTAAGTAGTTATTCATAGAAACTTAGGATCTAATCTTTAAGCAAAGTGTAGACTTAACTTCAGTGATTTTCCTGGTTAGTGGTATTGCAGCTTGGGACACATATACATCCACGCCTGGAGTGAATTTTGCATGAGCTTTCTGAACAATGTGCTCTCCCAAACTTCTTTTTTAGTCCACAGATAATACATGTTGCCTGGCTCCAATTTCCTCTACCATCACCATGATCTCAGCTTCCAAAAGTTTTTTTTTATAACTTTTGGTCCTCATTTCCCCATTTGTGCTGGAATTACATGAGGGAAAGTCAGAGGGCAAATTTTTTAAGTGGATCTGAGATGTACAGGTCACTGGAGTGCAAGTTACAAAGAGGATTCTTAAACAAATCTTGCAAACTGTCACTTGAGTTTGCTGTGATAAGCAGGACAAGTCTGAGCCGGTGGATTACTTTGAGAAATATGATATTTTGACTGAATTGGGGAAATGTCCTGAATTCATCCAAGTTTTCCACAAGGATAAGCAGGTACTACAAAAAGAAGAGTTTGTGCCATCAGCCTGAACTTAATTTAACATGTTTCCAGCTAATTTCACGCTCTGGAACATTTCTCTATATCGAATCCAGAACCACATCACAATAACTCATGCTTTAACTAACTGAAATCATGTTGCTTTTGAACAGGTAGTACAGCTTTTTAAAGCTTTTTTTTAATTTTTGGTTCTGGCATTTATTAATACAGTTTAAAGCAACTTTATGTACCTTTTTTTTTTAACGTTAAAATAACAGCTTGACAAATCCTTTTTTATGGTTCAGTGTCTTGTAATACGGTGAATGGTGTCTCTGTCTCAGCCACTCAGCCCTATCACTTGTTTCTGCACTATGTAGCTTCAGTGAGAGGGTACAATCACAGCGTAACATACATGTTTACTTCAACATACAGGTTTTTTAACACATGACATTGTTATGATGTTATGAGTGTTGTTTGTGTATTTACAAATGTGGTGTTGCACTACTTCAGTCAAGCACAAAGTCAATTTGAAGCTGTTGTTGAACCATTTGGAGTACAGACATGCCTTTGGGCTCTTTTGAAAGGTAATAAGCTGAATTTTTACATTTCTGTTCATCTATAGGGGTTTGAACACGCTGAATTATCAAGTTATTTTTCTCATCTACATTTTTTAATTAGCTGGAAAACACAATGAGTCCACATCACATAGTCTAACTTCAAATTTAATAAGAATATCACTGAAAATGAACACTAAACTTTTCTGAGGAAATATTCAGGCGCTTGGTGAAAAATGGCATTTTATGACCTCAAAATACCCCTTGTAAGAGGAAAATCACATTATAGTTCTTTAATATCTTATTTACAGTAACGTTGTGCATATAAAATAATCAAAAACAAGTATTTAGATGGAAAAACTGCCTATTCAAAGGGCAAAATGCACATAACTACATAAACTCAAAAAGCTCAGGAGAGAAAAGAAAGAAGAGAGTAGGTCACTTGTCTACACACTCACTCATTAGCCGTTATAGGCTGTAGGGCGAGGATACAAACTCCTGTCCGCTCAAATGAGCTGTGAATCAAACATCTGCCGGGCGGACCTCTGACTTTTTCCTCCCACACTTCCTGTTAAACCTGACACATAAAACATGACATTTTTACACAGCAGTTTTTGTATTAAACACACAACATAACATGTTGATTTGTGAGCTTTAAGGGTGCCCATAGTTGGATTTGGTTCATGCGGACAAACCCAGGCTAGCTGTTTTCCAGTTTTTCCAGCCCTTTCGCTTAGCAAAACTTCATATTTACTTTACAGACACGAGGCTTGCATTGATCCCTTTACCTATCTGCAAGAAAGCATATCAGCATTACTTTCAAAAATATTTTTCCACCGATTTCCCACTATCCCACGGTTTCCTTCATGTTCTTTCATATGAAAACAAACCTGTTCAAACCAAATTTTCAACAGATTTCATTTCCTGTACCGTAGATCGTTTTTTAAACGAGTCATAGTTGCTGTTTTTCCTCAAATTATCTTCCACCCACAGACGCTGCCACGCATGAAGATGTTTCAGACAGAGGGATACGATTAACCTCAGTAACTTTAACCTTATTATTTACACTTGTCTCACCTCATTTTCCCTCTCTGTCTTCGTGGCGCTGTATAAAGTCCCTCGCACCACATTCCTCTGCTAACAAGGACATTAAAGGTTACACTTCTTCCTTCAAGTCATCAAGCAAGGCTTCAAAGGACAGATGAGAGCAATTTGGTTTTTGACACTCCTCACTTTAGGTTTGGACATCCTTCAAACAGTGTTATGTGAGAAGTTACCAAAATAAATATTAAAAGCACAAGTCAGAGAGCTGAGTATTATTCCAGCTTGATATCTTTCCATGAAATTCAAAAAGAAAGAAAGAAAATGAAAGTCCTTGTTCATTCAACATCTTAATTTTCTTTGGCTAATCATTCCAAAAAATCAGGAGACATAAACACAGGACTGAATCACATTTATCATACACATTTATCATACACCATAGGCCAATTTCAACATAATACAAAAAATAAAACTGTACAACTGTTTGAATGTGACATGTTTAAAGTATTAGAGGAGAACTTCTCATACTTTAACCAGTAGAAATATAAAAAGGCTTGTAGAAACGGTGTCCAACAGCTTCATAGTCACATAAATGTTATGGTCTTCATTCCATGGGTTGCTCCTGCCCCTCTTTGAACTCATTTACCCTCGCCTGGAACAAAACAAAAGAACATGTAGTCAGAAATGGAGCTGAGACTGTGCAGGGGGTGTTCAATTTAATCGATGCTGGCTGACTTTCCTTTCAACATGGGGCTGATATACAGAGCCATTTTTCCATATGTGGAAATTTAATTTCACTTCTTGCCTGCCTTCCTCTGTAGAGACGTCAGAGCCATCACAAGACAGATGTAGCTGACAGGAGGATGACAGATGATCCTTGCTGCACAGTTCACAAGCCTTTCACACCACTATGTCATCAAATCATGTTGGCGACTCAACAGAAATTATGAGCTTGAAAATTATTTGTAAAGTGGATCCTAGCACTGAGGCACATTCATGTATGCGCAGCAAATTATTTACTAATGTATCAATTTAAAGTTATCAATTGATTCTCTATATTGATCTCTTTAGAATGAAGTAAAAGCCAACCCTAAAATCATAATTGAACCACTGCTGCTCAAGAGACTGCTCATCAGTGCACAAAATGGTAGAGCCCTACCGATACTCAATTTTTGGGGCTGTTGCCATTGTCCCTCAAGTGGTAAACAAACAAAGGCAGTATATTTTAAAGTTTAACAATAAACTTTATTGTCTAAAATGACATTCGTGCACTGAAACAACAAACTTTGCAGGGAATTCAATAATTAAATTAACCCAAGCATCTTTTTCTCCATTATAATCTCTTTTAATAATTAGTTTATATATCGATGCGTATCAGACAACATACACACAGATACCGATACCTGCGATAGGCCAATATTGGCTGATAATATAGGCTGACCGATATATCCGTCGCGCTCTCCAAAATGGATACAAAGGCTCACCTGAAAGGTGTTGAGAACATGTTGACAAACATCAGTGAGCTCATTCAGGCCTCTGCGCAGTGGCTCTGTGGCTGGAAGTCCCCCTGAAACAGAAGGAAACCATCCACACCAACAGTATTAACAAAAACACAACACTTGCATTTTGTGGGTCAATCATCTCTTCGGGACAGGTGGTGAGTTTTCATCCTGCTCCACAATGCACAAAGCTAAAACATTTTTTTTACGTTCACTTATGATGTACACTGTTCAGCCACAATATTAAGACAGCTGACAGTTCACGTGAAAAGCACTGACCATCTTGTTGTAATGCAGCGTTCTGCTGGGTCCTGGAATTCATGTGGATGCCACTTGACACGCACCATCTACCCAAACATTGTACCAGACCAAGTACAACCCACCATACCAACAGCACTCCCAGCTGACAGGGTCCCCTCCTTAGCAGGACAATGGGCCCAGCTAACTGCTCAGGAATGACCCGAGGAATGTGACAAATTCACCAGATCTCAATCTGATCGAGCATCCGTGAGACGGCCTGGAACAAGTCCAACGCACGGTGGCCCCATGGGGAAAAGGGGGTGTGCATGTTCTGCAGCGGTGTTTGAGTGGGGAGTGTGTGTCAAGTGGTTTCCACATGAATGCCTGGAACCTGTTTCCCAGCAGAACAATGCATTGTAACAAGATTATCAATGTTATTCACTTCACCTGCCAGTGGTTTTATGTTGTGGCTGATTAGTGTAGACAGCCACGACGAGGGCGGGCAGAGTTACTCGAAAAACACAAAGCAGGAGTAAGATGCTGCTCCAGAGCCAATTTCACCAAATTTGCAACATGCAAGCTGCAGTTTACCACCTACATTTTTTCTCATTCTGAAATCAAAACAAATTACATATTTTTAACCCTTGCATGACCATACAGGAGCTCTGTAGGACTCTCAAAGTGATTAACACAACAATCAAGCACTCAACCAAAGTTGCGTTCATATAAATACCAAGAAATCAATGAATCATAAATATTTTTTCCCCCAGTAAAAATGCATTAATCCAATGTCTGCTAAAAAGTCTTTCACAGCAATTTTATCAAAGCAACAGCTGATCACTGATGATGATGCAGCAGGTCAAGAGGTTATGAAGACTTTAACTGCCTCAAAAGTGATTAAAACAGCGTAGAAGTGCAAGCAGATGACAACAGTTGATCTTTATTCATCTCCCACGGGGATAAACCAACCCATTTTCATTGTGATCACTGTGGGAGATAGTAAAGACAGAAATAAATATAGAGCTGTAGCTGAATATATGAAAGCACAGTTGAAACGAGGGGTTTTTTTGGTGCCTGGAAGGTAATTGTGTCTTTTTCTGTGATGAGGCAATGAGGAAACATCTTCCAGGCAACTGGATACTCAGTTCAACATCAAAAACAAGTTGTTTCTCAGTCCTGCAAAATCCTTTCATGTGATGGGCCGCTGTTATCTGTGGGGACTTTTTTTGGAACAAGAGGGTTTATATGTGCATGTGTGTCACTTTCGGTCGGTCACAGGAATTTCTTAGTCGGCTGAGTGGACAAAGTGAATGCACCAGACTCCAATCTAAATGTTTACGCTGCAACAGAGCCTGAAAATGTTTTGCTCTCTAGCTGTCCGACGAATGTATGCGCACATGAACTAACCTGGATTGTGAAGAGGAGGGAAAAGAAGATGAAACGACAGGGATCTCACCTCGTGTCTGAATGCGAAAGTTGATCTTGCTCTCGGACGGATGCGTGATGGTGTAGCCACAGAACTCCACATCGACACTGACAAAAAATAGGAGAGTGAAAGCATGATTTGTGATTGTCATCGATGTTTTGCTTTAAGTGGGCGGAGGCAAGTTAGTTTTGTTACAAATGTTTCCAGGATCAACTCATCACAGCTGACCTGGACTGACAAAAACACTGGGAACAAAGTGGAATCACAAACACACTTGAAGTCCTTTTTGGCATGATTATTATAGATAAAGTCTGAGCGTTAAGGGAATAAACAGTCTCCTCCAGCTGGAGTCAAATCACAAAAGACACCAATTAAACATTACTCATACTACTTCAAACATGCGACATCGGTGTAGTATAGGGTTCGATGATTTTAAACAGACAAAAGGGAGACAGATAAAACACGGCCATAACATGTTGAGTTTAAAGCAGCAGTTTGTTAAAGGGAAAAAAGAAAAAACACTGACGTCTTCATGATCATGTATCGGAGGGAGTTGCCCAGTGTATGGTCTTCATCATGCAGCACAAACGTCACACAGCCCTCGTCGGCCCCATCAGCCTGGATCTACAACACAACAGAAATGCTTTTAATTAGAAACACACATCTATCTTTAGACACAGACATTACCCGGCGCCCTTCTTGGAGACTGACAAGTGGGAGAATCAGGGATCTATTATGCATTGACAGCACATCCAATACTTGCTGTCTCTATTATGCACATTGACAAGCATCAGGTTAACATATGGCATACTGAGAAACTGAGGGAACACCGCCCCCCAGTGGAGAAACTCTGAGCCAGCTATAGACTGAGAAGGAGGTCAATGTAAAGCAGCTGAAGTGATTTAACCTTTGCGTAACCTTAGCACAACCCAAGGTGTGGACTAACAACTTGGTTTGTGCTAAGACACAACTGCTTTCAATGTAGTTTTGGTTGCGTTTGTTTTCTTGTTGTTTTCTCACTGCTAGCTTCTGTAGCTACCCACGTGAGGAGTTAAATGGCAGTCGAAATGCTATCATTAGCTTCTTTAGCTGAATATTTTCTTACAGACGGAGTTTGACAGGCAGAGCTGCGTACAATGTGAAAAGCAAAATGAATTTTTGCTACTTACCATCTCCAGCACCGGTTTCTTTTCTCCTTCCCCGGCCATGCTTTCACATTCCTACTCTGTCCGTCAGTGTCGAGCCCCTGAGTTTCACCCCTCAGCACTGTCTGACAGGCAAGGGGACGAGCCCTGTGTTTATCAAATTTTTAATAAAATGTTTAGGTGATATATTAATTTACCTCGGTACCACAGTTGTTGTTTTTTTTAGTCTAAACTGGCTCTTGTGTCACGCTGTGACTGTCTTTAAATACAGCGTTTGCATTAGTGATAAACTGTGAAGTGGGACCAGTCATCTATGGGACCAGTGCACTGTGGGTTAGTTAACAACTAGCCATTGTAGCAGAACGTACGTTGCCTGTAAGACCTCGACAAGGGCTAAAGTAGCCTCATAATCCAAGCTGTCGCGATGACGTGACGTAGGATGAAAATATGTGACGCATACGACTGAATAACAAGGAAGTCAAAAAAATGTAGTCCATATAACGAAGCATTACATTTGCGTAAATGGGCTAAGGAGTGTGGTAAGAACTACATTACCTAGCGGGAGAGTGAATTCGTTCCGGTCTGGGTGATTTGCAAAGCAGAAGTCACTCGAAAGGGATTAGCTAGCTTGCTAGCAGATGAAATCTCTTTAGATGTTGGAATTTGCGCTAAACGGGCTACTTTGAACAGCGCTGACACACAGAGGTATTTGGTTTGTTATTATATATCACTGTTAATTGCGTAACATTCGTCGCTATAAGCGATCATTTGTATTGCGACAGCTAGCTTACTACTTACCTACCTAGCGTTGTTATGTACACTGGTTAACAACCCTATTAGCTAGCTATCCAATTGTTTATAAGCCATCGGCTTTCGTTTTCATTTCTCGTGACAGCTGGATCATGTAAGAAGTGTTTAACTAGCTTAGTGGCTACTACTTGGAAGGAATCCAGTAACGGCCGGTACTATGCTCCTTTCACAGACGTTATTTCACCTCTGAAACGTTAACCTCAAATGTTTCGCCAGAATCATTCTCTGTTAAGCAATCTCCTCTGTGGTCTACGTGCCTGTAGCCTCACCAGAAACATGTCACTGTTCTTGTTCTCGTGTTGACAGCGAAAAACAGAGCTGAACCCCCAGCTGTTGCCATGGCAATCCTGTTCGCTGTGGTGGCTCGTGGGACCACCATCCTGGCGAAACATGCATGGTGTGGTGGAAACTTCCTGGAAGTGACTGAACAGATTTTAGCCAAAATCCCATCAGAAAATAATAAATTGACCTACAGCCACGGCAGGTAAAGCTTACAGTTATTCTTCCATCTTACTTTAGCATCAGTCACTATGTGGCTGCTACATGGGTCTGTCTTTCCCAGTTTAGGAAGGTCATATCCCACTAGCCATATTTATGTATAAGCAGTGATTACTATATTAGTGTGATTAAAAAGTGCCCCATGTGTGTGGCGATTTGTTATGTTGTCATTCTTTATGCAGTGCAGCACAGTAAACAGGGGAAAGAAATTGTTTTTTCTCTAGATTTCTGTTGTAAGCGCAAAGAATGAGTGATCTGACATTCAATGGGGGTGAAGCAACCATTCAGACTACACAAGATACACAAACAAAATACAAAACAAGGTACTAACATGTAGTGTAATACACAGGACATCTATATAAGAGTATAAAAGCAGAGTTATGAGGGCAGACCTACCCATTACATTAGCTTCCAGTGGTTCCTCAGGGCAAGTGTAAACTTTGACTATGACTATGCACACAAAAACTTTGCCCTGTAAAAAATGATGTGATTATTTTTCGCTATGCATTATTGTTAATAACGATCAGCCATCTAGGACAAATGTACTTGCAAATCCCAACAGCCACTTGGGTGTGGCAGTTTATTGTTGCCAGTAGGAGTTGATGTAATGAATTCCTCCAACATCATTACGCTCCAGCATTACATTACATTAGAATATTCCGATTATTACATTGTATATGAACACACTATTTTAGTTTTAAGAACCTATGGGCATGTAATGCTTACAAGATACAAGCATTTTCTTACAGCATTAATTATCATTGTCATTTGCATGATTACATCCAGAGTGGAGTGTCAGCACATTTGGCTAGCGCTAGATCACTCAAAGCTCTGATATCAGAGCTTACAGAAGATTCACTGCAGGAAACAATCACCTGAAACAATCAAGCTGTGTCACATGCCACAAAGGCACAAGTCAATGTGTCCTCATGACTCGCTGTAATTTAAGTTACAGCCCAATTCAATGTGTCCTCATGACCCGCTGTAATCTAAGTTACAGCCCAATTCCTTCTGTTTATCTGGAGTTAATGTTTCCTTAGACATTTCAGTGACCATGGTGTTCTGTATTAAATGGTGTGTTTTCAACTGTCTATCTGTAATGTTGACAATTTTTGTCTTTTTTCTTTTTTAGCTATCTGTTTCATTACATCTGCCATGACAGAATCATATACCTGTGTATCACTGATGATGTAAGTATATATGGCTCAAATATCTGTGGATTTATTCATTTAGAGGAGTGTTTTTTGTGTGTTTGTTTGTTTGTTTGTTTGTTTGTTCTTGTTGTTGTTGTTTTTTTTACTGTTTGACCTGCTTCTGCTTTACGAAGATGTGGCATGATGCCTTTTATGTGAATAACTGAATGTAAAGAAGAGTTCAGAAGTGAAGTTGAGTAAACCAGTCACTTTGAGAAATAGAATTATAGTTATTGCATCTCCTCCAACCCATGTTTGTGAAGTAATATATTCAGCCTATGACAACAGGAAGCAGAAAATAAACTCAGAGACACAGGTTAATAGAAAGCCATTTTTCTTATCACTGGACCTTTTAATGGGAATATACTTAGAATAACTCTTGTGTATAACTGTTTTGTACTTAAGGACTTTGAGAGGTCACGCGCATTCAGCTTCCTCAGTGAAGTCAAGAAGCGCTTCCAGACAACGTACGGGTCGAGAGCACAAACAGCCCTGCCTTACGCCATGAACAGTGAGTTCTCCTCAACACTGGCAGCTCAGATGGTGAGTATGACAAGCGTATTGCATACTGAGCACATTGCGCAACATTTTCTTGCAAGGGCTCTGCGACTGCTTTCTACTTCTGTAGTGTATAAAAAAAACTTTCTCTGTCTGTATTTCTATTTGTAGAAACACCACTCAGACCCACGTGGATCAGACCGTGTCACTGAAACTCAGATGCATGTGGATGATTTGAAGGGCATCATGGTCCGCAACATAGGTGGGCTTCTCATGAGTTTCCCCGTGGCACAGGGAGGCTGAAATGTCCTCCTTTAGAGATGAAGCTACAAGATAACAACAAAATTAAATGACCTTCTAACTGAATCATGTGAAGCCTGCTATGTGCATCTTTTCCCTTTTTAAATGAATGCAGTGTGCAGTGGCATGCCCATTTTTGCTTTGCCAATGCAGCACTGGTATTTGTTGGCCATCATGCCTGAAGCAAATATTCTGGCCAAAAACGTGTCCATTTTGATAGAATTCTCATTACATTAGACTTTTTGTGTCCGTCAAGTTAACTTTGTTTGTCTGTGTGTCTTTTTATAGACTTGGTCGCTCAGAGGGGAGAGAAGCTGGAGTTGCTGATCGACAAGACAGAAAATCTGGTTGATTCAGTGAGTTTAATGAACTAGTTTATCCCTGTTTAACCTAGGGCTGAGGGATATGGCATTAGGCTATATGGTGATACACAGTACATATCTCAATATTTTAAATCTTCCTCAGAAGCACTTCATAAATGCTAGGATTGGATGACAGAGTCCAATATCTATCTAATCCAATAATATTTATAACCAAATACCTCGATACCAGCATTGTAACAATATTGTATATATCTTTAATGAATAATCAGTAATGCAGATATAATGACTAAGTGGGTAAATGCAAGAGTTAGAACAAGCAGAACAGTCTGGTAGGCCAGGTCAGGGTCTTAAAACCAGGAAAAGAAATCCAAAATATTAGATTAGTGTCATAATACAATGATGATATGATATATTGCCTAGCCCCATTGCATCCTACATGTTTTCTGATGCATGATATTTTGCAGTATACAGGTTCATATTTTGACAGCAATCTAGCAAGTTGCTTAGTCACAAACGATGTCACTGATGTTACTTTCTCTCCCTACTTCATTTAGTCGGTCACATTTAAGACCACTAGTCGTAACCTGGCACGTGCCATGTGTATGAAGAACCTCAAGCTGACTGTTGTCATCGTGCTGGTGTGCCTGGTGAGTAAGGAAAAAATTGTAATTGATGAGATGTTGGTAATGAATTGGATACAGTGTCACGGTTCTTTAGACAATTTGGTGGATTGTTACTTGGCTTTATCTATGCTGAGAAAATGCCCTGAGTTGCAAACAGTATATTTTGTTCATGAAAGCAACATTATATAACTTTTTGACCTTAAAATATGGTACTGTGTCCTGTAATACGGTGAATAGTGTCTCTGTTTCAGCCACTCTGCCCCCCATCACTTGTTTCTGCACTATGTAACTTCAGTGAGAGGGTAGGATCACAGCGTTACATACATGTTAACTTCAGCATACAAGTTTTTAACACATAACATTGTTATGACGTGATGAGTTTTGTTTGTAGTTAGCAGCTACATTGGACTTTCTTTCTTCTTTGGCGTGCTCAGAAACTGTGGGGGGCGCCACATCGCACAAAATGCCAATTTCTACATAATGTTGCCTTAACATAAGAAATTGCCAGTATTGCTTGGCTGCTACTGCTTCCGATGTTTGGCACAGCTTTGCTGTAATTTGCTTTTACATTTTCTTCTGTTTCTACACTCTTTTCAGGTGGTCCTCTACATTATCGTTTCTGCTGCTTGTGGAGGCCTCAGCTGGCCCTCTTGTG
Source organism: Pagrus pagrus (assembly GCF_965226575.1). NCBI lineage: Eukaryota > Metazoa > Chordata > Actinopteri > Spariformes > Sparidae > Pagrus > Pagrus pagrus. The sequence continues at coordinate 15,858,362 of NC_140189.1, read as the reverse complement.
TCAAATGAGAGCAGAGGTGGCGATAAAAGAGAAGGACATGAAGGAAAAAAGGAAGAGGGGGAGAAGCGCCTATTCAACTCTGCCTGCCAATGGATACAAAAGGAAACACAACTTTCCTTCCTTTACTCCTACAGCTTCAACATCTCTAGAAGACACATGCTGCTGCTCCTCCTCCTGCCTCGTTCCTTGCTCTTCTCTTTGATAGCGTGCACATTGACCTTCCTTCTGGACAGGGAGTCCCACCTCATACCCGCACTAATGGACAGCAGCCATGTGGCCTAAATCTGATGTGGAACAATGATCTTGTCTTATACTAATCTGGTTCATTCATCCTGTGTCATGCACATAGTGGCCTGATGTATCAGTTTGTGATACTGTCCTGCACCTATCTATGTAATTAACCCATTCAGACTGATAGCTGGAATGAGCCACAAAAATAGCAAAGATTGCTTTGTTATTGTTCTGCTTTTCCTTTGTTATCAACCAATACCTATGAGACCTGCAAGTGTCGGTAGCCTTAACAGTGTATCAGATCCATCAAGAAGGACTCCCTCAACACACTGTCCGGTTGTCTGTTACATAACTGAAAGCTAATTTTTGACAAAAACTGATGCAGTATACAGTATGTCTCAAGTGGCATGTGGCTCGTGAAACAGATTTTCTGATTTATTTCATGATTTATCACCAAGCACAGTAGTATATTCTGAAATGGATGTTGTAAAATACCAGATATGATCATACAAATAAATATTGTAAATATGATTGATATCCCTGATTCAGAAGACACAATGGTTCTTTTAAATCAAGCCTGGTTTTTGAGAAAATCCTTATCTTTATCCCAACTTGATAGGAGGCTTCCTTTAACCTTTTACCTCTGCTAGGATGTTCAGTGTGCCCAAATGTTTTTGTTTTTTTCTGTTTACACAATGCACTTTTTACATTGTACATAGATTTGCTTCCTGGCATCATATGATTTATAATCATGTTATTATTTGATTATTGTACATTCAGATTTGAAATAATAAAAACTGATGGTATCAAGTGGTTGATCTCTACAGATTTAAACCAGATATTATTATTATTATTATTATTATTATTATTATTATTATATCTATTATATCTATTATATCTATGGCTTATTTTGATTATCTGGTGACATGACGTACCATGCGGATGAAGGCAGTTCCTTCAAAAAGTGTTTACAACCAACTTGTCGCGACTGTTTACTAGTTCCAATGGGAGGCCATCTCATCACATTGTGGCAAAGTTCAAGCAAGCAACGCTTGTTCATCACCTCTGCTGGACAACAGAGCCAAACTCCGGTTTCTTTTTTAAGAATTAACTGTGTGAAGTCGGTTTGTTGAGGAGACACCGCTCTGAATAATGACCAGGTGAAAGGAGTTGTTCATTAGGAGACATAGGACACGCGGTCCCGCAGGTGCTGCTCATTCCTGTGACAGGTAAACATCCCCTCAGTACTGTGTCAATTTGTCTTCTTATGTTTAACTTATTTAACGACTGTGTGTCTTAATTGTTTAGCAGGTAGTAAGACCTTTTTTTTTTGTCATTTCTCAAATTGTATACTTGAGGTACTAAAAAGTTCCGTCTCCTGGCAACAGGAGTTAGCTCAAGCTAGCTAAATGTGTTTTTTTTTGTCGTCAACCGCCGTTTCCTGCCCTCCATTTTAGTTCACCGTTAGAATTGATGGTTGAAACCTAAGTGGTTGTGTTAGTCCAGCGTCTTAATACTGTAAGTTAACTAAGTTATATTTAACTCTGCTAACGCCAATGTTAACGTTAATACTGCGTTTTAACGTGATGTCACCAGCTTATTCCCTCATCTTTTAAAGTCCCTCAGAGGTGATGTGTAGTCTGCCGTGTTTTTAAACCATTTACGGACTTGAACGAGTATTTTCCTTGCTATTTGTGGCTCCTCACTATGTTTACTCCTCATCTAATTATAGACCTAGCTGGCGGGAGGAGGCCTCAGGCAGGGATAATCTGTCAGTCAGGTGCAGTTAGTTGTTTTGAGGTAATCTGCTACTACACACACACGCACACAGAGCAAAATGTATACATGGTAATGTGACTTTAAATACACCTTGATCAGTTGAAATTGAACTATTTATCTGCTTGCAAACTGATTAAACTGTTCAATTTTAATTTGCTTGTGGTGTAATAACTGCATGCTTTAAGCTCTTCTGTCTTAAATGACTGGGAATTTAATAATTACTACTCACTCAAAAAGATTTTTGCCAATACTGTGAAAGAGCCATATCAGCTTATAATATCGGCCAAGCGATATATCAGTTGAGATCTAAATTGGACAGCTGCTGACACATCTGTATGCCTCTGTTTTTCACTAGATGGCACAGGCCCACAGCTCTTGAGCTTTGTCTTGAAAGCGTTTTCCATTGTGTCTTCCTGGAGCAGACTTGTTAATATTCTGGCTGTTGAAAGACAGTGCCGTGCTATTCTTCTAACTAGGCTCACTGGTGTGGTTTTGTTGCCCTGTGCTTTACAGAGGACATCGTTGTCCCTGTGGTATGTTGGCTGGAATCCCCCAGCTTGACCTGCTGCCCTGCTGTAGTGTGGGGCAGCTTTGTGCCGAGGCTTTTGATGGCTGTCCCTGCTACTCAAAACTGCTCACTGTATTGTACTGATATGTCCATTCACCCATGCAAAGGCAGGGAAAGGCCACTTGAGGCGTTCTGCAAAGTGCCTGAGGGCCTTCAGAAATGAAGAGGCATTGTTCATTTAATGTCACTCTTGATTTTAAATGTGTAATGCAATTTGGCAGTGACTGTCATTGAATTCTTTAAAAACAAGCAGAGGTACTCTATGAAACCTCATATCAAACAGTAATGTGGCTACTTAATGTGAGCCACTGACAAAACAACCCAATTTTATTGTTTGAAAAGGCAGATTGAATCTGAATCCGAAAAAACTGGGTCCAGTAGACCACACAGTCAACTACTGCAGTTACTTTGAGTGTGGGATAAATGGGAACATTGACTTTACATTCACAACAACTAGTATGACCAGCTAAAATCCCTGAGTGTATACTGTGTAGGTAGAAACATGATTTTTAGTGCAGATGATGATATCGATAGAAGGAAGTAAAACATTTCAATTCCACTACATTGGCCTAAAAACGCACATCATTTAAATGTGGTTAACAAACACTTTTGATAAAGATATGTAACTGAGGTGGTGTATTTTATAGTTTAACAATAAACTCTACTGTCTAGAATTACGTCAGTGCCCTGAAATGGTAAATTACACAAAGATTATAAATAATCCCAAGCATCTTGTTCTGCATTATAATCTCTAAAAAGGGGAAAAAGAACAAAACGTTTCCATTGGTGCATATCGGCTACATATACGCCCATACAATACATCTGTGAAAGGCTAATATCGTCTTATAATATCAGCCAATTCTGCTCAAAAGGGATATCACTTCTGCTTTCTTGTTAACAGCTGTACTTGAGGACCAATGTTAAAATGCTTATATTCTAGACCCACCAAATAACATATTTTACAGGATTTACAGTGAGAATAATTCTGAGAGCTCTTAGTAGGGCAGAACAGTCCAAATTGTAGGAGCTGCAATTTTTCAATAAGGTGATATGTGTCACAACACACCACTATAAGTGAAGCATTGCGGTGTTACAGAGATGCCCCAGTCTACAAATCATGTCTAGATGTAAAGGAACATTCTTGTTTGACACAGACCCCAAGCAAAAATAACTTCTTTTTTTTCCCAGTGGAAATTAAAGAAAATTCCCATTCCCATCAAAATCCTGTCCTAATCTCAACCATAATATCATCAATATAATCTTTCAATGATTTTTTAGCATGTCATGTAGCTCTAATAACAAGCCTGCACTATAACATGATTTACATCTTGTCTGTGGTTAAGATTAGCCAGTAGCTCTCCAGTCAGGGGCCTTGTATAGATTAAGCAGAAAATAGCATGGGTCTTAGGGGTCTTAAACTCTGGTGTCACATCACTGCTGTAGAGTCTGGATCAAGTGTCAACCTGTTTGTGTATAACATTAGGTCGTGTCATCAGACAGTGACATTGTCAGTGGAGGACTTTGGAGAACTTATCAGCTATGATGGACACTGTAATGTGTCTTGCCATTTTGGAGTAAGTAAGTTTGTATGCAAATTCTGGTTGGGACCTACCATTTAAAACTGTCATAGTGAAACATTCTCCTGCACACAGTCCTCCCACCATTCTGCTCCTCTTTTCACTTATCCCTTACTAAAAAGCCGCCTGATCCATTTCCTCATAAAAGAGGGACTTTGGCTGCTAAGCAACAGTGAATGCCAACTCGGCCTGGCAGGCCATGGCCACTCCCCCTGCACTGGGCTCGGCATGGATAAGGTAACGTGTTGCTTGCTCCCTCTGTAAAGTTGGGAGTGGAGCTTTTCGACACTGAGTACAGTCCTGAACTGAACCTTGACATGGGAAGCAGTGTGGAGCCAAATCACTGATAGTATCTGACACAGCAGCTGATTGGAGAGATTTCTGATCTACTGCTGCAGCGGGCCTGCTGGACTAAGTCACGTTACCTCGGGGTGGGGAGGAACAAATAGAAGCTAATGCCTGCACTGGGGGTACCCTCATTCAGGCTGTGACGTTACTGATGCACGGTTGACTCTGAACTCGAGGAGTGGTGGGACTGGGGCTGTTGGTGTGTGGCTACAGCAGACTCGCACACCACGGCCTGCCCAGTTCGCTGGATTTAGCTCTTTGGAAGGAGAGAAGTAATGGGATTGTTTCTGAGAGGGTAAAATGAGCCAGTGAACCTGCGTGAGTGATCTCTGGCTTAATGCAGCAGACAACAGAACTGACTGTGGAGGCATTTTCTTCCTCACTGTTATCATTGAATGGTAAGAAGACAACAGAGGTATTGAGTGTGTTCATATTATAGTTGAGCAGTTCACTTAGTGAAATGTAAGTGTTGTAAACTGAAAAATGCTTATCTTAATTTTTTCCATTTATTGACTTGGTGTCTTTTAGCTTGAGTTTCATGTTTTTGTTTTTCCATAAACATTGTCAGGCCATGGTTTGTGTCAGCTGCAGTTGTACTTTACATACAATATAATGCCCAGTCACAATTTTAATCAGCAAAATCACTGTTCTGCATTGTTTCTCTGTCGGGGTGGATACTGCAGTAGCCTCTGAGGTGCCAAGGTCCAGTGTGCACAGCAGTTTGCTACAGCCATATATTTTATCTGATTGTACAGATTGTGATGTACAGTCAGGTGTGTCGTTTCTCTGCCTGTTAAACCAATATTATTCATCCTGATTTGGCCGATTGCCCATATTGATAAAACGGAGTAACTTTGACATATCTTATCAGCAGTAGTGTTGAAAGTATGGCCAATTTAAAAATGAACACTATAATATTACGTAATATTTCAGGTCTATTTCATCTACATTGTGGCTTATGTTTTTAAAGACTGAGCTAAATAACATTTTGAAGTGTGCATGCTTGGAGGTGAGGCCAGAATGGACCAGCAATCACTATGGACACCGTAATTATTATTCATATTGTGGTCCTGTGTTATTGATAGCTCTTATGTCTAGTTTGAAGAAAATTCAATACATTTGAGTTGGAACTTGCTGAATTTGTCATTTGTAGGATCTGATTGAGGCAATGTACTAGCATAAAATGGTTTTGTTTTTTTCTTATTGCCAAAACATCAGCAACCTTTTATCATTCAATGTAATTATAGTTTTGTGCACCTCAGGCTCAGAGCTAGCTGTGGAATTGTCAGGTCTTTAGTGACTGCTTGTGTCTATGACTCTTTAGTTAAGTCACTGACTTAAAGTAAAGCCATGTTTGCCTCTCTGTACATAGGGAAAGAAAAGACGTATTTTGACACCCAGACCATTCAACTGCTGGATTATGTTTTGACATTGCCATAAAAGAAATTTCTATCTTGGCAGTAAAACACAGACAAGCCAAAGGCAAGGAAGCTGCCACTCAAGAATGGAAACATGTGGTGACCATACCGTATATTATAAACTGAACCTTCCCTCTGTTCAGTGTTTTTCTGTAAAGCTGCTCTGACAACAAAGAGAAACCCCTGAGCTCAGTTTTTAAATTAAGTTATCTTTTCTCCTGAATTTTGTTGTAACGTTGAAAAGTCACATAGCCTCACTGACCCTGCCCAGCCTTTCTCCAGCAGTATATACCCTGTCTCGTTAAACATGACAGAAGTATAGCACTGTACACAATTTCGCTCAAACAATAAACATATATGCCTGTGTTTCATACATTATTTAAGTGATTACAACTGGGGCACATGGAGTGTGTCAAGTGTTTTCTTATGTGCCCCAGGATGTCTGGGGTCTGCATACTGGAACATTTTCAGGCTGTTGGTGACTTGATATCTCTGGTCGTACATACCACAATGGTGCTTTTGTTGTAGTAGTGGCTGGCAAGCTTAGCAGTCCAGTCTGCTTAAATAAACACAACAGCACACAATAAGGCAGTTAAAGCTGCCGTTTAATTCTCATGTCAAACACTTGTTGGCTCATTTCAGAGAAGTAACATTGATTATCGGCTGGTCCATCATATTATTATTATTATTATTATTATTATTATTAAATGATGATTCAGAAGAGATGATAACAGTGGTAGTGATATTTTCTACTCATTCACCTGGAAGGTGAAGTGTGCGTTATAGGAAGAAGTAGATGCCTTGACATACGATACTGTGTCTGGTCAAACATATCTTTAGAAAGGATACAGATACCTAGGTAATGTGATATTCTACAATCTTAATGAACTTAGACAGCTCAGTTAGCACATAGAACAACAATGAGACCATTTAGACATACTTGCACTACCATATTCCCCAAGTATTATCCTGATGACTTTTGCATTTTTCATTTAACTAAGTCATGAATAATTTGAGTATCGAGCTACTGTTACAATGGCCAATGGCTTACCAGGGCAAGCCAAAGTCACTGGTGATGGTGGTGGGGTTTCCCTATTAACATTCTGTGAGATTACAAAAATGTTAGCATAGATTGTGAAGTAACACCGTTCTAAACATTTGACCTTTCCTCCTCTCTACAGATATTCGTGCCAGATAAGAATTTAATGGATTACAGTGCTGCTAACTGAATGTGAGGAAGGTAAAAATCCCATCAGAACATCAAAATGTCTATGACATTTAACCAGTCCACTGACCAAGTGAAGTGCACAGATCCTTTGCCCCACAGAGACTTGATGCTGGGCCTTGCATCTGAGAGTCATTATAGCAACTCGTCCCTGTCACCTTCACCTGACTCTAACAGTAGCTTTTCCAACTTGAGTGACAGAGAAGCCAGCAGCTCCCCTGACATCAACATGCTGGAGTGCCATCTCAGCGATAATTGCCCAGTGGACATTACTCTGGACGGTCCATTCAACACCACCTTACCACAGGGTAATGTGCTCTGTGGTGTAAGCATGAACCTGAACCAAACCTTTATTGCCACACCTGTAAATGGAAATGGGAACTTCTGGAATGAAAACTTGAGTCAAATTAGCAACTGTGAGACAGAATCAGAGAAATACCAGACTTTTAGTAAGAAGTCAGAAGACGGAAGTAACAGTGAAGTGATGTCTCCAGACTCTGCTGGGAGGGACAGCCATCTGGGTTCATTTGAGACCTCCCGTAGAGGATCCACTGAGGATGACTGCTACTCCCTGAGCTCTGGGGAAATGATAATAAGGAGCAACAGTTTTTGCCTGGAAGATCAGTCACTCTCGTTAGTCTCTTCCCTGGAGGAATCATCAGGCCATCCAGCATCGCCTGCTGAATCTAACCTGCCATCAACCACTCTGCTGGATATCTGTGAAAACTCTCTAGAAAAAGTCATTGTAGAGGACACAGGCCATCCATGTCTCGGCATAACGTTCAATCAGGCAGAGCTCCCCACAGAGGAAAATGACATGGCAGCATCCAACTCTCTTGTAGCTCTGCCAGGTGAGAATGAAGGAGAACTTTTGATGACCTTTGTCTGTGAAACATCTCCTAGTAGTGGGTGTGGAAAAGAGGCTCAGTTTGCAAGTGCTGAAGCACAGCTGCTTCATTTCCCTGCAGCAGTTACACCAGAACAAGGCAGTACCTTTGTGTCCACTCTGTCAGCTATGCAAGACACCGATAAGGATATCCATACTTCCACCCCGATACAACACATTGGGAACGAGATACTCAGCCTCCCCTCTTTTTCAGAGTCTCCCTGCACTGAAAACACTGGCAGCTCAGGACTCCACCCTGTTAAACGGCAGCAAAGCTCTGTGACTTCTAAACAACGTTTGGTTGCAGGAATGCTGCCATCAGCCAACAAATACAAGAGAATGGAAATTAAGAAGTTTCCGAAGTCAGACTTCAGCAGCATAAAATCTAAAGTTGTAACAAGAAATGTGCTTCAAATATCAGTGCCAGGCCATGCTTCTCAGCACAAAGCACCACAGGTTAATGTGAACAATAAACACACTGAAGCACATAGAGGAGCAACTACCAGGATTACACCCGCCAAGGTGAGGACTAGCACCGCAGTTGTCTCTGCCACAACTAAAATGGTCGGTGATGCTCAGGGGAATACAGGGGCTGCTAATTTTGGTCCGACAGTGATGCAGTCATCTGGGCAACCTGCTGTGGATGGACAAGGCAAGAGTAGAGCATCCCCATCTTACCACCACCATGCTGCAAATAAACATACTTCAGCAGTTGAATGCAGTAATGCCAGCTCTGAAACAGAGCAGGCGGCCTCAAGCCAAGTGACAGACGCTGCAGCACAGCAAGCTGGCAACCGGACCTTCTGCCTCTCATCCCTAGATAAATCCCCTGATGGAAGTGGCCAAACGGATCCCAAACCAACTCCAAAGAAGGGCGTGTCGAGCAAAATTGAGGGCAGGTCAGCCTCAGCATTAGGTCAAAACAAAAGTCCTTTCCTGAAAACCCGGCCTCGCTGCTCATCTGAGAGTTCATCATCATCTAGGCCACCTAAGGAGAAAAGAACGACTCTAAAGTGCTCAACTAGCTTTACCATTCCCACAACTGACACCAAACTGGGCCAGACCAAAACAAGGAATTTTCAGAAGGTCCCTTTGCAGCCTCAGCCTGTATTGCCCGTTAATTCTGGGAAAAGCAGTTCAGGCTCCCTAAGAGAGGTCAAGAAGCTCAGCCTAGTGGTGAGTATGGACTGTAGTAGCAAAGTAGTATTCATATTTGTTCAATTTTAGGATTTCCACCACATGGACGTGAACAATATAAAAAACATCAGCTACAATTCTAGTATTTACGACGGAGTATTAGGGCCACATTGAGGGGGGGGAAAAAAATCACAAACTTCGAGAATAAAGTCGTAATTTATGAGAATAAAGTCGTAATTTATGAGAATAAAGTCGTAATATTACGAGAATAACGTCGTAATTTATGAGAATAAAGTCGTAATTTATGAGAATAAAGTCGTAATTTACGAGAATAGAGTCATAATATTACGAGAAAAAAATCGAAGTACTTAAAACGGAAGTAGGTCGATTGAATGGTTGTGACAAACGGGTGATCGGATTGTTTACAGAAGTATGTTGATCTTGACAGGTTGCTTATTGTTTACAGAAAAATGTATTGATGTGTTTGCATCAAAGCAAGGTTATTATTGTTTACAGAACATATGTGTTGATCATTTGTGATCAAGTTGTCATGGATTACAAAAGTAAGCCAAAGACATTGGATTTCTTGAGGTCACTTGCAGATCTTTGTATGAAGAGATTTTTATTCTGACTGTTTACTTACTTGTGAAGTTATTAAAAGATATGTCTCCGGAAAAGATGCATTTTCTTGCATAGTCTTTTTAAAGTCCTAATACCTATGATGATATGATGCTGATGTGCCAAAAGATTAAGTATCTCCTTGTTTGTGAAACCTATCCTAAAGTACAGCTCCACAAAATCCTCCACGGCCCTCATTTTACCAACTGTCTTCCTCTAAAACAACAGGTTAGAATATTATGACTTTATTCTCATAAATTACGACTTTATTCTCGTAATATTACAAATTTATTCTCGTAATATTTTGACTTTATTCTCGTAATATTATGACTTTATTCTCGTAAATTAAGACTTTATTCTCATAAATTACTGCTTTATTCTCATAAATTACGACTTTATTCTCATAAATTACAACTTTATTCTCGAAGTTTGTGATTTTTTTTTTTTTTCCCTCAATGTGGCCCTAATACTCCGTTGTAAGTATTCATGCAGTTTCAGCTTTTTATATAAACAACCTTCAATTATTATTTTTGAGTCGGACCTATATTTTGTTTGAGCTGGCAGGGATGTTTAGGAAAATTGCATAAACCTGAGGAACAGAGTGAGACGTTACACTCCTTGCAGGCAGAGTCCGGCAAATCAACAACAGCAGGAGGCTCATGGGATGAGAGCAAGAGCAGATTTCAAGGATGGCCGTCTCCAAGACGAACAAGAGGAGCAACACTTTCACAGGCTCCAGCTACCAGTCCCAGATCAGCCAGGTCAACCAGGCAGAGGCAGGGCACCCTTGGGAGGGATGAATGTAGGACCTCCAAAGCTGTAGGGACACCACAAACCAAGCAGAGGAGCAGCACAGGTAAGGCTTATCTGTCTTCAACAATGTGAAATGCTGTAAATGCTGTGTCATTTTGGTTGTCCAGTTCAGCTGAACCTGTGATAACATTGCAGGAGTCTTGAGACAAGTTTAAAGCTGTCCCTCATTTGTTTCACAAAAAGTAAATTTGACCTGTGATTGTCAGTAAGTAAACATTGCCAATAGGTCACAAGCAGTCCCCTCATTAATCTTATGACCTGCTTTTGACTAAGCAGAGAATGATTTCCCAACATTTTCCTCTGTTTTGTAAACAGAGTTGGGTAATAGGTCAGTTTAGCCCTGTGTATAATGGAAACAAGGACTATACTTGACGGACCATATAGGATTGAAGGCATCACCAGAGGTACATGGGTTTTGTGGCTTGTTTTCACTTATTCAAAAGCTTGCGGTCATCATTTCAGGAAATGACAGATACAAATAATGAATAGCGTTATTTCAGTTTTAATTGCAAATCTCATAGCTGTAAACTAAGATTATTCAGGTTGTAGTGAAGTAGTCTCCCCATCAGAGGACGTCATTGAGCAGTTCCTCTTACAGACCTGCTGTCCTCCTCCTGATGAGCTCAGCCATGTCCCACAGGAACAGTGTTGGATACAGATGTCACCTCCGGTCTCTTGTCCTGGTCTCGGGGATAAACAGCCAACTCCCTCTGCCCTATTGCTCTTCATAGTAAGAGGAATCATGGGGAGGAGGGGGACACTTCCTCTGATGGGAAGCCATCTGTATAAGTGGAAAAAGCAGGGGAAGGAAAGGGAGTTTTTGAGCTCACCAATAGCCTTAAAGGGAGAACTCTGTGTTTAAAACAACCACCCTCAGCACAGTAAAAGCAGTAACCTTCTCATGTTCTGGCTACAGGGACACTCCATTGGGATGCATTATTTTGCTTAAACTGCAACTTGTTTTTGGTTGGTTTGTTTGTTTGTAGTTGATCAAATTTGACATGTTTGCTGTAATCAGTACAATAGGTAAGTGTTGTACAGTTTCTATATTAAATATAACAATTAAGGAGTAGGTAAGCACTTGGGAATTTTTTTTCATGACAAAATGTTTACAACACTTTACAATGTAAGGTTTTTGCTTTCTGACAAACGTCCCTAAATTATCCCATGAAAATGACTAATTGCATTACTACCTGTTATGAGAAAAACATTGGCTCGTTATTGTGGCCTGAGTTGGCCTGTCTGGTAGCTCTGGACATGTTTACTGCCCACGTTTGTATTCATGACCAATACACCGGTGGGGGGTGGGGGGGGTGTGTGTGTGTGTGTGTGTGTGTGTGTGTGTGTGTGTGTGTGTTCGTGTGTGTGTGTTCGTGTGTTCGTGTTCGTGTTGCTGACCTTCAGTGTTTATTTGTGCTCCATTGCATCCCAGGCAGTCAGAGAGCACAGGCAGCAGGAGAGCCATCCCTTGGCTTTGTCTCAACAGCAAATATTAAGCCCCAGCTGAATGGATCCCGACCTTCTCAGACTCCCACTCGCCCCTCTCTTATAGGCCTTCCCCCTACTCCTGCTTCCAGACTACCACGCAAGACCCTGGGGCCATCCAGGAGCCATACTGAGGCCAGTGTTCACACTGAGCTGAGTGAAGGGGCTGGAAGTACACAAGGTGAACCTAGCAAGTATTTTCATCATTTTTAGTAGTAGGATGTTCAGTCCCTACAGGCCGTTACATAAAGGTATAAAACCAGATTTATCCAGGGTCAGACCACGGTGTTCATTGTGCTTTTTAGGGACACATCTGGACACGGAGGGGATTGGCGTCTGTTTGAAATGAAATGACCCACTTCAGGGCTGGGCTTGAATGTAAATTTCCCCGAGGGCAAATCTCTCTCTGATTTAATACCTCCACATCACAGAACAAGATGAGATCTAGGAGCTTGACATCTTAAAAACATTTTATTAATGAGTATCAATGATCTGAAATTCTGTCCATTGCCAGCAAACTCTTGTGTTTCTGCTGAGCTTTGACTGGTTTTCTAATGGAATTTTATTTTAGAGAATATACATTTTTAAAAAAAGGGAACTGGTAGACAGTGGGATCTTTTCCTCCCAGTATCTTCGACAGCATGCAGGTCTATGATTGGTTGAGAGGACCTGTTTTCCAATCTGGGGACCCCCCTTGTGTGGTTGTCATGACAACGGGTTCTATTCCACTCTAGTTCACACACAGCGTTGCCTGGAGGAACGTGAGCAGACATACACCACAACTGATGCTGTCTGAGGTGCAGAAAAGGAGCAGTTTCATGTTTATTTTTTAAAATCTAAAACCAATGGCTGGTTACACAGGACTTCGAAGCTGCACTTGGACTGAATCTCCACCTCATGTTTTCAACAACTCCTTTTCAATGGCACAGGGAAGTGCAGCATCCAGCTGCGATCTCACTCTCCTGACATGCCTGCTCATTGGATCCTATCGCTTTTGTATCATCCCTTTGTTAGCTGCGTTTAATGGAAAAGATAGAAAGCTTTGGAGAAGTAAGTGAGACTGGAAGTTGAATCGTAACTGCAGTAGTGAAGTGTCTGATTTAAAGAGCTTCAGGATATTTTAATCAGTTTAGCTCAGGGCACATAAACATTTATTTTGTGTACTAGACATTCATTCAGTCACATTGTTTACAAATTTGATTCTATATTTGCTACTTCTTGATATGGTAAATGTTGTCATAATGGTCAGACTAACATCTGTTCATCTGATTTTCTTTTATCAGAATGTTTATACTTGATCACATTAAAATAATTGTATTTACCGCGTCGCACTTGGGGTTGTGCTTGTTATACTAGAAGTATATAAGTAGAACAAGGAAACGATGTAGAGTAGGTTGACATGATTTTTCTCACAAAACTCATGTTGACAGCCGTACTGTACTGAAAGCAGAAGTATTGAAATGCCCAGTGAATTTTATGTCTTCTACAGAAGCACGTGCTTGTCAAAATTTCTTGGCAGTATTTAACCCACACTTCTCTTCTTGTTCAACAGTTTCTGGAGGAGCTGAACTTAAACCGACCCCATTGAAGACTTTGCTGAAAACTAGACTCACCACAACCCCTGTGAAAACCACTGGACCATGTAAGATCTGTAAACACACACATTCATTTTTAGATTTTGTTTCTAGAAAAAAATAAGATATTGAGCTTATGATGTTGTTCAGAGTAAGTCTTCCCATCTAAACTCCTATTTTTAGAGTAAATGTGAGTGAGTACACATTGATTAACATACATCTTTTATTAAATCCTCACACTATAAGAAACAGCCCTGTTAAATCTGATTTAGGTTGAACGTGATTAAACGCTCCCAATACACTCAACTTCAAAAAGGAGCTACTGTTACCTCCTAATGCTGTTTATACAGTGTGGTAACCATGTTTGCTAAGGCCTCTTTGATCTTGATTGATTTAATTACTTACATCTGTGTGCTCAAACCTCATGACTTAGGTCTTACATAAAAGCTGTGTGTGGTTATGGTCAGTTCCCAGTGTTGGTGTGTGCTATATTATGGGTCAGAATAACTCCTGCTTCGTGTCTCACCTGGATCTTCTGCCTGTAACAGCTTTGGCCACAGTATGCCGACCTGCTGCTTCCTCCAGCAAAGGAGTTTCAAATTCTACAGTCAATCCGCTGAAGAGGACAGCTTCTGCAAGAGTTCGTCTCACATCATGTGGACCTGGTAAGACATTTTTCTTTTCCTTGTGTTTTTGACACAACTTATGCTCCTAATAACACTGTATCCATTAGATTTATTGTTTTAACTAAATGTCTACATGATTTGTTATGGGTGTGGGCTTGGTTTTTAGAAGATTTTGGGGTTAATTTGCCTTTTTTATTGTCTAAGGATTTTTATTTTTAAAGTTTTTACCCTACAAAAAATCTGTTTAGTTTTCCTAACTCTGAGCTGATACACTATGAACATGTTGTGTTTGTCTAGACTCCATAGAACAATGTCCCCTGCTGCCTTATCCTTGATTGATATAAACGTATAGGATTAAACTACTAATATTTAACTGTGAATACTTTAAAACAGCTTAAAGTACTGATTAACTAATATTTTTAAATGCTGGTCAGTGCTATAAGGAACTTGTGACACTATATCAGATGTGGTTTGTGATCATTTTGGTGTTTTTATCAGCAGTAAGGGTGCGCAATATGGGCCTAAAATAATATCAGGAGATTGAAGGGTATTTCCGCAATAATGGTATTCTTGACAACATCGCATAATACGAAAAATAGTTTTGGTTAATAGCTGTTGAGTTCTACTCACAAGATTTTGGGCTCTCATCATCCTCAACCAGGTCCTTCTGCTTGAGGTTAAGTTTGCTGTTTTGACCCTCTTTTGTTGCTACAGTGTTCTTGCACTTCTGACATATTACTGTGGTCTGTTGTACATCTCATCTTTTATAACCAAACCACCTTCTCGTCAATGAAGTTGACCCCCTTTTTGGAGCCAAGTCCTGCACTGCAGATCCAACAGCAAATTTCGCTTTTACAGTATTACAGCCCGATCAATACTGGATTTTTTTTGTTGACAAATATGGATATAAATGAGTAAAAAATGTCAAATATGTCAGCTGATATAAACACATTTTTTGCAATGATACATTAAATGTAGTTATTTGAAAACTGGTGACAAAGACATGCAATGGAGGCGGGATATTTTACAGTTTAACAATAAACTTTACTGTTTAACTGACATCAACGCCTCCAATTGTGTAGAAAATTTAAAAAAGAAATTGGTCACAAATATAACAATTGTAACAATATGATTTGTTTTTATCATATTATAATTATAACATGAGATGGCACACCCGTACTCCGCAGCCACTCTTTTTTTTCCAGTCTCTTTCATATCTGTTTCCTGTAAACAAAATCACACAAAAGCTGTAATGTGTGCTCTCAGTTTTAATGACGTCTGTTGCCTCTGCTGATCACACAAAATGCTTGTTGCCTTTTTTCAGGCTCTTCATGTGTCATCCTGTCTTACAGTGTTGTTATTTCAAGCTTACAGTTTTGCAGAATCTAGATTGAAAGATGCTGCCTTATATAACACTCAGTTAGTCAGCACATTGTTTTGAGTCTTGGATTAAAAATGTTTCAGTCATAGCTGAGGGCACATTTTCACAGAACTGTGCCAGCCAATTTGTTTATAGCTCTGCCCATCAGACAAAACCATGCCATGAGAAGTCCGTCATCTCATGCCATCCTACTGCTGGTGAAACATGGAAAGAGCGTAAATATGATGAAGAGTGGTGGGCTGGATTGAATTCCCATTGGCTGCAGTTATGCAGTTTGCTCCTCCCACTCCTGTTTCTCCCACCCCACCCCCTCTGCATCCTGGCTCCACTACAGCACCGCCATCATCCAGCTTGAAGATGCTGCTTTGCTCTGCTATGAGAGATTCATGTGTTTGGTGAATAGCTGAAGCCCGGCTTTACCAAGAGGATTAAGGGATTTTAATTTTTTTCCCCTGCCCCTATCACGTCTATCAGGCTGTGCCACAAACCACCATCCAGCCTTTAACCTTCTCTGTATCTTCCAGCCTTCACAGCTGGGAATTGAATTTTGAGTCGGGAGACCTGCCATGCTGAACTGGGTGCCTTCACTTTTTTCAAGACTGGCTCAACGGTGTCACTCTTACTGTTTTTTATTGATTTATGTATTTTTGTGCCCGTCAGTGCTGCTGTCACCTGAGGCTTGATACACTGAGGCACCCATGGCATGTGGCTCATAGACTGTATAGAGCTTCTACATTTGGACACTGTTTTTTAAACAATTGAAGCCTGGCTGTCTAGCTTTGTTTTTGAGCAATGTTATGGTCTCCAAAGCTCTCCCTGTCCAACATCCACGTGCGTTTGACAGCCAAGGGTTTACTCCGAAACATTCAGCTGCTGTCAGGATGCAGGAAGAACACTGTGGTTTTCAAAGCAGGTCGGTCAGTCTTATTTCAGTATTTAATATGTCTACTGACATTGTTTGGGTTTCTGGGTCTCTGTGCTTAAATATTTAAGCCAAACCTATTTGTGTTTGCCTCATATGTAGGTCTGTGCTCTTAGTTGTTTCTGAAATCTATTTTTAGTATGGTTGTTTACTACCCGTCAAAGCAGGAGGTTCATCTTTCATTAACCTACCATTTATTTTAGGAAACACATCTTTAAATCAGTAATACATTTATTCAAACACATATCTGAAAAGTCTCATTTTAAAGCCATATTGACATCTCAATAAGGCTTGTTTGCTTTTTGATATCACCTTTTTATATGACATATGTGCGTCAAAACGCTCTTCGTCTTGCTCGCTGGGACACCCGTACTCCTGTTTCACCCTGAAATGTACTAAGGTTATTTTGGTTCTTGGTCTCTAGGTTGAACCATGGGAAGCTTGTTTTGATTGTTGAACAGAACTGTGGGAGCACCGTCACTTCCTGTATTTCCCACATTTAAAGCATTCTTATCATGTTTTTGAAAGGTTATGACCAAATATGGCATTTTAGTACCTCAATGGGATTATTTCTTATTAAAACATGGGAACGCATTATTATTTTACAAAACAAGTTGTTTAGTATGTATAACCCAAATTCCAAAAGTGGGATGCATAATGATCGGTAATAAAACAGAATGAGACAATTTGCTAATCCTTTTTGGACATGAATACAATTTTTAAAACGGCACAAAGATGATATTTAATGTTTTACCTCATAAGCTTCCTTGTTTTTTTAAAAGTATGCTTTTTCTGAATTTGCAGCAACACATTTCAAACAAGTTGGAACAAGGGCAACAAAAGACTGGGAAAGTTGTGAAGCGCTCCAAAAGCACCTGATTGGAATTTATTTTTGGAATCAGGGTTTTATAGGGTGTCCGATGCAAACACTTAGGTGTGTTATTTATTTAAGATAAGTCTGCAATGAATGACGCACTGAGAATTAGTGTCTGGTGTTCTGTTGACCGAGCACTATAACAAGTGCCTGATTGTGAGCCGTCTCATCACCCATCATGCTTTGTGCTATGATGTGATATCTCCCTCAAGCAGCAGAGCACTATGCTATGAAGTCACTAAATCACTCAGTATTTGTATTAAGTGTACTTGTTGAATTGGTACAAAATGATTGATTGAGCCTGGGAGGCAGTCTGACATAAAGAGGGCAATATGGGTAATCCACTCTTCGATGAAAATAACTGCAGGTCCTCTGTTGCCATGGAGCACACAGAGAGGTAGCCTATGTGATTACATAAAGTTCAATTCATTTTGAAAGTGCAGATTTGTGTTCACTTGAAATACAGACTGAATTGCAGTTGAATCATTGCCCACATCTCAGATTTTCTCAAAGTCTGGAACCTGGCCACCTCGGCCATTTTTAATTATTTAAAAAGGTGAGAGCATGAATTTTTTAAATACAGCAGAAAATGGTTGCATAATGTCCACTCCTAACTCTGGGGAAAAAATGCACAAGATTGTTGCTGTGGGAAACTAACTAACTCTGCTAGGTCCTCCTTATGTGGACATTGTAGAAGTGGCATCAGTCAACATGGCTATGATCCAACTATTTTATCTATCATCTTCCCATGATGACAAACAAAAAGAAAACAGCAATAACTACAAGTTTAAAAAAAAAAAACACATTTATCAAAGGAAAATAAGTCTATTACATCAGAGGGATAAGATATTATCATGCTGCTCACTAACAACTACTTAATTTTGACTAACCTGTTGGCTCCAGCATCACATAGTTCACATGATACTGTGGAAGCTCGACAGCCTGAGTCTGTCATGGAGCTTTGCTTTGAAGGCGTGTATGTGGTGCATGTTGACTAATAACTTGAGATGGTGTCTCTTTTTCTACTCTTTGCACAACCAGCAGAGGGCATCCTAATTTAAAGAAACCCTTTCAGGTTGAGTAAAGTGCAGCATCATCAAAATGATTGCAAGTCAAGCAGCACAGCTCTATTTTGACATTTCTCATGGTGTACTGTTGTACTGTACATGACGCAGTCAGGATATTGAGGTGGAAATCTGGGTTTCTGGTCTTGAATAATCCTCAAGCTTGTACTGCAGAACTGAAATACGGGATGAGAACATTTATGTAAATTGTTCTCCAGACTAAAGCAATATAGACGACTATAGTAAAGAGTGTGCCTTGTTTTTTCAGGTGTACCATCCATCCAGGTGTAGTACAATATTAATATTTTGTTTGTCTTAGGGGCTGTGTCTGTCTTTCATGCTGAACTGTTTACTTGAGCTGTTAAACACAGAGGCCACTCTAGTTTTAAGGTGAACCACATATCCGGATATGGAGCTGTGTAAACTCAAGTCAATCTTTGGCAAAAAAAACAGCATTTAATTAAGATGAGAAGGATCTGGCTTTTTATTTCCCTGTTATTACATAGGTCTTAATGTTAAGCCTTGACTCCACAGTTTGGTCTTTGAATCTGTTGCCTCGTAGTTCATCACAACAGTGTTCCCTCTGTTGGCCCGGTCAGCCTGGAGTGTTATTTTCTCTGCAGTTTTATGTTGCCCCCATCAGGCCAGGCTCCAGAGAGCAGGCCGCCCTGCAGCTCCAGGATCAGTGGTCTGCCTGCAAGCAGGGAAAACACTTGTTTGACTGAAAACCTGCTGCTCTACTCTGCCAATAGGTATTTTGAAAGGCATTAGAGCAAATGGAGCATTATTCTGTGCAGAAAGATGTCTATATCCTAGAGTTGCATGCTGGAGCTATTCTAGGATGTTAGGATGATACCCTGCTTAGTGCCTCTAAATTTAACTTGAATATGCTCCAAGGCACAATTGTAAACACTTCATGGGATTGTATGCCCACACATAGTATTAAGGGAGCTACTTGGGTGGATTGCATCATTTGTTAGTATAGTATATTTATTTTACCATTCCAAATTCACTGGCATCTATATCAATATTGGATGTCTGTTTAGTAATGCTAATCAGCTCTGAAAACAGTGAGTATGTCCATAGGCCCCTGTTGGTACAGTATACTCCACTCACTGGTATTCCTGATATGTCTCGGGCTATCCTCACTGCTGTGTTACATAACGCTCACTGCAGTCTCCTCGTAAACAAACTATGCTTTCACAGAAACTGTTTTTACTCAGGTGTCCAATATCAAGTCCTTTTTTTCCTCTTCTCCATTGTAACACTCAGTTTGTCAGTGTCCGTTCACATGTCTTAGTGTTGTAGCAGTGTAAACAAAGTGTTCTTCATTACTTGAATCAACAATAACTATTGTATGGAGGTGATGTATTTATAAAGCTGATGTAAATCAGAACTAAGGTAGCACAGCTTCGCTAAAATAAGTTGTCCTTGGTGACCAGAGCGCTGGATTGAATTAGGATGTGGAAAACTAATTGCATTCAGAGGATCCATTTTATGTCCGAGCTGTCGGAGGAGCAGCACTGGGATTTATCAGACTGACTGATTGGACAGAACAGTTCTGTACTGCAGAAACATCCGACGCTTTGACACAGGAGCTTGCTGCATCTGTGACCCTGACAACAGCGTATAGGGTGGGTGGTGCTGCTGTCAGAGCAGCGGCAGTGTCTATGGAGGGGGGTATAATGATGATCAACGTTGTCACGACACTCAACACATGTTCTTTCACAGTGGACAAGAACAAACCCAAGGCCAGCTCCCGCCAGCAGCCCCCTCATCAGCAAGCATCCCAACCGAGCCAGAGTAACAGACCTCCGGATGTGGTACCAGCGAGCATCATCGATGGGGGGAGGAAGGACCAGAACAACCAGCATCTCAGAGGACTTCTGGCAGCTAGTAACTGCAGATTTGAGGCAGTCGCCATCGTCTTGCAGCAAACCTTGGCTCAGGTAGGAACATTTTATTTGATGGGAATTTATTTTTTTTTAAATGTTAAAGTTGCATGACATGGACTTTTAATAATTTTTCCTTTGAGGAAATAATGAAGTGTGACCTTTTTTATTCAGAGAGAAATACACAGATCTTAAAACAACAAAGATCTGTTGCATATTATGACAGAAATATGTATTTGCTGTCAATAATCATGGCACTTAAGGAGAACACTGGCCTAGTTCAGTTTGTGGTTGTAGGTGTTGAATTAATTATTTGTCTGGAATCAATGTGTAGCTCACATCATATAAGGTATCACAATAAGGTTATACTTAAATTTACAATACATATTATCTATATATCAGACAGAACTATGAGGAATCGCAATATCTCATGAGCTTTCAAAAACATTAAATAATATGCAAGAAAGGCCTTAGTCTTTGCTTTAACATACAGCTTAAAAACAACCATACACAAAGAATCAATCTTAAGAGTAATCACCTTATATCATAACCACATGTGCTGCAACATGAAATCCTGGTGTTGATACAAGGGAAACTAAATAGCATTTCTATTTACAGCAACAGCATGGGGAGTGATTGTAAGGGCATGAGGGGCTGCACACAGACATACTTGGAAGCTGTCCAACACAAAACGGCTACAGCCCGTTGTTGTCCACTGAACAACTGAAGCAATCCTGGATCAAAGTGAAATTCATTTACATTGCAGCAGTCTTTCAGTTGTACCTTTTCATCTTATGATACTCGGGGACACAAGTATGATTCTGAGAGCCTTTAAAATGTGACTGTTTAAGGTTGCTGTTTGTTTTGGGTCTGTTTCAATAGTGGTGCCATGTGATGGGTTCCAGGAACTTGATGCCCCAAGGGATTATTCTTCCCACAGTGCAGTACAAACAGGCTTATCCTATCAGCTAACCTGCACCCAACCCCAACCATCATACTCCCTCATTTAGATGTTGTCAAAGCAAATTTATGATGTGGTGCTTGGACTCCACATCAAAGGGACCAAGGTCTAATATGAGTGAAATTATTAGATTAAATTGATGAAATGCAGTTAGTATAGATTTATATCTGTGTTTTCATGTGAACCCAGAAGAAAAATTAGATACTGTGTTACCCTCTTTTGAGTACATAAAATGTCACAAGCTATTTCAGTCCCCCTGGTGAACTTTAGAAGTGTCCTTGTCAAATATTTTCACACTGTATGTGATGATCGAGAGAAACAACTGGAATCTGACATCTAAATATAAATTGATTTCTGACACAGGACGATATTTAGTGGCTCCATTAAATTGTAGGACACGGTCTTTACTTCATAGGATTATACCACTCAGCTTTTGGAGTCACACAGTCATCATAAATGCAGTGTGTGAGACTTGCACTGGTTTTCTCTTGGTCGCAACCCCTCAATGTCTTGGTCTTGTCCTAGTGTAGATACACTCTGGTCTTGGACATGACTTGGTCTTGACTACAACACTGGCATTTGTGTGTACCAATGTTGAAACGTCTCTCTCAAGTCTCTTTGAAAATTGTCCTTTGTCTTGTCCTGAAGTCAGAGAAAATACTATTTTATGTGTACATAATAAAAAGTGAATCGTCACACGAGTAAAAATTTTAAAAACTGTGATAGCTAGCCTGATGTCCAGAGGGGATTCATGACAGATGGGATATTTGATATTCTCCTCTGGTCTTCATTATCCCCCGGCTAACATTGCCTGTTGCCTCGACTGTTGTCAAACATCAGCAGCATGCAACCAGCAGCACACTGAGGTAGCTGATGCAATAATTCTAGGAACACTTGAGTCTATCCAAAATATCATCAGTTTAGCAAAGTTCCCTTTGTAATCCTCCTTATTGTCATATGACAGGTAGTTGACTTGTCGTAATTTCCTTTATTTCATGTGTGTAAATTGGTTTTATGTCATTGTCAGATGAGGACTGTTTCGGTGGTATGAGTAGCAGACATCAGGTCTGCCAGGATTTACCTCTAGAGGCCACTGGGAAGTTGCCATCATTGCCTTGCAGTGGCTCCACTGGACCTCATCTGACATTGCCGTTATGCCTTTAACACATGCTGTGCTGAGGTCAAATCCATTAAATTGAATTGTATGGGATTGTAGAAATAACCCACGTGAACACACACATCTTTATTCAGGCTAGCATCCCTGTACTGCAGATATTGTAGACTTAGTGTCACCAGGGTGGTGCAGAGGAAGAACACTACAGAAGTGATTACTTTAGCTGCGCCGCCTACAGCTGAGCGGAGCAGTCCATCACATATGATTTATCAATGTTCGTGGGTGAGGGATCATACTTGTTGCTGCTTTAGTGACTCCATCTGGTTGGCGGAGGCACCTGTGCAGACTGGTGGGTTCTGGTGTGAATCTCAATAAGCATGACGTGGTCCTGGTGAAGTTCATTGATGTCAAATGAAAAGAAGCCGATGACTTCACTGATGTGTTGTTGTTGTTTGCTAGCGTTGTTCTCCTGTATGTATTTCCAAGGGCCGCAGGGAAAGAGGGCTTGCTTCATCATTAAAATTCTCAAAGTGTGTAGAAGTGTGAAATTCCTTCAATCTGACGTTATATCAGAAATTGTGTGAGGGGAAACCAAGAAACATGAAACGTGGCCAAGAAACAAGGGGACATTTCTTTTATGTGAACTACTTCAGAAAATTAAACCACCGCTTCTCTCGTTTGCAAAACATGCATTTTTTTCCTTTGGCCTAGATTAAAGCAACTCCCTTTACTCCTGCCTCACTAAGTTGGCCACCAGGCAGATCTGTCCAATTTTAGCCACAGTGAGCTTCAGTGAGCTCTGTTGTTGCTCAGTTTATGCTGCCCCACTGATCTAAAAGGTGGGGAAATCTAGATAGTCTGATCATGCAGTTGAGTAAGTTATTTTGACATTTGCTCCTCCTGTTTAGGATCCATCTTGAGAACATGTGTGCCTGTTGTAACCTGAGTGCACATTCCAGGCATTAGAAAGAAGTAGCCACTAGTAAGTTATTTTTGAGAGAACACTGCAGAGTATTGACTGATGGACATATGCATTCATACAAAACAAAGCGAGAGAAAAATATTTGTAAATGTATGAGATGATGACCCATGTAATGGGACCACTGGTATTTCAGGCACAGAGTGTGATCTCCAGTCACTGATGATTGACTCATATCCCTCTGTTTGGGTGGCAATAGGGTTGTGAAACTGATTACATCAACAAATATTAAAAACACAACATGTTTGTTCCTCTCTGATAGAAAACCAGCTGTCTCAGCCTCAATAACGCCACTTTAGGTATTAGTAGTGGTGGACATGCTGTAGATACAGTATCTAAAACAGTTTTCAACATGACATATTTGTGTATGGCCTCATTATAGAAACATTTCCTAAGTGCATGTCCTATCTTACGTAACTTAAGCTTTTTAAGATAGGAAAAATCCTCTCTTCCTATTACAGAAGCGATTCTCAAACTTATGCTGGTGTCCTATCCTATGTAGAAGAAGTTTAACACGTTTCTACTCTGTCAGAGAAGGGATTTCTAGTATCAGGCAAAACACCAGGAATACATTCCAGAGATGCACATGGTGTCAAAACGCTAGTCATTTAATGAAGTTTATTGCCTTTATCCGTGTGCTTCAGTATACTTAAGACTGTATTCCTGAAGTGTGTTCTATCTTTCTCAGATGTATTTTATCTTAACTTAAGAAATCCTAACTAGAACTGTAAAGTAGATTTTCAATCTGCTCTCGTCCTGTCATGCCTGTATCTGTGTTTATAATGTATAGAAAGACTGCCTGTATCCATGACAACAGCTGTCTGACTTCACTTGTAACTGGCTAGCTAGCTTGCGATAATGGAAAAGAAAAGACGGCTATTTTGGGAGGGAGGCATTAATGGTGTCAGTTATATACCGGTTAATATATTGTCAGTGAATTTGGCCTCTCCAACAAGTAGTAGTTATAAGTAAGAGTCATATTTCAGTGGTTTCATTTTTCCCCCCATCTTGATTGTCATTGCCATATGGACCGAACAACAGTTAGCCATCCTACCTTGGGATTCCTTACTTAGAAAATTCTTCAGATAGGACGGATGGTCCTGTATTAGCTAAAAGTCACCCTAAACGAAGCAAAGATGGGATTTCAGAGTTAGGAAGTTTCTGTAACAAGGCACCAGGTGTATTGATGGACGAGTCGGTGCACATGTAGTGTTAAATGGAATCTAGTGGCCACTCATCAGACCAGGAATAGGAGGCAGGTCCTTGCCATCATAGTGTGAGAATGTCCCAGCTGTTGACTTGATATGGTTATGAACAGCAGCCAAACACTAAGCAAGGGATGAGCTCTGCTTCTCATCATTGATTGGCTGGATTGTGTAAGCGCTGGACCTGGTTTGACATGCCTTCTCTCAAAGAGAAAATGCTGTGACACAATTTGCATTTCAATGTAGGAAAAACGATAGAAAATGGTAGAAAAATGATTTACAATCTCGCTTTATTTCACCTGCGGTCTGATATTCACAGTATTTCCAGGAAATTGTAACTTGATCTGAAGCAATTAGTGATTGATCTTAGTCTGCCATCAAGTGTTATTCTACACCTGACATGCTATCATACTGATATACACTGGGGACATGTCTGCTCCTTGCAGCCGGCTAGATGTACCTTTTACATGTTACAGTTACAGTACATGGGCTTTACCAACTGAGAAACAGGACATACAATTATAAAAACACACACAGCCAAACATAGAGGTCTTTCATCGCAACAAATGGATGGATGAGTAATCTTAAATTTTTTTTAGTTGTGTTAGATGTGCTGTTTCTAATAGTCAGAGGAATAATTACCCAAGGACATTTAGTGGTTAGTCCACAAATGCCAGATCATTTTCTGTACATTGACTGTAATGACTCAGACTGAAGCTAGAAATGTGATCTGTCAGCATTAAATCATCTTGTAATGGAGAGGTTGTACACATGAAGCCTGTAGCTACACAGTGTAAGGTAATGGTGCAGAGGGGTGAGGGGAAGATTTAATGTAGGCTTGGATGAGTGGTGGGGGATGGTGGTAATGAAGCCTCTCCATGTATCCCCTGGGAAGGTCACTGCACAGCAAAAGTCCTGCTCCATCAGCCTGATGTCAGGCAGCTCTGTACAATTTATCTGTTTGCTCCTCTCCGGCTGTCTTAAAGTGACCTCACCTTCCTGGTAAGCAGGCTGCTCTCACTCACACTGTGGCCTGCCCCTTTTGGGTTTTTTTTAGGTGTAATACGGTAATGTGCTCTGCAGTCACTCACCACAGCCAGTGAAGCGGCTTTTTCAGTCCTGCCTCAGATGTAGTCAGAGCAGTCTGGGAGGAGGTGCGTGGAGGTGGTGCGTCCACCTGGACCACTGTTTGTCCTGGAGTACCGGGTCTCCGTAGCTGGAGGGGGGGGGACTCCGGCACCCACGCCTCAGGCTGAGGCTGGATCATGGGCTGTTCTGGCAGCAGAGCGTGCCTTAATGCTCCCTGCACTGCAGAGAGGGTAACTGGCTTCTACATTGTTCTACTCTGCAGTGAGGAATAGATGCAGATGTGAGCTACAGCAGGACAGGACAGGACAGGACGGACTGTATTTGCTTTTGTAAACTGATGAGTGAAGTGATGTCTGGCTCGTCTTACTGGGTTATTTTGCATGATTAATTGAATTATTTAGGCTGTGTGATGTACCATCTAGTGTGTCAGCTTGTATGTGTGAATCAGCATAGTAAGAGAAAGCTGGTAAATGAAAGTAAACAGGTTGGACCATCTCTGCGTCAGTTTGAAGTCTGGAGGAGCACTGCAGCTACAGCGCAGCCCCCTCAATACTGCAAAATCGAGTCAGAAAGGGTGAAGAAACAGAGTTAACCTGACAAGAAGGCATGTGCTAAGACTGAAAACATTCAACATGAGTTCAAAGTCAAGTTTTCCATGGTCCCCTTCCCCCTATTCCTGTTAATTTATTTACATTTGGCAGTCAAACACAAGGAAAGAAGGAAAACATTAGATGATTATGTGTCAGGGTGTTGCCCTTAAAGAACCTTCCTTTTTATGGTTAATTCATGATCTTGTGACTTAAGTCGGTTGCTGTGTCAAATCAAATACTCCAGAAATTGTAAGAACATCTGTCTTCATGAGCGTGTGCATGACTGTTTACTTTTCTCTCTCTCACTGCAGCGTGATGAAGCCAGAAGGCAGTGCAGGGATCTGTCCCAGGAGCTGGTCAACCTTCGAGGAGAGCTGGGTGAGTCAGGTCAAGTCGCTCACGCATCGGCTCTGTTTAAAGTTATCGGAAAAGTACACACTCCTGGAACAGGGTCTCCTTCTAGTGCCCCTTTCTCATGTGTTTTAGGCCAGTTGATTGTTCAGTCTACATGACAAGTGAGAAAACATTGTGGATCACGTAGGTATAGATAATGAGGACAATTTTTCATCATGAGTATTTAGTTGTTTGTTTTGTTGCTGTGATTTAATGCAGTTATTATCTGAGTTGGTGCTTTAATTTTGATTTAATTTGATTGGATTTTGATTTGGTCAACCATTACATTACATAGATTCCTCCAGACTGAGTGCTGCAGTTTGATTTATTTGATAAACAATGAAATGATTCTTGAATGATAATGGAGTAGTTGTGCCGTGCCTTGAAGTGATTTATTAGATGGGAACTGTTGGGTCAGACTGGCTTCATTAATTAAATATTTCTATATTTCAGTGCAGGTTGGGATCTCACTCTTGTTTTCTTTTGCATATCACGTAGATACCCCCTGTTATTCACCCTCCACTTGTTAATTGCTTTTATCCTCTGCTAAAAATCCTGTGTGTGCACTGTGGTGTCAGCCAGTTCCCCAGGGAGTGACAGGCTGACCTCTGACCCCACACAGGAGGGGCTCCCAGTGGTGGAATGCCACACCACCTGAGGTCTTGTGACGGTTTAGGGACAATGACCCATGTTTAATGTCCAGCCCTGAGTGTTGGGGCCTTGCACATACAGGCACACACGCTTACACACCAGCTTTCATCTCTCTTACTAAAAGCAGCAGTAGTGTTGTGGCTCCGCCCCTCCCTCACAACCTCGGGACTTCCACATGACTGCTCTTATATGCTGAGTACTGTTATATCTGCGCTTTAACACATTCTTGACTTCAGGGGGCTGAGAGACACACTGACCTCAGATGGACCTTGTATTGTGTGTCCAGAGGTATTGAGTCTGTTGTTATTTCCCTCTAGGGCTGCATTGCTGCCTGCTTCAACAGTGATCTAACTCCTCATTCAGCAATAAATTACAGTCTTGGGCCAAGGCCAAAATTGTGGTCCAACCACACCCCCTTTGTCATCATTACTCACACGCAAAATTACATCGAAGAGTGATCTGCACATTTCAGCATCTGCATTTCCAAACCCCATCATGCTGCAGACTGACGCAAAAAATGCAGCTAACTTTAGATTAACTGCTCATGTGCACTGTGCACCTGGTTGTGGAGTGCCAGGCTCTGTTTGTTGAGCTGTACATGCCAAAGCCTGATAGCTAGTCCTCATGTTAGTTTTGCTTCTCTTCCTGCTGCCATTATTTCACTCTTGGTAAGGTGAATCTTCATGCTCATGGCACTGCAGTGTTCCTTCATGCTGTAGCTCAGTATTGCACTTTGCAGAAATAGACTCTGGGCCTTAATCTAATCTGCATTGAGGTTTAAGAAACAAAAAAAAGTTGTCCAACATAACTTGAATTGCAGCCCTCTATACAGATAAGTGTGAACCACTAAGGACATATCAAATGCAGTATGTGGCCCCATGGCAAGCAGGAAGATTGTTTATATGTGTCAAAAAGTTGCTAAAAGGCTCCTTTTAGGATAACTTATGCCTTTTTAATGATGGAATAGTACTTATCTTTTTGAGAGATTTTAATCAGAAGAGAAAGATCTTCAATGATTTTTTTACATTTTTTTATTATGCCTAAACAAACTACAAAAACAAACTATCTTTGTTTTTGTGACTGAATAAACAAACTGACCTTGAGGGCAACACAATTTCATACTGTTTTACTCTGTTTATATGTGGCGGACCCTGCCACCTTTCTAGCTTCAAACAGTGTTCCGGGGACCACAACTAAGTTCTACATAGTTGTGGGTTTTATTCGTACCATGTATTTGAGACCAAACCTTTGAAAAAAAAATCACCTGCTTAACATAAAGGCAGACGTTCTTGTTCTGTACAGCTGCCTGTCCTCTACTAGTGAGGTGTTGTTCAGCTGGCAACACCAGCTGCTGGGTATCTACAGTGTTGGTGTACAAGCACTTAAAGGGGAGACAGGATATGGAGTCAGTCACTGTCACCCACTCCAAAGCAGATATAAACACATGGTGATGGAAACAGTTGGGAAACCATGAGGTTGGTTTACAGAACAAAAGCAAAAGCCACTGATTACACAAAATGGCAAATTACCAGCTATGTGAGGATGGAGAGACGAGTCTGATTTAAGAAATCTTTTACCTACGTTACAGATTTCAATATATTGTGAAATAATTAACAGACTTGTTACCATTGCTACATGTGGCTATAAATGACAGCAGTGTAGTTGGCATATGCAGTCAAGTGCAAGAGGGACCTCCCCTTGATAGTCAGTTTTTCCATTCCTTTTTGGAGCACACCAAGTGTCACATTTACATCAATGGAGAACTCTGCTGAACAGAGGTTCCCCAGTGGACATACCATATTCATTACACAACCACTCACAAGTACAATTTTCCTCTGCCCTGTTTTAATGAATATCAGTCTGCACAGCTGCAGACAGTTGTTTTAACTTCATGAAATAATCCTGTCACAGTAGGGGTGGGCAGTATGACCTAAAATTTATATCACTGCTTGTTTTGTTTTTTTTGCGGTGACTGTGTTGATTAGTAACCAACATGATTCATTCATTTAGACGACTCGAAAATTAGGCATGTCTAAACCATTTATTTGTAGAAAACCCAAACTATGTTTATTGAAGTACAATAGTCAGTATATCGCGGGGCTCGTCTATCAAGTAGATTTACATACAGCACCAATAGACACACATACTGACGAGGATCAAGGAGCAGTAGGAGCTTTCATTTAAAGTTAACAGAGCCAGCTAAGCTGTGTTGCCGTATTAAGTAGCACATAGAGCAACATAAAAAGTTTCCCACATCTAACCTACTACTCTGCGTGAACGTTTAGCCTCATTTGAAGCTGATTAAATAACCAATTTCCCCTGACTGTCCCTTGATACTAAATAGTAGCCACATTAGCCGTGGGATGTGCTAAGGCTAAGATCAACAGGTTACGCTGCAAAATAGTTACCTAAAGCGGTGGCAAATCATACAGTTTTCGAATGTTGTTGGCCTTCGTTGAGAAAACAGTCCGAGGTAAAATGTTAGTGCACTCATAGTCTACAAGAGTTTTCCAATTGTTGTGGGGACATTTCTATCAAAAATAAACGTATTCCACTGGGTTTTCAGTTCCTTGGCTGGTGGGAGTAGATGAAAACCTTTTTATGTTAGTTATTGTAGTCAACAATGGAGAAATTGAGGTGCTTTGTTTACCTTCCACATGCTTGTGTTACCAAAGACAGCGTTGGCGTGAAAAACAGCAGTTACTGGATGTAACTCTAGTGCTATGAGTGTTAGCTTCTCTAGCTGCATGTTATCACAGCCACAGTAAAGCACATTATTTAAAAAAATCGGCTGCAAAATCCACATCGTGGCTGAACGTGACACCAGTGACAAAACCGGTATACCACTGACCCTTTCTATCACAATTTTACCAAAATAAAATGGTAGCTTTTTGTTTATTTTCCAGTTTGCTCCGTCCATTCATCTGAGCGTCTGGAGAAGGAGAGGGATGAGCTGCGAGCTTCTCTGGAGGATGCACTGCAGACACTTAAGGAGCAGCACCAGAAAGACCTGGAGGGGCTGGAGGAGCGACTGCAGACCTTCTACCAGGCTGAGTGGGACAAGGTCCACCTCACCTACCAGGAGGAGGCTAACAAGTGCAAGGTGCTCATGCAAGAGCAGGTTTGTCCCTACATCACCTTTAATCATTCATGTCAAGACATTTACTTTTGCCTCCAAGTATCCTACTGTGTTTTCATTTATAAACTCTCATTCAACCTCTTTATAACCTGTCTAAGCTCAGACACCAGTGGAGGGTGTGCTGTTTTTTGAGAAAATGACTAAAACGTTTTCATATAATGCAGTTTTTAGTATTGCCATGACATCAATGATGCTGTGGTTCAAAGTGAAGTCTATACGGTGTCATTTTTAAAGATGGATGAACTCAAAGCCAATCATGAAGCCATGAAGCTGGAGCTAGAGCAGAGCCATACAGAACAGCTACAGTGTGTTAAACAGCAGCATGAAATGTTACTAGAAGGTGAGTGAACAGTTCTGGACCAAATTGTTATTGAAACTAAATCATTTTCTGTGAAGCTGCATCATGAGTTTAGTCAGTCAGTTAACAAATGAATGTCAGGCTGTGAATTGTTTAACTGAATTGAATCATGGACATTTGCTGCACAATTTGAGTTTTCTTCTTTCCTGTAACTCTTCAGAGCTCAGCCAAGTTCACAATCAGGAGCTGCAGATTTTGGACAAAACTTTGAAAGACACAGATGCCGCTCTGTCTGTAAGCTCGGCTTTTATCTTTTTATCAGAGAAAATCACACAAACAATAGCATTATAGATTGATGAACCAGTGTGTAAAAACTTTACTCAGTGACTTGTTGTGCTGTGTGCATCCACAGGGACAGATTGAAGCGCTGACTGAGGAGAACAATGCTCTCACTGAGAAGCTAACTGCAGAGGGGAACAGGAGGAAAGAGCTGGCCGAAAAGTGTCAGGTACTCTTATCTGTGTGCTTATTATAGCACAGCGCCACAACATCTTGTGACTCCAGTGTTGCTTGGCTCAAAGCACAAAAGGCCAATGATTACCAAAAGACAAATTACCCACAGAAGCAAAAATCAATTCACGGTTTCTTAAAAGAACTCATGTTTAAGAGTTTTCTTTCAGGTGAATTAACCATTAACCATTCTTTGACGCATAAACCTGTTTGAACAAGAGTGGAGTTGGTCTCTGTGTTACAACACTGCCCTCCCTCTGTTCACGGAGTGTAGCTTTTAATTTTCCCAGAGTGCTGTTGTACAGCAACGCTGCCACTCCTCATCAGTGTTAAGTGGCTGCCACATGTACTCAGCATTCTGCCCTGGCACAGTAGAGTCATTAAGGTAACTACCTCACGTAACACTCCACATCTGCTATTAATAGATAAATGATGGCATGTAGTTTAAAGAGGGGACTAAGTTTGTTGCACACATTATTTGTTTGACATTTGTTTATATGTTTATCCTGAGTTTCATTGTCCCTGAACAAGCAGTGAATATTGTCTAAGTGATGCACAGCGCCCTCTGTTGTGTGGCTCTGGATTTTTGGCCATATGAAATGTACGAGGCTGACTGTGCTCTTTACTGAAGTAATTGACAATCCCTGAACATCTTGGCACAATTTATTTGTCCCTGCAGAAGGACTCCCACACCCTGTATCTGGAGCAGGAGCTGGAGAGCCTCAAAGTGGTGCTGGATATCAAAAACAAACAGCTCCACCAGCAGGAAAAGAAGCTGATGGAGGTTGACAAACTGGTGAGACCTGAGGCAGATGAAAATGATAGCTGGGCATCAAGACAAACCCTGCTACTGAACACAAACACATGAATCACTCAACTGTTGTTTTTTCCAGAAAGAGAAAAATGTGAAGTTGGACGAGAGCCTTAAGAAGGTCCAGCAGGAGAATGAGGACCTGAAAGCACGCATGGATAGACACGCTGCACTGTCGAGGTAAGACTTCACCACACGAACACGTGTAGTGATGGAAACCAGACTCTGAAGCATCTAACCACCCACCTCAGTTCTGACACCTTATGGCTCACTGATGGTTTAAAGCGCAGATATAACTTTTGAGTGATTAAGTTAATACTCCTCTGTGTTGTAGACCTGCATTATTTTCTAAAAACTATTCGTCAATGAGCCACACCAGTGCACTAAATGACACCTTCTCTATGATGGATACACACACTATAGTGGATTTTGACTCATCTGCACATGCGCCATCCCGGCTGACAATAATCTTCAATATTGACATTAACTCCAGTTTACGTTTGCTAAAAAGAACAATTGGCAAACTACAGTGCCCAGCTGTGCAGGACAGATGTGAAACTATATAATCGAGACAATTTTAAAGAATCCCATCTTCAGTAGGAACAACTGGGTTTGGATCTGACAGCAACAAACAGGCCGGGGAAGTCTAAGTATTGAGAGATAAATGATCGTATTGTTGATTTGGGTCTTTTCATGGCATTTGTTGATGATAATAAAAATGGAATATCACCAGTCTTCTCTTTTTGGCTTCCCAAAACAGCCTCTTCAATCATAATTTTATTTGAGTCCATTCATTTATTTTAATTTCTTACAGTAGTCTTTACATAATAACTAGTCATTTGATTTGATATATACCAGTGGTGGGGGGTTTAATTTACTGGTTGAACATTTGCATGTCTGCAAACATTAGTTGTTTCCAGACTGTTTCTAAGCTGTTTGTTGTGTTGATGTATTGCAGGCAGCTGTCGACAGAGCAGGCAGTGCTGCAGGAGTCCCTACAGAAGGAGTCCAAGGTCAACAAGCGTTTGTCAATGGAGAACGAGGAGCTGCTGTGGAAGCTCCATAACGGAGAACAGAGCGGCTCCCGCAGGGTGTCCGTTTCCAACTCCCCCCCCCACTCCATCAGCTCCGCCGTGTTCTCCAGCCCTCCTCTGTCACCCAGATAACGATGGGCCCCTGCTTCCAGGAAGCAGCCCCTCTCCTCAGAGTTATCCCCTGGAATTATTAGCCATGTTTGTTTCTTCTTAGATTAGCAACACATCAGCCTGACCATGGCTCCTTCGGGACTGGATGAACTCAGACATCAGACAATTTTCTGGGCAGAGATGCTATAGACTGTATATAAAGAAAAAAGTTGCACAGGAGCACTTAATAAGCAAGGTCACCTTGTTTTTTGCCTTTCACGACTGATAGTATGGATGGGGAAAAGGAAATCTCAGGACTTCTATGTGATGAAACACTATTTTTGTTACTTGTACTTGTTGGCAGATGCTTGCCTTTCCTGAAGCTATACGCGCGCGCACACATTCAGTACATGCAGTAAAAAACACACACATAAATGCAAATGCAGCCCTTTAGATGGTTTCTGTGTCTCTGGAGACTGCAGCCCTGCAAGGTCTGAATTCAGAACATCTATTAATACAGATGACACAGTCCCTCCTCAGAGCGCAGTTTGAAATATGTTTTAAATATGGAATAATTTCAGCACCATTTCTCACAGATAACTGCATCAAAGTGACAGTCAAGCTGTCACATTACTAACATCTGTCTGCTCTACAGCACATCAGAGCTGTGCAAGTCTCCATCTATGTTCAGATTTCTTTGAGGACACGTTTTTTTAACGGTTGGTATTTTTTAGGTCTCGAATGGCAGTTAAAGTTTCATCTGTGGCCTCAAACATGTTTGTTTTTTTATGTTTGTTCATTTGACCAGGGACCAATCCAAGTCTTTGTGCATGTGTTTGAGTCTCAGCCCTTACTGAACCCTCCCAACGCAGCTTTAAAGTCGGGGTCTTTGCAAGGAGTCGACCAGAAGAAGCTTTACAGTACTTGTCAGAGGCACTGCCTCCTGGAAATGTATGAAAAAGAGTATTTTATGTGGAAATGGTATTATTGGTGTGTTGACCCTGTTTGAGATATGCAATTAATAAAGTCTTGTATTAAACCTGCAGTATCAAAGTCGAGCTTTATAACTGTGATGTACACGTTTTGACTTGATCACGGCAGATGAAACTCAAAAACGGATAAAAGTTTTTCCTGGGACAAACTCGAGCTGAGCAGGTATCAGTCCAGCCTTGTGACTGTTGTGTTGGAGTCAAATATCTTTGAATGTCTTCAAAACCACAGACATCCATGTCCTAAGCTTCAGTATATTCCAAAATCATCATAACCAGCAGCTATTCAGCAAAGTGGAAACTGCAGCAAGTGTCGCATTGGACCAAAATAAGTTCTGGGCCTGCGGATCACATTCCACATACGGAGAGCATTAGGACGTCAGCCTGGCACACAGCTGAGCTGCAAACCAGATCCTCCTCTTCGTGTCTCTGACGGCTGTGTCTCTCTTTTCCAGCATCATTATTTTATTTAATTGT
This sequence comes from Pagrus pagrus, assembly GCF_965226575.1. Lineage (NCBI taxonomy): Eukaryota > Metazoa > Chordata > Actinopteri > Spariformes > Sparidae > Pagrus > Pagrus pagrus. Next base: position 15,823,614 of record NC_140189.1, on the reverse strand, counting down.
ACCGTAAAGACTTAGTGTGATTAGTCAGTGATGTTTGATTAGGTAGCCAACACGACGGGAGTGCCAAGGCTTACAGCAGTCGGGTGTTGTCTCTGTCAGAGAGGCCATAAATTCTGACTCGACTACCCAGAACTCTTGTTATTTCTAAATGAAAATCTCAATATTTGATAAATATAACATTTGCTTTAATTTTAGCTTTCTCTCTGGCATCCATTCTGCAACCTTCTGCAGACATTAAGAGTCTAGATTAAACCCACACTCCTGTAGAGCGCCTCGCAAAGCATGTTAGGATTCAGCTTTGCTTTTCTTTTATCACATGATCTGAGAGATGCTCAGTAGACCTGGCGTCTGGTCCCTGCAGGTCGGCACTCCTTGACTTGATAGTTTGGATTCATGTTTGGGTTCTTTGTCCTGCTGCAAAATTAATCCTCTCCTCACAGCTTTTAGCCAGAGGAGGGTCGTGACTCTGCACAATTACAGCTTCTTTTTGTTCCCTGTTCAGTTAAAAGGGACTTAAAAACTTTCCAGCTGCAAAAAAAAAACATTTGTAGTTTTGAAAGTAAACTTTTCGACAAAAGATGGAGCAAATCTTTATTATGTTTCCACAATCTGCAATCTAAAAATACATCCATTTTTATGTATATATACATGTCGATTTCATCTCCTCTCTCTGGTAGGCTATTTGAAGATAATGTCGGTCGTCACAATCGTCTCACCGTGCTGGTTCTTGGCTTTACAGACGTAGTTTCCAAAGTCGATGGTCTCCATGTCTTCTATAGTCATGACGCTCTGGGAGACCCGCGTGGTGTGGCCCATCCCTCTGTTAACCAGCCTCCAGGAGGTGTGGATGTGAACTGGACGGCGGTCCTTAACAACAAAACAAACATGGTTTATTGTCATTATGTTATCTGTTGGTGGTAATTGACACATTGAATTAAAAATGTGCTCTTATTATTACATCACTTGGGTGTTGGAGTTTGTTTTCACACTCATCTGCTGAAGGCGGAAAGTTTCTCAGCGATCTTAAATCTCAGTTTAACACGTGTACCAGGAGGAATTCATGACATCATCATGTAATGTGAAAACCTGAAACCTTCTGTGCAAATGCACTGGAATGTTCAGTGAAGCAGGAGACATCTTGTGTCCAGCTGTTCAACTGAAGAAATTAATAAAAATGTCTCTTCATTTATTCTGGATTTTTTGAGAAGACGTTTTTATATGTATATAATTTGATTAATTACATACACTGATGATGAAAAAACATCTTTCTGAACAATCATTAAATGTGATGATTATTTCATCATTCTGTCTTTAAATAAATTTACAAAATGGACTTATACCATATTCTATCTCACAGTTTTTCAAATAATAATGAATCAATACGTATATGAAATAAAGAGTTCATTTGAATTTTTTTTAAAGGATCCATTCATTTCCTTCTGCATTTAAAGACAGAAAAGACAGAATAATTAAAATAATTGACAGTCATAAGACATAATTATCAGCTGGTACATATAAAAGGGCAGTATGTACGGATTTTAGTTGAAACCTTCAAAATTAACCTCAAAAGAATGTGAATAAATAGCAGTTTTGGCGTTTTGATGTCTATGTACTGTGTTGCAGAGGTATCTACTGAGGTTAGCATGCTTAACAGCTACCCCCGGCCTGTCCTGGTCCAAAGCTCCTGTACTAGCGGTGTAAACACACCTCCCGGGTGCCAAAGCTCCCAGTCTGAACTGCTAGCTGCCGGGCTAACTCAGCTACATAACTAGCTAAGGCAGCTACAGTTAGCAGCAGTTAGCGGTTACTCTGGCCATATGTTGCCCTCTATTAGTAGTATGAATTTGACAGGTGGCCAATCCTTACATATTGCAGCTTTAATGATTATTTTATATCATCTTACTTATTGACACCCTACTTTTTTGTCATTTTAATAATAAATTGATCACAGTGTATAAACAGAAATGCATTAAAACAGGGGAATGTAATGGTGGACCACAGGCCAAAAGCAAATGTCTATTGTGTTGTGTTATTATTTTTTTCTCTAGAGACAAATCAAACCTTATGGTGGGCCAACTTTGGGCAGCCCTGCATTAGCAGATGTTTTTAGTAACTGAAACTGAAAAGTGTCACAATTGAGACTATTTTTTGATTAATGCTGAATGTATTAGAGTCCTTCCCCTTTAAATCATAGTTTTATAGTGTGTAGTTTTGTTTAATTTCTCCTGGCTACAAAATAAATTCCTCTGGCAGGACATTTTTTATTGAGCTGACCCGTATAAACACAAGACCGCTGGCTGTTGTTGATGATGCTGATCCTGAATCAGGTTTGACTTTTGGTTTTCAGGCCAGTGTTCCTCTTACCTGACCAGGATAAGACCAGGTGTAGCTCACGTCCACCTCTGGCTCCCCCAGCACTGTGCAGGTCACATTGACGTTGTCTCCTCCTCTCACAGACTCGGGAGAGGCATCGAGGCTCACAAATGGTGGTCCACTAGGAACTGTAAACAAGAGACAGTAAACAATACGTATTACCAAATATCTCCATGAGACGTGGTGAAGGTGAGCAGTTCATCAGATCAAATGTAGGACATTACAGATGAAGTGTTGTAGTATTGAAACAGTTAAACCATATCCATCACCATCACCAGTCTACACTCTATTTTTCTCCATGTGCCAGTCAAACATGCCATGGGAGCTTAATTCTAACTAAACCACACACTATTTCCACTTCATCAGTCCAGACTGTGTTTCCATTTCAGCTGGCCGGCGTCCACATAAACTGAGCTCAGCCGTGAGGAGCGAGAAGGCTTTTGAAAACCTTTTCCTGGAAGCTGATGAAGCAGAGTAACGGGCACTTGATTCATGACTCTGGAAACGCCTCTCACAGTGCCACTGTGAATCAATAAGGTGATGAGCACTGTGGTTATGTTTGACAGGAAAATGGTTACTGATGCTGCACTTGTGTTGTGATTGTTTCATCCTTACCCTCCACATAGAGCAGCTGGTACTTGGTGGAGATCTGCGGGGTGCCTCTGGTCACGGCCTTGCAGTAGAAGACTCCCTGATGCTCGGGGCTGGGGTTCTGCAGGACGAAGCCCTTGGTGGGGTCGTAGGTCACCAGCGTACTATTGGCTGTGATCTCCTCTGGAGGGACTTCTCTGTGCAGGGAGACCTTGGCCTGTGGGTCAGTCACAGGACAGGGCACCACAGCAGGCCTGTCGGGCCGCAGGTACACGATCTCAAAGTGGATGGCAGAGGGGACGAAGAGGTTGTCTTTGTCTGTTCAGAGGGACAAATGTGCGGCATTGAACACTGTGAATAAGGTTCAGATGCCCTCAGAAATACACCTAAATGAGTGTAAGACATTAAACCCTGACCAGCTCACTTATGATAGATCATAGCATTACTTTTCAATAAAACACTGGGGGTATCAATAGTCACTAATGACATTATGAATGGTTAATAAAGAAGGCAGAGCACTTAAGTTAAAAAGCTTTTTAAAGGAGTTGTGTTTATAGCTTGATGGCTAATTAATAGTTTAATAAAATGCCTGAATGCAGATGCTCGACAGCAAGGTGGGTCAACTTAGTGCCACAGAGATCCAAACCAGACTCCAACCACTGATAAACACTATTTAAAGCAACATTATGTAACTTTTTGACGTTAAAATAACAGCTTCAACATCATGTTGATGGTACAGAGTCTTGTATGAATTGGATGAATGGTGTCTCTGTCTCAGCCACTCCGCCCCCCATCACTTGTTTCTGCACTGACTTCAGTGGGAGTGTAGGATCACAGCGTTACATACATGTTTACTTCAACGTACAAGTCTTGTTTGTAGTTAGCACCTACATTACAGCTGACAAATTGTTACAGACCTGGGATTTGTATTTACGACAGTGGTGTTCCACTCAGAAACTGTGGGGGGCGCCAAATCCCACAAGGTGCCAATTTCTACATAATGATGCTTTAAATTAAGTGAATTAATTTACATTTCAGAAACAAACTATGAACACGACACCCACAAACAGTATGATCACCTTAAAGCTGATATGTGAACAAATTTAATTCATTTGGAGTCGTTTTTTCTGGCAACTCGGCAAAAAAAGTCCAAAATATGCTCATCTTTTAGCAATTTTTTCAGTGTCCACCAACTCCCGAGGGAAATATCTGACTCTTTAGCTGCTCAATGCTCCTCCAAGTTCACTTTGTTATGGGAAGGGTAGATTTGGTTTACCAGAGCTTTTATTTCCTTCGCCAAGGAGGTTATGTTTTCGCCCATGTCCATTTGTTTGTTGGTTGGTTTGTCAGCAGGATTAGACAAACAACAGATTTCCACTAAACGCAAAACCAAAACAGCTGAAAGACATTAAAATGACTCAACTGAAACAATGGCTTGGAAAAAAAACCAGAGCTTTGATCATTTCTAAATGGACATGTTAAATGTATTTTGCTCATTTTTTAATTGTGTTATGTTACCTCTTCTGTTACCAGCCTGGAGGCTACAGACCTAAATTAGCATTCTTGCTAACTCTGGCATGTTTACATTGTGTATTTTATACTGATGTTCATTTACTTGCTCTGCCCCTATAGAATAAACAAATACAATTAAATTAATAAAAACAGTCCATAGAGCTGAGTGGACCTTCATTATTGCGTAATAATTCTCTGTGGGTCCATCACTCTGAGGGACACTGTCCTCATTACACAGTCATCAGTCACTGTATCCTTTTTACTCACCTGTGAAGTAGATGTATGACACATATGCGCGTTCGTGGTCCTTCTCACACTCGGTGCCGTCACACACTATCACCCAGCAGCTGTAGGGCCCTGTGTCAGCAGCAGAGGGCGACGTCAGGATCAGCTGACTGTACTTGTCACTCTGCCTGATGCTGGAGGCGGGAAACAAAAACATGAGTTTTTCACATTCATTTCAACTTATAGTGCGACGAAAAACTTATGTCTGCCTCCAGCACCTGAGGCGTGAGTCATTGAAGGTGTCCAGGTAGGTCGGGTAGGACCAACCGATGGCGTTGCCTTTGCAGCGCAGCTCCATGTTCTTCCCAGGAGTCAGAGTCGTGCTCTGGCCCAGGCGAACAAAGCGTCCCTTATCTAAAACCTGGGTCAACAGGGACTGGCCTTTAACTCCTCCATCTTTTAGTTTGGGGTGTCTTATCTTCACACGTTTCCCTCCAGGCCGGATGCGGTTCTCTCCTACGTCTTTTCTCCGCTTGACTTGTTGGCAGGCACCTGGTAACACACAGGCACAGAGGAAGCAGGGTGAGAGGGACGAGAGGGGCAAGAATATTAAAGATAACAAAGTCACAAAATCGTCTGTTCGTGTACTGTGGCCTAATTCTCTGAAGAAACAGCAGAGTCCAGACTCATCTCTACTGCTACTCTGTGTGTTTCCTCCAGCTGTGACAACAGTTGAACAGGAAGTGTTAAATCCCTACAACTGGCACAAAATGTCCAGAGCTTGCTCTCTGTTTCAGCTGTATTTCTCAGTGGGCACAGAACACACAAAGCATTAGAGACAAGAACAAAATAATCAGTCCGTGGACCTTGAGAGGTTTGTTGTTCTGTTCTTCAGTGAAGCATTAATGAGGACTCGAAGGAAAGGTCAGCAGTAAAGGCGATTTAATTGGAAACGCCTGTTGCATGCCTCCACCAGATGCAGCTGGTTTGAGTTGGTCTGCAGGAATACTTTACAAAAACTCACAGAACTTCATGCAGCTCTGAAGCTTTTACAATTTACATGCTTTACAGAAAACTCATACACAGCAGATCGGTTGCAGTGTGTCACTGAGGAAAGATTAAACGATTGACAAATGAATAAAGTGTTTGTCTTTGCCAGATGGGAGATTTACTTCTTGGTGAATCTGTCTTTCATTCTACACCCATCACAAAGACCGGAGCCCCCAGCCAACCTCAGATTATCTAATGCTCTCTCTGCTCCCAATCCAAGTTCCCACGATTAAATCAACTTCATCATAAATCTACAAGACAAATGTGAAGATGGAGGCTTTACTCACCATTTTGGATCTCCACCCAGAACAGTGCCAGGCAAAGCACAAACCAGAGCTTCATAGTGTTCTGACGGCCTCTGCAGGGAGGTCTGGTTCAGTCCCGGAGCTTCACTGGAACTCTGCAGGCTCCAGCTTCTTGGTTCAGATTTCCAGCTCCATCCTCCTCACAGACTGAGAGGAAGAGGGAAAATAACCCTTCTGTTTACTCTCTCTCCTCAGAGTTGAAGAGCGGAGATACGTACTATAGAGCCCTCTGCTGGAGTGTGGAGCACTGTGCCATTTAAAGGGTAACTCCACCCATTCTATGAATTAACATATGTTTACAGGTCCTGGGGAGTGCCACTGCATATGTGAAAAGAGTAGTCTTAAGACTTTTGTGGCTCCAGAGGAAGCTGCATGTAATCTGACAAACTCCAGTGATGTCACTAAGTGGCTATGTTGCATTGTGGGTAATGTAGGCACAAGGGTTTGAAAAGGAAGAAGAATGTGTGTTAAAAATGTGATATCTCTGGTTCTGCTGTATTGATTTTAATCATTTGTTTTTAAACTGTGCGTCATGAGTCCAACAGTGTCATAGGAGTACGATGTTAGACCAGTGGACTATTTCTTAAAACCTGTTTGAAACCCAAAGATGTAAGATTACAAATTACCCAAGAATTCACAAACAACAGCAAAGATTATAAAAGTCTATTATATGAAGACAGGTTGGTGCTGCAGAACCTTAAATTCTTATCTTTCCAACCCTGTTAATCACTTTCAATTCATGACTTCCAGATCTGTGTTGTGACCTGCATCAGCGTTAACAATCTAATAATGTCATAGATAATAAATCATTAGCCACATGAGACATTTTCTGCAAACCAGGTACTTCTACTTTTGACACTGTAAGTATACTGGACCAAAAATGTCTCCAGTTTCAGAGTTAAGAGCGAGAACATAACATTATTTGTAAATGGCCACATGGTGGCGCCATCTACATTAAAACTGAGCTAGTCCCGCTTTGATTCATGGTCTGACTGAAATAGTTTTATTTTTCAGCTATAACGCTAACTCACAGACCATAACAATAGAATAAATGAAACACCAAACACAGTCTTACTGGAAAATACATTTATTGTTTTTGTTTGTGCAGTTACGAGTGATACTACATCATGACATCACGGTTACTTCTAGGTACTTTATTGTGTGACCTCACTAGAAGACTACCCACTGTTAATGTAGAGGTATCGACCATACTCCTGCTGAGACGAGCTCGAATTTGTTCCACCACGTTGATTTAAACTGTTGCACTGCACTCATCAGTGCACCTGATCAAATTCATCACCAACACCTTCAGCTTCAGTACTGGACCTCTTGAACACTGTTGGACCAGACGGTGTAAAACACTGGCTTTGTGGGTGAAAGATCAGACAGAAAACTGGAGGGCACCGAGCCTTACAACTCATAGTACAAGAAGGAAAGGGTGGCCCCTAAAAGCCCAGAGGGAAGAATGTTGGTACTGAATCTTCATGAAGTTCAGAAGAAAAAGCCTCTTCAAAATGGTTTTAGGGCAACACAGACTCCTGTGGTTGAAGAAAGACACTAAACACACAAGGATAAACCTGGATGAACGCCAAGTTCATTTCAATGATGTGGCACAGACCAACCTTTTATTACGTAATACTTTCACTTGTAGTTACTTGTCAAGTGGTCCGGTTTACAGAGAATAACTCCATGAAGACAAATGAGAAAATAAAACCTGTCATTACCTGATAGAGTGGAAAAAGAAACTATTGTACAAACAATTTTTGAGAAAAGTCCTGTGTCAGATAATCTTCATATTCAGTCTGTAACAGCTCGTAGACAAACAAAAGTAAAAAAGTGACCTCAATAACTACAACAAAGAATGATATGATCTGTTACTTAACACCTACAGGAGCCTAAAACTTTCCACCAGCACATGACCTACTTTCAGGTGTCTGACATCTGACATATACAGTGAATTGAGTCGAGTCATGTCATGTTAAGTGCCTACAGAACTATCGAACATAGCGTACACATTGGTCTAAATGAGGCAGCGTCTTTATGATCTTTATACAGATATCATAACTCCACATACATGCATGTAAAACAGTTATGCACCAAATAATTCTAAAATCTATTTCAACTTCATGATCGACACATTTTTTATCCTAGCGTTGGTCCTTTTCAGCGTTGTACACAAAAAGGGCACTGAGCTCTTTTACCACAAACTAACGTTACTTTTAATACTAGTACATAACTGTTGTATCAAAATCTAGTAATATCCATCCATTCATTATTTCCAACTTTACATTCAAAAACCCACCTGTACAAATGTAAAAATGAACAGAATAGACAAACTGTGTGAAACAGAAAAGCTTTGCTGCAGTCTTGCGCTGACTGCTTCGACATCACTCTCCAGTGTGTTACCTGTCCTTTCCCATTCTGCCTCCGTGCTGTCCTACAGGATGTGCTGCCATCACAGTGACAGAGCGGCGCCCCATCATGTGGTCATCTGATAAACAATACTGACGTAGACTGAGTGTTCTTGTGTCTGAGGCACACCGTGGTGAGGCTGTGTGAACGTCAAGGCAGAGCTGCTCTGTGCATCTGCCGCCTCACAGAGTCTGTGCACAGACTGGTAAACTTTAAAACTGGCTGGTCTTTTCTTGGCAGATGTAACTCTCCTGGTCTTTTTCTCCAGCGTCCCCGCTGCTCTTGTTGTGTTTCCTGGTGCTGCTGCTGCCGTTTGAAGGACCCTGGAGAAGGCGCTGGCGCTCCTCACTGTGCCACATGCCGTAGCCAAAGTAGATCAAGAAGCCTGAAAAATGAGGGAACAGACATGAAATGCAAAAAAATCTAAAATACTGGCTAAGCAACAAAACTTGGGAAATATTTGCTCTCTTGCTGGGAATTAAATGAGAAGATTAGACCCGCTCTCATATCTGCCTGTTAAAGGTCATAATGATAACATTTGTATGTAGACAAAATAGACAAAGATGTCAACAAAAGACATTTCTTCTATATTTGTATTTTATTTAGTTAGTTTTGTTAGTACACAATATCATTTCAGTTTTTTATTAAGTCTAGTTTTTAATGTTATTTCAATTAATTAAAATGTTTTTTGTAGTTTAGTTTTATTTAACTATAACAATCAACCATACCCTGCCACCAGCACCTCCAAAGCTCACTTATTAACATGTTACATCTTCTTTGCTTAATTTGAACAAAAATCAAAGTGTGACAACATGTTGTGGGGTATCGAGGGGTTGTGTGTAGAAGCATTTCTTGGCTGGGAGCAGTGACATGTTGCCTGGGAACCTCACGCTGACAAACAAGATGCCAGGAAGTCACTGCTCTTGACAAACACAGAGCACCTCTGGACGACGCCAGGCAAGCTGTTTCCCCTTGTTTCCAGCCTTTACGCTAAGCTAAGCTAAGCTAATCATCTCCACGTTAGCTTCATACACATGAGAACGGTGCTGATGTTCTCCTCAACTCCAGACAAAAAAGGCAATAAGCACATCTACCAAAATGTCTGAAACTGTTCCATGAAATATTCAGAATGGGTTGTGGCAGTTTGTAATTTATCAGACAGGCAGTTTAAAGACACTCACCCACAGCCATCCACACAGAGAAACGTATCCATGTGTCTCCACTCAGCTGCACCATGAGGTAAATATTGACAAATACGCTCAGAATGGGCAGAAAAGGCAGAAGAGGGACCTGTGATGGCAACAAGCACAAAATCGAACCTCAATTTATTCATATTGAATCGTTCTCATTCCATAATGCAGGACTTGGCATGAAAATGTTGGACTTATTGAGCTTCCACGCACCATGAAGGAGACCTTCTTGCTCGTCTGAGGCTGCCTGCACACCATGAAGACGCAGCCGCTGAAGATGAGCAGACACATGGACAGCGATGCCAGGATCCACACCTCCATACGGAGGATGGAGCCGATGTGGTAGGTGGTCAGATAGCTGAGCACACACACTACCAGCACTGCGTTTTGAAAACACACACTTAATTCTCACATCTTACGGTAATTCATAAAAAAAAAGAGGAAAAGGTTCGAACCTGGCGTGCTTACCGAGCACACCGATGGACATGTTGACCACGCTGGAGGAATGCTCAGAGGGTGAGGCAGGAGGGTGAAGGACGGCCTGAAGGCTGGAGTTGCCACCCTTCAGCATGTTAAGATGAGACTCGGACTCTGTGAGGTCAGACTCGTCCCCCCCAGAGGACAGGTAGTCCTTCTCAGTGGTGCCTGAACGCCCCTCCAGGCTTCCATCTGGCTGGTACCTGGAAACACAGAGGCATCAAGTCTGCATGTGACTACAGGTCAACAAATGAAATGTTCTGTTTTATAGGTTTCTAAAAATGCCACCTGTGTACATCCGTTACAAACCACTTTCATTGTAATACCTTCTCTTTTACTTTATAAAACAACCAAGGCCTATAACTCCAGATTAAACCAGGGAGAAAACACTGTGTCTGTGTTAACTGCGGCTGTGGTGATGAGTCACCTTTGTGCAACCAGCCGAGGTGTACAGAAGGTCCAGAGTTAAGCAAGTGCAGAAAACTTGAGTAAACACTTTGAATCACTCAAGCAGCCACTTCACATTCAGTCAATGGGAGCATTCACAGCACTTACATCACCAGTGTGATGCAATAACATGAGGCGTGTGTTACACCGACGGGGTAATCATACCTGTGGGTTTATGGAAAGGCTATAACGGAAGCTGTTTCACAATGTTGCACAAATAAGATTTGTTTCGAGCAATATTTATAAATGTACCCACCTGAGAATCAGTACACACACAGCGACCAGCGAGTAGGCCAGCAGTGTCCCAATGGACATCATGTCAACCAGCGCTTTGAGGTCAAACAAGAACGCCATGATGGCTGTGAACGGCAAAACACACAGTTAACACAAACACTTTTTAAAATAACATTTAGACAAATATAAATAGGATCACTACTGATTAGTGGTAACATCATTTTTAGCAAAATACATGAAAACTAGGCCTGTGTATGGAAGACCTGAGGGGCAAGTTGTTGCAAGATGTTTCTCTCCTGTTTATGTCTTGAGACCCGGCGAAAAAAAGGTTTGCCAGGATAATCTTTCCTTAACTATTTATTTCATCTGTGAAAACAGGGGAAACAAACAAATTCCTGGAGGAAAACAATGTTTTCTCATGCATGAAACCAAGTGGAAAAGTATACGTTTTTCTCGGGTGAAGAAAAGAAAAAAGAAAAATCTGTTTTCACAGATGAAAAAAAAAAGTAAGGATCTGTAAGTTTATCCTGGCAAAACCTTTATTTTCACCAGGTCTCCTCAAGTCATAGACAGAGGAGAGGAAATAAGTTAGATCAGAATTAGAAAATAGATAACCAGAGAAAAAAAACAAATCCCCTCAGGTCTTCGATACCGTCATAATAAATTGAAAATATTATCGATATCATAGTTTGGTCAAATGTAATATCCAAATCAAAGAAAGCTGCTATTTGTTTGTTTTATTTTGTTATTGAAGGTCAAATATGTGACAAACAGCAGAATAATGAAGTGCTGCAGTGCTGCAGAGACGTCCTGGCCTACAAATGTGCTCCAGATATAAGAAAACATGTTTGTTTGGTGCAGACCCCAACAAATCTCACATCATCATGATTTTAATAATTCTTTCAATTGTGATGCAAAAATGGTCATTCCCACTAATCGTGAATCATATGGCGATATCTGTCAGAGTAATTGCAATAAGAGTTTTTATATCATGCAGCCATAATGACGACATTCATTGACACCCACATACAGCAGTGTAACAATAATATTCTTGCAATAATACATGGAAAAGCTGTTTTCTTCAGATGCACCATCCCACAAAAGCACATGGACACGAACAGATGCAAATTAAATTTCATGCAGACTTGTTTTCACAATAAAAAGACACAAAGGAGCTAAATGTTTCCTGGGCTGACAGCTGTAATCGTCTCCACACCGAGTGTCGTTTGATGTGAGATACACTGTGGCGTTCCCTGTCTTGTATCTCAGCACCAGACTCTGGTATGGAGCTGATCTCAGCAGCACAGTTCAAACACAGAGTGTTTTGTTTTTTTTAATCTCTGCTGGTCCCCGCAACACGTTAAAACAAATATAAAGCTCCCCTGCCCAGTTCTACCAGTTCTGGGGGCTCTGGGAGGGTGGATGTAGTGTAGCAGGTCACCCTTTAAAATTTATTGTATCAGCACCACACCAGTCCCCAAAGGCCAATTGTTTGAATTTCTTTAGAAGAAATGGAAGGTAACACTATTTGAAATTTCTTTGAATTTACCTCAAAATGAATTGAAATGCCTCCAAGGATGATTATGATTTAAAATCATCAGATTGTCCACCTCTACTTAGAGCCAAGCTAGCATTTTCCCCTTGTTTCCAGTCAATACGCTGAGTTTTACTGGGGGTTATGCGCTCGACTGTTTATTGGCCAGGAGCTGTGTCGTCCTGGAGGATGGGTCCCCGCCCAAAATAGACCCCATTAACTTTTGGTGTAGAGACAGGTCCAGGAATTCTTTCTCCCTTTCTTTAACGTTGCAGGATTGGGTGTTTTTAAACATTTTTGTAAACTTCTCAGGGAATAATGCATGTATCTTGATGAAAAATTCAGACATATCTATGTGGCTGCTAACTATGAGTGAGTATGAAAGGGAACTGTAGGGCCTTGGCGGAGGTATGCGCTCTACTGAGCGCCATTCAGGATTAGAAATGTGGCTAAAAGCCTGATGGACTAAAGCAGTGAACACATAATTCTTAAAATTAAAACAATGTCCATGAACTTATCAGCCTTAATGATGTGTGTAATGTTTTCTTACATGCTTTTGGAAACACCATCACCAACTTTAACATGCAGTCATCACCAAGCACCACCAATGTGCACAGATTAAAAACCCCAAACAAGTCCACGATACAACCCCATGACAGTTGAGTCCTTGTTTCGGGATCTTACCAGCAACGGTACCTGCCGCCATGGTGGCAGCCACGGGCGACTGGCGCTTACTCACTTTGGACATAAATTTGAACAGAATACCGTCTCGTGCCATGGCAAAGAGAATGCGCGGCAGAGGGAACATGGAGCCCAACAGGCTAGGGAGAAGAGGGGTCATGGTTAAGTTCAGGGCACCCTGGGAAAGAAAACATGACACCAGCACAACTGTGAAAGAACACGGTGTGTATAGAAGTGCGTCTTTCACAGTTGATTAGTGGAGAAAGATTAGCGGAAGTGATCTCACTGGACTCTCTCCGGCTCTCACCTGCTACTACACCGGAGGTCATAGTGGCAATAAGTGGGGTCTTCGTCTTAGGATTGATTCGGGCTAAGACTTTGAAAAGCACCCCATCCTCTGCCATAGCATAGATTACACGAGGCATAGGGAAAATGGAGCCCAGCAGACTGCATGAGACAGCAGAGACATGCAAGACCAACACGTTAGTCAAGAGCTCCAAACACACACACGCACACACACACACACGCACGCACGCACGCACGCACGCACACACACACACACACACACACACACACACACACACACACAATCACATCAACAAAGCTTCAGAGCATGATTACAGTCAAAAGACCATATCAACATGGCAGCCATTTTCCTCTGTCGTCACTCAGGGTGGGAAGCTCGAATGTTGGGATAATGTAATGCTGCTGTGTTCCAGGTTTCATGTCATATAAATGTAGGGAATCTGACATTTTGTCATTAATTTACCACTTTCCAGTTGATCAGCAACTGAAAAGATGATGGACAGTGAAAATCTGGAGGGACATCGGGTCATATTTCAAGGTAAAACAACATATTTAATAACCTGTACCTAGTTAGTGTTAGTTAACGGCTGTTAGCATGTTGAATGTTAGCATTCAACAGCTTCCTAGCATTCCTAACATTACGATAACAATTTGTTAGATCCTACGTTTATACGACTTGAAACCTGGAACACAGTAGCATAACATTATCCAAGCATTTAAGCTTCCCACCTTGAGCATGATGTCAGAGGGAAAATGGCCACCGTGTGAATATGGTCTATGAGTGTCTTTCTTTCCTGTTGGCACGCTATCCCATGTCATCATTTTCTTTTAATCATTTCTATTAACTTAAATGGACAGGATACAGTTGTGCAATAGATTGTATTGGAGTTGGATATAAAGGGTTTTTAGAGGCCCTTGAGAAATTACATTTCCCAGGAGTGTAAACATTTAGTCCAAACATATAAAAGCACCAAAATGTGTGTTAAAGGGCTTCAACATCTGGCAGAAATAAGACCATATTCACATGGCGGTCATTTTCCTCTGACATCACACTCAGGGTGGGAAGCTCAAATGTCGTACTGCTGTGTTCAAGGTTTCATGTCATATAAATGTACGGAAACTGACAGATCGTCATCATTTTACCACTTCTGATGGATTAGCAACTGAAAGGATGATGGATTGTGAAAATCTGACATGTCTGGATGAATAAAACATGTTGTTTTACCTTCCATCCTTTATCATCTGGATTTTCACCATCCACTACTTTTCAGTTGCTGATCAGAGGGGAAGTGGTGAAATGATAATGATTTTTCAGATTTCTTACATTTATAAGACCACAGCAGCATAACATTTTTTTTGCTTCCCACCCTGAGCGTGATGTCAGAGGTCAATGGCCGCCAGGTGAATATGGTCTATTGCTGGCAAAGGGTGGACTCCAAATTAACAGTCTCAACATGAATTGCAGGCGCTGACTTATCAAAAACGTAACTGGTTCAAGTCAAAATTGATAATATGCACATGAATTCAGATCATGGGGTAAGTTAGTTGGTGACTACTGAAGGAGGCACTGGTAAAGCAAACCTCCAGGGAAGAAAGACAGAATTAAGTCACACCAATATATTGTTTTGAGACAAACTTGCCCACCTTATAAATCCTTATTAATAGATTATAACAAAGAATTGCAGGTGTCTGAAAGCAGAGAGGAATAAGCACCCACTTTGCCCCATTAAGCAACAGGAATCAATCCAATAACAAGACACAGATAGAGATATGGTCATCATTTTTGACCAGATCTCATTCACCATTATCACCCATTTACAGAATGCATCGATGCAATGTATCACAAATTAAAGTCATATTATAAATTCAGCTGACTCAGATACAGTAAATCCAAAATGCTCTCATCTACCAGAAATATTGATATTTTGTGCTCAACTTATTTTAAGAAAGCAAATCCAGTGGTTACCTGGTGGAGAGGGCACACAGTGAACCTGCAGCGACCACATATTTAGCAGGGCCCCAGCCCACATATTCAAAGGCCATGGGCAGAGGGCTCTTCTCATCCAGCAGGTAGTAGGGCATCATCAGCGTGAGTGCAGCTGACACGCCAAAATACGCCAGGAAACACACGGTCAGTGACACCACGATGCCGATGGGAATGGCCCTCTGAGGGTTCTTCACCTCCTCACCTGTCACACACAGACACACAATATCTTAACAACCTGCTTTGATGGATTTAAATCACAACCTATCTGGTGCTCACCTGTAGTTGCAATGCAGTCGAATCCAACAAAAGCATAAAAGCAGGTGGCGGCTCCAGCTAAAGTCCCACTGAAGCCGTACGGCATAAATCCTCCAGCTCCGTAATCACTGCTCACGTTGGCCGTCGCTGACAAGTTCCTGAAACATAGAGACTGTCATTTCATTGGCCACTGCTGCCAGTACTAGTACTACGTTAGCGAGTCACACATAGAAAAGAAATAACAGCTAACAAATGAATAAATCACCTTGTAATGATGGTGACATTTACAAGGGATTCTTCTGATATCTTCCAGTTCTCTGTATCTCCTTTTACGAAGCCAGAGATGATGACGAACAAGAGCACGAGCACGTTGATTGAAGTGAAGACCTTATTGACCCAGGCTGACTCCTTCACACCAAACGACAGGAGTCCTGGAAAGGCAATGGGATCAGTACAGTATTGTGAGGTTTGTTCTAGTTTAAAAGGTGCAACATGTAAGAATTTTAGTGAAAGCATGGTCACCATCTTAGTTTAGCATGTTAGCATGCTAACACTTTCTACAAACTGTATATAAACAGGCAGCGTGAATATTTGTTTATTAACCAAATATTGGACAAATTATATTATTGACCTTATGATGGGGCTAGATAAAGTCCAGGACAAGGACCACTGAAGTTTTTACTTATATTATTGCATTTTATTCTGAGGGTACATGAATACATGAACTTCAGCAAGTTAGAGTGCTGAAAATCTGTATCTAATAATCAAATCCATGACAGAATTTGTTAAAGATATAATACGTAACATTCCCAAATTAAAATGTCTCAAACTTTTTATATATGCAATATATATATATACAGTATATGTATATATATATATGTAAATGTATATAGACACGTACAGTATATATAAATATATAATTTAGTTATCCATTATTCCCATGTTTTTGTTTCATTTGGTCGGCCTGTTGCTATAAATTCTAAAAACATTAAACTTTAACACAGTACCTGTTTGTGAGTTACGTCTGCTAGATTTTCATTGGCAGTGTTGGTTGTTTAACAATGACAACAGCTCCCATGATCCCACTCGCCTTCTCACCTTTTGTTTTCATGGTTTTGATTTTGAGACCTCTAGCAGCAGAAAATATGTACTGTGTGTTTAAAAGGATAAATGTCTAAAAACTCTACAGAAAATAATTGGTGGTGTTTCAGACCGCAGTAAAAAAAAAAAGGAATAGTTGCAAATCTTATTTTTCTTTTAGTATTCCCAAATACAGGACTTTCTGTTTTGATGGATAGGTATTGCATAAGTTCTACATCTGTGATTCTTAAAAACAACCAAACACTATTGGATTGTTTCTGGGTCACACTGACCTAATGTAATCATCGTACTGGCAGCCCATTAGATCCAACACATGATACAGTTTTCAGAGTCAACCCGGAGGTCATGAAGGTGAAACCTAACCAAAACATGCCCAGTTTAAATCCTGACCACGGGACATGAATACAGAGTTCTCTCCAGGTCACCAACAGCTACTGCAGTTATTAAACCCTCAGCTGCTACAGTGGAGCTTCTCAGTGGACTGAGGTTGTGAAGAAACTTGTAATGGGCAGTGCGCAGCTGTGATTGCTCGACTGTGGGAAAGAGAAGCAGGCTGGTGCTGGAAACTAACAGGATGATTGGGTAGATTTTTAAAATGAAGTGGACTCACACTGCCTCCTAAACCCTTATCATTACCCAATGTCCTGCCATCTCTTTATTGGATTATGCCAGCTGTGTCTCATGAAAGTTGGTAGTATGTACTTGGATTTTATGATTTTCAGCTTTTTTTTTGGCTCCCTTACCAGAAAGCAGCAGTATCAGGCAGACGGCAAAGAAGTCAGGATACTGAGCCAAACCAGGAGAGTTCATGCTGAAGTAGGTTTTACAGAATATCTCTATGTGTCCTCCTATCATCTCATCAAATGTGCCACTCCAAGCCCTGGCAACTGAGGAGGTACCTGTGAGGAAGCAATAAACAGCATGAATATCAGCATGTTCTTTACATAAAATGTGCTTCAAAGATTGTCCACAGCTCACCAATCACATAGGAGAGGATGAGGTTCCAACCAGTGATGAAGGCCCAGATCTCTCCTACAGTCACGTAGCTGTAAAGGTAAGCAGAGCCGGTCTTGGGCACGCGTGCACCAAATTCAGCATAACACAGGCCGGCCATGACCGAGGCCAGGGCAGCAATTAGGAAGGAGATGACAATGCTGGGGCCTGAGTCACCCTTGGCCACCTCGCCAGCCAAAACGTAGACGCCTGCTCCCAGAGTGCTGCCCACCCCGAGGGCGATGAGGTCGACGGTTCCCAGGCAGCGGCACAGCTTTGAGTCCTCCAGGCTGCTCAGGTCGACCACCTTCCTGCGCACCAAGGAGCGGCCGAATGACAGAACGTGCTCCAGCATGTCGACACCTGCTGACAGAAGGAAAGAGGGAAGAAAAGGGTGAAAAATACCTCTGCAGCTTTGGGTCTGGTCTACTTTACTGTGTGTTAAGCAACTGACCTTTTACTTCGAGCCAGGTCTTAAACTTAAACAAATACTTGAACTGGATTATTTGATTTAATATGCTAAATATGTACAGAAGATGTAAAGGTGTGTGTAGCACAAGGGTGTCAAGGTAGTTTCAGCAGACCTCAGGTATTCAAGAAGCTTGTCTTCAGGTGGGGAGCATATGAACTAAAAGCTGCTTTACCTTACTTGGTTTTGATCCTGGAAACACTTTGTAAACCTGTTCCAGATGACCTGAGGGTTCTGGATGGTACATGCATTTATATCCCAACTACAATCCTGTCTATTGTGGGCCTTAAACTTTGGTATAGGCTTGGGCCAATATAAGATATTATCGAATATTGGGATATTTGCCATCATATGCAATATTTTTCACAATATTGAACAGCTGTTACGGCATCTTCAGGCTTTTAGTTTGAAAAGAAAATGCGCGAGGAGTGGCAGCTTTGGGAGATTAATAAAGGTTACTTTAACACACAGACATGAAGGTCTTAGTTTCAAAGAATGCCAACTCGCCTATTTGGCAATATTTAAGGTTTAATGAGGCTAGATGTCGTCATTGCCGTAAGCAGTTGTTAATTTAACAGGGCAACACCAAAAATTTGCAGTCTCATCTCAGCATCCCTCACCCAGCGCTGTACCCTTGGCTGGACTCACCGAGTGAACAAGTGATGATAATATCGTCTGTCGCCATACTTAGGTGGAACAATATGATTTTGGATATCACCCAAGCCTACTTTGGTACATTCCATACTTAAATTATTTTGGCCCGTCCTGTCTCCTATTCACAACTACATTTTCTGTTCACCTTCCCCTGTGTGCATTCAGGTACTTTTCAACTATATCTCAATTATGAATTATTGCCCGCAGCTACATTGACTTAAGCAGTGGGCACTCTCTGCTGATCACAAGGTTGGCAATAGTCAATACCTGTTACCAGTGTTTCCAGGGTCAGGTCACACTTAATAAAACATATTCAGCGATTATAAGAAACTGTAGTCGTGTGGTGACAGTGTTGTGTGGACTTGTGGTAGGAGATGTCATAATATTTCGTAATCTGCTGAAAGGAAGAGGCCTGAGAAAAGACCCTTGAGGAACTCCATGTGATTCTTGTTCACGCAGATTGACAATCACCCATTGACACAAAGTAGCCCCTGTGTTGACCCTATGATTTGACCCTTACAGGGTCCCACCCAATTTTCTAGTCTGTTGATCAGAACTTTAAGGTCAACTGTGTGGAATGCAACATTAAAATCCACTACACCAAAAGCACTTTTTTTATGTATCTCTGTTGAGACAAATGTCATTAAAGACTTTGATAAGTGCAGTATCTGTGCTGTGGTGTGGTCGAAATCCAGACTAAAAGGGATTAAAGACATTGTTTAGCCCCAGGAAAGCATTAAGTTGCTAAAAAACAACCTTTTCAACAATCTTTCCTAAATAAGGTAAGTTTGATATTGGCACGTAGTTGTTAGTTACGGAGGAAACCAGATCAGACTTTTTCCAAAGAGGCTTAATAACTGCAGTCCTTGAAAAACACCTGACTGAGGAGAACTAACTTTCTTAAGGTGCAGACAGAGAGAAAGAAGGAATCCCAGCGTAAGAGAGGGAAAAAAATCTGCATTCAACATAAGGTTGACTTATGTAACCAGGTCAGGTCTATAAACACATAGATGATTTAACTCCACCTGAGCTGCATTTTCAGCAGCTCTTGCAGCTTGTTCTCTAAAAGAATGCTGAAAAGCCAGTCGCAAACCCAGTAAGGATGAACAAAGGTTGCGTAAAGACTGTTAAGCGGAGATTTTAACCTAACAAACTACAACATGCATTTTGAGGAATGTTGCCAAGAGTGATATAGCCTGCTGAAGTTCTTACAGTAGCGTCCCATTAAAATCTATTGTTTGGGGTTATGGTGCAGATCTAAGTACTCAAAGAGCTGCATTCATGAAGGGGACCATGAATGCAGCACTATAACACAATAAAGACATTCCAGTGTCTTTCTTTACTAATTACTTTTAAAAAGTGCTGTCTTCTTTGTTTTCATTGTCTCGTCTCTAAAAATGTCTCTTTTCATTAGTAAGACTGCTGGGGTCCCTGCCTGAAACATTTGCATGAATACAATATGATAAAAGATGAATGAAATATGTCTGCTCTCCATATAGTTTCTGGCTTGCTTTTGAAGTTGAGGCTTTTTCTTTGCTTATCTTGACTGTAAATTAACACTGACAACCGTCCAAATATGCATTGATTTCCATTTAAGTGGGGTTTTTTTAAGACCAAGAGAAATTAGTTTTGGATGTGACAGCTCATTTACATTACAATGTGGGCTGTTTCATAGTGTCTCCAAGAATACAGTGGATGGAAAGTGAAGATAGTAGCGAGTAAAATCAGATTTTGACAAGTAAAAAAAGAATGTTTTAGAAATTGCCGATAGAAACTGCAGCAATTTGTATGCAGATGTTAATATGCATAACTATTTCATACATGAAATACATGTGTACTTTACATTGTTCAGTGACAGCAACATGTAGGTCATATCCTAAACTGAACCTGTTGGATCTCTGCAAAAACTCACAGCTACAGTAAAATGTTCACTCTTAAAGCATTAGGGAAATGTATGCACAAACCCCTTAGGTAACATATTCTGTCTATTTCATTAGAGACAGGCACCTACCTGTTAGTATGACACTGTGTGGATATGACAGGTCTGAGATCAGACACAGAAAAGAAAAGGCTGTTGGAAGTGTCTGTGCTTTTCTTCCAGCTGGTTTCTGCAGGGAGCCACAGCAGATCAGCTGCACTTGTAGCACAGGTAAAAGTCAAATAACATCCAGTGATCCCATGAACTGCTGCCTTGAAACGCTCCTTCAGCACTGTGCTCAACACTAACTCGTATGCTGGCATGTACACTGTGTGCACTGTGCAGAGCAGTGCTTTTACGCCTCCCCTCTGTCCCCAGTGTTTCTTCATAGGATCTGCCCTCGCCTAGCCCCTCTGCTTAGCCTCCAGTCCTGCCGCAGCCTGGGGAGTGACGTCCCTCCAGCAGGGATGCAAGAGGGGAGGAGGGAACCGGGGAATTAGGGTGAGGGTGGGAGTGGGGAGGGTGGTGTTTCACCTCCATTCTTGAGGTTTGGTGGAGTTCAACTCTGTGGAGACAGCATTGCACAATCAACTCTCATGCTGGGATCACACAGCAGGACAGAGAAGAGAAGAGAAAAGAAAGGATCTTGGTGGCAGATTTAGTGATTTCTAATGCACACTCAGGTCAAATAGATCCCAGCTGCCCAGATGCCTACTGACTACTGATAAATGGTTAGGCAACTGACATTGACAAACATTGAGGCAGACACTTGTGTTTACCCAGCGTAGCCCACAGGAGTGCTGCTAAAAGCATGGATGCTGATTGGTCAATGAAGGGTGGACGAGTTACAGTACTGGGGGCTTAGGTCCTCCTAATGGAAGACAGGTATTGCTCAATGTTGCCTGAGCAATTGGACCCATGAACATTACAAAATCAATAGCACAGGTCACTGCGGTACACCACCATAAGCCTGGCATCTCCACAGCAACTTCAAGTTTGAGCTCTTGGAGGAAGAAAGTAAAATTTTTTCATCAAACACTACCTACGAATTACAATTAAGGTCGCGTTGTCAGTGGATGGAATTTGTGCCAAGACCAGCTCAAACCAGCTTGAGACCTCAGTGGGAAGGTGGCAGCTGCTGGCTGCAAGAAACACCGTCCAACCCACAGACCAGAGACTCCGTGGCATGACAACAGCCAGCTCTCTCTCAGTTTGTCCACCCAGCCAAGCAGCCAAGTATTATGGCCCATCGCCCACCAAACCCTGGCTGAAGGGCCTGATTATCTGACCTGCATGCTGATGAGAAAAGCCAATGCTTTACTTAGTGGTGGACAGGCAGGAGACAGTACTGTTCTAGCTGGCTGTTTGTCTTAAACACACACTCACATGCACACACGCACACACGCACACACACACACACACACACACACACACACACACACGCACACACACACACACACACACACACACACACACACACACACAGTCATTTAGCTACACAATGGACCTGAATACATTCTGATTTAATGCAAATACAGCTTAAAGACTGCAGTGACTTGATAATATGGCTCCTGTCAAATAACTGAAGAGCATTAGACTGAGAAACATTTGAAGAATTTGTTTGAGCATCTTTGAGCATTTGTGATTTAACAAAGTGTTGTAGTGCAATGAGGAACAAAATCGGGCTACATCTGAGGACTACTGTCATTATTGAGTCATCTGTCGATTATTTTTTATTAATGCAATTAATTGACTTGGTCCATAGATTGTTTGTCACAATTTCTTAGAGCCCAAAAAGTCTTTTTCTTTTGTCCAACCAACAGTCCAAAATCTAAAGACTCTCCCATTTACTATCATAAATGACAAAGAAAAACAGCAAATCCTCACATTTAAGAAGCTGGAACCTGCAAATGTTTTACATTTTTGCTTAAAATGGTTTTGGGGTTTTTGCCTTTCCATTATTGTGCTATGTAGTATTTTGTATTGAGGACCACAAGTGACACGGAAATAGAAATAAAGCATTTCACTAATTGTACAATAAAAATAGGCATTAATAAATTACTTCACAAATTAATTTATTAACCTACTAATAAATAGACCAAATTACAAAGATATTCATTATTTGATATTTTAATCGGCTAAAAAAAAGAGAAATTCTAAATAGAATTTACAAATGAAATATTAATCCATCAATAAATAGTTCAAATTAAAAAGGGATTTACAAAAACATTTAACAGGGTTAGGGTTAGTTAATTAATGCCCATTTTTATTGTACAATTAGTTTAATGCTTTATTACTATTTCCATGACACTGGTGGTCCTCCATATATTTGTGCATGTAAAAGGTCTGCAAAGAGAAAAAGCCCAAAGTCCACGCCAAAGGGAGTTACCCCTTACCACACACACACACACACACACACACACACACACTGAAAACACCGCTCCTGCATTGCCTGAAACGCCTGGTTCGAAGTCGAGCCTTTACTTCCCTAACTTATGTGCGTCACTATGTAACAGGCACCATATAAAAATATATATTTATATATCATGGAAGATATACGGCTGTACCGCAGCCATGGTTAGCTGTAGCAGCGTTATTTTGGATCACACTACCTTGCTCTGCATGACCCGCCCTACTCTGCCTCTGAATGGCTACATCCTGCCCCTTAAGCAATGTGCATGTGCAACTCTCATCACAGATTGAACAGAGGCAGGATGTCTCACTCCGTAGCTAAAACGCGAGTGTTAAGACAGTGTATAAAGGGGTGCTGCAGCAATGCACCATATGAGAAAAATAATGTGTTTTTTGAAAATTAAAGTATGTAAACCTATTCTACTGAGACCTCCAAATAAAAGTATGAACTTGAAAATTAGCATAATATGACCTCTTTAAAAATGGCTTAACAATTCACAGATTGTTGCAGCAAAATGCAGGGGATCAGTTAAACTGGTGAATCAAATAATCCGATTCTTAAACTAACATAGCTTGAAAAATTAATTAACAAACATATTATCATGTAACAGTATTTGTTGCTGGATATTTACTGTCATATGAATTACCCTATGTCTGCTTTAATATGCTTTTTGTAGCACTTGAAAATGTGAATATATTAAGAGAGTTGAGGATTACACATCAGTTGGAATAATCTCATCATGTCCTCCTGAACCACAAACATACTTGCTATTGGAACAAGCCATGAGTTTTTTCACATGCAGGCAGTCACTGTAACCATGGTAAGGATGGAAAGGAGTCACTGGCTCGCCATGTCTCACTGTTGACATGCGCTAATTCTGTGAAGCCAATTGAATGCATTTGCCCTCCAATGGCTGAGTGACCTAGCTTCGAAAATGTGGGTATGGTCAACAGATAGAGTGGTGTTTGCCTTGTGGACAGCGGGACTGCTCGCTCCAGTTAACACTGGTGTCACCAGGAAACGTTTGAGTGAACAATTACTGATAAGGCAGACAACAGCTCTGAGTAAAATCAAGACAGCTAGAGACCACCAGATCAAAAACAGCAGTCTTTGGGCCAGGAGGGTAAAAAAACTAGTTTATGTGGATCTACTAAAGTCAAATAAAAGACAGGGCAATTGATCAGTTGGGGTAATGGACAACAAGGACGTCCAATCTCCTTTGTGAAGTCTTAAGAAAAAAAAGGCTAAATACATATCAAAGTTTCATTCAAATAAAGACTAAATGCCCCGATCCCATGTTAAGACCAGATTCAGGCCAGTCGCAAGAATAAAATGTTACTACTTCTAATACGTTTCATATCAAGTTCTGATTAAATGTATATGAGCTGGCTTTCAAGTCATAAGGAGGAGGAGGGGATGATGGGAAAAGTGACAACTAGGCGAGATGGCCGCCGACCGAGACACCACTGTTGGAGACGGTGCTTCAATATTTGTACAGTCAAACCACTGGATATTTTTAGCGAGATGTCGGTACAACTTCCAGCCATGTTTTTGTGCCTAAACTTGACCAGACCATAAGCACCGAGTTGCCACATCAGGAAAATTAAACCTGAACCTAAAGAAACATAACTTTGCAACATAAAGAAATGTAAAGTTTCAACATAACTGTAGTTTGCACAAGCTTTGCCAACATTTATGGTGATTCTGGCGATTGAGTTGGCTGGATAAGATATATACATCTTCCACGCAGTTCACTGGAAAAAGTAGGTTAACTATGTGCTTAGGAGGCCAGTATTAACCATGGTTTAGATGTTAAATTTGATGTAATGGCCCAAAGCCCCTTCATATTACATTTTAAGAACAGTCTGGGGACTGAGGCCTGAAGACATTACCTTTCTTAGTTTGACTTAATACTCTTTTTATTAAGTAGGAGGATGAAGTATTATCTATGGAAGCATTCATCCTGCTGAAGACTCCCTCTGCCTGCTCTGCTCAAAGTGATTTCCTGTCTCTAACTAGGTCAATGTACAAACCTTGTAGAGTAGCACTCACAGGTTTGTGTTGTAGGTGACACTGGCCACAGGTTTGGACGCGGGTCAGGTACAATGTGACACTAGTATACGGTATATTCAATCTCTTCTTTCAACACATTTGGCAACAGTAACAGATTCCTTTAAATAAGATCTGTGATGTCCAAGAATCTTTTGGCTTGCAAGTTAATTGTGACCTCAAACTGACTTTACTCCAAGTCCCTCGGGATACACTGACGTCCAAAAATGAATTCCACACTAAGGATAAATGTGGTTTCACATAAAATTGGCTGACATGCATTGGGGATTTAACAAGTTTACAACCACAAATAATACTTGGTTTTAAAATCTTCCCTCTGCAGTGTCATGAACCTCTCATCTTTTTTTGACTCTTTATATGAGGCAGTTACTTCTTGACATCACTTACATGTCCCTGCGATATAACAGACATCACACATGAACAAATTGAATTAGTATATGCACATGATATGATTGCTCATCTAAACAGTGGCGAGTTATCTGATCCGTGTGATGTTACCAGAACTGAATTGGACAATCAAGGTTTTTTTGGTTCCTCATGCATGAACGCAGGGCAGCCGGAGAGGGCGTGCAGCAGGGCTGCCAGGCGTCAGTAAGTCAATCACTTCTGCTTAGTTTAACTAACCACTTTTATTGTTTTTTTCTGTCTACTGCCTTGCAACAGATGGCTGCTCTGCTCACTGATGTGCAAAATACTGAAACACTGCTGAATATAAAAATACATTTGGTTATAACCTCCTGAAACTATGTCAGAAGAACTAGGTAAACGGGAACAGTTCAGTGTGGTTGTCCAGATAAATGTTATAAATGCTGTTTAAATCTTACGGGATCTATCTGTGTTTGCACTTCACAAAATAGCTTCACGCTCTGTTTAACAGTGCAACAATCCCTTAAGCAAACTCTGCATATTTTATGCTCAGTGACATAAGTGAAACACTATAAATTCTGCCTTTAAACTGTCTGCTTGCACACTTTGTGACACATCCCTTGATATCTGGGCTGGCTCCACAAATTGTTGAAGTTGGTATGCTACATGCTATCTCAAAATTAATCCTTTCAATTTTTTTATTTTTGTTTGATTCTGAGCAGTAAAATGTAATTGTAACTAATATTCTTCCTCAAACAAATTTTTGACTGCAGTGAAAAGACCAGGCCAGAGCTGATAAACAGCTTTAAAGGGTTACTCCACCAATTTTGCACATTAAAGTATGTTTAAGGGTCTTGGGGTGTACAGTACTACTGCATATGTCAGGAGTAGTATAAAGTCTTTAGTGGCTCCAGAGGAAGCTGCATGCAATCTGATGAATTGCCTCCAGTGATGTCACTCAGTGGCTAAGATATGTTGTAGGTAATGTAGTCGGCATGTTTTGAAAAACAACCCACTGTTTTACCATTTCACTCCTATGACACTGTTGGACAGTTAAACAAAACAAATGATCCCAATTGATACAGCAGAACCAGAGATATCACCTTTTTTATTCCACACATTCTTCATCCTTTTCAAAAACTGCCGCCTACATTACACACAATCAAACTTAGCCACTGAGTGACATCACTGGAGGCAGCTTCTTCTGGAGCCACAAAAGGCTTTACACTACTTTTTTCACATATAGGACTCCCCAAGTTACCTTTGGTAGAGTTTCCCTTTAACTTTGTCTTGGTCAGTTGAGCTTTTTTGTGTTTTCACTGATTAGATCTCTTCTCCCGTGTCTTTAAAACTCCTGTTAACCTTTTGATATGCATTTTAATGTAGAAATTTCACCTTAATCGTTTTAATCAGAACATTTTTATTATGTGACCTCACTCAATTCCCAGTAAAGGTTCACCCAGCACGACCCTCAGCAGGAGTAATCAGCCAGAATAAATGAAAACATCTGTGTCCCTGTGCAGGGTCTTTAAAACAGGCTGTGTCTAGTTTGTGTATCTAGTTTTTTTGTTGTTTGTTGTTTGCTTGCCGTACATAACTGTCTCTTGGATGACAGTCATCGTCAGAAAAGCCCAATTCCCCGACATTGACACAAACGACATCACAGCAGTATGGCGGCGTGCAAAATGAACAATTACTTTTCACCTCTTCATCAGTTTTTACTTCATATGGTTTTTTGTTTGTGAAATGTGCAGTAAAAACAAGTTGTAGTCATTTTCACTTTCGTTCAGATGATCTGTGCTCAGCAGAAGTCTTAGAGAGTGTTGGGAGCCTCCTGAGGAGCACTCCATTAACCATCATATCTAGTGAGTTATTTCAGTGAAGATTTTAGATGACTTGAGGTAAATAAATGTCTTGAATTTCTTTACTTTTGACTTTTCTTTACTTTTTACTCACAAGGGTTCAGTGAGCAGCAGCATGAGATGCCCTGTAACATTTCATACAGGCCACGTCTGTACCGCGGCGGGCTTTAGGACCCGGCGGAGCATCTCCTGTGAAGACGCCAAGAGCAATGTTATGGTCGGGTTTACCTGCTCGCGACTAACGATAACCATTTAAGCTAACCTACAGCACATTGTGATTTATCGATCACATGTCGGGCTGCTGGTAGCTGTATCGTGTCAGGTTCAGTACCCACAGGAAGCTGCGGCTCGTCTCTCAGCTGCTGATGGAGCACATCCGACTACCAAAGGTAACCGCGGCTCTGATTGATTGATTCAGCCACAGTTTCCGCACTGAGCCTCCTGTCTCACCTCAGCACGAGCCGCCATGAACTGTACTTTAAATACGAACCATTAAACAAACATACTGGGTTAATAAAAGGGCGTGTGCCGTGTCGGCCACGTAGGCAGCCGGGGCTGCTATCAGACAGTGTGTGTTTGTGTGTCAGTGCAGCTAACACCTGAGCACAGCTGCTGCGTGAGGAGCTGGACACGAGCTGAGGATGAGGCTGTTTAATGTTCTTCCTCTTCCAGGTGGAGAGCGTCAGGCTGCTCGACAGAGTGTCCCCCAGAAGAAGCAGGGTGGGCACCCTCTACCTGACGGCCACACACACCATCTTCGTGGAGAACGAGGCTGGAGTGCGCAATGAAACATGGGTAATCATCAGAGACATCAGTCAGGCCCAAGATCAAAGTACAGGAAATGTTTAGGAAAGAGTCTTCTTTAAAGGATAAGTTCAACCAAACATGAATATTCACTCATTACCTGCTCACCCTCATGTTGATGGAAAGCCAGATTAAGTTTAACATTTCCAGAAATGCTTCACAAGAAAAACAGAGTTGCAGCATTCTCCTAAACAACTGAAGTAGATGGGGACTTGTTTAAAAAGGTGAGAAAACAACTGTTAAAACTCACAAAATTGCTCCATACAGCTCGTCCACTGTCCAATCCAAGTCTCTGGAAGCCCCGAGATCCTACATTTATTTGAATAGACACCATTTACACCATTAATACAGCTGAGTTTTCACTGTGGCTGCCAAGCTAATAAGCATTAGCGCACACCCTGTCTGAACTGGGTGCACAAGCTATACTGAGGGTATAAATGATGTCTTTTCAAGGATTATGCTCGATGAGTTTATTGTTCTGTTGTCCCCATCTACTTCAGCTGTTAAGAAGAATGCTGCAACACTGTTTTGCTGTAAGGCAAGAAATGTTTTGCAGACTACAAAACGGGGGTGAATAGATAATGCAGAATTTTCATTTTTGGGTCAATTTAACCTTTAAATACAGTGCAAGGTACACTGTGGTACAGATGTAGTAGACAATACATTCATTAGTCACTGTGTGCATCCAGGCGTCATGCTGTACAAAATATTTGCAATATAAGTTATAAAATAAAATGTCTGCATTTGACTTTAATCTTTCATACCAGGTGCTTCACAGTTTGGTGTGCAGTATGGAGAAACAAGCCGCCTCAGCCTCAGGATGTCCTCTCATCATTCACTGCAAGAACTTCCAGGTTCTTCATTTCGTCATACCTCGAGAGCGAGAGTGTCATGATGTTCACCTGTCCCTGCAGCGTCTGTCCCAGCCAGGTAACCTGTGTTGTCATGGCAACAGAGGATCAGTGTGGTGTATGATATATGAGATTTGCGAGATTGGAGGTTTTGTGGATCACCCTTTTATCCATCGCCACTACTGTGCCCTGCAGAGACTTACGAGGAGCTGTACTGCTTCTCCTATAAACCTAACGTTGATGATGAGGAGAGACGACAGGAATGGGACTTCTTGGACCTCAAGGCTGATTACAGCAGAATGGGACTCCCAAACTCCCTGTGGAAACTCTCCACCGTCAACCAACACTACAAGGTCAGTGAGCCGACATCAATGACCAGTTGTACTGTTTTAACCTAATATGGACATGGCAGTAGCTTACTGTTGTAATGTTATTTTCCAAAGGTGAGTGACACCTACCCCGCTGACCTGTTTGTACCCGAGTCCGCCACACCTCCGGTCATAGTGGGGAGCTCCAAGTTCAGAAGCCGAGGCAGATTTCCCACTCTGTCGTACTACTCCAAAGAAAATCATGTAAGTTGACATAAGCATATATTTTCTCTTTGTTTTCCAAGTGTTCATATGATAACTCTGAAAGAACCGATCACTGAGACTCTGACGAGAAGAGAAATGAAGCTGAAATCAGAATTAAGTGAGTCGGTGTCAGAGATTCACTGAGACTCGATCAAAAATGATACTAAATGGAAAGAGAACCTCAGATAAGACTCAGATTATTAGCCCTGCAAGCTAAACAGGCACATGAAGGTCCCATGAGGAGATGTCCATTCTGTGCTGAAATCAAAGCATGAATCATTCCCATTTTCTAAATCTGAATGAGAAATAACATTCGTGATCCGTTCTATTAATCCTCGACTGGACAGTTGGGAGTGCTTTATGCGTGCAAGGTCAACTTCCCAGGGTTGAGGGTCCAGTGTGTGGAGCTCTGATCGTACAAAGGGGCTCCACTCGGGTTCATGAGTCAGAAGGGAGAGTCACACAAAGGTCTCAGGCCTGATCCCTCGTGGCTACTAAATGCACAAATAAGATATTGTGTGGTTGATTAATTGAAAATGAACATGCAAGGAAAGAAAAAGTACTGTGAATTTGTATTCACCCTGATTCTCACATATCACATTTTGCTTTGTTCTTAACATCATCCAAAGTGATAATTCACCTGAAATCGACTGTAAAGACAAGTAAACATTCCTGTATGAAGCCTGAGTGCCTCTTGCCTCCTCCCAGGCTGCCATCTGCCGCAGCAGCCAGCCCCTGTCAGGTTTCAGCGCCCGCTGCCTGGAGGATGAACAGATGCTGGAGGCCATCTTGAGGTCCAATCCCCGCAGCGACTTCATGTATGTGGTGGACACCAGGCCTAAGGTGAGCCCTGAGGACATACAACTCTTACAGTACTATGTTGTATGTTCAGGTGGGCTTTATTTTCCATGGTGGGTTTTGGCAGCTGGATGTGCTCACAACAAAGGCCTTGAAAACATCCTGACCATGTGCTTGTTGAACAATCATCAATATCATGTGACAGCCGTTTATATTTTTTTTGCTCTTTAAGAAGTATGTTCTGATGATTAAGCGCATTTCTTTGTAGCTGAATGCAATCGCAAACCGAGCTGCCGGAAAAGGCTATGAGAATGAAGACAACTACTCCAACATTAAATTCCAGTTCATCGGCATCGAAAACATCCACGTTATGAGAAACAGCCAACAGAAAATGCTTGAAGGTAATTATCACGTCTGCCTCAAATGATTTCTCACGCTGATTTTTATGTTTAATTGCCGCAGAAACAGCAGTGCATTCATCACTGTGTCAGAAATGTTTCACCACACCAGTGTTTGTGGAACGAAATATATATTTTCTGGCATCCTCTGTTTAAAGCCTGCCGCTTCTTCACATTACTAAAGCAGAGCGGGACCCTACGCTCCCCCTGTTGCTTTCATATTCGCTCATGCAGACTGGACTGTGCTGCAATCAGGCCTCAAATGAGCCCACAGGAGAATTTCTGGGTATTGTGCAGGGGTGCTCCTAGGAAGACTTTGAATCCATCTGGATTTTATTTCTGAGCTATTTTGGTTTCCCGGAGTGGACAATCCGGGACCTTATCCCCCAAAGAGAGACCGAGGGCGTGAGAATGATGTGATTTCAAGTCTGAAAAGTTATAGCTGTTCTTAGTTGTGATAACTCTTTGCCCCCTGGCAGCACAAGGGAAGTCTTTAAATGCTGGAGACAGCGCCTGACTCTTTCTACCCAATTGCACACTTGAATAAGACTTTGCAGACCCCCTGCCTGGTGGCATTAGCTCAAACATTTCTTCTGAGCCGAAGTCTGCTCTACAAAGTGTAACAAAAGGTGAATGAACCCGCTCACCTGCTTGCCCTCCTGTCGGTGGCCTCAAAGCGCTCTTACAGGTCAGCAAAAAACACTTCATCGCCTTAATGAGTGAGGAGTGAGGAGTGAGCGGATCTTTTCATACACTTATCTGAATTATGAACATAAGTGTGATAAATAGTCCCAAGCAAATGAAATGTCAGCTGAGGATAAATGGGTTCATGTCACCCTGCCCCTCCAGTGAACTCGCAAATATTTATGTTGAGCCCTGAAGATGGAAAAATAAATTTTTGATACAGTTTTAGAAGATAAACAAACGTAATGCAGGAAGCCTTATGGTACAGACATGGATCTGTATTTCATTGTCTGCCTTGCTTGTGTTAATGTGTTTGCACATTACTTTGTCTTACATTCATAACAGTCTACAGCCATGCTAGCTGCTCTTTCAAGCTATACTTACACCTTGTTAGCTAAATGCTAACTTCAGCATGTTCACAATGTTTAGCAGGCATAATGTTTACCATGTTCACCACCTTAGTTTAGTGTGTTAGCATGCTAACGTTAGCTAATTAGCACTAAACACACAGTACAGCTGAGGCTGATGGGAATGTCATTACTTTTGCAGATATTTGGTCGAAGTGTTGGATACATTTAAAATCTTGTCCAGATGAGGCTAGATGAAAATCACCAAAGTGATTAAAATTCACCATTAGGGAAATGTGAATGTCTGCGCCAAGTATCATAGTAATCCATTAAAGCAACATTATGTAGAAATTGGCATTTTGTGCAATTTGGCGCCCCCCACAGTTTCTGAGTGCAACACTACTGTTGTAAATTCAAATCCCAGCTCTGTAACAATTTGTCAGATGTAATGTAGGTGCTAACTACAAACAAAACTCATTACGTTATGACAACGTTATGTGTTGAAAACTTGTATGATGAAGTAAACTTGAATGTAACACTGTGATCCTACCCTCTCACTGAAGTGACATAGAGCAGAAACAAGTTATAGGGGGGCAGAGTGGCTGAGACAGAGACACCATTCACCCTGTTACAAGACACTGAACCATCAACATGATTTTGAAGCTGTTATTTTATGGACAGAAAGTTGCATAATGTTGCTTTAAGTAGGTGCAAAGTAATTTCACCACAAATGAACCTCATGGTTGTGCTCAAGGTAGTCTGGTATCAGGTTTTGTGCTAATCCATGAAGAAGGTGTTGAGATATTTCACATGTCAAACCTTTGACCTGATGGTGGTGCTAGAGAAAAAGTCAGGGGATCACCAAAAGTCAGAGGATGCATCCTTTGGGGACCATGATGCATGTTCAAAATTTGATGCCAGTTGTGTTGCTCTTTCAATCTGGACCAAAGTGTTGGACAAGCTGACAGTGCAGCTCCTCGAGCCTCGCTGCCAGTGTGACTGAAACCATTCATTTTGTTCCCAATGAACCCTTACATGAGAAGCAGAAGGAAATCTGCTTGGAAACACAAAATACACGAATGTGACCCATATTTTCCCATGTCATGCCCAGATTCCATGTAAATTCATGGTCATGGCTGTTTGTAGTGATGCGCGGGTGAATGTGAGGTTTAATAAAGCGCAGTGATCAGGTATGCTCCATGCTTCCTGTCAGTGAGACAGCTGTGTTGTGGTTGCAGTGTGCGAGCTGCGCTCCCCCTCCATGTCCGACTTCCTGGAAGGTCTGGAGAGCTCAGGCTGGCTGAAGCACATCAAAGCTGTTTTGGATGCAGGCATCTTCATCGCCAAGGTCAGTCTGGAGGTTAATCCCTGCTGTCTGCCTCACCACTGCACTCAATATTAGCTTAGGTGTATGTGGGTGTTTTTCTGTGTGTGTGTGTGTGTGTGTGTGTGTGTGTGTGTGTGTGTTGTCCTGATGTCTGTCTGTACACTGACCGCAGTTATGTGGTACACCTAGCCAAAAGTAATTAAGTGTGATACATCTGTCCTTCAAATTAGTTCGTAGGCTACCTCCAGGGATTTAATAAGGTAGACATAATAATAGAAACACCTGTCAGTATATACGATACAATTAGTCAGCCCCACAAACCAATAACTCTCCTCTGGCTGGTTGTGCATGATGTGTATTTAATAGCGCCTACATTGGTCGTCCTAGTATTTTCTGAAGACAACTGAACGTAGACTAAACGTAACATGAATAAAACTTTCAAACATTACCTCATCTGCGCCTGATGGATTTTCAGATAGATTTTCATCTGCAATGGTGGTTGTTGAATGGTGTGTTCACCACAGTCACAGTCAGTCAGGTTGATAAATGGGAGTAAAGATAGATCCAGTTTTTAATTTCAGAAGTAATGTTTGAGCTCTCCTCCCGTCAGTAAACAGTTCTGGATCAGAGCAGAATCCAGTGTGACACTGGATGTTTATTCCTCCAGAAGGTCTGGCTCTGCACCCAACTCTCTCCTCCAAGTCTGTCCATCTCTGAGTAGCTGAGCAGCGACTTTGCCACCTCGCTTCTGCCCAGCCCTCCCACACAACCCTCTGCAAACGTCTTCGTTTGTATTGTGCATTTAACTGATGAAATACTTCGACCAACATGAGGCAGAAATCATACAGAAACATAATAAAATAGAATCACAAATGTGTGACATCTGTCCATCTCCTTGAACATCAGCAGCATAAACTCAAGGTTTCAGGAGACTGAGGTTCTGATGCACTCTCGTCTAAGTAGTTTTTTTATTGTTCAGTCATGCATGTTTTGAGTCTGTGTGCACTGCACGTCCTTCAGCACGTCTAACGTGAAGTGCTGTATCTGAGCATTTAGAAGAGCCCTTTAGAGTTTCCTTGTAAACAAACAAATTTCTGTTTACAGAGAAGCCCATTGTGTGTATCCCTGCGGTCTAAATAACATGGCAAATGCATTTCCTTCCTCGAAAACATTTCCAAAGCGGATTTTTTAAGTGTATTTTTATATCATTAAATCCTTGTTTTCTTGCTTGTAGTCTTCCTCTTCTGTCCATTTTTAAACAGTAATAATAATAATAGAATAATTAATGGGTAACTGGCATCTAATCCACATCTACCAGGTGGTGGAACTTTCCAGTTCTGGCACAGAAGATGCTGATATTTGTACTTTGACTACTGTAGATGTTTCTAAATGTATTGTTTTACCTTGATTGTGCTGTGGCACTACACATACTGTGTGTCTGTGTGTGTGTGTGTGTGTGTGTAGGCTGTTGCTGAGGAGGGTGTCAGTGTCCTGGTTCACTGTTCAGATGGCTGGGACCGCACTGCCCAGGTGTGCTCAGTGGCCTGTGTGCTGCTGGATCCTTACTACAGGACCTTCCGAGGACTAATGGTACGAACTGAACCTGTGCATGTCACAAACCCCACTGGTGCACTCTGCATCACATTCATATATCCAGTTTGATTCTGAAAGATAGTAGTCCATACTGGACTCATGAGGCTTGTCTCTGTGATCAGAAGGATTTGTGCGGTTTTACTCGGACTCCACCGGGAGCCACCGTGGAAAATAAAATAGAGTAGCCTGATTTTTGGAACTGCCCCTAAAGTCAGAGGAGAGTGACCCCACACAGAGGGTGAAGAGGTTCAGTCATTCTGCAGGGTTTAACTGTGCACTATGTCTGAACCTTTAATCTGCTCACACTGAAATTCGACATGTTCAGAATCTCTGGGCCCCAATGTGTTTCAACATATGTTTTTTTTTTCTGCTCTCAGGTTCTCATTGAGAAAGACTGGGTTTCTTTTGGACACAAGTTCTCTCACAGGTTTGGCCATAAAGCATCACTGTTGTAGGATCCATGATTTATTTGTTGTGTTTGGATCTAAAAGTCCTCACCTCCTCTTCAGATGCAACCACCAGGTCGGAGACCCTAAAGAGGTATCTCCCGTCATCGATCAGTTCCTGGAGTGTGTGTGGCAGCTCATGGAGCAGTACCCCTGTGCCTTTGAGTTCAACGAGAGGTTCCTCATCACCATTCACAGCCACATCTACTCCTGTCAGTATGGCAACTTCATTGGCAACAACCAGCGGGAGAGGATAGAGCTGGGGTAAGATTTACACCTGCAGATTCTTTTCCTTTTCACAGCACAGAGACACTGCTCTGAGAGAAGATTTACTACAGCCAGCAGTATATCACCAGGCTCATGCAAATGTAGACAACTCTTTGCTCGAAAGAAACCCCCAAAAATACAACTAAGTTTCTGTCTTTCCTCAGAAGCCCATTAATAAAGTTTTCTCTCGCTGTCTTTTTTTCCTGACTGCCACTTGACACCCATACAGTCTGCGCGAGAGGACTCACTCTTTGTGGAGTTATCTGTGGAGCAACCAGGCAGACTACATGAACCCTCTGTACCGACCAGACCACAGCCAAACACAGGGCCTCCTCAGGCCCTCTACCGCCCCCTACTGCTTTAAGTAGGCTCTCACAAACTCTAACAACATAAAACTTGTTTTAAATCTAGGCACACGAGTGTTTTTCCTATTACATGTATGTAAAGTTCTTAACAATTCTGTTTATATAAATGTTAAATGAAACAAAGGAAGGAGTATGAGTTAGTGATATGTTCCTTGCATATTTTAAAATGTCTTGCTCTCTATAGGTTTTGGAGAGGGCTGTATAACCGTTTTGACCGCGGGATGCATCCTCGTCAGTCTGTAGAGGATTATCTGAGCGCCATCCAGGAGGAGACACAGCAGCTGGAGGAGCAGCTGGCTTCACACAAACAGGTAGGACAGAGTTTATCCTGCTTGTCGTTTGTCATGAGAAGAAAACTTTTATGGCAGTTATTTTCCTAATTATAGAAGATGAATGTAGTCTTCATGTTTTCGTTATCAATAGAAAATTGCAGAGCTGGAGCAGGAGCAGGGATGGAGGAGCGAGACCCAGACAACAACCACTTTTGATAAGAGCCCCACAGCGTGGGCTCTCGGTACTGACCTCGGTCTGGCCAACACCCCTCAGGACTACACCGGAGGCTTCATCACCAGCAGCCCCTGTCAGCCCAAAGTGCCAGACAGCAGCCTGATCCTCCAGGACTTGAACCAGACACCTGAGACCAACCTCTCCAACGGCAGCGACCAGGAGTCGGGGATTGCAGATGTGAGCTGCCGCTCACCCCTCAGCGAGGACAGCACCAGGGATCCAGACTCCGATGAGGCTGCCTACTCAGCTGCCTGAGAGAATGTAGCATTTGGTGGGAGGTCCACGGAGCCGCTGAACAACCTTCACATTCACCAAGTAACCCGGCTGTAGGCTCACTCCAGTGAAAAGTCTTATTTGGGTTACTCGAGTGACTTGCACTTTTGTTTGCATGTGGTGTGGTGGACTCTCCCTGTTGCCACATACATACTAGTTAGTAGTAGTTTACTGTAGCTGACCATATTTGTGTTTATGTTGGTGAAAGAAATTATGATTCTTAAAGTAACAGCAAAGCTTAATATATTGCTCATCTGTTGTTGACAGTAGAGTTAACCAATGAGAGTATACACAGAGTGGAAACCAGTGAAAGGCTTCCAGGGTGACAGAAATGCTTTAATGGTGAAGAGACAGTGTAACCAAGAGTCTACTGAGGCCTAATATCAGCGTAAAGATTAAGGACAGCTTGCTTTTTACTATAGTCTTCCTCCATATACTTTGTTCATTCATCAGGCATTTGTGAACACCTTTTGAGTTTTCAAAGCAACATGAAGCAATTAAGAGAGCTCCAAGGAAACAAAACCATCATTTTAGGTGCACTGATAATAGTATAATTGAATAAAGAGCGAAATTACACCAGAATTAAACCGATCAAACAACATACTGCAGAGACAAAAATAGAAACAAAAGACTCGAGTGAAAGCTCATCAACAAGGATTTGACAAACATGTACAGGTGTCGACTGTCGATGCTTCTAATTGGAGAATGATTCATCTTTTTAGCCCTGTTTGCATCTCTAGAAGTCTTTTTCCACAAAGTGTCTTTGTAATATTCTGTTGACACCTGATTTAAATGCTGTCGCACCTTATGGCCGCCGCTACTTGCAGGCTGTCTAGATTCAAGATTTAAGTCTGATCTGTAGGAGCGGCAATAATCTCGTTCCACCCATGTAGCAATGTCTTGAAGTGTTATGAATGAGCGTCACACACTCAGCACACCACAGTGACCTCAGCTGGGTTTTAGAGTTGTTACAACACAAATAACCAGTGGTAAGTTGTGGTTGATTGGCACCTTGTGGCCACATCTGAGTATTTCAACTAGATACATGTTGTGTAAATATCACAATATCATGTGATATTTACACTTCAAGTATGAAAAATAAATCTTAACAAGTAGTCTTATTACATTTCTGTACACAATGTTTGTTGTGAACAAACCAAAACTTTTACCAAAGGGAATCATCTGTCTGCTGGTGTTTAATGGTGCACAGAGTAAATTATGACTACTGAATCAGCAGACTGGAGCATGTGAACAAAAAGGTACAGCTGCTTTGGGCAGCAGATTGAACGACTGACTTTGTGAGTATTTGTGCCATCTCGACTGAAAAATAAGCATTAAAACTGCTGACTTTAATAGTTTAGGACACAGTAGGTGCACTCCAGCACTGCAAATGAACAATGTAGAGATTATCGAGCAAAGCATGTTAAGATATTTTTGTACTTTGACCTATTTTTTTTGACTACTGTAATCTCGCTTTAATGCATGTTGTTTTTATTTGTATGTGCAGGTCGAAAATGTCCAGTCTGACCTTGTATGACAGAAAGAGCTTTATATCGCTGGGTTTATTTGTTCAGGTGGAGTAAGAGCCAAATTTCTCAAACTGATTTGACTTGTGTAACGTGTGTCTGTTTTCTTTTGCAATAAATATTATTGTCAATCATAATTCTTGGTGGTGTGCATGCCTGGCCTGTTTAACAGTTCTGCTTCACATTTTTCACATGCATTTGTCCGAGGTCTGACATTTGTGGAGACTGTACAGAACACACTGGAGAGCTTTTACAGAGATTACTTGTCAGTAGAAAGTAGCTCCAGCAAAAAAATGTTGACAGTGTGAGCTGTGGATTCTACAAAGTAACTGGGACACTGATTGTAGAAATGGGTCACTGTTGAATTTTTGAGATGCAATTTTTCACTGCTCTTCGTAATGAGGTGTCGGTAGACATTTCACTGTCTTAACATCTTAATCCCTGGAAACGAATAAAACCCAAATTATCTGCGTGGTGCCGCGAAGGTGAGAAATTATGTTTTAGTAATTTGAGTGAACCAACCTTGAATGTTTAACCAAAAAAATGTTTATCCTGCCTTTGTATACTCCGTTTACAATAGGCATCTTCAGGCTTTGTATATTCAGTTCAACTGAATTACATTCTTCTAAACAGCTGATGATAAGCAAAGGCTGAGTCTTGAGAATGACAAACACATTTATTTACTTGAAACAGTAACCTTGCTGTGTTCCCTTTTCAGCATATAGACACCTTAATGCAAGAGAGGTACAACTTTCTCAAATGATTTATGTATGAACAACTGTATTTGCATCATCACAAACAATAATATATTTCATGTTGACTGTTTAGTAGGCATGCACCAGATTTTATGATGTTATTAGGTTCAGTCAATGGTAGCACATACTGTCCTTCAATTTAGGGCTCGGCATCATTCCCTGTCATTTATGAACATCTGTCCAGCCATACTGGCCATGAGCCAGACCCTGAAGCCCTGTCCGCACCAGTAGTGCTGCTCCATGGCTCATCCAGCTGTTTACTTTCATTTATTATCTGCAAGCAAAGAGAATTTTACTCTGAGGATCAACAATGTGTATTTTTGTCCATCCTTAAATCTGTTTGCCATTATAGTTTTAGTATTAAACCTACATAAAGAACAAAACTGCAAGTTTATGATACTCATATGTACGGAAGCCCTAAAGGGCCATGCATTCATACATTTTATTTCCCCCGTTTTCCCGTGATAACAAGTTAATTTCATTAGTTTTCTCGAGATCTGGAGTTATCTCGAAATAACAACTGCCGTTTTTCCCGAGATAACGGGATAATTTTCTCGAGATCTCGAGATAACGAAACTTTGTTTTCCCAAGATAACGATATAATTAATTTGAGATCTTGAGAAATATATTAATATATATTAATATATTGTAGTATATTAAATCATTGCAGAAAACATCATTCAGTGTAGCAATGTCAGAGGAGCAGGAGCATATCGATCACCGCGTCACATATCTTTTCAATCAAGGCCTGACACAGGCTGAAATAGCATTATGCCTTGCTATTACAGATAATATACACATTAGTGTGCGTTATCTGAAAAGACGGTTAGCAAGGCTTCAGCTATATCAGCGGCGCAATCTAAGTGAGCCAGATGTCGTCGTTAACTACATAGCTGACCAGCTACGAGGTCCCGGGCTTCTCCATAATCTCAGGCCTATCATATCACAGTCATTATCTCGAGATCTCAAATTAATTATATCGTTATCTCGGGAAAACAAAGTTTCGTTATCTCGAGATCTCGAGAAAATTATCCCGTTATCTCGGGAAAACGGCAGTTGTTATTTCGAGATAATAACTCGAGAAAACAAATGAAATTAACTCTTTATCACGGGAAAACTGAGGAAATAAAATGTATGAATGGCCCCTTAGGGCTTCCGTACATATGTACTAAAATATGATGCAAGTAATAAATATATGGAAGCCCATTTCTCTTTTTTTAAAATGTCCATTGTGAGTCATAATAAAGTCTAAATTATAAGATTAAAGGTCATAATTATAACATAATTTGTTTTTTAATTGTAAGATAAAAAATCGAAATTACAAGGTTAAAAGTAAAAGTCTTGGCAAAAAGAAAATTTAAGATTAAATGTTACATTATGAGATAAAAAGTAGAAAGTATGAGAGTACAAGTCCATTCTAAGGTAAAAACAAAACAAAACAAAAGTCGAATTACGAGATAAATAATTTTTTACAGATTTTTCCCCCTTTTGCTCAGTTGTGTTTGAACACAGTAGTGAAATGTACCCACCTCCCTGTCAGTGAACACAACCCTCCGTGTGTCACTGCAGCAGGGCTCTGCACGGACAGGACGTGGGCCACACGGCACATGCATACATACGCACGTGACGTTCCTGCTGTACGTGATGACGTCGTGTTGTAGGCTCAGCTATGATGGCAGCCGTAGGTTGACATCGAAACATTACTGAATATAAACTATTTAAAAGTTAGCGGAAAACCCCCGGCGCAATAACGTAGAGCAAATTAACATTTTTCAGATAGCACACACTTAAAACACACACCGGCCGGTTTGGGGAACGGTAAGTTCACGGAGCTACTGTGAGCTTTGCAGTATCAAAGTGGCGCCGAGTGTGTCTGTGTGTGTGCTGCTAGTTACTACATGCCTCTGTCATATGTCTGCCACACTCCTGTTCATCTGTCGAGCGACCTGTCTACCTTGAGAGGAGTGTTGAAAGTGTACACAGCCCTCCCACCTGAGAGCCTCCACTGTCCTGCTCCTGTTAGCTGTCTGTAGCCTGCTAACTGCTACAGGTAACCTAGCTAGCCCCAAGTGCTGCTGGAAGCTGCCTGCGACGAGCTAATGTTAACAGCAGCAGCAGCAGCAGGAGGCACGTCCTGCATATCTTCAGTAGACAGCTGCTGCTATCATGTCTGTTTGTATTAATGCAACTTGTTCATCTCAGTCAACGTGAAGTCTCCTCTGAGGCTGAGTTAGCTTCCCCAAATGTTGAGACTGACATTGACATATCTGTGCCTGGGCAGGTTGTATTTCCT
Source organism: Pagrus pagrus (assembly GCF_965226575.1). Taxonomy (NCBI): domain Eukaryota; kingdom Metazoa; phylum Chordata; class Actinopteri; order Spariformes; family Sparidae; genus Pagrus; species Pagrus pagrus. The sequence continues at coordinate 15,782,383 of NC_140189.1, read as the reverse complement.
GCAGTAACGTTATGTAGTTAGCCAAATGGTGTGTGAGCTCTTCTTTGGTATCTTGAGATCATGTGTTGTATGCCTTTGTCCTTCCACCTATTATCATCAGGGTTGTCACAGGTCAGCAGATTGTAGAGCAACAATTAATCAATTAGTTGTCAACTATTAAATACATTGCCAACTATTTTGATAATTGATGAATCAGTTAGAGTCATCTTTGAGTAAAGAATCTCTGGTTTCAGCTTCTTACATGTGTAAATGCTGTCGTTTCTCCTGAATGACAGTAAACTGAATATATTTGGTTTGAAGGAGACATCTGAGGATGTCGTCTTGGCCTTTGGGAAGCCCTCGTTGACATTTTTCACAATATTCTGACATTTTATAGACCAAACTAATCCATTACTTTAGAAGAAAAGATAGATCTATGATGAAAATAATTATAAGTTGCAGCCCTAGCTGATAGATCTATGGACCAACTGTCATAAAGCTTCTTTGTTTGCATTTTTCTCTTTGCATGGTGAAGTGGCACTATGCCCGCAGCTACTGTGGATCACAGCCAAAGAATATGTGAGGTTTGGGCCAACAACCTGGAGGAGGAGCTGAAGAGGATCCGACATGTCATCCGAAAATACAACTATATTGCTATGGTGAGTTGTGCTCGTAGAGGGCAGAAGCTGTCCGATACGAGCAGATTTCTGCTGTGCATAATGAGTTGTCTGTCTTCTTACAGGACACCGAGTTCCCAGGTGTAGTAGCCAGACCGATTGGAGAGTTCAGAAGCAACGCCGACTATCAGTACCAGTTACTGCGCTGTAATGTGGACCTGCTCAAGATAATCCAGTTGGGCCTCACGTTTATGAACGAACAAGGGGAATACCCTCCAGGAACATCAACATGGCAATTCAACTTCAAGTTTAACCTCACGTAAGATGACTTTTGTGTTTCTCTTACATATTTTCAGTTGTTTGAGGACAAAGTTGAGAGCTTTTTCAGCTGCGTACACTGCAGAGCACAACACCTGAGAATCCGCTTACAAAATCATGCTTATGACATTCGATTACTGCTTTCACACCCACTTGATTGTCTTTCATAACAGTATGACATGTGTTTGTCATCAGAGAAGACATGTATGCACAGGACTCCATTGAGCTCCTGACCACTTCAGGGATTCAGTTCAAGAAGCACGAGGACGAAGGCATCGAGACGCTGTACTTTGCAGAGCTGCTGATGACATCAGGAGTGGTGCTCTGTGATGGGGTCAAGTGGCTGTCTTTTCACAGGTATTCTGCCAGTGTAGCTGTTTTTGTATGCAGTCAGTTAGTTTTGAATTGTGGCAGCAACACTGTAGACCGCTGCATAGCAACAGGAGTCATATTCATTGGAAAAATGTACAGAAATTACAAATTCTCTCCTCATCTCTCATAGGTTTTCACTCATTGCATGTAAAGGTCTTTTCATGCTGCACTTAGCCCAGGGCTAAAATGATTCTTAGAGCAGTTTAAGCCCCTGACCAACACTGTGTCCTAACTGCATGCAACACAAGTGAGTATAAGCGACAAAATTAGCTTTTGATATTGTTGTCATTGTTTCCTATTGGAGTCTCCTGGCTGCAAGTCACGCAGTCGTGCTGTTTTGAGCCGAACACCCTGTTTCCATTTCCATTACTCGCATTGAAATGTGACAATGAACAGTAGAAATGAGGAGTTATCATAGATTTTAATGAACTTGGATTGTACAGTGCCACTCAGTCTTGCTTCAAATTTTGCCCAGTGGCCACTTGCGGTATTGTAGTGAAAAATTCCACTGTAGCCCTAAAAAGCGTTTTCCCATAGTGCACCATTATAAACAACAGTCTGTAAAACTGTTGACAGGAACCCTTGAACTGCAAACAAGGTCAACTCTGACTCTTTGTACAACTTTATTTGAACTGAGAAATTGAAAAAAAATGACATCATCACTATGTAAAGTCTATGGCGGAGCTAGGACCAGCAGTGGAAACTCTACTGCACATATCATATGAGCCACATAACCAGGAAGTAAACCCGGAAGCTAGAAAACTTTCTTAACATATGCACTGGGCGAGCAGTAATGTATGTGTAAAGGGGATAGGTTGTCCCAGGGCCAAGAATATGCAGTGTGAAAAGCCCTTCAGTTAATTAACAAGCACTTATCAGAAACACGCTGTGTTAATTCTGGTATTGTGACTTAATGCTTTATTTAATTTTTTTTCATCTTTAAGTGAGAGGTTAGATGTTACGCCAAACCGTGATCGTTGTCCTACAAACATGATAAAACAGGAAAATGTCATGTTAAAACTAAAGTAAAATGAACACTTGTTGTTTATTCTGATCTGTAATTACAAAGCAACTTTTACCCAGTATTTTTTCTAAACTCTTCTGTTTAACATCTTAATGTCATACTGAGTTTCCCACTGTGTCACCATGACAAACTGAGGCCAAAGATAACCAGGCCTCGGAAAGTAAATACAGCTTAGGTTTGAAACATTACTGTCATCTCTTCCAGGCTAAGGTTTCCAGATTCATTGTCTTGCTTTTTCTTGTGAATGCATTGTTTATGTTACTGGAGAAATAGTATGTTGTGAAAAACATGATCATCTTATGCATCTTTTTTCAGTTCCTAGTAGCCAATGACTAGTAAGACGCTTATTGTGAAATCAAAATCCTGAATCACAAGGTCTTTTCTGGGATAATGGCTTTGTGTAGTTTCTTGTCCTTGGGTGTGTAGTATTCTTGTAGAGATGACACAGTGACAAGCAGGTACAGGCGTACAACCCAGTCATCCTGTCCTTAATTATCTCTGTGTCATGGCAGATTGGGAGTGATAGTCTCTTGAAGCCTCCTACTGTGTGTTCGTTAAAAACAAGGTTAAACACTGTGCGTGTGTTTGCTGGTGTGTGTGTGTTTGTGTCGCAGTGGCTATGACTTTGGATACCTGATCAAGATTCTGTCCAACGCTAACCTGCCTGAGGAGGAGGTGGACTTCTTTGAGATTCTTCGCTTGTACTTTCCAGTCATTTATGATGTCAAGTACCTCATGAAGAGCTGTAAAAACCTGAAGGTATTTAAATCAATATTCCAGCAGGTAGCAGAGCTCAGCACCTTGTTTTCTCTGGATCTTCAGTAACTGAGTGTTTTGTTTTCAGGGCGGGCTGCAGGAAGTAGCTGAGCAGCTGGAGCTGGAGAGGATCGGACCACAGCATCAAGCCGGCTCCGACTCTTTACTCACAGGCATGGCTTTCTTCAAAATGAGAGAGGTACGCTCAAAAAGTCAGACAGAGGAGATCCGTTGTAGGAATCTGATGAAACTCAAACCTCACAGGGCCAAAGTGTTACGTAAGCCCCTTTCACACCTGCACCCTTTAATCCGACGGTAGTTCTAACAGGTAGGTCTCGTGTGTGAAAAATGCACCCTGGCAGTGGTGGCAGTACATTACTCAATTACAAATAAAACTGCTAAAGTAAAAGTACCAAGTATTCTTCTCAAACACTACTTGGAGGATTAGTTACTCTTTAATCATCAATTTTAATGCATTATCAACAGCAGGCATTCAAAGGGGTTTCTGTTTCTCCTAATCTTCAGTCTAAATGACTCCCAGCTCCTGCTCTGTTCATCTCAGTGGTCACGGTCACCTCTCCAAACCATCATTTTAATGAAACGTGGTTAAAAAGCTTGATCAGATCATTCTATATGTACGTTTTTTGCCAAATATGGCGTGAGCATGTAGCTCTTTCCTTAGATAGCACATATGTCCGAATGAAGCCGTGAGCGACAATAACATAAGAGGCACCAATGTCTGAATAACAGGATGCCATCATGCCAGCAATGTTACTATGTTAATATTAGAGCCCGACTGATTTATTAGTTGGCCAATATTATCAGTTGATATTATCATTGCAAAAAAATGTGTGTATATCGGCCCGTTTTTCTCTCGAGTATCGCTCAGCTAGAAAAGGGCTTTAGAGTCATCAGGCAAGGCCTCAGACCAATATTTGCAGATGATTGGATCAGTTTTTAACCAACAAACTGATGAATATAAGAGCTCTTTTTCACAGAAACATTGTAAACCTTAAATTAAATATCAGCATCAGTCTGAAATGGCATTTTTGCCAATGTGACAGGCAAGTAAGATGACGCACGCCACACAAATTAAGACTAAGTAGTGTTTTATTTTGCCCACTGACTGTACATTTTGAAAAGCATTGTACGTCTTCATCTGCCAGTAAGAGCAAGCTTAATAAGATGTTAATTTCATTACTGGAGAGACTTGATGTTCTTTGCAATTAGGTGGACAGCTGTGCATATACTGGCATCAGCAACTGGCCAAAATGAGTTGGAAAATAACTTTGTAATAGACATTGTGACTCTCTAAGAGCTATCCACTGAAATGTGAACATTTCCGATAAACTCCTTTTGTAGATGCTATCATCAGCATAATACTCTGTGTCTATGCGTCTATCTAACCGTTTCAAACAAATTGAATTATGATGCACTTAATAATATGATATTAAAACACCTCCTGTATTTTTTCTATTTGTCCCGCAGATGTTCTTTGAGGATCATATCGACGATGCAAAGTACTGTGGTCACTTGTACGGGCTGGGCTCCGGCTCGGCCTACGTCCAGAACGGAACGGGGAACGCTTACGAAGAAGAGGCTAACAAACAGCAGTCGTGACATCACTCTGAAACTTTCCCATCCTGCGGTTCAACGTGCACAATCAGTGTGGCACTGAAGCCAAGCTTCGCCAACCGGATGATAATAATGGAAGAACACAGAACATACACACATCACTTAGCAAGCTTCTTCTCATAGGCTCTGCTCACCTTAACTGAATATGATGGTCATAAAAAAAAACCCACAGCTGTCCTCCTCACACATGCCCCTGATGGCTGCGTGTGTGTGTGTGTGTGTGTGTGAGTTTAGTCTTTATTCCTACGAAGCATTGTAGGCAGCCTGGTTGGATCAGTTCACTTTAACATGCTTGAAAAGATGGGATTTTAGTTTTCCTAAAATGTTCTGTAGACAAATGTTTTGCACTTTAAAGCTCTAACCTGATTTTATATGGAAAGCTGTTTCTGGTGTCTCTCTCTTTGTTGCCTTCTCTAAGTTCCAGTTTTACATTGTGAACATGTAAACCTGTACTATCACAGCAGCCGCTCTCACCACGCTCAGCCTTAATATTAGCAGCATTCGTTTTCTTTTAAACTTTATTTTATCGTGCTGGTTATCTGAGATTGAACAGATTCAGAATTAAGTCATCTGATCTCTTGTATGATGATGAGAAAGGGAGCTCTCAGTGAGTCTGTTTACGTGCACATGAATATCTCATTGAAGTTTTTTTTTTCCATTTGTTCATATAAAGATGTTATAACGACGTGAATAAGCTCTAATCCCACTGTGAGTAGCCTTTAACAAGCTGGATTATTTTATTTATACGTAGATGGTATACTAAAACAAGTGAACACTATTTCCTTTTTGTATTTATTATGCTGAGATATATATATATATACAGTTGGTACTAGATGCATACTCTTCAGTGGAGGAATGCGGATTATTTGTGCATGTAAACACCCTCATTGATACAAGCACACATGAACACATCACTGCTCTACATGGTCCTGCGCTGATTTCAACCAAATTCACCAAACCTTAAAAAAAAATGTGTTTAAAAAACAAAACGTTCTCCTGCTGTAGGAGCCGCTGAGGTTACCCTTAACTACTCTGTTGAGAGTACATTTTCATTTTTAATTGACTTGAAGGTTTTGTAGAGTTTTAGTGTTAACAAAAGAAGAAAATACTTTTAACCAGTGGGTAAAAAAATGACATTGCCTTATTTTAAACATGCATTTTTCTGTTCCGGTTCATTTCACATGTAGTTCTGGCCTTCTAAATGAGCTTTTTTTTTTTTTTTTTTGTATTGCTTTCCAGTTCATTCATGCTGCGTAGAACAGCCGCATGTACTAAAGAGTTTGAATAAATGCTGTGTTGTTGAATAGTATCCTGAACTTCCATAGGTGTGTGTTGAAGTGTAGGTACTTATTAACCTCCCTAAAACTGACAACTGAAACACTTTTCCTTCTCCCTGCAGCACATCTTTCACACTGTAAAGGAGCAAAAGAAGAATATGCAATATATACAAAAGGATTGTTTTTAGATTATTTTGTAAATAAAGGCTTGAAACTTTTCTACCGTAAAGCGCTCTTGGCCGTTACATCTCTTTCATGACTCGAAACTCCTCCAGATGTGCAATGAATAAAGAGGCTGAAGATGAGCTCATTTTATTCTTATAAGGCATCACAACTGTACAGTACATTACCTCACACATCCATATTGTCTCTTGAGAAGAATAGAAAAATATAGATTGACACCGACTGTCACCATGGAGTTTTTTTTTTTTTTTTAAACAAGCATACATTCTTCACTAATTTTTGGTGATGATTCAATAATTTCCAGCCAGAGACGAGAACAGACAGAATCCACAAAAGGTGAAAATATACAAAGCAGCTGGAGCTGTTGGATAATTTTTTTTTTTTTTTGCTCTGAAGTTCATCCATGACACTGTGTCTTGAGATAGAAAAACACTCCACAGTATCTGCTTTTAGATGGTGAACAGATCTGCAGCATTAACACAGAGACAATCGGGATGCTTTTGGCCGGCAGTTGGTTGTGTACTGTAGACTACCAGACAACAGTGTAGATATTTGGCAGAGGGGGACGCGTTCTGTCGCAGCACCAACTCGCAGGTGTTTCAATGTGACAGCAGCAACATCCTCACTCATGCTATAACGAGTCAAAAGAGCCCTTATTCAGATTACTAATTAATACTTTTTTTTTTTGTTTGTTTCCAAGCAAAGGGGAGAACATTTTGTGGTACATTTCACTACAACAGTTTGTGTTGACATCCTGAGATGAGAGCATGCATCATCTGAGCTTCATCGAAACTCAACATGGTGGATGTGAAACCTGCCCCCCCTCCCCTTCCAAAACATGAAACTTCACTGGAAAAAAAATGGCTAAAGGAATATCAGTTACATCACAATAACACGATTACTAATCTATACTTAATGTGCAAACGTTTGGCAAACTCATAACAGCGTTTACTTCATGTGCTAAGCTATGAACATAACATAACTCTACTGTAACATACAAAAGCAGCTCAGATTAATAATCTAGTGTGCGAAGTGCAAAAACATGTCCTCCATTTGCTGCTGTGCTTATTCATATACAAACAAAAGAAAGTGTGACAGTTGGAATGCAATATATTCATTTCAGTCCACTTGTTCTTTCAGACAGCAGCAGGAACTGTTGCTCGCAACAATAACAGCAATACTGATGGTAACAGTGGTTCATTTTCTCTGGTTTGTATGTGATATCAGTCGTGTGTAAACCTCTCAGAAGCGGTGTGCATGTATGGGAAACAACAAATACTGATGATGTCACCACCACGTCACATTCTGATAGGCACAAACACCGAGGAGGGGCCAGCAGAGACCTGTGGGGTGAGCACACACAGGGACGGATATTCATTTTATGTATTAATAGGTGATTAAAAAAAGAAAAATCTGATTATCTCATAACTTAACTTTTTTCTCATAATTATGAGAAATTATTTATTTGAGTTCAAATGCTAATTAAAAGATTTACTTATTAGAATACTGTCTGTATGACTGTAAACTTACTTTTCTGGGTTAAACGTGTCACCTCTATCTTTAACTCTGGTTACGCCTCATTCTCTATGGTCATCACTGGGTTGCTGGCACCTGAACACACACGCACACACACAGGGAGGGAAAATCCATCATTTAGAAAATGTAAACTCATTTGCACTTTGTGTTAATCTTGGGAGATATGTAACTGAAAAGAGTGGAACATTATCTGACCCTTCTTGTCTTTGTCAGCTGCACTGTCACTCTCTGTCCAGGAGGGGGTGCTGGTGAGCAGTCGACTCTGAGACTCCCTCAGTGGCTTGGAGGGAAATTGGCGGCCCTCTGCTGCACTGGAAACACACACACACACACACACACACACACACATATATATGAGCAGAGATGAAGCCAGGAATCATGATCCCTCTGAGGAGTATTTCTGGGCCCACATGCTTCTTTAAATAAAATAGCCCTAAATCCTGTAATCCTGTGATCTGAATGAGTCATTTAAAACTGCAGGGGGGAATTTCCTGCATCATTAAACCTATAGGGTTAAAATAAAAAACCCACTGGGAGCTGACTTGCCATAACACTTTGCACTAAGGTACACAAAACTAAGGAGCGAGTATGGAATGAATCTTGATAAACAATAAATTATTAATGAGCAATACCTGAATTACTGTGATTTGAGGACCATATAGTAGATAATGATTAGTTACTAGGGAGCAGAGTGGGAGAAACTTCATTAATGAATCATTAGGTAATGATTCATTCATAAATATCTGTGAATCAACATACAAACCACTTTCTTCATGAGGTGTTCTTGATTAACTATCAACCAGCTGAGCGGCACAAACTAGTGACACCTCATTAAATACTCATTACCTAATCATTAGTTACTCCTTTTCACACCCTCAAGTGAAGTGAAACACTGAGTAGTTAACAAGTAGACTAATTACTAATTAATTAGCTACAAATTACTTGATTACTAATTACTCTCATGAAGAAAGCAGACAAAATTCACAGATATTAATGAACTGATCATTACCCAATGATTCAGTAATACAGCACCTGCCAGTCCATTCTCCAGTAACTCATCGTTATCTCCTGTACAGTCCTGAAATCACAGTTATTACAGGAACCGCTTGATAGTTAATCAGTAATTCCTGATTCATTCCTTACTCGCTCCTCAGTAACTACTCACATTTTTGTGTGTTACCACTTTGTTTCTTACTCACCTCTTGTTGGCAGGGTTGGAGCCAGTGGGCGATGAGGGCTGCTCTGGGTCCAGGTTCACCAGACATGTTGGGAACGAGCAACCGTCCCCTAAACTGGAAGACCAGCAGAAAACACAGATGATTGAACGGCTTGAAGTTTAAATGAGCAGCTGGTCATAAAACTGTTCAATGTAGATGACATTATACACATTAATATAATTATATGTTATATATACGTTATTTTATATATGTGGACATGATGGCCAGTAAAGACTTGGGATTATGTTAGAAGACAGTTCACCCCCAAATCAAAGACATATTTTTTCCTCTGAACTGTAGTGCTGTTTATCCATATAGACTGTTTTGGCTGTGAGTTAACGAGTTCTGGAGATATTGGCCGTAGAGATGCCTGAATTAATTATCTGGATGGCACTAGGCTTTTGGTGCTCAAAGCGCTAAATAAACATTTGAAAAACTAAACAGCAATGTTCCTCTCCAGAAATCATGACCTGGCTTGTGAGCAGTTTTATGTATGAACTATTTTCTCTCTACCGAACTCAACAGTATCACTGGGCAGAAGAAAGGAGGAGGGAAAATATGTTTTTTGATTTGGGGGTGAACTGTCCCTTTAATCTGAAATTTGTTTCAGTTACAGTCTTTTAATTTAAAAATGTAAAGTTCAGAGGTTCATGTTTTCATAATTTGACTGTAATAATGAAAAAGCTGTTGTCATGATAGTATTCATTCTGTCAGGATGAATTAATAATGTTGCCAAACTGGAGCTTCTGCATGAATCCTTAGTGGTGATGTTGTTGTTGTTTACTGAAGCTAATTCTCTCTCGTGTCCTTCGGGACTTTTCGCTCCTCTGAACCATTTGTTTCAACTAGGAAACAAATCCCTGAGCTGAACGGTGACTTCACAAGGCTCTCTGGCATCCTGAGTGAGGTTATTTGACTTACGGAAACATTTTCTGAAGAAAATCTGTGCCATTGATTTCAATGATCCGTTTTTTCGGTCCTTGCCACACAACAGAGTTGTGGAGCCTGAAGTCTTTAACCTGATTGTCCTACAGCCTAGACTCAAAATTGCAGGTCATTGGGGCTCCTAAACTGTCAAACAACCTGCCAGAGGACATTATAAATCATTTCTTACACACAGACTTTCTTTACATTGGTTTCTTTTCAGTGGTTCTCAAAGTGGGACCCCCAGGGGTCCTTGAGGGGGTTTCAAGGGGTCCCTTGCAAAAAGGGGAACAATTTATTTTTACTCTAATATTACCCCTAAGTAACAGAATAACATAATGTATGTCATGTGTTTCATAAACTATCTGTAATAAAACATCTAAAAGCAAAATTACTAATACTAAATACTTAATCATTAGACACTTTTTCATGTACTTTCAAGTAAAGTGAAACATAATACTGAGTAGTTAACAAGTAGATTCATTAATAACATCATGAGTTACTCTTAAAATTATTTTCAGATGGGGGTTTGTGGTCTCATTTGTATCAGTTTAGCTGTCTTTGAGAACTACTTAATTTTGCCTTCACTCGTACAATGTGACAAAATAAGAGCCCACCTGGAGAAAACAGGAATGGGCCAGTATTTCACTTCGTCACCAAAGACCTGGCGGAAGTTCTTACTGACGCCCAGACTGAAGCCGTTCTTATCTGTGCCGTGGCGAAACACTGGAGAGCGCACAGCCTCTGAGAGGACACATATGGAGAAGAAGGTTCAGTCAGACATGAAGATAAACACAGCGCTCTCCCTCTCAGTCTTTATATTATTCAGACCATTATCAGGAGCTCATTCAGACAACAGATCAACACACTCCTGCTGAATGGCTGCATGAATGGAACAATTCTGAATGAAAGTGTCTTTGTTGTGGAGGAAAAGCAGATCTCAGACTGCTCCACCATGTGTGACTTCTCTTCCTAGCAGTGTCTGTTACTAAGCTTCTTACTGCTCTGAGCCTTGTGTCTTTGCATTACACTGTAACGTACTCTTCTGGATAATCCACTCCCCTCAACTGACAGACAAAGTGTGCCACTGTGCACACATAATGAGAAATTGCTCTGTCTGATAACGGCCCAGAGAGGCTCATCAAATCACTGCGCTGATGAGGACGGTGACTGACGGTGGGAAAAATGCAATGAAACATCCTTCATCATTAGTGCAGGGACGACACTGTGCAAACTGTAGGCAGACTGACGGCAGAAACTCACCGTGCACAAAGACGAGTGAGCTGCTGTACGACACGGGCTGTATAATTACTGCATCCACAAACAGAACAAATACACACGTGCACGAAGGCGTGAACACCTACCCAGAGTAGATCTGTTCTTACAGACGAGCCAGCAGTGGTAGGTGAAAAGTGAAGCCAGGCTGACTGAAAACATGGAGGCTGAGAAGAAGAGGAACAGGATGTGGAACTTGGCCTGAGTGTCCGGGAGTCCGTTCTGAGGGAAAACAACAACTGAACAATCAAACCAACTGAGTGAAAACAGTGATGGCGGACTCTGACAGGGATCTAAGACATTTCTACTCTAGAGGAGCTTACTGAACTGTTTCTACTGCAGTGTCACTAACTAGTTGGTTGGCTCATACCAGGTACTCTCTCAGACGGAAATGAGCTCTACCTCCAGCCTTGTGAAAAAAAATCAAACACCAGATATTTAACACAGAATGCATGTTTTCAGATGACATTTCAGATTTGATTAGAGATATTTTGTCTCAAGCCGAACAATTTCTAATTAAAAAATACATAATATGATCAATGGTTCATGTTGTGGTGGACAAGCAAAACTTACCGTCCAAAATTTGATGAAGAATCGAAGATCTGTAGCAGTTATAAAAAGGCAGTAGAGTAGCGAATATGCCAAGAACAGCATGAAATACTTGTAGTTGGAGAATCCCACACAGTTGTTCACCCTGCAACAATAATGACAGGTCAGTGTAAGCATTAATACATGTTTAAGGATGCACTGATTTATCAGCCGAACATCAATAACAGCCAATATTCAACTGTTTGACTGTTGTCAGCGAGTAAGATGAAGTTTACTGATAAGCAGTGGCCGATGTTTGTCTGATGTGTAACATCAGTTGTGGCTCATGACAGCTCTGCTATCAGTTTGTAAAGCTATGTAAGTACTACAAATGTTGTGTGGGTAGTTAAACAGGCTTTTGAAACAATTCAAAATGTTTTTTCTTGCGAAAGAAGGTTATATTAAAGATTTAATAAAAAGTATGATTTAATTTTTTGGCTTTAAATACATAATAATTTTAGTTGAAAACATTCAAAAATTAACTAAAATTATCAAAAGAATGTGAACAAATAGCAGTTTTGACATTATGATGTTTATGTATTATGTTGTAGAGCAATCTACTAAAGTTAGCATGCTAACCAGCTAGCCCAGCTAGCTCATCCCGGTCCAATGCTCCGGTGCTACGGGTGTAAACACTAACAGTGCCCTGGTCCCCGAGCTCCCAGTCGAGTCTTGCTCAGGTGATGTGTTGCACCCCATTTGTTTTGAGTATGATTTTGACAGGTGGCAAATTCTTACATGTTAGCACCTTTAAAAGATAGTGAAATGAAGGGCTGCAGGCTTTTTTGACTCATGATTACTTTGTTTCACTCGCACAAAAGAGGGAATAAATGACAACAACAACAACAACAAATAAATACATTAAAATAAACAGTGGTAACGGCCCATAATTTCACAATTGGTGCATCCCTACATGTTCAAGTCTTTTCAAAATGCAGATATACAAGAGCAGCATAGCAGTAAATACTGTGGATGACTTGGTGGGTGAGTTGCTCCATCTAAATGTGACTGTAGCAGTAATATACAGTGGAAAGTGCAGCCACTTTTCTGTTGTTGTCTGTTGTCTATTGATTTATGTTTTGTAGATGTGCATACAACTGTTCTTCAATTTTTCAGCCTGTTTGCGTGAAAAACAGATAAATACATTCAAACTGGTCAACAGAACTTTACAGGAAAACGTTCATTCAGTCGGTTTGTTTCATGTGAATTAGAGGATCTGTTTTTTCAGCCAATCACGGACCATTATTGCAGTTTAATTTTGTCTAGAGCAGAGGTGCCCACACTTTTTTCCTTGGAAACACCTTTTGTATTGTATTTATTAAGATGCAAAATGGTTCATAGATCCCAAATTCTCTGTTATAAGCATCCGCCGAGCATTTTACCTACCAACAGATTAATGATTCATATTAATATATTATAGTAATTATTTATTCTAGAAGTTATTCATATTAACTTTATATTATAGTAACTTTTTAAAACTGGCTTTTTTTCCCTCTAGAAACAATTGGCAGGCCAAATACGACACAGGCAGCAATTGAACTAAAGCAACAAACAACATGTTCACGTCTGGCATGTTTGGAGATCATTACAGAAGGATCCAAGTGCAAACTGACAAAATGACTTATTTTCATCTTCTTTTTTTCAATATATACACATCCCTGGTCTGAACACCAGACATGATAATCGCAACGAGAGCAGACAAACCAATCATGTTTGGAAAAATTACACAGAATGGGATCAAATTTGTTTTGTTTCCCTCTGCTGCCAAATTCTGTCATCTGGCAGGATGAGAGGTTACAGGTGTCAAACGCTGTCCTGTAAACAAGCTCTTTGTGCTAACGTGATGTGTGTTTACAGGAGTATTACTGGGCAGAAAAAACTCTTTTCCATGAAACCGTGAGTAGCGTGTAATTACAAGAATACAACACCATGTGAGTACACCGTCACAGATTTTTTTTTTTTAGAAGTCCTGTTGCCTGTTTAATGAAAGAGTGCCACTACGTACCAGGGGCAGTGGTGATCCATCTTCAGGATGCACCTGTAACACAACAGGGTCACAAGTCAGTGTAATTGAATCTCACTCCACCTGCCAGAATGCAATATATACTGTGTGGTCTTTTCTCTATAGGAGCCATACTTATCACAGACTGAACAATGGTGACATCGATCAGGCTTCAGCAGCTGGCAGCGGTCACAGAAGCGGATTGCTGAGGAGACACAGGCAGTCCAATCACACAGCCGTCAGCAGCCTCTCCTAACACTTGACCACAGACTAACAAGGTGACGGGGGTGAAATGAGCTCTGAGGGCTGCACGTCAGTCTAGACCGCTCCTTGAGTTCTGCATCAGCAGCTGTGTGTACTGTACTGTACCTCCAGAGTTGGTGCGGGTGTAGATGGGCAGATCCTTGGCTATCCTCCTCAGGATCTCCTGCTGAGACTCTCCCCGATCTTCACGCTCCAGCAGCTCCTTGTCAGAGTAGGACAGGTGAAACTATGTGGGGCAGAGCACAGAGGGAAGACACACAACACCTGTGATTTATCAATAGCTCTGTCTGTGAGCAGGGCTGGTTTTTTCTAATGAATCATACCCTTACACATTTAAATTATCTGTCAGATAAGCTTCAGGCTGTGTGAGTGTCAATAACGCAGGGATGTCTGTTAGTGTGAAGCTGCAGCTCAGTCGGCAGTGAAGGGTGTATCTGTATCTTCCATTTGTTTTGTGTCTTTCTTCCCCAGCAGGCAAATGCGAGCAAAGCAGCACAGAGCTGCGATATTACTTTCAGCCACTCAGGCGATTTATGATTGAACACAGGAAACAAATAACTCAGATGATAACAAACAGCGCAGCACACATGAAATTTGACTTTTATTACAATCTCGAAACCTCAAGTGATCCAGCGATCACGTCTCATAAAGGAAAGCTTTCATATGAATCATTGCTGCATGTGTGCGTCGCCTCAGTTCAAACTGAAATGCAATGGTGGCTTTTCTGTGAGTGTCCTCTCTAAGACGCATACGTGTGTGTGTGTGTGTGTGTTGAGCCTGCAGAGCAGAAGTGCTGTGGTCAGGATCAGAGCCATTACAGTGCAGAGCAGCTCCAGGCACTTCCACTGGAAAGTATTATTAGTCTAAATGCAGCGTTCAATCACACGGGGAGGCTGTAACCTACATCTGCACTTCCCACCATGCCTCATCATCGTCGCAGCCGACAATAACGCTGCGTCGGAGTCAGACACACTCACCTCCTTCAGGGGATTCATGGGCTTGGTGAAGATGGTTTGCCAGTACGCCCACACAAACATGATGAAAATGACATGGTACACCAGCAGGTATACAACTGCAAGCAGAGAAACATAAACACGTCCTCAGCAGCAGCAGCTCTCATCGGCAGCGTGCTTTTAACCATTTACTCAGTTTACACCTTCAGAGAATATTAAAAATGGTGTTGTGATTCAGTGTGTTTACACTTGTTTTCACTGGCAGGTGAACAATATTCAAAATATTGTATCATTATCATCCACTGTAGTTGATAAGTCAGCATTGAGATTAACGTGACAATAATTTCTTACACATGTGGGACAAATATTTATGTATCTGAGGGTCTGTTTTGTGTAACTGCACAACATCTACACATCTGACAAAGACAGTGACGTTTACATTTTTCATTTTGCTCTCTATTTTGCATGATAAGGCATCAACAGTGCCTGATGATGCATATTCCTAAATGCTAAGGTTAGCATCCTAACCTCCACACAATGACATTGCTATCATGCTGATACATTATTATGAATCCCACCACAGTTCTCGCAAGACCCGCCCTACTCCACCTGTGATTGGTTGGCTTTGGTGGTCCCATTCTCTGTGCTCGACTCAAACTGTTAACTCACACAGTAGCTCTGGGGATATCTGTTTGTCTTGCAGTGATTTGTGAGCTGTAGTTGTCTCGGCAAACACATCAACCAATTTGGCTGTCACAACTGCAGGCTGACCTGCCAGCCAGGCGGCAGGACAGCGCAGCAGCACCCTGACCTGCGGACAGCTGGCCTGTCTGCTCCACCTAACAAATGCTGAGAGATGCTCTTTTAGTGAAGAGCGGCTCCAGAGGGTGATTGACCCGGAGAGGAGCGGCAGTAGACCTGAAAAGAGGCCAAAGAGGTCGACGTGTTTACCTGCAAAACTACTGCTTATGAACAGCCGAGAGAAAAACACACATTACTAGAGCTACTGCGTACAAAGCCGAGAACTGCAGTGGGATCTATTACAATGCCATGCTGTTGTTTCATAGGTTTAATGGTTACCATGTTCCCCTTAGACTAAGTTATTTGGTGAGATTTTCACCTGATGGTGGAATGATGAAAAGTCAGTGGGCCACCAAAGTGATTAAAATTCATCCTGAGGGGAATATGAATGTGCGTCCCCAAAATTCATGGCATTGTTACTTATAGATGTCGAGACATTTCACTCAAAACCAAAAATGCGGACCTCAAGTCAGATACACAAAAAGTCAGGAGAATCAATCCTCTGGGGACCATGAATGTTTGTAGGTAATTGTATGTTTATCCTATAGTTGTTGAGATATTTCAGCCTGGACCAACATGATTCACTGACAGACTGACATTACCATCCATAGAGGAATGCTGCTCGCAAAATGAATCATAATTAATCTTTTTTGTCTTTGTCTTCAATGCATCTCTAGACTGAGTGGAAACAAAACACTCACTGTATAAAAGCCTGCATTTAAATACAGATCCAAGGTCATGAAAAACAAATGCATGACACTCTGATTCAGGCTGATTATTCTGTTCTGCACAGACGGAAGAAGGCTGCAGATCTCAACGTCTAACACATACAAAACAACTGCAGACACTTAAGATTCCTCTTAATGTTAAACAGCAGCACTTACCCTTTTCTCCTGTGTCATCGATGGACTCTGGAAAGGTAAAAATAAAAAGACACAGTCAGGTCCGTGTAAAAGATGGTGAAACACACTGTGGGGCATTTTTACAATATTCCCAAATTTCAACATGCAAGCACAGGGACCTCCTTCACATGGAGCAAATGACTGACCATGACTGACAGCAGTGTTTGAACTCAAATTAGCAAAACTGAAAAATTTGCTGACTCTGCAAACCCTTAATCCCAGCGCCCAATGCCACACCAGTCACAAAATCAATATACAGCACACTCCCAGTCAAATAGTTCGACTCATTGTTCCTCTCATGAAGATAAGCATTACTGTGCATCGACAAAAAGCATTGAAAAACAGCACGAGCATCCTGCACAGTTTGTTTGTGTGTGTGTGTGTGTGTGTGTGTGTGTGTGTGTGTGTGTGTGTGAATGCTGACAACTGCAACAACTCCCACAGCTGCTGATTGAAGGCTGACATCAGCACACACACACTTGATGAGCACCTTCACAAACACACACCTAAAGGTCTGCACTCGAACATGAAGACAGACAAGTGGACACCTGTTGGAGGAATAGCTGACGCTGTTTTTTTTTATATTTGTCCTAATATCTAAGCAATGATTAGCTGAGCATACAGAGTCATCCATCTTGAGTAATTAGCCAACACACACACACACACACACACACACACACGCATGCATGCACACAGCAGGAACTGAAGAAAGGTAAGCCAAGGAACTGAATCAAGGCATGCAGCCAAAAATCATGTGCATGCCGCCTTGCCAGCATAAAAGCCTGAGAGTCTGACGGTGAAGCATAAGTGTGTGAGTGTGATTAAGGGCATCGGCAAGTATGTACATCAATGTGTCTATGAAAGCATCATGGTCACTGCTGTACTCTGTTTCCATCTTTGAATTCCTGCTACATTTCCAACAAAACACAAATAAAGACCACCTGATCTCTCATTTTCAACAATCTTGAAAAAAGGCACCGACTGTTCAGGGGCTGATGTTCGGTGCTTAAAAAGAAAGTGGGTCAACCACAGATTGCTTGGGGTGAATTATGTAAGCCAGACAATGGGATTAACTGAGCTGCCGAACGAGAGGTATCAGCTGACGATACGTTCACACAACTGTCCGTGTGTCTGTCTGCAGAGCACATGCTGGCCCCCGAGCAGCCGCTGTCCTGCCCCGCCGCTGCTGTTTTCATCTGTCTGTCCCTTGTGACCCGAATGCATCACAAATTCGCTCTTGTTCTGCAGAACACAAAACAAGATGGTTTATTGAAAAAAAGAAAAGAAAAGAAAGAAACGCCTGACCAAACAGTGATTTTGCTTTTCTGTCACCCTAAAGTACTGAAGGACGATATGCCAACGAGCGGGCAGCGGAGACATGGCGTCCTGTAACTCTAGACGAGGTTCATCCTGGGACAGGAGCTGGCAGGACTCTCTGGTGAACAGAGGTGGCTCTAGAAGCGTTTGAGTGAGGGGCAGTTTTAAAAAAGGAGGACACATTTATAAAATGAGTAGAAATGTGTTTAGACTCAACCGTAAGGCTCTTGGCAAGAATAAACTGCACATTCATTCATTCATAAATAGCTTCCATTTACTGTAATAACACCAAAAAGGCCACATCCACGGATGGATTATGAGAAAATGGGCTTCTGGACTCAGTAGTTTTTGTCTCCTTGTAGTCGTTTGGTGTTGTAGTTTTGCGTCTCTTCTTTGTTGTTCCTTTGCGATTGTTTTGCTGTCATTTTGTGTCTCACTGTGTTCATTTTGTGTCTCTTTGCGGTCGTTTTGTGTCTCTTTGTGTTCGTTTTGTGTCTCTGCGGTCGTTTTGTGTCTCACTGTGTTCGTTTTGTATCTCTTTGTAATCATTTGTGTAATCATTGTGGTCTTTATCACCTCTTCGTGGTTGTTTTGTTTGTCTTTGGTTGTTTTGCGTCTCTTTGAGATCATTTTACATCTTGGTTTTCATTTCTTTAGGATTGTTTTTCATCTTTTCGTGGGTGTTTTTATTTCTTTGAAGTAGTTTTGTGTCTCTTTGTGGTTGTTGTTTTTTTTTGTCTTTATGGTTATCTGGTACTATTTTTTTTTTGTAGTCATTTGAAAACAACACATGTTAACAGTCAGTTCACAAAGAGGTTCTGGTCCAGCGGCCCTGGGTCTGTTCCTGGAAGGTTCTTTCAGTAATTCATCCATGATACTAAGACGCTAACTACCTATCACCACCTCTCTGGCCACACCTGTGCTGGTGAACCCAGTGACGCTGTGACTCCTGCAGCAGTCTCACTGATCAGGAGTAAAGACAAAGTTAAAGGTGTAAACTTTCAGCTGGACAGCATGTCTGGCTAAATTTGGAGAAGATCAGACTGACAAACAGCCAGAACATCAAACCCTCCCTCCCTGTGTTTTCCTCTGTTTGGTCTCATTAAACCGTCTCCATTTCATCCCCCTTTCTGACAGAGGAGATCTGCTTTCCTAGTGGTCTGACAAGCTGCGAAATGAAGCACATGAGTAGGCTGCCGAGACTCCTCTGAGACATCCTAGAAACCATTACTCACTATCCAGGTCAACTTTGTGTTCACCGTTCACCGAGGAGGCTCGCTGTCTGTAAACGCACCATCAGGAAAGAGGCAGGCCCGACTCAAAGCCATTACAGAAAGACTTTGTGCCAACAGATAATGCTGCTGGTGCTGTGGTGGATGGTAACAATTCAGATAATGAAGCTCTGCAACTACATGAGCCTGAAGCTATTACAGTAAGTCTTTAAGATAGTGCTGATAGAGTGATAGTGGAGGAGTCAGATGATGAATGGTCTAATCCTGCACTGTACATCCCCCTTCACAATAAAAGCAGGTCAAACATTTCTAATTCTTTCTTTGTTTTCAACACAAATATTCAACTTCCTTGTAACAATATGCTGACAATTCCTGGTTGAACTGTTGTTGTCATGTGACTGTCACTGGCCACACACTGCATAAACAACAAGACAGCCTCCTGCATCCACACACAAAAAAATCAGCCTGGACCACAAACTGCTGAAACAGAAATGTCTCCCCACCCCATCACCAAAAACACACACACACACCAGCCAGCCAGCATTTCCCCCTCACACACACGCACACACACACACCTCCTCCTCATACTACCCAGACAGCTGGTTTCTTACCTATGCAAAGCTGCAGAACATAGGCGTAGTATGACCAAGCCACTATGAGGGCGATGAACAGGACCGGGATCCAGTACAAAACTCTCTGACAGCCCTTCTTGATACTACGCGAGCCCGACGGTGCCATAGTCTAGGAGCGGATCATTTCTCGTGCGCAATCGTGTGTTACTCTCCCTCCCTCTCCCTCTGTGTGTGTGTGTGTCTGTCTGTGTGTAAGTGTGTGTATGTGTGTGTGTGTGTGTGCCCGTGTCTTCCTGTGTAGACTGTCACTGCATCGTAGCTCCGGCTCTGATCAGCCTAATCGGCAGCACAGACGCAACATCCTACCAGCCTCCCGCCCGCCACTGATGCTGCTGCTCCTGCTGCACTGCTCCCCTCTGATCGTCCTGCTCAGTCACTGGTACAGACTACAACAAAATATCAGACAGCTCATTCACACACACACACACACTCACTCACTCACACTCACACACGTGCACGCGCGCGCGCAGGAGCGTCAGGACCGCCCCTGCTGCCTCCCCACAGGTTGCCATGACGTCCGCGGGATGCTGCAAGCCTGGCACATTTTTCACCGCGAGCAGATGGGTTCAATAAGTTCACACTGGCTGTGTTCAAACGGGGGTCTGCTCTCTCTCTCATACACACACACACACACACACACACACACACACACACACACACACACACACACACACACTGGAGACTCACACTCACCATAAAGCAAATCTTCACCTTGACATGTAACAACAAGCAGCCAAACACTCACCCATTTTTGAGTTTTTTCAACATTTCTCACTCTTTCACCTCCTTGTATCACATTGTGGATGGTGCAATGTGACCATATCAAACTAGAATCCATGTGATGACTGGTAAGCATGCAGGCTATAATATGATTTGCTTGTGTCTGAGGGATTGTTGCCAGCGTATTCTGTTCTCCCGGTACCTGACAGTGTAGGTGGAGGTCTGCAAGATCCACCTGCTTCCGCACCTGCAGAATATTTTGCAGTGCTGCTGCTCAATGCATTGTACAAGCCGCGCTCTCCTCACCAACTGCTCTTTGCATCACATTTCACCTCCACTTTCTCCATGCAAATGTCTTTTATATAAGTGGTGTCTGTATGTGAGATAGAGTTAGATTTAGGCTGTGATTTTCCACCTGTTGCCAGGTTTGTGGGTGGATGGCGTTCTGCAGCGAGCTAACAATATGCACCACAATGATAAAGCATCGCAGTCTAACAGTAAGGACAGATGGCTCAGCCACATGTCACAACTCGACCTGTTTCAGTGTTTCATCAGACGAACATGGTACAACCAGTGGTAGAGGAAGTCATATCCTTTACTTAAAGGGTAACTCCACCAGTTTTACACATTAAAGTGTGTTTAAAGGTCTTGAGGAGCTCTACTGCATTTGTGGAAAAAGTAGTATAAAACCTTTTGTGGCTCCAGAAGAAGCTGCATGTAATCTGATAAACTGCCTCCAGTGATGTCACTCAGTGGCTAAGTTGGATTGTGGGTAATGTCAGAGGGAGGAAGTAACAAAGTACAAATACGTTGTGACTTTAATTAAGTAGATTTTTCAGGAATCTGTACTTCACTCAAGTATTTACGTATCTGACAAACTTTTAATTTTCCTCCCTAGATCCGAACACACATATCTGTACTTTCTACTTCTTACATGTTGAAAACAGGCTTGTTACTTGATGCATTTGAGGGATATTGTCGATTATTTTTATTTTGCGTCTTTGCCAGCACCTTCCCAGCATCACCAGACTTGGAAGACTGATTTCAACCAATTAGTGCATATCACGCATGGCAGGCGTAGTGAGACGAAACAACATAGAAGTAGCAGTGACAAAGGCAGCAACATGGATGAGACCGTGGCAACATTGCCGATGACACCGGAGCAGATTGTGAGAAGCAGGACATTCCCCACCCACGGCCTTATCTAAGTGAACTTTTGAAGTATTTGACTCCAAGAAATACTTTTTACTCTAACACTTTGAGTACACTTCAGAGCCTGTACTTTCTTACTTTTCCCTGAGTAAAGAAGCTGAATCTGTATTTCTACTTGAGTGAAGAATGTGTGTATTTCTACCACCTTAGGCTCCAGGTTTTGAAAAGCAGTCCACTGGTATGCATTGACACTGTTGGACTCATTATGGACAACAAATGATCAAAATCCATACAGCAGAGACACCGGCTTTATTGTTCCACACATTTTTCTTCCTTTTTAAAACCTAGCGCCTACATTACCCACAACTTAGCCACTGAGTTTATCAGATTACCTGCAGCTTCCTCTGCAGCCACAAAAGGCTTTATACTGCTTTTTCACAGATGCAGTGGTACTCCTCAAGACTAAAAACTTTAATGTGTAAAACTGGTGGAATTACCCTTTAAGTAAAAGTCCTGCATTGAAAGTGTTAATGTGTAAAGTTAGCAAAATATAAATAATAATAAAATTATAGAATAATCAGAAAAATGTACGTAAAGTATTAAAAGTTGAATCGTTTTGGTGGAGCTCATTTTGAAGTTTTTTTGTACAGGACTGTAACTAATGATTATTTTCTTTTGGATTAATTTGCTGATTATTTTCACCATTATTTGATTGATTGTTTTCTGAAAATATACGTCATGTGAAACGTCATCATAATTACTGACAATTATCCCAAAGTGACACCGTTACAACCTGTTATGTCCAACCAACAGTCCAACCCTCAAAATGATTTAAAATGAATTAAAATCATTAAATTAAATAAAAGGAAAAATAGCAACTCCTCACATTTTTGAAGCTGGAGCCATGAAATGCTCTGCATGATAAACAACTAAATGGATGTCACAATATTTGTTAATTCATCTTCTGTCAATTGACCAATTCATTAATCAACTAATGGTTTCAGCTATACTTGAATAAACTGTTGGGTAGTTCACTTTATAACCAAAACATATTTTATGAGCTCATCATGTGACTAAAGTTTTCAGATAAAAAAGCACAATATATCTAACCTGAAGTAGAAAGCGGCATAAAAATAAGATACTCAAGTGAAGAACAAGTTCCTCAAATGTCTGTTTAAAGGAACTTCGGTGTAGAAGCCAGTTGTTGAAGGTCCCGTTACGATCCGCTCACATGTGGCCCATTAAAACAAAGAGTGATTAATGCAAAAGGTTTTAATTAACTAAATGAAATAAGCAATATAATGATGTCCATCAGTCGATCAGTATGTATGTGGAACACAACATAGAAATAAATAATAATGTCAGTCGGCAGGTCAGGGCAGGAGAGTGAGAGGATCCTGCAGGTCTGATTTATAGCCACCTGAGCCCAGCCTGCTCAGGTGTGTTGCATCACTGATGAGGACCCAGCTCCACCCAGCAACTTCCTGAAACCAAGGAAAGACACAGCCAACAGAGGACAGAGCAGGACCAACCCTGAGGCCATCGCATGATTAGTACATGTACATTTCAATGCTGTGTTGGCCTTTATAGATATTTGGGGCCATTTTGAAAATGTTACAACTGACCCTGAGCTCCCTTTCACTGATTTTACATATGAGGATTGATTCACTTATCAGAGGAGTACTACTCAGCCTGTGAAAACAGCTGCATGATGTCTCCTGTGGCCCTGAAGAGCCCCTTTTAAAGTCTGAGAAAATACCCCTTAAGCCTGCTTTACAAACTTGTTGTATGGAATCTGAAAGATGTGGCCATTTACCAGCCGGGGGGTCTAATAAAAGATGCCATTGAATTGCATTGTGGGAATTGTAGGATCCTGTGTGTTTTGACTTTCACCCCTAAAAGGGACAAAGAAGTCAGGGTATCACCGCCTCTGCAGCATCACTTTTGATCATTCTTTCTTTGATCTGTCTCTTGTTAAGTCCCCGAACTTTATGGAAATGCCTCCCTTCAGACCCCCCTTCAGAGGATTGTTCCTAGTGGTGGAAACTACTGGTACTTGCCATTGCATGGATACGATGGGCAAACAAGTGCAGCCGTTCAATTTCCTTCACACAAAAACAGGTAAAGATCAGAAAATTCTATCATTAAAAACAGCTGTAACTTCTACTTTTCCCCACATTTCAGGGATCTTTTACCGAGTCCTTGATCTCCTTGATCTCACATCAAGAAGTGCAGGATTAGACTACGAGACTGCAAAATATTACCCTGCTGAATTAATCATTTAAAGATTAAAAAAATGTCCCTGATTAAAGTCTTGTACACCCACACAGCCTTGGGTTCCTGATGATTAATACGGTTAATGATTTGCCTTCGGGTTGAGAAATAAAGCAGCTAATTTATTCTTCTGTGCTCCCGCCATCAGTCCAGTGTAGACACAAAGAAAAGGTTTGTCTGAAGTGTGTGATTATAACTGCTACAAAGCAAGACACTGTTGGCCTGTGTGCGAGAGAGGACAAAATAAACAAGAACCCAAATATTTTACGTTATATTTATTGTACCATGTCTTTATCAATGCATGTACACTCAATGTCAGCGTAACAGTCAAGGCCTGATTTAAAAGAAGCACATATGGAGAGAAGTTTCCAAAACTCTTCAAGAGGTAGACTAACTAATCCAAACATCCAAAATAAACAGTAAGTGGCCTGAAATACAAACCCATTATTCTGGTAAAGCATGTAACATGTAAAACACCCCGTCCAGAGCAAACATTACACCAGGAAACAACAGCATCACTCAGTAAGAGTGAACAGGAGTTTAAGAGAGGATTTCTATAAAGAAGATAAAGAAGTGTAAACTCTTCCTTACAGAGCCTAAAGGGAGGGTCATTTTTATAAATTGCTCCGTTAAAACCAACACTTATTTCAGCTGAGTGTCCCCAGAGTGGAACAAACATATGGCTTCTGTATTCTGCATATTTATTTATAAAGAGGTCTCTGCTGCCAGTGGCATGAAAACAGAACTAGTCTTTACTAGCCAAGAAATGATTAACGCTGTTAGCTGCCCGTAGTTAAACAGTGAAAAAGCCACAGACTGGGTTTGCTTCAGGCCTCCTGCCCCTGGGGGATCCTGGAGGGTTTTTAGCTGCAGCGCTTCGGGAGAGAGGAGAAGGGGGAGGGGGAGGGGGAGGTGGATAGGGAGGAGGGGAGGTGCTGTCCTAAGCTGATCCGTGCAGGGGGCTGCAGAGCCGACAGAAGGACAAAGTATGTGTGCAATGCAGCCATGCGGGACAAAAAGGAGAATCAGCCTGAACAAAGCAAAGCAGCAATAAGACAATGTTGGACTTTTAGATAAATAAATAAAATCAGTGTTAACAACAACCGTAAAGGGATAAATATATTTACAAGTACATGAATCAATTAATAGTTTAGAGGCAGTAAGACAAATTATTGAGTCCAATTCAGATTCCTGAAACACTGAGTTAAGTGGATTTTCCTGTTTAGATCATAAAGGGTCAGTCTTGTTTGTTTGACAGCTTCCCACTCAGCTGACCACTTCCTGTTTGCGCCACATCCTGTTTATTTTAAAAACGTCTAACAAAGTGCAATAAGATGCCACGACATGCGTTAACCCGCCTGTCCTGGTAGAAAACACAGAGGAGGCACGGCTTGTCCAGTTTGTGAGACATGCAGAGATGATGGGATTTTCACCTGGACACAAAACAGAGAGACGATGATAAATACATGTGACACTGCTGTCTGCAGACAGGATGAATTATGTGAATTGTTCTTACTTTAAACTGCACCCTGTTCTTTCTTTTATATTACATAGCAGAATTAAGATACTGAGCAAAAACAGTACATCAGACTACAGAGAAACAGAAACTCTTAATCAAACTGCCATGGAGTGCGAGAGCTGCAGTGGTTCTGCAAGTATGCAGAAATAAATATGGTCCTCAGCATATTTACTACAGCTGTGGGTTTTCAGTGTACAGGCGACTCGCAGCAACCAGCTGTAATTCTCACAAATAGTGACAGAGTAACAGACTGAGAAATTGTGAGAGGCAAAAATATTTTGACAAATGTCTGTTTCTTAGTTTTAAAAGAAAGAATCTGCCACGTTGATTTTTCTGTCAATCATAGTGGTCGCACTGTTTCAGTCCCCATCGAGAGGCTGACAGACAAAGGCTGTGCTCAGACTCTCCGAAGGGCAGGGGCAAAACATTACTGAATGAGTGAAAGCGATCAATATAACTTTATGACACGGATTTTACGCTAGTTTACAATAGATGGCAAATTATTCTGCGTTGTTTTCAGAGAATTAAAAGTAAAATTAATTGACATAAAAATGCTGTTGCATTTTATTTGTTATTGTGTTATTTTCATTCTTTAAAGGTGCCATTTCTAAGTAAAGTTGATATTTGAGTCTCATTTCCAACTCGACAAAAACTGACAAATAAGTGATCTTTACAGGTGCTGGTAGGTGGATTTTGTTAGCACTGGGTAGAGCTGGGATGGCTGTTTCCTGTTGTTTCTAGTCTTTGTGCCAAGCTAAGCTAATCAGCTGCTGGTTGAAGATTCAAAAGACAGATTTGAGAATCATGCAACTTTTGCCAGGAAAGCAAAATGTTCCTTTAGCTGCTGTCAAGGTTACACGTTTGTTGATAAATACAAATGCTGCACTTAAAATGAAATATTAACTGTTTACTGCTCTCACATTCTGATCAAAATCTCACAATAATGAGGCTAAACGGAGGTCACTTGTCTCTTGAAATTCTCAAAATATAAATATAAATAAATATATATTTTCATGTAGCAGCACTGTTTTCAAAAACATCCATATCGAGTCCTTTCCAAAGATTTATCAGGGAAGATTATCAAGCCCTCTCCCATGAGGTGCATTTCCTTTGAAACATTTATACGGCTTTAAACTGCACTGCTCACTGCTCATGTATGCAGACTTAAGCTGGTATCTGGTGGCAGTTGATCAGGCGTTAATATTACAGTGTAACTCAATGCTCGGGTCGAGCAGACTGTGGGCCTCACAACACATCTGAACAGACTGACCGTACACTGGGATAGAGCGCCTGGGAACTGTTAGGGAACAGTTTTTTAAAAACAACGTTGCATTTTTAACCTCATATTAAACATTGTTAGTATGTCTTTATTCTTAATGTTGACAGTGTGAGAAAAATATTTACCTATTTGCTTGAGAGCTCCTTCTTCATGCAGGACTTAAAAGAGGTGAACTTCTCCTCCCCTCTGACGCCCTGTGAGTGCAGAAATAGGTGTGTGGGGGTAAGAGACAGAGGGAAATACTATGAGAAGACCAGTTTCATGAGCTCCCACTAGATGGCAGTATAATTTCACAAAACTCACTAATCGCCAGCTCAGTGGTGAGATGTGTTTCAGTAATAAAAAGTGGCAGCAGTGTAATTTAGACATTATGGTATGGAGGTATTTAAGTACACCACTACCTAAAGAAAAAAGTGACATAATTAGTGCTGACTGAATGTTGTAATTAAACAGGAAAGGTGGTGTTTGTGATGCTAATAGCTGCGTAAGTGGGCTTAATTGTGTTAAAGTACCCTGTTTTGAAAACAAACATGTATTTCTGTGCTCAGCACCGACCCATATTTGCCTTTTCTCTTTAACCTGCTAAACTGACTTGACTTTGCATCCATGTGTCCGTCTTTGAGCTCTTTCTGCTGCCCTCCCAGACTGACGAGGGAGGAGGAGAGAAGGCCGACTGAGCACATTTATTCTGTCACCTTCAGTGACATCAAACAGAAACAGATGGCGTTTATATGCTGCTGTCTCACCCCGTCGGCGCGTTGCAGCCGGTCCTTCATGACACCGATGAACTCCTTGTGGCTGAGTTTATCATCACGATCTTCGTCGAAGATCTTGAAGACTGTGTTGACCAGGTGGCGGGTCAGCTTGATGCCCGTGGCCACGTAGACGGCGCGGGTAAACTCCTCTGAGAGCGAAGACAAGCAGGTGATCAGGTGAGAAGTAAACAACAACTCATGTTAAGAGGAGAGCAGCATCCGACTACCTTTAACAATTCAGCTTGGAATAAGACTAAAATCAAAGTGATATCAGTGTTTGGAGAGGGAACACGCAGCACAATTTGTGTCTGCATTGTGTTGCATAGAGCAGCCAGTCATCTCCTTTTTCTGTTATTTTTTATACATATGTATTGTAATAAAAATAAGGGCTTTATAACGAGACTGGCACTCAGTATAGCACAAACCTCCACCAATGCCCAACAGTCCTTTTTTGTACTCACTCATAGATACCAGCCACTTAAACTGGCCTGATTTTTTTCATCAAGATCCGTGCATTATTCCCTTTTTTAACAAACTTCCTATCTCACAATGTTGAAGAAAGTGAGAAAAATGGATTCTTCCCTTCATCTGGATCGGCACCAAAAGTTAACAGTTCTTATTCTGGGTCGAGTTTTTGTTGGAGCGGAGCTCCTACTCTCATAGATATCCATGCATTTAACTAATTTGTCACATTATGAGAAGGAAAAACAATAAAACTAAACTATCCAGTGACTCCAGTTAAAGTGTTATACAACTATTATGTGTGTGACTACAAACTGAGGCTTTACCTTGACCAATAGAGCGGTTGGCGAAGTTGTACATTTGCATGGCGATGGTGAAATCCTCCAGGTTGTTAAGAAACTGGAAGAAGGACCTGAACTCCTCAAAGGTGATTCCCTGCAAAGAGACAATAAAATGATGACTTTATTTCTGAAACATAAAGCTTGAGAAATGATGAAGTGCCACATAAAGCAAACTGCTGCATGTGTCAACACAGTGGAGGATAGCGCTACAGTTCACACAACACATTATGTGTCTTTCATCCTGGGGGGAATCCTTTAGTGTGTGTGGGACCTTGAAGCCATCAGATAGATAACACACCCAAACACACAAAGTATACACTGCTGGATTTTCCCCGCGCAGTATGGACACGCTGAGCTGTCAGCGGCGGGGGGAGGACTGTAGCTTTTTGGTGAGAGGTCAGCCCGTTTGCAGACTTTTCTATGGCAGATTAACCTGATACTTGAATAAACAAAAACAACAAAAGTGATGAATCCCCAAACATCTCAGGCTTGGCTGATGACTCAAACACTGAGCCTATTGATGTCCACTCAACCATCTCGCAGCTACTAGCTGCTTCTCTCGCCCAGGGCCCCACCAAACAGGCAACGCACACAGCCGAACAAATGGAGTAATGACTAATCTGTGACGCTTTGCTGTTTTAACAAGGTGAGGGCCATAAAATATCTCTTAGCCCAACGAGGAGACCCACTTGATAATAATGGAGATCTAGCAACAGGCTACTCGAGGCGGCTGAGGAGCGGGTCAGTGAGCCAAGAGGAAAAACACATTAAAGCTAAAATGAGGATGCCTCACTCAGCAGCTAATTCAGAGAGCGGTATTCAAATAAACAGACGACGGAAATACTCCCATACTCACACAAAACAATTGAAGCAACTGTAAACGAGTGCTGTTATCCCGATATTTAAACATCTGTAAAACCTGCTGCAGTTCATGTTCAGATTATGAGCTTTGTTCATTAATTTAAAAAAGTCAGGAAACCAATTACCTCCATTATCACTCATGTCTGTGAACTAAATATGATAACCAGCAGGCTGTTAGCTTATCTTAGCATGAAGACTGAAAACAGGGGGACAGAGCTAGCTTTACTCTCTCCAAAGTAAGCATCTCTCTGGGAGCACCTTTACACAATAATTACACATTATAAAGTATTTTCTTTGTTTGCTTTAGCTGTACAAAAAACAAAATATAAAAATGTCAATTTGCCTTTTTTTTTATAAAAAAAAAAAGCTTATTGCCCCAAATGTTGGACTGTTGCCCTTTAATCCCTGGAAAAAATATCCAATTAAAGTTCTAGTGTGTAGAAATGTGTGGCATCTAGTGGTGAGATTTTACATTGCAACCAACCGAATACCCCTCGCCTCACCCTCCTGTATGATGGCCACTTAAAATGCAAAACACGTGAAAAGCCCTCTCTTAGAGTCAGTGTTTGGTTTGTCTGTTCTGGGCTACTGTAGAAACATGGCGGTGCAACATTCAACCCCACAGAATAGGGCCCGCTCCTTCTGCTCCTTTTAAAAATTATTCTTAGTTTTAGTATATAAATACTATATTACATTTCTGCTAATAGATCCTCCTTAATCCTACACACTGAACCTTCAATTATTTCGACAAGATTTGTGAATCTTCTACTGCTGAAGAAAGAAGTTCATCAAGGTCTCCTGCATTTTTTGAAGCTCCAGTTGTTGATGTTATATGGGATTACATCATTATGTAAGCTGTTACTGTTATTGCATCTACCCCGTGTACTTTGAGATGAGGAATTACAGCTGTCAGAGGTAACAAGTGATAACAGAGTGAATCTGAGGAGAAAAAAAAAGGCGAACCTTTTCGTCCGGCATGCTGTGGCGGACATTTTCCAAATACCCGCTGACGTCGTCCACGTTGGTGTAGCGGAGGAGGATCTGAGCGAAGTCTTCCTCACTGATGGTGGGCAGGCCTTTGGAGTAGGAGAGGAACTCTATCTCAAGCAGCTCTGTCTGCAGGTTGTCCATGAACCTGGAGAAGCGAGACGGACGGCAGCTGCTGACAGGAAACGCCATCACCACCACCAGAAACTCGCATGCACAAAGGAACACTTAACGTAGGCACAAACAAAACCACTAAAGGTTGAGCGGTAAGAGGTTCAGCGTGGTATGAAAATGATTAACGACCTTATTACAGTGTGAGATAATGATTTTCTCAGGGACACCATGATTTATCACAGAGCAGAGAAAAAGGTGTTTCAACTCACTTGTAAAAATCTTCAAATTTCAACTCAGCTTTGCCTTTTTTCCCAAAGAAATGCACCAGAAGTGTTGTCTCTGTTTTCTCAACCACTTGCTATCAGAGAGGGAAAAAGTGAGTGCATTATTACACCTCATAGCTTTAAATATCCACCTCAGATGCAATATGTTCTATATAGTCAAATAAATGGAGCTAATCACAGCAATGGTTCAGTCAAATATTGAGTAAAGTCTTCAGTTTGAGCAGTCAGAATGAGCTGTTTTGTTACATACAAGCGTATCATGGTAACACCTGGTAAACATTAACAATGACTTTGATTCAACATGCTGAAAGTAGAGATGTTAGTTAATGGCCATACCCAGATTCTGCTATTGAATAGTTACTCAGAGTTAATGCTTAATTTTTCACTGTGCCTGAAACCAAACCTGCTCGATACGAAGACGTGCCATGCAACAGATTCATTAAACATGCTACAGAGGAAAAAATAGAGGAGCTCTTTGTGAGTACATCTATAACTTGCTCCCCAGTGCTCACTAACAGGGAACCTACAGGAGTTTTTATGAGAAACAAATCAGTTAAGTCAATCATAACCTGGTGCTTATCATTACTGAGTAACTAAAGCAATGAAGAAATATCTGGCTACCTCAGTGAGATCAGAAAACAGAACTTGACTTGTGCCACGTCTCAGAACATCCCACATGCCCCGGGCCTCCACATGCTGACTGCCTTTTTTAAGAACCTGTAGCAGCAGTTGGAGCACAGCTGTTAGAAAATACATCTCACACATGTAACTGAGATTAGGAAAAAGGAAGACGGACAAACATGGACAATGCACACTGAGGACAGAAGAGTCAGACAAATGTAGCAGGAGACAAAAAGTCAGACAGGAGGGACAGACATTCAGACGGGAGCTGACAGCGGTGTATCTGAGGGGCCCATCAGCCCTGACGTGAGCCTGCTCTGCAGCGATGCATGCAGCCTCTTGGCAGGACACCGAGCCAACACAGCTAACACATGGACAAAGCATGCAGGGCGTGAGAGCTAAAGGGTGATTCATGCCAGGTTAACTATGTGACTGATCCCACCCAGGCCATCATCATTTGATGCTACTCAGTGAGGTAAATGCAGGTTATCAGACACCTCTCTACTGTTGGGAAACTTTTTCTGGAGCAATTTAGTCTGAGATTGTAAGTCTAAATATAAAAGATGACGCTGCAGATTTGATCAATAAGCTAAAACACACAAAACCCCAACACATTTCCTGCTCAGGGTTTCCGAGTAAAGAAGCCACTCTGCTATTTTTCTCGATGAGGTCACGCTCCTGATCTTGGATTAACCAATCATTATTGTTATTACAGTTTACGCTGCTCCCTGCAGTCTCCCAGCTGCGTGGGACTACTATAACTACAGCTGCACTGAAACACAACTGTCAACAACAATTTTCTTGTAATTGGGGCCATGTGCAATAAAAAGATCACAGGAAATCGAGTAGTAAGGAAACACTTGGATTTCTAACTCGCAGTTATAAACCATGTTGGTGTGTCTCGCTCTCAATCTGTTCTTTCAGTCAAGATGTTTCTCATGTGACCAACCAGAAACAGCAAGTCGACGACGACACGCGTTCTTAGGAATGGCTTGTTCCATTTCATAATATTTATTTATCTTACTTTTTTTTTTTTTATTTCGCTTGAAGGGGATTGTGAGACAGCTGATAAAACAGCTCTTCCTCTGCACCTCGTCGCTTTTCACCAGAGAGAGAGATTTACGACATGATCCCACAGCTAATTACGGAACAACTCTTTAATGCGCCGCGCTGTTCCCATCTCATCCCATGAAAAGATCCTGATACACTTGTAATTAGAATTTGCTGGGGAAAGCCCAACCGCAGCACTGAAGACATGCCTGTTATGTGTTTTTGAAAAGGTTTGACTTTTGAACTTTTTGCTGGAAAGTTACCTACAGTAAGTCAGGAGGAATCAAAACAAAACAGACACACCTCAAGGGAAAGTCTTCAAACAGCGCTCTGAAAAGATGGGTCTGTCCCTCTGTTAGCTGGAGGCTCTTCTCTATGTGTGTGTGTGTTAAATGTTTTCTCACAGTGCTGCTTCTCCTCTCTGACTGGCATCTTCATGGTCAAACCCATCACAAAAGGTAACCTGAACCAAAATACCACTCCTCAAGAAACTGTAAAAATAAAACATGGGGGTCTGGGCAAGCTGTTGTCAGTCTTCAGGTAAGAGCTTTTTGAAGTGGAATCTCTTGCCCGACGCTGACAAAAGGCGAGAACATAAATCATCTGCGGTGCACCCCCTATACTACCACACACACACACAAAGACAATATGTCAGATAATGTTGAAGCGCACAGTGGTCTGTTTCAATTCCAGTGAGTGTGAATGAGGTTATCTGGTGTTAACAGACACAAATACGGGCGGTGTCAGCCCCTGAGATACATGTGTGTTTTCTGTGCTAACTCACTATGCAAAAACATTGTCAGGTTAGGGGGAGCGCATGCCAAAAATACATGCAACAAGCAGAACAGTTCATTTTTCCTTCAGGGAGAGAGAACAATACATACAGTGTGCGGCTGGGATTTGTGATGACCGTACAGCTGCAGGCTCTGAAACGCAAAGAGAGATCAGAAAGAGGAGACTCATTTATAATTCACAAAGTATTTTAGAGCAGGAAGATGGATGGAAATGAGTTTTTAAGCTGTCGATTGAAGTTGTAGCTGTCTTCATCTTCAGCTCTGTCTTCTTGCAAAGCATCATTATATTTCCAAATCTAGAGTACCCATTCTAATGATCTTTTTGAAGCTCATACGGGCTTCAGATTAATGCGAGACCGTCCAGAGATGCTAACGTTTGTCCTGGCAGAGTAAGCTCCTCCATGTTGTGTTTGTGCGATAAGACCTCAAAGAGTTGCTCTTATCGCTCCATTCAGCTCTCCCTGTTTACATCCACCTGCATGCAGCTTAAGATGGCCCTAAAGAGATGAAAGCCTCAGGCATGTTTTACCCTGTATGACCACATTAACCTCTGTGCAGCCTGTCTTCTATCTAGGAACTCTGCAAGTGTAATGTCATGTCATGTAAGACACTAGCCCCATTCACGCTGCCCTTTGAGTACAGGAATCATGCGCCGATTCTCCGCATCGTCCTCTGTGTGAAAGTTTCAGGTGCGGAGAGGGGGAACAGTTTCGCTGCGGCTCTCATCCGCCTCCGGAGGTAGTATCAGAGTCGCAGCAGAGGCGAGCCAGCGTCTGTGTGAATGGATAAGCCGGAGCCGCGGAGCGGGGGCATGTCGGTCTGATGGTGTTCACAGTCTGACAGCTAAACAGATCCTTCACTCGTCAAATAAAAGAAATGACCCGCAAAGCAACATTATAGGACCAAACAACAGTAATGTGGTAACTGGTAGTGTCTTTGGCAACTTACATGAGGAAAAAAATACCGCATATAAACAGTCAGCGGGTACATGGTTAGAATAACAGGTGGACACCGGGGAAACACACAAACATGGAGAGCAGTAGATTGGATTTACAAACACCCCCAAGGTTGAAGCTGGAATTTGCACACAATAGACCAAAACAATGGGCAAAAGAGGCTAAAAAACAAAAAGATGAGGGGAACTGCAATGACTGGGTTAATAATCACCAGCAACACCTTTATGCATAGTCATTTGTTACATTGTTAGTATAAAAAACTGATTACAGCAGCTTTAATAACTGTTAAAAAGCATTTGAAAGCAAATCATACCTGCTGGTCAAATCTTTGCACGTCTTCAGCAACTTCCTTTCTGTCCTTTTTCTTACGGAAAATTTCTCCCAGCTGGTGAGAAGATGATAAGTTATTATGCCGAATGTAACGGATCAAATGCATTTAACAATACCTGAATTTCAAGAAGGGGCTCTTACCACCAAGAACTCCCTTTTGTCCACCATTTCATTCCCATCTGCATCAAACATGTTGAAAGCGATCCTGAAGCCTGCATGGGGCTCTGAAATCAAACAAAACAAGAATCACATGAGACACCTTTTAAACTCGAAATCATTTTAAAGATAATTCTGCTTAAAATAAATACTGACTTGTTAAAATGCAGAGCAGGAAGAGGTACTCTGTGTAACTGATGACACCTGGGAAAAAAAATAAAGATTTGTCAAGCTGGGAAACGAAAACCTAAATGTTCCCTTTTCCACACAGAACAGCATCAAACAGCATTAACCAGTTAGCTCAAGATGTTTACAGATGTTCAAAGTCATCCGCCCGAGATGAATAAGCCATCCGAAGAAACAGTGCACGCCTTCAGACAAGAGTAATCTTCTCGCGCTCACTGATAACATCTTAAAAGGTGCCTTTTCCTTCATGCTTGGTGTTCCCCTCACACAAACACAGGCTTTACAACTGAGCTGACCTATCTGGACACAAACCCAAACAAATTTAAGGCCCACGGCTTCTGATCGTGTTTGGGTAACAAGGTGTAATACATTCTCAAGTGATCTGTCACTGATTGAGAATGGCCGATTCAGGTTTTGTGTCGCGTCCTTCAGCTCCCTTTGTTGTGTGACACGGAGAAGGGAAGAGTAAGTGTCAGGAGACATCTCAGTCGACTCGGGAGGCTTCTCCCCTCTGACTCTGAAAGCATTCCCAAGCTTTTGTTTGCTCGGGAAGATAGAGAATCGAGCGCAGATAGTTCTGGGTGAGTGCTCGTGGTGTTATGGGAAAAGAATTCAGGTAGAGGGTTTGCTGCAGGGAGATATTTCCAGAGAGAGGGACAAAACTAGCACACAGAGATGTCATTTTTACTTCTACATTTGCCCTGGAGGCTTAAACTCTGCTGCTAACAAGATGTAGAAGTCAGTGAAACACATGTACAGGCTGAGGGGTGAAAGAGAATTAGCAATGCGTGCCATTCGACTAAGTTCATCAAAAAAATCCCCACGCGAAGTGCTCCATCCTCTCGCCCCAGCTCTCTCTGTTTGGCAGGTACAGCCCTATAATGACAGCAGATCTCCAGCTTCAAAGCCTTTAAAGCTTAAATGGGTTGAAGAGAGAAAAAAAACTTTTAAGATTCCAGCCATGTTTCACCAATACCACACACCTTCAGTCCTGGAGGGAGCCGCCCCCCTCCCTCCTCCCTGTGAGCCTCAGAGCTCAAGTAGATGTTGTTAGACAATACAAAGAATTCCACAGAAACACTTCATACAGAGTGGCAGTCCCGGAGATGTAATCCAATGCCATTCTTAGGCTTCATAATGTCCGTGGTGATCAGGGGGGTGGCCAGTGGGACATGTCTCAACATAGCTGGGTTCAAACAGCTCCCTCATTCTCTAAAGCAGCGCTTTGTTCACAGATCAATCCAGTCCTTTTTTTCCTGACAAAGCCGCAACGTTTAACAGGAGGATTAAAAGCCCCAAATCCCGGCATTGGCACTTAGCTAAAGCAACAGAGGAGAGAGCAGAACAGTGAGATCTGATGCTCCACTGGCTCGTATGACCTGCGGAGCGGGAGTGTGCAGGCCCAGGTGGGAAAATTTAAAAATCTTCACTCACGCTGACAACTTCATTTTATTCATGCAACTTTAGTTTGAATTAAAGGGGCAGTTCACCCCCAGATCAAAAACACACATTTTTCTTCTTACCTCTGTTGCTATTTATCCACTACAGGGTTTGAGTTGCAGTTGTAGAGATGTCTGCCATCTCATGAATATAATGGAAGTAGATGGCACTGGCTCGTGGTGCCACCAAAAAAAAAAACATCTTTTTCCAGAAGTACACCTGCCTAGAAGGAAGTGTGCACCTATGATTTCTGCAAAGAGACATTGCTGTTCATTTTTCAGATGTGCGCTTTAGCAACTGTGTGCTATCCGAGTGCCATCTAGGCCCATTATACTGGAGAGTAGACAGACATCTCTTCGGCAAATATCTCCAAAACTCTTCAACTCACACCAAAATAACCTGTGATGTATTTGTAGAGGAAAAATATGCACTCTTGATTTTTGGGTGAACTGTTCCTTTGAGGTTTGCAGGTGAAGAATGAAGAATGAGAGTTATTTCATGAACTCCCTTAAAGGTCATCAAATTTGAAAAATAATACAACTACAGAGCTTGTAGAAAGGTGTAGAACAAAAGTATATCTTTTCATGAAAAACATTATTATGATTATGAATTAATAATCTAAAATAAACTGTGGGGTCCGAAATGATTGTTTTGTTTATGTCTGTGTAAGAATGGTGGCTCCAGCTTCTAACAAGGTTTGTCAACCAATAGTATGACACAGCTGGTGTCACGGGGTATCTGTGTTTCGTCAGCATCAAGTGTCAAAAAACATAAAAGTGGGTGAACTAGCTAATGCAAGGTTAGGCAGTGCAACAATCAGACAACCACTTGAGTGGGCAGATGATTCAAACAAGACCGGCTGAAGGGGGAAGATGGAGTGCTGCATTTAGTGGCTGGATGTTAACAGGAACACCATTAAACACATTATTAGCCTTTATTTTGATCGTCCAAAAGTTTTGAGCAATTTCCAGTCTCTGAGAAGTTTTCTGAAAAAATACACTTTAAATTAATTAATTCCAATTAGTTGATAATGACACCTAGAGTCAGCTCAGGTAAACATGCAAAATTGTGAAATGTGTCTACAAACAAGCATATGTTCCACATATATGGGCAATAAAGTTTCCAAAAACAAATGAATAATTCTTGTTTCATGATGTTTTCATGATTTATATATTGGTATTGGTATCGTTTACTGAGCAATATGAAAACTGTTTTTTTAAGAGCTTAAAATGCAGAAACAGATTCTTGTGATAATTTATAATTATCAAATTCATGGTAAGTTTACTCTTTCATGTCATGTTCATGTCATTTTAGATTAAAAGTTTATTGTTAAACTGTAAAATATCCTGCCGCTGTTACAAATACTTATCAAGTGTTTGATAACTACATTTGAGGCTCGCTCCAAAATGTGTGTATGTCAGCCGATACATCAATATCAAAATTTTCCACCTCCTGATATTTGTATTGGCATGGGCCCCAAAAATCCAGTATCGGTCAAGCTTTGGCTTAAAATGAGCTTTTCTTCCAAGTAAATTCCTCCTCTCCCTATAATTAGCACCAAATTATATACTTCTTTCCAGCAAACTTTGGGCATTTTTAGCAGAGAAAGCAGGGAAGACAATTATGTGTATTATCAATGGAGCATTCCCTCCTGCAGAGGTTACTTGAGAATAAATCTAAAACATGTTGCCAGACTGATGGAGAGATAAGATAGTTTTTACAACACACTCACTGGATTATATGAGGTCGACATGCACAACAGAGCACACTGTGAACGGGACATAGAGGCCTTTGAAAAAATAAAAGCATAAAGGGGAATTACTTTAAATTCAATGGATTTATGTGGCGGGTTACTTCACCTCGTTCACGAAGATTTCTAAACAGATTAGATGATCCTTTCCAAACAGGTGGGGTATCAGCCAGCATCTTGTCTAAATCCTGCGAGAATAGAAGAAAATCACTCACTTATTTCTAATTCCCAGTTAATCGCGACGTAATGCAGTGTTTGTTGGAGGTTTTACAGGATGAAGAGTAGATTCTGCTCACCTTTGTGGTGAGGGACTTCCTTGTTCTGCTACCTAAACAAAACAAGGTTAACAGTTAGCGGATGATAAATGACACCTGACTCGTAATAATACATTTAAAAGGTGAATTCTGTGTTAGGAATACAGAACCAGGAAACAAAAGTGAAAACTGGTGTTTACGTGGACAGAAACACAAGCTGTTTATCTCCGTGAACACATTCCATTGGTCAATAAAGCAGAAGATAAGGTGGACGCGTTGTAAAAAAAAATCACATCGATAACAGTGACAATAACCCTCCAGCGACACATTTTAAAGCCCGCGTCTAAAGCTGGGATTATGATTGCCTTGTGATGGCCTGCTCTCCTCCACAGTGAGGTGTCTGAGTGAGCATGTGGAGATAAAAGGAGGATATCGTCCTCAATGTTCATGTATTTGATGCTTTCTATTAATGTTTCATAGCCTGCAAACGCTTATGGATGTAATATGAATTATTTAAGTGACAGCACTTTAACTTTTGACTCAAATGGTTCACTTCTAAACTCCACCGTCCTCTGCGTAATGTCTCTAAAATTAAACCATAAGTGGGCACGTCCAAGGCTTTCCTAAACGTCTATAAGAATGAGAAAAACACATCCATTTTTACAGCTATTATATGGCCTTAAAACACCATGATTGCTCAAGCCATTAGCCACCAGAGAACAATGACGCACGGTATGCTAACACATTAGTGCTCCTTATTTTCCTTTTTCATTAGCTGCCAGCGAAGACATATCTAAAAGATTACAGCAGGCCACACACCTAAAATCATAATCAGAATGTCTTATCATTACATTTATGACATCCATGCTAAGTTGTTTGGTCTCTCTGGCTCTCTGCGAGGTTGTTGCCACATAAATGAGCCATAAAAGTGGGGTTGCTGGTAAAGATGTCTATCTTTATGCAGGTGTTATGACTGAGGCTCTTCAAGCCACAACTTATTGTCCGATGACACTTCACGGGCCTTCAGCTACAAGATCCAGGACAAAACAACAACAGTGGGTTGTTTTTCAATCTCATGGTATTGAGGATGAAGGAGCAGGGGGTTTATCTGATCACTTGACGGAAGTGTAATTAGGCAACTGGCTGATGGCAAATGTGGCTGATATCTCCAAAGAGCTACAAAGATTAGAAAGGCAGTGTAACATTACAGAGTCAGAGGCCACCTTCTTTAAAAAATTATTGATAGCAAAGATTTGAAACTAATTTTAGCACTCATTTATAGACAGTCAAAGGGAAACTGAAGGAACAGGAACTTTTATAGGAACCCAGGAACCTTCTTAAACTCAACAACTTGTGCTTCAACAATTGAAACTGAATTAAATATGGTTCCTCTCACATAGTTCCTGACCTCCCCTAAAAGTAATTTCTCTGGAGACAGCATTTTCTGACGGGTTTACGAGTTTACAGGGCTGAATGTCGCTCACTGATCAAACACATCAAGTCCAGGCTTCTGCAACTGCTGTACAGATATTACACCAATCAACCACAACAATAAAGGGACAGCTGAAGTGAATAACAGCGATCATTTCGTAACAATGTTTTCATTGGAAGTCTTGGGTTCTGTCATTCACATAGATGCCACTTGACATCATTGCAGACCAAGTACAACTCCTCATGGCAGTGTCCCCTGCAGCAGGACAATGCACCCTGCCACACTGCAGAAACTCCTCAGGACTGGCCCGAGGAACATGAGAAAGAGCTCAAGGCGTCAACCTGGCCCCCGAATTCTCAAAACACTCAGCAGTTTGTCGACTTTGGAGACAGAAACAAGCTCTGTACGTATCCACTGAATCCATTCATTACATTCGAACTCAGGAACAACGCGTTGATGTTTTCTCTTGTATGAATATTGTGACACAAAAGATCTAATCCAGTGTTGTTCTAATCTGTCTAATCTTTAACGTTAGTCAGATGTGTGGAAATCAAGCAGGAATTCAGACACTGGACTTTGGTTCCTCGTTTACTTCCTGAGTTTAGTTCTCGTGGCTTCAAAGCTCCTGGAACCATTTGGCCAAAAATGGGCTTAACATCAGAAGGGCTGCAACTAATGATTACTTTCACAAATCAATCTACTGATTATTTCCAGGATTAATTGTTTGATCGCTCACACTCACAAATCCCATGGTGACATCCAAAACACCAAAAACATTGAACTTACGCTGATGACAGATGGGAAAGGAGTAATCCTTACATTTAAGACGGTGTCAAAAAAATTGTGTTAATTAATTTATTGTCAGTGGACTAGCTGATTGATTGTGAGTAATAGGAGTACACTCACTTTTGGGTTCATTCAAAGTGATGGACTCGATGAAGTTGAGTGGCGTCATGTAGAGCTGGCCGTCGCACTCCACTGAACTGAACAGGCGAAATCTGTTTTCATAGGATGACATGTACACATCTCCATCATCCAGACCATAGCTCCTCGCCTGTAAACACACACACACACACACACACACACACACACACACACACACACACACACACCATCATGAAATACTGCAACTCATCTAAATAGTGATAATACTGTCTGAAAGATGCTTTTTATGAAATCCACTGAAGCTTTTCTTGTCACGAAAAGCCTCGCTCACAGGGAACAACAAAGAGGCCCGAGCTTTAATTCAGTAATGGGGCGCATGTTATGTCAGCCCTACTTTTCATCCCCGAGCACCAGATAATGTCCCTACAACTGTTCAAACCCAGCCAGATCAGAAGGCTGGACTGGTGAAGACAGAGTGGATCTCTCTGTCCGGTGGCACCGTGCCAGGTCCACTGGGCACAGAGCAAACACCCAGGGAATGTGTGCCCCCCTCTGCTTAACCATTAAACCCCCTCCAACCACCCCCACCTCTCATCAAATGTCAGCCCCTCCGCCAAGTCCCAGTGTCCAGTTTCCTGTGTCCCTGGATTCCTGCTGCCTGTGGACACCAGTCAAGGTTCCCTTAGATTAGAAACAAGGAATCTTCTGTCGCTA
Source organism: Pagrus pagrus (assembly GCF_965226575.1). NCBI lineage: Eukaryota > Metazoa > Chordata > Actinopteri > Spariformes > Sparidae > Pagrus > Pagrus pagrus. The sequence goes on along the minus strand of NC_140189.1, from coordinate 15,741,263 downwards.
CAAGTGCAAACTAGACCTGGTTTACATGGTTTACATGTTTGTTTACATCCCCTGTGATCCGTGAGAATGGTGTCAACAATGTCAGCACGTCTGAGCTAAAGAGACTTACTGTAGAAGTGCTGGTATGTAGGCTAACAGGGCCAAACACACAATGTACAGTGGGTGGACAAAATAACTTGAACATCAGACATAATGCAAAAAAATACAATAATGCTGCAAAAAACCTGTTTAAAGCCAATAATTGTTGCTGAAATGATTAAACAATTAATGTATCAATTATGCTGTTTGTCATATATTGTCATATGTATTACTGTTTGTCCATTACATATTGTCTTACATGTACTGTGTGTATTTTCCTCCTTTTATTATGTCTGCCTTTGGAAATTGGGGATAAATAATGATTTTTTTATTTTAATTTCAATAGACACAGCACTTTAAATAACGAGGGGGGGAAGCATTTTTCAAGAAAATACGTCAGTGTTCTCTGGTGTCCCGGGATCTAACAAATTACTATTTTTATGACTTTCAGTCACAAAACCTCTCAAAGGTCTCACAACAAAGTAGTTTTTTATTCCACAAGTATTGCTGAAGTTTTGAGTCAAACATTATTTATCTTTTTTGTAGAATGAAACAGATTAATCATCGTTTCAGCTCTAAAATAGATCGGATACACTGTCAACTGGTTCAAGTTTCTCAAATGTGAGGATTTGCTGTTACATGTCTCCATAAGTTGAATATCTCTTGGTGTGTGACCGTTATTTGAACAAAACGAGCAAACGAAGAAGTCACTGAGCTCTCGGAAGTCGTGATGTCACTAGTTTTGGACGTTCTCTGGACTAAACAATTAATCAGTTATTCAAATAAATAATCAATATATTGCTCACTTTCAAAAAGTAATTCGTTGGAGTTATACTTATGATATTATAATGCCCATCCTAGATGTTTCACAGCCATATTTTGTCCACCCCTGTAGCTACCTAGGGTGGCTTAAATAATAGGAACATCTTAAATCTGACATCAACAACGTCACCAAGATTTGATTTAAAAACTTTCTGATGCGGTTTGAAGAAAAATAAAAAAAGAAACACAGCCAGGTGTTCTTGTTATTTTGTTGAACACCTAAAATATGTAAATACATTATAATTATTGAATAGATATATCTATTTTCTCCTAGTTTTCTTGAGGCGAACATTACTTATGCCTCATACGTGCAGAAATATCAGCAAAACCTTCAGCTATGACAGCAATTAGTCTAGGTCACGTGCTCTGTGAACTTCCGCTGACCGTTTTGCCACTTCAGCACCAAAGGTCGAGGACAGCTCCTCGTGGTGACGACACATTTACCTTATTGTACTTTCACGTGCACTATATGACGTCAGCTAATTGTGTTGGAAGTGCAGCTCCGGTCAGTGTTCACGTAAACCGGAGCGTGTTGACCGGCTGCTGGTGTTTTTTTTCTGCGTGACCGTGTGTCAGCCGAGTGATGTCAGCTTCACAGATGTCCACTGTACCTTATCGCTGGCAGAAACTGACGGCAGCGGCAGATGACGGAGCCGAGCCTCGACGCGGCTCCTCAGCCCGGAGCCCGAGCCGTAATAGGCGGCTCCGGCCGCGGCGGTGACGCAGGCTCCGGCTGCGACCACCTTCAGCACCTTTGTCGCCGTCGAGCCGCTTCGTTGTTCCCGCGGCGCAAACGTCGCTGTTTTGGAGCTGAGTGAATGTGTAAGCCTGCGCAGGGCAGCCATGGCTGTTTACACTAAGGTGTCGTAACCACCAACACACACACACACACACAGACGCGCGCGCGCACAGACAGGGCAGAGCAGCTCGAGCCCTGCTGCTCCGAGCTCGCGAGAAATGCCGTGGGTATTTCAGGTCGCTTGGGGATTTTAAGGCGTGATTTGGTGAGAGTGAAGGAAATGTTCAAAGCTTTGCACAAACGCGCAAACACAACACTTAAATACGTCTCGACTCTTTTTAAAGTGTCAAATGTTTCGTGTTTACATATTTAATTTGAATTTAAAGTGTGTAAGTGCTCAGTTCAAGCCCACCACCAACTCTCTCTCTCTCTCTCTCTCTCTCTCTCTCCCTCTCTCTGTCTGTCTCTTATTTTATGCCTTGGGAGAAGGAAAAATCTATCTGCCAGGGCACGTCTCAACTGTGACAGCCCCGCCCATTACTCGTCCTGTGGTTTTGCACCTGCCTCACCACCCCTGCCACTTTGAGCGGAAAACCTTCCAGGAGCTCCTCTACCTGCACTGCAGCGTTTATCCAGCCCTCACTCCTCAATCCTGCCCGGCTCCACTGAGGCATCACCATCCGCTGTGGACAGGTATGCACCATGAGGGCTGTCTGAGCAGCGACAGAAGGAGGAATCGGTGCGGGCAGCTGCGGAGGTTTACTGAGTGTTTCATGTGAGGAGGGGGGAGGAATCAGTGCATGTGCTAAGTAACGGAGGAGGTGGACGTAAACATGCAGTAAGTGACGGTGGCAACCAGGTAGGCTTACTACGCAAGAGCGCTCCCTCCGGACCTCCTCACTGAACTTTACCCGCTGAGCTTTGACGCGATGGCTGCTGCTGCTGCTGCCACTCTGGGGGAAGTTGGAGGCGTCTTGCACGGCATCGATGGTGTCGCACAGGTCGGGTCCCATTTCCTGCTGACCCCGTTTGGGGACAGTCCGACGCTGCTGGGCGAGCACCTCATACCCGGGGACAGGCTGTCCCGGAGCACCACGGCGGATTTAACGCACCTCAAAGGGATCCTCAGGAGGAGACAGCTGTACTGCAGAACTGGATTTCACCTGGAAATACTTCCGGACGGCACTGTGCAAGGCACGAGGAAGGACCACAGTCGATTTGGTAAATAAAATTCAATTTGTTTTGGCAGCAAAAGATAGAAGAAAGTGGCCAAATTATTAGAGTAATGAGCAACAAGGAAATAATGATTAAAAAACCCATCTTATGATATAATCCTGTTATAATGTTGAGTTGAATTTGAACTTTTGAGCGTCTATAATATGATTCTTTCATCTCTGTCAAAGTCTGAACTGAACAACTGTGTTATTCTTCTCCAGGTATTTTGGAGTTCATAAGCCTTGCTGTTGGGTTGATAAGCATTAGAGGGGTGGACAGTGGACTCTACCTGGGGATGAACGACAAAGGAGAGCTGTATGGCTCTGTAAGTACACCTCCGCCTATTCATGCTGCCTAAATCCCTGTGGTGATGCGCATGCAGCCTTTTTTCTTTTCACATATTTGGAGAATTTGATTTACAGGAAGATAAATTTAGAGAAGTAATGAAACGTGTCTTCAGCCAGGACTTGTCTTATGTTGTGCCCTGTTGTTTTCAGGAGAAGCTCACGGCCGAATGTGTCTTCAGGGAGCAGTTTGAGGAGAACTGGTACAACACGTACTCGTCCAACCTCTACAAACACGGAGACAAAGGGACGCGTTACTTTGTGGCATTAAATAAAGACGGGACACCAAGGGATGGGACTAAATCCAGGCGGCACCAGAAATTTACACACTTCCTGCCCAGGCCTGTGGACCCTGACCGTGTGCCAGAACTGTACAGGGATATCCTGGGACACAGCTGAGACCCGGAGCCCTGGTCCAGTTCAGGAATAGCTGCTAAAGCCCTGGCAGGCAGGGAGCAGAGAAGAGAAGAGAAGAGAAGAGGGACGCAGGCATGGGGATGATGTGGCCGGTGCAGGCTGGTGGACATCAGCCCGAGCAGCAGGGATAAAGGTACAGTCCGGGGGCCTCTTGTAGGAATGCACGGGCCATCTCTCAGCAGCCAGGAAGACAGGCGAGAATGTCTGCACACTCGGCATGAGGGGGTCGTTTGTTTTAGAGGATAGACGACCCTAAAAAGTACCTGCGTGGAATAGGAGAGGGATGGGAAGCGGCGCTGGATGGTCGGGGAGCGTCTCCTCTGGTCAGCTGACGTGGAGCCCGAGGGAATCATGAATGGTACTTTTAATTTGGTGTCAGAGAGCTGTAGTTTGTTCAGAAGGACTTTGAAGGAATTCTGTTTTTATTTCTTACCTGTGTGTAGACCTGTTTGAAAAGAGAAAAAATATGTAACAATTTATTTATTCATTTTAGATACATATATTTATGTTATATATTTATTTATTTGAGAATATATTTTTACAGTTATATACATGCAATATAGAGAAACCACTAGAAACTGTATCGATTATATAAAGACTGACACACTGTACCATTATGTCTTTTATTCTGAAAAACAAGCTCCGCTAGTGATAACTTGTAATATGACAACAAATATTGGCAAAATTTGGAAAAGATCCCCACATCTGAAATGCATTTAATCACAATATGACCACTGTGAATCAACTCTTTTTAAATCCTTGTAATGTTGACGTATTAATTCCAAGCAAACTACTGTTACATGTGTTACAGGAGGAATCTGAAGTCAACAAACTGATGATACAAACAATAAATTGCTCAAAATGTGATCAAAATGCTTTTTTTTTTGTCAGAGATGAAGATATGTGACCAGTTATTACCAAACTTCCTTTAAAAAAGGCACATTTTTACTTTCAACAGAGCGATATTTATTTTTAAACAAGTGGACACTTTACTGGTTGCTTTTGTCTTTCAGAGTTTAAACATATAAACCTGCTTACGAGACCAATGTTGTCTTTCTTTATGGACACACTTATGCCGAGGGACGAGTCGTAGACCTGGTGCGGGCATAAAAACTTCAAAGCCTCCCTCCTCAATCGTTTGAATGTCGAGGCTGCGCAACGACGCGATCGGGGCCAAATAAAATGTGACCTTTAGCTCGGGCCCAGCAGCATTAGCAGCTGTATAAAAGTGGAGGTCAGAGCGATAAGGATGAAGTAACCTCTGCTGACGGTTTGAGGTCAGTAGACCTGTTGAAACGTCTTATGATGGAAGTCAAGGTGGCCAAGACATTTTTAGTTTATTCTCTTTTTTGCACACAATTTCTGTTTGTTTGTGTTAAAATGTTTAATAGAAGGATTGTTTTACTGTCCCATCATTTAAGAACTAACAAGTATTTTACAGCAGCTGAATTCTTGATTTATTTTCAAGAGGTCTTATCTCATGTATCTGAGCACAGTTTCCTCCACGGTTGGGGGAAGATCTGTGTTGAAGCATGAAAAGCTCAGCCTGTGATCTCAGCCTGTGTGTGTGTGTGTGTGTGTGTGTGTGTGTGTGTGTGTGTGTGTGTGAGTGTGTGTGTGTGTGTGTGTGTGTGTGTGTGTGTGTGTGTGTGTGTGTGTGATGGCGAGCCAGTGGGGGTGTCTCGATACGGGGAGTTGGAGCCTGCTGCCAACTCTCTCCTGTCTGCGCTGTGATACTGTGGGGCTTTCCCACCTGCACACCTTGAACATCAACGCGCTTCTGTCGTCGATTAATGACAGCATCCCAGAGTGTATTATAACCTGCGTGCGCGTGGACATCCCCTGTCCACCAGGTGAACACACGCGAGCCTACTGCTACATGAAAAAAGGATTCTGGTGCTTGTTTCTGGAAAGATGCCGTTGGTGCTCGTCTTTCCGTAGCTTGACAAGCGTGAAAATGATGGACAGTTTGCTCCGACCTTTCCCAGCTGAAGAGTGTGTCACAACAATAGTTTTTTTGTTGCTGTTGCACTACCTTCAAAGAGTCTCAGTTGTGGTCATGAAAAGCAGACTTTGTGTGAATCTAAGAGCCCCCTCCGCCCCCCTTTTGCCATTTTGAAGGTCATCCCTCTAAACACACTGGAAATCCTGACTTGTGATACCTGATGCCCAGAAGTGCTCTTTGGCACTTGTTTAACCGATGTTTTCGGAGTCTACCTGGCCCTGAGACAGATGCTTTTGTTCCTCCTACTCCACCTCCTCCAGGTGGTCCGCGGCTCCTCACTGAAAACACTTAAACCCCTCATCCGCACCCACTCTGGAGGGCCGTCTCACACGCTTAATGGACGCTCCCTGACTTTCATCACCTCCTCAGCAGCGGCCTAAAAGGGCTCTCGAGGAAACCCAATCAAGTGTGTGTGTGTGTGTGTGAGTGCGTGTGTGTGAGAGAGAGAGAGCGAGAGAGAGAGAGAATATGGCATGGGTCCACGGGCAGGTGTGGAAGTCAGTGATCTTCTGTGTCTATCTTCACAGTCCAGTCAGACAGCGCAGGTGTTCCCTGAGCACTCAACCTCTCACACTCTGATCTCAGGCCTGCTGTTTGTCAGCTGGGGATAGCAGCAGCAGCAGGAGGAGGAGGAGGGTGGAAATACAGCCGGCTTTGTTGTCTGCCCCCAATTATCAGAGAGCATAATTTCTATATTTAGTAGGCTGCGTTGGGGAAGACAGGGGAGGTGCCGAGGAGCTCACCTGTTGCTCCAAAGCCGTGGCCACTTCTAAGAGTGTGTTTGCGCAGGGACGCTGTCTGCAGCTTTGTGTCATTTGAATCCTGCAACTATTGATTTCAGGCTCTTTGTTGTTTGTTTTTTCCTTAGTAAATTGCTGTGCGCACAAATTATGAGCTGCATGTGTGTTTATAGGGATTACAGCAGAAGTGTAAGTATAGCGTTATCCACTTGATACTTTTGGGCTTTCATCTGAATCCAGAGAGGGAGAGAGAGGCATCAATCCTGGAGAAATCTGCAGCCAGTGGTCCCAAATATCATCCATCCATCCCTCCGTCGTTCATGTTTAAAAAAAATGTTGCTGCACTGTGTCTGAGTTCAATCATTTTTAGTGTCATAGCTAAGAGGATTTTGTGGTCTGCCTTCCGCAAGCGGCAATTAGACCGGCATACCTGATTTACTGACACTCCACATCCTAAGCTGTCAGCTCCAGTGGAAAATATGCTCCTGTGTTTGCATCTCCATGGAGATTTTAGTCGAAAACAACAATGTTTAGGTGTTGTGGGGAGCAAGAAGCAGAAGAAGAAGCCAGGGCATTTCTGCACAGCTTCTGTGGTGCGTTTGCAGGTGACTGACAGTGTTTTGTTTAACTAAAGGGATGTGAACACACAGTACCTGGAGGAGGCTGAAGGCTGGTGCAACAACACACAGCTGCCATCTGTAGCATCTAATACAGCACACAGATACAGAGACAGGTCGACAAGAGGTAAATAGGATATGTAGTTGTAGTTACATAAGACAGATGACATACACTTATCTAGATAACAGGGTTCTGGCTGTGTTTTGCTCCAAATTGAACATAGTTTTTATCCTCTTGCAGAGACGTTCTTGGTTGATTAAACGACAATGATTTTACTTTCTATGTGCTTTGTGATATTAAATATATTGAAATATTTACCACAGGAAGTTAAGGGTATATTTACTCAAGTGCTCTACAAATTTGAGGTATGTGAGGTATACTTTATTCTGCAATTTTGAGAGAAATATTGTACTTTCTACTCTAAGTCAATGATGTGTACTAAAAAAGTAAAACAAACAAACACAACAAACAAGAATGGCACTCATCCACACCAACAGTTAATGGAGAACTAACATGCTTTCCTTTCCTTCAGTGTGTTGTTGGTTGTTGTGCATATAAATGTCTGCACCAACAGAAGCTCCTCTCTCCCACGGAAAACACTGTTCCTGAAACACCTCATCAGTAGTCCCGGGTTTAATTTTGTGACTTTGTGACATCACACTATCACACATTTGAATAATTTATGCCTAGCGGCTAGTTTAGCATTGAAGAGTTTAAGATTTAGCAAAGGTACTTGGTTGTGGTTAGCTGCGCTGGGTCAGGCATGTGTGAGCTGACCAATCAGAGCAGACTGGGTATTCAGCACGGGGGCTTTAAAGAGACATGTGCTAAAACAAATGTGTTTTTTTGAGCATTAAAGTATGTAAACCTATTCTTTAGTAATACCAAAATAAAACTATGAACCTGGAAATGAGCATAATATGTCTCCTTTAATGGGGTCTATTCTAGGCCGAGACCCAATCTCCATCCAAATATGAAGGAAATCAGTTCAATTATTCAACTATATACAATAATTAAATGACATTTTCATATTAAACCAGTGTTAACAGATGTATTATTCTGGAGCTAAACATGGTGTAAATACATCACTGATGTATTATCTTATAAAGTTGTTGCAACAAATGTGTTAGCAAACAGTTGCTTGTTACACATCCAGCAGACACGGAGCAACATCAGCTTTTATTTGGAGTTAAGTCAAACCAAAACAATCAGCTGAAAGATGCTAAATATTCCCCAGAGCTGAGGGGAACTGCAGAGTTGGGTTCATGACAATGAGCGTCCCTTTTCACATTACACGGAGCCACTTGACCTATTGTGTATATACAACCTTATGAGTGCAGTTTGAATCCATCTGTAATAACATTCCAGTTGTAATAATACAATCTGACCGGAGCCATTCTGCATAATGAGTACTCTTACTTTTATTGTCTAGAAATGTTCTGACAATACGAATTTCCAAATTTAAAACCCTCTGTCTTGTATTAAAGTCCTTTTACATTGTTGTGTTGCTACTTTGAAAAAGTCAACCCCTGCTGCTGTAACCCCTTCAGCCCTTCACATCTGCTGACCAAACCTGTGTGCGAGTCCCTCCGGAGCAGCCGTGTCACCCCTTCCTCTGGCCCATGTGTCCACATTACAGAGTCACAAATTAGGTCTTGACATTTGGGCGCTATAATTGCCCCCTGAAAAGCATGAGGCATCAATTAGGCTCTCAGCACCATGACAGGTTATCCCTACAGGACATAATCGCCTTGCCGGACTGCTTGGCTGGACTGCCCTGCCAGGGCGCACACAGACAACACACACACACACAGAGAAAAAATCTGCAAAGTATAGTTCACTGGTTCATTTTTGGTAGCACACAAGCTGAGAGAGGCTATAAAATGTGCCAACACGCTCTATGAATACTTTGACAATCTCATTATAAAATTAAACCATCATTTAAAATGATAGCTGGGCGACATTAATGTGTGTGTGTGTGGAGGCCATGCTGGAGGTGTGGCAGTAGGTCTCAGGGTGCCGCTGCACTAATAACAGCATAGATCCCTTTGATTTCCCGACTCTGGTGCCGCCTGACAGTTTGTGCTCCCACAGGGCGTGGAGATCTTTAGGGTCAGAAAAAAGGTCAGTTGGTTAATTTCCATAGCGTCTACTTTAAACATTCTTGCCGGCTTTGGAAGCAATTCAATCAGCAGTGAAAACACTGATTAGCTAACCGTCGTTTAACGATGCAGCGTATTCATAAACAAGATGGATGTATCCCACAGAGAAACACAACACTAACTGTGTGCAGCTCTGCAAGATGTAGAGGTCTGAGCTGGATGTTTTTCAGTGCTGAAACGTATTTGAATTAACTGAGGTAATATTTACTCTGAGGATTGTGCATTACTGAAAAAAAAGCTTTGAACATTATTAACATGTGACTGAAGAGGACTCGCAGTTATCTTTTTGTTTGGGGAGATGATAGTAAAATATTACTATTTCATATACTTTATAAAAGACAAATAAACACAATTATCTATGTGCAAAAAGCAAAATGGTCATCAGAAACAAAAGGAATCTGGAAAATGAATGATGAAAACCCATGAACCCTTTAGCTTGATTTCACATTTCATCCAGGAAACATGTTAGCAGTTAACATTTCCGCAAACCTCACTTCATTTCTACAAAATGTGGTAGGGAAGTTACAGGCGACAAGTTTGGCAAGGCAGTGACCACCATCTGAGTCCGTGTTTCAACATTTGTAAGTGTGAAACCACTGCATAATTTTAAGGAGACCTTGGTACAATTTCCATCCTATTTGTGGTGACAAAAAGCAGATATGTTTCACAGGAAGCTGGACCATCTCCAGCTGTTTTTGCGGCGACCTAAACTCTTGAAAGTTAAAAACCCCAAAGCACTGCAGCGCTGAACAGAATGAGAAAACGGATGTGCTTTTTGAGCATTAAAGCCTGTAAACCTAAAACAAAGTGATGAACTTGAAAATGATTATAATATGTCTCCTTTAACGTTGGTTCTGCAGAAATGTAATTTGCCAACATTTATTCTGGTGATTGGGTTGCACATGTTAGGATCCGCTGCAGAGGATATTCTCTTATAAGATGCCATAAATGCTCACAGATTACAACAAAACACAGATTCATAACGATCAATGATTTTACTTTAAAAAAGATTCCCTGAATTTAGGAGTCGTCGTAAAATGTGATGCAAGAAAAACAAGCCTTCCTCTGTACATCAACAGATTACCTCACTGTGTGAAGTCAGGCTTTCACTGAAGTATGTTTGTCTTGATAGATCATGTCGAGTGTAATTGTCTATTTTGACCATGAGGGCTGCAAACGCCAAAGCAAAGCTATGCGTGGAGCTCACTGCCTGGTTAAAGAGCATGACAGGGGAAGACTGTACTCTCACTGCCTACCGGTGAAAGTGGAAATGTGCTTTGTTGCCCCTCAGTCAGGCGGAAAATTGCAAACCCATTTGTCATTGTGTGCCAAGATGCAGAGGTCAGTCATTGGATTCCTTCATGACAAGCTTACGGAATCAAATGTTTTTCCAAGGCCTCACCCTTTCACACCTGCACCTCCAGGTAAAATAACAAAACAAGGGGAGAAAGAGAGAAAAGAGGGCTTAGAGCGAGCGACTTAAAGACAGGGGAGAGAAAAACGATACGTGAGAAGAATTTACCGTGAAACCTTGCACGGCTATTGCCCATTTCAGCTTATTTGAACCCAATATACATTTAGCTCACAGTGGCAGATGAAATGCCAGCTCCTGGCCAACGTCCAAACCTGGAGAATACCACTAATTATTCCTGCCTGTGACCACAGAACATTCTTACAGGCTCAAAAGGATGTTGTTTGTTATCCTCTCGGTCAAAGCAATAACAGAAACACTTAAGGAAACTTTTCCACAGTTTGATTGACTGTTTAATCCTGCAGAGAGGCGTCGAGGCTGCAGCGGCGTTTCTTATAGATCTGATGCACATAGACCATCACAGACAGACACCAAAACTGATTTAACTTTTAAATCAGTCACTTTAATGGATTGAGTTTGTCTCCCTGTGTGCACCAAACAAATGATGTGGTGTCTGCAGAAAATCAATAGCGATCGATGTTAAAGACAAATTGTCTTAATTGTTTTTCTGCTCGAGAACAGCGTAGTGTGAGACAAGGCTGAAGTCATACAAATAGTCTTGTGTCAAATGCAGTTTGGTTGTGATGTGATTTTCTTTATAACAGTCAAGATTTTAAGACGATTAGTGCAGCGATTACATTTTGATTACATGTATGATTTTCTAGGGTTTAAAGCAAGACAGCGACCACTCTTGTCTTGTCACAAGTGGTGATTACACTGTAAAAAGTCACGAGGAATCAATCATTATTTCTCATTAACTTAAGGTTAAATATAGAAGTTTTATTTATTTCAGGCTCATTAAATGTAATATTTCTATTTTCTTTTTCTATCTTCAGACAAATTCAGAACTTAAAAACACAAAACAAGTTCATCTAACTTGTATTCAGTTTGTGCCCCCTTATACTTTTACACTCTCAAAAAAATAACCAAGAGTGGCTTCATCTTTGCATCACTGCTGATACAAAGAAGTTACATTTGAAATGAATTTAAGTAGAGTTGAATCAAAATCAAGTAAAGCTATAAATATTATTTATTTGGAATCTTAACAGTCACCTCAACATGTCTTTCTCAAATTCAGTCAACTTAAAATTTTAAGGCAGCCTGGACGCTAACTTTTTAAAGTTTAAGTTTTTTTATTATTATTATAGTGTCGAGGATAATGGCACATTTATTTTACCTACACCATCTTTCAGCATGTTGACAGAGTGCGATGACTGGGACCTGGATAATACTCGGATAAGGTGCAGCGAGTTAGCTTTGCTGGCAGTATTCCCAGTGGCCGACCACGGTACTGCAACAAACACAGCTGAAGTGAAACTGTAACTTCAGAAAACTTGATTTAAAATCTCACTGATGTTTGTTTCTCCATATGTCTGGATGAGGACTGTCATTTTTAAATATAATATTATTACTGTTCAACTTCCTCTACATAACATATTTTTCATCTATAACAAACAACATTTCCTATAAGCCCAGACCTTCACAGCGACATCACAGCTTAACAAAAGAGGCCATGAGCGAGTCGAGGGGTTAATTCAGACAGAGAGGACTGAACACTGTAGATGTTAGACAGCAGTGATTGCAGCTTGGGAAAAGAACAAGGCGCTTCTAAATGAATATTATGAATATACATAAAACCATGATGCAGTGCTGTATGTGTTGAGGTAAATAAAGGTGTCACTTAAAAGTGTGATTTTTTTTTACATGTTTACATAAATTCGTGTGAAGTAATGCTTGAGTTGAACAGAAATCATCTTCTTTACTTTCCAGAGGAGTGTGTTTTTTGCCATGCAGTACATTAGTCTGTAGCTCTTTCATAGTTACATTATATAAATCACAGGGCTAAACATGAACAAGCCCCGGCGAGTCACGAGGCACAAGTGATCCAAGCGTGCAGCTCGAGTCCCAGTTGTTGTGGAGAACAGAAAAGAGCCTGAGTTAAGACAGACAACCACTTCAGAGGAATCAATGAGAATCAATAGACCTGTAATCTGTTACGCTCCAAACTCCACTGATTACTCAATCCATAATCACATCACTTACATGTAAAAGGTGGATGAAAACAGATTCGAACTGTTCACACAACCGTCATGATATTGTAACTTCAGATCAACTTTTAGATGAAGTTTTATAAGATAAAAAAGAGAAGATGTGATTGACTTTTCTAGCTGTGATCTCTCTGAGATGTTGGTGCAAAATGCTGTGGGGAGCTTCAAACAGGCGTTGCAGCAGATCTCAGATCCTCCTCCAAAGTAATAACCTTGAGTGCTTCTGGAAGAAGGAAATCCCCTGGCCAGGAGAGGCACAGGAATCACTCCACTGCAGAGGCAACCAGCCGGGCACACACTGCACCTTGAAACAACAGTCCACGGTCACTCAGGCACAAACATACACACATTTAAACACTTCTGATTGTATTAAACTTCAGGGAACAATTCCAGAGGTAATGGCATTATTAATTCAAGTCTTCAGTTAAACATTTATTAGGCAAATGAAACGAGGAAGACCAGAAATCACATGTTATTTCAAGGTCAGTGAAGTGTATTATTCTATCCTTAGACCTTAGGATAAATGGGAGAAACATCAGGAAGCCCTGACACATACCATATGCCAGATATATTAGACACACTATCACTCCAAATCATATAAACGAGGTAAACTTGTGAAAATGATCTAATTCTGACATGATTGTGTCCAGTAAAACCTCAGTAACAGAGTCTGTAGAGGACTTCATATCAATCAGAATCCATCCCAGAGTGCTGCTTACGGCGCTGATTTCTCCCGGCTTATCACAGATTCAGAGGTTAATCAGTCACGCCTCCAACAGGCCTTTATTTTGCCAAAGCCTGCATTTCCCCCGGTATCAAAGGCAACATGAAAAACCAGAGCGAGAAGCTGCAGCAGGTGATAAGCTGCGAGAGTTAAGATTCACCCTTCAATGGAAACTTTTGGTTTCTCACTTCTGTGTCAAGGAATCCACAGAGTAATATCAGCATGCAATAATAGTTCATGTCAAAAGACGGTTTTGGTATTATGAGAGGTTGAAGGGGCTCTGTGTGACAAATTGTAGGAATTTACATGTATTAATAACATTTTTATTGGCCATATGTCTCTCTCAGTTGTCTGTTCAAGCCTGTGGATGATTTGTTGAAGTTGTTTAATGTACCAACTTTCATGGCAAGGGGATTACAAAGTCATGAAGTCATGGAACATGACTGGCTCGAGATATTTCTTTCTGGACCCAAGTGGTGGACCAACCCACATTACCAGAGAGGCTTGCCGCTAACTAGTTAAAATTGGATTGATTTTCTTGAGTGGCATTAGCAAAGATGGTAACTTAGAAAACAACATTTTTGTATTAGACAAAATCTTGTCTTCTAATTGGGACACAATCTGCACATTTGAAAAGAAATGCACTTTTCTTCTTCTTGTTCTTTCTACAGTCATTTGTCGTTACATGTTGTGTGACAGGACATGCAAAGAATGACATGAGGTCAACGTGCAGCGAAGGGCCACATGTTGGAATCAAACCCAGGCCACTGTGACACTGTGGCCTCTGTATATGGAGCGCACGCTTGACCAACTGAGCTACCGGGTGCCCAGTGATACATGTTTATTTTTAGATATTTAGATAGATTGTTGTGATTTCCATTGGAGGACTCAAGCATTAACTAGCATTAGGGATAATAATAATGATGTATTGTAGTGTAGTCTGTATAAAGGCTAAATAGAAAACTTCACAGTCCAGTACCTGGTATGACAAGAATACATATATTAGCAGTTGTTGGACAGGGGGAGGGGGGTTAGACGGCCTTCTCCTCCTCTTCCTCCTGCTCATAAGGCATGCATACCTCTCCACGTCCCAGTAACTAATCATCATACAGATCTGGCCAAGAATTGAGTAGCTGGACACGGGAAATATCATATTCAAGCTTTCTAGAGTTTCACCTGTGCTTCCTCAATTCATTTCAGTATTGTCTGCTTCAGTGGGCAGAAATGAGACTTCAAAGCCTCGAGAGCCGGCAGAATAGTTTGGGGAGTTGCTCAAATGTTCCAGTATTTGAGTGGGGGAGCTTTTACATTCCCACAATGATGTTTACTGTGCCTGATCTAAAAGGCTGGTGGAGCTCACATTATTCTGTCTGGTTGGCTCTGGTCCCTCACTAAACCAGGTGTGTTTTTATTGGATTCGAGCTTATCAGTGAGGCGATCAGGAACCTGTTGCCAACTAGGCAGGTCAACCTCGGCATGTTATGAAACCAGAAACATTTGTTGGGAAAAAGAAATACTTTGCATGGTTTCATCGTGGAGGGAAGAGAAGATTCATGAGTGAAATCTGCATCAAGTATCGCTCATTTAGTTTCAGTCTTGGATGAAGAAAAAAAAAAAGTTACCTATAATAGAAATGAGCCAGGTCCAGATGAAGCCCAGATAGCTGACACCCTCCTGCTCAAGAGGATCAAAGTGCTTCTGTGCACATTAGGAAAATACAGGGGACTCATTTCAAAGTGTCACACAGATGCTTAGCCACACATTCCCCCTGTCAGAGGCAAACAAAGACAGTTTTCTGGGAGGAGAAAGGCATGCCGTTTCCTCAACATGCCTCACCTGTGGTGACCAATCACAGCAGCAGTTACAATCCCGAGCCCTGAAGGAAGATAGGTGAGGGTTTATGTTGTCATTGGTGGATGTTTTACAATCGGGTGTCATGCATTTCCCAGTTAATGTTTATTTTCAGAGGGACCACCTCATTCCTTTGGTCTGACCCGGAGGGATGCAGTGTGTAATCATAACAGCATTGATAGGAGCGTGTTTAAATGTCTGCAGAGCAGCAGACGTTACGCATTCATTCAGCGTCTGCCGTGTCAACAAGCAAGCTGTCGTCCTGTGAACCAGAAAATCTTAATTTTGAGCAACACATGCACATATTAAAATAAAACACAAGCAGCATGAGATACAAGAGTTTTTATCTAGAACAGAGAACAGTGTGGAATAGAAGTTGTTTGTAGTGATAGTGAAGGTGCAGCCAAAGGGGAACATTTGTGCCAGACTGTTAAGGAGCAGCGAGTGGTGGCTGCACTGAGAAGGCTATATTGTGCTCCTTTATCCGTCATGGTTGGTACACCTGAACAGAACGATGTTGGAGGGTCAGTACACCCAAATTTATATTAATATTTTCCACTGAATGAAGTACTGGAAGTAAAGTATTGATTGTGAAGAATGGCTACTTATCAGTACTTATTAACTACTATAACATACTATTACATACTGGCAGTTTGATCTATGATGATGTATCATGTTTGTGATCATATTTTATGTATGTAAACCTTGATACATTAGTAACTTAAGGTGTATGTAGTGGAGTAACACGTGCAATATTTCTCTCTGAAATGGCCGTATAAACATAAAGCAAACTGTAAAACAGAAACACCTAAGTGAATTAACAGTACCTCAAAATGACTTAAAGGAGACATAATATGCTCATCAGGTTCATAATTTTATTTTGGGCTACTACCAGAGTAGGTTTACATCCTTTAAAGCTCAAAAACGCATCGGTCTTCTCATTCTGTCCCCCTCAGTCTGAAACGCTCTGTTTTAGCTCCTGTCTCTTTAAGGCCCCTCCGCCTGAATACCCAGTTTGCTCTGATTGGTCAGCTCAAACATGCCTGAGCCAGCACTGCTAACAACAGAGCAGCTGTGCTAAATCAATTCTCACATGCCATAAATCATGCAAATGTTTGGCACGGTGACATAGTGTGATGTCACAAAGTCACAGAATTACAGGTGAGACTACTGATGAGGCGTTTCAGGCACCTCATGAGCAGCGTTTTCTGAGGGAGAGAGGAGCTCCCATCGGCACGGACGTTGGGCTCAAGATCTTCTACATGCACAAAAACAAATATAAACACTAAAGGAAAGGGGGGAAAACACAAAAGAATAGTAGGTCTCCTTTAAATCTGCAGTTTCTTATTTTTTGGCAACAGACTGAACATTTACAAATTATGACCACATGTTGCTGTTATGGCCAACATATCAGCATACAGTTGCTATTTACTCTCCTTTTATCTTCGGTTTGCTCTCCACTAACCATATTTTTAACTAGATAACAGTTATCTGCTGTGGCTGGAAAGGAGATTGATGAGAGTGGGCAGAATGAACCAAAACAGTTATGGACTGTAAAACCAAAACGATGAACTGAAAGATGTTAAATCAGCTCGTACCACTGATGGGAAGTACAGACTCCAGTGATAACTGTCTGTGGGTTCATCACTTTCATTGGTCACACAGTCACATGATCCATTGTTATAAAATATTGATTTTGGCAGATTTAAATATAGTACTTGAGTACATTTTTAATCACTTGCTGCCATTGGCCAAGGTTGTGAGATATTCATCTTTACACAAAACAAAGGAGGTTAACTGTGAAATTGAATTTGTGAAGACGACAGCCTTGAAAAATGTTCGACGAATTCAATAGAAATTACTTTGGAATATTTGGCACATTTCAGTCCCTTCTGTTATCAGGGAGATATACAGCTATTCTCTAGAAATGTGGATGTAACTGAGGAAATTGATCTATGTAGTTATAAGACTTATTAGTCCAAGACAAAAGACTGATATATAGAAATGAATCACTGAGGAAAAGGATGGTTGCAATAGCGGCACTCAAGACAGAAAAGCATGACATGACTGCGAGGCCATCATTGTTTTTTTTTCAGATAACGTTAAGATTAGCCCACTTTGAAGATATGTTGCTTTTTAAGTGAAGATGAAGGGTCTGTATCTGCTGGTTGATCACTTGGCACTGCAGCTCAGCACCTCACTGCAACTCCTGTGAGGCCCTGACCTCCAGCCTGGCACTGGAGCTCAAGTCCTCCTTGGCTCCTGGAATCAGCTGTTATCTGACAGAGCATCAGATCAATAATAAAACATTACTGATAGCCTCAAGCTTTGAGCAGTCCAGAGACCATGTAATGTCAGATATGCACATGCACGTACATGGTTATGATGGATGAGACAACAGAAGAGCCAATGAGGCAGATAATTAAGGGAGCAGACGTCAGCACAGCCTTTTTAGATCACTTGCTTGCTTGTTTAAAGCCACCATCTTTCTATTTGGCCTCTGAAAGGCAGTGACATGCAAAGGTATTGTCTGTTCTCTGCATCATGAAGGCTTCTCCCTGCTGGGATGTTCTGAGGCAGAAAGGCAGAGAAGAAAAAAGCTGATGACAGGGTACTTTCATGTTTCTTATCGTGACACCGTATCAGAGCGATCTAGATGGGCCAGACAAAGTACCACCAGGTCCCATAGCTTTGAGCAAAATTTCATCTTTTTCATCATATCTCCCTGCCTTTAGTCCTCAGGGGAGATGGGAGGTTGGTGGTCCGTGCATTTAGACCACAGTGAAAACAGAGGGGGAGTCTGAATTACAGATAAGTCTGGTCTTATTCAACAGGACATATCTGTGTTTTGTGAAGAACTTACAAATATGGAGCTGGATGAAAAGAGAGAGACAAAAGGTCTGATAAACTACGCACACATCGTCTCACGCAACACTTCTCAGGAGGAGATAGCGTGCTCATCTCTTAAATGCCCCGAAAGCTAAAGGTGGGTTTCATGTGGGGGATGGATGGAAAAGGGTTTCCAGAGGAAACATCTTTAGACTAATGCTTAAACGTCTGTGATCAGACGTGCATTTCCACATTTAAAATGAAATTTAAAAAAAGAACACAAAGTCACAACTGAAAAATGTATAATGAAAGACACACTTATACTTCAGTGGTTGACTTATCGGTGTGTGTCTGTGTATCAGCCAGCCCGTCAGCAGGATCCTATCTATGTTCTCAGGGTCCTGAGGTTCCACGGTCCCATGTTCCAACAGTCTTGTGTTCCTGGGGTTCTACGTTCAGAGGGTCTTAAGTTGTCAAGGTCCTTTGCTCAGAGTCCTAAGTTCCCAAAGTCCTGTGATCTCAGGGTCCTAAGTCCCCAAGGCCCTATGTTCACAGGGTCCTATGTACCCCAGGTCAATGTCCTGTTAACACACATTAACTTTCGCCCTAAGGGAGCATTAAGCTACGACCTTAAGCGATTCCATGATTTCAACCATTTGATAAGTGTCCTCAAGTATACTGCAGGCGTATTATATTGACAGGGGAAACACTGGATCCCTGGACCATAGAACCCTGGGTTCACAGAAATGACTTTGTGCGTAAGCATGCTGGCATGTGCTTATTAGCACAAAACATAAAGCGCTACAGAAAAAATCAGGATATCACCAAATCATTTGGGTTCATCCTCTGGTGACCACAAATGCCTTTTATAAAATTCTATGCCGGTCCATTGAATAGATGCGGAAATACCGCAGATTCAATTTGGACCACAGTGGTCAACCAACTGACGGACATCCTGAGAGCCTTGTTGCTGGCATGGCTAACAAGCATCACTACTCGGTCAGTCGGTGATGAGTGCGACACCACTAAACCTTTCTCAGTACTGCTAATAATTACTACCAGCGCAGAAGAGTGCAGGTATTTGGCAGTGAAGGTATGTAATTTCCTCTTTTATCGTAGCTCGTGTTCAGTGCTTGTTCCTGCACGGAGCTGCTGCGGGAAACTCCAACTCCCCGACGCAGAGCACGCTCTGCTCATCTGCAACTGTGCTGCCAGGTGTCAACTTGTGACACCGTAATAAAAGAGCATTTTTTTCCATACTTGTAATGCATGAGTGTGAAGTCTATAAATAACTCGAATGCTTGATTTGTTTGTTCATTTTTAGTTTGAACATCCGTTTCTGATAATAGATTTGTCCCGGGGTGGTAAATTTGGAACGATTGTGAACATGTGCCCCAAGGTGCCTGTCATCTTTTATCACTTCATCTCCACTTCACTGGTAAATATAATACAGCTTCTTTAAATGAAGCCATAATAAAAAATCAAACAAAGCTGCGAATGGGACTAAATTTAGCCCTTTTTTAAGTGTGCTCTACATTGTTCAAAATCTTGGCTTCAGACGCTGCCGTCCCCAGCAGCAGAGGTGGAATTCTTACATGGGAGAGATAAGGACAGACTGCTCTATTTGTCGGTGCAAGGGGCCCCTTAAGGGCCCGGAGAATCTGATGTCCACACACTCTCTCCCCTGCACTCTGACATTTTCTCAGCAGTATGAGGTTACATACGAGGAAAAAGACATCTACATCATCAAGGCTCCTTCTCTGTGAACAAAACTGCCTCTCACTCGTGTGTCTTGTGACATCAGGACAAAATGTCAAAAGTTCCCAAAAGATCGCCAGCAAAACAAACTATTCTCTAAATGAGAATGGACAGGAGCTAGTATTTTTAGATGACCTATGTATCAGTTGCTATTTTTGTCGGCAGCTTCTGTTTGGTACGATG
This sequence comes from Pagrus pagrus, assembly GCF_965226575.1. Lineage (NCBI taxonomy): Eukaryota > Metazoa > Chordata > Actinopteri > Spariformes > Sparidae > Pagrus > Pagrus pagrus. The sequence goes on along the minus strand of NC_140189.1, from coordinate 15,721,259 downwards.
ACTTTTGACCTGTGAGGTTCTTTCTGAATTTTAGAAAGGGGCAAAGAGCATAAAGTGTACTGAAGTACATCCCCTGGATTACAAGAGCTCCAGGGTGAGGGTTTGTAACCCGCGGTAGCTGCAGGCGAGCAGGGTCACAGCCCACCCAAGGGGGAGGGAAGACAGGGTCACAAAGGCTGAGGAGGATGCATGTTCCCAGACACAAAGTAGACAGCTCCAGAGCCCAAACACAAAACACAGGAAAGCACTGGCAGACAGGCAGGAAAGGCTTGATTCTTGATACTTTCCTGTAAAACCCCAAGTTAAAAGAATTGGCATCATCAGGTTAAAGAATTAAAAGATAATGGTGATAATTGTGGCAATAAGATGAAGCCAATAGAGACCCAATTTCAGGTTAGATCATGCTGACAATTATTTGCACTTTGAATCTTAAGATATCTCCTCGCAGTGCAGGAAAGATTACAATTTGGACAGCGCGAGCAAAGTGAATGACAATAGACTCTTGCATTGCAGCGGGGTCCCTCAGGAAGAAAAGGTTATAGGATCTCTGAAAAGGCGGCCATTGTTCATCATCTCCAGCGAAATGACTTTGTAAAATTGAGAGGAAGAAAGGCAAACCAATGGACCAATGTGATAGCAGCCCGTGAAAGTGGAGAGCACTGATGCATGAGTGAAAAGCGCCTTATGTCAAATATAATTGTCCTGCCCTGAAAAACAAGCTAGCGATGTCTGATTTGATTCCCTCCTGTTTGGCTCAAGTTACTTCCTGTCTGCTTTAAGCATGTTTGCCGAGACAATCAAGCTCCTGGAGAGATTTTGGGATGTTCCGATGTCTTTGTCCACCAAAGACCTGAATTTAATAACCTCTCATTTCCTGTTTCCTTTTTTGTTATTTGTTTGAAGTCAAATGTCTTTTTTAAAAGTCCCAAAAACTTGGTTGACATTCCACATTTACACTTTCACTTTCTTGCTGGGAGTCCGATGAGATGATTTATGACACGCTCGTATCTGTACAATACATATGGAGCTACCCACAGCTTAGTGCAAAGACGTGGGGTAAAGCCTAATCTGTATAAACAGATATCTGTATATGAAAGTAGAATCTGTTGGCATTAGATAAAAGCATTCTGGTTTCTGTTTGAGAAGGCTTTGGTTGCATGCAGGTAACCAGCCCGTCCTCATCAGGAAAACAACCATATTAACTGTGAAAGCAGCTTATTGTGACCCATATTGATGTTTGTTGTTATGTGGCGACCTCTACTGGCCTTAGTAATTATTATGGCAGCAAAGGAGAAAGTCAGGTGAGGCAGTATGAGCAAAAAGTCCACTTAAGGAGGTGGTTTGGTCGGACAAACACAGGACTGTCTTCCAGGAGACCATTGTTGGTGTCCAGTGTGAAAAACAGAAGTCAACGGAGTTAGTTAATTAACGTATGTAACCCTAATCCTAACCCTAGTAACGTAGTTATTTTAACACAGACCACAATATTTTCCCAAACCTAACCAATTTTTTTTAGTGCCTAAACATAACGAGGTATTTGTCTGGCCTAACACGACCAACTGCACCCTATGATGAGGATCCAGTCCATGTTGTTTCGGTAACGGTGACATATGTTGGTGGCAGTCGACCTATTCAGTAGTTTTGGTATGAGGATGTGTTGAGGTTAAACAGTCCGTTATGAGAGCAAAGGAGGCGGAACGCATTGACCAGAATTTAATCTGAAACCATCAGATATCATCTGCTGACAATTAAGCTTTTTATTAGCCTTTTTTTTTAATCATCTGTATTCATATGCAGATATCTATTTGAAGAGATTAGCCGAAATGTTATTGTGCGTCTTAAATTGCTTATTGGAGGCACAGAAGAGGAAGTGTTGGCCTTTTCAATCCATCCCACAGTTGTTGAGACATTTCACTCAAAACCACATTGGTCAACCTCATGGCGAAGGAATAGTCAGGAGGAGTCATGAGAACCACAAACATATGTGTAAAATGTGATGGAAATGAATCCAGTAGTTTTTGAGAGATTTCAATCTGGACCAAAGTGGTGCACTAATATACTGACATACAGAGCCATGGTACTAGCATGGACAAAAAAGAAATGAACTAGTACAACATTCATTCTTTTGACCTGCAATAATTATCAAATAATTAAGTTGTGAACCCTTGAGCCCAGAATGAGACTAAACAATTTAATTTATTATAGTTTCCCCTCCATGCTTGGAGATGCCAGCTGTTAAGTCAAGATGGAGAAGGTGGATGTCTTCCTTGGACACCTGTCATCCTCCATCCTGCTTTGGCCCTTGGAGGTTGGCTCCGTGGTGAGATGTCTGCAGTGGCCCTTCTCCTGGCTTTTCTTTTGCCCATTGCTGCTGGCCTGGAAGCACGTCCAGCTGTCCCATCATTCTGTCAGCACCACTGTCTCCCTCAGCCCCAGATTAAAAACGCCAAAGGGGCCGCCAGGAAAAGTGGCTCGCCCCGTCTCTCAGGACTTATGTCAAAAATGTTTCAGTCCTCAGGTAATTTGCTACAGTCTGGGATCCTTTCACTATTACTTCAAAGAGCCTCGCAAAGAGAGGCAAAGAGAGAGAAATGAAAGGGAGGAAAAAAGATATTTAGTTGTGGGTAGTGACAGATCTACATTCTTGAGTATTGACATGTGATCTGAGTGAGGAGTCCTCCTCCTCTACAGCAGCCCTTAAATCATCTGACTGATAAAAAACGCACTGTGTCCGTGGACTGTCTTCCAAAATAGAGCTTAGTCAAACAAATTGAGTCATTTCCAGAAGAATTCACAGTCGCTCCCACACAAATAGACAGCATAGTAGAGAGGAAAATGTGAAAAGGGTTAGAAAATCATCCTGAGTATTCACATTTGACACATTAGAGGTTTTTAAGGATAATATTTCTAATGTTATACAGGATTTTAACTTGTACTTCTGCACAAATTTAGATCTGTTGCCCAAATACATGGCTGAATGTGCAAATTTTTTTTAGCCCGAGGCAGATATTCTGAATCTGGAAGGAGGTTAAAGTGTCTGAATCAATCTTAAATGCTCTTGGGTTGATGCACTCCTGCAAATGTTGGCACGAGCAGTTAGTTCTTCCCTCTGTGTAAGAAAATCCTCTGCTCTTGGACTTAAATACAAACTGGGCGAGACCTGAGGAATGAGGAACAGAAACAGGAAATTTCAACTCGGATCACCTCACGAGAAATGTAGATTTACTTGAAAGCTCTTCATTGGCTGATTTTTATGCCCAAACTGAATAAACAAACTGACCTTAAAGGACAACACAGTTTCATACTGTTTTACTTTGTTTATATTTGGCGGACCCTGCCACCATTCTAGCTTCAAACAGTGTTCTGTGGACCTTAATTTCCTCTGAGAACAGCTTGTTTATTCAGTCAGGGACAAAAGTTTGTATTATTACCTTATTAATATTGTAAATATTACAATTCTGAGTTTAAATTTCTTCTCCAAAACTACATAGTGCCCCTTGAAGTTAACCAAAAATTAAACATGGCAAATGCAGCTCAGCAGCAGATTGTCACAGTCTGGGTGTTTCAGGGACTGTCGTGATGGGCACCTGTCCTGTGGAGCCGCTGAGCTACATCCTAGCACAGTACAGAGTGCACTCTTGCTGTTCATGTGCACATGTGTGATGAAAGTTTGAAAGTATTCAGAGCCCCTCAGCAGGCCGGGACAAACCCTTGACATCTCCACAGTGCAGCGTCTCGAGTTTTCTCCAGATCAGGAATGCATGGGCGCATTCGTGGCAAACAAAAACAGTGATTAAAGAGGGTAACTGGATCAGCTCTAATCAGCACGTCCTGAGAAAATGCCAGGGAGTTTTCAACCATTGTCAGGTCACTCTGAGAGGTGATCTCTTTCCCTATTAATTATGTGTGCCGTGCCGCAGCAGTCGTCCTCTCCAGCGTGTGAGCGACCTTCTCTGCTCTCGTATGTCTGTGCAGAATGATCAAAACATTTCAGGGAGACAGTGTGCAGGATCCAGCTCCCAGTGATGTGCCTGCCCTCTCATTTCTCTGACAAAGAACAATGGCCACCTCAGAAGTAATGGCACTGGCACAGAGAGAGGAGAAGAGGAGCAAAGAGGGAGAAAAATAACCATTACCCCCAAGACATGTTCTATCATGTGATAAATTCTGTTTTCTCAAGCCAAATCCTCCCTGCTGAAAATATTCAGAGCTTGTAAAAAAGATTTGATCATCAGATAAAGAACGGGTTGAGCTTTGAGAGAAAGAAAACGAGGGCAGGGAAGAAGGATGATCATGCATCGTGGGCTTACCGGTGATGGAATAGCTCAATGACATTCTCTATTTATCCCAAGCGACAGCTCCTTTTTATTATCCTCACTGTGAGAGGTCAGGGAGGGATGGAGATCACCTAACTCTGCTGTGTCAATGCTGCCCTCTGCTGAACAGAAGCTAAACAACCGCTTTCACACTCTGTAGCTGCCACTGTGGGTGCTTCTCACTTCATTTCTACCTTCTGCAAACTAAATGTGTCCAATTAACGTCTCTCACTGACTTTGCCAATGACTTCCATGATGAACGAGCTGGTAGTCACAGTGGACATTTAACTACAGCTTACACACATGGGCTGATTATCAGAGGTGGAGCAAGGACTCAGATCTTGGGAGCAACACCACAGTGTTGAAGTGATGAATTCAAAATTGTACTTAAGTATAAGTACAAAAGCATTATCATCAAAATATACCAAAGTACCAAAAGTACACATCGTGCAGAATAATGTATATAAGTGGATTATATTTATTGATGCCAGTGTTGTACAAAGTACCCAAAAGTCATACTTGAGTTGAAGTAATGATGTCGGTTTATGTCTGTAATGAAGTTTAAATATTAATTTGGTGACAAAACCTGGGGTCATTAAAGTTTTATGTTAAGGACAGTAGCATGTGTTACATACGGGGTCACAATTTCAAATGTTTCTAAATATTTTAATTGTAAAATAAAACATCATCATCACGGTCAGTTCTTTTTTTTTCTTTTTTTTTTACAAAAGCAAACAATTTGAACATTGTCAAAGATTGTCCTATGCTACTGTAAGTGCTATATATGCAAATATGTATGTGTGAGATGGTACACAAAGATACATAGTCACCCAAATGACTTTGACAGAATATGAACAGCATAAACATTCAATGTTTGCTCCTCCCTTGAACCATCACTGTCCTCTCGGGAACCAAGTGTCCCCACCCCCAGGTCGTGGGAAATATCGGTGGTTCTCGCACTACTACAGGTGCAGTCAGGTAGATCTATATACTATTGAAACAATGTTGCAATTGTTTGTGAGAATTGCTAACAGGTGTGGTTCCCGTCTGGGTTACCAGGTTTGTGTGTATGTGTGTGTGTGTGTGTGTGTGTGTGTGTGTGTGTGTGTGTGTGTGTGTGTGTGTGTGTGGTTAACTACATATTTCAGAGACAAACTTTTAAACATTATAGTGACCTTAATGTCATCCTAAACAACCAAAACAAATGTGTGTAAAATATTTATGCTTGTTATTTGTTTTATACAGTTAAAACCAGCCTATTAAATGGAAATACTCAAGAGACAGAAGTGCCACAAGATTGTACTGTGCAGTACTTCAGTAAAAGTGTGTTGAGAAGCTGAAAAATAAGGGGAAAAGAACTCATTAAACTAATTTGTGGTTTCAAAATAAATCATGTGCCGACAAATAATTTGTTAACGAGCCAAGGAGTCCAGCAGGTACACAGAACGTACTAGAGGTCAAAATATCGTAGAGGTGATTCTCCACAGTCTGGATGCTAATGGCTTCAGCAGCTCCATTAAAACCAGAGCGTGGCCGTTGTTTCAGCTTACGAAGCTGCTCAGAGGGGAATGAGTCTGGCCTCATGAGGGTACAATAGAGGCTGATGTGGCTGTGAAAGTTGACTGGATCTGCCAAATCATGAAGTGGAATCACCAAATCCAAGGTTTAGTTTCTAAGTTACTTAGTTGACTTTATTGCTTGCATTCAGGAAGGCTCCTGTTTGGATGATTTGGAGTAACTTTGACCATATGCAGACATGATGTTCACAATAATGCTTTGCACATCTCAAGCATGTTGTGTGGCTCTGCAGGTTTATTCTAATACAGTCCAAAATAACCTGAAGCCCTACTACTGCTCTGCATGTGAATCTTCCACACAAAGTAATACTGTACATGAAAGACTAATTATACAGGACATCGAGTGTACAGCAGCAGTGCAGCACAACTGGAGACTATACAGCACATCAGAAGGATAAGGGGAACAGGTTGCCTCATGATTCCTTTGCTGGGTGAGGGAGGGATACTTAAGGTTCAACTGTATTTTCTTGTGTGATGCAGAAATTATCTGATCTGCACATCTAATTAGCAAAGTTCCCACAAAGTCTCACCACTGGTCTGTGGTCAGTAAGGCTCTCACCTTTTACTCATTAGTCTAATTTTGTGCGACATGTGGTGAGAACAGATTTTGTCATCACAATGTTGTTGCCTTAATCTCAATTTTAACATTTTCACACATTATGACAGGAGAGCATGTAAACTCGAGGGCAGGTACAGTAGGCTGAAGTGCAGTCAAAACACTGTGTTGATGTATTAAAAGAGCACTCCAGCAATTTAGCAACGCACTGCTGTGACACTGTCAGACTCACTGTGGACAGTTTTAAAAGAAGAATGACATTTCTGCAGCAGAACCAGAGATGTTGTCTTTCTTTTTTAAAATCTGGCGACCAGGGATGGGAGCGTTACTTGAAATGTATTCCAAAACAGTTACTAATTACATTAAAAATGTAGTCAGTAATGTAATCGAAGTACCATAATATTAAAGCAATTTAACCTGATGACTTCCCATTACTTTTGGATTATTTCAATACCAAACCTCAACAAATAGAGACTAAAGAATGCTTTTAAGGTTTAAACATAGACGGCCCTCATCCAGTTTATATGGTATAACTGTCTTCATATAGGTAAAAATATTTGTTTACAGTATCAGACATGTCTTAGCAGGACTGGTGTATTTACTGACATTAATGAATGATGACTGTATTGCAGTTAGCTGTGCCTGCACAGGTGATTAACTTACTGAAACAACAGAGCCGTCGTTAAGGTTATTAGTTCCACTGGTGCTTTTTATACAATGACCAGTCAAAATGTCTGCTGAGAAAAAAGTTACAGGCTATTCGAGTCTATTAGAATCATTCCAGATGCCTAAATAGACATATTATGTTTTATTTCTGTTTTTAATGACATGATTATCTTAAATATCAGTGAACATAAAACCTGCAATGTATTCATGGTGAGTGTATAATCACATACATACAGTAGATAAATGTACAAACTGAGACGTGTTATGTTCAAGTAGCAGTTTTATTTCCAAGAAGAAATACAAAATATAGGCAATTTAATAATATGTACACTATACATTCCCAGCTGGGAGAGTTTTTCATCCTCTCCACAGCTGGTTTCAGCTAGTCTCCACTAGGTGGCTCTGCTGTTCTCAGTCCGTCAGTGTCCTTCATCAGAACCATGGCCTCCACATGGGTGAGGAGGCGTTTGGTGGTGACCCCTCCCTGGGTGCAGCGTGTGGAGGAGACCTCAGAGAGGTGAGAGGGGGGCACTGAAGGGCAGGAGGGCCGGAGTGAGGGATGGTGGACGGGAAACTGAAGAAGGAGGTGTTGGAGGACAGAGGTGACAGGCTGGGGGGGAAGGAGAAGTGAGAGGCAAACGACGGGAAAGGAGGAGAGGTGGCGTATGTGGAGAAGGAGGGAGAGAGCCAGGGGGAGGGAGGGGGGGACAGATAGTCGTGGCACGGTGTGGAGCAGGAGGGCGGCTGGAACGGGGAGAGAGATGGGAACCTCTCTTTTCTCGTCTCAGATGTGCAAATGGCGTCCACAGATGTTGCATGTGGTGGTTTAGCCGCCTCCGTCTCAGTCGTTCTCTGGCTGAAGTCTGGTTTCGGGTGCTGGCTCTCTGTGTGATGTTTCAGGCCCTCAATCAGGCTCATTCTCTGCGTTGGGGTTATCTTGTGCATGTAGCTGGTCAGCTGGGTCACACACTGCTGGAAACCTGCACTCTGCATGGTGAGGAGAGCAGGAGCACTGGGCTGATGAAGGTTTACCGCAGGAGCAGAGTCTGCAGGGAGTGAAAAGACACCATGGTGAGGGATTTGTTGCAGCAGAAAGGGACTTTTATGGAGAATTTCATACATTTTTTTCAAGTGATAAACTATTTTGTCTGACTAACCATTGCTCCTGTTCTTCTCATCTGTCCACTTCTGAAGATACTCCACAGCCAAGTCAAGAATCTCTGCTTTCTCTATTTTAGGATTCTGCAGCCGCTGTGTGTGAGAACAGTGAAACGAGGGAGGAAAAACATTTCATCATTGTAAGGTTATGAATCCTTTAAACACGTGCAGAGGCTGGATGTGATTTCCTTTGACATGACTCACTGGATCAGACGTGTTATTCAACAGCAGACTCCTCAGCTCAGCCAGACTTTGGTTTATCCGATCTCGCCTCTTCTTCTCCACAACTGGTTTCAGCACCTAGAAGGAAATAAAGTTATGGTCACTTATGAAGGTGTCCCAGCTGTTGGACCAATATGTTTATACAGTATATACCACCAGTTACATCTATCTATCTATATGTGTATGCTCTAAGCAGTTTTGTAAAAAAGTACACGAAAGTCATACTTGAGTAAAAGTAAAGTTACTGTCTTCAAATATTACTTAGGTAAAAGTGGAAATCACCCATACAAATAATTAAACAGGCAAAAGTCTTAAAGGATCTGATATTAAATGTACTTAAGTCCCAAAGGTAAGGTTAATTTAACATTAACATTTAACATCTATGTATATGAGGATGTCTTCACCACATTGGCTCTAATACAGCATGAGATCTGCAAAGTAACTAGTAACTAAAGTTATCAGATAAATGTAATGAGTAAAAAGTATAACATTTGCCACCATAATGAAGTGGAATTAAGGTATAAAGTATCAGAAAATAGAAGTAACTCTTAACTACAGTACTTGAGTGAATGTACTTAGTTACATCACTGGCTTTAAGTGATGCATTAATGGTTTATAATAATTCTGTATAAATCAATTATAAGTCGTTAATTAAAAATCTTTTTTTTAAAAATGGGTTGCCAGGTTGTAATATTTGTTTATTAGCATGGCTGCAGTAAATGGCAACCAAAAACTGTTGTTTAGTTACAACGTATGAAACGAGTGTTGATGGAGCGTTATTATAAATTGTAAAAGAAGATTTCTTACTCTTTTTCGACTCTTGCCATCCTCCACAGAGGTATTGTGTAGTTTCCTGGTCATGTTGCAGTGTTGGGTCCGAGTGTCCTGAGGGGTGAAGCTGCAGCAGTTTAAACAGCCTCCTGTCCTCTGTGGGGGGGTATATGTAGACCTCGTGCTACCTCTGATTGGCTGACAGGTGTGAGTGACGACACTTAACCGAAAGCGGCCTCAGTTAACTTCTTTATGGGATATAGATCAACCCGAAACTAAATGTTTTAACAGTGATTAGGTGGGGAACAGTCTAAAAAAACAGCACTTGATGTTAAAAGCAAAAATATTATAACATACAAGTTATCTTTGCAAATGATGACATCATCAGACAGAGGCAGCAAGTTTATCTCATGAAAGGTTCAGCTTTAAATTTCTGTCTTTATTTTGTATTCAGAACATTTCGTACATGAAATATTACATTTTTATTTAATAATGAGTCTCGATGTCCATCTTCTCACACATTATTGATTCATTTAATTAATTAGGCTAAACGTGGAGCATTTTCTTGACTTTTAACGCGTCAGAGACAAACGCACCCATGAAGTGAGACTATGGGAAACTTCTTCTTTTCTCGTGGGAACAGAAATGAAGTGAGAAAGTTTTTTACGATGTGTGAGACATCAGCACTCTGCCTGAAGTGATGACAAAGACCAAATGAGAGCAGCGCTGGGCCAAAAGATGAGGCTCAACTTCAGATACAAGAATGTATTTATTATTCACCATTTTCTGTAAAGGAGCCTACATATGACTATACATCAAATAAACATAAATTCAGCTGATGCTGGTCCTAAAGATAACTAAAGAGAGCAGGTCACGTGTGTGTGTGTGTGTGTGTGTGTGTAGCTGTGATGAAGAAGTGTGAGGATGATTATTACAGCTGAGTGTGAAGTGTGCTGCCCTCAGCTCAGCCTGATGCCTCGTGTTTGGACTTCACACAGAATCCAGCCAGTTGTTGACTTCACTACAGCCCAGCTCCGTTTGATTTCAGCTCTTTTGTCAGTGTGGCCGACACACCCGAAGAGCCACGATATTACAAGTCCACGGTCCGTTTGTCCGCCACCAAAGGGCACAGTCTCCCTCATTAGTTTCCCATCACAGGCTCAGGCGAGCACATTACAGCACTTATTTATGGGGCGGGTCCACGTGGCTTAAAGCCTACACACACACACACACACACACACACACACACAGAGAGAGAGAGAGAGAGAGAGGTAGTCAATATCTAAATAGTGCCTCTTTTATATTATATATGTATTAAATATACATTTATTTTATATAGGCTAAAAAGGGGACTATATGGAAACTATGTAGCCTATGTAAAAATGTATCCTTTAGTTTCCTTAGAAACCAAAGTTTCCCTGGTGACCAACCTCTGATCCTCCACTAATCGGCCTCTCTTTGATTTGAAACGGAAGTATCATTGCCTGTGAAAAGCCATTTAATCTGCGGGATCCCCGTGATCCGATCATCGCAGTGTTATCTCCACACTTGAGCCTATTATGGGGATCAGGGGGACCGTAAATGCAGTGCGGAGAAAGCTACCCCGAAAACTCAAAGCCCGTGAAGTCAGCCTTTAAAATGAAACATCTTAGATGGAAACTGGACATTTAACTTGTATGCTGTCTTCTGCAGGATCTTCTTGTGCGACACGAACTGGAGGTAAACACAACTCCTTCACACAGCACAGGCGTTTAGGTGTGAAATGGGCAATTTGGCTCCATACAACACGAGGCGATGGCCTATTTGGAGATATGAGGGTGTGGTGTGGGGGTCTGGGGGGAGGAGTAGACTAGTTTAATCTGATGTTTGTGTTCAAATAGTGATTAAAGTCGATCAAATAAACCTGAGTCAGTAAAATCAACAGATCTAATGTCAAGTTTGATTAGGTCCAGAAACTATAATGTTCATGTACTCAAGCACTGTATTCAGGTAGACATTCAGGGAACTTTACTTGAATATTTCCTTTTTATACTACTTTTTTCTTATCTCAGAGGTAAATATTCTTCATTTTACTTCACTAGACTACATTTGTCTGGCAGTTTTAGTTATTGTTACTCAGATTAAAATTGTTCATATACTTTTCCTGTCCAATGAAAACCATGAAGCCAATCTACAGATGAGAATGTTTGTAATAAAGTCTACGTTTTTCTATCTTACTTTAAGTTAAAGCCTATTTTTTATGTTTTCTGTGCACCTACATTTTTAACACTAGCTACATTCTTCTTCTTCTTGTTTTATCTGACTTACTTTTCATGTTTTTTTCTCTCATGATTTGAACTTTAACTTGTAGAAGTATTTTCACACTGTGGTATTAGTGCTTTAAAGGGACACTACGTAGTTTTGGGAAGAAATTCCAACTTTAATTTCATTTTAATTTACAAAATTAATGAGGTAATATTACAAACTCTTTAACTATTTATCTTTCCCATAACTGAATAAACAAGCTGTTCTCAGACGAAAATAAGGTCCCAATAACACTGTTTGAGGCTAGAAAGGTGGCAGGGTCCGCCACATATAAACAAAGTAAAACAGTATGAAGTTGTAATCCTTACAACACACCTTCTTTAATTCCAGCAATGTGCTCAATTTTGCCTCGTGAACGTCTTGTTTTGGGGGCACTTCAGTTAGAGATGATGTAAACTGTGACTGTGCACAACAAGTTAAAAGGTCTATGACGTGTTTGCTGCCAACAAGAGGACAGGAACTCTCCCTGGGGTCAAGGCCGCGCGCTGCTGAATGAACGAGGGGCGTGTCCCGCAGGGGCGGGGCTACACACGGGGATATCAACAAATTGCAATGAGAACACACACGTGCCATTTTGATTTTGGGTCCACAGCAGCGACAAACAGACACGAGACAACTTTCCAGCATGAAAGCGTTATCTCCAGAGTCTCCCAGACCTCGGTCCATGAGAAGGGTAAGCTGCCGCATCCTCACTCCTGTGAGGCTCAATGACACCTGAAGGTAAAACTGAGGGTTGTTCAGAGTTATTAATTGTGATCTTTTACTCTTCAACCCACAGTTCTCCAAACCGATGATGGAGAAACGCAGACGGGAGCGCATCAACCAGAGTCTGGAGACGTTACGACTCCTGATGCTGGAGAACACTGATAGTGAGGTAAAGACCTGCGTCATGCTCTGGTTGTAGTTTGATTCCTGGCAACATTTTACTACTCTGAACTTCGTGTACTTGGTGAATGATGTGTACTCTCGTTCCTCTGTTCAGAATCTGAAGAATCCAAAGGTGGAGAAGGCAGAGATCTTGGATAGTGTGGTCCACTTCCTGAGGACGAAGAACGAGGTGGAGAAGGGTCACCGGGCCGTGAACAGAGTCCTGAGCAGGGACCAGGGACGTGCATGTACCCGCCAGCACAACTACCACGAAGGCATGAGGTCCTGCCTGATGAGGGTCAGCCACTTCATAGCCAGCAAGAGCCAGGAGTTGGGGGAGACCTGCGGGGACGCAGTGCAGGCCTCTCTCGCGTATCCCAAATCCCAGACCCACCCTTCATCTCCAGGGGACATGTACCCCTCTCCTGCAGCTCTGTCTCCTCAACATCTGCACCACCAGCACGCCATGTCCCATCCATACCTCACCCAGACGCCTGTCCTCCACTGTGACACCAGGGAGCCCTTCTCCCCCAGCGCAGCCTCCATGCACATCACTGATCCCGTGTGGAGGCCCTGGCCTCAGTGACAGACACTTCGACACAGATTTTATTTTTGATATATGGCTGATAGATGCCGACAGACTGTAAATATGTATGTTGTTGTACAGCCTGGATTCTATTGTACAGTGAAGATATTTTCCATGAAAACTCACGTGTAAGATTAAATGTTCCACTTTCATGTGGAGTTGTTGCTTTATGCTTCTTATGATTTTTTTTTGTTTTTTTATAGTTTAGCTGTAAATATGTGATGTTTTTAAGTGGCAGTGTCCGAGCACTGTTGTTATTTTTTTGTATATGAATACCCACGTGTGTGTGTTGCTGCTGAAACGCGTGCGTCAAAATGCTTTTTTTTATTTTTTACAGCTTGATCAGAACTGCCATTCTTGTTTTGCTGTCTTTGCTCTGAGATGTAAATATTTCACACGTGAAATGTGGAATTAATTTTATGATTGTGCTTTGCTGACTTCTCTGTCCCTGTTCACAATAAAAGTACAACTTCCTGATCATTCCAGATCCAGAGTGGCCTATTTGCTTTGTCGATAGCTTGTACTTGAGCTGAAGAGGTGGGCGTCCACAGGACAGTTAACACATACTTTATCCGGCCTGGACAGCAGTTATGAAATGGTTTTTCTATTGAAATGTTGATGGTAGGGAGTCTGCTGCTCCTATGATCTTAAGTGCAGTTTTTCAGATGTAACAAAAGCAGCCAGGAGTGGTCGTTCACACACTGTCCAGCATCCAGACTGTTTCAGGTGTGGCAGCAATTTATAAAATCCACATCGAAATGAGCCAGACCAGCTGATAGTACAAGGTTAAATATTTCAATTCACTACATTATATATATAAAGTATAAATTCAAATATAAAGCCGAGCCGGTTCAACTATTTGGCACGCGTTCGCGCAATGGTTTCCATTACGCGTCCTACAATTTAAAACAAACAGCTGAACCATGTGAAGGTTCAGACCCTTTTGGCTGACAAGCAACAAGTGTTGAGCCGTTTTTACCACCTACTCACATTTTCCAGGTGCAGCTTTGCACTGTGCGTGTTGGAAGAGACACTTAAAGCATAGAGACAGCTGGCTGTGGTGATGGGGGAGGCCAGCTTTCTGCGTAAAAGATAAAATTATACTGTTATTAAGTCGTGATATTGTCTGATGTAAACATTGTCAATTTGCACTTCCACCGACAAAACACTCTTAAAATGTTGTAGCAAACATTTTATTTAGGGTTTCAGTTGGATGTTTTTAGTTATTAAGCACATCGGCCTGATTTGGGTCGTGGAAACTAAATGTTTCAGATCTGGACTGCAGATTGGAGGACACTGAGTGCTGCAGAGTGCAGAGTGTGTGTTAATGGCCATTGTCATGATCTTTTCTACATCTGAAAACTGCTCTAACAACAACAGGCTCTCTATCTATCTTGGGGTTACAGTTGGTTGATACATCTGTAATGAAACGACGCGCAGGTCACAGTGCAGGGAGCAGAGACTGTGCCATCATAACCTTTTTGGCATAACCTTTGAATATGTTCCTGATATTGAGGGGTAAGTTGGAGGAAATGTATTTATCGTGAGGGTTTGGTTGGTACATTCCTTGAAGCCTGTTTGAAAACATCCTTTATGAAAGCAGGTGTTAGTCCCGCTGGGCTGATCCCTCGACAGGATGCTCTTTTGTGCGCTTTGAAGCTTAAACCGCCTGGAGAAAAGCCCGCGGGACTAAGTAAATCAATTAAAGGTGGAATCAGATTAGGGTTTCATCTGAGGGGGGTTTCCTCTCAATGAAGATTGAACTGGTCCAGTGGCAGAATGACCGTTCATTAGTCCAGGATTCATCCAATGCGGATGCATCTACTTAAAGGTCTGTTTACTTTAGACAAAGAGCACGAAAAGGCAGAAATGTATCTCAGAATGTTTACGAAACTTAAACCGTGAGAAATCTGCCAGTTTCATCTGACCTGAGAAACCTACCACATCACTCCACGCGCTCATCAACAGTTGTTTCTGTTGGTTTTATCACATTGGCGCTAGCACACTTGAGAAGTGATGGATCACCTTTTGGCCTCATCAATAAACCATCTGATGACTGTAGGTCACATAAGGAGCATCGTCCGATAAGATATTTTGATTGTGGGATTCTCTCATAAACTTTTCTGGAGTTAGGCGACTTTAAGTTCATGTGTTTTGAGTTTGGGCTTCAACGTGGCAGTGATGTTGTTTCAAATTTAATGAAATCACCTGTAATAAAAATACATAAATCGGCCATAGTTTACTTGAATGTAGCGTCAGAGGTTATTTTATATTTTAGAAAATGTGTATATTATATAGCCTGCCTGCCAGTGGCCACGTGTCGGCCATCTTTCCAGCTAAAGTGATATAATAAGAGCAGCACACCTCAGTGTTAATGGGTCTGCCGCTTCCCACGCGCCACAGGTGACAGACTCGTGCACGAAAACACCGTCTTGTCCTGCAGTGTTATTACAGTGCACGTGTGTGTGGCGTCAGGTATTTACAGCCTAAATTCAGTACAAGCTATAGTATAAACATTTGTTTGTAAGCTTATATTATTTCTAGTTAAGAGTTATTCATGGAGCTAAAGGCTGAAGGTTCAAGAGTTAAGTAACAAAAACTAGCATAAAATAATGAGAACGATTAGGAGTGCCATATTTTGTTTAATGGTATAAATTTAGCTTGGTCATTTACATTATATTTCAGTGTGTTTTAAGTATTTTAATGCATGCTAACAGCTGTGTGTTAGCTGGACAGGCTAACACAGAAATTGTTTAGCTAGCTTAAATGTTATTAGCCGGTCGGCTAGCCCGCTGTAAGCTACTAATGTGGCTCAAACTTATTAACGACGAGATTGTCGTCGGTGATCTCATCTTTCAGTCTGTTGGTGTGTGAAACCACTGAATACAGTCACATTAACAGCCAACACATCTGCAGCTCTTTGGGATTAAATAAAAGATTAAATATACAGTCATGCTACATCTTTCAGCTGTTTGTCCTTAGTCTGCATTTGTTATTTAAGGTTTTTTTTGTTCTTACGGACTCTGAAGACTTTGTTTTTGATTATTCATGTCTCCTAAAGCCTCCGCTGGTGGTAAACTGCGGGGTAAAGCACATTCATTAATGTGAACAAAGCTGCACTGCTGTGCCTTGTTCAGGCTGTGAGGTGTGGGGCGGGTCGGGGACTGGACAACATCTGCTCCGGTGGCCACCAGCCTGCCCCCGCAATTAAAGAGGGGCTGCTTCAACCTGTTGTGTACTGATCACTTATAAACACTCTGCTCACACAATTAAAGACCCCCTCCAAGGAAAATCAAGTTTTTAACCTTGTTAACCTGTCCATGTGGTGTTTTTCTACACGATACCAGACATATTTAATAAGCAGTCAACTCCATATTATAGGTCAGAAAACTGAAGGAAAGTTTGAGCTTTCATGAAAAACACGTTTATTAGTAACAAGAGAGAAGTCACAGTAATAAGGCTGCAAATTACTGACAAGATACAAGCAGAATTTTATCAGCCTTATGTTAAAGGCTTACATTATATTATGACTAACCCCTTCTACTTTCGTCTATGTGTGTGTGTTTGTGTGTGTATAGGCATGCAGCTGGATCACTCGGTCAGACTTTGCCAACAGCCATGCCCTGAGCTTTCTGAAACTCCTGCTGCAAACTGGACAGGACTTCTCGATGCTGGTCGGATTTCTTTTCCATGTCTTTCAGGAGCGTCTCGTACCTTTGACTGGAACAGACCAAAGAAACAAAAATGAGAGATTCAAAAACACATTCATGTGGACTGAATGTTTTCACGTAAGAGATGTAGGAGAGAGAGAACAAAGAGAATGTAAACACACTTTAATTTAAAAAATATGATTGATTTTATTGATTGTAGTGATCGGTGATTACTAAAGAGTGATCACAAAGTTGATTTAGCAGCAGTCTGAGGTTAATCTCTAATTTTCTGATCATCTGATTGGAATACACAAAAAAGGTGGATGCTCCTGCAGCCACAGGGAGAGTGAAGACTGACAAGGATGTTGTAGAATAGATTATTCTCTCCTTACTGCCCTCTACATGTGAGCATGATAACACAGCTTAGTTTGCACCAATATCCACCCTGAGCCATTTGTAAATATTCAGGAATTGACATAGTACCAGTGTCTTTTAAGACTGCAAGTATGTGGAGAGCTATCAGAACACTGATACCCTGATATTGTTTAAGGAGTGGAGAAAGGAAGGAGAGGGAAAAAAACAGAGAGAGAGGGAGATAAAAAAGAAACAATGGGATATTTCACCTCCCTGCCAAGGAAACTTAACCAAATATTATTCTATTTTTATTTCATTTTGTTTTTATTTGTCTGTTTAAATTTTTTTGACGAACTATATACGTGAACTTTACTCTTTTCCCTATTCCACTTCCGGCTATTTCTAAACTTCTTCCCAAACTTCTTCCCCTTACTGTTCCCCAACACACACACACACACACACACACACACACACACACACACACAATTTCGCAAACATACATAGTGCCAATACTGTATACTCTAGACTGTTTTTTTTTGTCGTTGCCATTGTCTGTATTCAGTGTTTGTTTGTTGTCATGATTCCTGGTGTACCTGGTTCTGTCTTGTCTTATATCACTTGCTTCACTAAATAAAGGATAAAAACAACTCTAAATACCACTGAATATACCATGCTAGATGACTTTAGTTGTGAGTTTTACTTTAACACATGATGGACAACATACAGAATACATGTCCATGCAAGGCTGGTAAGGGCCACATTTAGAGGAACCTACAAAAGAGGATGGGCCTTACAGGCCTGTAGTGACACATTCAATCCACAAATGTGAACTTCAGGGGACACAAATTTGATTTAGGTCACAACACCTGAAGCAGTTTAGGACAAGTGTGCATCAAGCACTGGTGCTATTGAGTGCATGCTGCACGTTGGCTTTTTTCAGAACTGGGACACACTTTCCTACTTACCTGATGTGACTGGAAGAACCTAATATTTACTCTATTTGCACAAACGGCTATGGTGCCTTAAACCAGATATGAGGACTACAAGCAGTGTGAGGCTTAGCTATGTGACTTAAAGGTAAAACTCTATACCTCCAACATTGCCATGGCAACACATAGACTAATTGTAATTATTATGTATAATTATGATAACTGACCTCTAACAACTGAGACCACACTGGGCCCCCACATATATGGAATAAAGACTTATTTATAGCCTATTGATCCGGTCACACTGGACTTCTCCTAGCATGGCACCTGTGTAGGATGTTAGACTACAGACTGGACAGAGTGACTCACATCTCTCCGTTGATGTACTCCAGCCTCTTTGTGACGGTAGCTTTGGCTTCATCCAGGTCCTGCTTCACTAATACTGGGCCAATAAGCTTATAAACTATGTTTGCGCTGTCCAGCAGATCCAGCTCCTGGAAAGACAGAGAGATCATATGTTAATACTGAACACACCATTCGAGGAAATGAGTTTTATAAAAAGGAAAATGAGCTGAGTTACCTCTTTGACAATGTTGTTCTCTGTCAGCTGCGTCTCCAGCTTCTGTCTGGCTGACATGCTCTTGCTAACATCTAAACGACAAACAGGTATTAATGAACAGAGGCAGCGGTCTATTTTTACATAATGTAACAGAAGTATTGTTGCTATCATTTACTATATAATAAAAGTACATGCAATAGCTTTTGAGTTCATTTCACAGATGACTAGCTGCACTACTATGGTCAGTTAGCTCGACACAACATGGCCCGGTGTGACAAAACATGCAATGCTAGCTGCCACCCACCTTTTTGTATCTGTGTGTATTTTTCTAATTCCGCTTTCAACTTCTTCTGAATGGCGTCTGCCATCTTTGCGTTTGATCTAAGAAGTAGTATAGACTGAGTAAATGTATCAAAGAGCTAAGAGGCTAAATGTGGTGTGACATGGAAGCTGTGTGCTAGCTAACAGGAAAGGGCAGCGGCTAAGGCGGATATTAGCCGATCCCTTCAGCGTAAGAGCATTCGCTACTTAACGGTTTTTACATGACCTGATAATTAGCACAAATTAAAAAAACATAAATAAACGGTCATTAAAAATCCACTCAGAGTGTGCGCATGTATTTGTTGTTTAATTTAAATATGTTCTCTTCTATTTAATATATTTGGTGATTTTTTTTTTACCCTGTCATGGTTGCGGCTGTTTACGACACCGTTTTACGACACCGCACAGTCGCTCATCTCCCTGGTTCAAGATGGCCTCGTCGTTTTGGAAAGGTGTTGTCGGTGTCGGACTTTTTGCCTTAGCTCATGCGGCTTTCTCAGCGGCACAGCGTAAGTTTCAGTACAGGGAGTGAAAACACAAGTCTCCGTGTCTTTGTTTGTATCAGGAGGGCTCCGTTGTCACCGGGAAGGTTGATAAAACAGCCGGTTGGGCCTTTGGGTTCAGCGGCTAGCTAACTAGATGCTAGCGGAGCTTAGCTCCGTTCTTAGTTATTCACAGTGGTGGAAGAGTGAATCACCATCTACAGTTAATATTAACATGTAACCACCAATGATTTACGACGTTTAGTGTGACTACCGTCGTTGTAAACTTTTAATACGGCTTTTTGTAGATGCATATGCCTTAGCTGTTCAGTTGCATCTGTCACAGTGTAACGGGGCTCGTTTGAATTGTTGGCTAACATGCATTTGTCCCATCAGATCGGTCATACATGCGACTCACAGAGAAGGAAAACGAGACACTACCAATTGATGTGAGTACTTTTAATCCTAATACATTCGTTTTAATTATCCCCCTTCTTTTCACAACAAAACCCAAAGAGTTGTTTGTGTTATTTTCATCGTTATCTGGTTCTGTCTTGTTGCAGATTGTATTACAGACCCTATTATCGTTTGTGATGACCTGTTATGGTATTGTCCACATTGCTGGAGAGTTCAAAGACATGGACGCCTCCTCAGAGCTGAAAAACAAGTGAGTTGAGCAATCCTGTAGCACCTTCTCCCCTTGATAATGTGGTTGTTTGTGTCCTCTGCCACTGGGGAAGCATGCTCATCACCTCTACTGCATTCATAGTAACACTACTGTGATTCAAATCCCACAGACACACACTGAACTTTTGTTTGTCTTCAATCTAATGTAAATGTCAGACACTTTATAATATAATGAGATGCATTGAAGAAAAAAATACAACAAATGACAGGTAAACATAAGGCATCTATAAAGATAGCTCATGCATCTTTTACTTTCAGTAAAGACCAGGCAGTGTAACTACTAAGTTTCAGATGAAATTATCTGTCCAAACCATACATTAAGTTGTCTTCAATGAGTCACATGCCAAATTATTACAATCTAAGCAAGCAGACTGTTGAGCAAGCCTCCTAAAGCTGTTTTACAGTCTACGCAGTATCTGATTAATAAGTGCGTCACTATATAGCATGATTGTAGTTTAGATTTTCTTCCACGCATTCAGCCACATCCGTCTGCCCTCCATGAGACTCAGCAGATCATCTTGTCCAATTGTAGAAACTTGACTGAAAAACGGAAGAAGAGTTCTTTCTTTTTTTCAATGAGCCATTTATTATGTAAGAAATCAGGAAATGAAAAACATCACCATTCCTAAAATCTAATTTAATCCTGTCAGATGACGATAATGTTCAGTTTGCAATGATACAAAAGAAGATGAATCTTTCTTTATCAAACACAATCTTACTCCGTAAAATGTAGTGGATTGTGTTCTTTGAATTTAACCCATCCCTGAGGAGCGGTGGGCAGCCATCTTATGGCGCTGGAGGACCTACTCCAGATCTAAGATATTAGCTTGGGTAAAGCACTGACCAGAGAACTGACCTAATATACATGTTTTAATGGTGGGGCAAACCGGAGAACCTGGTGTCAAGGACCTTCCTGCTGTAAATCAACAGTGCTAACCACCGTGCAACAAAGGAAAGCAGTAAATTCTCAGACATAAGAGGCTGCATTTTCTTGATTATCAAAGTTGTTGAGCCAATTAATCAACAAAGCATTGCGATCATCTGCAACCAGTGCCTTATTATTTATATTCATGTAAGTGCCTGAACTATGTTATATCACAGACTCCTTTGCTTCTTCTTTTTTTGTATCGTAATTTTCCACCAAGAGGACATGTGGTAAGAGGTTCCTCATGCACACATGCACAGAGGAATGTGTTATTTGAGTGTTATTTGTTGATATAAAAGCAGTGTACTTAACGTTATGTAAATAATTGACACTAAAAAAAAACTCCAGTGGTTTGTTAATGCTCAGAACTTTTGATTTTAATGTCTTAATTCCCCACAAAGAGCACAAGCAGTAGTAATGCACTATCATGTGCACGTTTCCACTGGTAACCACAAGATTATTATGGCAGTAGGTTTTTCAAATTGTTGTATGTATGGGTTTTGTTTCCTTACCGTTTAAGTCCTTTGCTCATTTCTCAGAATAGACTTTGAAGGGAGCAGATGTAATTGTTTGACAGTGGGCACAGACGTGTGATCTGCCATTGTAAGAGGAGTTAGTCCCGTGTGACTTATGTGTTGCACTAGGGCTGTAATACATGCGTTGAATAGTTTTATTATTAATGAGTATTTTCATCGTTGATTAAATCTGTCAATTAATTTCTCAAAAATTCGATCATCGAAATGGTGAAAAATGTCAGTCAGTGTTTCCCGAAGCCCAAGATGAGTCCTAAAATGTCTTTTTGTCCACAACCCAAATATGTTCAGTTTACTGTCATAGAGAAATAAAGACACAATAAAATACTATCATTAAAAGCTGGAATCTAAGAATTTTGCCTGTTTTCTGAACCCAATGAACTGTGTTATCAAAATAGTTGGTGATTAATTTAACATTTGAAAACCAATCACTAATCATCATATCGCTACATGACAGTGCACCTGCTGCCTTCTTAATTGTCCGACATGTGAACGTCCGTCTGTATCTTTGAAAGCAGGACAATATTCCTTTGCTAGTATGTAAAGAATGACAGGGTGTAATATGGTCTGTTTCTATGTCTTTTCATAACTTAATCCTTTTTCTCTTTTCAGAACATTCGATACACTGAGGAACCACCCGTCTTTTTACCTTTTCAATCACCGGGGTCGGGTGTTATTCCGCTCACCGGAAGAGGAGCCCTCCTCTGTACGCAACCAGCAAGCTCTTCCCAACCCCATACGGCTACGCAAGCTGGAGCATTTGCACTGAGACTGGCCTTTTCCTGCCTGTGACATCACCCACATCAGATAAAATTTGTTTTTGTTAGACAGAGGGGGCAAGAGAGAATTAATCTCCCTCTACTTTAATTTGTATTTGTACATAAACTAATATGCTGTCCAAACATGCATCTCTGTCCATACAAGTGGTCACCACCATATTCAACACTGACTGTGCCAACCCTTCAGTTTTTCAAGCCGATTTGTTTGTATATACAGTATGTAATCGCTTTGGAGTCTTAAGATACAGAGACATCTCCCCTTTTTGTCCCCTCTGAACTGAACTGGGATCTTGCTGTCCTTTGTATATTCTTTGTATGAGGGGCATAGAAAACGTCTGTTTTGTCACTGTTCCATTTCATCCACGCATCAGTCCTCTGCAGCTGTCTGGGCAATATTTTGTCAACCGAAACGAGTTTTGTTGTATAAACGTAGGACCCATTTATTTCCTTGATGATTTCCTGAAAGCATAAAGGCTCATTTGAACATCCTGTATTCATTAAAGAGGTTTGAGTTATGACACAGGAAATCGACTCAAGGTGAGATGTGAGAACAGGAAACATTGGGCAGATGCTCTAATGATACTGTGAACACTATGGCGAACTAGAAAGTAATGGTACATTAATTTGGGTGAAGTTTGTTATTCCTTCATTTTACATTTTGTTAAGATTCAACAAATGTTTTTAATTTAATAAAATGCATACTGATTTTACAAGTTGTCTGAATCTGATTTTTGCTTTATAACATTGAGAGGCTGCTTCTGCCAAAAAGGGATCAAATCTCTACTGTGTGTATCACTGATCGTTTACGGGAAGAAACGCTCCTATGCAGAGATGTACCTGTGACCTTGCTGGACTGCTGCATCACAAACAATTCCACCTGACCAGTTGCTCATTTTGGCCTCTAGGTGGCAGCAGAAGCTGAATTTTGAGACCGAGTTGTCAAGAAAGCTGCACCAAATGTTACTCTTGAGCAGCACAACATGTTAAATGTTCACATCCCCCATTTGATTTGCATTGAAACATATTTGAAGAGAGGTTATTTCCAAATAATTTGGTTGGATGAATTGATCTATCCAGTAAAATACATCCAAGACGACTGCTGAAAATGTTGCCTTCATTCAAGGAAAGATTCTGTTTTTTTTTGTAAGGGATAAGAGATTTAGTAAATCAGAGCTTATGCTTCATTTCTGTTAAAAAGCAAACCTTGTTCTTCAGCACAAATATCAGGCAGTTTCACATCTGTGGATAAAACAATCCTTTACCGAAGATTAATCTGTTTATTTTTTAAGGCTATATGTTTAGATGCAACATGTCCAAATGTGATGGCACTGTAGGCTATTAGTCTTTAAGGTCTTAAGTACACACACACTTGCACACAAAACAGGAGACACCATTCTACCACTGGTTTATTTTTTGTTTTGTTAAAAAAAGAGTAGGTTCATAAAACTTTCCATTTTATATACGTATTTAACAGTTTACAAAATTGGCTTTAAACATTTCAATCAAAATATTTCTTATACTCTGAAATAAACAAATTCACAAAAATAATCTCTATTCCTTATGAACATTAAAAAGTAGTGTACATCTGTCATAAAAAAACGAGGGAAATGGAGGAGGAGCACTAACGTGGTTTCATGTAAAAAGCAGCAGAGGGCAGATTATTGGCTGTTAAATAGCAGGTGACTGTCGACTGAGCCTGACAGATGCTGAAATTCCTCGAAGGGAAGTTGTGATTCTGGGAATCAATGGAGTGCTTGTGGTGCTGTGGAGGAAGATTTACAGGACGCTGAGTGTGTGCGCGTGTGTTGGAGCAGAAATCTCTAAATGGATTCCAACAGCTGCATTCACTGAACTTCTATTGCTGTAATGGCAGGAAACAGGGTAATGATCCTCAATCAATAAACCAGTAAACATTCATCTTGTGGAGGGAATTTCATTAACAGTCCAACTCAGTAATACATCTATATACTACTGCTGTCCAGCTCCAGCTTCAAAAAGCACTGCTGTGTGAAGGTTGTCAACACAACTGTAAAATTAGTAGGAAAATGGACCCAATTTTGACACTTAAAAGCCAATTAATAAGGATAAAACAGACGTGTGAAGGCTAAACTTTGTTGGATTTGATAACTGAAAAAAAAAAGTATTTGGGTTTGACAAGACAAGATATACCATGATGAGAGAAATGTGAAAAATATGCCATATCATTTAAACTGAGGTACCTATCCCGTTAATATGGCAGTACTGGATATGCAGATATTTTTGCATCAATGTGATGTTGTACCGATATTCTTCTGTTATTTTATTGACTGGATTAGCCAAAAATAGACATTTCCATCTGACTAATTTTTCTTTCAATTGTTTCTCAATTGAATATCAAGAACATTGGCGATATATCACAAATATTGCTACTGTAACATTAAATTACATAAATACTCAGATTGTATGCATATCGCCTACCCTTAAAGGGTAACTCCACCAATTTTACACATCAAAGTATGTTTACAGGTTGTGAGGAGTACTACGGAATATGTAGTACTACTTATGAAAAAAGTAGTATGAAGTGTTTTGTGGCTCCAGAAGTTGCATGTAATCTGATATGTTGGCCCCAGTAATGTCATTCATTAGCTTGCATTGTGGGTAATGTAGGCACTAGGTATTGAAAAGCAGTCCACTGGTCTACCACTGTACTCCTATAACACTGTTGAACTCATTATGGACAGTTTAAAAATGATCAAAATCGATTCAACATTACCAGAAATATCACCTTCGCACATTCTTCTTCCTTGTCAAAACCTGGTGCCTACATTACCCACAATGCAACTTAGCCACTGAATGACATCACAGGGGGCAATATATATCAGATAACATACAGCTTCTTCTGGAGCCGCAGAAGTCTTAATACTACTTTTTTACATATGCAGTAGTACTCCTCAAGTCCTGTAAACACACTTTAATGTGTAAAACTGGTGGAGTTACCCTTTAATGCAAATGCATATCAGTATGAGGTGATATGGCTAGGAAAATATCAGATAACAGGATCAGTATGGTACAGAAAAACATAACTATCTTCTGTACCTCATCCTTTACAACACACTCAGAATCTGAGGTAAACCAAGGTGGACCAAATTTCAAACACTTTTCAGACCAGCTGAAGAACGATCTGTTTCTGCAGAATAACAACAACAGGAATGACTCTGTCCATCCCCCACTCTGTCATACGAGGATCTGACGGCTTATTGTGTATCTGTCTTACGGAGTGTATGTGTGTGTCTATTAAACAATGTGCCGCTACAGACAAAAGCCATATGCATGTTTAAGGCATCTGTCAATATAAAGAGGATTATATTTAAAGTCTCTTTACTAATCTGGAGTGGATCTGTACTGCAGGCCGCTCCTTCAGTTAAACCCCTCAC
Organism: Pagrus pagrus; assembly: GCF_965226575.1. Taxonomy (NCBI): domain Eukaryota; kingdom Metazoa; phylum Chordata; class Actinopteri; order Spariformes; family Sparidae; genus Pagrus; species Pagrus pagrus. Next base: position 15,695,604 of record NC_140189.1, on the reverse strand, counting down.
CCTCCACCTCTAACAGAATGTGATGTAACAGAGCAGGGACAGTGGGAGCATCTACTATCAGTGCATTCGTCCTTTTTTTCTCCTACAGGCCCCCAAATTGTCTTTTTGAGGCCTCTCAATGCTCTTTTGTGGTGGTGAATCTAATGGTCAATACTTCAGACGAAAGGAGCTTTGTTCCTGTTTTTAGTCCCAAAGTGGCTTCTTCACTAACTGCCATGATCATTTGGAAGCTGTGAGGATGCCGCGTGCTTCTCGTCCACTTTAGCGAGGGCTATCTCCAGCTGCTGGATCAGCACCCGCTTCTTGAACCTGCAAGAGAGAGGCAAAGGAAATTAGAAAGAAGACTAGGGGTGACTCATGTAGGCGGACAGGATTTACAAGGACATGAAAATAATTACAATGTGGTTATGAGTCATTGTTAATAACATGCCTCCAGTTAACCCAATACTTTAAAAATTAATCATTGTTTCTTACCTGATGGCCTCTTTGATAGCATGCTGGATGAAGTACTTTTGAACATTTGCTGGTCCTTTCACCTGCTGCAGTAGTCTGAGTATCGACTCATAGTCTGAAAAAAAACACACAGAATTGAAGAGACAGACATATGTTTCCATTATGACACTGACTTCAACAGGTGACAATAAAAATAAATGTAGTGGCTTATACTCACTTCTCCCAGGTTTGCGGACCTCCTTGATGACCCGACTCCTCAGCTCAGCTTGGCTGCCATCTAGTGGGGCTATGTATATGGTCTCTAGCACTGTGGGGTCAGCCTCAGGGTCCTCTAGGAGGCTCTGTGGACTCAGTCGCTCACAGTTGAGTTTCTCCTCCAGCGGCTGCTCCTCTAGATGATCTTCCACTAGTTTCTCCTCCGTCATGTTGACATCCTCTCCCAGCCTGGCCTTCTCCTCCAGGCTCAGTGGAGATGGGTTATCTGCTACAGTGTCCAGCTCTGCGGGCCAGATCTCCCCCGGTTCCGGCTCAAGAACCCCATCTCCGTTACTCTCAGTGACCACCATGTTGTTGCCATCCACTCCTGTCAGGGTAACAAATATAACAAATTACAAATTCAGTAATTTTCTAATTTTCAATCTATTTTCTATGCATCTCATGCTCTAGGTTCTTACCTTTATGCTGTGGGATGGGTTTGAGGAGGTTCTGCTGCCCTTGAACCCCTGCCGGACTCTTTCCCACCACCACGTGGTTGGGGCTGCCTGGTGGAGTCTGTGGCCGCCGCAGTAACGGGGACATACTCCGCCTTCTCTTCATAGTGACGCCCGAGTTCGGATCACCAGAATTTACTCTTTTCTTATTTTGAGGACCTGCTACAAACTCATCAGCCTCATCGATCATCATCCCCTATACAAGAAAACGAACATTAAAGAGAGGTCAAATATTGAACAAAGAGAACTCATTGTGCATCGATAAAATGTTTTGTGTTGATGTATTTTTACCTTCTTATCCTGCTTGAAAGGATTCCCAAATGTGTGCAAGCGTTTAGGTTGGTCAGGGTCGATCTCCCTCAGAGGAGAAGGCATCATTTTTAGGTACTCTTGATAGTTTCCCATCTGAGCCACCGGAATACTGTGCAGATAGTCTGACAAGCACAGAAAATCTTATTAAAATCAATCAAATACTCAAGTAACTACACAGGATTTCCCACAGTATTTATTTTGGCATCATTTACTTTCATTAAATGACTATCCCCAACCATGCAGCATTTGGACAAATTGTTAGAAATGTATCTTAACTGGATCTGCTCGATACTTTTTAGATTAATATTTTTTTGCATGTTTGCATGAAATTTTCTTAAAATTGCATTTCAAAGTCAGCTCTGACTATTTTAAGACTGCAAACAATTGGATTTCCTCCTTTGGACTTGACGTTTGACTGCTGCTTTCATCAGGATGGTGGCAGGACAAAAGTACTCAAAATAACTTTAACAGTAGGATTTTATACCTTCGTCTTGCCCTCGTATCAGTTTTTGTGATGTCCGCAGCAAATTGGAGCGCATTCGGGTGAGCTGATCCAGAAGGTTCCGCCTTGGGATGTCGTAGGCATTTCGATAAGCTTGAGGTTTTACATCCTGTGAACACATCAGCATGTCCAGTCTGAGAAAACACACCACTTGCCCTGTATTTCCTCCAGCGTTCCCACCCATCATCAGTATGACATGCTTTTCAGAAATGTCCTTCCTGTCCTAAATCTACCTTGTTGAGCAGAGCGATCTGGAAGCCAGCAAACTCTTTGAAGTTCATGTCCACCAAACGAAGGGGCCCCTCCCCGGTGATTCCCTGCAGCAACTGCTTGAAGTCCCGGCGGTGGGCCAGAGAGAGGGAGCTGGAGTGGTTCTTCACCTTGATGCCAGTTTCTTGGGGAGCCTTCTTCCCCACAGACACGATCAGACGATCTGACTCCATCTTTGCCTTTATACCAACAAAACAGGGAGAGAAACAATACACTTAACACGTGTGTCAAGTGCTTGAGTTCAGACTGAAATGACACTTTGGTAAGGCATACTGTTTACAGCACAGACACATCAAAGCAGTTTGTTGTGCATTTTTCTATGTTAAGTCTTGAGTCTTTTATAAAAATAATTTCACACTTCACGCTTGCTTTCTTTATACTAACACTCTTTACCAGCCATCTGCTGAACTCAAACACTGCAGCAATATGTTTACATCAATAATAATGGTATAAACACACTGCAGCTCCTCTCCCACATAATAGAACAAAGAGGAAGAGCTTGTTTGCCTCGTGTTTGGATGACAAATTAAGATAAATTGCATTGCATACTTTCATTCTATGAACATTCACTAAGGCGTCACTGATGATTACCTTTAAGGCAGAGAAAGCAGACATCTCAACAACAACATCCCTACCTGTGACAGAATTACAATTCTTTTTTATTGCCTCATATAACTCAAGTTGTTGCCTTGTGTGTTAGTTGTTGCCTTAACCTGCCAATCAATTTCCAGAGTTTCCATCCCATGTTTTGATTTTGTCTCATGCTCACTGTACCTGCTGGCTGAGCTTCTTCAGGTAGGAGATAACACTGTAACTGAGGCCACAGTCCATAGTCTCTGCAATAAGATTAGGCGCCCCCATCATCCTCAACGCCTTTTTCAAGGGCTGTCAGAAGATAGCAAAAGAAAACTGTAGATGTTAGTTAAATGCAGAAACATTATAAATCCATGTGCTGAATGGTTACTTAAAGCAGCATAAGTGACACAGCATTAGTTTACCAATAGGTAGTACGGAGGCATCGTCTTCAGGTACATCTCAAAAGCCTGCCGCCACTTGAGGTTTGGTTTTAGTTTGTGCACTTTAAACAAATCATCTGAAAGGAGACAAAGAAAGGAGTCAGACATCCACCTGCACCTCCTATTGCTGCTGCAAACATACACTACCATTTATCCTTTTAAATGTCCCATAATACCCCAAAATATCTATTTGTTGCACAGCATTATTAAAGATGAACTGCTGATTAAGCTGTTGTTGTTATGTGTGACTATGTTTATAGGTAAAGACGATCAGGGGGAAAAAAAGATTGTGGATAATGAGGTGACCCAGAAAAGGAAGGCTCAGATCTACTGATCCAGAAGTTTTGAGGCCACTTTAAAGAAACAATTTACTGCCATATGTCTTACCTAGGAGTGGGAGAAGGACTGGGTAATTGTAAGGCATGACAAACAGGTTGACACAGGTGAGAGTGGTGCTGGCTTTAAGGTAGCCAAATGGCTGCCCCAGGTCATTCTGCTTCGCACTGCTGCTAACAAACACCTGAGGACAACAAGGAAAATTATAAAGTCAAATATGATTTTGGTTATTGAGCTGCAAAATTTAACTTCAGAAAGCCGTGCTCAGGGACTTCATAAAAGGTGCATTACTAATTCATAACCACAAACAACAAACAAAAAAGATGTTTTGAATTAAGCTGGCAGCCTCATTACTATTTCTCATTTTTCAAAAATTCATATAGGCAACACCAGGGACAGTAGAAACAAGCCAACAGGAGAGGATGGGTGTGTGAATATCTACTATACCTGCCAGCACATGTGTGGAGACTTCCTTTCCAAAATGAACTGGGTGAGTGGAGATGGCTCAAGTTCATACTTGTCAAAGGGAAGCTTGTCAATCACCATGGGCTCACAGTCCACACAAGAGAAACGCACCACAGGGTGTGCAGTGCGAGGTGGCTGGGAAGAAGAGATGGAGATCAGTGAGGAAACTGTAAGACATGTTTATCTGTTGCTTCTTTGCAAAAGCAACAGATAATGGAAATCAGAGGTGTTTGCAGAGTTGGACACTTGATTATATCGGCTGTAAGTCAAAGTTACTGACTCAGAAAAAGAGGACTGCCAATAAAAGATAGAAGGGCAGTAAAACAAGAGAGACAAGGTGAAAGTGAAAGAGGTTTGTGTAAATGTGTCTCTGCTGGGAAAATCTACTCACACACTGCAAATATGGGGTGAACAGAATAATGTCAAAGACAGCCTGCAGTGTCAATCTATTGCGTGTGTATGCAGATTTACCTGCATATATATTCATAAACCCAGTTCATTAAAAGATAACCTGCAAACTGATGGACTTAAGGTGCTCCTGACACATTATAGCCCCTGTCTGCTCACCAGGGTGGGAGAATTCTGGTCTGGCCAGAAGGACTCTGGTATGGGCCAGTGCCCAACTGGAACCCCCGTCTTTGGGTTCGGTCGCACATAGATGAGTTTGTGGCAACTGTGCCACGGCTGTGGGCCAAAGGACGACACAGGACGACTCAACTCCACTGCGTTGTCTGTAAAAATAAAAAACACAAACAATTAATGGGAACAACAGCTGTCAACCTGAGTCACTGGTATGAATAAGGTTTTGTACAAGCTTCCCTTAAAATGTCTGTTTATAAGATACAATACAAACTGGACTCTCTCCTTTCACCAGTATAATTATTATGAGTAAAAATGCTCAGCATTTATGCTCTTTTATATTTGGCTGATCGAGAGAATGCACTCAGTTCTCCTTTTAGTGTAAAACTGCACTGTGGTGATCCTGGGTGAGAAGAGTCTCTTCTGCTTTCGGCTGGTTTACTGCCCGCAGTATGTTTGCTCTAACTCACTGCATGAAATGTGATGAGATAATGTACTCAGAAACTCAATAAAACACACTTCTCACAGAGTGCATGAGCCATTTGATTCATGCTCCATGCACTTGACTGGGTGCTTTGGTAGTGAAACATGTTGTGGGTGACACCATTTACTGACTTAAATACTCGATTTTTTAAACTGCTCCTAATGTTTGTAAACTTGTCCATACCTATTTTGAGGACAACACAAAGGTCACATTTTTGTGTCCGTTCAGTCTGTGTAATCCAATAACTCACCCTCCCCAACGAGAGGCGGATCCGGCCCCGTCTTCTCAAAATTAATAACAACACCACTTTGAACCTTTTGGACCAGAGACTCCAGACACTGGTTCAACATCCTCTGTGTCCGCACGCAGTATGATCGCCCTGAGAGAAAGATGGGAGTTTAGCGTCGATAATAAAATTAAATTATGACTGCTACCAAAAAGTGTAGACACATGATAATTATGAAAAGAAATGGTAAGAAAATAATGAACCTCCAGTGACTTCACACATCTGGGTGATGGCAGACTCATCTGTGGGGACACTGCCAAGCTGCTCGTTGTCTGGCGTGGCTGCTCCTGGCAGCCTCAGCACCAACGCAAACAGACGCTGGTCCCAGCGAAAGGGCTCTTTGGTCAGCTCACTGCCTGCCAATGGAGAGTTCAGAGGCAGGTGCAGCTAGACAACAGACAGGGTAAAAATAGACAAGGATGAGAAGTTTTATATAAGAAATTTGCCATAGGTCACCATTTTATTAACCGTCCGTCAAGTCTGGACACATTACTACAAACACTACATGGTTGCACTACTGCATTTGTTTGTGTTCTCACCTCATCTGGCACCCCAGAGCTGTGTGTGAGCTTGTTCCCATCAGTGATAGTGATGATCACAGATGGCTCAAGGAAGAAGGGGTTACGGCCCTGAGAGGGAAACAGTAACACCCAGCAATTAAATCACAGTTCAGCCAAACAGTGATCCTGATTTTTCTCACCAGACTGCTTTCTTTCGTTTATGTTCCAAACCAAACACATTGTCTGGGCTCTGTGTCTCAAAGAGATTGTAAAACACAAGATGTAACCAGTCTCTTCTGCTTACAGTCATGCAAAAGGCCTGTACGCAGATTAAATTTAACACAACAATTAGCTTGGTGTTGGCATAACACCTCTGACAACCTCCTGGATACTAATGTGAACTGTGTGTTGCAGCTTGTAATCTTGTAGCTGTAAGCTGCAGAGTGTCCTTGTGTTACTTGTTAAGGACAGAGGCCTCTACCACTGTGCTGCAGGGGTCAGCCTTGTCTAATTCAAACACACAGAGAATGCATCAGTGGATTTACACACACACAATGCATAGTACTTGAATCACTACTTGAGCGTAGTAGTCTATCTTTGGCTCCAGGCATGGGTTTGGAGGAGAGATGTGTGTGAGGAGCTGATGACAGTGCTCACTGGGGCAGGATGGAGTGGATTAAGCTGCAATCAAGAGTCAATATTCTTCTCTTTGTCTCCAGGTAAGGGAATAAAGACTGCCGACTGAAAGCTTTGGCACAATCGTTATCAAAACCTCAATTTGTCCTGTGTGTGGTGGCTGTATCAGGAAGGCCTTGTTTCACACTCACTTTCTTGCTGCTCTGTCAGACCTAATTTTGTCTTGTGGAATCAGCTTTAAAATGCTTTGCTCACAGGCACTTAACGTCCTCCACTTGTAATATTATCAGCTTTGCTTGGACTAAAATCAGCATCTCTCTGTTTCTAGGCCATCTTACTGGTTTTCCTGGTCAGTCTATTACACAACCAATCCGCCACTAAATGATAACAAATACATGGCATACTAGAAACAGGGCACGTCACTGTCTAGTCACTCTGTGTGTTTAGGGTATGAAATGTGTACCTGATGCCATGTTTTCAACCACAATCAAAACTAGAAAAGACAGATTAATTTGTGTTTTATACAGTCACTGTATCTAAATAAATTCTGTGAGTAATCATTAAAGGTGCACTATGTAGTTTTGGGGAAGAAATTAAATTCAGAAGAGGAAGATCTTCATTGACTGATTCTTTTGCCTAAACAAACTAAATAAACAAACTCTCTTTGTTTTCATGACTGAATGAACTGAATAAACAAACAGACCTTAAAAGGACAAGACAATTTCATACTGTTTTATATTTGGACCCTGTCACCTTTCAGAGTTTCAAACAGTGTTCTGAGGACCTTATTTCCCTCTCAGAACAGCTTGTTTATTCAGTAATGGAAAACATAAATATTTCTGATTTTGCATTTTTACGTCCTTTAAATTTCAATATTGTAATATCTTTACCTACATAATGCCACTTTAAAATGATTAATTACTTTTAAACATTTTTTGCTCATAAAGAAATTACATCACATTGCTCTTTTTGTCTGACCAACGGTCATTCTGATAATGGACTAATAAATTAAAATGACTAATAATTGCAGCTCTAAAAAACCCTATCTAAACTAATTCTACTTTTTCTTATGACAACAGATGAGACTGCTGCCAAAGAAATGTATACCAGGATGCTGTTATCAAATACCTGTCCATAGTTGTCGATGCCTGAGACAAGACGGTTGAGGTTAAGCAGGTCAAAGGCTGTGCGAAGGGCGTGACCTAACGTGGTCAGCCCAGATGCCTGCAGGTTCTTCAGCTCGCACATGAAGGTGGCGTGGTTCTCCTTCCAGCCGGCCTGAAATACATACATGGACAGTGTGCTGACTGCACTGCATGGAAAACACACAACACAGTAGCAGCAGAAGAGGCCTGAAGCCTCAGTGCATGGTGAACAACCGCAAACCAAAATAGATCCACACCCACAGATACCCATACTATGTAATTACAAAGGAAAACAGAAGGAGTTTTGTTCGCTGACAACCACAAACTGATTCATGTCAAGCATATGACTGCTACCTTGGGTAAGGCTGGTGTGTCTAAGCAGCCCATTGATTCTGTGCAGGATGACAACCAAAGTGTAACCATGCAATGATATCAGGTTATGTCAAGCTCTGGAAATAGACGATAATATTGTTGAAATGCAGGCCCACATTTGAGCTGAATGGTACTGTGAAAAAAAGAGTCTAATTTCATACATGACAAGCACCCAAAAATACTCTTCTTCCCACTGCAGCCTGTCCTCTCTACTGACGGAGATATACTCCCACAGGAGAGCTCGTGGGTGTGTTACTGCTCTTGGACTTTTCTCCAGCAGGGTCAATTACCTTACTGCTGCAGCTTCATGCTTAATCTAAGGATGACCTGCAAGCTTACCACTTCCTTTATCGGGAGAGAAGGAGGGGGAGACGCACAGAGAGAGGTGAAGAGTAAGGGAGATAAAACTTGAAGTGCCAGTGTCAACATGTGTGCTCTGAATTAGGCCAGTGTCTAGATTTTTAGATTGTCATGGGATATCATTCCTAAGCCATGATTTGGGTGGAATTTCTTGTGTCACATGAAAGACGTTAGATGAATATTACACAGACATACAAGCAACATCACTGAGGCAAAACTGAATGTGGAAGACAATCACAGGGATAGTAGAAAAGTAATAACCCAGACATAGACCCTTGTGTAGGCCAGTGGAAGTGTAAGGCTTAGCTTGCACTCAATAATTCAGACTACAGAATATTTCTATTTTCTTCTCGACCAACCTCCTCTCTCTCCCTCTACATCAACAATTTATTGCCTCTCTGTAACTGTGCAATCAGAGCAGCCCCATTCAGCATAACCTTGTCCTTTCATCATAATCCTCATAGCACACAGCGGGCAGAAACAACAAAGGAGGCAAAAAAGAGAGGAAGAGCAGGAGGGACAGGAGTTGAGGACTGACTTTGAAATAAGGGAATAGCACTTCAGACAGCAGCACCTGGGTAATTTTAGGTGAGGGAGGAGAATCAGATGTCGGATTATTTTGCTCTGATGTCAAACACACGATTGTGTGGATGGGATACATCAGCCAGTGATCTGGTTTTTCAAATACTGCAAGGTCAATGACTGAATGAAGTAGGAAGAAACACATGAATGACAACATCCACTTGCCTACAATAACAAGATAAAAATTACACAATAGTGCTCTGAGTGCTGAGGCAGTGAGCTCAAACTGCTCCATTTGGAGGTCAATAAAGAGCCAGATAAAGCCTGATAGTTACTTTGCTTTTGCATAACTTTTAATATAAAAGCTAAGCAACAATGTAAAGGTTTGTAAAACAAAATATATTGCGCTAAAAGTTCTCCTTTACATGTTTGATTCAAATATCTAAGGAAAGGGAAGTGGCTAAAAAGCTTTGCCTATCCATCAAAAATTAGGGGTATAATAGTACCATTGTCCAAAAAAGCATTTAATTTTATGTTACTTTACCTAATATATGTTAGGCAAAATATAATCAAAGTAAAAAATGTAGGAAGCCCTAGACTGTTAATAATGGACTAGTCAAAAGTATAATTGAATATATAAATCATAGCTAGTTCAATGTTGGAATTAATTGTACAAGAGAAAACCTCTAATCAGTTCATAAAATAAGAAGAATTTATTTTACCAGCGCAATTTTTCATCCACTTCTCCTATATTCTCATTCCTCCCACATGTTTAATTATTCATACATTTCCCATTTTCTTTGTTGCTTGTATGATCATTAGAAGTGTGTGCATCCCCACTGCTTGGACAAAAGTGTGAAATATTCTCACTTCTGTGCTGGCGCACCTTAAAAAGCTGCAGCTGTTGGAATGGTGCAGCAAAGTACACAAAAGTTGATTTTTCAAAATCCAAAAAAGTTTGTGAGAAAAACAATTAATACAGAATTAAGTTGCAAAAACAAGTACATTTTGACTTGCACTATACTATATAACATATGCTCCTCCGCACACCAGAAACTACTATTAAGATGAAATACATAAAAGATGGATTATAGGAAGATTGTATAAGGAAAGCAAACTATTTTAAACCTTCCAAGCATAAATGGAATAAAAGTACTCAGCACATTTGTTGAGTGGTAGTAATGTTGTTTGTAGACAGAGTTAGGCAGGCCAAGAGATTTCTATTAAAGACCAGTCACTGGAGCAGATCAGGGACTTGGGGGTTCATGCGGGTACTTAGAATTGCACTTTATTGGGCATGAAAAGCTTAGTTGTGAGGAAAGCTTTGTTGATATGGAACCCCTAATGTTGTTGCAGTGATTCACAAGTTGTTTTGTTTTGTTTGGGTGCATGTGTGTGTGTGTGCATGGAAACTAGAATGTTAGTATGCTGAGCATAGCGCTCATAATGTCAGTATGACAAATAATTATCATCTGAATAATGAATATTTTCTTCAAGCGAACTCACATGAAAATTAAAAAAAATTCTCATGATGAAGAGGGTTTATCAACTTTCAGCCCAGATTGACCAATAGTAATGCGTGGATGATGCAAAGGGAGGAGTAGAGGATGATTGGCGGGCTTCTTGACCAATCTAGACACTGTACTTTCAAAAAAAGAGCGACGTCATAGGCGATAATAAATCTCTCCGCCTCCATCTCAACGCCCGAGACTTTTCTCAACACAAAAGCAAAATGTCCGCTGGATGGTCGGAGGCAGTGCAGCTCCGGGTCTGCGGGTATTTGGAGCAAAAAAAATGCCGTTTTTCGCCACCGGGAAGCCGCCCAACACTGACTACAAACCAGAAGGACAATAAAGTCTCACTGACAGAAAAATACGTTCGACTTGTCAAATGTAAAAATTGTATCAGTTGCTAATTACCTTCACTCCGTATGGTGGATCATCGAATGTAACTAGCATGTACCTGTCGCCTCTACTAGCCGGGTCTCGGGCACGCAGCTGTCAAAAAAAGAAAACCAAAACAACATATATATTAATTTCGACCAATCTTGTCCATGGAACCCTAAGCTCTCCAAAGGTGCATACTTGCTGAAAAAAGTCGGGGTAAAATCATTCTTTACCTTCATAAAGACCTCAACCGCGCCTTTAGCAACGTCCAGATACGTCGTACCCAAATAAGTGCGCTGATTCATAGAGGCGGACGTGTCTAAGAGGAAAAGTAAAATAGGCATTTTAAATGTAAAGCCGCGGTTGTATGCTTTTCTAAAATAACTGTTGTCCACATATGACCTATCGTGCGGCCAAACAGTTCACACATGTGTGTATATATTTGTTATAATAAGCCCCCCCTCCAGAAGAGGGCCGTTGCCTCTGCTCTCTCTCTGGCTGCCTTTCTAGAGCTCTGTCTCAGCTCGCGCTGTTCAACTTCTGCTCCTAACCGAATGGAACGCCCCGCTCCCTCCACTACGACGCCATTGGCTGAGCCCAATTCCACTGACCACGCCCTCTCTAATATATAAATATATAACGAGGTCGACATGGCTCGTGTATACAGTACATCCGCTTACCCTTTCGCTCGTGCGTGTGTGTGTGTGTGTGCTAAACGGCCGGATATTGAAAAGTATGGTGTGTGGCTCTGGTGTGTGTTTGTACGCATGTGATCCATACCATAAAGAAACCTGTCTGCCAGGTTTAAAACGAGTTAACTGTCAGTTATGGATGAATATCATATTCAGAGACCTGAAATAAAGAAACATATCTTGAAATTTGTTGCCAATTCCCTCGCACCCCTCCTCCACACACACACACACACACACACACACACACACACACACACACACTACCCCTCTCTTTCTCTGCTCCCTCTCATGTCACTCGCTTGATGCGTTCAAAGCCCCTCAAAAAGGTCCGTCCTTCCGACTCAGAAACACAACACAACAAGAACATATGCACTTGCATTACCTAATCAACCACCAACGATATTTTAGTTGGAGACTGTTTGAGTCCAGGAATCAAGATTCATATTTACGGCATGTGCATTGTGTGCTGCATAATGCACAATCAAGATAAAATGCACATTTAAGTTAGAAACAGATAAACTGAGAAGATAGAACATAGGCTACGCAAATTCATTCAAACAGCCCACAAAAAATATAGCATTGGAAATGTATAAAGTCACTTTCACCATCAAACCTCCACAACCACATGAAGCACCTCCTGTTCTGCATGTGCTTTAATGATTGAAATACATCCGACAGCACTTGAAGGCAGCATCGCTATTACATTAAAGAGTATTTTTGATATGTCTTTATAACACTTTATCAAACACCTTACCAGTAAATCACGCTAAACCGCTGACTAATGTTTATTATAAACTCAGACTATAACAAACGAGAGAAAAATACTGCATAGATTAAAGGTCAGTAGAAAGTCATAGCAGCTAAACCCAGACACATTACCTACTGTAACAAAATAAAGGCCTCATCTTTTTTGACTGGTTTTTCTGCCTAAACTATAATGCATATGCTGTGTAACAATACTCTTGACAGTTGCACTTGTTGTTTGTCACTTGCTCACAGGGAAAAACAGGTTGGGGTGGATGATAAATAAGCTATAGCCTAAAATAGGCTAAACACATGAAATATATTTTTTTAAATGATAAATCAAGTCTAATATCTGTTGGCAACTGAACATCATCATGACTACAGTGAGGGTAAGGGTTTTACTTTTATCTGTCTGTGCAAGGTGAAATAGCCTGGTGTACAATGATATCCTATTGTGATCGACGTGGTGAAACACTTCAAAAATCGATGCTCTTCAATCTATTGTTATTCATGTAGAAGTAGCTATATGTGAGCGCAATTTTCAGCTACTTTAGACGATTATCATCATCATTAATATCTCAAAGTATTACACAATTATAGCTAACTGTATTGTTACGCTCTTAGATACACAAGGGACGGATAATGGAGTTATTCTGCACAGACTCCTCGCTTGGAACATCTTTACGTCCGCTTTGTTGACGTCTTGCACGTACTCTTTCGCCCTCCGCCATCCCAGCATGCACTGCGAGGTCTGCAGCATATTATTGACAAAGAAAAAAGCCTGAAGAGAAACAACAACAGGGTGGGATCAGAAGCTCTAACACTGGTGATAGCACTTACGTTACTCGACCCCGAGTGCTGACAACAAGGTAAAGTCTCCCCCTCAGCTTTTTCTTGAAATAAAACAACTCTGTGTTTTATTTGCTGCGATGACACTGCGTGTAGACAACGTTAAGTGGCTATCAGCTAACATCTGGGGTGTTCGTTGTCGGCTAATGCTAGCCTACGTTAAAACTCTTTAACAGCGGTAGCAACGCATTATAACGATATGTTATTACAGTGTCAGAGCAAGTAAATGTCGTGACATTAGATGGTTCAGATGAAGTTTAACCATAGTCATGGTAAAATGAGTCTCAATCACCCTGTTGCTAAATTTGTCTCCAACACATTCGCATAAGCACCTCGTTTGTTGTGTCTGTTGACGTTGTCACCTGCGATTACGCTGCAGTTTAAAGGCAGCTTTTGTTGTAAGCTAACACATCATACACAAATACACATAAACCTGGTTAGATAGCTTTCTCGAGACGCAGTTAGCTCCAGATAGCAAAACACTTGAATAAAGCGTTGTTGCTGGTCATATAAAGAATTAATCGTGTTTTTCATGAATACGTGGGGAAAAAAAGTGTTGCAACACCACGAGTCTGGGTCCTCGAGCTCTACAGCAACCATGTAAACACACGGAAGCACGTGACCAGCCACATGGAGTTCACTTCATGCTGTTGAACTGCACTTCTTTAAACTGTATATGTCCATGAATTCAGTTACTTTTGCCTTCTCTAGTTGCCCTGCTTTGCCGTTAACACTTACTGAATGTATCTCCTTTTGTTGAATAAAGCAGTATTTTACCTTAAAAGCTATTAAATCCTGCAGTAAAGGTTAATTTAAAGATGTACGTTAGCAATTAAGTGTATCGTTAGGAAGTATGGTCTCTGTCATGTTAGATTTTGTTACACAATGTTAGTGCAAACAGTATTTTAATGTACAAGGTGCAAACTGCTTCATGCACTTCTGAGTTTAAACCATGCGTAGACAGTAACTTATTACGGATGCAAGAGTATTAGAATATATGCCAGTCAATAAGCAACAAGAAATTGTAGTGCTGAAATTAAGATTTTTTGAGATCCTAAATATCTGCATTGGTAAAGGCCTCTAAAACATAGTATCAGTTGGGCTTTAGTTGAGTGTTCACCGTACTGTAAGCTTCATTGTATTTGTCACATGCAGATTAAAGGTCCTATTTGTAAGAAAAGTTGATTTTTGAGTCTCATTCCCAACTCGTCAAATGTGCTTTGGGATGGCAACCATCCCGACCTACCGTCCCAAGGCGTCAGTATTTGACAAGTTGGGAATGAGACTCAAAAATCAACTTTTCTTACAAATAGGACCTTTTTAATATGCAAAGTAATTAGATACAACAGCTGCTGGATCGATAAATAGAATAATAAACCAAATATTTCCCCACCAAATGCAGTGGAACAGACTATGAAAGTGTCACTGAATGTTAATAAGTGGCTCGCTGGTGCCTCTTGAGTAAATATGCTTAAATATTCATCACCGGTGTCTCTTCACAGTACTACTATGTCATGGCCCTGAGGCGATGAGAGCGGAGAGTGCCATTTCCACCTAAAGGGAGTTGCACAGCTTGATAGTTTGTGGAGAGAGAGGTGGGGGGGCCCAGGAGGCAGACCGCGGACGGGGAAGGGGAAGAGCTCAGCTGGAGCCAATGCAGCAGCAGCATCGACAGCCTGAGCTGGTGGAAGGAAGCCTTCCCGTGTTCGTGTTCCCCACTGAGCTCGTGTTCTACGCAGATGATCAGACGTCTCACAAGCAGGTGCTCACCCTCTACAACCCTTATGAGTTCGCTCTCAAGTTCAAAGGTCAGTCGACAGAGAAAAACACTGTCTATTTGTTATTCCATGTATGCTGTGTTATGTTTGTTGAATACGCAGATTATTGAGATAATCTATGCAATGCTTTCCTCTTAACAGTGCTGTGCACAGCGCCAAACAAGTACACAGTGGTGGATGCCACCGGAGCAGTCAAGCCACAGTGTTGTGTTGACATGTGAGTTGGTTTTTGTGACTCATAACTTTATCATGCAGTGGTAAAGCACTGTAGGAACGTTGTTTATACCACTGACTTTCACATCGGGTCAGGTAAAGACTCAATAAAACTTTGTGTCCAAACAGAGTAATCAGACACAGAGATGTGCGGGCATGCCATTATGGGGTGTACGACAAGTTCCGACTGCAGGTGTCGGAGCAGAGTCAGCGGAAAGCGCTGGGTCGTAAAGAGGTGACAGCCACGCTCCGTGCCTCGGCCTCGCAGGAGCCACCCAGCCCCCGGGCCCAAGATGAGGAACGCAGAATCAAAGAGCAGTTTGCAGACAGCGAGTTCTATGAACAGACTGCATTTCAAACAGGTAGGATGGAGGGCAGTCGTGAGGGGCGACCACTAGATGGAGCCAAATGCTCATAAACTCAAATATTGGAATATTTTACATTTCACAGGACATGGTACATTACATTAATGTCTGTGGCCTATGAAGGTGCCGGTATATCCACATATCTCATCTAGAATAAAAAAACATAGCGATTTGACCCTTAAACATAGTATGACAGTATAACAGGTTTTAATTACGTCCTGATTTATATTTGCTCTCGTAGCAAGCCAGGTGGGTGTGTACTACGTGTCTTTTTTTACTGATACAATAGGTGCAGATTAGCACATACGAAGTTCCATCTTTTTGTGTAAAACACAACACACTTTTTATACACTTAAAGCGGAAACACTTAAAGGAGAAAACAGTTGTGCAGGTATTCACTTTCAGGCTATCATTATCAAGTTGAAGTGCGTACAAGCCACAGCCTCATTAAAACATATCTTCCTTTTACAGTAGTGGAATCTTCACTGTTCACCTGTACCAACATGTGCAAGTGTTTTGCTATTCTGAGTGCAGACTTATCATTTCATCACCTTCACTGTCATAAATCCTGTCTGATTGCAACATTCTTTGAGCTCAAGCTTCTTCCCTTCTTGCAAGCTAAATAAGTCTGACTTTTTTTTGTCATAACATTTGTTTGTTTTAGGATATAAATGATTAATTTAGATATATTTTATATCGTCAAAATATCCTTTGAAAAGAGCCAATTAACAATTAATTGATCCTACCAACAAGTTTTGTCTGTGTATCCAAAGCCTGATATATATTATTCTTCTCCGCCTCCTCTATTGTTTTTCCAAAAACAAAAAAAGATTTACGTCTTCAGTAGTAACCGGTGGGCTTGGAGCTAAGACGCATTAATACTGTATATTGTTGGTTTAGTGTAGTTTTTTAAGCAATTTGTTTACATCTTTTAAATCTGAGTGATGCATCTGATCCTAGCACGCATGCGTGTGTGTCTGACAGAGAGCCGCCCTGTTGCTGGAGGTCCCAGCCTGCTGACGGTGCTGCTTGGCCTGGTGTGTATGGCTGCCCTGATGCTCCCGACACTGGGGGAGCAAGAATCTACTGTGCCTGTCTACCTCCACTTAAGTGTTAACAAGAAACTTGTAGCTGCTTATGTTCTTGGTGAGTAGAAAAAGGATCAGTCACATTTTAAGGCCATTTTTCAAGACAGAATGTGGTATGCATTGTCAGGCAGAGGTGGTAGAAAAAGTAACGGACAGAAACTCATTTTTGTTGTTATCAACAACTCACATGTGTCTATAAATACCAGGTGGTGTTACTTTGTACAAATGTGGAACAACTGTGGTATAATTTGACTTATTACAGAAGTTGCACATCACTTTTGACCCCAGTAAGGATTAAAGTAAACACAACAGAATAAACGGGAATTGTTTGTATCATTCTTGTCCTTGTTAATATGTAATTGCAAACATATTATGTATTTATTAAGAGAATGTAGCAGTATTAAAGTGTAAAAATAGTACATTGTAGATAGTGATTGACAGATAGTAGTAGTGCTCTTCATGCTTCGCTGTTATTGTAAAGGGATGAAGATGCAGTTGTTATAGATATAGTTGTTCTTTATGTACACTTACACAGTTATGGTTATAGACTCTCTGTCCACCTCCCAAATATCTATAGAAATCGTGATATCTTTATTGTGAATTAGTTTGGCTATGATAATCGTGTTTTGAAAATCTGATGTTATGACAGCCTTAGCTTCTATACTGAAAAACTCTAAAATTGTAAACTTCAGGATGAGTTTAAGTACTAAATTATCTGTCGAACGATGATGACTATGAGTCTGTGTTCAAGTATAAAATATCATGTTGCTCTGTTTTGTTCCTTTTGTTAATTTTAGGTCTTCTTACGATGGTCATCCTACGCACATGAAGTGTTGTGAGCTGAGAGGAGAAGGGGAAACGATCTCAAGATGAAGAGTATGTTCACCCACCGGAGGAACTGCTACGCTCCAACAAGTACAGCTGACAGCTTTGGGACGGGGTACTTATTCAAACCACCTCGAAAGATTCATTTTGTATTCTTGTTTTCCAATAAACATATTTGTGTTAATGCATAAATTGACACAATACAGAACTGATGCAAACGG
The DNA here is from genome assembly GCF_965226575.1 of Pagrus pagrus. Lineage (NCBI taxonomy): Eukaryota > Metazoa > Chordata > Actinopteri > Spariformes > Sparidae > Pagrus > Pagrus pagrus. The sequence goes on along the minus strand of NC_140189.1, from coordinate 15,677,995 downwards.
TGGAGCGCTCCAGTGCATAGGTCAAAGGTAGTGTTAGAGGAGCTGTCCCCGAGCAGGGCCTGTGAAGAAACATGAAGCCATTCAAAGTGTCGTCTGGCCTCATATTCTCTGTGTCTGTATTTTTATTGCCATTATGTAACAGAATATGGTGAACATGAGTGTGAAGGACATGCAAACATGTATATAAAGCCATTAAAATTTTGTTATGGTATTCACCTGTAACCATCGTTATATTGATGTTTTAAAGCATTTTTAGTGTAGACTCTGAGGACTAAATGCAGTTACTTGCATGTGTGGAAACCTTATCTGAATGAGTTTTTAATTTTTCAGCATTGAGATACTTTTACATGTCACCAAAGGAAAGATCTTCTCTTTGAGACAGTGGTTTGTCCGCCGTACTATATCAATGCTTCATCGAACGTTTAATAAAGTCTCAATACAGCTGTCTGCTAAGATGTTCACAGATCATTAAGGGTATTTTATACACTTCACAAGTTGGGTCAGGAGGCTGTAGAGCACATGATTGCTTGATGTTAGATTTATGATGATGGTTACTGAAAATGGTCCCATAGTCTCCTGCAGGGCTACGTTATCAGCCTTGAAAACAGAAAACATGATGTACCGCTGCTCAGTAAACCAGGTTTCAGGATGATGGGCTCCTACTGTGGCCCTGGATGCACTGGTAAAGGTCCAATGTGTCAGATTTGGTTGCATGTAGCTGTGAGGTTGCAGATTACAACCAACTGAATAGCCTTCACCTCATCCTCTCCTGCAGCGGCCCGAAAGGCCCTCGCTAGAACCGGTGTTTGGCTTGACCATTCTGGGGTACTGTATAAACATGGTGGACTACATGTACGGTTACGTCAGTTTCAAGTGATTGTACACTAATGAAAGCAATTGCTGTCACTATTCATAAATATTGATATTAGATTATATATATATATGTATATATATATTTTTTTTTAAATTAAATGTTTCAATACAGAGACCTCCATCAAGTTATTCTTTTTTAAAATTACCTGAGGGTCTTTGTACCGAAACATTGTTTGAAAATATTTTAAAAGTAAGCTGAGGTCTTTGTATGGAAATGTTAATTTTCCCTGATTGCAGTGAAGTGAGCAGGTTTTTGTTTGGATTTTGTCAACCCTTGGTCTTCAAGGTACCTGTCGATCCACAGATGTGTAAAAGTTTTGCTCAGCGAGTGCTCTGGATGTTAAAAACACCTCTTGATACTTAAAACAAAAGCTGCACACACATTATAAAGAAATAATTTATTTAGTCCTGATGTCCACGATTGCAATCACAAAAGACAAGCATAGGCATGGTGTTAGCCAGCTTGGCAGATTACAGCCATCACAGACATACAGTATAGTATACGATTATTTGCTTAACTTCTGCCCTGAACACTTCATCAGATTACTTAAGCAATAAACAACATCTTGGAAAAAATATCTTGATGACAGCAGGGCGAACTGACAGATGTTCTTCTTGTGTACAGGAAAAGACCTTCAGTAAATAAACTGCAACCACACTTGTCTTTAAATTAAAGGGCACCCTTCTTAAAATGATTTTCAATCACTTTCCCTTGTATGTACACATTAAAGCCTACACAGCCATAAAGGGTTCAGACGTTACACAGGTGTTATGGACCCTGCAGCCATTATGGTGCAAAACTCACAGTACAGGCTTGACCTTTACATACTGTATTTTTAAGATCTAGTTTTACTTCTCCCCCTGCTTACACACAGGCTGAAACATTACAGGACAGCGTCCTGTGTAAAAAGCTCTTTAATAAATGTAACCACAGCAAAAACAGCAGTCTCTTTACTCACAATGTGACGGTGCCATTTTGTTTTTGCTGCACGTTCCAGCGGTCAGTTGATTTGGTGTAAATAACACAAATGGATTTCTTTTACTGGGAATAGAAACCTAACACCATTCAGTTTTTATAATAAACTTTTTTTTTTTTTTTTTTTACATAAATACGAAAATTTCGCCAGAGGAAACTGAATCATTTCTATACTCTGCCTTTCTACAAAAACATCCTGACAAGAACACAGGATACAGAGGAACCTTTAGTGTTGAGGCCCAACAGCATGACCATCGTTTTTCATCCACAAATTACTGCTAGGTTTATTAACTGCTCATACTAGGCAATTAAGGTTGCAGCAAGTCATGGGGAGGGGGGCTTAAAAGCCAAACTGAAACAAAGTCACAACAGTTCACAGCCTCTATCATAAAAATATCAACAATATCTGCTGTAAACATAACTTCAGTAGAACAGTAAGGAAATCTCCATAGTTGTACCCCGGAAGTAGTTTGTTTCTTTACAAAGAAAACTCTTGCTGTTGAAGACTTGTGCCCACATTCACCTCACAGCCAATCACAAACTGAAAATGTTGTACGACATTTGACATCGTTAATATGTACATCAACACAAACAAAGCAGGGAAACAATAAGTTAAATCTTTTCTTACAAAATTTGCACACTGCGTACATACAAAAAGGCCTGTGGACAGAAGTTTTCCAGCACAAAAACAGGGGAAATGTACACATCCAATAGTCTCTCTTTGTCCAGTGCTCAACGTCTCTCTTCAGTGAGGGGGACTGGTAGGACAGATTTGAAGCGTAGCCACTTATGAACGCAATATTACTATGAAAGCCAAGCACCATCAAAGATCCTCTACTAGCAGCTGGTGCTCACAGTGTCTTCAGACAGTCCCAGTGTCACAGGGATTGCCTCTAACACACGAAAACTCATCCATGGCAGCCATTAATTCAAACATATCAAGTCCTCCAACATGTAGCCATGAAAGCAGCTGCTCAGAAACAAACATTCCACTTAAACCAAATCTAGGCGATGGTGCGGTGGAGGGTCTGAGAAGGAAACTTGTTCCCTGGAGAGAGGCTTTTTGGCTCCAGTCCTTTTGAGTGTCTCTTGCTCTCCCATGCTCACTTTGGGGACAAATCCTGGAGGGAAGCGAAGGGGGAGTTGCTGGACGAGGAGGGCGAGACTCCCTCCATTTTGCCCGGCGAGTCTGTGGAGGAGCCGATGCTGCTGAGGCTGCCATCCAGCAAATCTGGAGAGTGACTGAGGGAAAGTGTCAAGTTCAGTCACACTGTGACTGTGGAAAACATCTGCTATATTCACAGTCTATCGAGAGCTTATGAGAAGCTGACATTTGGTTTAATTCACGGTCACATTTCTCCATTTTGACATTAAAATACTGCTTTAAAGTTAAGTTGATTAAAATATATGAAGATTCCAGTTTAAATGTTACATTTTTTCCAAAATTCTACTTAACGACTTTGTGTGAGAGACGTATCACACAGGTTTCTAGCCAGTAGCTCTGTGTGCACCCACAACAAGGCATCCTGCCTTTGTCAGGATGGCAGTCGAATGACATAAATGCCTTGAATGTAATTGGCAGGGCATTGCCTGAACAAGTTCACTGAATTTTGCCTCAAATCTACCGAAGCCAGCTAATCCAAAAGACCAGGCGTCTGGTTACTTGAGCATTCACCAGTAAGTCGTTATCTAGATGGTGCCATTTCCGACATTTGAGTCGATCCAGAAAGTCTTACCAGGAACTGCGATCCGACAGGTTGGAGACGTCGGAGGACAGCATGGTGGTGGTACCCTGGAAGAGCCTCTTAGGCTGACTCTCTGTCTCCATCTCACCTGCAAAGGAGTGGAAACCCTGACATTTAGAAATCTCTCAATAAACACAGGCTTTGGCTTATACTAGTATAAAGTACAGATCTAGTTGGTTTGTTACCAGAGAGAACCACTGCAGTCTTATGAAGGTACATTTAATAATTACACTTTAAATGTTATCAAAACAGAATTAAGTTAACTATCAGCAGAGTCAATGTACGAAGAATTATAATATCCAAATCCGTATGTAATAACCACAGGTTTGAAGAAGGTCGCTAAAAATAACTTTATCAAGCTAGCTGAGGTTCATAGGCTACTTGAAGATCACCAACAGACATTTTGAATGTCGGGCTTTAATACTGTAGTTACTCTGTGCATAGCGAGAACCCTGTTCATATTATACAGCCAATATTTCCCCAATTGCCTCCAACAACAAAGACAACAGATATGAAGATAACTATTCTCAAAGCAGGACGTGTTCGGTACCTCACCTTTGCGTTTTATCGGCCCAAGTATGCTGGCTCTGATGCAGTTGATCGGGCTTTGACTCCGTCGGCTAAAGAGCACAGAAAACACACACGTTGTTACATTGACGTATTTATATTGAAATTAAGCCATTATCCGTGGCCATCAGGTACAGACACAAAGTCATCTTAAGATTTGTCATTCGATAATTTTATTATAGTTTACTCAGACATTTGTAAAAAGCCAACACAATAAATTGCTGTAAAGTGCATAAAAAGTCCATTTTACACCAACAGGGAGACTCGGTGCTCACCTGAAGCGTCGCGTTGGGCTGGGTATTGGGCTTGGTGTCAGGCCGTTGCTGCTCACAAGGATTTGTAGTGAAGGAGAGAAACACTGCTGCTCGCAAAAGAGACAAAATAGAAGACAGACAAGATGGGAATGAGGTTAAACATTAACTTTCAGCATCGAGGAATCAAAAAGTCATGAATGAGGCAATACTCTTACTTATCATGTTGTGTTAGTGTATTTAAAGGGTGGGCTTTCTTCAATTAAGATCAAAATGGAGAAGGCAAAACGAAATGAAAAACTTATTTTAGGTCAATTCTGCATGTAGAAACATTTTATTCTTTAAATATGTAGCAGAGAAGGGAATTAATCAGATGCAGAAGTAGTATTTCTAGACACAAACACAGATTTGGTTGGCAATAGATCTTCGTTTTTTGAACCTGCAATAAATTTAAAGAAACAAATTTAGCCAAAAGTTTGTGTTTTTCTGTTGCTAATAAACTGCTTCCTGCAGGCTGCCACAGTCCTCCATTCATTAACCTGATTTCAAGTTGTAAAGAAAATCAGGTTACAGCAACCATGAAAATGCTTTAACTACGACCGTCATCTGGTTACTCACAGTATAATCAGGTTAGGTGGGTGCAATCATTCTGAGAGCAGACGTACCTTTTTTCCTATCCCTCTGGTCGGGGATGGGGCAGGAGACACAGGCACAAAGTCGATGCGCTTTGGAGAAGAAGATGCCGACTTCTCCAAATCATTGTCACTCTAAGAACACACAGGTACCACATTAGCAGCCATTCAATCACATCTATACAGTCCAATGTAGCGAGGCAGTAAAGTAAGTGAATAAAGTATGTCGGAGTATTATACTACCAACTCAGTCTGGCCTTGATAGACTGGTGGCCCTGTTAACTCCACAAGTGTTAATGTAGCATGTTTGTACTCGTCCTCTCTACAGAAATGGAGAGGCCAACCATGGCCCAGGGCCAAAACATGCAGTGGGAAGGTACAACACACAGCTGACTTTCAAGGATTCAGAGAAACAGGACATATCAACAGCACTGATGGGGGTTGGACAAACTGTAACCAAGAGTCACTCTTTACCAGACTGAGGCTTTCTTCCCAGGACTGGCTCATCTGCATGGCGGCTTGAACTTCCCTGTGATTACAAAAATAGATAAACAAGGAATAAGTTGATGCCTATAAGCTTTTCACCTACAGAACAGTAATAATTCAAGTAAGTCTCTTCATTCACCAAATGAAATCATAAATAAGTCTTACCGCTCATGAGCAGTCTCCCTGTTCATCACGTCTATTCCCTCTTCCTGTAAGAGCACACAAGAGGGTTAATGGTTATCAAGTCGTAGTTTACCAGCTCCTCTTTGCTTTTCTGATTTACATACATTCAGCAAACAGATTTCAAAAAGTAGTATCTAGTAGTATATTACTACTCAAAAAAGGTACAACCTCAATCTAAACAGCAAAGTGATCCGTTTTTTCATGCCACGTATGGTGATTACATTCAGCCAGTAGCTGACATCAGAGTAACAGTTTCCTCTGTCGGAGTCCGATACTACCAATTGATCAACTCTGAAAGATCGATGGCCCTGTGAACTCCAATAAGTGTTGTTCTTGCATGTTTTTTAGTCACCATCACTCCCTATGGCTTGAGAGGGAGACAGCGGTCTGACATGCTCGGAAACATTTCCAAACGCCGTTTCTTACTTGTTTTATCTGATGAAGTCTGGTGCTGGGGACGCGAATAGGTGATGAAGGGACCTGTGAAGAAGGATGTGTGTAGACAGGAGAACAGTCAATACTGAATAATACAGACACAGACTACTAGTAAACGTGTGTGTGATGAGGTATCCACCATGTTGGGCCTGTTGACTACTGTAGTGCTATTCCTCCGGCTTCGCAGGACCTCTCTCTGGAACACCTGAGAGTTATCACTGCAATGACAAATGCACAGACCAACCATATGTTATGTGTTGTATCACTGAAGTTACTTCAACGTGTATGAAAAAGGACATCAGTCAATAAAAGAGTAAGCAGTAAATCAGTGTAACTATATCATATTGTAGGACCTTAAGCCATTTATCATGGGTGCACTGTTGGATCTCCTCAAGTGTCCATCGCTCTGAACTAATGAAGATGGGATTTCCAGATCCAGCTCCATCTTTTCTTGTGGCAACACTCCCGAGTTGTTCATTTTGCTAGCTAACGCAGCCTGTGGCCAATTCATACACATCAAATGTCTGACCAGCTCCGTGTGATGTTACATTGTTGCTCCTCAAACTTTGCTAACTTTACATGTTATAAAGAAACATCATCACCATTCAGGCAGCCGAGTTGAAGAGAGACAAACGAGCTAACGCAGTGCAGTAAACCTGCAAGGCCCTGTGGTCTGTAACTCCGCTGTTGAAGCAACTTAACGATGGCTATTACACATAACAACGTTATCTCTATAAGTCTTCACATTACAACTGTAGGTTCAGCCAGAGCTGGCCTGTGCTAACGTTGGCTGTAACGTTATGACCAGTCACCAACTTTCCTGATGGATGGTTAGCATGCCATGGCTACATACCGCACAATGCCCGGCAACTCTTAGCTACCGGCCCGTTAGTCTGCTGGTGCAAGGCAGCTGTGGGTGACGACTGAAGCGCTCCCAAACTACCGCTGCATGTTAGCGCGGTAAACTAGCTAATGTTAGCCAAACTAAGCAGCTGCTAACTTAAAACGACAGCTAGCCTCAAGTTTAACGTAGGCGAACACTGCTGTTAAGTGAGTATCATAACGCGAGTGTATCTTCTTGCTAACACTGAGTAGCTAGCTGATGTTAGCCAGTGTTGTTCCTGGCTAACTAGTCGATTCAGTCCAGCTACCTAGCTCAGTAGGCTAACTGGCTAGCTAAGTTAGCATTAACGCCAATAGCCACAATGCCATGTCCTGAGAGAGGCCGGGTCACCATTTCACTAAATGATCGTGTCCACCAGCTTGGTAGTTGCTACGGCTCACACAAGCAAACTAAACGGTGTCTACTGCAAGTTTTCTACGCTCTACAATCTGGTTTTTCGTTTCTGCAGGACGCCGCCAAGAGTGAACCAGGTCCCAGATGATACCACAGGAGCTAGCAGCTAGCAGCAAACTTCACGCCCCTTTTAACGTTAGCTAACCTGTCCAATGAGATCGCTCCCTTCGCCGGCATGCCGAGGCGGAAAGTGGCGAACTGCATCCTCTGGTTCCTGGAGAAACTCTCAAACCACCTGCAATGTCAGTATTAACATGTCACACTTACAAAGCGACATATTTTGCTTTATCACAAATGTTAAGTTGTGGTTATGACCTGGTCCCCTGAGATCTTCGGCCACAGGAGGCCCAGTGCAGATGCCTCCAGCCTCCTGCGACTCTTCTGGATCATTTTCTGTTCAGGACTCGTGCTCACACTGACCAGCTGCAATTCAAATAACTTCATGTTTCTCATTATTATTATCCAATAATCTTCAGTGTGTGTTTTCATATACATTTACACTGTTTGATTTGGCAAACTAAGTGCTTTGTGTAAAAGCAAAGGTGAGCATTTCTCAAGCAAATACCTGGTTTACATACGACTCAATTAAATGGCAATGAAATCATGTAAATCAAGTTTTGAAAAAAAAAGTCATGGTCTCCTATGTTAGAGTTCCTGACTTACAGGGAACAATTTCAAAATATCACATAATAATTGAACCCATGAAAAGCCCAGTGGGAGAAAAGTTTTTTTTGCATCAACACTAAACAAAAAGAAAAAAAAAAGATTTCTTATTAAAGGGATTAAAATGAGTCATGTCGGCTTTCCTCGTCTCTCAGTTAATGGTCACCCAGCTGTAATCACTGACCTACTGGGCAGATAAGCAGCTTGGAGTTCAAAGTCTGATGACAACAACAGTGTTTACTCCTGCACCACAAACACTAAATCAGTGAATACTTAATTGGGGAAGTTATTTATCTTATCTGCATCTCCCAATATTTCCTCTATTGACTGCCCAGAAATCTGCTCAGTGTTTCATTCAAGTATTTGGCGTATTGTTTTTAAAACTTTGCAGTACAATTCAGCAGTCGCAGGAGGTGTGTGAACATTTAATGGCTGGCACTGAAACAGTCTGTCGGCATCGGTTATAGTGACGGCGCCACTGAATGAGAGCATTTTATAAAGTAGATGTCGGATTCAGTGACAGGCAAGATACAGATGGAGTAATTCAAACATGGTTGAGTGAGTTCAGTAAAACTATAATTGAACATTTACATGTGTGAATTATACATGTTATCCAGCATATAAAAAGAATGAGTCCCGTTACACAAGGTAAATTGTCTGCTCACTAAAACTCATCAACAAGAGGATATTTCATCTTCAGCATACTCGTGTTTAATTCAGGACACCTTTTCTACAGAGTGTATCTCAAGAAAGTGTAATCACACAGCACAGCAATCCAGGAAGTGTGTCGTCCAAAAATATACATGCAGATGTCAAGAAAATGTAACATCCTCTTTTAGAGTGCCCCTAAAACAGCTCATGATAGTTTGAGGTAAAAAGTAAAATTACAATAAAAGCAATATTTGATTAAATATGAGGTGGTCAAATGTGGATGTGTTGCACGGTTGTGATCATGTACTTTAAAATTAGCAGCACTGCTCTTTATAAATTACTCCATAGCTTAAAAAAATAAATCAGTGTGGGGGCGTAGAAGTATTATACTAATTTCAGGTGAGGCTGGGCTCCATGCTGACTAACCCAGATGTGGTTATATAGCAATCAATTTTCTCAAAGTGTAATCTCTGTGTGTGTGTGTGGCTAAAGCAGGCAATGCAACTGTCAGGACTATCACTCCATCAGTGTATCCTCAGAGACCCTGAGCAGGCAGAGTATTTTTATGACACAAATATGAAGTAATAAAATATAAAATGAACCGCAGAAGGACATGATAGACCCATTCATTAAAAACTGTTCGGAGGTGGTCTTCACGCCTTGTACTTCTCCTTCCCTGTTTCACTAATGACGCAGATATGCTGAAACAGAAAAGGCATCCATGAGTATTGCAGCATGCTGTTGATTTACTCATTAAGTTTCTTCATCTATCTGAAATACTTACATTTAGATCTCTAAAGTACTCGTTGTAGTCTAGCGCGTATCCAACCACAAATTTGTCAGGGACCTCGAATCCTACAACTGAAACAAATGGATAAATAAATCAGTTACTTGTCTTTGTAGTGATACACTAAGAGTACTGAAATAAAGTATGCAAAGCCTCATTTAAAACACACTTTCAGGCAACTATACTGTGTAACATCCAGTACTTTACACCAACGTCGTTAGACGTTAGAAACATTTAATGTCTTGAACTCACAGTCCGGCCGGTAGCCAACACTTCTTGGTGTTCTCTTCACCAACAAACTGAGGACAGAAAACAATAATCATCAATAATAATACTTAAAAGCTGCATGAAACACTGATAAAGGGACACAACAGTCAGAGAGACGTGCAGTGAAAACCTCTACCATCTGTTGTTTATGATACATTCAGAGAAACATGATCACGTGGTTCCACAAGATAGAGTAGATCGTACTCAGGAGGGAGTTTCAAAGGGATCGCGTTACCTTGCTACTTTAACCATTTGGGGATTGTACTGTTTGAGGAGCTGCAGTAGAGTCTTCATGGTCTTCCCTGTGTCGATGATGTCCTTGAAATGGAGCACGAGAGAAGCTCATATCAGCAGTCTTGGATTAGAAAGCGGTCAAAGTTACTAAAGAAGAAAACATCTTTACGTACCTCCACAATCAAGACATTCTGTGGAAAAAGAAAAGGATCATTATTTCAGTGAGGAAAAAGTGAACTGGATACATTTTAGTATGAAATTGAACTCAAAGAGATGTATTTGCATCTCCATCACTGTGGCCCATTTACAGCTGGTATTAAAATGTGATCTGTATCCGGCAGATAAGGAAAAAAGACGTGTTAACACAAGGCGTTAATACGTCTTAATCAGAATGTGATCAGATCTGCCTGACCACATCATTATGTAGTCTGCTGTATATTGACTTTGGTAGGCGTAAACGCACCGTGCAGCATGTTGGCATCCGCACACACCATAAAGTTGATACAAAGAGCGAGCAAGTGAGAAAAGCTGAAAGAGAGACGCTTCTCCTTACTGATCACACGTCTATTCTGTGCTCAACAAAACTGTGTGACAGATGAAAGCAAGTATGGGGCAGGGAATGAATGATCTACGGTAAGACATTACTCATGCGTAGCTTTTGCTCTGGAGGACAGAGATCTGATCTAAATAGGGGTAACAAGAAATGCCAACAATACCAGGTGTAAACACAAAGGCAAGATCAGGTTATTTTTTTTATCGGAGAGCGTATCTGGGCGCGGATCCCATTTTAATACCAGGTGTAAATGATCACAGTGTCAACACATATCGACACGACAAAAACATGCTGCTCTCCAGATTTCTTACCTTGCCCGTCAAAGTAGAAAGGTCATCTCCACCAATCACTTTGATTTCACCTGTCGACTGGTCGTTCTGTGAGGACGAGACGGGACGCACACTTCACATTATATGTTGTACAGTGGTAGAACGTCCATTTAAAACAGCTACATATGCTGAACATTAGATAGTATGTTCGTTGCATATGCGTCAAAATGCAGGAATCAAGTTAACAACAAAATTATGTATATTCAGTGTTTCAACAAAACACATTTTGTGTATCATTAAGTGTGTTTCAAGTGTGTGCATTTTCATTTTGTGCATAAAAAACAGACAGGAAATACTTGAAATTAAAGAATACAAACAAAAACATGAAAGACTCCCAAAAAAGTTGGCTGCGGTGGAAAAGCTGGCGCATCGTTAAAAAGAAAATTCAGCAAATCAAAACAAACATGAAGAATGAATCATGACGGTCATGATGTATGTGAGTCATCGGTCTCCAAGTGGTCAGCGTGCTCGTCAATGAGTCAACAAGAAGTAAAATGCAAAGCTCTTTGGATAAAAGCACTATTTAAAATTCAGCTATGTTTCATTTAAATAAAATCCTAATATTCACATTCTGGTTTTGGATGGAAACAGGAACTGATTTGTATTTTATTTTGCTGATTGTCCGGAAAATCGGTTAAAAGTTGTGTTGCATTTGGATGGAAAACCTGGTTGCTGTCCTGAAAAATGTTTTCTTCCTTATAAAACATTTACAAATCTAATAATCCCACACTGTTTACATCCATTGTTGCTAGCTTGAAGTCTTCATCTTTTCTCCTCATGCTGGCACACTATGCTTCTCAGCACCAACAACTAATGATTAGTGGAAAAATGTCAAACTGTCAACCAGAATGAAAACGGCATTCTGCGCATTCTCAAACATTAGCTGCATTTCCACAGCACATGGTAATTTTAGTCCCAGCAGCAATTTTACAAAGAACAACTGGTTCCTTCAGCTATTTACTGTTAATGTTTACTATGTAGTCTAAAGACCGGTGAAGATTGCCAAACTTGTCCACTGACACATGAAAAACCAGTTGGCTGTTTGGTCATTTCTGCGTGCAACTATACAACAATGACAAACATCGGTCCATTTGTCACATGCTTTGTCCCATATTGATTTGTCGGAGCACAATTAACAAAAAACAAACCTAAGTATCTGTCATTTTGGAAAGTACAACACCTTGAGCAAGGACTGTTTGAGGGGGTAAAATAGTGTCCCTGAAACTTAATATAAACCCTTTTCCCTGCGACAGGAACAAACTGCGTTCCTCTAAAGGTTCCTAGTTCCTGGGGAAAAGTATTACAGTGGACAACCGGCTTTTGTACCTAATACAAACAAAATGGTGGAAAATGGATAGATTACACAGTAGCTCTTGAGGCGGATGAAGTCCACTGTCATTGGGATGGAGCGGTCACTGTTCCTGTTCAGGGCCTTGATGTAGTCGAGCAGATCTGCGAAGAACTTGTAGCCCCCTTTGAGCACACACAGGGCCACGATGTGGTGTCCCCCCATTTCCTTCATGATTTCTCTGGCCAGCCTCTCTGTCCTGGGGTCACGTGAGAGGGGGGGTGGGAGAGACAGAGAGAGGACAGTCAGCTACGTTTGTGCTACAGTCAGCATTAGTTCCCATTTTCTTTCTGTTTGAGTCAGCGGGCATAGCTGCCATTTCTAAAGCACTCCAAAGTATAATAACACCAGAGATCCAGTTAACACAAAGTACTAAAAGATTTTATTCCATTAATTATAAAATCCCAAATCTGCTAATAAAAAAATGTGATCTCTTACTTCTTATCATCAAATCAAATTTGAGTGAGTGTGTGCGACTTTATTTAAAGTTATTATTAGTGAACATCTTCCAACAGGGCTTTTGTCAAAAACAGACTGGTCGACCATCGCCCCTGACAAACCCACCTATCCAGGATGAGTCCATGTGGTATGTAGACCCTCTCCAGGTCAGAGGCATAGTGCTTTGGTATGCAGAAAAGGTCCAGGTCATATCCCTGCTCGTCATCGCTGATCTGAAATAAAACCCAACAGAAAGGGGTTAAAAAAGATCTCAAGGTTGTTACCTAACATGGGGCATGAGGCATTCATCCGATACAGGGCAGTCCGAGGGTAAATGGTGAGGTCAACGGAGGTCTACTTTCCCACCGACTCCCTCATTATATTTTACTGCCTCTGTAAGACACATCATCCGAGCACAATGCTTGATTCAATAACAGACAGTTGTCATCTTAGATTCTTAGAGGAATCTTTCCGTTTTATTAATCATCACAACGTCGGTGAATCCCTCCCTTTGCCGCCACTTAAAGTCTCTCCTAATTAAAAATGTTGACCAACTAGTCTTTCCAGAAATTACATATTATGCCAAGTCTTTAACTGGAAGTTATTTGTTATATTTTTTTAAATCAAATTTCCTGCTCGAGCTCAGGCTGCATGCCACATGAACCCAGACAACATAACTGGTATCATGTGACAGCTGAGAAACTGGTGCCGAGCTCGAGGTGCCGTGGGAATGATGTGAGTGACTATAGCCACACTCAAAGTATTTATAATGGGGCAAAATTTGGTTCCCAAGTCACAACATCTCACTGCTTCACTAACCACAGGATTGCAAAGCGTCACATCATATGTGGTTAAACTCGAACAAAGCATTCCTCCTTGTGACCGCCAAAATGAAAAAAACATGCCCATATGTTTGGGCTACACCCTTTCAAATCCAAATAACAATGACTGTTACCGACCAGATGTCATCATGGTATCACGAGCCAAAGGAGTCTTTTCTACTGTTACACACATGCTTGCTTCATATTATATAAGAAACAAAGCTGGACAGTAAAACGCAACTCAGACAACAACTTGATGAGTCTGAGGTCAATTTAGGGGCAGACAAAGTCCAAGTTTGGCAATGCTGCACTGTGCAGCTAATTTCATTTGAAATGAGGCACACGGGGATGAGCCACTGTAATGCCGTATTAGCAAAAAGTGAATTTAGCTTCAATACAGCGTCAGCAAGTGTGTCTGCCAGACTGATGGCAACCAAACTAAACACAACCAAACACTGGCCTCCAAATGCTGGTAATGTCCTAGAAAGTAGGCCACACTGGTTTATGTTTTATTTAATCATTCCACTATAGACTTCATCATAGGCCGGTCTACTCATCTATAATATGTATGACAAAAAGCACACAGACTGCGCACAGGCAGCATCTAGTGCTGAGACTCAAACAGACTTTTCTTGCTGCAGATTACTGTCCCTGAAATGCTGCTCCAGATTGGGTGGGACACCTTTCACAGGTTCAACTGGACAAACAAGTAGCCTTTTAGATGTTTACAGGTGGAACCAGTTGTTGATGCCATTTCCTCATATTATTATCTTGATTTGCCAAAGGGAACAATTTATTCTCATTTCTCTCCAGAAACAAAAAAACAACCAGATAAGCACTACTTCACAGCTGCTCCTGTTTGAAATGTAACCCTTATTCTTCTCAAACATGAGCTTGTGAGTAGATATGAAGTCATATTTGGACCAGATATATCTTCTACACAGAGGACGCTCAAACACGCCCCCTTGTTTGCAGCTCGTCCGTTTGTCTGATTGTAATTGCGTATTAGCGTGTAATTATCACTAATTAAACTCGTACCCTGCTCTCAGACACGTGATCCCAAACATCATGTTTTAATGAGTCCAATCCAGGAGCGTGTCTTGCGTCACCTACGCCAAAGCGTGGACAGCGCGTGTCTGTGACCGTCTCCATAGCCGCAGGCCACGCTACGTCGGAAACACAATGCATTGACTGTTGTCCACAACGAAACGTGTTACCGAGGTGAGCACACACACAGGAACGTAACTACTAACATCACACAGTGTCTGTGAGGTCAGGTGAGGTCTGTGGCGCAGTGAAGGTCGCAGTCTCGGCGGTGTGCAGCGTGTTTCCAGTGAGCACGTAAAGACCCGCGACCACCTCCTTTCTCTTAATTCACTCCTGGCTGCTGCTGAGGGGGGCACTTACCACAACACAGGGGCTGGATGTCGCCATGTCCGTGTTGGTCCCTGCCGGTCGGTTGTAGTCAGTCTGCCGTGGTCTTCAGAGTAGAGGACACAAAATGTACTCTCAGTTTGATTTCGCGGACTCGTCCCCCTTGTGACAGCACACACACATGGAGGCAGCTAGCTCGACTGCTACAAGAGGCTGCTGTCTTTTTCCGGGCTGCGGCTCTACTGTAGCTCTGCCGAGGTGTACACGGTGACGTAGGAGCGCGGCGGGCAAATCAAATGAGCAGGAACGGATAAGCCCCGCCCCTTTCTGTATGCGTGTGTGCGCGCCTGAAACCGCTGCATGAAGTTCACGGGTAAAGCAGTAAAAGCAAATATTTGCTTTTAGGAAAATACACATCTGATTTTTTCATCTGGCCCCGTCTTGGTACAGGTGTGGATATAAATACACATCAGCAGCCCCCACAGGTCTCATACAGTGAAGTCTGCAGTTAACCACCGTGACCTTGGACTTGTGAACAAAACTACTTCTACCTTTTTAGGGCAGGTTGAGTTACACGTGGTGGGAGAGCATGCTGGTGATACCAAAGGTACATATAGATTTCATCAGCTATGGGTGGGCACGGATGCAGCTATTGTTGTGGACACCCAGTATGCATCCAAGTTATTTTTCTGGGTATTAGTTCAATCACCTCAGGAGACTTCACATCCTACAGTTACTTAGAACAACAAACACACTGTGCATATTTAAATGGCACAATACAGTGAAAACTTTTAAGTCAAACCAATAAATGCATAATAACACCATCAAGCCCAACTGATAATTTGTAAATTAAAAAGATAATTTTCCAAGTCAAGAAAATTGCGGTTTGTTGTAGTTAAAGTCAATTACCATCTAGTTTTGTGTGAAACTGCTCAGCGAACTACATCATGGCCAACAATTCGGCACAGAAAAGGTATTTTAAAAGAAGAAAATCACAATAAATCTGGCCATATTGCCAACTGCAGTTATGTGAAAGGGTAGTTTGTCAGTTTTGTGAGCTGCTAATATACAGGAGCATCTCTACAATGTTCAAGTTACAGGTTTTGGTGAGCGTACAACGAGATGATGTCACTAATGCGACGGTTGGGTGTGTAGTCTTTATAATTATGTATTTTCACTGTCTTATATTTCATCAGTTTTATGACAAACTGTGACTTTATTGACATGAAAAAATATCTTTTAAATGTGAAGTTCATGGCACAATTCAAACAATTCATCAGTCAGCCGATACTGGCCTATCACAAATATTGTAGTACTGGCGTATCAGTTGTGTGATATTTGCTGTTACTGAAACTTTTATTTTTTAGATAACAAAATGCAGAAAAAAGATGCTTGAGGTAAAGGTGAAGTTTACTCTTTAAGTGCAGTTATTAGAGCCCGACTGACACTCAGTTAAACTTTTATTGTCTATAATGACATCAGTGCACTGAAACTGTAAAACTTCACTGGGAATTGAATAATTATAAATTACCCCAAGCATCTTTTTCTGCATTGTTGCATCAAATAAAGGTTTTCATATCGTCCAGATACGGCAACATATACTAGTATACTAGTGTACTATATGTACTAGTACACTAGTATATATGCTAGTATACTAGTGTACTGTATGTACTAGTACACTAGTACATATACTAGTATGTATATATAAGTTTTGTTATATACGTTTCTTTGTCAGGATTGTTTGAAATCACATTTGAGGGATCATTGCAAAAAATGTGTGTTTAAGTACAAATACATTGTGAATAAAAAAAAAAATATTGGTCTATACATCGACAGTGGAATTTCTTTACTCTGTAATATCGGTATTGGCATCAGCCCTGAAAAATCTATTATTGGCCGGGCTCTGCGATCATCTAGATCTTCATGCTGGGACATATTTACAGAGTCTAAAATCAAGCAATCAATGCAGTGACAACTTCCTGTGTCTGTAGCATTTAGCCATGCTAAGGAACATGCCCGGCTACTGACCCGTTCTGCTCTGCCTTTGATCTGCTGTCGGGCCTCTGACAGAGTAGGTTAAGCATGCCAGTCCTACAGTGATCGCCGGCAACCATGGATGTGTTTTAAACTGGTGCACAATGCCAAACTGAATGAATACACAGGACACACTACCTTACCATCCACTATGGTTGTAGTCATTCATGCCGAGTCTGATCACCAGCTTATGTGATTGGCCACCGCAGCTTAATCGGGCTGCATTTCTCCAAAAGTTGAGTTGGTATGTTTTTTCTTCCTGAACCCACTGCAGCCAACAATGCCGCAGCCGAAACAGACCACCCTCATTAAAATGAATGGGAAGATCTGTGTTTTCACTGCACCACCTGAGTTGGTATGAATCCACCCTTAGCTGTTAGAGCAACAGTGTGTCCACTAGCAAAGTTACAGCACAACTTTTGGTGCCCCCAAAACTTGCGATTTGACTGATGTCCCTCTGCACACATTGGATAATTTCCCCTTGGTACAAAACTGTACATATATTTATATATTTATATAAGTTGTATAGTCAGTCTGAGCTGCACGATACTGTGACATAGCATGTGGATTCTGTAATATATTTTTACAGAATCTGCAGTGTACAGCGTTTTTAAGGAAAAATAATGTAACAGTGGTCGATCTGCAAATTTACCAGAGAAAGCAATGTCCCCTATATGTACTCCCAGGCTCTAACACAGAAATGGCTGCGACCAGTGAATGGACCCTGCCGTAATCTGCTTTACTTCAATGCATGTTTATGAAGAACGTCTTCACTATTATCATCATCCTCCTGTTTCTCACAGGTAGTGGAGGCTTCTTAATTCATGATAGCTGCCTCTAGCCTGGTAACGTTAGTTTTAATGTTAGCCTCCTGGCTTTTTAAAAGGCTACATTTTACTAAAGCAACAATAAATAAAATTGTTATTTTACAAGATAAATATATAAACAATTCTGCATTACTATGTCTAAAAACGACTGGACATTTGTTATATATTATGTTGAGTTGTGTACTTATATTATCACACACAGAGAAATCTACAAGTTCGCTAAGGGCAACGGTGCGTTTCATTTGGTTGCCCGTCACTACTTCCAGAATAGTGAAGTCAGCCAGGGAGACTCTAAACTTATTGTGAATAAAACATTAAAACATTACCTCATCTGTGAACATTTGTGCCGGAGTCCTGTCATTTTTTCAGCAGTGGTGGTTGTTTAATGGTGTATTCACCACCAGCAAAGCAAATTTGACCACAGGATCATTTGTTTATTTGCGTTACTCTGCAGTGTTTGTCAAACTAGCCAGACTACTTTACTGTACACCAGCTACAAGCCAAAGCTAGCAAGCAACAGCAAACACCAAGGGTGTGTCTTGGTTTGTGTGTTTATATTCAAGTTAACTCTTGCTGAACTCAGCACTTCATTTCACCCTCTCCTCATGAATTAAAGTACATTTCCCCTCCAGCTCCAGTCAGCAGTCAACATTACAGTACATTAATGCCTGACAATGGAGGTTAGCTCCACGGTCGCTGCTGCAGTCAGGTTGATAAACGGGAGTGAGGATAAATCCACTTCTTTATCCCAAAAGTTATAAAGTCAAGTTATTAGGATGAACATGATTATTGCTTGCCTCCATGTGCCCCCTTAGTGGCTAGACCACAGAAAGCTGTGTAATACTGTTAAAATCTTACCTGTTTAAGCTTAAGTATACTACTATAAATGTGTATAGCTCACAGACGTTTGTGACTTCTGACATGAGCTACATCAACACAAAAGCTGCTTTAAGTGATACACTTTGATTAAAAGTGTTAAATAGCTCTGTATTCCTATAGTAATCACCGTTATGTTTGGTCAGTAACCATGTCTCTCTTCCTCCTGCTCATGCAGTAAAAGAGAATTTTTTTTAAGGTAAAAAAAAAGGCGGTCCTGTCTACTCGTGAACGCGCAGAGCAGGATCCTCCTGTTTGCTGTTATGTCTGGCGATTACCACTCCAGCTTTAAGATTTTACTCTGATCACTATCAACATCTTTATTATCAACATATACTACATTAAGGCCTTTAAGTGCATATGATTTGTACACTGAAATAATTTTAATCCAAACGCATCCATAAAAAGTACTTTAATTGCAGGAGGAACGCTCCAGATGTGAGCATGTTGAGCCTTACTGTTGATGGAGCTACCGGTCTGACCTCACGACACTGCAGCTACAGCTGTGCGACATTCCTCACTCTTCTGACCTCACCAGAAATCTTCACCTTGAACACCCTGTAACCCACCATGAATACTTCTTTGTGTTTTGAGGACCATGTGGACACATGAAAGACTCAATTCACCCATTAAATGTGTAAAATAAAATCTTCTATTTCCAATCATTAATGGATACATTTGTAGAGATACAAGTAACAGTACATCAAACAAAGTCAAGCCAACTCTTCTAAAGAGCTCTACTTTTGCCCTTTAGCCACTAAATAAAAAAACACCACCTTCAACAGTGGAAAAATCCAAGTGCATGCTGGCAAAACTTGTAATCGTGACTGTTTGAAATCCAGATATTCAAAATTACTCATGATGATAATACAGTAGCAAAATATTACATATCAAGAAAGAAAGGCTAACATCAAAAGAGTATTAAGACATGATTACAGAAACAAAGTAATCAAACTGCACAACTTGATAGAGAGACGAGTAACAAACAGACCCCTCTTAAAAGTGAGTCCTTTAGAAGCTAAGGAAGAGCAAGAATGTGTCGATTTCAGCAAGTGTGGGTTATGTGACCTGTGGGGGAAATGGGCAGTGAGTGACAAAACATCTGTCCATCAGCTCTTAATAACAGCAACAATACATGTATTTGAAACTGAGCCCATAGCTGACTCTTGGGAAAGACTGGCCATGGCTTTTCATGATCCTGCAGCAGTCCAGTGCTCTGCAGAGTACCACCAGTCTGTGAAAAGCTCATCCAGCCAACATAAAACAGGGTCTCATGAAGACGTCGTCTTCATCAGGACATCATGTCCATTTACTGGAAGAAGCCGTGTGAAGGGCTTGTGGGAGCTTGTAGACCACGGCATTGTGAGTAGGCTAAGATTTAGTATAAAAAATATCGCTCCCTCGTCTTTGAGTTCTTCTATTTTCACCCCACGTCACATCCAGCAGGCCAAACTGAAATGACAGGACATTTTTAAACTTTTCTTTTTGGAATGGCTCTGGTGCTGCAACCTCATGTCTGACATTAAAATGTGGACATTTTGTAGTTTTAACAATATTTATGTGCAACAACCACAGCCACAAATAAACGTACCTAGTTGCCATTCACTTGCGTTGACGGTGTTCCACCGTGATCGATTGCTGCCCTCTCCCTACTGCGATTCTCTCGTTCTTCATCTTCCTCGTCTCTCTCCTCGTTACCACTGTGGTTCTTACAGTATAGTCTAAAAAAGAAAAAAAAACAACACACACACATACAGGAGAGTTTGTAAATAAAGAAATACAGTAATTGAGGTTTAAAGACTAAGGTCAGAGTTACCCTATGGAGTTTTTTATGCATTGTTTTTATGAGTCGGTCCCCCCTTTTTTCGCTACTCTACTGATCAACAGCCGGCGGAGGGAACAAACAACCAAGAAATGTGGATGTAGTAAGTCTGGAAATACGAGACTGCAAATTAGCTCACATGGATGTAAAACCATGCACGACCAACCCAACCATGCCTTTTGAAGAAGGAAATGTGACATGTCAGGCCTCAAGGATACACTCAATCCATTTAGTTGAGCAACACTAGCTCCATTCACACTGCCTTTTTTAGTGCGGGAATCAAGCGCCAATACTCCGCCTCGCTCTCTGTGTCAAAGTTACAGATGCGGAGAGGGGGACAGTTTTGCTGTGGCTCCGATCCGCCTCCAGAGGTAGTATCAGAGCCCCAGCAGAGGCGAGCCGGCGTCTGTGTGAATGTAAAAGACGGAGGTGTGGGACAGGGGTGTGTCGGTCTGATGGTGTTCACAGTCTGACAGTTAAACGGATACTTCACTCATCAAATAAAAGAGAAATGTCCCACACTTCAACCCACAAAGCAACGTTACAGGACCAAACAATAGTAATGTGGTAACTGGCAGTGTCTTTGGCAACTTATGAGGAAAAACATCCCGCATCCATATGTGGAAAAGTTTCCACTCTACATCACATTTCTGCGTGAAAAACAGCATCTTTACCCGGCAGCAGAGCCAGGCCGCTCCTGCAGTTGAATGGTGGTGATTATGTGACGTGATTCAGAGCAAAACACTTTAACTCACCATGTCTGTGTCTCCTTCCGCTATTGTGTTGCTGTATTTTACGGTCTCTGGCAACTTGTATTGAAAAAAAATCCGCCCTCCCGACCGAGACTTCAGTGAACTTTCCCCCAGAAAACAGCATCCCCCCCGCGAGTGAGATAGTCAAACGCTTTACTGATGGCGATTGTGTAATTATGTAATTTAGAGCAAAAAAACTTTGCCATTTTCCAGGATGCATGGTGGGTCAAGATCTCCATCACAACACATTATAACAGCATCCATATCATTATAAACAGTCGGCGGATACATGTTTAGATCAACAAGTGGAAACACGTTAAAATGTCATGTCATGTCACGGATGTCAACGTCATGATGTGTACCGTCAAGCCTCTTTTGGTTCAGTGTGAACAAAAAAAAAAAACCTTCTTTGCAGCGATAATGTGAAGTCTCTGTGTGAAAAAGGGCTACTGAAGTTAATCCGAACCGTTATTAAAAGAAAACTTGTCACTCTCATGCTTATTTGTTTTTGGGTGGGATGTGGTTTGGGTTTGTCAGTTGCTGTGAAGCAAACCTCACATCTATGATCAATACATACCAGCATGTGACATAACAAAATATAACTAACTACAAATCATTCAGACAAAATGTCAGTCTTTGAAAGGGGATCATAAGAGCTGTGATCCTGCCTGAGATGACCATGTCTACAATTTTCTCAGAATCAGGAAATGTTTTACAAATAATAGTGTTCAAAAGGATATTTGTGACTTTCTGGATGTTTATGTCAAACTTAACATTAACAAGCAAAGGCATTTTATTTCTAAAGGAAAAGCATTATCTGTAGAAGTTGGGCTCACTTGTAGATGCCACGAGCCATGTTTTCAATGTACTTGGCTTTGTCCTGAAGGCCGCAGTGGTAGTGGTAGGTCTTCACACATGCCTTGATTTCACACCCAATGGTGGCACCCAGCTGAGTGCAGAGCGTACATTTCTGGAAAACATCAAAGACGAAAATATTTAGGTAAAAAATTATGAATAGTTTCTCCTACAAGGTTTTGAAAACTCCTGTTTGACGAATCTTCCTACCATTCTTTTCCCCCTTTTAATTTCCTGGATAACTGTTTTCACATCAAAGTTCCCAAACTCAGCCCGTGATGTAGTGGTCAGCTGCACCGTCCCCGATGAAAAAAGCTGGAAGGGATCATAAATTACACACAGATGCAAGTGGTATTACTTTAAATGCACATTTATAACAAAGTGTTCATAAAAAGAATTTCCCACACATACACACACACAACAATCTTACCATGCACTTGTAGTGTGCAGCCACTTTTTTGGAGTTATCGGTGTGAAGCATGCCCCTCGTTTCATTCTCTTCGTCACCAGCGTGACAAAAGCCACAGCGCTGGCCGCCGTCTCCCGGGCTGGCCCGCAGAGGTGACCTGTCCCGCTAGATCACATATAAAAACAAGAGGTCATGTCAAAAAGTCAAAAACAATAGGCCACGCAGAGCCAACAGACCACTCAAGTAAATTTCAGCAATTTCGTTTGTGAACAGATGCTGTTGCCTTACATGGGAGGAGCTCTCCTCGTCTGCAGCCTGTGAGGTGGAGGAGCGGGAGTCTTCCGATTGGCCACGAGAGCCGGCCTTGGCTCTACCCTTCTCAAACCTTCCTCTGCCTCTACTTTGTGGAGGCGACGAGTCTGAATCCTCCACACCTCCTTCTTCATCTGTGGTATAAGCATTTACATTACAACAGATTTTAAACTGACACAGACAATCATCATCTTGAGAATAATAGCATGTAGCCTCGTGGTACAACAGATGTTAAAGCATGCTTTACCTTGAATGCCATCCTGAGAAGCATCCCGGTGTTTGCGACAGTAAAGGCTGTGTTCAGGACCAAAACAAATGCATTTCAATTTATGTAAACATTAATGAAAAATGTCTTATTTGTTGCAGAAGATTCCAAATGTAAAGGGACTTACAGGTAAATCCCTTGTGAGGGATTCTCTTTGGTCTGGGCTTTGTCCTTCACAGCACAGTAATAGTGATACGTCCTCCGGCACGTCTTCACATCACAGCCGATAGTGGCGCCCGGTCGGTGACATGAAGAACACATCTAAGAGCGGAAAGAAACACAACTACATCTTTATAAAAAATGTTTTTAAAAAAGCACATGCAGCTCCACTTCATTCAAGATAGTTTGCAACTTGTATTGTGATTTGTCGATTACTAATGTAAAATGTGATATCACAATGTGGCTCTGAATAATTATTTCTCTCATGAGGCCCTGACAGGCACAACTGTCTGAAAGGCCATATGCAAATAGATATAATATGATCATCCCTGTGGGGAAATTAGATTGTTGCAGGAGAAAAAGAAATTAAATTCAAGAGGAAAGATGTTACAGAGAAAAGCTTGATAATAATAATAATAATAATAATAGACTGTAAAATAAAATTCAAACATCTTTAAAATTTATGCAAAAATACATTACCGATATGAATGAATTGTTAGCATCTTAAAAACACTTTTCAGTATATATTTCACAATAAAAACCCAAATAGATATAGGTACTACAGGGATAGTTATGTGTATAAACAAACATTGTACCTGTAAATATATGGATAATCTCTTTACTGAACAGTATTTAAGTATGATATACAGTAATGGAGTGAAATTAATTTGAGTGCAAATTAAATTAGAAAGGATGCCAATAAGATTAAACTGCATTTCAGTGCAACATTCCTTGAAGAGCAGCTCAGTCTTACAGTGAGCACTACTGCTCACACACATACTGTGTACAGTGCATTCAGAAAGTATTTCTGACCCCTTCACTTTATTTTATCTTTTTTACATTTTGTTATGTTGCAGCCTTATGCTGAAATTGTTTAAATTATTTTTTTCCTCATCATTCTACACTCAATACGCCATAATGACAAAACGGAAAACAAAATTTCTAGAAATTTTAGCAAATTCATTAAAAAGGAAAACGGACATTCAACATTCAACTCACATTGACATAAGTATTCAGACCCTTTAACTCATTCTCTTTTAGTTGAAGCACCTTTGGCAGCGATTACAGCATCGAGTCTTCTTGGGTATGATGCGACAAGCTTTGCACACGTGGATTTGAGGATTTTCTGCCATTCTTCTCTGCAGATCCTCTCAAGCTCTGTCAGGTTGGATGGGGACAGTCGGTGAACAGCCATTTTCAGGTCTCTCCAGGGATGTTTGATTGGATTCAAGTCAGGGCTCTGGCTGGGCAACTCAACGACATTCACAGAGTTGTCCCGGAGCCACTGCTGCATTGTCTTGGCTGTGTGCTTAGGGTCATTGTCCTGTTGGAAGGTGAACCTTTGGCCCAGTCTGAGGTCCTGAGCGCTCTGGACCAGGTTTCCATTAAGAATATCTCTGCTTTGCTCCGATCAGCTTTCCCTCAACCCTTACTTATCATCCAGTCCCTGCTGCTGAAAAACACCCCCAAAGCATGATGCTGCCACCACCATGCTTCACTTCAGCAGTTTTCAGATTAGGGAAATGAGCCACAACCTGTTCAGTCCAAATGTCAAAAAAATCTCACAGGCTGGATGAGCTGAAACGCTTTCGTTTTTTGGCCCAAATTAAAGATAAGATTTGTTCTCTGAGAGTGCCGGAGTTTTGTTCATTATTAATATCTCATAGGAACACATCTTCAATGCTGGCCATGTAACACCCCGTCTCCACTGAGAATGAAAAGTGGGTACCTACCAATTTATTTCCCCTCTTGATCTCCTTTTTCACATCCTCAATGGAAAATCCTCCGATGTTTTCACTGTCTGAGTGAGATGTGACCAGGGCAGAGGAGAAGAGCTGCAGAGGACATTTAGAAAAAGTATAAATTGGTTTGTGCAGTCTGATGATGATGATGGTATGTACAATATCTGCATTTTAATTCCCCTTGACTACTGCTGATGCACCATATTCCACAGTAACACGAGGCCTTCATGTGTTGTCCTAGCTTCAGAGCTGATTTCACAGTGATATATTTACAATTTATGGATAAATCACTTGTTTGTGTTAAACATATTTACTATATCTCTATTTATTTATTTTTTTTCTCTTTTTGCTTTATAAAATGCAATATTTAGTATGCTTCCCTCTCTTGCTTCCACAAATTTCACAATCCTTCAGGCTCAACTGTATTCTGCACATTTTCATAAGGGTTGCAAGTAAGCATGACTCTGTCTTGAGTCTGTCTTGGGTTGAGAACAATGTGCTCTCCTCACCATGCACTTGTGGTGGGCTGCCACCTTCTGGCTGTCGGACATTAGCAGCTGCCCACACTCCTTGTCACGGTTGGTTCTGCAGAAGGCACATTTAGGCAGCCGCGCTGCCGCTCCTTTCCTCTGTCCTGACATGACCCAAGGCTTTTCTGTTTGCCTCTAATGAAAAAGCAAAACAAAAACACCACAAATATGTTCAGATCAGAATAACAAGATAGCCTTGTATTGCATAGGCTGGTACATAATTTTAAATGGATATAAATTAAGCAGCTATATAAAAAAAATAATTGTTAACTCAATTATCAGGTAACAATACATTACCATGTCACCAACAATATCATTAAAACAGTTTTCATACACATCCATGCATTCATTATATATCCATCCTATAATCACAGCTCTTATCTGATTCAATCTGGCTGCCACAATACTTTTAAATGCAAACAGTATATAGGTGATGCCCGGAGTCCTTGGCAATATAGATAACATGAATGGTGAAAATGACAGCCCAACATATTAGCAGTAACGTAATATGAAAACAAAGTTTTGTTATTAATGTCTTCATAACTTGGCATAAACATTTAAATCCAGTGAGTCAGTGCTGTCCAACATCCCTTACAGATTCAGTTGTTTAAGAGTAAAACTGTGTTCTGGAAAAAAAGTTCTTTCACTGACTAAATGTGAGCATTGTGAAATAATGAATAAAACCTTTTGGAAAGGAGCCATTAGGAACTCTTTCCCAGAAACAGCTGGAAACAAAACTTTGACTCAACTACTGCTGCAAGTAACTCCAGACCAGAGCAGCGAAAGTAACAAAAGTGTCCTTAAAAACTCCTGGCTCTGATGGATCACACATGGCCCCCACACCGTTTGTTGCAAGATTGCAGTTTAACACTTAACAATAAGTTCCCCATGGCCAGAATACTAAAAAAAAAAAAGTGTATGCTAAAATTGCTCACCAATGGCAGTATTTTGTGAGATATTGCTCATGTCTGAGGGGGGTAATCAATAATGATGTTTTTGTTTCATCATGGAACAATTGCAGGCAACATCGGTACAACACAGGCTGGCAATTGACAACATTCACCAGTCATTCCAGATCTAAATCAGATTAAACAGGAACAGGAAGGGGAATCAGCGGCAGGACTGTGAACCCGGAGGATCAGATGTGATTCAGCCCATTTAACCTGCATAGGGGCTACTTTAAATCAGACAACCCCCTTATGAGTAGTTTCAGTGAAAATGATGCAACATGTTTCCTATTTTGCATAAACGGTCTGCTTCAGAATTGTGCCACATCTCGTCTGCCACATCTTGAAAACATCCTGATCTGTAAAAACAACATTATTCAGTAGAAATCTGCTATTTTAGACTGCCTGTTGTGATCAGCAGTGAAGACACACACACTCCCAGGAGCTGCCTGGGATGATTTAAATGTTGAATATTGTTACTGTATCTTTTTCAGCTGCATTTTAATTAAAAAGTTTTAATGTATATTAATCAAAAAAACATATTTTAAATCATGCAACACTGTATTGTTTAGAGGAGAAGATCATACCCCCAAATGTGTGCTGTCATTTGCAGAGATAGTATTTGATGCTGTCCATACTGCACTGGAGGCGACACAGATACATTAAATACAAGGATTAAAAAGATCTATTCAATCCTAAATAGTCCACAAACGAAAGTGGGTGTTTTTAAAAAAACATCACAATAGCAGTGTGCTGCGACGCCTTGATAGAGCCATTACAGCCATGATAGCAGGGCCAGGATTTCACTGCGGCGGCTACAGCAGCGGAGCCAGCGTGAAAACACACAATACTGCCCGTGTAAATAACACCAAATATCCTTTATTTCACCCTCTGCTCTTCGCTCACAGTCTCCCACAACACAATCCTCTACTACATGGCGAGGTTGTGGCTCATTTGTGCCGAGAACAAGAGGAACACAAAAAGTGCTTCAAATTTCTCCTCCAAAGTTTTGAATTAAAGGGGGTGTGTGTCTCTTTCTCCACTAAACTAGCTATAACTGAAAACAATTTCCACTATGAACATCTCAACGCCCCGAAACCTCTCACAAGGCCTTTTCATGAGGGAAAATAAAGGTCGACGGTAGGAAAATGTGACTCTTCGACATTGTGTTTCTACTGAAACCCGAAAAACTGCGAATATTTCCCTTTAAATGTGGGAAATTATCATGACAGGCGCGGGTCTTCGCAAACCGTTTCGAAGTAAAGAGCGCCATACGTGATGTATCCCTGTGAAAAGAGAGCAGCTCAGCTTGTACGCCAGCAATACGGCCCCAAACGACAATAGGCCATAAAACAGCACGGCTAACATCCAGCCGCTGGTACACAGCTCACATCTTACCTGCTGATATTATCTCACGGCGCCCAGACGGTCGAAGGGATGGAAAAGTGTTCCGAGTAGTGGCTGTGTTTCTTTCCGTCCTTCAGAACTGATCGTGAGGTTTTCACACACTAGCATCAAGCTAGCTACCGTGTGCTAGATAGCATGACTTCCTGGTGTGGCTTTCAGAATAAGAGTCGGGTTGTGCAACCGTCGCTGCCATGTTTCAAACGTGAAAAGATGCAGGAGGTCAGAAAATGTAGGAAACGAAAGTGCTTTACAAAAATGGATCATGAAAATGTCTTCACTTCTGAAGTATCAATATCTCCAAAGCAGGTTTTACCCAAGGGTGGGCCATGGCTTCATGCAGATTTGGTGCAGGTTTATCTAACACTGTATTGTTATGTCAGACAAATGACATTATGAGTTGTTCCAGCTATTTTAAGGCCTATTTGTTAGAACAACAGCAACAACAAAACAGAAAAACGTGAAACAAGTGTCCCCAAGAGACCCCGTCAGCTGCAGGGTCAGTCTGTAAAGGGGCACTATGTAGTTTTGGGGAAGAAATTGTAATCAGAAGAGAACGATCTTCTTTGACTGATTTTCTTTTGTTATGCCTAAACAAACTAAATACACAAACTTATTATAAACGACAACACAATTTCATACATTATTACTTTGTTTATATGTGGCGGACCCTGCCACCTTCTGAGCTTCAAACAGTGTTCTGGGGACCTCATTTATTATAACAGCTTGTTTGTTCAGGTATTGAAAAGATAAATATGTCTGAGTTTTGTTACACATTTGTACATTTAGGCCATTTCAGATTAGGTAATACCTATCTTATCTACCTATCTAAGCAACATGATATAACTTTTTACTTTGAAGTCCATGTAAAGCAATAATAAGGTTCAGATTTTCTCACATCACAGACAGATGTGCTGTTAACCAACCATGAATGACCAAAAAATAATAGTAAAATAAGGTTTCAAAATCATGAAAAATGTACAGTATTCCCTAAACTGAAACGCTGAGGGTGTGTCCGCTTTACGTCTGACAAATTGCTCCAGACCTTTGTATTTACGATAGTGGTGTTGCACCCAGTAACTGTGGGGGTGTCCTGGAGGGGCCTTTATTATCTTACAGGGACATATCAGCCCATTAGCAAAGCTTTGACCTTCAACAGGTTAAATCCAGCCATGGACAGCATAAAATGGCACATTGTAGTACTAAGTTGTAAAATCAACATCATTTTATTTGATTTATTAGCAAGGGGCCTTACATTGATCCTTGTGGAGCACCTTTATTAACAATTTAGGACTTGAGGCAGGACAGTCAGAACAAGGCAGTTACCCCCTTTGTGTGTGGTACTACCTGAACTGTAGTGGCTCAAAATCACAAAGCACCACATGTAACACGGTTTTAGACGTACTTGGATGGAATGGAAATGGACAGCATTTATGAGCATGTTTGCAATTCTGAATTTTAAATCTTTTTGCATAACAACACAGGGATGCATAATGTGACATAATGAGCACAAACCCTCTGCAGCTTTTCTTATATTTTTCAACATCTGGCTTGGATTTCTGTTTGGAGGATGCTGAAGGGTGGTTTCAGCCCACAGCGTCTGCCATCAATTGTGTAGGGAGCATAATGGTAGACGTTTAATGATATGGGCATCATATGGGAACCACAAAGACTAAAAATGTTCAACATGGTTAAACTATTTAGCATATTATAAGAATAGGCTTTAGAGTACTGGCAATACCATTTGGGTGGGTATTTTTTTAGTTGCCTTGCTGAGACAGTGTTAAATCTTTTGGGGGTGGATTAAAAGAATATCTATCTATCTATCTATCTATCTATCTATCTATCTATCTATCTATGACAAAGTAAAACAGAGATGACATGACAGATTTGGATAATCTATATTACTTATTTATATTAAATCCTAATGATCGTTTGAATCAGATAACGTTATTTGAATAAATTAAGATATCTTTTATTAACTCCAAGTAAGAGAATAAAAAGATATTGAAGATCTGATTAGGGAAGTTATTATTAATAAACCTAATACTAATAGGTAAAGATATTCTCATGTGCCTCTCAAAGGATTAATTTCATTTGACGACGTTTACAAATGTTAATTTCCAGTCAGAAGAGATGAAAAAGTCTGTCTGAAATCATTAATATTATTGAACACTACTTTTTCTCCTCGTCTTTTCGCGAGAATTTAGATGCACTTGATTACAGTTACGGGGTAGTCCGGCAGAGGGGGCTTCCCGGGGAGCGTTTAATCTGTCCACCCACAAGAGTCACGCGAGCCATGAAACATGCGCACCTTACAGCGGAGAGGGCGTTTCCACAGCGTCACTTTGGTCAAAGTGATTGGCTAAAGTTAGTGTCGGTCATTGTGTAAAGCAAAACATACCCGCCCAGTGTCCCCGGGATGAGGAGAGGACGGGAGTTTCAACAGAAGAGAACAGGGAAATGAAGTTGTCAGACAGGCCAGCCCAGCGACTCGCTCTTTACAACTAGGCAGCTAGCAAGTTAGGTGACAGACGGTCACGAGTATAGAGATTTACATGAAATATCACAGCTATGAAGGTCGACCGTTTGAGCAACTTGTAGCTACAATTAACACACGTTAGACAGCTACAGCCACAGATCTCAGATAACGCTACAGACAGTTTCAAAGCAGCGCTACAGTGGAAAAAGAAAGTGGAGACAACTTGCTAGCCTGGTAGCTAACCTTTAGCCACCGAGCCTCCTTCAGCTTCACAACTAGAGTTCACTCGGTGAGTCTTGACAGGACGAGCTGAATATTTCAACAGTGTTTGTTATGTGTGTGTTTCCACGGTACTTGCTGTCCACGTACTGACGCTAGTTTGCTAATTTCTAGCTAACTTGCTGCTAACTAGGTCACAAGCTAGCTCAACTTTGCTGTACGTTGAAAAAATGTTAAACTTGTACTCTGTTATATCCTCGTTCCGATTAGAAAGGTCGCTAGTTAGCGTTTTTATTCGGTCTGGACTGGGGTTAACTCGGAGAAATGATATAACAAAGGGCAAACCCAACGTGTCACTGTAGCGCTACTGTACCCGCATATCTTTGAAAACTTTCTAATGTAACGTTAGCAGTGTTAGCTAGCTGTTCGTGCTGTTCTGGCCTCTAAAGCTGTAACTCAGTAGTCTACTTTTACGTGTCGACAGGATAACTAACTTGGCTCTATCCTTGATCTCTTCAGGTGAGGGCTTTACTGCCATTTCCTGATGCAAAGCGCTACAGGAAGTCGAAATGCTTTATTCATAGTTATTTGAAACAGTGTTTTATCTCTTCAGAGACTTGGGCTTGGATTACCAGTCTTCAGCTATGCCTTTTTTTGGGAAGTCTCAGAAGAGTCCAGCTGAAATAGTGAGGAGCTTGAAGGAGAATGTGGCATACATGGAAAAGCTGGACGCTGCAGACAGCAAAAAGTGTGAAAAGGTCAGCACTTATAATTTTAACGTGGCTCTTATTTATTTATTTATTTTACAACAAATCATGGTCGGAGTCGTTAACTGTCCATTCACATTTCAGGTTGCAGAGGAGGCGTCCAAAAATCTGGCTTCACTGAAGGAAATACTAAGTGGAACAGGTGACAAGGAGCCTCAGACTGAAGCAGTGGCTCAGCTTGCACAGGAGCTGTACAACACCAACCTCCTCATTGCTCTCATTGCAAACTTGCAAAGGATTGATTTTGAGGTGGGGTGAATGTTCTTATTTCACTTTGTGCATGCGAAAAGTATCGATCACTTTGTGTAGCAAATTGTCAGTGTGAGTGTGTATGCATCTATGCCTAAAGCAAAAACGTCTCTGCATATCATCAGTACCCAGTCAGCCATTCATCTGTCTGAGTGCTTTTTCTTTTTTTTTTTAAAGGGGAAGAAGGATGTGGTTCATTTGTTCAGCAACATTGTGAGACGGCAGATTGGCACCCGTACACCAACGGTAGAATACATCTCTACACACCCACAGATCCTCTTCATGCTTTTGAAAGGGTAGGTTCATCTTTTCAGGCTACGTGAACTCAGTATTTGATAACATGTTCAATGTGTGCGCTTTATAACTGCAGTCATATCAAAGGTAAGTCTGTCCTTGGATACTCTTTTGGGTGAAACTTTTTTGGTGAAAACACCTTCCCTCAACATGCCTCGTGATTTTCTACATTACCCGGTATGTGTTTCAACAACTCCCCTACGAACGAGCGTGAACATGTCGCACTTACCTGTGGGTTATACATGTAGATGAAGAGTGGTAGTACAGCTGATTTAATAGCTCTTAAAAACTGAGTCATCCTGCCTACTCAGAGAGCAACATGTTTCATGGCTGTACGGCATTATGGTCGGCTGAGGCAGCTGTGAGTGGATCACCAGTTGCCCTTTTTTGGATGAATTTCTCCTGCTACGTTATTGAACTTTGTTCCAAAATGTCAAGTCTTAACAGAGTCAATTTGATTGTCAGAGAGGAACATCTAAACCTGACATTTAATGTTGATGTGAGAGATTATTTTCCAGCTGCATAGCTATCTTCCGGCTTGGCAAAAATACTTCGACATGGAAAATAAGACCTACAGATCTAATGTTCATCAGTGCAAATACACATTTATAAGTAGTGTTTGGGGTGAATTTACCTTTAAAATACTTTGATTATATGCTATTTTTGATTGTGTTACATCTGCAGTGTTTGTTATATAACTGGCTATAAATGACTTGACCCAACATGTATTAACCTGTGCAGATATGAGAGTGCAGAAGTAGCTCTGAACTGTGGAATGATGCTGAGAGAGTGCCTGCGTCACGAGCCGTTGGCACGGACGGTGCTCTTCTCTGAGGAGTTCTACTGCTTCTTCCGTTACGTCGAGCTCTCAACCTTTGACATCGCCTCGGACGCTTTTGCCTCATTCAAGGTACACTGCCATATTTTTTCCCCGTTTCCAGCATCTTCATAATGAGAGTTCTTATCTAATGTCTTGGTCTCTTCTGTTCCTTCTCAGGATCTCCTCACAAGACACAAGATTATGTGTGCAGATTTCCTGGAGAACAATTATGACAGGGTGAGTTTTTTCCTAACGTGGAGTTTGATCTTAAATTGAAATAATGCTCATGCTGTATCTAACATACTTTTAAAATGTCTGTCAGGTCTTTACAGAATACGAGAAGCTTCTGCATTCCGACAACTACGTCACCAAACGACAGTCTTTGAAGGTAAAAGCTCCAGTGCTCTGTCAAATAAAGATCAGTTAAACTTGCATTTGAGCTACAGATTCAAGTGTAACTGGCGTGCTCACTTACTTTGCTTGATTGAGCGTTGAATTTAACAAGGTTTTTATTTCATTCCATATTATTTTTCAGCTCCTTGGGGAACTTCTCTTGGATAGACACAACTTCACTGTCATGACAAAATACATCAGTCGGGCAGAGAACTTGAAGCTGATGATGAACATGCTAAGAGACAACAGCCGAAACATCCAGTTTGAAGCGTTCCATGTCTTCAAGGTGTGCAAAAAAGAAACTTGTATCATCAGTGCACCGTGTACTGTTTTATAATACTTGTAGAACATAAAATGCAACATATCTTTTTGAAAGAAATTTGCTAGACGCTGCCTATTTTAGTCGGTAAAGTATCAAAAGTGGTATTTTAAATGGAGGTTCGGACTTTAGTTGCGATCTGATTTTAGGATAAAACTTGTTTGACAGTTCGTATAATGTCTGTATCCTTTTTTGAAAGGTATTCGTTGCAAACCCCAACAAGACTCAGCCAGTGCTGGACATACTGCTGAAGAACCAGACCAAACTCGTGGAGTTCCTGAGCCACTTCCAGACCGACAGAGCGGAGGATGAGCAGTTCTGTGACGAGAAGAACTATCTGATTAAGCAAATCCGGGACCTGAAGAGGCCCACGGCGGCGGAGGATGCTTAGGCTCGGCAGGGACGGCTGCTCTATCAGGTGGTAGATGGTATAGGTGGTGGCTGGAGCTGCAGAGGGCTAGGAGAGAGTCTCAAAGACGTGCTTCATTAAGATTTAATATTAACTACAAAATATAGGAAAAAAAGTAAAGATTTCTTCTTTCACTTACTGTTTTCTTTTAGTGCGGATGTGGAGGTGATTTCCATCCAGCAACTTGAGTGGGCCAAGAACTGTTATTTAAACCATAGTGCTTCTTCTTTAGTGATAATGAAATGCATTTAGTCTGTTCTTGTAATGTTGGACCTTTAAACTGTTACCCTTCCACATACTTTGTTGCTGGCAGAGACCTTAGAATAACAGAAACGTCACCCCGACATAGCCAACGTGAGCTCTGAGGTGTTGTTGACAGTCTGTCAGAAACTTGTCTATATTTTAGAGATTGAAAAGCTGAGGAATATATTATTTTTCTAATGTACCTTCATGGTAAACAGTTTAAAACATACAGTAACTCTTCTCTCTGAACATTGTTTAGCCTAACTAATTGCATAGCGTTGGTTTTTTGCCTTATTGTGAACTGTTGTGTTGTACACAGACTTCAAATGATCTTTAGAAATCCGGCTTTGGCAGAGTGACACGGGATTGTATCGGCTCGGTCAGCACATAGAACGTTTTGGTGATTAATGTGTAGTTATTAGGCCTTTGGCTGCGTGTGGGGTTACAGAGGTCATAAATGATCCTGCAGTGCTGTACTCGCCCAATGCATTAGCTGACACAGGAAGAGAAAATCAAAACCATAGAGGAATCAATTAATTGTGCTGTGATTTTGAGGCTGCGCTCAGTGAGGCTTCCATGACTGAAATAGAAACAAGGCATCAGATAATGCTGCAGGGTACCGGCCTTCCATTCACCGCTAGAATGGACAGCCAGGATATACTGATTGATCTCACTAGGAGCAGTCCATTTCATCCTCAAATACTGAGCACGGACTGCGAGGATTAATTTTAAACAGTGATTTAACCAACAATTAATACATGAGGTTTTAAACTACTTGATGTATGCCATCTTAGGCATTTCTCCTTACAATGTTGCAGTTTACTTTGAGGTGTTGCCTATAAGATGCATCATAAGTATGTTACACTGCATATCTGTTTATATTCATATAGTCTTGATTTAGAGAATTTGGCTGTTTTATTTGTCTGGAATATTTTAAAACTAAACTGAATCATCTTAAAGGATAAGCTCACCCAAAAAATTAAATTCAGTCTTTAACTACTCACCCTCATGCTGATGGAAAGTCAGGTGACGTCTTGTATTGATTCTCAAAGACATTATTTACACCTTCAATGCATGGTCAAGCTCGTCCACCCACTTCAAAAAGGATGCGCACGGACGCTTATAGCATAGCAGCAACTGTGAAGATTTTGGCTAAAAAAGGCTGTAAATAACTTATTTTCAAATTAATTTGGGATCCCCGGGTTCAAGAGACTTGGATTAAGCTGGATGCTAAAACAAACACAGGATTGTAAATAATACCTTCTTGTCTTTGGTTCATTTCTGATGCAATTATAAAAAAAGCACACTGTAACATGCTGTGATGCATCACAAAGCACACCCTATCAGATAATACCCACATGCACTGTATAAAAACAAGAATGAGTTTGTTTTGGATGACTAGCACTGAATTTATTGAGTTCCTCACATGCATCACTGATTAGTTGTATTTCTTTAAAAGACTTCTGTTGATATAAATGCCTTACTTCTGCCATTGTCACTGAAATGGCTTATTAGGGATTTCAAGAAGTATGTTGTCTGTCCGCACAGTCTTCTAGTTATATACCTCATGGGATTTGAGTTTGCAAATGCTGTGTTCTCTTTCCTTTCCTCTCTCGAGAAAATATTTTATTTGACCGTTTAAAATACACAACAGTGGTTTGTTTGTATGCATGCCGAAACTTGGTGTATATGTTCAAACTTGAACAGGGACTGCGACCTGGTTTTCACGATGGAAAACTAGATTTTTAAACTGAAATATTTCATTGTGTGGTGCCACACAAATGTTAATTCATAATGAATTGCAGTGTGGTACCTTGTAATGAACGTTGCCTTATTTAAAGACATTTAATGGATCATAATGATTATTATGTAAAAATTCCAGACCTCTTAATTTGTTTTTAAACCAAAGTCAATATGAATGAAAAGGGTGAAAATGTACATTTCAAGTCCCAAATGCATTACTAGATACTT
This sequence comes from Pagrus pagrus, assembly GCF_965226575.1. Classification (NCBI taxonomy): domain Eukaryota; kingdom Metazoa; phylum Chordata; class Actinopteri; order Spariformes; family Sparidae; genus Pagrus; species Pagrus pagrus. Next base: position 15,641,985 of record NC_140189.1, on the reverse strand, counting down.
CTCAGACCTCCATCTAGTGTAGTGTAGCTTTATCACCGACTGCATTGTGCTTCAATCTCATAGTCTCAGTGTAAATCTAGATTTTAATACAGATCAACAGAAAACGGTCAGTAGTTATTCAGCTGTGGTTAATTGGCATTTAAAAAAAACAAAAAAAACACTGGTTCTCTGCACCAAATAGTCACAAGATCAACATCAGGCCTTTATGTAACCATTGAGTAATTTGGTAAATGTGCTGTGGTACACTAAAACATCTGAAGTCCTGCACACAGTGCACTGTCATGTGCTCAGTTAATGAAAGAAAGTTTGTCTCAACTCCTTTGTGATTATTTATTGTGAAAACTATACGGACACATTGGACTGAACCCACATAGACTGTAGTCATTGTTAGTATCTCCACCAACAAACGTACAGCTTGCCGACAAACTAAGGTTACATAACAGTCTGTTCTCTGGATTAATACCCAAGATTACCGGACTGTTTTGTAACAAAATGACATCCATTTTTAAAAGAAATAATCCGAATGAAATTTGGTTTCTAAATGTGGATACAAACTTTGTTGAAATTTGAGTCAGGTCATGACATGCACTTTGAGAAGGACTTGCTGTACACAGTCATTCCAGCAGAGGGCGCTTTTGGCGACCATCGACACCTCGCATTGGTTGCACAAAAAGCTTTTCATGTCTCCATGACCCTACCTCTAATTATAATTATATAAATAAATCACTGGCAATATTATGTAGACATCAACACAAATTCCTTAAGATCAGTAGTATATATTTCATGATTTAGAGTTTTGTGTTTAAATATTTGTTGTGCTTTACTTTTTTACTCTGTTGCCTTTCTTTTTTTCCCCCTTCTCTTTCCACACTCTGGATATTTTCTTTATTTACCATGGGAGCGAATTATCTGTACATAACTTTATAAAGGATAAAAGTGTGAAAGCATTCATGAAAATAAAAATCTATGGCAATTTATTTTTTGTGTTCCTGTTAGTTTTGTCTGTTCTGAGCTGTTGGGGCAAGACACCACCTTAATCATTATAATTAGTATATGTAGTTTGATGACCTCACCTAATTACCAGCATATTAGGGTTACACGATATGGCAAAAAATATTATTGTGATATGATTTGCTATTTAAGGGAATGATCATTTTTAGATCACAGTTTTAATTTTCCCCGACAAAACTATTAAATGATGATGTGACATTTTGTTTGGATCTGATCCAAACAAACACATTTCCTTACATATAAGAACAAGATTTGTCGACTGGTGCATCTCTGTAGCAGAACAGTCGGCACTCAGCCATATTGTGATTTAGATAATATTTTGATTAATTGTGCAGCCCCACAGAATTTGTTTTAATCTTCTGTATATGCTTGTAATTGGAATATTTTTGAGCAGGAAAGGTCATTCTTGACATTTGGGAACAGTATATGGAACAAAAAAGTAAAGGATAAGTTAAACTAAAATGAAAATCCAGTCCTCTACTCACCCTCATGCTGACTGCAAAGTCAGGTGGAGTTCATGAAACATTTCTGGAGCTTCACAGCAAAACAGCGTTGCAGCATTCTCTTAAACAACTGAAGTAGATGGGGACTTGTTTTAAAAGGTAAGAAAAAAAGTACCCAACTACTTCAGTTGTTGAGGAGAAAGCTGCAACGCTGTTTTGCTGTGAAGCTCCAGAAATGTTTTGTGGACTAAGAAACTAAACCCAACTTTCCATCAGCATGAGGGTGAGAAGATAATGACTGAAATGTTATTTTTATTTGATTTTTTTTTTAACTTATTTTTTATCCTTTAAATAATATTTGTGATGTTGGGGATATCTCAATATATATGTGGCTGTTTCTCAGTACCTTTTGAACATATAGGAGAACAAAACAATATCTTTTTCTTAATGGATGAATCTTCAATTTTAGGTGAACTTATCCTTTATAGGTCAACTCGATGAATACTTTTGTGTTGGTCCCTGGTGGCATTTTTGAAAACTTAAATGGCAGTTTAGATAAAATGATGACAGAAATCATTGTTGCAGCTCTACTTAAGATAATGCAATGCAATGTGGTCAATATAGTCTGCTTGTTTCTGATCACAAACGACTCACAACCAGGACTAAAATGTTATGTGATCTACGGGTGGAAGGACATTTGCTGCACACATTGAAATGTAGCTTCATCTGTGGAACATCATTCAGTCCCAGCTTACATGTTGTCAAATTCATTTATCCAGTGGTGCGAATGACTACAGCTAAAAATAACCCCTCCTCCCAGTAGTAACTGAGTGTGGAACGACAGTCATCCCAGTTCAAAACACTGGGACGCATTCCATCCTACCAGGAGGTGTCCACCATGTGGCCTGCTCAATAGGCTGCCACGCTATTGTCTGTGTGGAGATCAATTAGAAACCCTGCAAACTTAAAGTCAAGCTGAAATGAAAAACGCTTCTTTTCCTTTAACCATTTGAGGTTGAACAGAAACCACAAACATCATAATGACTGCACCAGACCAAGCCTTTTTGATTCATAATACAAAATGATCATCCATCAGTGACCTAACCCAGGTTTTCTGCAAATTTGCTGCAAATGTTACGACCACAATTAACCCTCCTGCTCTCTCACTGGCAGGCTCCGCCACATCAAACATGCTGGGTGAAAGAATTAAGTCAGAATGGGCAGCTGCAATTTTCTCTCCTTTAAACTCCGCTACTGGCGGCCTATAGGAGCAGAGGGAAAAAAGGCAGTATGGGAAAGTGGGTTAAAGTTCAATCAGGGAAGAAGGCAAGTGAGGCAACGCTGCAGCCTGTTCCCACAGTGGAGGAAGTGGCACCGTGCTCAGTGCCTCTCAGAGTTGTTGGTTTGGATCCCGGTAACAAAGAATGATACTGAGTGATTATTGATGTGGATGCATGAGGCGGGATGGTGGAGGGACGTGCTCCTGCAGACGGAGCAGAAGACTATGTGGGGGCAGGGTTTTTACAGGGGTTAAAGGTCACAAGCCTCCTGGGTTCCTTTGACCAGCGCAGCGCCGAGTGGACGACAGACACGGGCTCGTGAAACTATCCGCAGGCCAGTCAGCAAATTTAGAGTTTGCAGGGAAAGTTTTCACGGGAGAAACGAGAGAAGAAACGTCTGCGTTTGATACCAAACAACCACGAGGGATCTCGTGTTTGTGAGCGGGTTTTAAGGACATCCGCAAAGACTGCGTCGCCCCGGCGCTCCTCTCCTCCCCTCCCCTCCCATCCCCCCTCATCCACCCCCACAAAGAGAAAAACAACAAAAAAAAGATGCTCTCACAATTTCATGCACGACAGAACTTTTTGTTTGTGCAACAGAGGGCTGCAGAGGGGACAACATCTGCGGGCGAAGGTACCGAGCGACGTCGGGAGTTTTCTGCACGATTCTCTCAAATGAATGAACCTCAACACAAAGCAAAGGTAGGCTGAGTGCAGCTCCTGCTCTTTCTTCTGTTACGGATCACACATGTGCTCTCTGTGCTCGTTTTAAAAAAAGTTTGAATGATCTAAAAAAAAAAATGTTCAGATTTTGTTTATGTCGCCTCGTCGCTGTGCTGCGTCTTTAAAGGAAACCAGGGCGCGTGGTCAACACGTCTCAGTCTTAACGCTTATATGACTTTTGTTTAGCTCGTGCGAGTCGGACCGTGTGTTTGGTTGTGCAGGAGTCGCTTTGATTTGTCTCTTAAAGTTGGTTTGTTCGTGTCTTTGTTGGCTGTGCGAGCGCGTGGGGCTCATCCAGGATCTATTTTATTAATCCGCACAGTGACATATTGAGCCTCCCCCTGCTGACCAGCTGCTGCTGTTTGTCTCAGTGAATAAACGATGTGTGATTCACATCATTATTTAATTGACGGCGGTTGACACGCGCGTCGTCGCATCACGAGACTGTTGGCGCCACTTTGTTAAAACTGACACGGCGCCTCGGTAAACTCACTGTAACTCAGTTATAGTCTCCAGTCAAAGATCGTAGAGGAATCAACACGATGTGTAATAATCTGTGTTTTTCAGCGCGTGTTTTTAAAACACGGGGCCTCTGAGTTTAAACTCCACCTCGTGTGTGGTTTGAATGGACAGTCATTGAGACTGTGGAGGTTGTAAAAGTGTTTACTCAACTCTTACTTTATACTTCTTCTTTACTAGGGTTTCAGATTGAATTTTGTACTTTTTACTCCACTACATTGATCTGAATATTAATAATAATCAAATGATATAATACAGTAGTGACACTCTGTAAAGGACCAGTCTGTGTTTTAAGGCCTTTTCTTTCTTCTTTTGACTTTTTTTTTTGACATTTATGTCAATAATATGCCTACTCATGTGCTTTTACTTAAGTAACAATGTGTATGCAGGAGTTTTTCATGTAATGGAGTAGTTTTACTGCTTTTTTCTTTAAACAAAGAACTTCCCATCACCGTCACCTTTAAATTGAACTCAAAGTTAAGAAAGCTCTGGTCCTGCACTTGTTGTTTTTGCCCTCTAAAAGTTAAATTAGAAGGTTTTTTGTAATTTAAAAAAAAAATGTAGAATAACTTTGCAAAAAGATTTTAGAAGTCTTCATCAGCAATAATACGATGTAGCCTGTGAAACATCCACCTCAAGTCTCCGATCAGTGCAAGGCAACATTTGCACAAAGGATTGCACTTCTTTCTTTCATTCTTTCTTTCTTTCTTTCTTTCTTTCTATTTAAAGAAACACAAAGGAAAATTAGACATTATAGCAACAGTGTAGAAAAAAACAAGCAACATAGAATATAAAGAATATAAAATAAAGCATGTATCCATTATCTGATGAAGAGTAAGAATAAATAAATATTTCTCTTTTGTTCCACTTTTCAATGAATGTTGTTCTGTTTCAGATGGTCCGGACTGGAGGTGTCTTTCCTGGAGAAAAGATTGGAAGTAATTCCAGTACATCAGTCCTCTCCTACGTCCTCTGCCTGCCTGTCTTGCGGTCCTCCAGCTAAGGTGCATCTAGTGTAGTTAGTGGTGTAGTTCAGTATCTACTGCCCTAGTTGCTCCTTCTGGCTGGAGGGCTTGTTGTTTTGTCAGAGTCGATAATTTTCTTCACATTTGCTCCGAAAACGACTTCATCTGTGTGATGAAACGCTTAATGTCCAACACTAATGTGAATGACTTCTGTATGTTAGACTTCTGTATTTATTATGTGAATATCTTGTGTTACATGAGGTGAATAAACTGTCTCACATTTATCCGTGTGTGCTCGGGCCTCTTCAGTGACTCATGACTTTCTGGCTCTGGAGCTGAACGTGCTGTCGACTTTGCAGTCCCAAAGTGCTCACAGTGCAGGTAGTACACACAGATCTACTGCAGTTTGTGCACTTCAGGTACTTCTGGTCACCTCCCCTCATTCATCAGCCTGTTCTCACACTCGAAGGTGGAAAACTCTGGTGGCTCTACAGCGAGTTTTGTTGGTTTGCTCTCAGCTTCTGCCAGTCCTTGCTGTGCAAATCCATGCAAAGCTCTCTGTTCCTCAGACACGCAGCCAAAAAAGGAGATATGGGTTTTTGTTTTCTGTTGTTCCAAGCTTTGATGAACACATGGAGCACTAAACAATTCACCGCAAGCACAAGAGAGCAGATGTTGTTTGCAGTCACGTTATGGCATCTCAACATTAAGTTTCTTGACGTTGCTGTTTGTCTCGCTGTTTTCAGGTGGATGACTTCACAATTTCAATACTCCAGAAAATGAAAAGAAATTGCACAGTATCCATCTGCAATCCGCCAGATGTTTAGAGCAGCTGCACATTAATCACTCATTTCTGTGGAAACGTGGTAGAGAAATTGTCTTGATGGTGCTTTGGTTCGGCTTTAAAGGTGCACATGGTAGTTTTGGAGAAGACGTCTGAATCAGAAGAGAGAGATTTTAATTGACTTTAACTGATAAACTAAAAAAACAATCTGACCTTAAAGGACAACACAGTTTCTTACCGTTTTACTTTGTTTATATGTGGCGGACCCTGCCACCTTTCCAGCTTCAAACAGTGTTCTTGGGACCTTATCTTCCTCTGAGAACAGCTTGTTTATTCAGTTTTGCAAAAGATGAAGAACTCTGAGTTTGTATAATTACCTCATTAAAATTGTTTGTTAAAGGTGATATTTGTAAGAGAAGTTGATTTTCGAGTCTCATTCCCAACTCGTCAAAAACTGAAGCTTTGAGATGGCGGCCAACCCGTCCTTAAAACCCAAAGCGTCATTGTTCGATGGGTCGGCAATGGGACTCAAAAATAAACTTTTCATACAAATAGCACCTTTTGGATTTCTTCTCCAGAACTACAAAGTGCCCCTTTTTAACAAACTGTGTTCAAAGCAGTGCAGAGAGGATGAGTTACACGTTGGCCTCTCTGGTGCCTGACGCACACTGACCACTAGATGGCACCATTTCAGCTTTATTGGCTCCATTGGATCTGAGTGGAAGTAAAATATCTATCCACTCAAGAGGAGGAGAAATAATCAGTGTGAAATAAAATGGCACTTTGTAGTTGAATTAGATTTATGTGAACATTAAAGACAAGAGGAGGCTGTTAATGTTCACTTTTACTCGTTTTGTGCTGACGTACGAGTGTTGTGCTTGCTCTCTGTACACACTTTCCATGCTTTTGAATAATAAAAGCTCATTTTCAGATCATATCAACGCCTACATGTCATTTACTATGTAACATACCTGTGTGTGCATGCCGTGCCTCTGCCGTGTGGATAGTAAAGCACACAGGTACTGTGCCCTAATTGCATCCTCTAACATGCAGCACCATTCATCTGACACGACAACAGCCCGTGCCCCCCCGCCTCCCTCCTCCTCTGTATCAGCTCACATCACTGCTGTTACACGAGACATAGCAGATCTCTACACGCGCAGGCTCACGCTGTGCCGGGCGCGCTCCCCATCTATCCGGGGCTCGTTCATCTGTGCGCAGAGAGCTGAGAGTCAGTGCGCCAAGTGAAGAGCGACTCAGAAGTTCTCAGCGGCGGAGAAGCTTCACCAGAGAGGCTGAGCAGAGCGGAGCAGCTCTCCAGACTCCAGGCGGGCGGAGTGTCGAGGACGAGGGAAGGATGCTGATCCGAGCCGAGCCGGGAGCCGCTGCCTCTTCACCTCATCAGCGCAGACACGGATTCCTCCTGTAACTTTGAGTGTGTTCAAGTTGATCTCAGCTCGTCTTTAAACGTCCGGTTTGGCCGTAGGTGCCGCTCGCCTGCCTGCCATGCCTGCTCCATCGGTCCGCGGCGCGCTCTTTCTGTGCGCCTTCCTCCAGATGTTCGCGCTGCCCGGCGGACAGACTGTGCCAAACTGCCAGGAGGTTCGCACGGTGTTTCACTCTCTGCACCCCGGCTCCAAGTGGGTGCCCGAAAACCCAGTGTCAGGTAACTGTCATCAACTTACAGTCGTGTTTTACGCACATGATTAACCTGTCTTATTGATTTCTACCATTTTATCTCTGACTGTAAACACTCAGAGGACATCAGCATCACAACAGTTCTTTAACACCACCAAGCCTTTCCTACTCCTCGTTTCAAGGCTGCTGACTTCTCCAGTGTGCGAGAGTCAACCCACACACACTCTCCATCCCTCTGGCTGAACGTTTTCTAACCTCCTAGTTAAAAAAAAAATGCAGGTTGAATCACATAAACCAGCAGTTAAGTGTTAAATAACAAGCGTACAAGATCGATCCGGTATTGATCCGAACATGGAGCCAAGTAACATTTCCTGAATAACTTTTGGTTTGGTCAGTGCTTCTGGAGGCTGGAGGCAGATGTGAGCATCTCTCTGTCATGTGGGTTTAAATCTCCTGCTGAGTTTGGGAGGATTTTTTTTGTGCCACAGATGATGACGGACTGCACACAAGGATCAGCATTCAGACTGCTCTCTTGGCAGCTTCTCCTCAGCCACAATGTGTCACAGAATATAGATTAGTGGTGTGATATGAATTGTGACCACACTGAGAGCATATTTGGATCATTAGTGTTCCCCGGAGCTCAAATATCACTGGCTGGGAGGGAAGTGTCTCGAGGAAAGGGACCTGACTTTTGAGACGCCGAGGAAAAACACACCAAGATAATTCCTAGATTATTCCTGTCTCTGTGGGACGGAGGAACAGACTCCTCTCGTCCTATTTTGCAGAACACAGCGTGTCGGTGTACCGCCGGAGCCTGTTGCATGTCGTCTGAATCAGTATGTAAATGGAGATGCCTCTCATGTGGCTGAATCACAGCCAGCTGCAAATGTTAATTGGGTGTTTTAGTGTCATGTCAGCACAGGCAAGTGCTCCAGGTTAACTGTTTTCTCTCTCTGCACTCCCAGCATGCACTTCTCACACTCCTCACTCCCACCTGATTCAAAGAGGTTTACCAAATAACACTAAATGCTCTGTGAAGGCATCACAAAGTGCTTTAAATCAAACAGCGGGGAACATCAGCGATGCACTTTGAAGCATATTTTGTCACGCTCCCTCGACCCCCTTTTTTATTCTCCCGTCCAACCACCGAGCCCCGCATTTCCCCGCGCATCCATCTTTAATCACACACCCTCCACCTCCTCGGCCATCAAACATTTTATCAGCCAGCCGAAGGGGGAATCATCGTAGCAGGCCAAGAGAAATATTTAGCCGGATGCAGAGCAGCCCCTTCTCTGAGGGCTCAGTCTGATTCCACACCATCACTTACACTGAGAATCAATTCACCAGTCAGCCAAAGGACAATCCATCCCGGCCTGTTAAGAGGTAGTTTGGTTTACTTGTTCCCACGATGCCCATGGCTGCTCTGCTGTAGATTAATTTGCTGGTTTTATTAAGTGATGGCTGTACAACAAGTAACTGATGATGATGTAGAACAGGGATTGAAAACCTTTCAGCCCGTAAGATTCTGGTTCTGCTGACGTTTCCTGTCTTTATTAATAGATTATAAACATGGTTTTGAATTGATGTATTAGTTCAGACACTACCTCCCCGAATCCCAGATAAGTCCCACTTGGATTTCTGTTTATAGAGTTATAGACGTTGTCTGTGGCCTGTTTCCTCTCTCTGGGCTCTTATCGACTCTAGACCCTCGAAAAGATTTATTTTTTAGCACAGAAAATAAACATTCATCATATTTGTACATTCTTTCTCCATAAAACATAAAAAAATTGAAATATTTCTTGTTACATGTTCATTTCCTTATTTTCTTCATCAAATGAGAGACAAAGTGAAAATGTACCACTTCCAAACATTTCCACATACAGGATTTTGGTTATGTCAGAAAAAAGTTGATGTTTGCAACTGTGTGCAAGCACAGTAAAAGTATAACCCATGGGAGAAAACCATTTTAATCCTTATATTGTTTTTTTAAATTATATTACACTCTGTATTCTGTACATGCAGGTTTCATGTCCTGGTGACAGTTGAAAGTGAAGTAATGGCTCTCTTCCCATTTATTTTGATAGGGGCCTCGTCCTGTAAGCTGAAGTAACGGCCTTGGGGCGTTCCCAAAATGGCTGCCCAGTGGCAAGACTTACTAAAAAAAAACTTTGTTACTATTTAGGAAGTAAAGCACAAGAAATCACAAGAAAACTCCAAGGCTCTCTCTTTCAAACTATTAAAATGCTTTTATTGTCACGGCACGGTCATGTGAGATTTTAAAACAAACCTGCGTTTGTTCAGAGAGTCGGTCTTTTTTCGACTCCCCTGATGAAGGTTTGATGCTGAAACGTGTCGGACTTTGTTTTTAAGTATAGTCCTGTGTTGGTTTCCTGATTTGTTTTGAATTAAGCCTGTGAACGTGGCCGAAGGCTGCTTGCACATTATATCACCAACATAAACAAGTGAAGTCGGTTGTGTGTAAAAACTGTTGATTCCACACTGAGAAACCACAGGGAGATGAGGCTATAACCATTTATTTATCCTTCTTCTTTAAGTTTTAATTATACTTTAATGATTATCGGGGTAATATTGTGGATTGCGATTACGTTGGATAGGGTAATAGTGACATGACATTTTTATCGTCCCATGCCTAACCCCGATCCAAAGAGCATATCTAACAAACTCAATGTGAGTCCAGGAAGTCCTCCTACCCTTATAATAAAAAAAACACATGGGTCAGTACAGATGCCCAATTAGATCTTAACTTTCATTAGGTTTTAACATTTGTCCCATGGAGCCACATCTGAAAAAGAGCTCTGTAGTTAGATATGATTGATACAGACTGACACAACTGTACCAGAATAATACCAGCAAGACTTAAACCTCAGTAAAATCCATCCCAACATGTGCAGAACACAATAATAAAGCAGATATTAAACTGTTGATATTGTCTAAAGACTCTCTAAACCCTCCCAGAGGGATCTCTCAGGACCGCACTTTGGGAACCAATGCATTAAAATATAATGGGACGTGCTATCAGGTCTCACAGCTGAAACAAAACGAGTGGGGAAATGGATTAAAACAGATTTAATGGAATTATGTTCTAATAGATTTTAGAGAAGACTCGAAGAGAGAGACTTCAGCTCATTTAGCGCGGCCTGCAGTGAGGACGTCACACGGCCTTGGCTCGAGTCTTTCATACAGTAAATTAGTGAAGTCTCTTCACACTGGCACCAACAGATTTTTGAAGGATGAGGCGTGAACCCAGAGAGAAGCGATGGTAACCTTGTAGAAATGTGTGATTCATTTGAAGGAGTAATGCAGCCGTTTGCAACCTTTTTGGCTCGTAGCCGCTTGAAACAGAGAGCTGTAGATTATTTATGTTTTGTTATGTGGATTACTTTCATGAGTAAAATTCACAAGAAAATAAGAAAAGATTAAAGTCTTCCAGATTAAACAGGATTTGATTTGAGACAAGCTGTTTTTTTCTGCTTACTCTCGCGTCTGCCGTCTCTCGATTTGTTGTTTATCAGTGTGTGTGCGTAAAAAGTTGCCTTACCAAACATTACATCATCGACAATCATCACTTTCACTCATTCTCGCTCACAGTAATATATTCTGGTTTTCTCTGTGTAGATACACATTCGGGGACCTCCTGAAAATGTTGTATTATTCCCAAAAAGTCACATTCTCTTCCTAAATGAATTATAAATGTGCTTTCTATTAAGAAAACGTGACACATATTGAATTTCCGGGCATGCTTCCAGTATCCACACTGTCCTTTATGTCCAGGCTTGACATTGACATGTCCATCATCATTCCAGACAATATTGAAGCAGTTCATAAAACTTTTAAAAGTAATTCCCAGAATGAGACAGAGTTATGGCCCAAGGCTTGTACTTTAGGTAGGATATCCATAAATCCCAGCTCTTCTACTTTTGTCTTAATGAGCTCACTTTTTTTTTTCTTTTTTTACTTTTTCCAAAAGCATGAAATATGCAGTCACTTCTCATATATTCAGTCCATTTTTGTTGGCCATGCCTCATCCATAATATATCTCCGTCATTAATTTTATAGAGAATAAGTTGAAGGTTTACACTCACGGTTACATTTCCTGTAATTGTCCTGAACTTTGCGCTCGCTGGAAAAATTTGGCGAGTAAATGCGCAACAGAGCGCTTGTCGCGCGGCCTAATGCGACACGAGTTCTTCGTCGAGGCGTGCGGGGAATGAAAGATTGATGAAATTAAATGTTGGGGATGGCTCGCTGTGATTTGACTGGGGATGTATCGCTTGCCGTGTGCGACGGTGGAGTAGCCTGTATTGATATGGTGAACAGTGTGGGGGAGATGGCTGATTCAGAGACACGTCCGCAGGAAGGCAGAGCAGAATTCTAATAATGCTGCATGAGGCGCCGGGGGGCAAGGAAAATAAAATAAATAAAATAAAAGCAGAGAAAACAAAAGTTTCTCTTCCCACCGATGTGATTCAAAAGCAGTGCGTGTGTAGAGGAGCGGTGTTACAACAAAACTGCTGTAGGAGTATCACTCACTGCTTTGTTGTGGCTGATGCTGTGGGTGGTTGTAGTGTCTGAAGGTGAAATGGAGGCTGGGTGTCAGTTCGCTCCATCGTGCCGCCGTGTGTGTGGATGAGTTGCACGAGCAGCTTGGTCGAGCACTTACCCCAGGACATGAGAGTGAGAGCTGCTCCATCAGTGTCAGCGGCGGTTTTGAGCAGAGGATGTGGTGGATCACTGACAGCGGCGGCTGACCTGATTCATGAGAAGAGCATCAGATTCTCACTTAATGGAAGAGTGGTACTAGTTTGCTGGAGGCTGCGCTGACAGCTGCCACTTATTTTAACAGAAAATCCTGCACAGTGGTCCTGCAGAGGAGTTGTTTTTCTCTCCCTGAGCTGAAACAATTACAGTTTGGTGTTGGTTGATACTGCTAAAGAGGGTGTTAAAAAAAAAGGGTCCAGGAGTTGCGTCTCTCTCAGTAATTAGCTGCAGGGTCGGGTCATCTGAGCTTGTTGTTGATCGTGACAAACAAAGAACAAACGCTCCTGCTGTTTAAACGACACCCTGGACGTGACCAATCACTGGATCGGCTTGACCTGAAGCGAGAGGTCTTTGTTCCTTATTAAGCGCTGTTTTGTGTTTTGTTTACTCGGTCTCTCTTTTTTGAGAACCCCCCTCTTTAATGAAGGGCACTTGTGTTGTTTTGTGTACACTTTAAAAAAAAAAAACAGCAGAAAATCGGGCTCTTTCACATTCACGCTTGCAGCTTTCAAATTATTGCTTCATCAAACGACTTAAAAGTGGAGCAGTGAGCAAAGCACTAAAAATACTTAAAACAATTGTAATCCCCAGTAGCTAATGATATTATTATTCCTTGGCTTGCTTGTAAATCGTGCTATCTTTATTTCATTTATTGTCTCTACAAAGTGACACCGGCTCATTTTGCCCTGGAGAGGAAGCCAAGGAGTCCCCACACGCTTCGCCTCGACACTGGTAGCTGATGTTTAATTTATGCTCATAATGAACAGCTTTTAACATATTCTATATCTTAATACAACTTGTTTTTCCCCCATGGTCTCCATCATTAAACTTGCATAGTGATAGCTTTCTAATTGGCGCTGGGAAACCGAGAGACACACACTGTATTTGTGGCTGTCCCCTTTCCCTTGCTTGTTAAAGCAGCGAGGGGAGGGACTCCTCTCGTCTGTGTGTACACAGGACGCTTTGAGCCCCTGCTGGAGTTTTCACCCGTGGCATTTCAGCAGAAACTCTCTGTCTTGAGAGGAGCGGCGAAGGGACTGTCACAAACTGAAGGGCGATCAATGTGTTTCTGAAAAGGCTTTCAAAGACCTTGACTGTCTTGAAAACGCCAGCTGTCCTGCGTGTCGAATCGTCTGGCCCACCATTTCAGAGTATTGATTCAACGTACGTAATAATTTAAAGGCGTCACCTTGGACTGAGCTTGTACGCTGGGGGAAATTTACATCTAAATTGCTCCCGGGCCCTGCACCTTGTCTCTCTTCATTTTCTTTGAGAGAATTGGCCATCAGGACACAAAAATCGACTAATTAACCAATAACGCACCGATAGAGAGGTGCTCTCTGTGCTCGATAGCTATTAAGCGCGAGGTGGGTGAAGTGAAACAAGCTCAGGACAAAACTGCGGTGATGACAATGACTAAAAAAAAAAAAAAGAAAGAAAAAAAGAGGGGGGAGGAGAAAACGAGCTGAGCCTAAAGCAAAGAGCAGAAGCAGGAGGCTTATTCCCAAGTGATCTGTCAGTCACAGAGAAGGCTTTATTTAGATGGCGTGATTTTATTATTTGTGAAACTCTACGGGGAATCATTTTCCCGCCGAACCCCTCACTTATTCCTCACCACTGTGGAGCCTCTGTAATGAAACGCATTTATCATCCGCAAAACGACAAATGTGCAGATGAAACTGTCTGTTTTGCCGGAGATAATTGCTAAATCCCCGTCTCTCTCCTCTGCACCGGCCTCACTCCCCTCACCTGTGGTGCTATTGACAGCTTAATAATTTTGCCCCTGCAGTCTGAAATTAACTTGATCTTATCTGTCAGGAGTCCTTTGTCGGTATTGATTTAAGATATTAAGCCTGTCAGTATGCATACAAAAGGTGCAGAGTGACAGTTTTATTGCCTGTTTCACTCATTAGACTCCACACCTTAAAGCCCGTTTGGGAGTCGGGAGAGAGTTAGCCAAAGCTGCTCTCTGTTTGACTCTTCAGTACTTATTAATTATCAACGCCTTCACTCTGTTGCATCTCCCGCTATAGTTTAACTTCCTGCCATGCCTGCTGTTTTCATTGTTACGGTCTGAGATCTGCTTCTGAAGATCTATTGTTTGCAGATGTCACAGAGACAAAGCCTCAATGGAGATATTCACTTTTTTATATTAAGATAAAGCCTCCATCTCAACAAAAGCCTTCTGACACGCTTGTTATCAAGACTTCTCTGATATAAATATATATCCACGATCCGAGCCCTCCCTCCAAATTAATCTCTCCGCTTCCGTCTCTTTATCCGCCGCACCCCGAGCAGCTGAAGCTGGCAGACTCCCCTGACATTTGTTTACCACACCATCAATCAGGCCCTTGTCACTGACGCCTCTCAGGCAGCAGATCCTGCAGACAACTCCTCGACGCAGCTTGGCACGTTACGACTGCAGCCTCCGCCGAAGCTTTCAACAGCCACATGGGACAGAGCGAGAGGGAGGGAAGCACTAAGGAGAGGGAACTCCTCTTTGTGTTTAAAACATCAGATGGTTGTGCCCTATTTATGTCGGTGTGATGTCTTGGGTGTGCATCGCCTTGGAGAAGGGATTTGGGAATACGCTGGAAATTTAAGGCTTGTGTAGAAAGTGCAGTGGACCTTTCTTCTTCAACGGAGGTGTTTCGACACAGACTTGTGAGATCTGCAGTTTACAGTGCATTTGTGTCGCTCCGTCATTAGTTTACTTTGAACTTACACACCTTTTATGTTTCACACTTCTGAAGAGACATTGTGATCGCAGAGGCATGCTCAGAAAGAAAGAACGTCTCTTTGTCAAAGATGTCCTTCTGTGCATCGTCACATAAAGCTCCAGTTCATTAAGTGTCGCTCTCGCAGCAGCTGAGGCACTTTCCCTATCCTTGGTCAGACTGAATTCCAACCTCGTCGTCTTTATCTGCCTCCTCGCTCGGGTTTTTGCGGTTCCAAATGGAATTAATTTCTCTGGGCCGTTTGTTCTTTGATCCGGTTGTGTGCGGCTGCGTCGCACCCTCAATGACACATCCTTGTCACCTTAGTTTTGCTTTCGTGAGGCTTACATCCGCACCTTTCAGAAGTGCTCTGGGAATCCAATTATTTCTCATCTGTGTAAACAACTTGTAGTGTCAGTGGCCTGGCGCAGGAATGTTGTTTCATCACCTTCAATGTGTTTTTTTTTCAAAATATCATACATAGTGAAAGCACGCTGAATCCTGGGTTTGTTTGTCTGCCTCTGAACGGCTCCTGGCTCTCATCTTTGCACCTAGAGTGTATTTTTTTATTTGATCCTCTTTGTGAGTGTGGCCTGGAGTGGTGGGGAAACTTCTGTTGACCAAATGGATGAACACAGCCTAGATATATATCTTGAACGTATTTATTTTTGACTTCAGCGCTGCTAATAATGCAGCCTCTACATAATGATCCTCTGCTCATTAAGGCTGCAGAATCTGCTGTAGTGTTTCCTATGTTTAGCATGCAGATGATGCAGCTGAATCTTTTTCTGTGTGCGTGAAGGAAGAGGCTTCTGTTCTGTGAACATTAAACAAAAGTGGCTTTTGCAGCTCCTTCCCTTTGCTCATCTCGACTTCTGTCCTGTCTCTGCTGGTTTCCTGCCAGGTGCGGATCTGCAGGTCTGCCAAACCAAAGGCCCGACCTGCTGTTCCAAGAAGATGGAGGAGCGGTATCAGGTAGCCGCACGCAGCAACATGGAGTCGGGCCTGCAGGTTGTCAGCGCTCAACTCAAGCGTCTTATCATCGGGAATGCTGCCATATTCCAAGGTAAGCAGTGAGCGCCTAAGATGTTTTTTGAACGAGCCCAGAGAGAAAACGGCATCATAAACCGATAATTGACATCCTCAAAACAAGGCAGTCGGTATCCACTTACTTGACTACGCATCCCTGGTTGCATCAGCAGCTCACTCCTCCAGACAGTGAGTCACATATAAATAAAGAAGCAGCATAAAGCACGCAGACAGGGATGAGACGCTCAGCTGCTGCTCAACTAAATGTTAGAATGGCAGAGACGTGCGGTTAAAGTGACTTTAGATGTAGTGTGCGCTTGTCGGTGCCAGACATGTTGTTCTAGAAAGTGACAGCCTCCTGAGATTTTGGCGCAGTGCAGTCAGAGATGGCTGTTATTCACAGAGTGAAAATAGCCAGTCAGCAGTGGTCCTGGAAAGCACTCACAGATGAGAGGGGTCAGAGGAGGCTGGCTGGTGTGACTGGTGCTAAACCAACAGATGTATTGACAGCTCAGTGCAACAGTGATGTGAAAAATGTGCATAAATCAAACCTGGAGATCGCAGCATCTCAACTGCTCTCAGCTGCGAAGACGAGGATGAAGGTGCGGGAGGCAGGTGACGATGAAATGATACCTGGTCTAATGGCCGAAGCAGATATGTTATAAAAGTCAGCAGAAACTAAGTGACACTGTCAAATCAGCATTTCTTTGTGGGGTTGTTGCTTTAAAGAAGTGAAGCTGCTCTGGAGGCAAAATATAATCCCAGTTGACACCATGTGAACATAACAGAGCTCATGCTTAAATTTACTCATCACTGATGATCTGATTAAAGTAACTGTCTTGGGAGCTATGCTTTTTCAGTCAGATGAGAAGATCGATGCCAGTGGTGGAAGGCAACTAAGTACATTTCCTAAAGTATGTAACTGTTTTACGTTAAAATAACAGCTTCTAAAACATTTTGATGGTACACTGACCGGTCATAGGGAGAACAGTGTCTCCGTCAGTCCCACTCTACACCCCAATCACTTGTATTTGAGTGATTAGGATCCTCCCAGTAGAAGTACAGAATGCTTCATACACCATCAGTGTGAAACTGGATCATATTTTATGTCCTCCAGCTACAGCTTCTCGATGGACATCTAGCTTTACTTGTTGCTAAAGTTACCTCTAACCGCTAACTGAAGCTGCCTTTAGCTAGTTAGCTCACCTGATATTACACGTGATAATATTGTTACAACTTTGTGTTGAGACAAAATACCATTTCTTACACCGTGTTGCTTTATGTACAAGTTTGAGGTACAAATTGAGTATTTCCATTTTATGCCACTTGATACTGTGAGTCCACTTCAGAGGGTACTTTTAACTTCACATCATTGATTTGACAAATACTTATTACTATTTATTAATTAACCTTCATATAAGGATTTTACGGAAAAGACAAAACAATGATAAAATACAATGTATTGTTAAAGTTCAAAGCAGTATTTCCAGCCTTTTCGGCATGTAACCCTGTTATAAAAAAATAATGCCGTGACTCAAACACTTTCTTGTGGACTGTTGCAACTACACAGGCTACTTGGCAAACTTTTGGGAGATATTGCTGCTGTGTTCACTTTTTCTACCCTTCTTCAGGTATTCTGGTGCTACTGTTTACCATGATGGTTTTAATTTTGTTTTACTGTACAGTATAAGTAACATTTTTTACACTGGAAACAAAAACTTCAACAGAAGCAACACTTGTAAACTTTACGAACTGGCGTCAAGTAATCTCCCGGAGAGCAAAGAGGTACACAGCTTTTCCCTCACAGTGCAGCCGTATTAGTAACAGTTGTTTTGAAATATCCTTTTCACATTTAATGTTGAGCTCTTTTTTTTTTTTTATCACCCGACACAGGCCTTTTCAATCCAGCGCAGCAGCTCTGTTTACTGTCTCGGGGTTTCTTTAAGTGGGATGTGCAGACTCGCTGGGCCAACTTTTTTGAGCACACACTCATCGGTTGTGAAACGCAGCACCATCCTGACATGCCAATTAAAACTTGGGGTTTAATGGGGACCGAGGGGTTTGCTTGACGTGGTTGTTCCACACTAACTATGTTAGAGACTGCCGCTGTGGTTTGGCTGCACTTTCCTAGAAGGGGTTCAATACTAATTGCTTTAGCATAGGGCTTGAGAAAACTCCCCAAACAGCCCCGGACTGAAATCCTTTTAACATCCTGGTCTTATCTGTTTCCCTCTACTTCATTTTCATCCTCTCTCTCTCTTCTCCTCTTTTCTTCTCTCTCTCTCTCTCTCTCTCTCTCTCTGACCCTGCCAGTATCTCTCTCCATCTCTGTCTCGCTCAATCTACTTGACTTTTCTTTCTCCTTCTATCTTTCTCACCCTGTCTGTCTCTTTCTCTCGCGCTCTTGTGCTACTATTGGGAATTGAGCGCATGCCTTGTTTGCAATCTTCTTTGCTGCTCTCTGTCTCTCTTCTTCAGCACTCACTTCTGCCAGAGATCAAAGGGCTTCCCCTCTCCACTCCTCTATCTCCCATCTCTGAGCGCTCTCTCTATCCCTGCATCCCTCTCTCGTTCCAGCTCCACCTGCCCGGCTGCTCCGCTTTCCCAAGCCTCAGACTACACCAGAGGTTTTCACCCTTTTGAAGTCAACTTCTCCAAACAATAGAGAAACTAATGGCTCTGTCTGTCTTTGTCTTTTAAGCAGTAAGATGACAGGCTGCTTTAACATTAGGCTTCTTCAGGATCAATACCAGGAAATAGGTAAGGCATTAGGAATTTCTAATGATGCGTGCCTCTAGCACAGAATGACTCATATGCCATTTGACAATCTAATGAGCCCTGGCTGATCTCTTTATAGTGTAGCAGGGAAACACTATGTAATGGATAAACTGCAGCATCCACTCTGATATGTGACAGACTCTTGGATTTCATTTTGATTCCCATTAGTGAGATCACAACACCATCTTCCCCCGCGAGCTCTGATTGCCTCGCGCTCAATGGCCTGATGTTGTCAATTTAGCTCAAACCGAGAATCTGTAAACCTGTGCAGGATGCTCCTCTTTAAATCTAATCTTTAAAAATGAGAAGCTGATCTTGCGCATGCTGAGAATTTAATTTGGAAAATAAATTATGGAGTCCAATATTTCTGATGAGCGTATTAGTATGTGATGCTGCACGTCATTGAGCAGCCTGCTGATAATTTGAACCATGAAATATATTGCAGAGTTTTGAGGCAGCGCTGAGGGGAGGGGACAGTGGTGGCGGTGACATAAGGAAACTTAAAGGGCCACTTGACTCTTTTACACATCAAGATCAGTCGTCACAAGCACCGCCACTGTTATTAAGTACTCATGACATTACATATTAAAAAAGTTTAGTGAAAGGTCATATTGATAACCTTTTTATGTGGACAAGTCATTAATATGATTGGGAATTGATAATTTAAAAAAATTTTGTTGGGTCCAAAATGATTATTTTGTTTATCTTGTGGGTATAATAGTGTAACACCTCAGCAGTTTGTGGGGGGAGTTCTACAATATACGCCCAGCATACTGTGCTACATGTCAACGTTATCTAGCGTTAGCAACCTTAACGGCACGCCACGTTTAGATGCTTAACGTTCAATCAATGTTCAGTTTTCAATCAATGACATTTCAAACCAAGTACTCATCAGCAAAAACAGTTACATAACTGATTAAATTACTAATTTCATAACTTCACATCACTTTGCCCTCAATGTCTAATAACTCCAAAGCCGCCATACCCACACTTTGTGTATTCAACGTAACAAATGTTTAGAAATATGATGGATGCAAATGGATAATTTTTTTTAGAGAAGAAAGCCTGTACAAGTTGTGACGGGTCATCTCTGTTTGTTGCTGTGATTTATGGGGAGCTGAATAAAGTGGATGGTATGTGTACAAAGCACAGACCAGGGTTCACAACCATGATGTGAGTCCACCATCTTCCCATAACCCTACCATTGTGGTGTGCATGCCTAAACATAACCCTCAAAAAGTTTAATAAGGATATAAATGTCAGGGGACACTATATTGCAAGACTTGTAATGGCAGGAAAACAAACTGAATACAGTGCACAACTTAGCAGAAACTTTAATTTAAAACATTTCCTCATTATGTTGATAAAAAATGTTTTCCGTTTATCTTATCTTTCAAAATGTGTTTGCTGTTGCAAATTGTAAGTAAGTGAAAGCTTTAGACTTACCAGTCAATCAGCTACGGTCATGAGCAGCTGAAATGAGTTTCCTCCGTAGGGTGGCGGGGCTCAGCCTGAGATAAAGGGTGAGGAGCTCAGACGTCCGGAGGGAGCTCGGAGTAGAGCCGCTGCTCCTTTGTGCCGAAAGGAGCTGGTTGAGGTGGTGAGGGGCATTTGATAAGGATGCACGTCCAACCTGGAGGAGACCCCAGGGTAGACCCAGAACTTGCTGGAGGGATTACATATCTCATCTGGCCTGGGAACGCCCCCAGATCCCCCCAGGAGGAGCTGGAAAACTTTTCTGGGGAGAAGGACGTCTGGTACCCTGCTGGTACCCCGACCTGACCACTGAGAAGCAAAAGAAAATGGATGGAGGGAATAAAACTAAATCAATGTAAATATACAAAAACTTTAAGCAAAAAACAGACTTAAATACACAAGGGCTGATTAACGAATAACGAAACACGGGTGTACACAGAAAACAGGCCGGAAAAAGACAAAGACAGGAAGTGGAAAGTAAAACATGACACATGAGGATAAAATCTACAAAGTAAAACAGGAACTGACTTAACCACAAGCCCGAACCATGACAGAAGTAACGTAGGATCAAGGGAGTTGTTGTCCTTATTGTGAACTAATCGCCAATACAGTAAAAATCTGATTTTCACGGATGAGGTAACGTATTAAAGAGAGACTACTGTATGTAGTTCTGGAGAAGAAATCAAACTCAGAATTTTGATATTTATAATATTAATGAGGTAATAATACAAAACTTTTTTTCCATAAGTGAATAAACAAGCTGTTCTCAGAGGAAAATAAGGTCCCAGAACACTGATTGAAGCTAGAAAGGTGGCAGGGTCCGCCACATATAAACAAAGTAAAACAGTATGAAATTGTGTTGTCCTTTAAGGTCAGTCTGTTTGTTCAGTTTATTAAGTCATGAAAGCAAAGAGAGTTTCACATTGCATTTAGTCGCATTCGCCAACGTCTCTCATCACTCTTCCTGACACCTCATCTGATGTTTTCCCAAAAGCTGTGACCAAATGAAACGCAGCGCCACCTTCAATAAAAATGGAAACATTGTCCCAGAAGGAAACATTATAAACAAATCTATAATCACCTATCAAAAGTTTGTCAATGAGTCTGCAGTTCGACTAATCAGCTCATTTAATTTTTGTTTGAGTACTAATGTGCTTAATTAGTTTCCACCCACTAATCCACTGGCTGCAACTCTTAAACAATGTCTTCACACTGTGGCTCAGCTGACTTTAGCGCAGATTTTTGTTTGTGATGTGATTACTGCACATCTCATGATCTCCACTCCCGCCTCGCCCATCCTCTCTGTCTGTATCCCCTTTATAACTGCTCGACCGAGCAGAAACTCATCCAAAAACCATCTTCTGGCATTTTGGGTGATTGGCAGCTCTAATTGTTGTTATTTCCCCAGCGATGTGTCCTTCAGCGAGGCGCTGCTGCTGATGTTGTGGTGCTCAGCCTGAGCCGGTGCCTGCAGATTAGAAATTAGATTATCCTCCTTTGTTAATGAGACGAGCTTTTATTTAAGTTTTTAAAAATGATTTGTTGAGGTTATTATTATGTAAGTGGCTGAGCGTCGGTGCGGGCAGAGTCGGGTTGCTTCTTCCTGTGCAGTGCTCGTGTAAAATCACACATCCTGATATCGAGCCTCTCTCGACTGCAGTGCTGTGGAGAGAACAAGACCACACTGCTGTCTGCTCAGTTTCATCGCAGCCCCTCTGCAGCCTGAGGAGCAGTCGTCACCCAGAGGGGAGTCACTCTCAAGTCCAAAGAGCAAACCCAATTAATAAACATGAGAGGACGGGATTGGCCCGATTGCTTATAAAGTCAAATATGCGGGGAGGAAAGTTGAGCAGCGCATGTGTGTGTGCAGAAATCAGAGAGTCTGTATGATACTCACTCAAATAAGTGGGACAGCCAGCCTGGTGCTCCTGAAATGACTCAATGAGTCCATAGAAGGCTGGCTCAGTGGGGTGTTCGAAAACAGGTCTGACTTGGACTACTTTCAGGCAGCATGAGGGCGATCTGTATGTGGCTTCACTCGTTGCTGCGAGGCGGGGGAGCTCTCTCCACTTTACTCTGAGCTCACAGGGGCGACGCTCTGTAAATGAACGGGAGTTTGGAAGGCGCTTGAAAGGATGCTTGTGTCTTTTTATCAAATATAAAGGCACAACCTGCGGTGTGCTCTGCTCAGCAAACTCACACACACACTCACACACACACGCACCATAATCGAAAAAGTTCCCTCAACAGAAGTGTGAATAAATCTTCCTTTGTGTCCTTGAGTTCCTCGTACCTCGTTCCTAGCGGGCCAACAAATTAGCATCTCATTAGCAGTCTCAAAAAATTCTATCGACTTCCCCCGCTTCTTCTGGATGGGTTTTAATTACTCTAAGTGTATAAGGAATTAGAATGGCAGACCCCCTGTGGCCCCGGTGGAGGTGGTTGTTGACCTTGACAGGAGTTTGCCCTCATTTGTCTCCGATAGTGCTGAATGGACATTTGCCATGGCAGTAACCCAAACGAGATGTGGCAGGAGGGGGATGATGCAGAACCTGGCAGGCCTGAGCTGCCTTCCCATCCAGCAGCCAATAATCAAAATCAGATCTCGCTGCCCTCTGCATCCATTCCCTGTCTCCTGCTCGTTAGCCATCCGCTCGATCCCGAGTGCTCCGGGAGTCTGGCCCGGGCAGACCTCTCCTTTGTTCTTCCCATCATCTGCTTTCCAATAATCATCCCCTGCCTCATGCTCGCCATGGAGTCATTTTGTCTTCTGGAGAAGTTTTCCCGGAGTAATCCAATAACAGCGAGGACTGGTGGGATATATGCCTGCTGCGAGACGTCTGAAGTTGTTTACTTGCCGCCCCGGGCTAATCTAATAACTTAATGATGGGGAGAGGCAGTTTTGCTATGTCCAATGGGCTCCTTCGAGCATCGTTTACTGGACACGCTGGGGTATACCAGCCATTACCACGTCTTCTTCTATCAACTCGTAATTTGATTTTAACTTAATTGCCATGTTTTATCATTATGCGTCAATCCTTCGTTGGCTTGTAATGAGATTTTCGGGACTTTTTGAGCACTCTGCTGGGCTGACAAACTGCAGCGCAGATTGATATTTAATAAATCCAGTGCAGTACTGAGAATACCGTCTGTTTGAGTTCTGAGGTTTCTCTCTGTGTTCAGGAGCCACAAAGGGAAGAGACGAAGGAGCGCCTCTTTGCAGTGAACAGCCCGAGAGAACATTATAGTGTTTGTGAGGCTGAGAGGGAACGTAGACACGTAAGCACCAACACATCCAGGTACAGCAGGTGTAGTGATGCAGCCCTTCTGAGCGTTTCCTCTCATTATTCAGGCTGCTCTTTGTGGAGATCAAGTCTAATATCAAACGCTGAGTCACCAGAGGCAAATACGCATAACAGATATTTGGCTGCAGTTTTCCACTGAATTAAAGCGGCAGTAGAAGTATTCCTCTTTAACTTTTCATTATGAAGTCAGTGTTGATTGCTCAGTGTAATAGCCATAGAGTAATGACACTGTTGGTGTCTACCATAGGTCGGTTCCCTATAAGCCTCGCTTTCACTTTGCAATTCTGGGTGCCACCGGGTATGAAAACTCCTGGGAAAGAGGCCGTAGGCTGATTCACAGTACAACCCGATCTGCTTTCATGTCTCCATTATAGACTAAATGAATGAATAAACTTTTTCTCCTAATGTTTTCTTCTCCTTCAACCCTGCTGTAGTTACTTGTCTGCACAAATCAATACTCTATCAATAAAGTAGCAGCAATTCTCTTTCACTTTACCTCCTCAGTGAGCATGCTTCTTTCTTTTCTCTCACTTCTAAAGTGGCGTTGATCATTTATTCAGGGAAATTCGGAAACCGCTGCAGTGTGTCCTGTGTTTTAGTTGCTACTCTGAGGAAAAAGCGATCCGGTTGTCTGTGCGTAAGCGGCGCCAGCAACAATACCACTCGGAAACACAAGAAGGGGAAATGTAAAGTTGTCCGTTTCCACTTAAAGTTAACATGGTCTGCATGCATACTAATGTGAGTTTCTGTGTCACGTTTCCCCCGTTTGTGTCAGACTGGAGCCTCTGTGTAGTTCCAGACAGAAACGTATCCATCCTGCTGCTGAAACGGAAGTTCTTGTCTGGATTGATTAATTGATTTCTCTTGTCTCTTGAGCTATTTAGGCAAAGTTAGCCTTTTTTACTTTTTCACCAGGAACATGTTTATTGTACAAAAAAGGAAAAACTAATAATTCACCTAACATTGTCTCTAAGAAAGCAGTGGGTTTGTGACTGCTTGGCCCAGTGATCATCTTTTTTGGCCCTCTTCCCCGTCATCTGCCACATCCTGTTCTTCACCGAGCCATACCATGTGGTATGATGTCAATACAACTGTCTGATCAATTTCAGGTCTATTTTGGCTGAGAACCGTGCACTTGACATGAAAAAATAGCGAGACTCCATGTCTCTCCCTAACGTAAGACGCACATGAGTCGTGTACGATGATGTGTGATGATGATTGATCTAACTGACATGCCCGAAATAAATAAATAAAAAGACTGTTGTACGATTTTTAATTAGTAATTGCTAACTGATCGCAAAAACAGTCATTGGTACAATGGGTTTCTCTTAAGCAGGTCTAAAGAATATATAAAATAATATCTTAAGCCTATTTTTATCTTAGCCAAGGAGGTTATGTTTTCACCCATGACTGATTGTTAACTTTAGATGTGGATCCAGAAATTTTTTCCACATTTTTGTTATCTTTTCAGAGACTAATTGATGGATGTTGATGAACAAAACAGGCACATTTAGGTGGCTGGTATATAAGAATGATTACTCAAAGGGACTGTTCTGCCTTGGCAGAGGTATGCGCTATACTGAGTGCAATTCAAGGAATGTATTTAGCAATGTCAGCCTTGGTCCCAACCCTGATGTTTAACCTAAAATACTACAGGAGCCTGGGTGCAGAGCTTGCTCACCTGAGGAAACCAAAGTGAAAGAGGTGAGTAATCCTCACCGTGGTTGTCTTTCTTTAGCCCACAGACCACTTTGAGAAGCTGTTGAAAAAAGTGAACATGAAATCACTTCCTCCTGGTAATCATTTCACTTCTTCTTCGCCAAGATAAACCTTTGTTTTCGTTTTTTGCACGCTTTCATTTTTCATTGTTTGGCTTTCCAAACTGTCTGTCTTATCTCTACAGGCTTTATGTAGGTTGCCAGGCGCTCCTGTCTCCACAGGAGGCCTCGACATCCTATCCCCAGCAGGGCTGGCATCCTGTTTAAAGTGCTCCTGTTGTCTTGCACGCTTCACAGTACACCTTTTTAATCGTGCCTCCGTCTTTTGATTTGACCGCACTCAAACCCAAAAATGCGACGGCTGTCTCTCTGCTGATAATATGTCAGCCAGTCTGCACCCCATGGGGTGGATATTTGCATATTATTTCAGCTGTGACTCTAGAAATCTTCAATAGCAGAATTATCACCCCAGAAAGAAAAGAGCCAAGTCTTTCAGTCTTACACTTTGGGCTGTTCATCTTCCGCATTTCCACTATTATTCTTAAACAAAGGCTGATTTCTCCACTGAGATTAAGAGTCGGTGAATTATGTTCATATTCATTTTGGAAAGACCTGTGGAGAGGAGGATTAGTTAGCTTTGCTTTTAAGCTTGTTTTAGATATGAAGGGAAAAAAGATAAAATAGAAAATAACCTTAACATTTTGTGAATGCATTCTTTTCTTTCTTCTATCTTGTGTCCTTGAATGTTTTTTTTGTTTGTTTGTTTTTTAATAAAAAAGGTTTTCGCGAATAAAGAAAACCTTTCATGGGTTTGAATCGAAGTTTTGCTAGTAGTCCCATATCCAAATATACTCAGCCCCAAATGTTATTTAGCTTGAAGGCAGGACTTTGTACTCTTGTCTTCCCAGACCACAGACGCCCTTTTAACTGTGACAGAGCTGCGTCATTAAATTCATTTATTCTCGTTCAGTCTTTACAGAAAGACCCGAGGTTCGATTCAGCTTTGGTGTCACCTCGGCGAAGCGTTATCTGTAGGGAGAACACACGATTCCTGTTCGTTCCTACAATTCCTTCGCCACCTACCCTGTCGTGTTCTTTACACTGATGTGTCAGAAAATTGTCATGAGTGGTTTCTAGGGACGAGTGTGGCTCTCGGTGTTTGAGCCACATTTTAATGATGTGCCCTGTTGCACGCCTCTCGAGCCGTATTTCATCATAGAGGAAAAACAAACAGTGTGGAGTGAGGATCAAAGTGTCATTTGAAATGCTATCATCAAACAGAGCTGAAGGGACTGACAGCTCCTCCCAGCTCCAGCTGAGAGAAGGAGGCTTTGTTTCTCTCTATGTCTGAGGAGTGGTGTATCAGCTGGGGAGGAGAGGAGAGGAGAGGAGGGAGAGGAGAGGAGGAGGGAGGAGAGGAGAGGAGAGGAGAGGAGAGGAGAGGAGAGGAGAGGAGAGGAGAGGAGGAGGGAGGAGAGGAGAGGAGAGGAGAGGAGGAGGGAGGAGAGGAGAGGAGAGGAGAGAGGAGGAGAGTAGAAGAGAGCAGAGGAAAAGGGAGGAGAGGAGAGGAGAGGAGAGGAGAGAGGAGGAGAGGAGAGGAGAGAGGAGGAGAGGAGAGGAGAGGAGAGGAGGAGGAGGGAGGAGAGGAGAGGAGAGAGGAGGAGAGTAGAAGAGAGCAGAGGAAAAGGGAGGAGAGGAGAAGAGAGAAGAGGAGAGTAGAAGAGAGGAGAGGAGAGGAGAGGAAAGGAAAGGAAAGGAAAGGAAAGGAAGAGGGAAGGAAAGGAGAGGAAGAGGGAAGGAGAGGAAGGGAAATTAAATGAAAAGGAAAGACGAGAACAAATAAGAGTAAAGGAAATGAAATGAGATGGAAAAGGAAAGGAAAGAAGGGCAGAGGGAGAGTGAAAGCAGCATATTGACATGAACACATCTCATACCGAGCTAATGAGCTCCTTTAGATGGATCGTCCAGCATCTCCATACATCATGTGAGACTTTTTCCCACTTAATGGATGATACAAATCTGCTTTTCAGAAGTGCCCACAGTTCTATTTAATCAAAGCCATTTCTGTGAGCTGAATCAATTCAAACGCAGGAACACATTTGAACAGCCACATCTATTAACGAGACGTGTTTGAGAAAGTACACATTTGTCTTCATATTAACCCAAATGGAGGCTATTCTTAGATGTCGCTTTGTTTATATTTATCCTCACTCCAGGGCATGCATACTCGGTATAAATCTAAAGCCTTTACAGCTGACGTGTCGTGGCTGCAAAAGTTCTCTCTCCCTTTTAACTCAAAGCTATCACTCCCTCAATCTGAAGTTATTTGAGTTCAGCTCTATGGGGGCAACCCCAGCAAGACCTGAAGGTGTTTGCTTGTCAGTCTTTTTCTTTGTGCACAACGTTTGGCAGCTTGTGGCATGGGACACCTGCTCCAGAATTAATCTTCAAGGTCTCCCTGTTTATGAAAAGCATCCTCTGCTTTGGCTAGGTGCACTCTGCAGTCAGTTCGCTCACAGGTCTGAGTCGTTTGAACCTAATTCAGGTTGCAGTCTCGTGATATCAGCACAGAGTTTCTCTGAATAGGAAGATTACAAGACTGTCACACAACCGAGAAGGCGACCCATTTATTTCTGCTCATCCTCCATCTCTTCATAGCTCTTCCTTCACCTCACGACCCCACCAGTTTGCCCTCTTCCGCCTACTCAAACCATGCACTTATAGTTCAAAGGGATGCATTTTTCATTTTGGACCATGAAATATTGAAGCACTTACGCAACATATGCTCAGCCATGCAGACATAACAACCTGTCAGGGCAGGGTGGAGAAGGGCAGAGGGGCTGATCTTACATCTTTGTGATCTCATGGCTTATTTATAACAACATAAATATGTAACAACAATTAACCAAATTTAACTTCTGAAAAAAGGGTCACTGACATCACCTGAAAAACATGTGTCATTCAGAGCTGTGTTCACTGATTCCTCTCACAAATCCTCTCTCACTGTCATGAGAGTTATAATTTTCTTCACTAAACAACTAAAGTGAAAGTAGCGCAATGCTATGACATTGCAAAGATATGGCGCAAGTCCGTGGTCCTCATACCAACAGTCAACATGGGTTTATTTTATTAATACATTTTCCTAGCTTATACCAAGCAGTCTGTGTGTCTCCCTGTCGAAATTACTTTAAGAGTGTATAGTCATGCTAGCATTTGTGAGGCTATATTTAGGCAGGTTACTGTTTAACGTTAATTCTGAAGGACTATGAGTTCACAGTTTGAGTCAAGCAAGCACAGAGACAGTTTTCTTTGGTTGTGTCTGTGCTTTTCTTCCGGTTGGTTTGTCAGAGAAACAACCAGCAGCGGTGCTGATAGGGTGGATTGTGAACTGTTGTTTCCCGGGTAAACAAACCACCCTCTTCAGTTGTCGCAGCTGTGTCTTAAGGGCGAGGGAGACTGGACCGCCTGTCTGTTCTTGCTGGCCCAGAGACACTCAAGAATAATCTACGGAGACCCTGAGAGGAGCAGCAGCTGGCCTGCAGGAGGGGTGTGACAGCTGAAGGGTTCAGTGTGTTTACTGTGGAAAACTACAGTTTACAATCCACTGTAACAGCACCGCTGCTGGCTGTTTGTTGTACAGACCAACCTCTAGAACACAGACACAGCCAGAGCCAATACTCTTTATGTCAACGCTCATGTCATAGTCATGCCCAACCAATGCAACCAACAAAGACCAATCAGAGGCAGAGTAGGGTCTTGCAAGAAAAGCAGTGGGATACATTGTAACACATATTTGTCTTCAACATAAATAAAGTACTAGTAGTCTGATTATATGTAAGTTCAGGAGAAAATGGCCGTACCGCTCAATTGATTTATTACCTCAGTAAACAGTGTTCTAATGAGTTTATGATCTCAACTGATAATTTCAAGTCTTCTTCAATACACCATGATGTTCATTTAGCATGTTATTGTCCCATTTAGGGTAAAACTGATGATAAATCAGGGCAGGCTTTGAGATTGATGATCTTATGATTGACGAGTTGTTATCACAGCGTGTCTTCGGGTTCTCAGTCAGATCTAATCAGGATATTCTCCCCAGCTCCACTTTCTTGTCCATTTATGGCCACTCCTGGCTCCAAAAATAAGATGGCGATGGCTTTAAAGGCTATACAAGGGTTCAAAATGGTCCACAACTAGTGAGTGACATCAAAGTAGGTTTACAATATTGGACAAAATACATTTTGGGGATCACCATTATTATTATTACAGTTCTTTCAGAGGGTAATATGAGTGTGTGTACAAGATTCATGAGAATTCATCCAGTAGTTATTGAAACATTTCAGTCTGAACCAAAGTGGTAGACCACCTGGCTTATACTGCTATTCGTAGTTGCTAACGATATAACAAAAAAAGCTATTTATTTTACAGAACTTTTAAAGTTAAGTTTAAGTTCATAAAACAATTTTCGCAGACAGGATAACATATTGGACATAACATGTTGAAGAAGTCAAGTTACAATAACACACAAATACTGTTCTGTTAAATCTTCACAGCAGCTGTAGCTTGTTGTGCATGCCAACAAATCTTAAATATTGTTAAAATCACAAAGGTTTTAACGTATCAAGTCCTTTCACAGATGCTAATTCATTTAAAAAGGATAATTAAAATGGTTATTAAAGTTAAATTTCTTTCAGAGGACCACTGAGAGGTCGTGTTGACCTACAGAAATGGAAGGGCAGCTATCCCAGACACTAATGATCACTCATGTTTTATGACAAATGACCTTTTTTCAAAATTCAAGTAAAAGCTTCTTGTTGGAAGAGGACTCTCCTGGGGTAAAGTTTAGCTCTTCTACTTCCCGTGATGGTACATTTCACATCACAGTGATTCAGAGTGATCAGATGAGAGCTTTATGCTTTGGAAATGTAAAGAAAGTTTTGAAACAAACACTAAGATCCAAACCTCTGAACCACGACATTGTTCTGCTAGCTACTTCCACCCACACACGGTCAGGTGCAGTTTTATGATTGTGAGATTGAGCTGTTCACCTAAATAACATTTGATTGGATACCTTTACATGTACGCCCTTGTGTTCAAGATGAGTCACCAAAAGCATGTTTAAATTATACAGAAAGAAAAAACATATACCAAGAATGTTTATTCAAACAGGGACACGGGATGAGAACTGTTATCTTACTGTGTCTTTAAAGTTTGGAGCTAATGTCATCCTACTTCATGTCCATTATCACACGCTTTGATCTCACATTGTTCCTCCAGATTTAAACAGTTCAGCAGTTGCCAGATTTTCACTCCCTCCTCTTAAAACAAACCACTGCCACAGCTCAGGCAGCAGGCGAAGGAGTAGTCTTTATTAAAGCGATTGACTTAAGGAATTATTGATGAGGCAGGACACCATGTTCGCCCAGCAGGGGTGTGTGAAGAGGGCACAGCAGCCCAAGGGCGAGCCAGGACTGAGCAGCTTAACGGAAGGAAGAAAGAGACGCGGTGGAGGGGAGCTGCTGCTGCTGCTGCACGCTTCTCTGCCTGCGTGGCGTGACTGATGTGAGGAGAAATGTTTGGGTGGTGAGGAGTCTGCTCCGAGTCCCGATGGAGCCTCATCAGTAGTGCACCTCTCCGTCCACCCCCTCCCCACCACCCCATACATCCCTACATCTCCAACCACCCTGGCTGGACGAGAGGCTAAGTGGTGTGAAGCAGGGAGCTCTCCGACAAGCTCCATTACTCCTCCTCAGAAAATTCCCCCGGCCCGCCTGTCAGTGGAGAGGTGATGGGGTGGGTGTGGGGAGTGGTGGGTCGATCAAATGAGGTAGAAGAGTCTCATTCATTTACCAGCTCCCTTAACAGCTATATTTTTTTAGTGACTTCATAACGATGGCTCTCAAAGTAGTTAATCTGCCTTGTTAGCCTGACTTTTGAGCATTCAGCTAAAGGTTGGTTTGTCGTTTTTTCTTCTCGAAGTGGCGGGAAGATGGGCGGTACGAACAGGGAGGGAGAACTGTCATGGCTAACTCGGACCTTGTTAGTATCGATCCCCTCGGATTGAGCACCTTTCATTTATAATTCATCTCCGTCTGATGGGCACAGATGGAGGTAGGAGAGGGTGGGGATGAACTGTGTTTTAGTATGTTTTCCTTAACAGTCTGAAATGTTTTATAGTGATGGCACAGATAATAAGCCACAGGGGGGTTAGGTGTCACCTCATAGGGAGGGCCTCATCCCTCCTCTCTACAGGTTCATCCCGGCTCTGTCAGGTCTGATGGGTGCTGCAGGCGGCCCTGGTGGCCTCCGCTGCGTTACAGGAGGCCTGCATGTCTGCTCCCTTCCGCAGCGCTGCGGTCCACTTCAGGGAATGTCAGGTTGAACGACGCGAGTGGAGGGGATCGCTCCCTATTAATATTTGAGGAGCTCTCGTCGCTGCAGCTGTTTACTTAACAGAACACGCTCCGGGGCTCCCCTGAAGAGCGCGCCACAGAGGAGCTGACAGCACCACCCTGTCACTCACTCCTCCTGCCCTCCACCCGCCTTTCCCCCATCCCCCCGTCTCTCATGGGTGCTATGCTGCTACCTGTGTCTTTTCCCCGAGCTCCGTCTCCCCCCTCATCCATCACAATCCCATCGTGCTGCTTCCTAACTGTCAACCTCTGTAGGGACTGTCATTATTTTTCATTTGTGCAGCCGTGTTATACGAGCTAAGTGCACACGCTCGCTCAGTGAATGACTCCGTTGTTCTGCCATCTGCGTCTCCCTTTCAATTTGTAAACATATCTGTATCTGTGATCTGCTCTGTCAAGATCTCGCCGATGTGTCACAGCACTGGTTGTTTGTCACCTTAGTGAAGTGCAAGTGGATTAATGGCTGTTAAGACCAAACTCTGTCCTCCTACAATGCTTGAAGGATGGTGACAAGCGTTCGCCCATGCGGGCCGTGCCACTCCCAGCCTCATTTGCGGGATGTGTATATCACTGTTTTGAAGTCAGACAGAGTTCAACAGTTCATGCAGCTTTAATAACTTGAAGCTTTTTCACCGTAATTTCTCACTGTCTTGTTTCTGCAGATACAACACAGCTCATGCTGTTCAAAGGGATACTTACACATTTTGGGAAATATGCGTAATCACTACCGTACAGAGAAAAGTGATATATATATACAGTAATGAGATGTTGCTACAGCCACCAGTTTATTAGCTTAGAGTACATATCACATGATTTTATCTGCTGTCAACTAGGGATGCAACGGTACAGTTTTCCCACAGTTCGGCATGCATCATGGTTTTTGGGCCACGGTAACGGTACGGTTTCGATATCTTAATATGAAAGTACTCACACTAGCAAAGGCAATATTGCATGTAAAAATAATTAAAAGCAGATAAAGTCAAACCACAAACCTTATTATAAAAATTTAACACTTATCTTAATTTCCATAAAAAACATATGCAGTATCCAATCAAGTTAAGCAGCAAACATTATTATAGTATTGTATTGTACTGTATTGTATTGTATTGTATTGTTTGCCTTTGAATCTAACAGGGTGTATTGAACGGTTCGATAAAATATTGAATATTGTTGCATCCCAACACCAGCTGACCGAGACCAGAACATCA
The DNA here is from genome assembly GCF_965226575.1 of Pagrus pagrus. Classification (NCBI taxonomy): domain Eukaryota; kingdom Metazoa; phylum Chordata; class Actinopteri; order Spariformes; family Sparidae; genus Pagrus; species Pagrus pagrus. The sequence continues at coordinate 15,609,199 of NC_140189.1, read as the reverse complement.
GTCGTCCCACCTTTATGGTTTTATTAATCGCCCAGCATTTCTGACGTGTTCCCTCTTTATGTAACATTTTATATCTCGTTCCTTTTGTCCTCAAAAGCCTAAGTAGTATAAACAAGACTTGGTTGAACGTTGACCAGGACAGCTGTTTCCCCGTCTCCTCTATTAACGAAAATTGAACACCAGTTCTGGTTAAGTGACTGGACGTCAATGGGCCTTGCAAGGTAATGTGGACTTTTTCACCACTGAACAACTATATTGCTTCATGGAGTAGTATCAGTCCGCTCATCTGACTCAAGTGAGCGAATAAGCATACTTCCAAAAATGTTTAACTATTCTTTCAAGCTGCGGTCTGTCTTCGAGTAGGTCTCAGCACAGATACACAGACATGAAAAAGACTTTCAGGTCAAGAGCTCTGTCTCTCTTTTCCTTGTTCTTCTGCTATACTTCCCTACTCACCGGAGGCTTTCTCTTCCCCTCGGTTGAGCAGGATTTGTCACAGGTGTTAGCAGGAAGCTCTCGTTGCCATTATACCACAGAGTCTCTTCCTGTCCTGCTTTGAACACTGCTTCATTTTGGCTTCCTCGGGATCGGGAAGCAGGCTTTGTATGTGCAAGTAGATCGGATAATGTTAATGGTCGAGACCAGATCAGGCTGAGGGTCTGTTTGTGTGTGTTTGTGTGTGTGAAACGCCCCATTAATTGAAAGAACAAGAGCTACAATCTCCCTGAGCCGGTGCAGATTTTCTCTCATGTTGAGCTTTGTCTTATGCAGCTTAATTTGCACACCTTACACCGCGCTCGTGGCTCTCATGTTGTGTTTTCGTTTGAAGCCGGGCTGTGGTTTCTCTAAGTGGGCTTATTTGTTGAGCAAAACTGCACAGTCAAATGCACCAGGGAAAGTTTAGAGGCTGGTCACGTGTCTGTCTGTGTGCAGATACTGCAGGTTGTGTACGGGTTTTGTTTGGTTTTCGGATGATTCTCTACCTTTCTCTTCTTCTCATACAACTACTGGCACATGCATATGCAATATGTATGCCCAATTTTGTCATATCAAGGGCTTGTTTAAATGTGTCGGTGAAGGTTTGATGTTGGCAAATAAGAGAGAACTGTGCAAAATGGAAGCTAAAAGGGAAATAGTTTGGTAAGGCTGAGAAACATGGGCTTTTAAAATGTTTCACATTTTGAAAGCTCCTCTTAAAGTGCATTGAATTCGAGTATTCAAGAGAAACGAAGGACATCGTAAATTCTAGAAATACTTGTCTTTGTAAAAGGTGGACGGCGGACATTCATCTTTCTGATGAATGAAGTCTTTTAATTTGGTTTTCTTCTTTTCTCTATTGACTCACGAAAGGTTTTGTCACACTGACCGCTTCGAACGCGACCAACTGTCATCTTTTGTAGTTCGAGCGAGCCTTGCTGTTATATCACGGATGTTTAAAGTTAGACGCAGTGTTCCCGCAGGTTAAAAGGTAGAACACTCAGCCTTGCTCCAACAAAATAGCAGCGCCTCTATTCATGCATTTTTCACGAGGGCATGGAGTTTTTTGTGTGCAGTCGGTATAGATGAAAGACACGCTAGGAACGGTCCGAACCCTGCTAAAATCCCGGGAGAGGTATTCGGTTTAACCACGACATTTCAGAGCAAACTGTAGACAAGACCCAAGGGTGTGGTGGTGACTGGATCCCCTTACATCTCTCAAATACGAGCACAGATGCCCTCATGAGGTTAAAAGGCTAAAAGTTAGAGGAGTGTCTGTGCGGGATAATGACTGACTCAAGGGAAAACCTGCCTGGTGGCAGCAGCAGAGAGGAAAGAGAAGCAGGCTGGTGCTGAGAAAGCTGCTAGAATCTATAGGAAATAATGAACATATGTTTTCTGCTTTACAGTCTAAACTTTAAGGCTGCACCAGTCAATTTTTCTAAGTCAATCGAATGACTGCGCGCAATATAAAGGGTGCTACTTGAATTACCCTCCAACTCTGCAGCTCCTATTCAGTAATGAGATGACACAGAGCTGAAGTTACCAGAATGTGACTCAGAACGTGTTTCAGGGACTCTCCATATCCCAAGATAAAACAGTGTAAACATGGTCACTGTGGGGAGCACAAGGTAAAGAATGATACGGCCTTCATCACGTGTAATTTTGTGCTGGTGCTGTCAGCGGGTGAAATCTACCGTCAGACTATAAATCTGGCATCAGCAAATATTCAAACCCTTTAAACTTTAAATAAAGACGTTAAACTTTCAAACATCTCTTAGGGGATCGTACTTCTGTTCTGATGAGCAGAAGCCAGTGTCAGTTAAATGCGCAGTATGTAAATTCTGCCACTAGTGGTCTCTCAATCAAAACAAAACAAAACAAAACACGTAAGTAGAGTGGGATCATGGGAGTTGTTGTCCTCATTGTTCAACAACCAACATCTTGGGTATTTCTGGCTATAAAGGATAAGCAAACAAAATCATCAATAAACTCTGTCTGACATGACTCAGACAGAGAAGTTCACAGACAAGTGAACGTTTGAAAGTTTTATTCTCGTTCTGTTTAGTCTCATTCACAGATTCCTGAGAGTTTTAGCGACAGGCCACCAAATGAACAACGACAGGCAACCTTGAATAAGATTACAGATTTCTCTGAACTTTGTTGGAAACATTTGGTGAAATATAAGTATGATAAATATATATTGGTTTTACAAGTTGAGTTGAGTTGAGGAATTAAAATGTTTCTCTGTGGTGCGTATTGTACATTTTTCAGAGAAGATATATGTTTATCGAGTTTAGACCCGGGCCGAAAGGGACAAATTTGGGCACCCCTGATCAGAGTTGCTGTGCAGAAATGGCCATATACAGACTTAATTACTGGAGAAAATCAAATTTAGACCTCAGCCAAAAATGATCAGACCATCTGTATAATGGTACAATTAGAACAAAAGAAGTTTCTGTCATTGGCTATCAAGCACTATTCTACTTTATCAAGATAAATAACAGACTAACATGGGCAGTCTGAAGCCAATGAATCACTAATGAGTCCAATAAATTAATATGTTACCATCATAAAGCACGGTGTAATTCAACTTTTTGGATCCTTTGTCTATGTAATATACGTATATTTTTCTATTTATTACTTACAAGTCACAAAGAAACAGAACAGACTAACTGAGGTAAAGGCTGAAAGAAGAGTTGAGAAGAGTCTTGAATTACCGAGACATTTCTGTTGCTATTTCTTTAGATTAAATATGTTGCTCAGCGATTAGATGAATTTCAACACACAAGACTGTTCATATGACCGAAGAACTTTGTGTTCTTGGCTGCTGGAAACAAGGATTTTTGTGTGGCTGATTGAAGATATCGGCCGTGGCCAGCTATTCTTTGTATTTCTTTGGTTCATCCTGGCGGAAGGCTCCACTGTTCTTTGAAAAATAATAGGCAGCCTTGGGAATGTACTGAAATGAAAGGACAAGACAAGGCATGTCAGGAAATTACTTTCCCTCTAAATTATTTTTTTAAAAGAATTCACCTCTCTGAAGCGATGTCGGCTATTGACCGCTTCCCTTTGGGGTCTTTTTTTATTTTTTTAGTCTCTTTGTGTTTGACAAAAAGTAAAAAAAAAAGAGAAAGAAAAAACACGAATTGAATGAAATGTGAATGAATTGAGTTTCCTTGTACAGAAAGCACAATCAATAGCTGTTGCTGTCATTTGCGCGGCAGGAGAGGCTTTGACTGTCAATGTCATTTGAAAGTCTGCACAGTCTGAACGACAGTGGAGACGCAGCTACTTTGAGGCTCTCAGTGAGACACTGAAGGGGAGAACAAAGAAATTAAACCTACGGCAGCGAGCTGCAGTCTGACTGACGACGGCTGTCACTTCGCCAACGTGACACTGAACTTGCACTGCCGAGCCACCCACAGACAGTCAAACTGGATTACTTATGACTGTTGAGACAAAACAAGTACTTTTAAACTTTCATTGAAGGTTTTATTATAGGAAATTAATACTTGTTAACATGCATGTGTGTGTGTGAGGTGTACAGCCGAGTGTGTCTCCTGCTCTTGTGGTTCTGGGTCTAATTATCAGGCCTCAGACGGAGCCAGAGGCCAACAGGTGTCTCGAAGAGGCTGCTCTGGATCAAAGCCAGTGAAAATAATTACACAACCCAACTCTCCCCTCTCTTAGATAAGACTAACTGCCTGCCGCCTCGCACTCGGACACGCTCTAACCGCAGACCACATATCCGCGGCCCTTCTACTTGAAGGCAAAATAACACAATCGGTTTTATGTGCTGTGGTGCGAGGACGGCGCGCGGACAGACGGACGGACACCCGTGCGCTTTGTGTTGGTGTGTGTGCACATATGTATGTCTGGGCGCACGCGGAGCGCTGAGGGCTGAGCTGGCGCAGGCAGACAGATGCAGAGTAATGCCAGTCAGTTGAATATTTTATCTGTTCATCATTAACACGCAGCCAGGAAGCCAAGAGCAAACTTTAAAGGACAGACGCGCGCTGCACCAGTGCGTTGGCATTTTCATGGCCTCATTTCAAAGAGCCTCTTTGAAGTCTCTTAACGAACTACAGCCGCGCCACATTTATCTAAAACTACTGAACGACGATAAAGCCGATCAGTTCATCAAAAAAGGAGCTTGATTTGATTCGACTCGACTCCGCTGGACTCGCCCCGCCGTGACGTGACTAACCTTGACTCAGTCTGATTAGAGTTTTTCTTAAAAAAAAAAAAAGCCGATATGCATGTTAAAAGATCTCCAACTGTGAACAGAAAATAGCCTGTAAAAGTTCTGGAAAACACTATTAGTTGAACAAGGAAAATAATGGGAACGGATTTTAAGCTGAAGCTTTTATACTGAGGTCATCGGGAGGATATAAGTTAAAGATATATTATGTAACGTTCCTGCATTAAAATGTCTAAAAACAATTACATCGTTGTAATTTATTTTATGTGCTGTTTACTTACATTATCCTAGATGTTCCATTAATGATCAAACCTGGAGAAATCTAGGTTTTATTCAAAAGACGTCACGTTTCACTTGGTCGCCTGTTGCTATAACTTCGCGTGAGGAAGGAAGTTGGCGAACATGACTAAACGTAATGTAAGCTTGACCTCGTCCATGAACATTTCCGCCTGCGTCACGTCAGATTTTCATCACTAACGGTTGTTGTTTAACGATGAAGACAACAACTCCCATGATCCCTTGCTACTTACGTCTTTTGTTTTGGTTTGATTGAGACACAATTAGGGGGAGAAGTAACATATTTTGCGTTCGCACTCTGAAAACAAATGTTCTCGCATCAATCAAACATTGTACACGTTGACAGGAAAGAAAGACAGTAGAAATCTGAGCAAAACCATCTGTTTATTCTAAATAAAACCGTCTTTTCTGCAGCCAGTTTTTCTGCACCACAACACACAACAATAGATGTGGGAACTGGGGTTGCTGAGGGGGCTGCAGCACCGCCTAACTAGAGGCTATAACATATGCCCAATTTACAAGAAGGCCCAAATAATTAAGAATTTGTTAGAAACTGCTTCACAAAGATTATAAAGTTTATCCTAACTCAACAACTCACAAAATTGAATCTGGGGATTTTCTCTCCCTCTTCATCTCCTCGCTGTTGTTGACTCTAGCTTATGTGGCTGTTTTGACCTTTAATATGTTGCTGTTCGAATTTGCTGTCTGCTGTAATGCAAAATGTTATCAAAACGTTGTAAATTATTGCTAATTAGATACATGTTATCCATTATTAGATACATGTTATCCATTATTAGATACATGTTATCCTCGCCATTCACTGCAAAAAACATGAACGTTGTGCACCATGTACTATGACGTCATTATATAGACTGACCCCTCAGCACCCCAAACAGTGACCGACATCCCGTGTCCATGCATATCACTGCTGTGTGAAAGACTAACCAGACGCTGACACGGACAGGAAACGCTCAAGAGCTTCAGCTCAACACAATGGTGCTTGAGTGATAATTCATATGCGTGCCCCACAGCTGCCCACGGGGATACAGCGCCTCTGGCAACATGCACAGTGGATGTGATGAATATGTAAACGAGGACAGTCCTGCCTTTACATTATGATACTAGGACTGTGACTTTGACTGCTGTCCTTGCTGAGGTGAAATCCCCAAACTACTGTATGTGTGACTCCTCCTCTCCTCTACATTTACTCCAGGTTCACAAAATCTGAGCATGAAAAATACGTATTTGATGTCTTTAACCTAGAAAGGACAATGTTACCAGTATACACAGACTGTCTTTGGCTTGCACTCCTCATGTTTCTCCTCAAGGTTTTTACTTTGACCAGGAACCCAGCCACAGCTGCTCCATCAGTCCGAGGATGAAACCACAGAATTCCTGTCGTTGTTGTCGACAAAAGATTCGATTTCCCGGTCAACCTTACATGCTTGTTATTGTTATTATCCCTCTGAACATGGATTGATGTGACGAAGGTCAGATTATTCCATGTTGTGAGTTTTACAAATGTGGGTGTCATACTTTGATTTTGTGGTTCAGTTATTTCCTGTTCTGTCATCAAGTTTCATGTTTTGCTTTTTACTTCCTCCCTTTGTCTGTTTTTGGTTTGTACTTTGTTTGATTTTGGTTCTTGGTTTTTCCCTGATATGCTTTCTGTCTTTTGTTGCCACAATATTGGATATTGGATTTATTGCACTTGGACTTCTTCTTTATGTTAATAAAGCTCACCTTTTGTTGAGTTACCTGCCTGCCTGTGTGTCTGCATTTGGGTCCCCTATGTCCCCTAACTGTGACAAAGGCACATGATATACTGTATGAAAGGAGTATTTACAGTATACAAGGCTCTGCTCATGTAATGAGGGCCTTCTTGATGCCTTCATCTTTAGGACCCAGATGGATCCTTGTGGTAGTCCCCTCCTCCTCTTTTTCCTCATGTGGAGGTGGTTTGATGTTGAGGTGTGCTGTTGGCCTGCTTGTGCATCACATAACCCTTAACAAAACTTGTTTGGCATGGACTTACCTTTAAATCTGGAGTGCTGAAGGTCCTCGAGTGCTTTCCGTGTTTTTACTATATCTCATAGTTCATGATCTGTGTGTTGTGTTGGTGTCTAGGCAGCCACCTTAATCCTGTAAAGCACCTCAGAGGGTATAACCTGTGAAAAATAGGACAAAAGTTATGTAACCCTAGTTCTGTGAGTACAGGTGGAGCCCTTTGAAATTGTGGACTTGGTGAATGTGTGGTTTGGGTGTGATGTTGATGTGTCTTTCCTGATTAGTTGAGCAGCAATCTTAATGTATTTTTAGTTGTTTAATACCAGTCTTTATTTATTTTGGATAAAAAAACTAGACTGAGGTTGTTTCAGAAGAGATTAACATTTGTTTGTGTTTATTAATGAAACACGTCTCTGCACGTTGTAAGTGGCTTATTGACTGCACTGCTGGGTGTTGTTGTTTCAGCTTCCCTGAGTTAGCACTGACCTGAGAAAGACAGATTTTACATTTTGTGCTCCACATACCTGGAACAAATTGGAGCATACGCTGAGGCCTGATGTTCTGGGTGCAGTGGAACAATTCACAGATCTGATGAGAACCTGATTAACTCTGAACGTGACAGTTTTAATTCATTTGACTCGACACAAGAACATTTTGTTTTTTCCTTTTCCTCTTGAGGATTTCAACGTGTAAATAATAAATCGGTGTGCGTTTCTCAGCATTTAGTGAAAATGAATTACAGTACAAATATGAAAGCCTTCAGATGTGTATGTATGTGTGTGTGTGCCTCGCTTCAGTCAGTCCTGGCTTAAACTGGAACAGTGCAGCCCTCACCTCACAGCTCTGATTTCACAGAGTGGCGGGGCCGTGTCATGGCAAGATCAGGCATCACTGGAGGCTCCCTGATCCGCCCGCGAGCCAGAATTCCTCCCTGGGGTCTGACTGCCAGGCTCAGCGCAGACTGTGTGACAGACAAACTGCCGTCTGTGGCAGCCCACAGTGGACCAGAGCAATAGGAAGAACAAGACCCCGTAGGAGGGAGTGTGTGTGTTTGTGTATGTGCACGCTCTCACGTGTGCGTGTGTGTGTGTGTGTGTGTGTGTCTATGCATATAGTCCAGGCTCTGCCTGAGCTACTTAATACAGGCAGAAATGTGACGGGACCCCCTAGTGAGACGTGAACTTCCAGCCCTCATGGCTCAGGCCCAGAGGCTGTCAGGGGCTACTCTTAAGTCTCTCTGCTGTGTGATCATACGATCACAGCTGGCAGGACTTTCATCATGTCCTTCTCAGGTAGAAATATGCTGCTACTTTAATGAAATTTTGCTCAGGATGTTTAAATACTGGTTCAAACCACATACATTTAAAATGTTTCACTGTCCCAGAATAAGCAAAGTGAACCTGTTGTTTTCTTTATACTTGAAGTCTTGAAGTCGTGCAGTGACATGATCAGTAACAGGATCAGAGTGAAACCATGTCATCTCCCACTTGCCAAGTTATGACTCTTATGGAAAGCCAGTAACATGAGAAATGCATTGGAATTTCAACCAGAACAGTACCAACAGAATCAGCCCAGTCGCCAGGATGTAATGTTCGCAGTTAACGTTTCTGCAAACCACAGATATGTTCAAGTTTGTAGTTGTCATTGAGCGAGGTGCCGTATGAACACGTCTGAAATATGCATCGTATTGCGTTCAGATTACAACTTTATGACCTGACTTACATTTCATGAGGTGCAGAGCAGAGTGGTGGACAATACATTAATGCAAAAACATACTATTCACCTCTGTTTTTATTACACTGTTGCTGTGCTTCATTATCAAATCCATTCTGCTTGAAAAAATACCCAATGGATTGAAATTCCTTACTCTGTTTTCACTGCTGCCTTGCACCCAGACAGAATCTCACATAGCACGCACACACATGCACACGAATGCGCAACTAATGTTAGCTCACTGTGAAACAAGAAATGTTAATTTTCCTGAATACACCTGAAAACTGAAATACGACAGCAGAATCGTTACTGAATACGGTTCAGATATGTTGGGCAGCTTCAGGAAGAGTAAGAAACAGTTGTTGCTGCCGCTGGAAGGCGAGCGCAGGTTCAAAAGGAGCCCGATAGAAAAAACATTACAGCACCTGTAGTCATCAGTCTAGACGTTAGTTAAACTCAAAGAGTCTGGCCTGCAGGTTTCACACTGTGAACTGGCTCATAGGGGATTAAAGAGTCTGTGATCTAATACAGCCACTGGCCAAACCAGCTTTATCTTAAAATATGCCTGTAGAGTATAACCAAATCTTGAATGAGAATATTTAAACTTTTAAAACTTTTAAACATTAGTTTAAATTTAGCCGTACGATAACGTGTTTTGACAGAGGTGTTCAGTCATGCTCTCTGATTCTGTTTAATAAGACAAAAACACGAAATTAGTTCTTTTCAGGGATGTTCGGATTTTCTCGTTTCTTAAAATTTCCACAGCTGTTGGCAGCAACCAGGAAAGCACAAAGGACTTTGTGCTGGCTGTGTGTCTTTGCATGTCACGGTCCAGCTGGTGTATTTACTGCATGCGCTCATTGGTGTGTCCGCTCTGAAGCTGACAATGACAACACAGAGCTGATGAGAAATATGCTAAGAAATACTCAAGATTTTCCAATTATTTGAGCCACTGTACCTAATACTTTTGTATAATCTGACAAAGGCAGAATAAAATAATGTTGGGACGTGAGAAGCTTCATCATCTTCCATTGTTAACACAACAAACTATCACATAGCATCAGAAAGTGACAGATGTTAACTTTCACATTTGTCTCATTGTTAAATCGGTGTGAGCGAGCGATCCAGCTCGAGCAGCCTGCCCATGTGTAAATGATGGATGTAGGGAGTGTGTGTTAAGCTCAGCACATTTCTTGGCTCTCGCCGTGCGCCCCGGTGGTGCCGTTTCCTTTGATGGTTCCTCACAAAGTCAATCGACTGATGTGTGAGACGAAGCTGTGTATCAGAGTGAAGAGCGTTAGAAGTGCACGTGGCGCCCGCCACTGTACGTTTATTGGACAGAGTCCGCTGCCGCTGTTTCTTTAATGCATAGTTCTTGTCAGTGATTATCGCCTGTTTGTGCTTCAGCTCTTTCACACTCCGATAGTGGGCACAGAGCTTTGACCAGTTGTGTAAAGTCATCAAATTGCAAATTGAACATTGCTTTTGACTGTTATAATAATTTAAATCCACTGTGATGCAGCTGAAGTTTATTAGTGACCAGATTTCTTGTTTGACATCAAGGAACAGATGGGGGCGCTCGTAATGACCAGGTGGACAAACATTGATTTACATATTCATCACCTGAAGTATGGAGGCCGTGTTACTGGGAGGGAAGTTGTTTGATATTAATATGAGTTATTCCAAACCATAAAGGAGATGCTGTTATTTTTAAACTTGGGCCCCATGTTCACAGATTTTGGTGTGTAAATGACTTCAGGTTCAAAAAGTTTTGGGATCGGTCCAGTAGATTCCTCAGCTGACCAAAGTGACGAGGACTGAATGTCTGCAATGTAATCCTTGTGGACAAAGTATGTCCACAGAAAGTGCTTGTTTCTGACAGGCTCAGATTGTTATTATCTCATTGTATAAGTGTCTGACAGCATTAGGGGAAGGATCCTGACAGAGATAGACCCCTCAGTAAAGAAAAATATCCTTTTTCTTGCCCAATCCACCAGACTCCATTGACAAAAACAGTCATTTTATCATCATAAAACATACTTGGCTTTTTAGAAGCGCATTTCTCTGTACAGGTCAATGTTGCTCTTCTGCTCTTTTCTAATTACACATACAGCAGAGCTTCGTATTAACCCCATGACTTCAAAGCATATAGTGTTTCATGTGTTCCTGGATGAGCGAGATGTTGCTTCTGCTGCAACAATGAGGCTTAAAGGACCATAGACGTGTGTGATGATCTGCGGAGAAGGCTTCTCTGCTGCCTGCAGCCTGTGTGTGTGTCTGCTCATCTCTGAGGTATAATTAAGCGAAAACACAATTACAAACAGCAGTGGCAATTTCTAATAGCTTATGAGTGTTTCTTCTTGCCAGATTCGCTTGCGGCAGGCGGAGAAAATATGACAGATGCCGAAGCGATCGCTGCAGATCCTGAGCCACCCACTCTGCACTGCTCCGTCTGAAAAGCCCAACTGGTACAAGAGTACCGAAAGGAAGCGGGCGGTGCTTAGGTACGCCCGTAGTTTTTTGGCCTCCTTGGCAGGAGAAGGCAGAAAAGAGTACCGGGAGGTTGTGAGAACTTCCAGTACACAAGAAAAAGTCACGTTATGCCAAAGGGTAAAATGTAGAAGTACCGGTACTGCGTACTGATCAGTACCAGCCCACTTAGAAGAGTCTGCCGAGATCAGACATCAGCATGCTGTGTCTCAGCTGACACATGAGAATTTACCAGTTTGTCTTTAACCATCTTAAATTAAAGTATATTATGCAGGATTTAAAAATAAAATAAAACAAATTCATACAGAAATAATCCCTGTCAATGATCAAGCCAACCCAGCGTGTCGGTATGTGACGACCTAACAATCACTAATCTTTATCCAGAGTCACTTACTGCACCTTTAAATGGTGTGTTTACAAATAGCTGCTGACAAATCCTGCGTAGTATGCCTTGAATAACATGACGACTGGAAAATGGGGAAACAACTGGTCTGTCCTAACAAAGGTCACCTACCTGCACCTTGTAAGCTCGTTAATATGTTACATCTCATTTGTTTAACCTGTTCTAAAACCAAAATGTAAAATAATAATCTGTGGTTATCTCCAGCCTCTATCCTAAGCTAAGGGGCTGCTTGCTCCAGCTTTATTTTTAGTGTACTGCAATGAAACCTGACATAGATGAGTCACAAAAGTGGTTTGCTTTTCTGTCTGATGTTTTATTTTTTGACCCATTTTGAACACGCACACTCACAGTCTTAAACATACAAACATTCTCATCACTCTGCTGCCTTCAGCGTGGCTGTCACCACTGCTGACACAGACTACAATACCTGTCAGAAGTGTCACGGCGATCGTTTCTCACTGCGTACCTGTACATTTATCTCTTCACAGTGAACACATGTACTGTAGAAGTGATGTTTACAGTTTGTATATTTTATTCAGAGCCTGCAGAGGTGGAATAAACCGACATAAACCATCCATAGCGACAATTCATTACGACGGGATTAAAAGAGAAATTTATTTTCCGTCTTATGTAAGTGACACGGTTTGCGCTCACAGTAAACACAGCATCTATCCTAGTTCATCATGTGTTCTCTCTTCCTCAGTACCGTGGTGGGATTTGTTTATGTGGGACACCTTAATGATCAGTGTCACGGCTGTAAATGTACAATGTGTCGTTCAATCTTGAAGCCTATACAAGACAAATCGCAGCTGACTAATTCCTGTTGGGCTGTTTGCATTCATCCATTTGTTTGGATGATTGAACACAGGCATGATGGTTCTTTTGCACCGTCACATTTCATTTTCATTAATTCCTCCGTCTGTGCTCCGCTTTGTCCTCCTCACTTTCATTTTTCCAATTCATTTTGTTTCTGTCTCGGTCTGTCACTCGCTATCTGCTCTCCTCACATCACTTCAAACACATTTCAGAGAATGCACTAAAACAGAATGCACAAATATTCGTCTCATAATCTCGGCGTCTTATGATCACTCTTTGTGAACTAGAACAGCTCATTTTCAGAACTATAAAGCGGAGAAGCAGAGATCAAATGCTGCTGATTTTGTAGATACAAAAACAAAAAAAAAACCCTCTCTTTCTAATCAGAGTTTCAGTAGCTGAAAGCAGAAAACTGTGAATATTAGATTGTGCCCTTTTGAAGAGAATCCTTTCTTATGTATCTCAGAGAGAAGACACATCTGAAGAACATGTATGTAACTGCACTTACGATAATGTTTCGTTCTTTAGCTTCATTTCTAGCAAGCAAATCTGATGCATCTTCACTTGGATCTGTATTCCTCATCCGTCCTTGTGTCCTTTTTGTGGTATTAAATACATCACATGACATCAAATGTGACATGGAGGAGACAAAAAGACACATTGACCGAACAAAATATTCATTTTGATGAGGTAGTTTTCCACTTCCTCCGGATTTTTTAACTCAGGTTTCACATAATTTTATCATGTAACACAGCCCTAATTTCTTACTTACAACATTTGTGATATGCTTGTATCTTTTTTACCTTGCTGTGGTAGTCAAGGTTACCAGTGTGAACATGGTATTCGGGCATACGCAGATTATATTACTTGTCCACCCACAGCTGTTTTGCTTCGTTTCATAGAAATAAAACCCTTTTAGTTAATTTTCAGGTACCAGTGCCAACATTCATCAAATAATACAACTCTTGAGAAGAAGCCTTGACAAGGAGCTAACATTACAAGCGGTGTGTACTTAAAGGTGCAGAAAGTGATGACCGGTGTGAGAACCCTATTGAAATAGCTCCGATTATGATTTCTTTTTCTTTGGCTGAATAAAGCACATTTTGGAGGAGCTAAACATGCCAGAAAACTCATGAAACCTTGAAAATATATGAGTTTTAGTGTTTTTGGCCATGGGCCTGGCAAAATGGCTCGCTAAACAGCAGCTCCCACAGCAAGTTTCATCTACATGTGGGAAATTTGGTACGTGTATCACATCTATATCTACATTTTCTACCATTTTCAATGTAGTGTGAAAATCAAGTGTATTTTTGGCCACTTACAGTCGTCATACTTTATTGAATTCTCGACGGGAGTTAATCCAATCCACCCCAAACATTGTCACCTTAAGAATGAAAGGTTGTCCAAAGCTTGAGCTTTCGTCAGAGTCAGAGTCCCGGCCCGAAGACGTCCGATTCAGGTTTCAGGTTTCAGGTTTGGGTGTGGCAGAATGACCTGATAGCGCGCCCTACATTTATTGTAGGTGTCCCCGGCTCGTCTTAACTTAATTATACGTGGTCTAGTCTGCCCCAAACTTCAAATGGTTGACAAGAGGCCTGTCCTGAAGAGATCTACATCCCAATATTCAGTCAGAGTCACGCTCGGCAAGAGAAAGTAAGCCTTGTGTGAATTCGAGTCACACAGAATTTTTGAATTTGTTCATTCTCACAAATTAAGCCTGTACCATCCAAGATCCTACAAACTGAGCGACGTTTCATTCATGCTTCGGCTGGATTTAATTGTCTTTCTTTTTTACCACTAATCAATTCTTTTTGTCAGAGCTGCTTCTCATCTTCCCGTTCTGTGTAACTCACCTCTTTTAACTCCTGCTCTCACCGCTCACTTACTTCTTTTCACACCTTCGCCTCTGATTTCTCGTCCTCTGCCTCCTCGAGCCCTGCCACTCCTCCACCTTTCACCACCATCCACCCTAAGACGTACATCCCTCTCCCTCCCTCCTGCTCTCTCTCTCTCTCTCTCTTCCCCTTCTCCCTCTCATCTCTCTCTCCCTCCGTTCAGCCTTTTAATGTCAAAGACATTAAAGAGCTTTCCTGGAATGATAAATGTTTTATTAGGCCTCACTCTCTCTTTTTTGAAGGGTAAATACAAAGAGGAAGTGGAGGAAAAGTTCGTATCTCTGTCTCCCTCTTGACTTCATTTCCATATCTGTCAGTCTGCTCTCCCCTCCGCTGTGACCTCTCATCTCCACTCATCCCTCCTCTCCTCTCCTCTTTCATCCCATCTCTATTTCACTCCCTCATCTCGCTGTACTGGAAACCAGCGGCTTCACACTTGCCTCATAAAAGTCTGGTAATATCCAGTAATAAAAAGAGTCCCATGATGGAGAAACCTGTGGAGAAAACCTCTCTCTGTCTTTTCACAGTTATCGTTCAGTGCGTCAACAATTGTCCATCAAATCTTCAAGCATCTGAAACGCATTTATGAGCCGGTGGGGGGTTGCCAGTTGGACTTAAAACGGACCCAGCCCCGCTGCTGCACTGTTGCTGAATCTTACATTTAGCCTCCAGGTTCGTAGATGATTGTATTTCCTGTGCTGTAATAGCTGTCTGTCCTCTGGGACTGCGTGTGTGCTCCCTGTCTCTGGCACCCCTCGGCTGCGCTGCTGATTGCTCCTCCTTTCTCTAAAAATGGGTCACGTTATGTGGGCTGCAGTGTGACACCGACTTCTACCTTCATTCAGGACAGTCGGCTCGTAGCGTTTGATAACCCGCCCAGCGTGGGATAGTAATGGATTACACGTAAACGGGATTACATGTGAAATGTAAAATAAGTAACTATGATACATTTTTTAAAACAAGTGATGAGGTTACTGCTACATTGGAAAGGATTACTTGATTTCATTTTCGATTATGTCTTTAAAATATGGCGATTTTAAAATTATTACTTTTTCCATGTTAACCAATATCAACTTTTGAACAACTTTGCGTTACAAGAACAAACTCCTCCATGTGGCCTTTGAGTAAAGAACAGTAGAAATAAAAACTTGAACAAATTAAACAGAGTCCCACATGTTGTGGACTTTACACAGTACACATTTATTTTGACCGTACTGTTTTTGTAAGTGTAATTTGATTTGACCAACTGTAAATGCTGAGTACACTGTAAACAAAGTGACCTCATATTAAAAAAAATGGCGGAAACCGATTACATCAGAATTACCAAGTAAAGTAGACTCATAATCTGGAGTTGTTTAAACTTTTTAGCTCGCACAACTTAAATGTAATAGTTTACTCACCTTGGTAATTCTGAGGTAATCGGTTTCCTGACTATTTTTTAAAGTAAAGTGCAATATCTTTTCAATTTTTGAATTTGAAGTATCCCAAAAGTGTGCAAGTCTGTTTTCCTGTGATGACAAGTCATATGTTAGTTGTTTTCTTGAAATCATGAGATATTTATGTCACTTTCACGGGATAACAAATTGTTTTGTTTTTTGTTGTTTTCCCGAGTTAATGAGATAATTTATGAGAAAATGACTTCATAAAATTCATAAGAGTGGACCATTACACACAACCTCTCTTTGGCCCGTGGAAAAGAAACTGTGACATAGGTGGGTGTTTGAATGTTATAGGCCAATAAATTATTTATATAAAGTAATAAGATTGAAGTACAATCTGATGCGTTGATCAATAATAGTGATCCTTGATCTGTCATTTACACTTTAAATGAGTCGCTACATCTCTGCATTATGGCAGGTCACTGCTGATCTGATAAACACTAAGCAATAAGTTATAAGGAGCAACTGTTTGTTTTCTTGTGATGACAGGTTAATTTATCTCGGCATAACAATGCTAGTGTTCTCAAGGTAAAGAGATGAAACATAACATAATAATCAAAATAAAAATAATTAAAACTTAACACTTGAAAAGAATTCCACCTATGGCCGTTATGGGCTTCCATGCAAAAGTATTCAAAAACTATTGAGATTATTGAAATCCAATGGATTACATTATTTACAAAAATTGCCATGTATTCATTAACTGGCTACATTTCCAACTAATATGGTAAATGGTCTTGCATTTCATCCAGTCTACTAACCGCTCAAAGCGCTTTACAATACTTACGACATTCACCCATTCACACAAGGCGCCAACATGTAGCTGGGGGGAGCCGGGATTCAAACCAGTGACCCTCCGATTACTAGACGACCTGCTCTACCTCCTGAGCTACAGCCACCCCAACCTAGGACCCAACCCTGAACCCGCCGCTGCTCTGGACGCTCCATGAAAACACAGAGAATGTTTTTAAGCCAGCTTAGCATGCTAGCTGCCTGGCTCTAGTGATGGAAATGTCTGGTGAGGGCTCCACCACTTGCTACAGATATTAATGTTTCCCTCTAGGATGAACTGTAATAACTTCAATGATCCCTTAACCCATCTGGCATCCATCATTAGTGAGAATTTTAATCAACCAAAACATTGTTACCTCTGCCAAGCAGGTTATGTTTTCACCAGTGTCTGTTTGTTTGTTTGTTTGTTTGTTTGTTTGTTTGTTGGTTGGTTTACACAAAAACATCTGATGGAGGATGTGTCTCAGCCCAGAATAGACCCTATTCATTTTTGGTGTAGATCTGGATGAAGGGACAGATCGAGGATTTCTTTCTGACAGTCTGTAACATTGTGAGTTAGGGCTTCTTTTTTTAAAAATTTCTTTAATATGTCAGGGAATAATGTATGAATGTTGATTAAAAAATGTGGCTGGTATCTATTAGAGAGTACAACAGGGAGCTGTTTGGCTTTGGCGGAGGTATGCGCTCTACTGAGTGCCATTAGTTTTATCATTGAACAGCCTCAGTAGCACTTGTGTTTAGTGCTAATTAGCTAATGTTAGCATACTGACACACTAAAGTGAGTTGGTGAACATGGAAAACATTTCGCTTGCCAAACAGCCTGTTAGCATTGTCACTGTGTTAGCTTTTAGCTGAGAGCAGCACTCTGCCTAAGAACAGGCTCACACAGGCTCCGTCGACACTTCGTCTTTCACTTTCTCAACTTTAAATCAAAGTGTTGCACCTTTCCTGCACTGATCTGATGTGTTGGCTGCTGTGTACCAGAAACAGATGAAAGCTCGACACAAAGCATCCAAGCAAAATTTGCTCTCACCACAAGGCCTTCGCTGTCGGCGCCCTTCCCTCTCCATGTGCACTCACACATCATTCACGTATTCCTGATGTTTGCTGCAAAAATCCAATATTTCTCAGCTATGTTCCATTCAATCCCGGAAAGGTTGACACATTTCCGTTCTGGCTTCATTTGTGCCGTAATTGCTCCAGCCTCTTCCATTAATACACGCACACAAAAACCCGGGAGACCGCACACTCGGAGCAGCTCTACAGCATCGGAGCCATTTCCTCCATTTCCCCTCAGTTATCCTATTAGGCTATAGGGACATGTGATTGGTATGCCGGCTAGGCCAGGACTAATGATGCATGGAGCTGTAGCCTCTGGTTAGACGTCATGGACCAGAGGAAACCAGCCGGGCGCTTGTGTACGGCGCGCCACGCTGCACTAATCGGTCATCCCCCGAAACATTAAGCTTGTCAAAGTGGGTAATGGATTGGCCCAATTAACATAAGGCTTTGATGGAGAACACACCTGTTTATACACCCAAGTCCGACACATCTTTCATTTACCTCGTAGTTGTCTGGGAGACTCTCTTATCAAGGTGAATGCAATTTCATTTGGAAGCCGAGTCCGCAGACAATTAGAGTTTACTGATTATTCTAGTAACGGCAGCGACAATGGATTTACTCAAACAAAGGAGCTGAAGTAATGGCTCACACCCTTCACAGTTTTAAAAAGACTTATTCTCTGCTTGGTGATGTTAGAATTCATTGTGGATGTGCTGTGTGTGTGTGTGTGTGTGTGTGTGTGTGTGTGTGTGTGTGTTTTAGCGTGTTTGACCCTGGAGTTCAAGGACAGTCTTGTATGTGCTGCCTCTGGCTGCTCCTGTCTGTACCCAAGTGGTGTTTATTTAAGGAGCCCATCTACCCACCCACTCACTCACACACACACACACACACACACACACACACACACACATACACACGCACACACACACGCTCAGGTGCGCACACTAGACTAACCTTGTGCTCTGAAACACTGCACCCCCAGTTCTACGATGATATAAAAACAACTTTGACTGGTGTTTCTATCCTCCGTTTCCAATAGTATGCTCCAACACACACACGCGCACACACACACACACACACACACACACACACACACACACACACACACACACACACACACACACACACACACACAGTGTCCTGAAGCTCACAGTATGTCCTGCAACCCTGCTTCCCATCCTACTGGATTAATTACTCTCCTCCCTGCCTGTGATCCCCGAGAGCGTCTGAGCCGCGTTAGCCGGCCTCTGCCTCTCGCTGGTGGGCACGGAGATGGCAGCGCTCGCCCATTCATCACCGTGACTTTGGGAAGGGAGACACGAGGGATGGGGTGCGTGGGCGAGCCAGAGTAAGAGAGAGAGAGCGAGAGGGAGAGGGTTGGAAGTGAAGGTGAGAGAAAGGTGGCGGGAGAAGGGGAGCGGAAAAAGCCAGGTCCCCTCAGACCGAGGCCCTGATTAAAAATTAAAAGTGTTGCCGTTTCACTGGTTCCAAAGGTTCAGATCGTAATGTATGGATTTCTGAGGTGATCCTCAAGGGAGGAGGAGGAGGAGGAGGAGGAGGGAGTGAGCTGGCTGGAGAGGAGCACCCGGGCTGTGGGAGCGTAGGATTAGTAGGGGATGAGACACATCTTTACCTGGAGATAAATAGCCCAGCGTAGCTCAGCGCCGGGACTCTCCCTATTGTTTCCCCCTCAAAAAACGTTGTCACATTCATTTTTTATTCTGCTGGAGATGTCTTTTTCACAGGAGATAGATGAAGGCCAGGTTGGGAGGGACGAGAGGGGGAGAGAGGGGAGGACGGCACCGAAGGTTAGAGCAGCTCTAATTAATGGAGACAAAAAAGGAAAGTAAAGACAGATAGAGGAGAGGAACAGCGTGGACGTGTGTGCGTGTCGGCCTTCAGACCAGGAACTTTTGGAGTTTTTGTGCGTCTCATTTATGTTTCTGGTGACTGAGGCATCAACCTTAACCAGTGTGTGTGTGTGTGTGTGTGTGTGTGTGAGGGCGAACAAGGGAGTCCTGTTCAGCCTGTGGGATGAGAGAGGTGCAAGAAAAAGAGGCAGTGAAGAAGAAGGGAGAGGATGGGGGAGAGGGGGGAGGAGGTGAGGAGACAGGGTGAGGTGCGTCTCAGCCATTCAGGCAGCGTAGGCGTTTGTCTTTCATCTCCTCTCTCACACAAACAACAAAGCGTCTCTGAGAGTTAACCCCCCCCCAACCCACATCATGTACAATACCCTTTCTTAACGCTCACTATTTATAGTAGCGCAGGTTGAGAAGTGGCTTTGCAGCATTGTTTAATTAGGCACTTGTTTACCATTAAACTGAGTGCAGTAAATACGGCTCAGAAACTCATCTGTGTGAGCAAACAGGAGACTCAGCTGTGCTGTAGCGATCTGGCAGCAGAAGAAGACGGAGAAGAAGAAGAAGAAGAGGTGGAGGAGTGGCGGGGCAGAAAGTTTGTTTTTCCAGCTGTGGAGAAGAAGGAGAAGATCACTGCTGCATTTTCAGGGATTCCGGTTCAGCGCGACGGTCCCGCGTTACAAAGAAAGAAACAACAAAAAAGGCAGGCGAACATGATAAAATCCAGTGCTGCTTGTTGCAGAATTGAGGAAAAGAAGTGCTGGATGCTTATTTACATAATGTTTGTGCTAACAATCATGTCAACAGTGCACACAGCAGCGAGAGCAGCAGCGATGATGTAACCTGCGATCAAGACGCTCTCAGCCTCCCGAAGGCAGCTGATGAGGCAGACAAAGCAAAGTTTCATTTAATGAATTCTTTGTGAACTGAAAAGGACTCAAATCATCCTATTTATTTCTATTTTACTAATGTTACCTAATATCTGCTTTACTTGATGAAGCTGCTTTTGTCTCTTGAATGTGAGGCGCTTAAGTCTTAAAGCTCCCTCCGGTCAAAAATGTGTTTTCCTTTTTGTTCCTGCAGTCGAATGTTCGAGCTTCACGGTGTTGAATGATGTGCGTGATGACTTTGACACGAGAAGTCTATTTTCACATCCGTCTGCTCAAAGTGTAAATGTCTGATCACAAGAGGCGGGCCTACGAGCATGACTTGTGACATCACAAATAGTTTGGAAGCCAATCCTGGTCCAGTATTCATCAGTCATGAGAGTGATGTGGAAATCTGAAGCCTCCAGTGCACAAACACTGAGAATGGAGGAGACATCTTGTGTCCAGCAGATAAAATTGTGAACTGAAAAATATTCATATATATTTTTAATGATGGAGAAAGAATAGGTGCCGTGTTGGGGATCTGAATGGGGTAACTACACTTCTTTTCCTGCAAAATCGGAGATCTTTAGACCTCTCGTACTGCTCCGTAGTTTCAAACATCCCTGAGCAGCTGACAGTTTTGACAAGCTACAGTAACCATTCAAGCCCTTGAGGCTAATGTTAGCTAGCATATTACCGTTGATCGATATTAAACTGACAACAACATCTCACTTCCAGTTCTCGTCTTGTGTTGAACACGTCCTGCCGTCCATTTCCTCATCTAGGCTGCTCTTTTGTTTGTTTCTAACTGCAAAGCTCTACTACAGCATGTTGTTTCACTACGTCCGCCTCCATTTTGTTACCCATGAGATCGCGTTAGGGGATTACCCTGCTCCCTCTGGCACAACAATCTTAATAATATCCTGTAGTTAGTTATGCGCCATTATTTTCAAATCTTGTATTGTGTACGTGTTTGAGGTTAGACAGAGGCCCATCTGACAGGCTTCTCTCGATGTGCGAGATGCAATATCAAGCAATATAAAATAATTGGTTGCAATTAAGATAATAGATTATCTCTTCTCTCATTGGTGTAAAGTAGTTGGTTTTAAAACGGTGCAGCTCAGCACATTGCAAGTAGTAAGTTACAACTCGTATCGTCATGAATCTTTGGTCTGAACTGAGCTTTGACCGTTGGAGTCAGGAACAGAAATGTAAAAACATCAGTTTGTGGCTTTAGATGGAGTTACATTATATTTGTAATGTTCGTGGAAAAAACAAACCAACACAACGCAACAAGTTCTCACTGAAAAATCAACTCTATTCACGCTTCGGCTTTGTCAGAGGAGGCAAAGTAAATCCTCACAGGTCTTCTGGTTGAGTTGAACTTTCAATAACTTTAATATGCAGATTCCAAAAGCAAGCGATGTCTGACAGTTTTAACATTTCCTTCAATTTAATTTGCCGCATCATCCACTTCCTCCCCTGTTCTGAGTACGGACTGCTCCACAAAACAGTCATGGTTTCCAGAGAGTTGCGAGACAGTTGGTGGCACAGTTATGTCTTTTATTGTCCTGTTCGCCAAACAAACACGCTTTCTAACTGACAGTTAGCCAGCCCGTTATCAAGCTCCACCTGAGAGCGTCTTTCCCTCTTCAATAACACTTTATTGAATAAAACAATGTACAGTCGTCAGAATGAAATATCAAGGGAGAGTCAACGGAAAACACAGAGAAGCAGTTGTGACTATTATGTTTACAGCTCGCTGGTGTATTGGCCGTTTGCTCAGCAGTCGTCTATAGTAAATACACAGTAACTGTATTTCCCCAAAGAAAAAGTGTAGTAGGTGTAGCATTAGTATTAATATCGCTTCAATTTTTTAAATTAATAATTGGAATTAGTTTTTTCTTTAACTGTATCATCCAATGACAGTGTGAGCTCCATGGATTAAAGCACCATCATGCTTCAGAGCGGCTCCAGTTTACATCTCATTGCCGCTGTTGTTGTCTACGGTTTACTTTTGTTTCTCTGCGTCTCAGTTTTCATAAAATGTTTCCCCTGATGTCTTTCCAGATGAATCCCTTCATCACCTTGTTGAATTTAAAAGTGAGATTATGCCTCGCACTGTAATGACTATTTTCAGTGGATGCAATGTTGCGGTAAATTACAGCATAGAAAACACATTTGAATGTCCTGTACAAAGGCTTTAACCAGATTTCGATGTTTGTTGCTCGAAAGGGTTTTCATGCGCAGTGGTACTGAGCCAAATGCGTTTTTCAGATGTCAGAATACAACATGGGGATCTCTGCTCTTTTGTTCGGCCGATTGAATACGGTGCCAATCATGCTTGTGTGTTTTAAAAATGCAGAGACACTTGTATTCCTTTCATCAGTGTAAATTTGCTGGTTCACTATGATTTGCCAGCCACTGTGCCATCGTGCTTAAGGAAATATTTGCTCCCAGATTAAAGGGGCTTAGGGGCAGGAAGCGCATTTCTTTTTCTAAACAGTCTCTCTGTTTGAGATGAGAATTCCCTCTCGTCTTCTTTGGTTGAGAGATTAATGGTTTCCCTCTTTTGTTTCATAAACTGACATAATCCCAAAATCTCAGGACATCTGGTGTGCTTGTAGGAAGAGACTCCATTGGGTGTTGATTAACTCATTTACTAAGGACGGTGCCGTATCAATATTTTATTGCAGTGTAGTTTAACGGTCATGGAAAAATAAATCATGTCCAACAATGTGCCACGACCAACTGAAGCCACAACAGCAAAGAGTGTTGATTTGAGCTTCAGATGGCTCCTATTAATTAATCCCACTGGTCACAGTTGTTTCATATCCAGTTTGTAAAGCTCTGAAACTGCCATTTATGTTTTCATGACTCTCGAGTATATACAGTACATGAAACAATGTAAGTGTAGGTAAATACAAACTTGATTTCATTTGTAACAATTTCATTTGGTCCTTGAGTGTCGCTGTGTGACTTCTGGTTTATCTTTAGTTTTCTGTTTCTCTTTGGTTTCTTTTCTTGGACTTTCCTCAGCTTATTCCTGCCCTTATTTTTTTACTGATTAAAGATCCTCATCCCTCACCTGTATCCCACCATATTCACGACTGTGGTGCAATTCAAAGATGTACGGTTGCTGGAAAATGAACCTTGGGTCAAAGATGAAAGAAGGAGTTTCATGCGCCTCAGCCGCTTTAAATGGAGCTGAAAGCCTGTCTGGTGCTCTCAGAACAGGGTCCAGTATTAAGAGAGAGTTCAAGAGCATGGTTCAAAGTGTGCTGGAGGATCAGGAGCAGCAAACTTTTATTCAGTGACTGACGTTTCGATGTCATGTGCGTCTTCATCAGAGTCAGACTGACTTGGACTGTGTTCCTGAGGTCTCTGAAGTTATTTTTGACCGCGATGAAGCAGAAAGAGTTTCATCCTCACAAATTCAGAAGATACACACCTGCATGAGCAGACCAGTGGAGTTGTGTGTATGGACATCGTCATATCTACATTTTAAATAAGTTAGTTTAGGCCCCAGCGTCAATTCACATTCAGTAATTTATATCAGAGTGAAAAAAATATGTACTTTATCTCTCCTGTATTGTGGCTCAGCCTCGCCTGATATTCAGTTAAAGCAGTGTATCCGAGGTCACTTTGGTATTCTTTGCATCTACTCGCTACTGAAACTCACAGTCATAAACACAATAGGAGAGGATGTGTGGGGTCAGGCACTGATGTTCTCCAACATAAAAATAGAAAGGTCAAAGTCAGGAATTGAATGTGAGGGAAAGTTACAACACGTCTGTTGGCAGATTGTTTCCATTGCTTTCACGGTTCGCTTCTTGCTTCTGAGCTGCCTGCGTGAGATGTTCGAACAAAGGCTGAAGGACACTTGTTGCACGCTATGTTCAGATTTTGGTGTTCGTCAGAGATACCGTTCTGTTTTCGCTTTCGCAACACAAACAAAGCGTCGTCATCTTTTTCTGACTGGTTCACAGTTTTCTCCGCAGTAGCTGGCGCCAGTGATGAATACATTCTCGTTATAAACTTCACTTAAACCCTAATATTTATCCTTGTGAGTGGCTTCGTTACGCAACGCTTCCCCTGAGAAACACCATTTAGTCAGTGTTTAACACATTTATCACTCGCAGTTTTGGGTTTTCCCGTGATGTCACATCTGAAGTGATCTTTCCTCCTGCTATGTTCTCTCAATGTATCATTAGAGTAGTTTGCTACAGCAGCTTGTTGGGTGCATTTCACACTAAACTTTGCGGTTGCATCAGCATTATGAAATGTAGATATAAAGAGTTGAAAGATTCAAGATTACAGCAAGTAAAAAAATGAAAGTACAAAGAATATAAGAGTGTATGATCATGATGGGCTGTCAGCTACAGCAGAAGAGGCTTATATGTGCAGGTGAACTGGATGAATATTGTTAAGTCTCTCTGGATTCCATGTTCAGTTAATACATCTCATGAAGACGCGAACGGTACGAACGAATATAAATGTTGAATGAGCCTTCGAAAATGCTGTCTTAGCTCATTCCCCCTCTTTCTTCTTCCTGGTATCCTTTGTGGTCGTCAGTGCGATCAGGGATTCTTCCAGTTTACACTTAAAACAGCAGCATGCTGATTTATTCTCTGTCATCTTCTAAAGTCTGGCTCTGCGAACGGTCTTCTGCTTTTGCACTCGCTGTTCAACTTGTTGCCGTTTCCCAGCATCTCCTTTGTTTCGCAGACAGCTGCCTTCCTCTGCCTTCACGCACTCCAAAGCTCTCCACTCTGGATCTTTACTCTGATAACTTTTGCAGTTTTACCGAGCGTTTCTCAATCGATCTGTCAAACGCTGATGTTAAATCAGCATAAATCAATGTCTCCTCTTTTTAAGCAGCCTCTGGCTATTTCGGTTATTTTCCGCCGATCATTTCCCTCCTCTGCCTGCGTGCCTCTCGGCCCTGATGCCTCCCTCCTCAGCGACAGCTACGATAACCTTGGAGCTGCAGTTTGGAGCCTGTTGCTGAACCGCTCGGTCTAACATTTTCATCATTTTAGAGCCTGTAAAGGTTACTTTCTGCCAACCACAAAAAGCTCAGCTAGAGCTTTTTCTTCCTCCAACAATTCAGCTACACATTTTTCCTGTTCCACATCAAAGTGTGTTGGCATGTTATTTCTCCCTCGGGCTGTCCTTCCTTTCACAACGTAATCTTTGAAATTTCCCTGCTTGAAAACAGTTTGTTGATTTGGAGACACGTTTTTCTGATGTTGCAAAACTTCGGTCCATCACACACACACACACAACTGCACCGATTCAGTGTTTGGAGTCCCATTTCTGCCCACATTGTCACGAGGAAGGGATACAGTAAACACTGCAGCCCTTACACTGCGCTCTGTAATGAAACTGTCATTGATGTCCTTCAGCCCTCATGGGTTCAGGCAGTCAATTACAAACACAATCACACACACACACACACACACACGGTCCATTTGATCTCAAGACACGGGTAAGACATCTTGAGCTAACCTTGTGGCAGTGTATCATCTCACATACTGTGTAGCATTATAGAGAAAAGAGCTAATATAACTCTCAATTAATTATTAAAACAGCGAGGCACTGGCCTTTCTAATCTTTTATTAAATTCAGCTTGTATTAATTAAGAAGAAAGGTAGGATTTGTTCTCATCTCAAGCATGCACAGGCATCAAGGGGGTAGAGTGTGAGTTAATGAGTGTAATAACTTATGTTTTAATATTAACCTTAAATATTCTGAGGTCGACGCCGGCTGTAAAGCATGCAGCAGAGAGTCTAGCTTGAGGTCAGACGCAGGGGAAACAAGTCCAACATGATAGTTTGTACATCGTTTTTCAATCCGCCCCAAAGTTCTTTGTCTTGTAACGAGTCCGCGGCTCCACATTCACAATTAAGGCGGCAGCCGTCCAGTCGTCCCTCACTGTTTCCCTCCATCTCGCTCCCTCCATCTCTCACACTCCTTGTTTCTCCCTCTGTCTCACACTGTGCACCCATCTGTTTCGAGAACTTCAAAAACACTCTGTATCCCCTCGCTGCTTCTCTTTACGAGTTCACTTCAGTTCAGTCCGACGCTTTTTAAAGTCATAAAAAGCCCGACTTCAAAAAGGAACGAATCTCATCTTTCGTTGGTATTTAAGCACTTTGTGAAAAATGGCAATGCAAACATTCCTGCTGTTTCATTTGTTTCTGCGTGAAAGCGAGATGTGCTGAATTAAGCCGGTGCATGGGCGTGATGCGACGCGAGCATGAAAGATAGACTAGAGGGTGAACGAGTAGGAGTGTATTCATCCTAAACCGCGGGATCTACTTAGAGATGCATATTGGATTAATAGACCTTGGCGGCTTGATTTGGAGTGGAGTACTCAAGCTGTGTTTTTTCGTGACCTCTCTCATCTCTGCTCAACCCGTCTCCACTCTGGATGGGCTGCAGGCTTTTTATCAACGTCCTCAAATCACAACCCTGGAGAGCAACGAGAGCTGTGTGTGTGTGTGTGTGTGTGTGTGTGTGTGTCCTGTCTCTAAGTCTGTGTGCTGGGAATGGATCCATTATTGGAATAGCCTTTCACTTCTGAGTGGTAGGATTCCTCTGAGTGCGCAGATGTATCTACTGTATGTGTATTTTGTCTGCAAGGCGAGCATTTGATTGGGGTGTCAGGTCTCTCTCACCCGTTTTGGCGAGAGGTGTGTGCGATGTGTCTTGCAGCTCTGGCACTGCTTGACTCCAGCTGCCTTTGAATGCAGCTTCAAAGCTTGCCTCGCTGAATGTTTCTCTCCACACGTTCTGGCACTATTCACTAAACCCCCCCCCAACCTCCTCCTCCTCTTCCTCCTCCTCCTCTTCCTCCACCTCCTCCTCCTCCTCCTCCCCTCCAGCTCTCTGCTGTGTTTTTCCAGTTCACTTTTTGCCCTCGTGTCCTTCCCACCTCGCCGCGTCCTCCATTCCACTGCACACCGTGTCCTCTGACAGCGCCCGTTTGCCGGTCGTAGACTCAACTTTGACCTCGGCAAGGACCGCAGCGCCAGAGATCAATGGAGTCAATGGTGAAAGACAGAAATATGGAGGCAGAGGAAGCAGTCTGGCATATTCTGTATCAGGACGGAGCAGCTGTATCGGTCTGTGTGTGTCCTCTGCTTCCTGTCTTTCATTAAGACATAAAAGCTCCCGTTCCAGCATTTTGGATGTGGCTGGCTTATTTTACAATCACTCAGACTGAGGTGATGTATTTTACTATGTATGGATGTTAATATAATTATTTAGATTATGAGGATTATTCTCCAAGTCCACAAGCACAAAGCATTCATAATGAAAGCCACACATAAACGTTTTCTCCAGTAAAATAAATTTCACTCAGTCCTACTCTTTTACTATTTTTATTATTAACTTCTTCGATTAAAAGAGGTAAAGTGTGTGGTTCAGTAAAGGACACTTTTGTATTGACCTTTGATAGTAAATTGAGAGAGCTCTCAAAGAGTCGGAGCAGTTTCAAGGATTCTGCTGCGGGAACGAACCAAACTTAATATACACACATGAACTATTAAAATTGATTTGATTCAATACTTAATACCAAAACCTTGTGTGTGGGAGGTGTGAAGTTATAAAGGTTGCACCTGTGCACCTGTGTGAATACGATTGGTAGCCAGACAGTCAATGAATGAGCCGGCGATTGTACAGCATGAATAAAGAAGCGGATGTTAATCAGCAAATGTAAGGACACCTTCACTGCTCCGCCTGAACTACTGCTACACTCCTTTCACTAAACATCAGTAATTCCAGTGCAAGTTAGTTGGATGTTTTCTGGCTTCTGTAATATTATTTTTAGGAATATGACGGAAAATTCTGGTTCATTATAGGACAACTTGAGTTACATTTGGTGTTATAAAAAGTACCCAAGAGTCACACTTGAGTAAAAGTAAACATATCATGTTAAATTATTGCTTTGGTAAAAGTGAAAGTCACCCATACGAATAGTACTTGAGTTAAGGTTTTGAAGTATCTGATATAAAATGCACTTAATTATCAAAAGTACAAGTAAATGACACATGTATTTACATGTATATATAGAAAGTGTATGGGTTGACCGATTCTGGGTGATTATTGGATCTGAGATTCAGTATTTTTCTGATTAGAATGTGTCAAACGGACACTCGCAAAAACACAGCCTCCTTGGTGGAGGTAGTTAAGGATTATTAGCAACATTACTGCACTAACTTCCTCTTGTACCTCCAAATAAAGTGGTTTGGATACACTGGGTACTGGGTACCTTGTTTGTACCTTGTCTGTCTGACTCTTTGTATGTTTGTCGCAATTTTATCTGATCAATTATATTGATGAAGACAGAAAAATACAAATAATGGCCAGAAATATGTAAGAAAGACTCAAGTTATAATAAACTAGTGAATTATATTTTGTATTATTTTTGATAAAAAAAACATCCCTTCAAAATAAGAATTATGGTGATATGTTCAAAATGTGTCCGACACACTGACCGCCTCTTCAGTAAATGTGTTTATAATGAGCAGACTTGAGGTAATAAGAGCAGAGGATGAATTCTTATTGTTACTTATTGTGTCTAGCTGTGAGGAGACACTGTCCAGAAGCTCCTGGGGAGCCAGATAAATGAATGAAAGGGAAATTCTGCTACTGGAGTGAGTGTGTGTGTGTGTGTGTGTGTGTGTGTGTGTGTGTGTGTGTGTGTGTGTGTGTGTGTGTGTGCAGCTCCTGTCCTTACACCTGACTCACACCTACAGTTTGCCAAATGTTCGCCCACACTGTCACCACCTGGCCACTGCTGTGCACTGTGTGATTGAATTGTGTACGTCAGCGTGCATGTGTGTGTTTGTGTGTGAGACGAGGTGCTCTCTAACAGATGGAGTAACCTAATACATGTCTCATTTCTGCCCCGCTGTCCATTGGCCCTCATGGTCCGCTGGTGATGCTATCTGGGCCTTACCAGCATCCTGTCTGCTTTGTTCCTGGAAGCATCCCTCCCTCGCCCCACCCTTCTCTGTTCTGCTCTGCCTCGCCGCCGCCGTCCCATAAGCCCAGGGCAGCCGGCCTCGGACACACACTGGTCCCGCAAGAGCAGCATGCAGGTGGAGCTGCTCTCGGGTTACCTGGGACAGGTGGCTCTGTGGGAGTGAGATGTGTCTGGAAAAACAACATATTGTTTACAGTCAATGAACAGATGCTGCTTTTGTTGTAGAGCGGTTCATAAAATCATAACTGAATGTGGAGCCTGCTGGGAGGTTTGTGAACGTGTCAGCTCAATACTCTCATGTTAAAACTTCATTACTACAGATTTGTTGATTTGATGTTTTTACTGCAGAAATATGACATTTTGAAATGTTGCAGCTGTTGAAGGAGTCTTCCAGAAAATGTTTTCATGATTTAATGATCAAACAACCACATGATTTTTCGCATACTGTCCATTGCTGCAACACCTCTATTCACCCTCTATCTGTTTCAGCTCCTGTTTCTTTAAAGGTGCAATATGTAAGGGTTAGGGTATTTAAAATGCACTAAAACCCTCAACAGTAAATAAAGAAAGGACAGTTTTGATGTTATGACATCTATGAACTGTATTACAGAGATATCTACTGAGGTACGCAAGCTCCTGTGCTAGCGGTGTTAACACTCTGTCCCCGAGCTGTCTGAACCGCTACAGCTGCACAGCTAACTGAGCTAACTGCAGTTCGCAGGATTTAGCGGTTACACCTTTGATAAGCTGCCCCCTATAAATTTGACAGGTGGCCAATGTTTACATATCACGCCTTTAAGGCCTTCTCCTGAAAAGCCCAATCTGATCTGATTGGTCGCCCAGCGTGTTTCTGCATCAACTGTGCTGGTGTTTTTACAACCACAGTCGTGCTGAGGGTGTGGTTGTGAGCTGAGACTACATAGTTGCCACATCACAATCTTAAGTAAGTCCTGACGGCTTATTTAAAGGCACAGTTTCTATACAGGCTGTGTGCATTTCTCTGTGGATTGATCTTTTTGATATTTTCACAGTATTTATTCAGCACCTACACCTGCTTAATAATCAAGAATGATATAAAATCTCACTTTCGACAATATGGGACCTTTAAAACTGACATTTTGGAGATGCAAGGTTTCCACCTGACGCGCAGTGCGCTGGCATGTGTCTTTATGAATGGCTCTGCAGCCCTCCTGCCAGTCCTCTCTCAGCGTCCTGGACAGGTTCTGTTTTGTCACCGGGACCAGGTGGCAGTGGCTTCTCCATCCGTCTCCATGGCGGCTAGAGGTGACACCCCATCAGCCAAATGGATTAGTCTCATTGGCTGGGTAATTTATTGATGTTTTCCTCTCCAGGGGATAATAGGTGTATGGGCCGCTGATTGATGAGGTGCACGTCTGCCTCCGCAGCGCGTCAACCACAGTCAGCGGTCAGTCAGACTGTCTGGCGCGTTATGAGCAGTGCAGTTGACTTATGTAACGCTCAGACTGATGGCCTCGTGCACATCAAATATGTTCATTTGACAGGCCGTTCATAGATTATGTGAAAAGACTGTTTTATGTCTGAGCTAGAGTCACTTAGAGCTTCGAGGTGTCAGGAAGAAGTGACATCCTGCTGACACAGATTCATTTCTTTTAAACTTTAGACTACCCCGAATCTGCAGCACTTGATCACACTTTAATTGGGGCCTTTGATTAACGACATCATATGCAAAGAAAGTAGATATTACAATAAAGCATTCAGAGTGCCGATTTACAGTCTCCTCGATGACGGTGTGACGGGGTATCTGTTTAATATTGGACATGATTTAGTGGATATTCATATTTCTAATGCCCCTGGAAGCTGAGAGGCCTAAAATCCTTGGGGTAAACTTTATCTGGCTGCTGTAAGAGGTGAACAGAGGTAAAAGAGGAGAGGCAGAGACATTTCCCTCTGCTTTGTGCTGCTGATCCGTCTGTAAAACGCCCTCAGTCTCAGAGGAGAAACCGTTTTCCAGCCTCCTGCCTCCATCTGTGACACTGACAAAATAAATGCTACTGCTAATTTTAAGCGTGACCCAATACGTTCCTGCGAGCTCCCGCTCTGCTAATGTATGCTCTTGACCTCCTATAGTTGTATCCAGGATGTCACAGGTCCCTGACATTCAGCCCCTCTCCCCTCCATTAGAGGACACCTGATCCTGCACAGCCTCTCACTGATGAAAGAGAGCAAGCAGCGTTGCACAGGAAATGGGCTCAGGCTACTCAGAGCCATTGAATTGCGTTTATGAAGAGCCCTCTAGTCTTTCTCTTATCATTACAAAGTGGCTCTCCTCTTTGTGGTGTAAGAGATACTACAGGTGGCAGCTAAATTACGGGGTTTGATTTAAGAGGCTTTCATAGGAAACCAAGAAAAGGAGCAGCGACTAAACAAATGGATCCTGCTTTTGTATTACCGGGAATAGAAGAAGAATTTATACGTTCATCTGCGTGTGTGTTTTTCTGCGCGCGTGTGTGGGCGTGCCTCACCTCCTCCCAGTCTGTCTCCTTGTCTCGGCTGGCAATCTGCACATCTGCCTGCTCATTGATCACAGAGGGAAGTGCTCCGCAGACGCAGCAGGACAGCCATAGCCTGAAAATCTAAACAGATGTGCCCTGCTCCCGAGCATCCTCTCACACTCACACAAATGTGCTCAAATGTTTTTCCTAACCTTTATTCACCCAGCGACTCTATCGCCGAGCACACACACTGTTTTCCGTTCTGTTTCATATTCACACACACACATTCAAAGTTACAACCACAGCCTGCTACTGTTTGCGGCTGAGGCAGTTTGGAGATAAATGGCTCATTTAAAGCACGACTGTTTAACTTCTGCTGAGCAGCGGCCACTGTGGCTGCATGTGACCACCAGACAGGATAATTGTGTGTTGCCTCTTACTATAAAGCAGGGAACCTCTGTTTGTCTGAACCAATCATCTGCTTCACACTTGGCAGGCGTGTTGCGGAGGACCCACAGAGGTTTAGTATCTTTAGTTCAGTTTATAAAATAATGGAACAACACACACTACAGGTAAGGTTATCGTACCAGATGGAGACATACACCACCTCATATTATCTCGTGGGGAAGCAGATGTAAACAAAATGGAGAATAGCATGGTGCAACGACTTTCTGCAGTAAGGTGCTGCAGTGAGAAAAAAACAATAGCAGAGGGTCAAATGATACAGTTAACACAGGTTTTCTATTCTTCAGCTAGAACTGAAGGTGAGATGATGCTAGCTAATGTTAGCATCAAGGGCGACAGTGTTTACCATTGCTTGGCAGCGACATCTGCTCCTGTTACCTTTCTCATTGGTTTGTTGAGGTACGGTTTGGAAAGTACCAATGTAATCATCCATTATACTTGTAATCAGCCGTATATCGAACATGTTTGATATTATCTGTGAGCTGCTCGGGTGGCTTAAGACTGAATCTGTAAGCCCCTCTCATTACCAGATCATCTTTGGCAAACACCAGTACCAATCAAGACCAGGACCAGATTTTCTCAGATTTCTTCAGGAGGGGTGGGTCTGTGTTTATTGTTGGAAATTAACATTTTCAGATCTTTTCCTGATGAAATGAGTGTGTCAGGGCCACACCTGGTGGAGATGACAATGACGATGATGTAAAAAATCTGGGGTTTATCAATACACATTTCATGAGGCTTTGACTTCACTGAAGCTATGTTCATGTGAGCTTTAAAGCCCCAATGATGCACACACTGTTAGGGGATGCAGCTACATCATGGCAGGTATATTGCTCAGTATCCAAGAAAGCACAGTGTCATGTAATTTTGTTTGACCGAGCGTCTCCTGAAAGCTGCGAGCAGCAATACCAAAAACTGGCACTGCACTAGTTTCATTTAATTTCCCAAGATTATCTTGAGCCAGTTGATTTAAAGACATCATCATTTAACAACAACGTACTGGGCTCGGTTTAAAAAAATGCTTTCAAACTCAAACACACAGTCTTGTTGTGAGCATACTTTTTATGTGACCTCTCTTTTTTTAGAGGTATGCAGAACGAGATAACATCACAGAATATTCATAGAACTTTGTCCATCAACAGGGAAAATAACTCCTTTATGAAAAGTTACTCAAATAAAAATGGAAATTGATTTTATGTGTTATTGATTCTGTTTATTGTTCTGATTCTTTATTGGTTCTTGATCAGTTTTCAGTGTGGACAAAACGTAGGCCTATGCAGGTTTTCAGAGTCAACACAGCTGTTTTATTAAGTCTGAACACAGTGTAGACAGAGTAGAAAAAAGCTGCCAAAAGTCTGTCATCATCTAAACTGGATTAAATGAAAGAATATTTGTTATCATGCAGGTTTTCTCAGTCAAAGAAAGAAATCTGCTAAGCCTGCCTGCATGGCGCAAATGCTATTAAAACAGGATATTTACCCTCGGTCACGGACGCGCTGCTCGGTTGAAAAGCAGTGGCGCTTGTGCTTAGAGCATCAGATACGTGGCATTCCTGGAACTTTACTCATAAAGATGTTTCAGCATATTGCCGGCGTGTCCTCCCTTACATGAAATTATAATTTTACGAACATTGGAACTAGAACTGTTTTCATCTTTCCTCTTGAAATGAAGTCTTTGGACTGTCTCTTCCTCTTCGCCATGACTTCTTCTTGTTACAAGTTTCCAGCAGGGTAGACACATGAGTTTGACGTCATTATTTTGCAATGCACAACTGTAAGAAAAACATGCCGGCATCGATAAAGAATCAGATAAGCTCGGAGGTGTACGATTCTGATCAATCTGGCAATTGGAAATCGGTTCTCAACTGGAACCAATTCTTGATTCCCATCTCTAACCAAACGCTGAATGTAAATGATGCTAGAGATGTACACTCCGGCTGTGTGTGTGCAGCGTGTACAGTGCTTATGTCTTATTTTTGTAGCAGCTGAGGCTTTGACTGATTTGAAAGATTAACAGAAAATCCAGTTCTTTCTGTAATTTTCCTCCTTCTCTCATTATCTCTGTAAGTTAATGAATTGGGTCATAAAGCCTCAAATTAAGCACAATTTTCACTTAAGCTGAAACTTTTCCAACTCACACAGATGTGTCTGCACCGCAGTTCACACCACCCAGAACCATTTGCATTCTACTCATGCACTTGCATCTATTTACTATTATAATACATCTTAATTTTAGCTGCAAAGTTTTTTTTGTTATGAATTCAACTCTGAATTTGAGGGGGAAAAAAGATTATGGTAATTCTTTTTGCAAAAGTTCATGGCTGAAATGCACTCCCCCAGCAGTTAGCGGAGAGAGGGAGGGATGCTCATTTCCTTTGCTCAGATACTGTCATATTTTCACAGTGTGGCCCTCTAAATTGCACACAGACGAACACATTAAACGTCCTACACAAAAGAAACAGAGCTGTCACATCGTTTCTCAGTTCTGTCCAAGGACCCAGAGCTCTGTGTAGGCCGACGAGCGTCATTTGACCTCAGAGAAGCATGAAGAGAAAGAAATTAAACTATTCGAGCGAGAAATATCAAATAACAGAGATAAAATGGCGAGCTTTTGGAGCACAAAAACCAATAACTTCCTCTAATGTCCCCTAAACCAGCACTTCCCCCGCCCTCACAAAGCAGTCGTGGCTATCACTCTCAACAAAGTGATGTAGTGGACTAGCTGCGCTATAAATGGGATTTCGGCATCCCGAGCTATTCTCCTGTCCAAAGCTTCATTTCACTGACTCTCAGCTCCCCTGCTAAGTTCAGTAATGGAGCTTTAAATCCCCTCTGTTGTTGGGTCCTCACTCATTTTGCTACCGGGTCGATGATAGAGCTCTCGCTTCTTATGCCACCTTGTTGATAAGACTTCACTTTGTGCCTTGAAATGCTGCTGATTATTTTCCCTCCTCGCATCAGCCACGCACGCCTCCCTCCTGCATGCTCTGGATGCTTTCCTCCCTGCAGACACCCTCACGGTCGTGCCTCTCCCGGCTGACTAATATATTGAGATTAATACTCTCTTCTAAAGGGACTTTTTTTAAGATCCTGTGAGCTCTTTAGTCGTGTTGACGGGTCAAACCCCAAATCTTCCTTTCTTTCTGTTACAGATGCTTTGATCGCCTGTTAGTGCTGTGTGTGTTTGTGCTGTGCATGTGGGAACAGTCCCATTAGAGACAACAACAGATTGAGAAAAACTGGGAAAAGTGAAAGAGAGGCTATGCGTGGGAAGATCCCTCTGACTCTGATCATTAAGGATGGGATGAATGTTTGTGGGGAACTGCATCTATTTGACTGTTTCATGTTTTTGAGCGAGGTTGCTGCCTTTTTTCTGACAGCTTGCCATTGTTGTGATTACTGGGGCATATCATCACCAGCTTTCAGCAAAAAGTTGTCCCACCTTTCGCTGCATCTGACTCCATCTTGTGTTGTTCTCTTGCCGTCTTTCAGAGGCCTTCGACCTGGTGCTGCGACACGGCCGTAACTCCACCCTCGCCATGCTGAAGTCAGAGTTCCCAAGTCTCGGAGGTGGTGCCCAGAGCTCCGTTGGGCAGCTCTTCCTGGACATGTCGCTCTACATCCTGGGCTCGGACTCACAAGTCGACCACATGGTGACGGTGCTCTATGGTCGCCTCTTCCCCCTGACGTACCGCCGCCTGCTGGGGGGCAGCGTGTCCTCTGCGACTGAGGAGTGTGTAAGAGGAGCCTGGAAGGACTCAGGAGCATTTGGCCCTTTTCCCAAACTGATGATGACCCGTCTGTCTCGCTCCCTCCTGGCCACACGAGTCTTCCTCCAGGCACTGAACCTGGGCATCGAGGTTGTCAATACCACCGACCACCTGCGGCCCGGCCGGGATTGCAGCCGGGCCCTGCTGAGGCTGTGGTACTGCCCGCACTGCCAGGGCATGCTGGGGCCGCCAGCTTGCAGGGGCTTCTGTCAGGCTGTGATGCAAGGCTGCCTGGGGGGGGCTGCCGAGGTGCAGCCTCATTGGAGGAGCTACGTAGACGGACTGGGGAAGCTGGCGGGGGCCATGAGGGGAGAGCAGGACATGGAGGCGGTTGTTCTGAGGCTGCCTTCAATGATCAAACTGGCTATCAGGCACGCTGTGAACGCACGCACCCGTCTCACTGCCCTGGTGAGTTCAGTACACAAACACACCTACACAATTAGTAAGCGGCCAACAGACTGCAAATAGCACTGCATTAAAAATACAAGGGGCTGCAGTGGTGTGGGCGTCTTCCTAGGAATGAGAAAATGTAATTTTCACCTGCAGGAAGTCCAGTCTGAGTCAGTCTGAAGGCTCACCAAACACAACACACTGCAGTGTTTACAGTTTATGAAACACATATCCTCATCCGTCTGGACAATTGTCAGATAAGCAGCAGAATTAAGGTAAAGTCACACATCTCTGTGGATATTTCCTCTGTCTCTAATTCAATGCAGTTGAAGCCTTGCAACTGATGAATTCAATCATGTATTTCCTGTTTTGGGGCAAACTCAATTATGTGTGAAGAGAACTGAAATCTGTGTTTCAAGATGGTGAAAGTTGCTTTTGGTACTACAGTCTCCCTCCGGCTGAGCTGAATGACTTCCTGCTGACTTCCTGAAACATGAATGGCGTGAAAATAATTAACTGATATCACTCTGGCTTTTTCCTTTTATTGGACCTAATGGCTTCCTATGCAAGTAGAAAGATAATAGTTGAGTTGATATGAGTAATTGTCATGCTTGTAAAGGGGTCTGTGTGCATCTTGTGCAATTCCTAGTGAAACTCCATTATAAATGAAGTGGAAACAGCCATGTGAGGTCACCAGTGTTGGGTAGTACACATAATTTGTGACATTCTTTTGAAAAAGTAATGCATTACTTTACTTCTTTACTCCCTGTAGAAAGTAATTCCTTACATTACTCATTACCTAACTTTTGCGTTTCTCCGTAACATCATCTGAGATGCATCGTCACATAATTGCCAGTTAAGAATATGAAGTTAACTCTTACTTATGCCCACATATCAGCCTTATCTTAACAAGGAGCACAAACACAAGATGTTTTATGATCTGTAATAACATATATGACATCCAGTATAATGACAGTCAGCCTAAACAGCACTCCACAGAAAAATGCTGTGCACTGTAGGCCATATAACAGCCGACGTCCCCATCTTGCTTTTTTGGAGCCAGAAGTGACCATGTTTGGACGAGAAGGTGGAGCTAAGTTGTTCAATATTAACTGGGATGCTAATTTTGGCAAGAGAAAAACAAAAAATGAGTGTTTTTCCATACAACCACAAGCTGATCAGGACATTTTAAGGCGACCAAAATTATTGAATATTAAACACCCCAAAGGAGGCTATGTCCACTTCCATCACAAGGTCTATGGTCACTCAATAGAAATAGTGATGCATTGGGTTTGTTTTTTTCCCACTGCCATCACCTTGTTTGGCACAATATTACACTACTAGACTAAACTGCTGCATCACACTTCCAGACTGTTTACAGCTTTTGCACTGCTCAATATTTATTTTTTATCCACATCACATCCCTTTTCGGTGCTCATTGCAGACCAGTCTGGCAGACAGCAACCTCTTTCACTCACGCTGTTCATGTTACAGAATACACTACCAGGCATATGTGTTCACAGGTAGTATGACCATAGCAAACCATCGCCAAATGATGGCAGTTAAGTATAGCGCCATCCAGCACTATCACTGTGCCAACACAGAGCTCCCTTTGAAATGGAAGAGGAAGATGAATTTAATTATGTCAAGTGCAAGCATCATGGTCAAACCCTGTCCCTCAGAAAACTACAGAGGACACGCAGAAATTGAAGAAATACCGCATTCTTGCAAAGTTAATTTCAGTTCTGAAGACTTTTATCTGCGGTCGAAGGTTAGCGATCCAGGCTGCAATTCTTCCAACAAAGAAGACATTACCTTGTAACAACACACAGCTACAACTGACCTACAGCATATTCTCTCCCCACATCCAAAGCGAGAATGCACCTTGGACTGAACTGAATCGAGACGGAGAAATAATAGCGAGGACAGCGAGGGAGGGAGGGAGAACAAGGTTGTATTTTTCAGGCTGCCAGACAGATTCTCTCAGCATGTCTCTCTGAAACTCGTCTCTCACTCCTCGGCAGCACTGACCCGTTATGTGTGGTTTCCACTGCAATAAAACAGTCAAGTTTGTTCGTAGCCCACATGTGAAGCGAGGGTGAAGTGCTCATGAAATATGAAGGCCCTTTTTCTCTCTGAGTTACAGAGCTTGATGTGCCTTTTGCTCCTGTATATCTGCTGAACTTTTCACTCTCACACCCCGAATCCCCACGGCGACCAGGTTTCCACTCAGAACCCATCATTTATTAACACACAGGTTGACCTCACTTACTCTACAGCGCGAGGGCGTGGCTGCATCCATGAACTGCTGACTTAGGGGAAAACGCTCTGTGTGTGTGTGTGTGTGTGAGAGAGAGATCCTTATCCAAAATTAAACAAGGCCTGTGTGGGTTTATTTAAGACTGCAGTTCCAGTCACTGCAGATGACTTTAGACTGTGTTTATGGCTCTGACTCTGGTTCCAGTATATGGGATTAAAGCTGCTATGGTCGTGTATTGTTCGGCACTGTGACAAGGTCGTGTGTGTGTGTCTGTGTGTGTGAGTGTTTGAATGTAATCTTGCAGAGACACTCCTTGCTCTGTGGTGTCATTGAAGGGACAGAGGCATCGTTTCCCTGTCTAATTTTGTCTCACAGAGGAGTCAACCAAAATTAGACAACACCTCAAATCACCTCCAGTAATAATTTGAGTGGATGAATTTAGGGATTAAAGGACCATTGCAGTGTTTTTTTCATATTTTAGCCAATTAACTATTAAAGGTGTAATATGTTAAAATTGGCATTCTCTTGAAGTCATAATTAAAAAAAATTGGGGGCAGCATATCAGAAGAATAACCGCTAACTGCTGCTTACTTTAACCACCAGTTAGCTAGCTAGTTAGCTCAGTTAGCAGTACATCTAGCAGTCCAGACTGGGAGCTCGAATTACAGGGAATGTATTAGTGTTTACACCGATAGCACAGGAGGTTTGGACCAGTATGGGTCGGGCTAGGTGTTTAACATGCTAACTTTAGTAGATGTCTCTGCAACACACATAATGTCATAATGTCAAAACTTTTATTTCTTCACATTATGTTGATACTTTTTGTAAATTCTTTAATGTTTTCAACTAAAATTCTTACATATTGCACCAACATTTCGAGGGAAGCAAGATTTCCCTAACTTTTCTGGTTATAAAGCAGGTCTAGGTGACCACAAAATGCTCAAGCAACAGAGAAATGCACACAGTCTGTATTCAGAAACTGTGTCATTAAACGTGCGTAACTTTGTGATGTCACAACTATTCAGTCACCGCCCTCTGCCACGCCCTCAGCACAGCTGCAGTTACAAAAACATCAACAGACCTGACATGGAAACATGGTGGGCTGTGCCTGCTCTGGCTTGTGAAGGCTGACCAATCAGAGCAGACTGGGTTTTTTTTGGAGGTGTGTCTTAAAGAGACAGACACTAAAAGACAGAGGGTGAATGGAGGTGTTTTTTCAACATTAAAGCATGTTAACATTTTCTAGTAGACATCCAAATAAAAGTATGAACCTGAATATGAGCAGAATTTGGGACCATTAATTTTCAATTATATCAAAGCCAGCTTACATTTCATTTAGTTATTTTGTTGTCACTTACATTATTGTTAAGAAGTAGGGAGATGGGAGCAATACGAAATACAATTATATGAAAAGAAGATTTTCACCTGCATGAAAGCAAAAATAAAAAAAGAATAACTCATGCAGTGTGGTGTTTTCATGTAATCATATAGATGCTTTTAAATTATTCAGATGGAATAAGGTTTCGTTTTCAGAAAAATGAGACAGTCCCACTGAAAATCGCTGCGGTCCATGTGCTGCTTACAGCCCATTCATCTTATACCCCATTAAGACAGACAGTGACATGGGTTATCGCTGCTCTATCTCAACGGGTCAATGTGCATCAGACAACCGCCTTTGACCCTCTCTCTGACATGGATTGAACGTCGATGCTCGACTCTGGTTACCAGGCATGCATGTATAGAAATATTGAATGATTTTGACAGATAAGAGTCATGTCATCGACTCCTCGACAACAAAAAGATAAAGAAAGAGAGAGAGAGAGAGATCGTGGAGGAAATAGAAAGCATGCACAAGTGGATGAGTGAGAGAAATCAAATGTGTGCACATAGGGAGGGAGAGAGGTGGACGCTTTCTTTGTAATTCTATGAATTAGCCTGTGATTGTATGTAACTGCATACAGCCTACAGTGACAACCAGATGTTGAGCTGTGACAGGTGTCTCACATGAAAAGGTCCAACATAGGTCAAATGCAGGTTCAGTAGATCCACATTACACAGTCTGCGGTTTGAATCAGTGTCCATGGGTCAGATACCTGGTGGGGGTGGGTTGGTGATGTCAGAGATGTTCAAATCATACGCAGAGTTCCTTTACATTATTTTACTTTGACTAACTAAGTAATAAGACCTAATGTAATAATCTTCAGTGAGAAATGGGATTTTGGAGCATTTTCAGGCCTTTAACAACAATTTAGTCTGTCGACTGTTGTCACATAATAAACACTGCTGACAAGTGTTGACCGACTAAATATATCGTCTAATGTATCTTGTTCAAATATCTTCTTTACTCCAAATTGATTATAAATTATGAATTGGCACACAAACTATGGTTTGTTTTGGCAAATCTTAAGCAGTAATATAAAGTGTTAGGGTTGTCGTGATTCCATTACCAGTATCAGAACTGCCTCTGATACTGCCTCAAATGCTTTATCGGGCATCAGCGAGTACGCCAGTCTATGCACCAATCTAATACCACGTAATTTATTTATTAGAAACAGGACCCTGCTGCTTCCCAGCAGCTCCTGTACACCTGTATCCAACTTTTACTGATGTGTGTAACCTCAAACTCAGCAAGACAGGGGAAATTTGCTTTAAAATAGTTTCACCAGGATAAAATACAGTTTTCTAGGAAATTGATTAAACAAGACAGGAGCCAACACAGCAAGTCACTCATTGCTGTTACTGGCAACTGTTTTAGAGCACCAGAGAAAAAAATGATTTCCAGTCGTGTAGTTTAACATCAGTCAGAGCTCGGAAAATGTCAGTAATTTGGGAATATTTTACACTCGAAAAACTACCAATGTGTAGAGTGGGCAAGGCTTTAGGTTTTTAAAGAAATTATAATTTATTCCTACATTTATTTGTTTATGCTCTTATTTATTTATGACTGAAAGTCAAACTGGATACATTTTTCATCCTATGTGTTTGTTTTGTTTATGTTATACAAAGTGTTTAACCTGTGTCAGGCCAGATAAGATGACATCAATCACATCACATCATTGGAGGGTTAGTAGTATACGAGGGATGCAAATTTATGGCAATTTCCTTAATTGAAAGTTGTCTGCCTTAACAATTGATTATTACTTAAATATTAATGATCAACACTTCATGAGAAAACTGTGTGACCACTCAAATGATCTACTTTCCATGCAAATTCAGAGTTGGCTACATTAGGACTTAAAGAGCAGATGAAGTAAACACCAAGTTACTTGAACGATCACACAAATAATGACTCCATTTTAACTGAAGAACGCTCATCTGCCGCGATCAAATAACAGGCCTCACAAAGTCCGACCAAATGGCAAAAATGTAATAATATCATTTAAAATATCATTTTAATTAAATACATTCTCTAAAACCATTATTGTGTATTTGTTTTAATATATTTTATTAGCAAGTATTCATGATGCTTAACAAGATACCTTTTGATGTATTTGTGCCCTGATCACAGTTTTAATCTGTTAACTTCTTAATGACAATTAATCTATTAATCATCAATCTTTAACATACCGTTAGTAGATGGCTATTTAAAAAATGATAATGATAATATTTATATATATATTTTAGTTGTTTAAAGCACTGGTATCAGATCGGTACTTGGTTTCAGCCAATAGGCAAGTTCAGGTGTCAGAATCTGTATCAGGAAAGAAAAAATGGTATCTGAGCGTGAAGTATACATTTATGTTTTGAGGGCTTGAAATTCTGTCTGCTTGTCTTTAAGGTGTGTTCGTGTGGCATTTGAGTGGAAACCTAAAGTAATCGTTCAATGATACTTAAATATTTTGCACACAACATAACGGATCCATGGAGTACTATGTCTTGTTTTGTGGTTTCACATGATGGTGAGAGCTGCAGCCGTTGTCTCTCACTTCATCTCCCCTCCGGCGAGAGTGCAGACCCTTGTTACTGAGGGTGACAAACGAACGGATCGACTCTATCTGAGAAAAAGAGTCCTCGAGGTGTGAGAGAGACGTCTCCTCTCACACTGCGGACTTGAAACATGTTACTCTGCTGGGGAGATGACCACTCATCGTCCGCCAGCCGCGCTCCTCGGCATGTTAACATTCATTTCCTCCATCCGGTGCAACTCCAGCGTGAATCAACCAATGTTCAGAGAGACGGAGAGGGCAGCCAAGAGCCCTGCAGCTCCAATCTATTCCCCTGTCAACTTCCCGCGTCTCTCCTGGAGTTTGATGTCATCCACCTCTACATCTCATCCTCAACATCCTTCTCTCTCTTTCATCCTCCTCCATTTATTTCTTTTCCTCTTGTTCTTACATGCTGCTGTGAGAGAAGATGCATGATTTATGAAGCTCTATTTTTACCGGTTACCGAGGAGAAAGAGAGGAGAGAAGAGCGGCGACAAAGAGAGGGGGAGAAAAAGAGGGAGTAGAATGGAGGGGAGAGTCTGAAGAGCGAGCCCAGGGGGAGAGAGGACAGGAGAGTGTGAAGGAGACATCCATCACCCCGCGACCCCTCGGCTTAAAATGAAGACGGGAAGTAGGTTGAGACAGAAATATGATGGATCTGACCAAGATTAGAGGGGATATACTGCAGAGAACAAGAGATGCATCTTCTTACACACTCAACACAGTTTGGTCATTAATTGCCAGTAACATTTTTTGTCAATAACACACTTTTCATCAGCTCTTTTTTGTTTTTCTTCCCCTTTGTGCGCAAAAATAGCTCAGACAGATCAGATCGCATGCAAACTGTTGCTTCACTGAGGAAACAAGAGCACTAATTAAATCTCTGCTCAAACACGGAGACTACTGCAGACACAGCAATCAGATGCTGCTTTAAAGCCATTTGAGCTCTCACACAGGCATTAAATCACATCAGTGAATGCTGTGATATATCATCAAAGCCTTTTGAAAGATATTATCATATTATTAACATATGTTTCATTTTAATTATAGAAGATAAATGGTGTTTTTTAAATTACTGTGTAAATTACATATTTATATGTACAGTTGTAAAGTTAGACTTAATGAGCAACACTGTAACTTTTTTGCAGAAAGATAGTTGATTGTTGAGTCTCTTTCCATCCGTCCATCGCGGGGGCTGGACCCAAGCTAACATAGGGTGGGTGGCTGGGTACGCCAGCCTCATGCCCAGATTGTCACCTTACAGTACCAATGAGAATCAAATACCAAATCGGGTCATGGTGTCAGACTACAACCATTAACCCAAATATAAAAATATGACATCACTGTACATTGTATCCTCATATATAACCAGTTTGTTCAATGTTGATGAAGGAATAGGAGCACATTTTGTAAAAGTACACTATTCTTGCCAGCAGTTAGATGAGACATTTGATACGTCCCTGTATGTTAAATACGTAGCCAGCAGCCAGTTAGCTTAGCTTTGCATAAAGACTGAAAACAGGGAAACAGCTAGCCTAGCAGCACTTCACAAGATAACTAAGTTTACTTGTTCTGTCTGGTTTAGTTTCATCCATACAGAAGCAGAAGTGTTACATTTATCGATCTTCTCGTCTAACTTTAGACAAATAAGCATTTTTACCTAAATGTCAGACTGTGGTTGTCATGTTTCATCATTATTTGTGTGCTATATATTCACTCATAACATGGTTACAAATCTCGCATTTTTGCATCCTTTGAACTAAATAGCCATTCATCAACTCGTCATTATCCTCATGAAATGTTTCCACTTCAGACTGGCACATCTGACTAACTCATCTGCATCAATGTCTATGACATCTAAAAGGCATCAAGCTTTAATATCTTTTCACGGCTCTGAATGCTTAAGGAACCTGAGGGAGAAGTGTAAAATATTTTTTCTTGACCTTGATGCACAAACAGCTAATACCTCATTTAGGTCAGCCTCTGATCTGCACAGATTACTCACTTACTTTAGAGAT
Organism: Pagrus pagrus; assembly: GCF_965226575.1. Classification (NCBI taxonomy): domain Eukaryota; kingdom Metazoa; phylum Chordata; class Actinopteri; order Spariformes; family Sparidae; genus Pagrus; species Pagrus pagrus. Next base: position 15,564,579 of record NC_140189.1, on the reverse strand, counting down.
ACTGTACCTGTATGTTTCAGTAATGACAATTATGAATTTACTCTGCCGGAGAACTCAGCCTTGAGCTATAAACAATTTATTATCTTTTTACAATATTTTGGGATTTGTTGATCTCATTAATGTGAAGACGAGATTCACGAACCCGTGGAGTTGCCTGAAACTCTTTGTGATTATGTTTTAACCACCTTTGATCGTTGTATCATTGTATTTCAGTGCTTCATATCCACAGTATATGGATCAATTGGGACACATATTTAATGCCTGTGTTGAGTAAAGATGAAAGAGGATGAGTTTGTATTAGAAATGGCAGTTAAAGGGGAATTTATATTTATATATATTGTAGGGTTATTTTTTGCTTTTATTTAAAACTCTAAACAACGTCAAAAATCAGACATTTGTACTCGTCACTCTATTCAGTTTGTTGTTCTGGGTTAATGTAGAAACATGGTGGGGGAAAACTTGGTGGACGATTCTTAGTTTCAGATGCTTAAACACTAATGACACATAATTATTAATAATTATAATTAATTAAATCAATTTCTGCCAATAGAGCTCCCGAAATCCTACATGTTGGACCTTTAAGAAAAAGAAAAAAAAATACAAATAGTGTAATTCTGATCATTAAATAAATTGACTATATTTCACAGTCACAGGAGTTGCTGAGCTAAAAGGCTGGCTGCACACTTCACACCTCCCACTGCCCAAGCCTGCTCTAACACCTAAACAGCATGTTGATATAGTAAGCTAAAAGTAATCATGTATAATAAATAGTGGTTGGAGCCCCTGTGACATCACCCATTGGTTTTTGAACTACCATTTGAAGCTTCGAGTTTAGCCAGAAGTGACCATATTTGGTTGAGAGGATAGAGGTGAGGAGGATATCTCAAGTGGATCTGACTGAGAACCTTGTCAATCACAAGGTAGCCACACCAGAAACCATACCCTGCTTTATCTTTTATTTTACTCTAAATGGGACCATAATTTATGAAATGCTGTGATGAAGAACACTTGAAACCAGCGATTGAGACCATGAACTCATTAGGAAAATGTTCACTGAGGTCATAAATAAGGCTTCACATTCCAGACCCAGAGGCTTCATCCAGTGTCTATTAAGTTGTACTTGAGTTCAGCTGTCGGGTAACATCGGACAAGAAAGGTTGGGAACAGCTGTTTTAACTGACTCAAAATATGCACAATATTGATTCATATCTCAGAATTGTTTGTCTTAGTAAATCAATAGTTCAAGACATTTCCAAACAATATCCACCACATCAAACTGGAAGATATTGTTGCATCATATTCCTCATTTCTCCAGCCCAGACAGAACAGTATCTGTTTGGATATATATCCATGATAGCTGTCTGCTTTGACTTTACTTTTGACATATAGTGAGACATTTTTACTTAACTGGGAGAACTTGAAAGGGCTTCAGCTGAAATGGGATGTCTGTGTGTGTGCATTACACCAAAGTCAGTTCCTATGCTGGTGACAAGGATGCAGGGAGAAGGAGGAGGAGGACGAGGAGGAGGAGGAGGAGGAGGAGGAGGAGGAGGAGGAGGAGGAGATGAGCTGAGTGCTGACTCAGTCTCTCCCCTGAGCCTGGACTCCCCTCGAACACAAACATTACTCACCAAATATTCTCCAATATGTTGTTACAGCTGTGCATGGCACCCTGCCACCTGACAACACAGATAGTATCATCTCTCCTCCTGAAACTGTTTGCTTATTAAGAACTCCTCCTGATCAAGATTAATGTGTAATCCTGATCATACATTAGACTGTCAGGATCCACGTGAATCACCATTGATTTGTTTGGAGTTTACCTTTACACCATGTTTGCACAAGCACAGTGCCACATGGAACCTGAGACGCAGGTGTGCAAGTGGATTGTGAGATCTGTGTGTGTGTGTGTGTGTGTGTGTGTGTGTGTGTGTGTGTGTGTGTGTGTGTGTGTGTGTTGTATTACTGGCCGTCAGCACCCCTCTCTGTCAGTGTTGCTGGCTGTTCGGTGCAGATAAAAGTGTGCAGATATTTCGCAGCTCTCACGCTGAGGCAGCCTTTATCTGCAGACTCTCCTGTTGGTTGTGTTAGTCCAGCCCTGGGTGATATTAATACCCCACTAATGAGCCCCTTCCTTGAAGAATCCGGAAACAATCGTCGGGAAGGCGGGGGGGAGGCGGGGGGGAGGCGAGGCGGCGGCTGCGCTGAATCAGTCTTTCCCTTGTGCCACAACTCCCCTACGGCTTCCCGGGAACGCACAAACAAAAAGAGGAACGCAGCTCCAATCACATTAATCATGGCCTGTGGGAGCACCGGCACTCGCTGCAGGCGCAGGAGAACGAGAGAATTACACGAGAGGAAGATGTGGAGGGAGAGAATGGGGTGGCAGAGACAATGGGCTGTGTGTCTGTGATTGTGTGTGTATGTATGTGTAATTTTTCCCAAGTACACGGTAGGGGAGTATTAGTAGAGATGGCCAGCCAGGGATGCTGGGCATTAGTGAATGCCTGGTGCAAGAGAACTCAACCATCTGTGACTATCAGGAAGGGTGTGTGTGTGTGTGTGTGTGTGTGTGTGTGTGTGTGTGTGTGTGTGCGCATGTGTGTGTGTGTATCCTTGGATGACAAGGCTGTATTGATTAACCCTGATGATTCTGTCTCACAGCAGATCAGCATTTCTGTGTCAGCATGCATGCAATAAACAGGTGTGTGTGTCTGTGTGTGTGTGTGTGTGTGTGTATGTGTGTGTGTGTGTCTGTATATCGTGTGTGCATATTATGTAGGAGTGCGTGTTCATCATGTTAATGGGCTTAAGGTGCATTCTGTTCAAAAGAGTAATTGCGTGAAATGATTCCCTTTTTGTTTATGCAGGGGATTTGGCGTGTGTGTGTGCGCGCATGCAGATGTGTGTGTATTTGTGTGTATGTGGCCTCGGCCGCCACCAGATGAAGATGTCCAGCTCCTCTGTATCTGGTCACATCAGTATTCAGCAGCAGTGGTGCCAGCCTATTCACTTAAAGGGGAGCTGGGCACAATTAGCTGTTAACATTACATGGCAGAATTAAGCCTCGGCCTGTATCCCCGGGGGAAATTAAACCACCGGCAAATCATTAAACCACAAGCTAAACATTACCAGCCATTTGCATTTTTATTGCACCTGAAAAGAATGTGCCAGGTCCATTATCTCTGAGAGACAGAGAGGGACTTCTTATTTATTATTGTTATGCCGTCCCATGTGGAAACACAATGGCGTTATACGGGGGAAAGGAGCTGCAAACGAGAGGCCTTATATTCACGCTCGCGTTTTTTGGAGTGTTATGATTACAAATTCGAACAAGGCGGAAACGGCTGGCACAGGGTACAATGACTTGTTTGTTATGCAAATCCCCGCGCTTTCATCCCTCCCAAAAATAAACAAACCCAAACAGATGACAATTTGCGGAGGGGCTCAGCTGAGTGCGGCCGGCGGCTTGGCTGTTGACAGGTTCTTACCGTCTGCACTGTCACTGCTGTTAGGAGTTTGAATAAACAGGTTTGAAACAGGCAATGAAACATAAGTGGGGTGAAAAGGTTCGGCCAGCTGAATTCACTCACTTGATCCTGATGTCTCATTTTCTCCCCTGTCTCCTCTGCAGGTGAGCGGGATGTGTGGAAGCACTCCTCCTGCCCGTGCCGCTCGCTCGGTCAGATCTCCTCCTCCCCAGCCTCCCGCTGCCTCTTCAGCCCTCAACGCCCAGCTCTTGTCCTCGGACTCTGATGAGACTCTGGCCGGCCTCCGCAGGTGAGGAAATCAGGACTGAGACCCCCACCAGCTGATAAAGCAGCACTCGCTCTGCAACAAAATATGTCAGGTGTACAGATATTGTCCCTGATACTGGGGACAGATTTCCTCCTGTTTCTTTTTGGCACTCAGTCCTTCTCCACTCTAGTGTTTTTAACACCCCCGATGCAATAACAGGCTTAAATGAACAGTGTAATAATGCCCAGCGGGGCTGCTGGCCTCAGCAGCACAATGGCCAGATTAATGTCAATTAGGAATAGAGACACTGCTTATTTTTGCCTCTTTTACTCTCCTTCTCAAGGGGGGTCTCATTGACTTGCTCTCACTCTCATCAAGCTAAATCCCCTCTCTTATTCTATCTCTGCCTGTTTCTCTCACTGCAGGACAGTTTATCTCTCTGCTCTCCTCCCTGCTGATGTGTTCCAGTCATATTTAGATTATTTCACCCTCTGTTTCATTTCCTGTCTTTGCATATTTCAGGGAGTTCATATCCAACCTGAGGGGCTTCAGCTCCTTCTACAGTGGTCTTGGAGAGGCGCTGTGCAGCCGCGAGCCTGCTCCAGCAAACCACTCCCTCTGCTGGAACGGGCAGGAGATGACAGACAGGTGAGTCAGGCTCTCATTTGCCACTAAAACACACAACGAGCCCCGCAGTAAATGCACCTGCAGACAGACTTGCACTCCAGCACAGCCTGCAGGACGCTCCCGCTCTGGTTTATCAGCTTTATAAATGATCATTTATACAAATAGTCTGCTCTGATTCTTGAGTTTCCAGCACATCTTGGAGAGTGTAGGTGAGTTGAAGGGTAAGTTTGCTCAGAGCTGATGAGCTTCACATGAGGGCCCCCCCCTCTCCCACCGAGTGTGAGTGTAAATCTTGACTTTGGCTCTATGGGATGTTATTAATGTCAGGCGTGCTGTCACCTTCTTCTCGCTTAGTTAATTGCTGTTTCGATCGTTCTCTCCTCCTTCATCCAACATCTTCCGTGCACCCTGCAGAACCTCATTTGGTTTCCGCAATATTTCACTTCACCCCTGTCCATTGGCTCCACACATCATAACTTCTTCCCATCCGCCCGGTGCTGCCAGCCAGCCCCAATTTCAATTTGGCTTAGATAGTTATAGATATCATTCTTTTTTTTCTTTTCTGCTTTGTAAATTATGTGTAGAATTTAATCAATGCGGAGGCACACATCTCAGACGTGGAGGTTAATGTTCTACCTCTTGCTCCCGAGGAGGACGGAGAATAAATTCAGAGCTTTCTCAAACTGCTGGAAGAGAGTCCATCACGAAAATAGAAAAGAACCTCAATCTGTAGAGGAGACATCAGGTTGGCATGGGGGCAAAGCTGTCCTGAGGGGATGATTACAAGCTGGACCAAACAGCGCGATAGGAAGGTGCAGCGAGGCTGGAAAGGAGACGAAATGATGGAGAGATTACAATGTCTCCCGGCAAGCAATTCTCTGTGTCATCTGCGAGGGCATATGTCTGCGAATTTACCCCGGGTACATTTTCACTCTGAGATTTGTTCTGGATCAGCTTCCATTATCCTCTCAGATAGGACCTTTTCCAGAGCCAAACCTGGCATTCATTCTCATATTGTCTCATGCAGATAAATTTAGATTGGATGGGTGTGGGAGGGGGGGGGGCTGGAGGGGTTGGGTACTGAATGTCTCCGATACTTGAGAAGTGATCTTTGGAGCTAAATTAGGGTCTTTTTATCAGGCATGTTTACCATCCCACCTGGAGCCGAGATCAGAAGAGCAGCACTTTTCACCACATCAAAGAGCGTTGCAGCGATTACTGTGATAACAGATGTGATGCCGTGTCGGCTCCAAACATTACGTTTCTATTACTCTTTTGGATTTAATGACAGTGTAAACTCGTGCATGTGTGATAAGTGTTGAAAGATAAGATGCTGTGTCAACTGCGAGCATTACATTTAGGGACTGTAAATAAATGGGGGAGAGGAAGTCAGCAAAGAGGTAAGAGATATTGTAATTGTCTTTTGGTTCAAGGGTAGTCTTGGGATGGTTCATAAAGGTGACCTTTGCAATATGCAAATGACAACAGTTTCGTCTCTTGATAAGGTTTTTATTAATGTGTATTTTTCAGGATTTACACACCAATCAACATCAGTATTAATGTGCCAGTGTTAACCAAAAGGCTAATTTTCAAGTGTTGTCCCCTGGTCAGATGTGAAATTAGCCATTAAAACATAGCTAGCTATCAAGATGAATCTTGTTGATGTTAATGCTAGCAGCTCTGTAAGGCTGCGCAGCTTTGCCTTGAGCTAAATGCTTTTTTTACCGCAAATAACATCAGTATAATGCTGCCGCATGCTAGCGTATCAGACGCAACAGCAGCCTGGTGGGATACACGACGGGCAATGTAATAACATTACAGTAACAATTCTTTACTGTCCCTGTTTCATGGCGGTAGATCTCGTCCTCTACTCGGAGGGCAAGGAGCTTCCGGACCTTGTTGTCTTCCCAGTTTGCAGACATTTTCAGTTGCTTTTCTACTTTTTGAGTCAGCACACACAACATGCTATCAACACGTCATACCCCCGTCCCATATCACCAGCTGTGTGAAGGGGGTATTAGTTTAGCATGCTAGATTTTAATTGTTTTGCTTATTAGCACTGAACATAAAGTGCAACTGGAAGGTCATCACTTTGGTATTCAGTGAGATTTTAATGTTGGTCTGAAGGTGTCAGAGAAAAAGTTAAGGGATCACCAAAGCGATGACAATTTGTCCTGAATGTCTTTAGTTTTTTTCATGACAGTCACTTTATTAGTTATTCATTGTGAGCCTCGTGGTGGCACCAGAGTCAGTAGCGTGCATCATCTGCGCACTGTTGATATCTACACTTTCATGGCAATCCATCCTATTGTAGTTGATGTGTTTCAGTCTGGACCAAAGAGGTAGATTGGCCTCCCCATAGCCAAGCCCCTGGCATGGCTTTGTTTTTTTTTGTCTTCTAAGTCAAGACAAGGGTTCAAAGAAAACATTATTAGCCCTGGAGAAGAAAAGTTATTAGGTCTCACCACCCTAATAATTTCCCTACAGTCCCTTACAGCTCTTTGTACGATACCATCTAAATTTGATTCTGTTATTCTCAACATGACATTCAGCCAGAGGAAGTGTACCAACAGTAACAACCACACTGTTTACACACCGAGGGACTGCGAGTGTGACCGGGTGGTGTGAAAAGCGTCAGACTCCATTATGTATCCCTTCAACACCTGGACTCCCTCGTCTCTTCTCCTTTTGTTGTTTATTCTGATGTGAGAGGCGCCTCATTCACACTGGACCTCATAGCATGGTAATTGGTGTTGGATTAGATTAGGTTATCACCGGAGTTAACGGATCTGATCGGCTCTTATAGCTGCAAACAATAACACGGAAACTATCAGATAAGAAGCTGAGAGCTGACAACTGAGACTATCAGCAGCGAGAAACCGTTTTAACGGTGAAACGCGCTGAATTATGTCTCTGACTGGCATCCATCACATGAAACACTAACCTGCCTCGGCTCCTTATCTTCACTCCAAATCTCCCTCCCCTGATCCTCCCTCCCCGACCCATATTTTCTCTTTTCCTCGCCTAAATGGATCACACATCTCTCTCCATTATTAATGTGATAATTAGCAGCAGAGAGGGGGTGAGATCATGGCTAATAAGAAGAATAAATAACTGGGGAAATGTAATTTGAGTTTAATGAAAAGTCAGACTTCGGGGAGAAGACAGATGAATGGAGACAGCAGGTGAAAGGTGTGAGTGTGCGTGCTGGGTGTGTGTGTGTGTGTGTGTGTGTGTGTGTGTGTGTGTGTGTGTGTGTGTGTGTGTGTGTGTGTGTGTGTGTGTGTGTGTGTGTGTGTGTGTGTGTGTTCACAGAGATGAGAACAGAGTATGACCTCATGCTTTACACACACAATGTCACTCACACACATATATTTCTCAAGGCCCTTTTCCCTGTTTCCAACCTTTTCTCATTTCCCCCCGCTCCGGCCCATTTCTCCTTCGTCTTCCCAACATTTGCGGCAATATAGCAGATGACATTTACGCTGAGATACGACCCCTGCCCCCACCACCGTTCATATCACTGTGGTGCCCGGGCGAAGATATGTTGTCAGTCCTGACTCTAGTTTATCCAGACAGGCTTGTGGGAGTGAGGTAGTCTCCTCGGAAGGGGTTAATTCCTGGCACTGCCAAGAGCGGAGCAACACCTGCAGGAAAGTTTGAGACTCACCAGCTCCTCCTCCTGATAACATACAACAGAGTCAACAGAGCCGTGTTTCCTCAGTTAACACAGAGACATGTAAGCACCTGCCTGTAGGCTGATTGTGGAGCCTAAATATACTCGCGCCGCTAAAGCAGGACAAGAGTACATCTCTGCTAATGTCCTCTCATTAAGAGCAGATATGATTAAAAGCCACTAATTGGCCAGTTTAATGTGCGTGGAATTAATTATCAGGCAGACTTTGTGTAATGGTTAAAGTCCTTTGAGGATGTTTTTTGACTCATGGTGTGTCCATGAGTTACATTTTATTTTTATGCCTCAGGCTGAGTACGTTTTAGAGCTGCAGTGATTTATCTGAATTGATTAGTTGTCAACGATTAAATGAACGGCCAGCTGTGTTGATAGATTAAACAGTAAGTGTAACTTTTCAAACTCAGAAATGTTTACATTTCCAATATTAATGAGGTAATAATACAAACTCAGACATATTTATTTTTTCCATAACCAGATAAACAAGCTGTTCTGAGAGGAGAATAGGCCCCAGAACACTGTTTGATACTAGAAACGTGGCAGGGTCCGCCACATATAAACAAAGTAAATTGTGTTGTCTTTTAGGGTCAGTTGGTTTATTCAGTTTATGCGGTCATGAAAACAAAGAGAGTTTGTTTTGTCATTGAAGATCATTCTCTTCTGATTAAAATGTCTTCCCCAAAACTACATAGTGCACCTTTAATTTTGTAAATGTTAGCTTTCTGAATTTGAATTGTGCACCTTTAAATGTGAATTTGTTCATGTCTCTTTACTTCTCTATGACAGCAAAGTGACTGTCTTTGGATGGTGGACGAAACAAGATATTTGAGAAAGCCATTTGGAAACCCTGATCAACATTTTTCACAATTTTCTGACATTTTATAGACCAAACAACTATTCAGATTAATTGACCATGAAAATAATCTTTAGTTGCAGCCCTGGTACGTATCCCACTAAAGGCTGATGCTGAAACATTTTAGTCATAAATTGTGTCTTTCTAAGAAGTATGCAGTCCCCAGAGGTTTTATTAGAAATATAAAAAAATATCTTCAAACGTTACTGTGTCCTGTTTAAATTTATAGGCGTAATGTCTTCAACGAGGGAGAAGTTAGTCCTTCTGTTAGAGTCGAGTTACAAATGGTCTTTCCAGCTCTGCAGCTCTGCCCCTAAACTAAAAACCAGAAGAGCTGTCATTCACCTCATCAACACTAGATGGTGATAAACACCTTGTCTGGAGTGCCGGAGCGATGGTCAGCTCATCATGTCTTCCCCTCATGTTGAGGTCTTTAAATAATGAATATCCTCCGAACAGCCTTAAAAATGAGTACTGATTTCATGTTTCCTTCCTGTGCTGTCAGGTTCGCTGGACCCGGCCTGAAACGGTCGCACCCTGGCTCCGAGTCCCGAAGCAACAAGCCCCCTGAGCCGGTCATCAGCCAGATCATAGACAAACTCAAGCACATCAACCAGGTGAGCTGCGTGTATGTGCCATCCAGGTTTATGTAATTTCGTCCCTGTGAGTTCTTGTGTTTAAGTTAACACTTTCAATAAGCAGCTCTCTGTGCACACAAGTGTCCCTCTCCTCTGTGGAGGCCTGAGGGTTTACCTTACCCATTAGCTCTGCCTCTCTGGTCACAATTGGACATTGATCTCCGAACTGCTGCAGGCCTCGCTCTGCAGCACCTGTGGGGGTCAGCACAGGACAGGTTAAGATGTGAAATGAAGATGCTCTGTGCTGTGTTCAAGGTGATGTCAGCGCCTTGCTCTTTGTAAACACAGCAAAACAGGAAACTTCTGATCAGACATTTTGTTTTGTGTCTCATCTGCTCAAAAGAGACAAAAAAAAATCTCATTAGACACAATCTGACCAGGCGAGGACACATGTTCTGAGGGTGATGGGGGTTGTTGTGACGGACGGGAATTATGTCCTCCGTCCACAGTAAGCCCCAGCTGTCATCAAGGCCCAAGCCCCCATTTTCGGCGCTCCAGTCGCCATGGAAACCACCTTTTGGAGTGGGCTGACAGAGTGCAGAGATGCTTGCATGTAGCCTCAAAGTCAGCCTCTGCCGGTGGATGTATCAGCCCACAGATCTGTCTGTGTTTCCTGGTTCCTGGTGGTTGCACTTGTAGCTGTCAACACTTCGGATTGACCAACTTCCACCTCCCCCTACACACACACACACACACACACACACACACCATCTTCCAGCTGAAAAGTCTATGTGCGTGTGTGTTTTTTGTCTGCATGTATATGGGTTTGAGCCTCGGAGTGTTTCAGGCCTGTCACGGTGGATTACAATCCTTTTCTCCTGTTTAAACAACCTGGGAGATCCGAGCAGCGGCTGTGGACCTTCCTCCGCTCCCCCTCTGACAACCAGAGACCCTCAAGAAAAATACCGTGGGTTGTGGTTGGAGGCGCTGTAATTTTCTCAATTGCTTTTGCTGTATTACCTCATTCGCGCTCAGTCCTGCTGAAAGGGAGAGGAGCAATACTTGAACAGGAGTGTGAGGTGTTTCCTTAACCCTCTTCCCTCTTCAAAATCCCTCCAATGATTCATCCTAGATTTGACTCTAAATGTTTTATGGAGGTTTAAAAGATAATTTCACTATATAAAAACACGGCTCTTACTTTTGATAGTTTTGGCCATCTTTGCTCCTCTTTAGGAAACCACTTTCCTGCCAACGTCGCTAAAACAAAGGGCAAGGAGCTTATCCAAACCGCTTTATTCTGTGGTAAAACCAAAAGTGAGTGTAAATGTCTCCCTGCACAGGAAAGCTGCAGATGATAACATCTTTGGTTTGTACGTTTGGTCAAAGTTGAACCAGGACAGATAAATTGGGCCAACCCGGAAGTTTGCTTAAAATCTGTTCGATAGTCTGACGTGTGTGTTTCTTGCCCTTTCTGGCGACTTTTCAGCAGCTTTGCTACATTCCCAGAACTCAGCAGGTTAACTTGTTAAGTATGATGTTATAACACAAATAGGAACGATGGCCAAGAATTCAAACATAAACTCGAGTTGTAATAAACCGGAATCATCGTTTAATCCTAAAAACACAGGACATGTACTCTCATGCACTCTAATGTAATAAGCCTTTCAAAACTTCCTGCTCTGACGGGAACACACATTTGTATCCATATGATTACAAGCAGAGCTGCTGCTGCAGTGCAGACTGTTTACCATGTGGATCGGGTTCCTGATAGGCTTTTGATGAGATTTTGCGAGAAAATGCAGTTTGGTGAAATGACTGAGCTCATTCAGACAATCCCTCAGAAACATGGAAGCAATGTGTGTGTTCGTCCGGTGTGTGTGATCAGATCAGATGCTCCCAGTAACCTAACACTCATCCCTCATTGGCTCCCTCGTTGCACGGATGACGTGGTACACATGTGGACATTTATGAGCTTTTGATTCTGTTTACATTAACGCCTGATATTTGCGAAGACTGGCGATGCACATGTGAGCTTTTAATCCTATATCTGATGACCTTACAGCCGAGAAAAGCACATTTCTGCTTGAACTCCGACTTCCCTTTAGATCTCGACATCAATGGGCTGGATAAACATCTGACAAAAGACTGACTGCCCTTGATTGCATATTTCATGTGCAGTAAAAGTTTGTATGGCTCATAGCCATTCCTGCAGAAGTCAGATTACACAAATATTTTTACTATAAATCATCACTATACTGGGGTGCACAGAATAACAGGAACGCCTCACAATATGATGCAATATAATACAATAGTCCTGCAATAAAAACACCCTGTGTGGAGTTCACAAAATAAAGGTTTTCCTGTGCCTGAGAGCGCTCACTCAACTTCACTTCTGAGGTTTCTGTTTACGGTGTTTATGTATCAGTTTTCATCATACTGTAAGCTGTCCCTGATATTTTGTTCAACCACTTGTATATCCATTTTGAAATTTGTAAACATCTTAGAAACAAACATAATGTTTCCACGCTAATGTAAGAACAAGACTGAGACTCTACAGCCATGCTAGCAGCTTTGTGAGGCTGCACTTAGGCACAGCTAAATGCTAATGTCAGCATCCTAACATGCTAAGCAGGCACAGTGTTTATCATGTTACCATCTTAGTTTAGCATGTTAGCCCGTGTGACCTAATGAGTGCACTGTATGGCAGACTTTATGGTAAGTTGGTGCTTATCATCATCAGCAATTATAATATTAAAATGTTCACCATCTTATTTTTAAGCATTTTAAGCTAATATTTGCTAATTAGCACTGAACACAAAGTATAGCTGAAGCTGATGGATACACTGAATTTTTTTACCTGATGGGGGTATTAGGTGAAATGATAATGGATCACCAAAGTTATTACAATACATCCTAAGGGGAACAAGAACAGGTTTACAAAATGTTACATAAATTCATCCAATAATTGTTGAATTATTTCACTAAAACAAAAAAAGTCAACCTGGTACGAGAGTTAAAGGCAGAGGATCACCAACTATAGTATGAGTCATCCTCTGAGGACCATGAATGATCCCAGTGTCTTTTCTGGACGTTGTATAGACGTTTATATATCGTTTATCGACTAATTCTGGCTGTCAGTGGATGTCCAGATCATAGCCAGTATGAACGCCTATTCTCAACTAATTCTGGATGTCAGTGGATGTCTAGATTATGGCCTGACTATTGGCATGACCAGGCCATGATCTGGACGTCCATTGACAGCCAGAATTAGTCGATAAATGACGTTGAGAAAAGACGTCCAGTCAGGCCATAATCTGGACGTCCACTGACAGCCAGAATTAGCTGATAAACGATATATAAATGTCTATACAATGTCCAGAAAAGACGTATAAAAAACTTTCATTCTGGCTCCCAAGAGGACGTCTTTTAGACGTCTTGGATGTCCATAAATGATGTCTAAAAGACGTGATCTAGACCACTCTTTGCTCACTGGGATGATGAAGAGTCGGGGTATAACTAAAGTTATTAGTTTACATCATTTGGATCCATGAGTAAATTCCATCTCGTAAATGTAGAATGTTTTTATTGGATCAGTGGAAATTTTAAGTCATTGTTTTTTATCCTCAGGGCACCATGAATCTCTACACAAAGTGTCATTGCAATCCATCCAATATTTGAAGTATCAAAGTGATGTACAGACTGACTGACATAGCTATCCATAGAGCCAAGCGTGGCTTAAACATACAGTATCTGCCGCTTGAGTCGACTGATGTAAGGCAGAACCCTTAACTTGTTTTAAAATCCCTCTAAACGTTTATTGACTACACACAGTATTTCATGGTCCTCGCTGCTCTGAGCCGGCATGTTGTAAACAACCTCTGAAGGCACTGGAGAAAGTGATGTTGTTTAGTTAAAAGCACTTTTACAAGGTCTCCGCCTCCGAGCCTGTTGAAAGACCACCAGCTCTGGATGTTGCAGGGCTAAAAGCAAATGGACTAATTAACCGTCTGATACGAGAGAGCAGGCCACAACTCACAGATAATTACTTTCATCTGCCCTGTTTATATGTGACGTGTATGAGGAGAGGCCAACAATGAGATAGTATGTGTAATGTTCCTGGAAGTGAACCAGGAGAGTGCCACGCTGATTAAAAACTGCGCTATTTCAGTCTTGTGATGTCGTCCCAGTGTTTGAGCATCATGTACGCTATGTTCAGAACTGCAGACTGAAGAATGTGGACATTATTGTCCTTTATGTGCATTCAGCTCTACATTCGGGACACGGGTCACTCACATACGGGTCTTTACAAGTCCTACGAGGCTCTTTTATCCTGCACACGTTTTCCATTTGAATGAACATTATTCTCCTTTGGCTCAAACGGTGAACACAATCAATGGTTCTTCCAGCTTGTCCTGACCCACTTTCTAACCAAGAATCAGTCCCAGCCCACAGCATGCGAGACTATGTCATAAAATATAGGGGCTACACTCTCCAACAGTGAGGGGAACATGGGACCCCTCCAAAGAATCCACTTCCTTCCAACTTTAATCCCCCCGATGTTTCATTCCTCCGCTCCTAAGTGCTCCGTGACGATGGCCCTGTGAAATGCAGCTACGCGGCGGAAATGTGTCATTTCTCACGTTGTCAGTGTTGATCAGAGTATCAGCAGATACAGGGACAGTCTGGCAGGGAGACTCCTGCCTTTGTGCCTCTGTGAAGCTAAACTAAACACCATAAGGAAAAAAAATCTCTGAGCCGGTCGCCTCAGCTTATAAAACAACGTTTTCTCACGCCTAAAGCAGCTGATGTCATGACTGAGCTATAGCCAAGTTTAAAGTGAACTGTGCACTATAAATGGATGAAGAGAAATGGCTTTCTCCTTCGGTTATTGCTTCTCGACTTGGACTCTTTAAACAGAGCGGGACTGTGAGGAGCCATGGACATTTTTGTGCATGCTTACACCGTGTTACAAATTCCAGTGTGAGGTCCTGTCTGTGTGCGGTGCCCTGTGTATGTTAAAGCTGATAAAGACGAGCGTACATCAACATGTCAGACAAGTCTCTTGAAGGAAACATGTTGTGCCCATTTTCAGGTTCATTATTTTATTTCGGTATATCACAAGAACAGGTTTACATACAGAACAGTTTTCTCTGTCTGAGATGCTTTGTTTTAGCTCCTGTCTCTTTAAGGCCCTCCTCTGCTCTGATTGGTCAGCTCACACGCGCCTGAGCCAGCATCGTTGGCTCTGTCGTGTATCCAGCTTCCGGTTAGCGTCACTTCTACCGTGAATATAGGCACAAATAACGCAAATGTGTGACATGGTGACATAGTGATGTCAGGAAGTCACAGAATTAAAGGCGGGACTACTGACGAGGTGTTTCAGGAGGCGTGTTTTCTGTGGGAGAGAGGAGCTTCTGTTGGTGCGGGCTTTAGGCTTTTTAACTTTCGAGACCTTATACATGCACAAGAAGCTTTATAACACACTGAAGGAAAGGAAAAAAATTAAAGCGCATAAAACTGCTTTAATGAGAACTTCGCTGTAACACCGCATTAATGCTTTCATTGTGTAAAAATCTGGCCAAGTTCGTTCCCTCGCGGAGAGAGATATCTGGAGTCAGCGCTCCCAAATTAGAACATATTATTTTGGTGATGTGTTCTTGTTCTGAGGAGATGAGTTTGTTTTTCAGAACATCTGTTTAACTTCCCAGCATATCGGGTTTCTCCTCTGAACGACTAATCTCACAGGAGATGGTTGAGCTAGTGGCAAAATAGAGCAATTATGTGATTGGTCTTTGATTACAGAGCATTTCCCACTCATTTGTCAGATGAGTTTGCCATTTGGAGGGTCAGGCCTCCTGGGATTATTCTGACAGCCTCTTCTTGGCTACATGACACCCTTTGGAGAAGATACACTTGGAATACCACCAATATGAAAGACATCTTTGTTGAAGATTTTTATGAATCCCTTTCGGCTAGATACAATTATTTCATCTTCAACTGTTAAAATTGCTCTGTCACTTAGAGAATAACATCTCCATGTTGCGTGCCAAAGCTTTTGTTCAAATGTTTCAGCTTTTACTCTCTTTCTCTCCCTGTTCGTTGCCTTTCTTTCCGTCTCTCCAGCTGTGCTGAGTTGTGTGTGACAGACTCCAGCTCTGTCGCCCTTCCCTCCTCCTTCTCCCCCTCTCCTAAACCTCTCGATCCCCCTCCTCCTCCTCCTCGTCTCCTCCAGCTTCCCAGTCTAATTGAAGCCAGAACCTGGGAAAATCCTGCAGGTAGGACAGGAATCCAGGGTGGAAAATAAACCAGATCCCGAGCGCCACAAATTCCATCACGCAGTCTCACTTCCTCCGAGCCACCAGAGCCTGGGCAGCATGCGCTCAACACCTTGTGCGAGCTTGTGCAGAATATACTCTTTAATATGTAACTCACACACACACACTTGAGCGCGGACAGTTTTTACAGTGCACGCTCGCAGCAGTTAATCTTGCACACACATAATTAGGAATATAACTACAGCAGATACTGTTCCAGCTCATATACAGCTGCGACAGCAGCATTCAAGTGGCTATAAAATAAATAAAACACTTGAAATACTCTTTGAATAAATACGGTGTGATGTGTTGTAATTACAGTAGAGATGAAATGGAAGCTGCTTCATGACAAGGCCAGCGTGCGGTGGCCTTTTCCTACAGGGTGTGCTTACAATCAGACTAATAGACACCATGGGTGTCAGACTAGGCTTGCTGTTTTGTAAACTTACACTTGCTAACCTGGCCATTATGCCCGCTCCAGTCAAAGAGGCTGTCTTCTGTTTGATGTTATTTACTGAGGGTTTTTGAAGCGTTATTTAATATACCCCCTCAGGCACCTCGTCCTCTCGCCTTCCTCGTTTTTATGTGTGTGAAGTATGACTGCTCTGGAAGCGGAGGAGGAAGGAGGGCTGTTACGCCGCTGTATTTGTGAGCGGGGATAAGCCATGAGGGTTCTTTAAACGAAGTGTGACACCTGGTGTAAACCTCTGAGGAGCTGCAGGGCGTTTGTATCCCTGTTAGGACGCCACACATGCTATCCTTTCGCTTTCCGGAGACTTCTGACTGCATGGTAGGTTTAGGATCTGAGGAGTTGTGAGGAGTTATGGTTCCTTAACTTAAGGAATCCAAGTAACAGATACACCACCCACCTCCACACACACACCCCTCTCCCACCACGGCTTTCTCCCCTGCTGACTGGGAGGTCAGACAGAGCATGTGAGGGCCCTTTTCCTCCCAATTAGTCTCCCTGCTAATGAGGCCCAACCATCCCTTCTACCACTGCCACCCATTCCTCCATACCGCCATACCTCCACCTCTCCCTCCTTCTCCACTTCCCCCCCACCATCAGCCCTGAGGCCTGAGCCGGGGTCACCTCTCTCTACCCACTCCGCCCCTTTGCTCCCACACCACTGCCACCCCACTGGGTATAATTATCACGCAGCCGGCTTATAAAAACCCTGCTGCACAAGCCAGGCAGCCAGCTCGGCGAGCAGGAACCACAGCGCGCACACACACACACACACACACACACACACTGTTTTTACCTGTGTGTGCGCTGTGGGCTTCTCATGCCCTGAATTGAATATTTCTTTGAGCTGTCAGGGAGCAGAGACATGAACAGCTGAGTCTTCCTGCTGCTGTCTCTGATCTGATCCACACATCCTGGGCTTGTTGTCACTGGGCACGGTCACGTGTTGCTGTGTAACAGGATCCCCCCCGCTCCAAAGAGGTCAGGGGTCACACTTCCTGTTTCCTGTCTCTGCTAGGTCATCAGAGGGTCTCCCTGTAAGGGTCAGGGACCCTCCTCTGTTCCTCCTCTGCCTTTTGTTTGGGGCAGCGGTGCTCTGGGGGGTACAGCGGAGCTGAGGCTCCTCTCTGGACCTGTCAACGTGTTAGCGCTCGCTAACTTTATCATCCTCTCTGCTGCCTCCATGCCTTTTCATCTTGACAGAAACATTTACCTTGTGAGTTTTTCTCCCTTTTTTTCTTCTACATCTCCCTCTTTGCCCCCACTTTGCTATTTTCTCTCACTATCCAAGCCATTATCTGTGTTTCTGTTTGCTACAACCCAACCTAGCCAGCAGCAGAGCAGCTGGTTGAAGTCCAGCCAAGTGTCCGCCGGCTGCTATAGGTGTAATCATGGGACAAGCAGGGACGGTCTGCTGATGTCAAAACTTAGGGCTTCTTAGGCACACATGACTCTGGGAACCACCGCGATAACGTGTAAAGCAGACAAGCAGCAGACAAAAAGAGATTGTCTGAGGGGCGTAATCTGATTTAGCAACCAGTGGCCTGTGCAGGAATGAGACTTTTTAAACTATCAAACCCCATGCCGCAAATCAGGCATATTGTAGGCACAGACAAGTCGAGATTTTCATTCGGTTAGCCTCAAAAAAGATTGGAAATTGCTGTCATACCAGATACCAGAGGGACTTAACCCTGTGTATTCATGCCTAGCCTTGATCAGAGAAGACACAAGGGTTTGTTCTTCTGGAAACAGTTTATTTTATCTGCTCTATAAAATGTATATATAGAGTTTTAATTAGCTTTCAGAGGTACAAAGTCCCTACCAACAAGATCTAAACCTTCATCCAGGTTTCAGTCCAATCTGGATGGAGGAATCTGGAAATAGCCTTATGGGCTTAGTCACAAAGGTGGAGTGGACACACACCCAGTTTAACACAGAGCTGGAGAGCTCCCTTTCCCCCCTCTGTGTGTTCTGCTCCAACTGGAATTAACATCAGGAAATTAATCTTGTCTGCATTAACTGTCTGAGGCTGGGCTCCCGTTGCGTGACATACTCGACCGCGGACAGATAGAGGGGAAGGGAAAAAACCAGAGAAGAATGAGAGAGCATAGGTCCCCCTCCTCTTTACGTTTCACATTCAATAAAAGTTGAGTAATGAGTCGCGGAGAGAGGGAGCGGGTGGGACTGCGGGGCAGGCTGCGTCGTCCGGACCGTCGCTCTGTCTGTCAGCGTGCTGAGGAGCTTTCCATGACTCACTCTGTGGAAAGTGCCTCCTGTCATTCCTCTGTCTGTCCATCTGTCTGGTGTCTCTCATTCAGTCCCACTCTCCTGCTTTTCTCCTGGCTCTCTCCTCCCAACAGCACGTCTGCTAACTTGATACAAGCACAGCAGCTCAGTGTACATGAGGGGATTAGGTGCAAGGAAAGTCCATTTCCTCCATTTATCACAAGAAGTAGTCCGTGCTGAAAAGTCATGTGTTTGATTGGTCTGAAACTGTGACCCGGGCACCAGCTCCTACACTGGTTTAAAAATATACGCTCTGCTGTACAGTATGTTTGTGGTTTTACAGGAGCTCTGTGATAAATAGGAGACTATTAGAGCCTCAGTGTAAAGTGCAGCAGTTTATTATTTTTAACCAGAGCTCTCAATGCCTAAAATCTGTCTGTTACATGACTGATTACTTCCCCTCACTTGAGAACCAGTCTCTTTGGCGAGGATAACTTCAGTTCATCATAATTTTTGCCTCATATTCTTGGTTTTGGGCACATTTTCTTTTGGATACATCAAAATCGTACCGACCAAGTAAGTAACTGAGATTTAAGAATGGCAACGTTGTTAAAAATAGCCTGAATCTTTTTTCAGCAGGGCAAGAAACACAAGCAGTCTGATGATTAGACAGGTTGTAAACAACAGCTCGGGTTAGCCAAACTTATTCTGTGTATTGTATGTGTTACGTATGTTGTAAACATGCGTCACTTCAAAGATAGACTTCATGGTGAACTTTGACCTGCTGCACTTGCTTTAGTTATGCTAAGTTCCTCTGTGAAATGAGAGATCATAAACCGTTTGAATACACCCTAGCAGACTTTTATGAACATACTGATCTAACCACTGAACTTGTAATCTCAATATTCCCAGACTCCCCTAATAAATCACACGGTTTTAAGAGTTGTTGTGTGAGGAGAAACACAACAAACTTTGTAAACAAAGAGAAAAAGAGAAGATGACGATGATTGTTCGTCTATTAAACACAATGGTGGCAAATAAATTGTGTCGGGTGCTCTTGGGAAAAGGGAGAAAAATGTGATTTCAAAAGCAATCCAGGCACTCCAAAAAAGAAAATATCAGGAGACGATGGAGGAAATACTAAAAAGCCTTTATTGCAGTGGCTAAGTCATTAAAAGTGTAATAATTAAAAAAGGCCCTGATGTTTCGACCATCAGGTCTTCATCAGGGCTTCAAAACAAAACTTTGTAAACAGCTACGGCAAATTCAAAATGACTCATTACGGCTTGTAAATTCAGAGTTAAATGCAATACATTGAGTTGTTTCAGTTACTGAAAATAAAGTTGTAGCAGCCCGTTTGCTTCTGTGTTGAAAGTCTGTCTTACCTGCCAACATTCAGCAGCTGTTTGAACACAGTTTCATCATTTACACTAAATTTATGAAAGAAGACAACATTTTATTGATCGTAAACGTATCAGATTTTACAAACACAGTAAAAGTAACCCATTAATGGTAACTTCTTTGATGCCCATGGAGAAAGTCCCCAGACTCCCTTTAAAAAACGCTCAGTTTTGTGAGTTTGGAGAAACTTTATAAACTTTGTGAAATGCTGTTTACAAATAATTCTTAACTATTTGGGCCTTTTTGTTAGTTCAGCGAACATTAAACATGAAGATATTTCTTTATTAGTGTAAAAAAAAACAAAAAACATTGTATCCTTTGTTCCATAACGTAAGAGTTTATTTGCATCTTACTGCCAGGTGTGAACTGATGGGCATTAAACTGTCCGCCTGTGATCGGATCGTTCAGGACGGTTGTAAATACCAGGCCTTCGGTCTTCTGTGGCTGAATATGAGATTGATGAAAGGTTTGAGATTGAACCAAAACAGTGAAGTTGGGGGACATAAAACCAAAACCTCTCTCCTTTCAGCTCACTGCAGAGTTATGATAATTTTCCGTGGGTTTGTCACAAAATATGACTCACTTCACATCACACACGGGTATCTGACCGCTTTCTTCGAGGCAGAATGCTGCGAGAGCGTGAACCTCAAAATCAGGTCAGCAGCTTTCATCACTTTGTCATACTAAAAACAGCACGTGTTGATTGTGTGCATTTCAAGCCTTCAACTCAGAGCAATTATGGAAAGCATCAACATGAGACGGTGAAATCGTGGCTTTTGTTATGAGTGTATGGTAAGCAGTGGTCTGTTTGGGAACCTGAGCCTTGAGTTCTGTAGATTAGATTTGTAGACGAGATGTGTTGAGGCATTGATAGAAACATTCAGGGCAGCAGATTCCGTCTGGGCCGAGTCATGAGCAGCGTGTCCGGACATGTCCTGTGCGTGGAGAGGACGACAAAACACAGGGGCTGATCCCAATCACACACGCTGACAAGAAGCCCGGTTTCCCTCTCCACTCTCTGTCTTCATTAGTCATCCTCGCCACGTTCACTCCCAAAATCGCTCTTTCACTTCAGTTGTTTCTATACTCACGCGTGTTTTCTTATCTTCTGATTCTGTCCTGTTTTATGTGATTTATGGTCACACTTGAACCAGGATCTCACTGCCAGCTCATGTAAAAGACCACAGCTGATGATGAGTGAGCGCAGGTTGATTTCTATCAGGTCAACCAGTGGCTGGGCTCCGGGGCTCAGTTGCAGCTGTCATGTCGAACAGTGACCCTGTGTGGAGTTCATGTCATGTGTGGGAGGCAGTGACAGACTTGCGGTTTCTGTGTCTCTGTCTGGGCTGGTCTGCATTGAGCAATCGGCCACATGTTTGGGCTTTGTGTGCAGCCTTTGAGCTGGTGTTTCCTTGGTGTGACTTGTGCTTTTGTGTTAAGGGGAGGTGAACCCTGTGGCCTGCGGGATGCCTATAGCTGCCCTGATTACATGTTGTGTGTGTCCAGCTGTCTGTCCGAGCCAGCTCCCGAAGCAACACAGAATAGAGAGAGGGGAAGAGTGAGAGCGCCAGATTTCTTCTCCTAATGGAAAACATACTGAGCGTTCCTCCAAAAAAAAAAAAGTCTCTTTTATTTGTTTCCTCTCTGCTTCCTCTTGCTTTGGGTTTTTCTTTTAATTGCAGAAGATTCCAGCCCAGAGCGAATTGAGGTTTCTCCCTCTTGTGGTAAATCTGAAAGCTCTTACCGGATCACGCTGTGGCTCAGCCATGCCAAAAGCGCAGCGTCACTTTCGACACAAACATATATCCCACCCCTCCCTGCTACCACAGCAGTGGCACGGGCAGTCAGCCAGTGGGCAGAAGCCACAGAGGTACTGCCCTGCCACCCCTCCTGTGAAGAAGGGCAAGGCCCACTGCTATGGCTCAGTGAGACCACTGCTATGATCATGCAGCCAATTTCTTTATTTAATTTCCCCAAAGACCATTTTTTATTATTCTTTAATCTGCTGTTCGTCTGCTGCTATTTATAGCTATTGTTGATCCTTCTTCCCCTCACATGAAACTGGATTTTGATTTATGAAGGTAAACTCCACAGACGCTGATCTGTTGGCAGTGTTGGTCAGCTGGTCAGTCACCACTTTGGTTCAGACTGAAATATCTCAACTGCTATTACATGGGTTGCATTACATTTTGTACAGAGAATCGTGGTCCTCTGGAAATTTATCCTAGGTACTTCTTACGTCGCCATGGGGTATAAATTTGGGTATTTTACTGGAAAGTGTTTGTGCAGACATTCATAGTTCTGAGGTGATATATAGCAATGATTTTTGTGATCCACAGAATTTTACTCTTTCGCCACTCTTAGTGTCTCCACAAATATTGGATGGATTTCCATGAAATTTGGAACAGACAGTCATGAATCGTAACCACTTATCCTCACTGTCATCCATTTTCCTTTTCCATCTAGCTCCATCATCTGGTTAAAATTTCAAATTGTCCAACGCTCTGGTTTATTACCAGATATCTGCACAACAGAGCACATCAGCATCTGCTGTACTTTGTGATGCACTGTGTTTGTTGTACGGCCAGAATCTTTGTTTTAAGCGTTCAAAAGTGAAGTAGCATTATCAACAGTGTATAAAGTTACAACAATATTGATGTTGTGTCAAAGATGTCTGTTTATTGTACAGCAGAGATGTTTGCTAACCAGCTAGCCCTGGCCTGTCCGGTCTTGTATTAACACTTAGCTGCAAGTTCTTTACGTTTCACAAGCTCACTTAGCTGCTCTGCCTAATAAATAAACAAAAAAACTCAGAAATTATCAATAAAGGAAATATCCTTTTACCTACCTTCCTTATTAAACAGAAAAATGTAATACCAACATACTGTATCTCTCTTTTACTGAACAAAGACAAGCTTAATTTACTTGTTCACTTGTTATTAAACACACTTTCTCGGTAATGTATTCACTGTTGCAAAAAAATCATCCATCAACTCAGAGTCTACTATCAGTCCTGATACAGCCGTCTTCACTACGAGGCTGCTGAGCTTGGTGAAGCTGAGCCCTGTTGACTCTGGTATATCAACTAAAATGCTGTTTGCTTCAAGCTAGTTAACGAATAGCTGCACGGCTAACTGAGCTAACTGAATTAAGTAGCTAACAGCAGCTAGTAGCTACAGCCATTGATAGCTACATCAAAGAGTATAGTGAGCAGCAGTTAGCGGTTACTCTATAATCTTCCCCTATTTGTTTGGACCGACCTTCAACAGGTGGCCATATCTCACACATTGTACCTTTAAAGCTAATTAGCAAATGTTAGCATGCTAACAGTGTAAACATTATACCTGCCACAGGGCAGCATGCTCATGTTGTAGACTTTCACAGTCTTGTTTGCTCTAACTTCAGTATACAGTGAATCAGAGGACAGCACGTCTGTTTATGTGTTGAGGGGAGTTGCTGTGTATGCTGGCAGGTGGTGAGTTACACATGGCAGTGTTCACTCAGACTCAGCTCTAAACAGGGGCACGACAGTTGCTGTCAATGTTTTTCCCCTCGCTCCTCATACCTTTTTTTAGCTTTTGTTCTGAAATACCCTGAACCACATCG
This sequence comes from Pagrus pagrus, assembly GCF_965226575.1. NCBI lineage: Eukaryota > Metazoa > Chordata > Actinopteri > Spariformes > Sparidae > Pagrus > Pagrus pagrus. The sequence continues at coordinate 15,541,076 of NC_140189.1, read as the reverse complement.
TTCTCTCCCTGCTTTACAAGTGTTTGTTTGCTTTTTAATTGGTTTGTGAGGCGCCCCTCCTCTCCCAAGGCCCAACTGAGTTGCCGAGATACAGACCATGAGAAGGAATTTCAGGACATCAGTAAATCTACGAAGAACTCCGGCAAATGCGGGCAAACATGGCTGTGTCTATAACAAAACAGTCCAGTACATTAAACGTCCATCCGTCAAGTGGAGGGTTTGTTTCTGGGACACCTGAGGGCTCTGCTCTGTCAACAGGTGGCGCTTTGCTCGACAAACAGAAGTGAAAATATTGGTATGCATCAGCCGTCCCGTCTGTGACTTACTGTTTGTCCGAGTGACCAGGGCTGTTAGAAATGTTGTGCTCATCCTGCGCGTATGGCCTCAATGTTGTGAAATGAATGGAGGTTTGTCGGGCAGATGTGCTCGGAACAAGGTGATGTGTGTTCCCTCTCTAAACTTTAGATTTTATGTCACTTGTAAAAGCCCAGATTGACTGGTTTGTATGCGCAGACGAAGGGAACAGAGTTGTTTATCTTCCGACTGACGTAATTCTGTGATTAGCGCTGAGGTTTTTATACCTCCGCGCTCTGTCTCCCACACACACACACACACACACAGTCTGTCTATGCTGCAGCTGACCTGAGACGAGGCCCATATGAACTCAATTTTCTCCCACAGACAGCCAGAACAACCAAAAACAACAACAAAAAATGCATGCTGACGTATGCAGATAGGAAGGAAATCAATAAAAAGCAAACAAGGGAGGCAGAGCGGTGAGATGAAAGGAGGCTCGGAGGGCAGGCGGATGGAATTTAGCACATCTGTTACTTTGGCAGGGCTCTCAATCATGTGTGATGTTGTGGAGGCTGGAAGATGGTCAGAGAGCGTCCGTGTAGGTCGTCTCCAAGCTCGCTCACATGTTTTTCACCCGTGGATACAAGGCAGGATAGGTTGTTTTTATTTCTGCGTACACAACAGGGAACATACCGTGAAACTCGTTGTGTTTTAGATTGACATTTTCCTGTTCAACGTTTCCTATTTCCCCTCCTTTGCACTCGGTCAAGAGGAATTTAGAGATTTTTAACGATATAGCTTTACAGCTCTTGGACATTTCTGTATTATTTATGTGTTGATTAGTTAACCACCGTTCTACGTAAACACTTCTGGTATGTGTTGCTCAACACGTTATGAGCTTCTGTAAATCACACGGGAAAATATCTGAGTCGAACGAGAACTGTTTTCACAGTTCAGAGGCCAAACTGGATTAAGATTCTGTTGCAAATAATATCATACTCCTGTTAAAAATCACTAGCTGCTTTCTCTAGGCAGCTTTTGGTCCATTGATTTTTTGTTGCCTGATTCTGAATTTTTTTCTCTGCATCTTTGTGTGCTGCCACCTTGGTCAGGGCTCCTTTGCAAAAGAGCTTTCTGGCCTGAAACTGGGCTTCAATAAAATACAAAAGCAGAAGTCTGAATATTAGAAAAATCAACATTTCTCATTTTAGATCTTGAGACCTCGACGTCTTCTTGGACCGACTGTGTTATGTGGTGTTATTGAATCCCTGTTGCCCTGAGACAGCCGCTCAAAACAACGATGTCTGCCAGTAACAACACAATCTCACCGGTCTGCCTGCCCCACAGTTTCTTTTTCGACCAGTAAATTACATGGAGCGACAGCCACAACCTTTTGAATGAATCACGTTTGGACGAAAATAACAAAACTGGCAGTGATAACAAAACTATTTTCCTGCCTTGGCGATTATAATTGAAGTTTGGTAAATACCACCTCTTTCAGATCTCACCGAGTGTTTGTCTGGAATTCCCCCTCACACTGTCATAATCACATGGTGCATGCTCAGATCAAGAGACACTCCTTATTTATTTTCACAGCTTTGTTAAAACCATTAATGCACATGCACGTTCCGGCCACAGAGTGATTCATGGAGGGCTGGGAGCGTTTTAACCTCACTACCTTTAACCTCCTCCTGTTTGTCCCACAGTTGCTGCGGATGGTGACGGTGTCTGAGAAGCGGTGGAGAGCCCGGACGCGTGGAGCTGGCGGAGGAGTGGACGGGTGGAGCGACGAGGGGGAAGAGGGATTCGAGAGCGGTGACTGTGACGATGAAGACGAGTGCGCCGGAGTGTCAGGGCTGGGGCCGCCACCAAGGCGCAAACGGTTACGCATCTTTGCAGGTTAGACACATGTATTCAAACTGGATCTCAAAATTAACTTTAAGTACACCTTGTGTGGTTTTAAATGAGGTGCCGCATCCACACGGATGCCTTAGAATGACATTTAAGGTCCCGTGTCATGCTCATCTTCAGGTTAATATTTAAAAAAAATACTTTAATGCTCCAAAAACACATTATTTTCTCATACTGTCTGTTTCTGCAGCACCTCTATTCAGCCTCTGTCTGAACGCTCGGTTTTAGTGCCTGTCTCTTTAAGGCGCACCTCCTGAAAAGTCCAGCCTGTCGTGGTTGGTCAGCTTTACAGGCCTGAGCAGACAACGCTTACCACATTTCCGCATCAGCTCTGCTGTGGGGCTTTACCGTACCCATGTGCTGGCTCGGCTTGATTGGGTTGACTCGGCACAACGCGGCAGCGATTTGCTTTTCCATTACAACCGGGCTACCCACTTTAAGGTGTGTCTTTAAAGGGTAACTGCACCAATTTTTCACATTAAGGTGTGTTTACAGGTCTTGGGGAGCACTACTGCATATATGAAAAAAATAGTAAGCGTGCATGTAATCTGAGAAATTGCCTCTAGTGATGTCACTCAGTAGATAAGTTGCATTGTGGGTAATGTAGGCACCTACATACTTATTATTTTCACATATGCAGTAGTACTCCCCAAGACCTGTAAACACACTTTAATGTGTAAAACTAGCGGAGTTACCTTTAACTGATGACACACTTGTCTTGACTAGTGGTTCGTCTGTAATTACTCTTCCTTATTATATTATTATTGATAACTGCTCAAACAAAGCTCTGTGAAATTGTAATAAAAAAGTTCCATGTCCTATAAATTCTTTACAATAAAAGTTCCTTGTTAATTTGTGAGTTAAAAGCTTTCATCATGAAGCAGGAAAGTCAAGAAATGTTGGGTTTCACCTGCAGTAACTTAATACAGCCCCTAAAACAGCTGAAAGCGAACACAATGAAACAATAAAATACAGCAGATGTCTGAAAGTACAATCAGGGACACTGGAGCGAAACTAAAGAGATTCTGTTAGAAGCTACAAAAGCACTGAACGCTGATCCCGCAGAGACTTTTAAAGAAACACATTTCTCTCAGGTCTCCTGCACAGACATGTGTCTCTCAACACACACTTGTGTGAGGGGGAGAAGGGGGGCCATCATATATTGGCTGAGGTCGTGAGACCACTCCGGAGAGGGTTCGTCCCAGCCACAGTGTGGCACAACTCGGTGAAATGGTGATGTAAGCAGAAACCAGAGCCCCTTTGGTGTTTTTGCAACGACAGCTGTGATGGCAGCATGATGATGACTGTGTCATTGTGACATCACAACGTTACGGAAGTCCTAACAGCTAGTTTGAAGGCACAGTGCCTGAATACGGGCTGTGTACGTCTCTCTGTGGATTGAGCGTTTTAATGATTTCACCGTGTTTAAACAGCACCTAGACTTGCTTTTTAATCGAAAAAGACACGGAAATCTCACTTTCTACATTATGGGACATTTAACTTGCATTTATGAGGCAGGCTGTGATAAAACTTTGGGCACAACCTATTAAGTTGTTTAAGTTTTAAGCCTGCTAACCAAATTGGAGTTATTTACCTTAAAACTGGTAAGTGCAGGAAAAGGTTTGGCTTCTTCTGCAGTGAGTCAGAGAGATCACAGTCCGTACACAGGCAGTGGGCACAGCAGAGCGGTGTTTACATGACTACTGTACATGTTGACACCACCGTGACACTATGCGGCAGGAGACGCGAGACTTCCTCAGGTAGCCGCCTCACCTCGACCCCTTGACCTCCCCGTCGTCAATCCCCTGGAAACGTCGGACGTGCTCTCCTAAAGCCAAACAAAGAACAAATGAAGCTACAAACTGTTGGAAGAAAAGAAACCAAACAGAAAAGGAGGGAGAAAACAGCCAGAGAGCAGGAACAAGGGGGTTCGATACACCGACACAAAGCCAGCGCAGCTGAGCAAACACGGCACAGGGAGTAGTCCTCCTGTCGGGGATGTTGTGGCAGAGATTTGGGTTCGCCAGGCAAGGGAGCGGGAGCAGGAACCCGGGGTTAACGCAGGAATCCTGCAGGGCCATCACTTCCAGCAGGCTGGGCCGTGAGAGTCTGATGCCCTCTTCTTGCATGCTCCTGTTAGCCGGACTGTACAGTTCTGCTTCGATACACAGAGTCATTATACTGTCTGCTCCGGCTCACAAGCTGCTGAAGTTGACACACTGGGAAATTAAAGCGCCCTTTATAGTCTGACCTCCATCGCAGTCTCAGTATCCCCTTCATTTTCCCTTATCTGCTCAGTGAATTAGCAGATTAGATGTGCATTGTGCTCCTCATGAGTGTGTGTGAGTGAGGGGGTCTGCAGGCTCATATACTCCTGTTTGTACATTGGCCAGTAATGTTTGCAGACCTTGAAGAGTCCCTTCTCATTGGCAGACACACAGATAGCCGCTGATAGCCTGTGATGACCCAGCAAAACGCTGACCTAGCACGGCCGCTCAGCCCATTTTGGTCAAACAGGGGACTGGGATTCAAAGGTCAACCTGCGAGCATGAGGCCTAATGGGCTCCCTGTCTGTGCTCTGCTGCCCCAAGATGGACGAGGCAGATCTGGTTTCACAAAGCCTGGAGCGGAGCGATGGTGTAGCAGACACACATGCACACATAAACACAAGAGCTAGGGAAAGGTGACAGAAGCTACAACAAGGTGCAGACAGGACAGAGGCAGGGCTGAGACCCCCACACAGCCGGCTGTCAGCCTGCTGACCACACGGAGGATGTTCCCAAGCGTACGTAATGATTGATCTGTCCTCACTCATTCTCGGCACAGATCCCATGACCTTCTGATCACCAACGCAACTCACACACAACACACACATAGACACACACACTTCCCCTCCTGACCGTTCAGACCCCACGTCGCACATTCCCCCGAGCATTCCAGGCCAGGGGAGCTATTCCAGGACGGGGACCCCCCCTACACCAACCCCACCCATCCAAAGCCAGACGAACAGCCAGGCACTGGACTGGTTATAGCTCACACACCAGACACTCACTCACTGACCTCTCCGGTGACGTGTCTGTTAATTTCTATTATATGCAAGGACTGCAACAAACAGGTTTAATTATTATTATTATTATCATTAACTATGTTACTTTTCCCGATCAATACAGTAGCTGCTGCGGCCACAAGTGCCAATTATGGGATAATGTTATATTGTATGGGGTGGAAGTAACTAAGTACAGCAACTCAAATTACTGCAATTAAGTCATTTTATAGGCTGTAGTTGTACTTTATGAGTATTTTTTCAAGTCTGTTATTTTACACTTACCGATGTATGCATTGCACCACGTCATCTACTTAATTATTTTTAGTACTGAGTACAATTTGAATTGTTATCTTAACCTTTCATCTGCATTTTTGTAGCTGATAAGGTTATCTGATCACAAACAGGCCAATTAAAACATTGCTGTGACCACTGAGCAGAACAGAGGAGGAGCTGAAGAGTTGTAAAATGTCTGAAGATCAGGAGAAACAGAAACCCCTGACTGAATGCCTGCTGTTGATAAAGCATTAAACATCAGCAGTTTAAAAGTAACTAATGTTCTGAGGATAATGTTTGAGAAGAATACCTTGTACTTATACTTAGTTATTATTTCCATACCAGTAGATTTACTTGTAATTGAGTAATATTTCAGTAATTCAATGAAAATTGTTTATGCTGCTAGTACTAAGAATGTTGTTGTGTTGTGTTAGTTCTTGTTCAGAAGTCACATACACTGTCCAACCTGACAAAGTGACTTTACTTAAAAAGATTCGAGGAAACCACTCACCTCAGAATTATAGACTAGACCAGATTTTCAATTGTTAAAACATCTTTAGCTCATACAACTTAAATTTAATAGTCTACCTTACTTGGTAATTCTTAGGTCATCGGTTTCCTTACTTTTTTAAAGTAAAGTCCGCTTTTAAAATGTATAGTGTAGCCTCACTGAAAGTATTTTTTAACTTTGCCTGTAGATGTGTCAATGAAGCTCTTTATTATAAAATCAAAAGTAACGAATATATATTTATGTATCATGTACCTGTTGCATTCAGACTGAGAAGATCATAAACAATCAAAAAATGATTTTATATAATTATTTATAATCCCAAAATGTGTATGTGAACACACTCAGTAATGTGGGCTTGGTATGTGTAGTTGTTTTAATCCTGTAACCTGTTACACCATATGATTCTCTCTTGCTCATGATGAGGGCTCACCTGTGTTTCCATGCTTTCATGCACACCTGGTCTTTGACCAACAAAGAACCTGCCACCATATTCATGAAATCTGCTTAAAGTGTCTCCTCATTCACTCATCCTCCTTTCATTTTACCTCCCAGTGTCACTTCAAATGTGTAGGGCAATGTTTCAGCGCTGACAAACACTGAGTAATTTAAAGGAGACCTATTATGCCCACAACAAGGAATACAGTGCTGCAGCAGTGGACAGTATGAGAAAACTGACCGAGCATTAAAGCATGTAAACCTATTCTAGTAGTAACCCAAAATAAAATTATGAACCTGAAAATGAGCATAATATGTCTCCTTTTGTATATAACATAGTAACACATCATGTGAAAGTGAGACCTGTTTGATTTGTGAAAGCTCTTGCAGTTTGAAACATTGCAAATCATATTTTCTACTCTCAGGATAATGTTTCTTGACTTAAGTCCATTCTTGAAACAAACTGAGAAAAAGTGGAAATAATCCACAGAAATGCCTCTTTTACTACAGTAGTTCACCACTCAATTCTAACCCACTTATAAAAATGGCCATTTAAGAGTCTTACGCTTACTGCTAGACTAAATAACTTGTTAAAATGGGTTTTTGAAGCAGTTTGGAAACATTCAGTAGTCTGAGAGCCAACAGTTGGTGGGCTGTGCCACAGCTCAGCAGCCCAGAGCTTTGCCTTGTGTGTTTTCTTGCTGAGCTGGACGGGGCCTTCGCTGTGCACTGTGCCTCGCCATGCTCAGCAGGAGCCGCGTGAATAGGCCTCTTGTTATGTTCCTGCACTCAGACATTCGGTCACTGTAAGCACCCCGAAGGCAAGCTGCTCTTTTGGGAAGCTCTTGAGCATTTTATCAGCACCAGGGGTTAGCAAAATACAAAGTGGAAATATTCCTGTAATGTGAAACACGCGGCTTACGATGAGAGGCTGGGCTGGGCTCACCTTTCAGGTCTGCTCCAAATTTTGTGGCTGGAACAAAGGAGCGAGTAAAAGAAAGAAGAAGGTGATGAAAGAATGCGGATAAAGAACAGAAAGAGACAAAAACACCTTTGATAAGTCTAAAGGTTGATACACTGGGAAACCTTAACATTCTTTACTCTGTATGTGGGTCCAATTGACAGCTGTACGTGCTGCCAATACGAGAACCTGGTATGTTAATTAACTGCAGCTGCGACCCCTGACCCTCGGCACCTGATAGGTGAGTCACACGGCGCCGGTCCTCCACAGTAGTGTTTGCCACATGTCTTCATCAAAAAAGCCATAAGCCAGACACTGTTGACATTAGCTCCGGCAGCTCCGGGTGCATCCACCCTGCACACTGTTTCCTCCTTCTTTAAGCTCCATATACTTTCATAAAGCCCATTATCTGAGCCACCGCTCTCATGAATGTGCTTCCTGTTTAACAGTCATCCACATGTGGTTGCCAGGTAGAGGGCCCGCTGCGTGCCACAGGTTAGCGTGAGACAGAAGGAAACAGGCTCAGACGATGCAGATGTGCGAGGACGAGCGCAGGTGTTTGGGTGGAGGAGGAATCTGGGTGCCCACATGGCCTGTGTCCTCAGCAAGCAGAGCCAGATGATACAAAACATGCAGACTTGAGTATTACTGTTTGAGGCCTACCTCCATCAAGATTAAATCATCTGCCAACATATATCAAATAAAAGGGAACAGGTGAGACTCTTGAGTCCGTTTTTATCTAACATCCACAGCAGTTACAATTTTGTAATCTAAATCTAGATAGATATCTGCATATGAATGCAAAACATGAGAAGATTTTGGTTTCGGAAGGGTTCTGGTTGCTGTTTGTGGTCCAAGCTGTTTTGAACAATCGAGTATGAGCAGTCTTTGGTTGCATGCAGGTAAACAGTCTGTGGAGAGCAAAAGGGACTAAATGCATTGGCTGAAATCCTGGAACCCATTGGCTCTTGCCTGATGATGGTTTAGCTTTTTATTGTCTTTTTTTTTACATCTGCCAAGGTTATGTTTTCAGCCATTTCTTTCTTTGTTTGGTCAGTTGGTCAATTAGTCGGTTGGATGGTTGGTTGGTTGGTTGGTTGATTGGTTGTTGGTTGGTTGGTTGGTTGGTCGGTTGGTTGGTCGGTTGGTTGGTTTGGTGGTTTGGTGGTTGGTTGGTTTTTTGCTTAGTTGGTTGGTTGGTTTGTTTGTTGGTTGATTGGTTGTTTTGATGGTTGGTTGGTTGGTTGGTTGGTTGGTTTGTCAGCAGGATTACACAAAAACTACAGAACTGATTTCCATGAAACTTGGATGGAGGATGGGTCTCGCCCTCGTTCCAAAATTTTCATCAATTTCTCAGGGAATAATGCATGAATCTTTATGAAAAAATCAGGCGTATTAAGTTGACTGGTATCTATGAGTGAGTACATTTTGATGTAGATCATAGATCTGGTTATCTTAAATTATAATTATTAAGTAATAGGTGGTTCTGGGGGACAGGACTATCGAATGTGATATTGGATTAGGCTTGATTGAATTAATGGGGACTGTTGGGCCTTGGTGGAGGTTAGCGCCATTCCAGTTTTTAAATGTATCGGCATTCGTTTAAAGATAAATTGGAGTCATCTCTCAACTCTTGCATCTCAAGTTGCCAATCGGACTGTAAACAATCTGGCTCTGGATATCTTCTGGCCCCGAAACATTGGCTGTTGCCAACAGAGGCCAGATAGCCAATGGGTTCTGGGATTGCAATAAATTAACTTTGACTTGAAATTTTCCAGACATTTTATTTTCAACCATGTTAGCTGCATTGCTCTAGGAATAGCATGCATTGTTGATACATCTCACGGCCTACTACCCAGGTACAGACTAAAATATGATGGGGAACATGGTAAAGCTTGTACCTGCTAAGCATCAGCATGTTTGCATTGTACTGTGGGGATGTTCGTATGCTTACACATTTAGCTCAAAGCACCACTTTCCCTCAATGCAGCCTCACACAGATGTTTGTTGTAGACTCTTTTTATTTTATGCCAACCAGAAACATAAAATGTCCATCAAAACCCTTTTGAATTCTTCCAACGCTGAAAAGCTTTGGTTGCGATAACAAGTATTGATGTTACAAAAAAAAAAAAATCTGCAACCAGTGATCTTAGGTCTTAGATCTTAGTATTGCTTTAATTTCGCATAATTATGATTTATTTTTTTCAGGGAAATCAAAGAACAGATGTTTTTGCTCAGTTGCAGCTTAAAAATCTATCCAAAAAGAGATTTGGAAGAAATGCCTTCTGCTCTCATCCTTGGCTGACAAAAAGATCATTCTTTAGCCAACTAAAATCTCTTTATCTTTTAGATGATTAATGACAAACTTAAAGCGATGATTGTTTTCCAAAAGGGATATATAATATTTCTGGAGAAGTCTTTCAATTGATTAAAACATCAGGTTCGAGGAGGTGTTGAAAGGTTTAAGGGTGGTGTTGGTGGAGAGACTGATAATGTGTTGCACACTGTAAGTGTTCTGACCCAATGTTCTGTACAGCCGTCCCTCCTTGAGCTTATAAACAACCTCTGTAAATTCAGCCAATCCTCCTCCTTCCCCACCTCCTCCACGCCCCTCACAAAAATAATGAAGCTTGCCACCATCTGTGTAAACAGACTTGGCTAGTAAGAGCTGCAGTCATCTCTCGCTCTGGTTCTTACTGGAGCCAGCCACAAGGCCCTGTGTATCCCCAGTTATGGGGCTGAGTGTGGTGGCAGTGGAGGGGAAGATGGGGAAAAAAGGGAGGAGAGGAACACAGGGATGAAGTTACCCTCTTATTGGACCCTTGTTGGTCTTCCGCCATGGAGTTTTCTCAAATCAATCCGGGGATTAAACCCTTAAGATTAGTCAGAAGGCAGGAAGAAGAGCCCTGGTTTTAATTTCTGTGGATACGAGCGCACAGAGCAAACTGGGTTCTCATCATCTACGCGAGCAGGGGGGGGCCCACCGGCATTTGATTCACTTTGTAGGCCTATGCATTTTTCTGTGTTTGTGTGTGCCTCTCGGAAAAAGCGTTTGTTTGCTCAAGAGCTTTATTTACATTCACAGGCACTTTTTGGACGCACTAAATTGATTCCAGGCCCCGTTCCTGGGCCATGTCCATCAGCCCAGCCACAGTCCACAAACACTCTGCACACAGCGGGACCATTCTCGAGGCCCGCCGCTCCACTGCTCGCCGCCGCAGTGACACACAGCAGCCATTTTGTGGGAATGTCTTAAAAGCCGGGTTTAGGGCTTGGGGTGGTGTGCATTTTACGTGTTAACCCTCTACTTTCACCTGCGTCTCCTAAATTCTCCCTCTATCCATCTTTTTCTCCCCGTGACCTGCTCCCACTCAGCCTCTTCGGCCCATTCTTCAAAGTAACTCAACGATGCAGGAGCCCTGCTGTCGATGGACTCGGAGCTGCTGGAGGAAACCACAGGGTAACCACTAAAAAGATAGTGAAACTGCTCAACAGGAGTTCTCTGTGTGTGCAGCAACCCGGCCAAATTGTCACTCTTGGCTGTATTTCTAGTCTGCCGTTCCATGACAGGAATGTAGGGAGAGAATTCTGCATGTTTGTTGGCAGGGACATCTGCACAACAAACACGTCTCAATCTGCCAGCTCCATTTCCTTCACCGGACTGACTGTAGGACCCAGGAGGAGAATGTAAACAGATCTATGTGGGATGTCAGCTTGCCTCATTATTAACAGATAAAGATAGTATCCGAAGAATGTGTTCCCCGACCAGGATGTCCCCCAGGACGAAGGCTGACCCACCGGTCACCGGCTCAGCTCCGTTCAGGACCACTCCTGCCTCTCTCTCTCTCTCTCTCTCTCTCTCTCTCTCTCTCTAGGTCAGCCTCTATCTCCCTCGCTGATAAGAACCACCATTGTTCCATCTGTCCAAAAACACCCCTAACCGGCGCTCCCTCCCAACCTCTGACCCTCCATCAGCACCGACCAGGGTTACAGGCCTCCTCTGTATGTGGTGCAGCTCCCCACCCTGAACGAGCCCCTTGCCCTGAGCACAGAATCAACTCTTTGTATGTTTGATTTGTTATGGTTTTTACCCCTCACAAGAGCGAGCACACACTTTCCACTCACTGCGAGGAATTCTCAGTTAAAATTTATGCCTCTGTTTCAAGCTTTTATTTCTCTTCGAGCTCCTTCTCTTTCTCCTTTCCCCGATCATATTAGCTGTTACTGGAAGAGGAGACTATAAATACATGGGACTAAATCTAATTTGGACAGCGTGGGGAGAGGCCAATGGGTGTGACGTGCTGGCCATCCCCTCGCCGACACCACCTCCCTTCACTGACCATGTTAATTAATAGGTGTTGACTTTCGTTTGTCCCACAAGCCACAATTTAGAAAGTGTTTTGGACGGTTGGTTTCCTCCTTTTGACAGCTGGCTGTACTCCTTTCTTATCAGAGAAAACCCACACATTCAATACTCAGTTTGGAGTTTGAGTGTTTCAGATTTCTTCCGTCTGTTTTCTCCTCTTTTAGTCTCCTAGCCCCATTAATCACTTCTGATTTCATCTTTCCGTCTACACTGTTTAGAGCTCCATGTTTGTGTCCTCAGTCCTCGTTGGCATCAAGTCTCCCTGCATTACTCTCTTGCCCTCTGTGTGGGAGGATCCCTTGGCCTAGAATAACAGTGAGTGTTGTGGAGGTTAGGAGGCTGGAGCAGCTCAGAGAGCGGTGCTGTTGCAAAGGCCTGGGGCAGGGCCTCTTCTGGGCGTCCCGTTTGTCTTGGCCCGACATTCCCAGCCTCTCCGAGCGCCCCTGTGGTCGGCCTGTGGGTGTGGAGGCAGACGGTCACATTCCCGCCAGCCCATGGACAGAAGCATCCTGCGCCGCTCCCTCAGTTCCTTCCCAGCTCTCAATCAGCAGTGTCTCGGGACAAACAGCCCTCGCCAAGTTAGCAAAGTTACAGAATGTGACCGGCAGGCCAATAATCACAGCTCAGCTCTATATCTGTTAGCCTCTACAAGATAAGACCGAATCAATCAGTCCAGCAGCTCCTATCATGTTTTTACAGAGCCATTGTCTTCTTCGCAGCTGTGAGGGCTCCTGACAAAGAATTGCACACACACACACACACACACACACACACACACACACACCTTCCAGCCCCTCGATTTTTCAAAATTTGCTGAGCGCAGTATTTAAGCGAATACTTTGCTCTGAGGAGATGAGACCAGTGATAAAATATTTGCTTTACCTCGGAAACCATAATATCTCTTAAGCTGTTGAATCTTAAACCTAGATCAAATTTGACCAGCTTAGGTGTGTTATGTGCACACACCGTCTGCCAATGCAGCAGCAATCTAGACCATCTCCGACGTTTCATAAGAAGCACCTGTGTTTGGAGACTTAACATTCCACATACTTATCTGACCAAAAAAAGGCCTTTGTGCATAGCACACATGTACCGAATAAACTGTACTGGACCATGAAGGTACACATTTGCCAGAGGGGTTAGAATAATGTGTCAACTGGCTGCTGATGTGCTGTGCCGACTCCTTGCAGTAATTTCAGTGCATTTAAGAAGTGTGTGAAAGTGCAAGACAGCACGAATGAAATGTTTCCTGTGATTTTATGTATCTTGTAATCATCACCTGTAGTTGTGGTGTGCTGGAAAATGTGGCTTTCCACTCAATGTTGCAGTTTTCGACATAGTTTGCTTGATGTGACAACTGCGGACTGTAAACGACGAGCCTCAGGCGCTGAGCGCTGCTGAAAACAAAACTCCAGACTCTCTCACCCCCTCCCTGTTTCCCCTCTTCAGGCAGAAACATCACACACACACACACACACACACACACACATATAAATGCATGCATGCACTCACTCCAGCCACTGTTTGACCTGTTCCATCCAAACAAACATCCGCTCCCCCTCAAAAACCACAGTCTGGATGTATTTGTCTATTCTCCTGAGGAATGAAGAAAACATAAAACCTGAATGCGTCCCCGCCTGTTGACTCGCATGCGACTGAACCTACCTGCTCATTCTCAGTCCGGAGCCTGAGCCTAACTAATCAATGGGTGGACTGTTGACCTCTCCCCTGAGTCGTAACTTGAGCTTGTAAGGCCACAATAAAGCTAGCAGGGGCATGCTAGCACGATGGCATCCTTTGAGGAGTGATAGCCTCAAAATGGAGGGTTTGAATGGACGAGCAGGAGGAGGGCTCGGCTCCGCTGAAAGCCACAAGGGCCCATGTTGGTCACATTAATCACAGCTGGGATTGTGGCTCTATTTTTAGCCAGGAGTTATCCATCCATTGGCCTAATTGTCCCTGCCTGTCCACCGTCCTGGCTCCTCCCCAAAAAGCTGAAGAGAAAGGATAGAAATAAGAAGAAAAGGAGAAGTTGATTCTGGATTACTTCTGTTTTCCTCTCTTTCACCCTCACTCTGTCTATACTTTGCCACACAGGCACAGGTGTTCATCACTAATGATACCAGGATATTATTAGTCCCAGGCATGTGCAGGAGTGTACAGGGATCTAAGTTTGCATAGTGTTCAGTCCCTGTTGGGTTGTTTTTAAAGCCTGCAGAACAAGGCCCCTCTGTGGTGCTGCTCATGTCGAAGTGTTTAAACTAGCAAGAAAGACCCTTTTTTTTTTTTCTCCCTCTGGTTCGAGGGATTTTTTTCACAGCCTGAGACTTCTTTTATTTATTTTTTTCGCTCACATTATTGCCTCTGTAAAGCACACCAACACAATGCTCTCCCACTTAGTCTCCCGCTTTTTTCACAAACACACACGAGGACGGGGCGCGCACACCCCACTCAATCATCCGCACACAAACACACAAATGCGGACATGCGTGCCCCCCCGCCCTCCTTCTCATCCACAGTGTATATAAAAGCTGTATCGAATTGCACCTTGAGCTTAATTGGCTCGGCAGTACAGCGCGCCGCTGTCGACAGTGACAAATCGCTCTTTCAGAGCCCCCAAGAATGTCTGCCCACTGCCATGTCAGAGGACACAGGAGGGGGAAAAAAAGTTAATTGTCCCCTGGCTGCTGTTCAAATGATGTCGTAACTGCAAAGAAATTCATCGGAGGTGCTGTTTGGAGCTTTGGAGGTTTATTTATTTGCCTCCTTCCTCTGTTTAAGATGGCAGCGCAGGGGCCCGTGGGCACCAGGGACTCAAAAGGAAGGGCCCTGCTCTCTGTGTTTCAACTCTAGGAGGCTAAGCCCAGGCTTTAGCCGGACTCCTGACTGCTTCCTCTGATCACACAGCGCTTCAGATCAGCCACATCCTCCCACTGGATCACTCCCACCACCAGGGAGAACAGTGCACAGATCAGATGAGACGGCTAATTCAATTTCGAGCTGTCTGTTATTTTAGGAGCTCAGATGTGACAGCGTGCATGAGAAAGTGAGCGTACGTGTGCATAGCCACCAAGACTGTGTGAGGGAGAGGTATGTGAGAAATGCACCAGTGTGTGTGTTAGTGTATGTGTCTGCATCTGGCTTGACAGGGGACAGCTCAGCTCATAGTTGGCGTTCCTGACCAGAGAGCTGCTTTATTACTGATATCCTCCTGCCCTCTCTCATAACTCAGCCTTCTTATTTGAGTCTCCCTCGCAGCTTTCTGCCAGACAAAGCAGCACAGAACATGTCACACACACACACACACACACACACACTCACACACAGACACACACAGGGAGGAAGAGCTCTGCACAGCGTCAGTAGGAGAACAGCTGTGGATGCAGAGCAGTAAGTGAGAGCAGAGCAGCAGGTGACCATGAAGTCATCGCAGCGAACAGAACAGATGGAGAGGAGAGGGAGGAAAACAGTCAAATACAGGAGTAATGTAGGATTCACATGGAAAACTAAAGAGTAAACTTTTATTTATCCAGCAAACCGTCACGGTGAAAAACATTGAGGACACCTGGGGGTTTCCCAGTCAAACCACAGCCTGCTGTTGACTCAACGGCCTCATTGGAGCAAATGAGCTCAGTGCTTTGCTCCAGGGCATCTTTACAGTAGTTATGGAGGCAGAGGTGAAAGTTAAAGTGATAGTTGGGTTCACTTGATATGGGGTTGTTTGAGGTACTTCTCGCTAGTGTGCAGTAGATGACCGTCAGCTCTCTCCCTGTGTGGAGAAGCAACAGCAACGGCACCTACAGCAAGACGTATTTTAGCCACCTAAAAGAAGGCACACCTAAAAAATATATATCTGTTTTAAGTGTGTGCTATATTTTGAACATTTCTGGTGCTTTACGTTGCCGCCAGACAGCCCTTTCCTTTGGGACTACAGTCCCTCAACCACACAACGTCCTGGTGCAGCTGTGCCTGCCAAGTACTCCATTATGCTGCAGATCAGCTGTTTGGTTCAGATTTTCAGCGGCTGTCCGAGGCAATTAAGATCGCCAAAAATGTTCACAGTATAGCACACACTTAAACGGATATATATATTTTAGGTGTGCCTTCTTTTAGGTGGATAAAATACGTCCTGCTGTAGGTGGCATTTAGCAGTACAATGCTCTGCTTCTCCACACAGGGGGAGAGCTGACGGTCATCTACTGCAGGTGACACACTAGGGAGAAGTAACTCATACAACCCCACATCAAAAAGACCCAAACTATCACTTTAAGGATGACTTTAAGGAAGGCTGCTTGCAGGAGATGTATCACCAGTGTAATTTTCATCCACACCGTCCCTGAAGTCATTTAACTATTTTCTGAAATTCCCAGAGAACCTGAGCTCAGACATGCAACACCGTGTATGATTAACGACACAGTGGAAATAACAGTGTTATCCACAAAAATAAATAATAGCTGCATTGAGTTCGGTGTCTCCTGACAGTGTTGCCGGAGGACGTGGAGTCTGTTGAGCCAACTTCTCTGCATACAGAAAGGTTTTGTTCTATGTGTGAGGGAGTTTTTGACATTTGTAAAGGTTATATTCAGGAGTATGGACTCAGAAGTTGAACCGTGTTATCATTTATGAGAGATATATTTTATACTCAGGAATGACTGCAGTAAAACCCCAGACTGTCATGTGTTTTTCCGCCAATGCTGCTGGGGGATTTATTTTACTTTTTGGGCATGAAGTACAAGAAGCTGGCTTGTTTTATTTCCGAAAGAAATGCAGAGGGCAAATGCTCAAACAGTTTCACATGCGGTCAATCCAAGAAACTTGAAGGTTATCTTGAAGAAAGAAAAATGAAGGAGAAAACTGCAGTATATTACTGTAAAAGCCTTTATTTTGAAACTTTCTGTTTGTGTATGGATTACACAAACAAGCTGTAGCTTGTTAATTGGCATTAGAGGATTTCTGAGTGTACGACCAGGCCAAGGCTCACTGTTTCACCCTGCCTCTTGTCTTAATGTAAGCTAGAATAATTAACTTCTGGCTCAGTATGTCTAACTGTTCCTTTAACATGCAGAGTAGTTTAGATCCTCACAAGGTTTTCATCAGGGCAAAAATAATAATAACAAAAGTCTCAAACTAGCTTGTCACATCTGAAATCACGGTGCCTGTGGCTGCTATCTTTGGTAACATGATCCTTGTCATATGTGTCCCTGGAGCATCTCCTGACACAGGACCATAAATCCCTGATTCGCTGGTGTTACAACATACTGTATCTAGTGAACCACAATGAATTTCACAACTGATTCAGGGATTCAAACTGACGACATCCTGTCACAAACTGTAAATATCTTTCACACAGCCCAAGAAGGTTTGCACATCTAGTTTTGGACTAATTAAATTCAACAGCTATGCCTTCATTTTTAAACGCTGAAGTTATTTTTACTATCGCAGAGAAGATGTTCATCAGTCAAAATGGTTGTGTTTCAGATCTGGAGACATGACTTCATCCAGCCTCTGTGGTTTTTATTTTTATTTTCTGTGTTCAGCATCTCACCACTTAAACTCCACATTTCAACACTCGCTCTCAGTAAAATATGTGTCTGTGTGATTCCACATGTGTCTACAACAATAACATGTGACATCTGGTTATGTGCGCCGCTTGTGTCTCTCCTTCTACCGATGTAACATTGTTTTTACAGCTGTGTAAGACATCATGCAGAACTGGGACAGACATACCACACATGTTTTTCGACTTTTGTGACAGTGTTTGTTCTAATTGTCTCCATCCTCTTTCCTGCCTCTCTCATATTTTTCATTCCTCTCCTCCTCTCGCTATCTCCCATCCATCTCCTCCGTCTGTGTCCCTCTCTCAGACCTGGCTGATAACCTGGCAATGGATGACTTCACCTTCCAGGAGCAGCTGCTGACCCCTCGCTTGGCCACAGCCGGAGTCGGAGGCGTCTCCTCACCTGCGGCTCCGCTGTGGAGCGGCAGCCTGGTCCCGACGCTCCCCACGATGCTTGCTCTGCTCCTGCTTTGTCGCCACTGACCACTGCACACTCCCATCACGTCCGAGGAATGTGACAAACTTTTTTAAAAGTTCCGGTTCCTGATGTAAAGTTCAGCGGCTCATTAAATGAAGCATGAACAAGTTAAAAAAAGCCACATTTCTTTTTATCTGTCTCAGCGAGAAGCTGTTTTGTTTGATTCAAAACCACTGGATGTTCTCAACAAACCTAATAAAGCACATCAGATAAACCCATGGCATCGTGTAAATAAGAAACATGCCCTCTGGTCCACTCCCACTATGGTTACTACAACTTTTGGTCCCTCTTGCTTCACCTCCTCTCTGCTCCCATACTGACTTCTGTATCAAAACAAAGTGACGGGGGCTTCTCGTCGTTAGACAGCTTTGTCACGGACCTACAAGTGAGGAGCTCCTCGGAAAACAGACTCACAACAGACCTTTTAAATTGCTCCCACTCCCAGTCTGCAACAAGTTACTGCCCTGCAGAAACGAGCTGGAAGGAGAAGAAAACATTTGTTGCCCTCCTTCATGGCAGTCAATAATCTCCTGCCAGGATTGGGGAGTTGTTGTGAACTTCTTATCCTCAGAAGCTGAGGTTAAACCCTTATTTAAAGATGCACTGTACCTTAAAATGCTCTGTTGCTACTTAAATCTCACTCTCTCTCTCTCTCATTTTTTGTGTCCTAGTGATAGCTAAATTACGTCAGACTGATTCACTCTCCCACTGTCAGTGTTTGCTTTATTTTGTGACGCTGATTTGTTTTTGTTTTGTTTTTCAGCCCGACGATGAAAAAAGATTCAAGGGCTTTCATAAGAGCTCCCAATAAGCCTGATAACTGTACAGATGTGTGTTTCTCTGTGTTGGTGCCATGTTTACAAAAATATGTTTATTGGCATATTTCACAAGAAAATGTGGTTCGTGGATTGATGTATTGGCTGGACTGCGAAGCATTGCTGCAAATTTCTAGTTGATTCTTTAGCACTGTGGGTAACGGCGGGAGATATAAATATGTGTAAAAACATGTGTAAATTAATTTTGTAATGTTGGTTTGCATTTGGCTCACACATTCTTAAAAGTTTGGCCTATGTATTTCATTTGTGTTTAAACCAGACGTTTTTATTGTTTGTTTAATCTTGCTCGGTTCAAAATGACATGTGGTGAAAACTGGTTTCCATCCAATGTTTAGACCGAATGACATGTGATGGATGTTTGGAAAGACACTAATTAAAAGCTCAAAGTGTATCTGCTGCCACCCAGCTAACCCTAACCTGACTGTCCATCCATTCATTCACCATTAGCTATAACCACTTATCATCCAGGTTCACAGGACGCTGGAGCCAACTTCCAGCCAATATTGGGGGATTGGCCCGTTGCATCCTGGACAGGTTGCCAGTCAATCACATGCCGAGACCATTCACATTCACATCTACGAATGCAATTTAGAGTTGCTACTTAACCTATGCTGCATGTCTTTATACTGTGGGAGGAAACAGGGGCACCTGGGGAAAACCCACACAGGAACTGTTCCAGCTAACCAGCAGGTAGCAGATTATTTGACACATCATTTGAGGAAAAGCTCTTTGTTCCATCTAGGTGTGCAGGAAGTCATGTCAGTGAGCCAGCATGCAGAGTACCAGGGGCCTGACACTGCAACACCTAACCAGAATGCAGCCCTAATGTTATCAGTTACACCTGCGTTTGTCACGGCCCTCCTAACAATCAGGACAATGTTACACCTTGGATTAGACGTTGATAAAATTAAATGACCTGTAACATGTTTGGGGGTTTTTTTCAGTTAAATGTTGACGACAAAAGTACAATGTATAATAAATGAAACATGTTTTACAGTTTTGTGTTTATTGTATTTTAATGCCACATAACAGTTATGATAGGAGACAAAGTGTCAGTCATAAAACAAATGATTGAAGAAGTTATTTCTGATCTTTAAATTGCACAACTGTGACCCCTTCCACAAGCCTAGCATATCATATTTAAAGAGCAACGTCAAAAAAATACCTGAAAACTTTCAAGTCTTAATATCTAAAGATCAATGTTAATATTAAATTATTGAAGATTTTAAAGAATGATATTTACGTCTAAAGATAAAACTTGGAACAAACATCTTATTTTAAAGAAAAGCCCCACTAATCTGCAGAACTGTGTGGGAGTAGTTAAATCAGGTATCATTGACGGTGGTGCGTCAACATGAGCAAATAAACCTACAACTGTCATCGGACTTTGATTCAAATATTGCTGAATCCTGATTGGTGCACAACAGTATGTGGCATCAACTTGTTCCAACGGAGCCCCACCCACCTCCAGTGTTGTAAAAAGGACCAAAGGGTAAAATACTTCAAGTATCTGATATCAAATGTAGTGACGTATCAAAATTAATGATCTGGCAATAAATGTACTTGAGTGTCACGAGCAACGATTGGCCTATCTGACTATCAGTTCTAGTATTCATGATTTTTCTGAGTGTCTTTAAAAAACAAAGACATTCGAAAATGTGTATGTACTGCAAAGTAACAAGTAACTAAAGTTATCAAATAAAAGCAGTGGAGTGAAGATGTATTATTTGCCTCCAAAATGTATAAAGAAAATAGAAATGGAAAGTTAAGTACAAGTACCTCAAAACAGTACTTAAGTATAGTACTTGAATAAATGTTCATAGTTACATTCAGTCTCTGCCCACTTCAACCGACTGGAAAAAAAACATCACTGACAGAAATCATGATGTGAAATAACCTCTAAATGTGTTAATGTCAGAGAGAGACTGACTGAGAAAAGATGTTTTCACAACTTTAAAGGAAAGATTCACCTCCAACCCTCTTAGCACCATGTTAACTCATGTTTAACTCATTTAAAGAGCAGCTTCACAATAAATCCAATAAATAGGACAGGTTTTGCTGCACTGACTTCACCTCCTGGTCATTGAAAGTCTGTTTGGCTTCACAGCTGTCTACACCGACCATTACACAAGGGTGTGGTCAGGTGTGGTCTGTTGTGGCCACAGCCAATTGTGATGTAGAATTGCACTGTCCTGTACTGCAACCACAAACTGGCAACACAAGCACGGTTTTCAGCCTGAAAAAATGAACAACATTCCTTAGTTCTTTCAGGTGTTTATTTGCTGGTCAAACAAATATGATGTGAGGTCACGTCAAAGAATTTCCATTGCAGCAACGCAGAGATCAATATCGAAAACAAATTCAGTCATATAACACATCGACAGTAAATGTCAGGTTGTGGTGTCAGTTCCTCAGAACAAAGACCAGAGGATTGTTCCGAGACTTTGAACAGCTTTCAACAATCAGGGAGTTATCCATTGTACAAACAACAGATGCCAATGTGTACACCAACAGAAGCCACCGTACACCAAACTGAAATGCAACATGTTTTTGGGGAAAGGGACATCTGCTTTTTCTCAAGTGGAAAAACTTTCATTTTCTCATGCTATCTTTCCTGCTCTCTCCTCGCACATATAATCCACAGTTAATTGGAAAAGGTCAGGTCGCGACTCTCCGCCCAGTTAGTTTCTGATCCACTAGTTTTCACTTCTCTCTGTGTTTGCGCATAGTTTTCTCAGTTCATCTTTTTGCTTTAATTCTCTGGAGGTTTCTGTCCAAGTTCTCTGATAGCAGCACAGAAACTTCTGAGCAGCCCATAATTTAAACCAAGAAAAAACAATTATTTCAACTACAGTTCCCATGAGTCTTAGACATAGGCACGCTATCAAAACCTCATGGGAGATGTTACTGCTGACAAAATATTTGCCTGTCTTAAAATGATGAAGTGTTCAATTCCTGTTCAAGAGGATAAAGCCCTGTATCTTTTTTTATGTGATAATAAAGTCCTTCAAATGATTTCTGATGCAATAAAATGAAGTTTGTAGACCAATGAGACAACCCTGCAAAAGTTGGTGCTGTCTGTGTCTTTCTTTGAGCTTTGGAGCTTTACATTAGTTTAATTGGGTACGGGTCAGGAACAGTTAGCCCGCTTAGCTAAACAACTGATTCTGAAACAGCTCAGAAGGCGGGATTAAGAGTGGGTACATTGTCTTCCTTCATAGCTAGCTAACTGCTATGCTTCATTTAAAAATATCAACAGAAGCATGGAGATAAGCGTGGATGAGCTGTACAATTGTGGTAAGTCGACATCAAGAGGTAATAACTTTAAAATAAGACCTTTTAAGTTGATTTGTTTTTGTTTAATGTGAACAAAGTTAAGATAAAAGCTCCTAGCATCCACTGACGCAGCCGTCATGTTGACTGAAAATGATGTTGGCAGAATGGATACGTCACTTGGTAGCCTACTGATTTCCGGGGCAACGCTAAACAAAAGTGTCAGTCTCAAAAAGAAATTAATTAACGTGAACTCAGCATCAGGCGTAATTAATTAAGTGAAATGACACTGCACTGTGTTTTGTCTCTTTTTTTTGGTGAATGAACCACACGCAAAATACTTGTGTACGGGGAAAAAGCAAAACAATCAGACCTACACTTAATTTTTCTGTTGTATCCGTCACCTGCTATGAAAAAGCAAGAAGTGAAAGAAACAGAAGTGATTCATGAGACACTATACTATTATTTACATGGCATTTTCATATGTGTAGTATTAACACAATATCATCACACACACACACCGGTGTAGGTTGTTGGGAATGTGGGTAAACCAAAATGTAAAATGACCGATCACTTCTGAAACAGCTGAAAGCTGTATTTATTTAAGGTGGAATTTTCCTTTAAGAGCAAGGGAAACTAAAGAAAATGGATGGTATGCTGCAGGGGTTACGAGCAGGACACACAAATGTTACAAGTCTGTATGTTACTTTATGTGCTTTTCACCCTCTGATCCACTTCAAAGGCCTTCATGAATCATATAATTTATGTTTCTCTGGACTGTGCGGGCAGTTCTCTGAGTCCTCAGAGCAGCATGTGAATCATGTGTGTTTTTCTTTGAATCTGTATTTCTCACTCCCAGAAGATGATGAACCACTCTGGGCATAAGATCTCCCCTCTGCCCCCTCTCTGCGGGGGTTTCTCCAGTTTGAATCCCATTAGCTCTACCCCTGGAGCCACCTTAACCAGGTAACAGACACTCATCCACTGCTACACAATGAAACGAGCTTCATTAGTCCTAATTGTTTGTGTTTTGTCTCCATTTTTAAAAGCCTGTCTACTTTCTTAACAGGGCCAATCACTCACAGCCCCGCACGTCACACGCCTGTCACTGCAAACACACTTCAAAATCCTGTTTCTGTGTCCTGGAGCTCTGCTGTAACTTTTCACACCCACGCACCCTCTGCTCCCCAGATCCAGATAAAAACGCCATTGTCATCCAGCTGTGCTTTTCTCCCCTGAACTGGATTGCAGCTTTTAAGATGGAAAAGAGAGGCTGATTATTAGGAGATGAGCAAACGGTGGCTGCAGAGAGAGCAGCAACTCACCCAGGATGGGGGGGGGCGGGGGGTTATACTCTGAATGCTAATGCGAGGCTAGAGAAAGGGCAAACGGGCCTATTGAGATGCAGAGTTCACATGTTTTCTTAGGGTAATATTGGGGCAATGTTGAAACAGCACGCATTATGAGAGTGAAAGGTCAATTTGATGTTAGTCAGCAGGAACAGTGAGAATAGCTGACTACCAGGAATTGTTGCATTTTCTGCCTGAGTGATTGACTCCCTATGAATATGTATTTCATGGTCACACAAAGATGTTTGGGCTTGGGTACCTTTTACGAGCCTGAGGGGTCGTCAAACGGTGCGTATGAATTAAAATAACAATATAATTCAGGTGCTTGAGTGTGTATGGGCTCCCCAGTCCAGTCCAATTTTTACCAAGCTGGATGGTGAAATTCCTCTGCCGGAGAGAAAAGCCTGAGACATGTCATGTCGTTCAAAGCTCATTCATGTCTAATTACCATGGCACTGGACCATTTTCTTACCTTTTGTTGGCCTATTGAGAGGAGTGCCGGGCCCACGCTCTCCCATGCACACAGCTCCAGCATCCTCCTCCTGCTCCTCAGCAACCCCTGGCTTCCCCTGCAGCAGCCGCAGTCACACAGAATGAATGGAGCAGCCTGAGGAATGTGGACACAAAAGGAGGAATGTCATTTTGCTGAGTGCTACCCCCCCTCCCAAACCAATGGACGTGTGCACACACACACACAACACACACACACACACACACAGAAGCACCCCACAAGTCCAGGCATGTTTAAACGCAGGGGGTAAAAAGTCTTATTATGACTTCTTTTTTAATGAAGGGATTTGCGTACATGACTGAGTGCAGTTCTATATCCCACATTTGAGACGTTGTCAGGAAAAAATGTCTAAATCTCTGCGTTTTCTGATTAAGAATGAGGAGAGGAAAATGTGTGATTGCAAAGGTGATTTCACGGTTAACTTTTTACATTTAATTGATTTAACTGATTGTCTTATCAGTTAAAAAAACATCTTAAACAGCTTTTTTCTGGTGTTACAAGAAGAAACAAGTTGCAAGGAGGGCAAAGGTCAGAGGCAGGACCCAGCATGGCCGCAGATAGGACAAACTGCTCACAAAAGAAAACACTGATGCGAAAATACGAGCGAAGAGGACAAGATGTATTCTTAGTAAGTGGAGGACGGATGAGGATATGGTGGATTTTAAGTATCTGTTGAACAGATGACATTTTTGAAATGTTGATATCAAGCATTTCCAAATGGGAGGAACAAAAAGCACTCACATTTCAGGACACATGCAGACAATTTCAGACATGCTTTGAGAATGAAGTTGTTGTTTTGTGATGAAGGGACATTTTTCCTTGATTGGAAAATATGCTAGAGTTTAAACGCAAATTATGACGTGTGCAAAATTGGTTTTAAAAAATGTTGGGACTATTTCAAATGCACACCACAACAGCAGCAGGGTCACGTGGTTTATGGGTCAAAAAAACGAATGTATTTCCCTTGATGATCTTCATGTTTAAAGGAGACATAGTATTCTCATTTTCAGGTCCATAATTTTATTTTGGGTTACTGCAAGAATAGGTTTACAGGCTTTAGTCCTCAAAAACACATCAGTTTTCTCACTCTGTCCAGTGCTGCAGCTCTGTGTCCCCCTTCTGTCTGAAACGCTCTGTTTTAGCTCCTGTCTCTTTAAGGCCCCCCTCCCGAATACCCGGTCTGCTCTGATTGGTCAGCACACACGCGCCTGAGCCAGCACCGCAAACAACAACAGAGTAGCTGTGCTAAATCAATTCTCCCATGCCAAACTGTGACTCCATGGTGTAGTGTGATGTCACGTAATTAGAGACTTTTTAACTTTCAAGATCTTTTACATGCACAAGAACGTAAATAAAACACTGAAGGAAAGGAAAAAATGAATGAATTATTTTCCAGTCTTCAGTAATCTTAAACTTAATTGCAAGTGAAGTGGACAGTGTGCAGGAGTCTTTTTTCCTAATTTTGTTGGCCCTTGGTCTCAGTCTCCTCCGTACCTGTCAATCCTCAGGTGTGTAAAGGTGTACTCTGTGAATCTTCAGTAATCTAAAACTTTTTCTGACAGTTTAACAAATCTCCCAGTATTTTCTCTCACCACTGTCCACTTGTGCAGCTCCACGGCACTTCCAGCAGACTGTTTACTGTAGTTTACACCACCGGCTGTGCTATATTATGACAGGCAGCTACATACGAAATACACGACCGCCCCGTTGCTAACAGCACACAGTCTGTCCTGTGTTTGTGTAAGAAACAGGCCTGTAATTTTGACTCTATGGTTACTGTAACAGCAGGCAGCTTTTAATCCAAGGCTTTAAACAAACTAAGACATATTGGATTATAAAGACTGAGCTGGAATAACACATTTGAAGAAAACAGGTCTTCAATGAAATGAGCTTTCTTGTGTAAATCGCTGTCATGTAGTATAAAGTATTCGGTAAAGACAAGTAAATAATGCCAGGACACATTAACTCGTACTTTATTTCTATACTTCTCATCATGGACATCCTTTAATTACATAATAAAGCTGTTTTCGACATAACGGTTTGTGACTCTCAGATAGTCGTCATGGTGTTTCCATCAAGCCCACAGCAAAACACTTTATCATCACTAATTATTTCATGTTAGGACAGTGCGAGAAGTCTGCTTAGTTCAAAGGATTTCTTATCTGTGCTTTTATCTCCACACTGACTGTAAAGACAGATAAGACAGTCCTCTCAGATCCAGGTCACAGGGAGGTCTGCAATGAAGACGATTTGTGATTTTAAGGACTTTCGGTCATCTAATGTTTATTTTTCCTTATGTCATGTGGGCCAATAATAAGTCACAGTGTAGCTCCACCCTCAGCTCCAGTCCTGATTTTCAACACTGGTTACCACAAGTCTAGACATTATAGAAAGACAGAGAGAGAGAGAGCAAAGTCTGAAGTCCCTGCTCCGTGCTCCACCCCTGGTGTTCCTGGTTTCCAGGTCTTTGTCCCCGGAACTTGCACTCGCTCCTGGCCGTCCACTAGGGTTTTCTGCTCGCATCTGGATCCCAGTACGACCAGCATACAGCCCAGCGTCCTCTCCTACAGAAACCACGGCCTCCGCAAGTTTTGGGAAGAAAGCAAGAAAAGAAAGAAAGGAAGAAAGAAGAAAAAACACCTCCCCGGCTCCCTTCCTCCGTGTTGCTCTCCTGTCGTGATTTACACTTTCGTCGAGGCTGTGAAGCAGTCGTGTGATTCTCAGATTGTTGCCTGCAGTTTAAAAAAAAAAAAAAGTTTTTACGTGTTTTAAAACAGTTTTTTCGTTTCGTCTTCGTGTTTTTTTCGATTGAGTCTGGAGCTCGACATTTATCGCACATGCCCAGAGTTAAAACGGACGGCTTTTGAGAGTTTCTGGGGCTGTTTTCGGTGTTTCCCCCCCTCCCTCAGTAGTTTCATAGGTGGCCTGAGAGCTGCTGTGAATGAAGTATCTGTTGAGCTGAAGAAACCAGCGCGTCTCCATGAGGAAGCTCAGCGTAGGAGTCGCTCAAACTTTGTCCTAGCTTACACACACCTGAGCGACTAGATATCTGCCTTTTCTTCTTTTTTGTTTTTTGACTTTTTGCGCTGATAGCTTCTTGTTTTTAAGTGACACAAAATGAAGACGCTGTTGGTGCTGTGTGTGGTGTGCACGCTGGTTGTGTTGTCGGTGTCGGGCACCGCGGAGCAAAAGTTGAAAAACTGCAACGAAGTTCGTGCCGCTTACAGCTCCAAGGGCTTCAACGTGAACGATGTCCCCAACAAAGGAGTCAATGGTGAGTCATTATAATTTGCTTTTAGGGACTTTTTTAAACTTTAAGTACTGTAGTCCAGAGCGGTGCTTCCCAAAGTGGGGGCTGAGGACCCCCGCGGGTCTTGTAGGGGTCCCGGTGGTCCTGAAGCTAACGAGAAGTTTTCAAGCTAGCAGCGTTAGCATGAAGTCTGACCGGTTAAAGGTCAGCAAACCTGCTCCCAGGTCTGTGCTCGCCCATTGTTGGCTCCTCCAACAGAGACAGCCAGCTCCTCTAACTCATAACTCACTTTAAAACATTTTCCAGATGGTTTTCTTGAAGACGAAATCTTCTCAAATGTAATAAAGTTTGGGGGTCGTTGACATGAAAAAGTATAGAGGACCAGACAACAAACAGTAAAACTGTCACTTTTGTGAATGGGCATTTTGTGCTTCTGTCAAAGTCCATGTTGAAACATGGTTAATGATGCAGACATTGTACCTTTTCGTGTGTTAAAAGTAACAGACCATTGTTAAGTTTTGGGGGAAGGCAGTTGTGAAACATTTGGGGATGAATTGTTCAGGCAAACGTGCGACTGGAAACCCTCCACCGCTCCACAGGGAAAATATAGTCCTCATTTAGGAAATACTTGTAGGTGATTCATAACAATAAAGAGGTATAATCAACACACAAGCTCTGCTCCCCACTGAAAGAAGCCAGGCCTGTGTTTATATCCAGGCTTCCTTAATAGAGACTCCTATGGCTGTGAAGTGCAGGCAGCCTGCAGTGATTTAGTAAACACTCCTGTGTGTTTAGTGAACAAGACTTGTGGATGTTTTTCCCCTCTCTGGTTTAGTCTGATTTTTGTGGTTTTAACATTTTCTGTGTAGGCACATGTTGTACTTCTTCCTCAAGTCTAAACTGTAGTCAGGATTCAATGCACCAATGAGGACAGCTGGGCAATAAATGGGAGCTGCTATGTTAATAGTCAGTCGGAGGTGAGAAGGCAAATCAATTTAGCTAATCATGAGTTAAACCCAAGTGATGGAAACTTACGTAGGGGTGGGTACGGGGCTTTTACGGTGGAGTCTTGAGGGGAGCAGAGGGTAGGGGGGTTGGGGTTTGAAATTCCACTGTGCCCTGCATACTTTAAATCCCTCCCTTCTCTCATTTCCTTTTCATTTTATGGTGGTTAAAATGAATATGCACACATATATTCAAACCCCTAACTTCAGCCCGGTTTGGTCGCCAGTTTTGCAGCGGCTTTAGCATGATGTTCATGTTTTAGAAGTAGGTCGTCCAGGCATGGCCACTGTCATGTTGGGGTCTTGTTTCCCTTTTTTTTAAAAGTAATTTCCTAATGCGTGCTTATTTCAGTGGACTTAATAATTAGATTCTGTCCGTTTAACCACGTTTTTTCTATGTTGGCGACTTGTTCACAGCATTATCTCATCTGACAAGGGTGACCAATTTGTATGTGTCCTCTTTATTGTGCTGATGTCCTTTTATGAGTTTACTTTGCATATTAAGAGGATGTTCAGACTGTCTTTTTCTGTTGAGGCCATGTCAGCTCATTAGAATTTGAGTTGTACATAACTGTCAAAGAAGCCGAGAATGTATTATTTTCCCTGCATTTCACACAAGTCTATAGGCCCTTTTGTTTTCTGCCTGTATGTCTTTGTGATGCTAAATGTCATTGAGAGTACCCCAACATGTCTGCATTGGTCAGATTTAATTGTCTTGCATCTCTGGGTTTTGAAAGAAGCATCTGAATGAAGGCAGTTTTATTGTGCAGGTTTGTGTGCTACACACACGTGCCTTTTCCTTACAATAGATTCCCGGTGTATGTCTGGGCCTTTAGGCAGGGCCAACCTCAATGAGCAGCTCTTTGTCATTGAAAGAGACTGAGATAATTGATCCATAGAAAGCAACAAGGTCTACTGTCATTAAAGAGGGTTTGGGGGGGTTGTCTCTAGAAAGCAAAGAGCAGATACAGAATCCCCCGCGCTCTTGAAATGTTTCATGTTGCTGGGGAGAAATGGCTCCAGATGTGCAGTCTGATTGCACGCCTTTTTTCCATTCACAAACTTAAAACATTATGTTCACCCAAAAATGAAAAATCACTCGTTATCTACTCGCCCTCATGCCGATGGAAAGTTGGGAAAAGTTTCGTAGTCCACAAAACATTTGGGGAACTTAGTAGCCAAACAACGTTACGGCATTCTCCTGTGAATGGGCACAACTGATTGTTGCCCAAATTGATTCAAAAAGACATTATTTGCACCCTTTCTTGAACTGAAATTGTTAGCGTGCATCCCGTCTGAAGTGGGTGCACAAGCTCAATCCAGCATCTGGGATGTAAGTAACATCTACGCAGATCAATTTTGGAAACTCAGTGCTTCTGGAGACTGGAGCCATTTTATGTTTATTTTTTTTGGTTATTTTTGTTTATTAAGTTCTAAAACAAGTCCCCATCTACTTCAGTTGATAAGGAGAATGCTGAAACACTGTTTTGCTGTAAAGCTCCAGAAATATTTTGTGGACTACAAAACTCCCAACTTTCCGTCGGTATGGGGGTGAGTTGATGGTTTTATTTTAGGGTGAACCGTTAATTCTTTCCTTTTCGTAACAGTCTTTGTTTCAATGTATCTGGGTGTGCAGTTGCTAAAGGTTTAGAGCGGTTATTACTTGCATATGTATATCATAATCTTAGTTTCAGCAGTCAACAATCAAAGAAGCGGTTCACTGGAAAAGTTTGTTTCACTTTTAACATCTGCAGAAGTTGAAACAGCCGTTATCTGATTCAAAGGTTGCAGTAAAATAATTTTGTTCCACATTATACTAGTGGTTGTGATCAGAATATTTCTCCCAAAATAATGGGCTTTTTTTACTTTAACCATAACTGTGCAGTTATGCTACAGGGAAGACATACTTTTGAAATTATACAGTATCGTTGCCAGTTGTCACAGAAGTCGTTCTTGAACTGTGTGCCTCCTTTGATACATGCATCATAAATCAGATTGGAGGAATATGACTCTTATTGGAGACACGGGATTCGAAACTTGCCTTTTATAACCACAAACATCTTGTGTTGTTGTTGTTGGCGGCACAGAGATAAAGATGTTTTTTACCATTCAAATTACCGACAGGCCCAGCTGAAGCCAGACTTGAGATTCAATAAAGATGTTTTAGTGTAAAACTGAAATGGAAACCCTGATTGCTCTGCATAGACAGAATTAAGAGATACAGAGCAACAGCAGGCTCAGTTGGTAAATTCCTTGTTGATCCCATGGTATCAATCTTTAACCACTCACGTGGAAGTGGTTCAAGACCTCATTTCCAAGTTTCTTGTCTGCTGGAAGAAGATTTGTTTAGGGCCTGTGGTTAAAATACCTCACTTAACTGGGAAAATAAATGACGCCCTAATGATGACGGATAAATAATGTCAGTAATCATACTGAGAGTAAATGGTGGTTTTACTGTCAGAACTGATCTGCTGATAGTTGGGGGTGTTTGTTTTCCTTAACACTTGTATTTGATAGTGTGATAGATGTTTAAAGATATCTGCTAAGTGCTGTTGCATGGTTGTAACATGGAAGCAGCTCTTAAAGCTCAGCCTGAAAGCAGAGCAGTTAACACTGACCAGATTGGCATCTGCCATGTCAAAGGCTACTCATCAACGCAAGGCTGGACGCTGCGCTACCCTTTTTTCAGCTCTTCAAGCTAAATCTGTTTTGGTTTACTCTGGCAGTCAGGCTTGATGTCATGCTTCAGGTATGGGACAATAGCAGAGATCAAAGAGAAGAGGGTCGTTTTCCCTCCCTTCAGCACGAGGAACATCTCCTGCTCATAATCAGTTCAGTGCATTATGACTGAAACTCAAAGCGTGCATGACCTCAGCACATTGGCGTCTCTGTAAGCATGAGACATTCTGCAGTCTCGCATTGTGAGTTCTCCTTCCCTCTTAGCTGGTGGCTGCTCACCCTGCATCATTAAGGTTTGGGAAATAACAGGTTGTGTTATTGCTGTGACATTCAGCAGATAAGATAAGAGTAGGGAACTGGGGCACACTCAGTGTGCTGGAGTTTTTATAGCTCAAAGACCAATATTTGAGTGGCTCTGCTGCAGAACTGTGGACCGGTATTTTAACACCTCTAATAATTAACTAATAAACTACCTGCCAAGTGTCTTACTGGCATCTCAAGGTCAGACCCATAAAACTCCAACGGCCCTCTTTGTTTTATGTGAAACACTTTGCAAGTCTTATCATCAAGAATCACTTCAGTGCCGCCCTTTAGCTATGAAATTTAATCTACAGCTATTTTAAAAATTGGTTGTAGAAAATATTTTGTGCATTACTTCTTATATTTTGTGATTATTCACCCTGATCAATGTTTTACACACCCCACTCCTCCCTGCTCTTGCAGTCTGGGAGGTCAGAAGTCTAAAAGACACTGCTTACTTACAGATGCAACAAAGTTTCTGTTGTAGCTGATATTGAATCTCAAATCCATCTTAAAGTGATGAATTTCCAAGAAAAAGTGTTTTTTAAGGTATTGCTCATAGATAACAGAGGGTCTTTGTGTAGTCACATGAAGTCGAGATGTTGAGGTTGATCTTTGCCAACAGGCAATTTTATGTAAGAGAATGTTTCTTGAGGGCATATTATGTATTGCAAAAGGTCAAACAAATACAAGATAGAGCTGATTATGTGAAGTTTTAGAGTTGTTTTTCTTTTTCTTTTTCTTTTTTATAAAAAAAAAGGCAGCCTATTTCATTTAGCTGTTGTATTTCATTTTACGGTGTACATTCAACACACACTTTTTTCCATGGCAGATTAAATTCAGTAAAACTATGTAGAAACACATTTATTTTACTTCCAAGACCAAAAATCACAACTGTGGGCTACATCTTTCAACAGATGCAGCGCCTTGAAATGCCCCTTTTGTCCTCCCTTGTTATCTCTTAATTAGTACATGAAAGAAGAACAACGTTTTGAGCCCAAACTGGTTTTTCATCAGGCAGAGAAGGATCAAACAGATTCAGGTGTGCCATTTTAGAAACTGTC
This sequence comes from Pagrus pagrus, assembly GCF_965226575.1. Lineage (NCBI taxonomy): Eukaryota > Metazoa > Chordata > Actinopteri > Spariformes > Sparidae > Pagrus > Pagrus pagrus. The sequence continues at coordinate 15,508,975 of NC_140189.1, read as the reverse complement.
TTAGTCCCACCCATAGGTGTGGTTACAAACAACGGTAAATTCACACATGCAGGCCTGACTGATGGTAATAATAAGTAATTACTCACAGTGCATCAAAACTACACTTAAGATTAGGCTTGGTATGCATGAAAAGTCATTTAAAACCATCACAGTAGTAGCAAATGGATCAGTCTTGAATCAGTGGTAACAAGATGAGCTAGCCTAGTTTTATACAGTGGTTTTGGATAAATACTGTTACAGCTTCACACAGTCATGTTGAAATCTGGACTAAATAAAAAATCCATCTCAGCACATCATCATTTTGTCCCCTGAGGAATAAGTTGCACAAACATTAATATTAATGGTTGATGGCAAAGAAAATGTGTGTGGGTCGAGATTAAATAAACACCCTGCATTAAGGCCAAGTCATGAACTGTAATCTCCGATAACATTCCTGAGCGATGGGATCGACTGTTGTAGCTTCTTAGTCTGAAAACACTTCTCCTCACATGCCTTATATGCCTCTTGTGTCAACAGGTGTTGAAATTAAAATGAAAGCTTTTCTGTGTTTTGACATGCCAATAATATCAGTAGAATCTAAAATGGGAAAACACAAGCATCTCAGCCTTCATTGCTGACCTCCGCTTGTGTTTTGCCTGCATCAGGTTACAAGAGGATGTAAGGGGCAGGGCTCCTCGACAGTAATGAACAGAATATTTTGAACTTTAAGGGCAGTATATGTGTGTGATGATTGATGCTGATCAATAAATACTTTGTGAGCATTCGGTTGCAGTTAGCTTGCAGTTAAAAGCAGTGATAATGTGATAGTTCCTGTTGCTCTCTGCCCTATATATGTGACATCCCGCCCTAACTGTTTGGCGAGCCTTCAGGATAATTGAGTTTAGGTATCATGAGGCTGAGGTCTTGTGAACCCAGGGGGAGCCTGTCTTCCACTTGTAGCATCCAGATGGGGGCCAGAGGAGGGAGGGAGGGCGGCTGCACGTGCCTGCCAGCTCTGTGGTATCTCACCGCTCTTATCAGCTTCCTGCGGTCGCAGCGTGGCATCTCTGAGATCAGGGGTGCTCGTGGTGTCCTGTTCTGCTCTGCCAGCAACAGCTGCCTTATCGTCAGCTCCAAAACAAATTATCTTATCACGGCAAACGAAAAAATTTAGGCTGTGAATGGAAGAAGTTGAAGAATGGTGCCAGAACTACCTGAATTTTCTTGTTGCATGGATCCAATCCAGTCGATGAAATGATTTTGTAATTCAACACCTCTTATTTGGTGTTTGCTTTCCTCTTCAACATGTAGGACTGTGGAAGCTTAAGTTTCCCCCTTACACTCATTTAGTATGCTCCAAGTGTAGCGTCAATTCAATAGCAGTGTGTCGACTGAGTGTCCGTAATTCCATCTCTCTGCATCCTTTGCTTTGCCCCCCCAAATAGCCAAGTGAGCGACAGATCAGTGGGGGGTGGATGCTGTGTGTGGGAACAATTGAGCACCCCCTTTTAGGCTGGCCTGCCTCCCCCCTCCTCACCACATTCCAGACCGGACCACCAAGACCCGCACATAGGGAGCCCTGGAGCTGGGAACACACGGCAACAAAGAGAGCACAGGAGGGACTGACTGAGGCGTACAGAGAGAGAGGGGGGATTTGACTGACAGGAAAGGGTTTTTTACCAGTCCAACTGAATATCCAGGAGACTGGTGGGTCAGGCAGGAGCCAGAGACTGACTGTGTGTGTGTGTGTGTGTGTGTGTGTGTGTGTGTGACACAGGCTTAGGGAATCTGGGGAGGTAACTGGGAGCATGCATGCACTCTGACTCATCTTCGCTCAGTCATACAGGCATGTACACAGAGCCTGCTCCTCTGTGAGCACACGCGTCTGTCAAACCAAATAAAGGGTTTTAACACAGGGGCTCACAGTACTTTTTATTTTACCATGAGTGGACACAGTTAAACATGACTATTATTTGATGGATCTGTGTGGGTCCTTGTCTGATGCAAACTGTGAGAAATCCCGATCTGGCTTTGTGGTTTTCTGCACTTTGAGATGAGGGGAGCAGCCCCTGAAACTCGTTGTTAACACGTCCTGTTTGCACACAGTTAAAGTCGCCTTTTCCCCCCGCCTGTCCCGACTGACATATCAGTTCATTTTCTGCTCTCCCTGCTCGCTCTTAAGCAGCTCCTTTGGGAGGGAGGTTTTGTTTCATTCCTAATCTTTCCGTCTTCATCCCTGGGTGTTTTTTTCTTTTCCTCTTTTTTTTTTTCACTGTCAAAAGTGGTTTACTGGTATTTTGGTGCCCTGCTCCACTCAGCCCTACCTGTCATCTACCTGTAATGTCTTTTAAACCTTTGCCATTTTCTCTGTGCACAAGGGCTTTCACCTGTCTTGTTAACACACATCTCTTCATGGGTTTTTTATCAAGTCCAAAAGTTAGGAGGCACCAACCCTTTTTCACCTCTGACACCAAGTACACAAGAGTATTTAAGTACACCAGAACTAGTGGGAATTAGATGAAATGATGCACAGAGCATTAAGATATTGAACATTTATTAAACCGAATCACAAAATTTGTTGTCTGTGTTTAGTTTAGCATTTTAGACTAGTATGAATGCATCCATGTCAAGTAGACAGTGAGTTGTTTTTATCACAGCTAATCCCTGTCTTTTTTTGCTTGTTTTAATTAGCTGACTGAAAGCCATGAGACTTTCTATACTAACCATTACCAATATATATTACTCATCTGCCAGCTCACCCCGTCTCCATCGTCCAGCTCCTCTGGCTGCTTTTGTGCAGTCGGTGCTTGGTGGTGTGATTTTTTTGTTCCTCTGATATTTGAGCCTCTGTGCGTCTCCTTTGTGTTGATCACTTCGACGCTGGTGTCACTCAGCCAGCTGTTAGGAGTGTGGCGAAGGCCTGCGGGCTCTGATCCCAAACTACAGGGGTGGAGCGTGAACCCACTCTTCTACTCTGCTCACTCGCTGAGGTCATCTCACCGTGGTGCTGCCAGTGGGGGGAGCGCAGTTATGATGTAGGTGTAACTCAACCAAGGTTAATTGATTTCCTATGAAGCCGCAATGAGTTTGATGTCTGTGTTGATAGTCGTGATCATCGTTAGGATTTGTGTGAATCACCAGAGGCCCGTGTGGTTAGGGATAGCGGTTAGGGAGCGAAGCCAGGGACTTGCCTGGGTGTTTGGGCTGAAACCCCAGTGCTGGGTGCAGGCCAGATGAGCTGTAATCCCTGCTAATTACTCCCAAGGCCTACATCAAGACTCCCACTGACGAGGCAGTCACTCACACTTAGCTCACTTTTCCAAACTGCAGTTAGCTTAATAGGTTTCCTAATATTTACCTAATCCCTCTGTGTGCTGCTCGGCTCGCCCTTGGATTTATTTTCCTATAAATTATATTGTTTGAGATCAAAACCCCTGGTTTCTCTCCTTTTGCTTCTCCAAAGTCCTTTCTTCTGTCAAACAAAAAAGCAATAGGCAGGTCTTTGGCTGCTTCACACAGCCCTGTGAATTTGACGAGTCGATGCCATGTGTTAAAAGCAGGTCATCAAACCTCAAATTTAAAACATGAAGAAAACAATGGCAGAAATTCTACTGGCTGAGGGCCGATAAGCGAGGGAGGAAAAGAAATTGCACACATCAAAGGATCAAATACTTGGTTAAATGATGGCTCCAAAGCTGCAAATCATTTGGTCAGTGTGTTTTGAGGGTGGTTTTTGCTGGCAGAAAAATTAGTCGCCATGAGGGAATGTGAGTCAACTCACCAGGGGTGGAAATATTGTACATCGTTGGAATGGCAAGTAGCTTTGATTTATTGACATGTTCAGTACATATCATCAGGAAAGGACTGAGCCATCCATGACTGAGGCCCATTAAACCATTGTACCGTTAGGTTTAGACTTTCTAGTCCCTTTGACAGTCGGCAATGAGTGGTTCTCTTCCCACCGCCTCCGCTGGTGTCCAGTTTCGTAAGACCCAACAGGTATATCAGAATCTTTGTTGCCCTTTTGTAGCTTTGAGCTTCCAGAAACCTGATCTTGTACCTGACCTCATTCTGCCTGGGGGGCTTCGCTGGGCCCCGTCCTGCCTCAACATCTGGTGGACTTCAGCTGCTTTTGGATGTCTGTTATAAACATTGTCAAAGAGTTCCCTGTCCTTAGGAGGGGTTTGCTAGCTTTTACTGGCAACGATGAAATGTATTGTTTGTGTGTCCAAGTATTTTAAAAGCTAATGTAAGTTTCAACTAAGTTGGATTTTTTGAATTCTTTTTATGTGGAAATGGAGGGAGGGGTGTCATCATTTGTTATGTGAATCATGCACACGCAAATGCATATGACCAGGCCACAAAGGCTGTTTTCAAGTCGACAGTGTGGTGCGTGGCTCTCGAGCAGTGTGTGAAGCACATCTTAAAGAGGAGCCTATTTGTAAGCTCAACAGTAGTCCATTTCTCTGACAGCACAACAGTGTTTGCGCAGGGTCCCATGGTAAAGCACTTGGCCTAAAGTAAAGAGTGTTTTTCATCTTCTCCTTTAAAGTCTGTTTTCATTTGTGTGCCCTGAGTCAGTGGAAAGACGGAGGGCTGGTGTAGAGGGACAAGCCAGGAAGGTCTTTTGTTCCACTTTTTTTTCTCCTCCTTCTTCTCTTCCCTTGTGATAATCATGCTGTGCTGTAACTTGTCCTCTCCGTTTGTCTGCAAAACCTCTGCCTGTCTCTGCAAATCTTAAACATAACACAGTCTCCCTCTCTCTTTCACTCACTCACATCTCCTCGCTCACACACACACACACACGGACCCGGCAAAAGCGCCAAGGTGGAATCTGTAGTAAAAACACCAGATCAAACAGTGCAACTGTGCGGCCCATCAAAAGGCTCATAAGCTGAAAGAAAGATGTGGAAGGGGTGAAAGATTAGATCAGTTGTTAACGTGAATCATTGCCTCCAACTCCCTCTGACAGATGATGGTGTTGTTTGGAAAAGATTCACGGCTCAGTGATGGAACCAGGTTGCAGTTTAACTTTCTTTTTTGTCCACCTGTCAAATGCCTAGTAAATGGTCCAATTTTAACAGCTACACATAGATTATTACCACATCTGTGTATTTGATAATCAATTAATCGTTTAAGTCATTTTTCAAGCAAAAATGTCAAACATTTGCTTTTAGCTTCATAAATGTAAGGTTTTTCTTCTTTTCTTTGGCATTTATCACAGTAGACGAAGAGTCTTTGGGCTATGGAAAATTGTAATGAGCATTTTTGATAAATAATGAATAGATAGCTGCAGACTAAGTGTGAAGGAAAGTTTCTTGACTTACATGTAAATGTTTTGTCTTGTTTTTGCTGTATGTATGAATTTGTAGAACATACAATACTAGTTATGGGTTATGTTAAAACCACGTAGCTGAGTGGTTGAGCTTGCACATGTCTGAGAGGCAGTCAGGCCAATCACCAGTGGTTGCTGTATTTACCAGATAGGAAGTCAAACAAGTTGCAGAAAGTTTGTGTGGAGCTCGCTGAGAAAGTGGCCCAAATCCAGTGTCATCCTGAAACAAACCACTTCTGTTTGAAGTAAGAACTCCTCATAACTGTGTTAACATGAATCATGGCCTCAGGCTTTCTCATAGCTAGACACGGAACTGGCTCAAGTGTTTAGGTTTAACCATACGTTTTTATGATCTAATTTCTTCACTGCTTTGATTGTTTTATTTCTTGACCTCTGGCAGACCTCAGTGCTCATTTTGGTCCAAATGTTTACTGTCAAGTAAGACAACCATGTGCTGCTGTGGTAAGATTGCTTAAGGCCTGACTAATTAACATGGAAAGCAGATTAACTTGTATAGATTAGTGACCTCTGAGTCCTTGTACCCTTTCCACTTCACCCCTCTTTGGTGTCCCATCTAATGTTTTGTTTTCACACACCCTTCAACTCTGACATGTTTTCACAAAATATTCTCTACACAATAGTGTTTTTTCCTTTTTTTCCCTAAGTGGCGTGATGCACAGCTATAACGATTAGTCGAATAATCTATTAGTTGTCAACTATTAAATTAATTGTCAACTATTTTGACAATTGATTAATCGGTTTAAGTAATTGTCAAAAAGTCAAAAGTCTATGATTTTGGTTTCTCTTCTTTACTCCTCTATGACGGTAAACTGAATTTCTTTGAGTTGTTGACAAAATAAGACATTTGATGAGGAATTCTTGAGCTTTGGGAAGTTATCTTTTTATCGTAAAAGAAATTGACAGCTAAAATCAACAATGAAAGTAGTATTTACTTACAGCTGTAGTGAGGAGTAATGGCCTTTTTCTGCCTTGCCCAGATTCATCAACAGCTAAATTCACACTCACACTGTTTTGAATGCAAAGGTCAAAGAATCAAACGCAGTCATCCTGCAGATTTCTTTTTTGACCATGAGAGACTTCATATAAACCGTGCTGCAGGTGAACTTCTGAGAAGAGCCCCAGTGGTTGGAATTTGGTTTCTGACTTGTTAAATGTACTCGGGGAGGTGCAGGAGGGAGTTGAAACCCTGACAAAGCAGTGACCTGGGAAGTGGTGTAGGCAGGGAGCTTTTGTGTGGGGAGACAAAGCCGGAGATGCAGCGCCGGGACGGGAGAGGGAAACAGACAGAGCGAGAGGCCAGGGCAATGTTGTGGAATCTCCCCAGGGGCTTCTGGGTAAATGTTCATGGATGACAGCGTTTTGGAATGTTCACAAATGGAGAGTTTTAATTGGCCAGAGGCCCCGACTGGTTTAGTAATCAGAAATGGACTCTGGTGGCAGAGGGCTCAGATGTATGGATCCCAGTGTGAGCTTTGTTTGTGTGCCTTCTTGGAAATAACTCGCATGTTGGACAAAATGTGGAAGATTCAGCAGAGATAAACATTTTAATCTGACAATTTCTCAGTCTGGATGAGAAATGGTCTGTGTTTAGAGTTCTGTGGCAGAGAAACACTTCTGTGTAAAAATCAGTAGATGAGACGTGGAGATTGTAATGAGTTCTGCTCTGCCTCGTGCTGTGCTGCAGCAGACATGCCTTTCTTTCTCATCGTAGTCATGCCATGTGACAAGCAAATTTTGGCAGTTTATTGTTTTGACAGCTGTGTAGTGGAATAGATTCTAATTCCTGATTTATTTAAGGAAACGCCATTTTACACAGACATTATCCAAAGCCCTGTGGCTCGCTGCGGAGCTGAGAATACTCACTCAAGAGAGTGCTCGGCTAAACCAAAACTTCCTGCCTCATAAATGGATGGTGAGCATTGTTCTTAGTAGAGTAAATCTCTCATGTCACAAGCAGCGCTAGTGTTTCCTGAGCTCACCACTGCTGAGAGGCTTCCTCCCAGTGGTAGATCCGATTATTTATGAGTGTACTGATGTGCTTTCACATTAACCTCTAACAGCTCTGGTTGATGCTGAATCGTGGGGCAAATCAACATTAGTGACTCATCATGTGAGTGATGGCTACTTGCTGGTCAGCTGACTACATGCCAAGTGACAAAGCGACATGATAAATGCTAGAGTTTGAGGCAGATTTGGATGCATTTCCTGTCTCACCTCTGTGATTATTAGTTAGTTTAGCATCTAATCACTGAGACATAGTACAGTAGTACATGTAGATATACACTGTAGAGATTAATGAATGTACAAGTGTACGAGTGAATGCAGCTAGTAGCACAGTATGAACAGAACCAGTAACTAGTCACTATATACACTACAATCTATATATGTATTAAATCATAAGCCCATTTGCTGATCAGCTGTTTGACTGCATTAGATCAGTATGGTGATGCTCATAGGGAAAACTTTGTTGATGCAGAAGCAAACAAGAGTATAGCACAACCATTTCAGAAACAGGAAAATACAAATACCTCATCTATGACTGATGAATCCAGTTAACAGCACTAAAACAAACTAAGGCGCACTCTTAATTTTTTATTGAGGCAAACATGCAGATGTTCTCATTGCGATTCCTGTAAAATAATTTTACTACTTAACTTTAAATGTTTAAAGCCTTTGCCCACTTCAGTAACATCCTTTACAGGCTATAGGGAGTAATGGGATTAGTGTAATGTCTGAGTCATGGGCTAGCTGGAGGTAAAAATTGCTTTCCACTCCCTGTGAGGGGCCGCAGATCTGTTGAATGAGTTGTGGAATATCCTGCGGATGTTCAGGTGAATGCAGCACCTGGTGTATCTGAAGGAGACAGATAGCTATTTGTCCAAACACTGGGGTCTCCTGAAGCTTAGCCAACATAAATGCTTAAAGATACTGAAAAGAAATGCTCACATCAGTCTATAAACCCCTTTTAACATTCATTATAACAACATTTATACTGTCAGCCCCTCACATATGTCTGGAGACAGCAGTCAAGTGTGACACATTCAAGCAAAGAAAAGGACAAAGTTTGGCATTGCTGCCCACCATGTCGTTAAAACACTTCAGTCAGATTCAGAAGTCCCGTGCCAGCACATTTCAGGCTCTCTTCGACATTCCTAATGATCTGAGAGCTGAAAAGCATTATTGGTTTGGCCAAAACTGCTATAAACTTGTCATGACTCTATTTTAGTAAGAGGCTAAAGTGTAGAAACAGAGTAGGTGGAAGTATCGCCCTGCCCTGATTATCTCCATATGAACAGGCGAGTCTCTAATAATGGTTTCCGCTTACAGCAGAATGTTGAACATTCTCTCCATCCGCGGTAATTCTGCCATAGCTCAGGGTACACCCATGTACATGGCGTATAAGTGTGTAAGATAGATGTAATACATGGATGTGTGTTTCACTTATTTTAAAGTTCAGTTTAGTTCTTTCTGGATGAGAATGTTTCACTGGTTTCTCTCTCCTTAACACAGTTTCAACACAGGTCTTTAGCCCACTTTTCATTGTGAAATTACACACAAGTAAATATAGCTTTCAATGATCTTCTTGACCAAGAGGAACATTGTTATTTAATGTTTCATTTCCCAATGAAATTTTTGAAACCTTTGACCTTTAGTACCACTATTTAATACACTGATGGCAGTAAAGTAATGGTCAGGTTGTCTCAGACGTAACTGAAAGAACTGAAGAGCTGTAGCTGAAGAGCTAGGAAAATCAGGAAAGGGGACGTGAACAAGACACACTTTTCCTCCTTCAACTACTGCTGGCATGATGCCCTTGAGCAAGAGTCTGCGGTTGTACTGAGCAGCAGCCTGACGTGAATGTGTGGATGTTTGTAAGCTTCCCTCCCCCTGCAGCTACTCCTCCAGGTTGTAAATAAGACTTAGCTCTTAGTCTGCTCGCCTAGTTAAAGGATTTCTTGTAATATGGGGGGGAAATATCATCTTGTACCAGAGCACTTTTCTTGACTGCACTATGAAAACTTTGTGGTATGAAACAGGACGCTGAGGGCTCAGATACTGCATGTTCCACGCTTCATAATTTGACTTTGGCATATTTTGTTTTGAAGCACAAAAGACTGATCTCATTCGTGAGATTCCCCTGCTTAACCCTGCACAATTATGGAGCCTTGAACACATTTATTCCATCAGTTTGAATAGATGTGTGGGTTTAATTTCAAAATGACATCCACCAACTTTGGAACAAAATTAGTTCCTTTCCAAAGTTATTACTGAAAGCTGATAAAAGCAAAGCACTTTGAGACTTTTGCTTTCAAACTGCAGATTTATTTATTTTTTTCTTTATTGAGGTCCAAATGATCAGAATTGTTTGATACGTTGAATTACTGACTGAGACACTAATTGGAAAAGCTTTTCCAAAAAGGATAAATGGCATTTTTGAATGAGTAAAGGAATTTTTTTTTTTTTTTTTTATCCACATAAAGACCACAACTGTAGAGTCCTTACAGATGAAAGAAAGGGGTGATTTGACAGCGTGCTCTAACAGGAAGGAATTTAAGACGGGAATAACTTAGCTAAATTGCTATCATTTTGGAAATGAAATATGAAGCCTTTTAATCACGGCCTTCACATGTGGCTTCACCTCATGTCCCCTTTACTATTTTTTTTATTATTCTGCTTAGAATTTTACTCATAAGGCGTCTTTATGACGACCAAACCTTCACATCTTAAGTAACGTCATGGACTTCTCAAAAGACCATAAGTCAACAGTGCATGACAGGATGGGGCGAACAGAAAGTTATCCAACAAATGGCTCCAATCCTGTAACCCCCCCAGGATAATTACAGCCTAGACAGAGGTGAGGAGCAAGAGGAGAATGTTATGGCTGCAGGGCGTGCAAATTTACAACAGTCTGTGTGAGTAATGCTCAGTAGACTGGCAGCCCTCTCCTTTACATGTTACAGCACGGAGGGTAATATGCCAATTAATAGTCCACCTTTGTATTCATAAGTGTTGTTGTGCATACTTGACACTTTTGAATATGTTAGGTGCTAAATTTTATGTGCTGGACTTCTGAAGCTCAGTGAGGCCGACTTGGAGCATGTTCACACATTTTCATGTTTTGAAGTTAAATTGCCCCACTATTCAACATCTCAAATTACCTGCATTCCACTGGGACTGAATTAGTATGTACATAGACTATGAGTGGCATACAGTTTATCATTTAATTATTTACAAATGTTGACGTCTGTGTGAAAGCTCAGAGGTTTGGTTCAGTCGCAGACCTCGAGGCTCCAATTAGTGGCAGACATCGGTGAATAGTTTGTGACACATCGTACCCCATGGGCTCCTTCGCAGCTCGCTTAGCAGTTTTAGTGATGTCCAGACTTAAGAAGGGTACAGAAATAATCCTTTTATGACTTGAGATTGGGGTATATGAGCGTTACGGCCTTCTATTTATATCTTTTGCATGTGTGTGCGACTTTTACGGCCCTTGATTGCTTGTATGTACGGGGTTTTTTTGTGTTGGTGGTGTTATTATTGGAGTGTTTGGGGGGCGAGTTACTGTGTGTGGTGGATGTGCTGGCTGGCGGACGGGGGGGGGCGGGGTCAGAGGACAGGACCTCTCTCAGAGGAGTGGCTGTTAACCCCTGACCTCGCTGGTTAAGCCTGCAGGGTGGTGGCGGTCGAGGCGGAGGTGGGGGGCACCCTGAGGTCCGTCTGGTTCAGGGGCACATGATGGCAGGCAGAGGGGGCGGTGAGGTGTCTAATCTGGTTTTTGTCTATGAGGCGTTTTCACCTCCCCCACCATCCTTCCTCCGAGAACAGAGTTTGAGAGGCAGGACAATGTCAAAGGGAAGTGACTTATTTTATGAGCCATTTAAAGGGGACGGTGGTCCCCCCACAAAGGAAAGGCACAGAAGCAGTGGAGAGCTGATGAATAACATGACACAGAGTCACATGTTTGTTTACAAGATGCTGCCCTCACCATAAATGGCAGTTTTCCTCTTCTGAGCTCCACTTGAAAAATATTCTGACTCTGTGTCTTATTACATCTTAAAGTACTTGGGAAGCTGTAGGAGTGAGAGGCCCCTTAAAGGAGCTCCATAAGGCAGCTGAGAGCCAGTTCACCCATCACACAAAGACTATTCATGTCAGTGATGGTAGAGGAATGACTGATGCATCCACTGACCAAACTTATTGTGAAATAGCGAGGCTGAAACATGTCACGCAAAGTCCGGCATGATGTTGATTTTTATAGGATCTAACTCTTGTTACCCGTTCGCTCTCTTGTGTTCCAGCCGTGCCGTTTTCTCTCCCAGCGGTTTGAGGAATTGGCTGCCAAAATGTTTTCACAAAGTATGCATTAGCTAAGAATCTTCAGTTTTCAGAGACTTAATCCTTTGAGCTAACAATGTGACATTTGTGCAGACATTCCTGTGAAATATTGACCATCTCACTTTTATTTGTGTACTTTGGTAACTAGGGCTATTTTCCACGTGGATATAGGCCTTTTGATTGTGCGCTTGTGCTGTGGGCAAGCAGGGGGCCCTGCTGGAGGAGAGACTGGAGGACTGTTTCACCTAAAAGTTCTGTCTGTGTGTGTGTAACTGTGTCTGTAAGTGTATGTGTGCTGCTCCCTGTACCTCCAATCACGCTGGTACAAAGAGCCATGTGTTGAGCAGTGATGTGATGTGTGAATATGTTTAGGTAGGGGCTGCCAAGTGTGTGTGTGTGTGCGTGTTCGTGTTCGTATTCATATTGGAGGGGGTCGGGTGGAATGGGTGAGGACTGCAGGGAGAGAGATGAGTTTGGGGAGAGGACTGTGAGAGAAGGAGTGACTTGAAGCTTATTTGGACTTGATCCCAGACAGAGGGGTCCAGTTTATGGCGCCAGGGTGCATCCCTCCCTCTGATGCCCGGTTTAGATGATTGTCCTGCTATGAGTCACTTGTGACCCTGCAGTTTGATTTCTTAACATTTCAGTTTCTATTTCAGAAATGCAGGGAAATTCTCTAAACATGTTTTGCTGCTCAGTTTGATGGTCTGAGATGGTCTGTGTTGTTTGCAAATGTGATTACCTTAAAAGTCCAGGCTAGAATGAAGTCTGATTTACAATCTGTATAAAGGTATGCATGTGCAGAATAACAGAAGTCACCAAAGTTACCTGTTTTTCTAATACAGCTTGATGGGCATTTATATTACATGCACACATGGAATGAAAACAAGCTAAAGATGTCACAGAGAAACAAATCTACTTGGCTCCGGCTGTTATAGTGACACATAAAACATGGCGACCAGCAGTGAAGGTAGCAGACAAATTCCACAGTCAACGATAAAACCGGACGAACTTTAACAACCAGAAAAGAAAAACCAGTGTTCACTTCAGTATATTAAGTAACAGAATAGAAAGTTTGTTCATGCTAAAGAGAGCAGGAATAAAAGTGAGAAAAGGCATTCATCTTTACTAGAGCTGTAACAATTAGTCGACTAATTGATTAGTTGATTGAAAGAAAATTAGTTGCCACCTACATTGATAATGACTCAATTGTTTCAGTCATATTTCAAGCCATAAAGTCGAACAGTCTTTGGACTGATGGTTGAACAAAAGAAGCACTTCGTAGATGTCACTTTGGGCTCCTCAAAATTGTGATGAGCATTGTTCAAAGTTATTTTTATCCATTTAAAAATGAATCATCAGAATAACCAGCAGATTAATCGATATTGAAAATAATTGTTAGCAGCAGCTCTAATCTTAACCAATTCTTTACCTGTTCATTCACCAATAAATAGCATTATTGTAGTAGCTTGTAGTTGGGTGCTTCACATGCTTCAGACATAATTTTCCTCTCTTTTGTCATCATTTGCAGGAAGTTGCATGGGTTTTTAAACCGTGAAAACTTTTATGTCTTAAAATACAAATTCAAAACAGTTCAGTTGAAAATGAAGACGATAAAATTAAAGAATAAGCAGGGAAGAAATTCACTGTTACAAGACCCAGCTACCTCTTTAGTTGACAATTTTGAGTCAGCAGCTTTGAATCTAGTACTGACACGTTTAGGTTTCTTTTATCACAAATAACCATGTGAAACTGAAGTTATGCCCTCTCAAGGCTAAATAAGTCTTGGATGTTTGATGAGTCTTTCAATAAATGCTGGAAAACTTTACAGGTAACGTTAAAGCTCCAGTACAACATGGCAGCTCTGTAAGTAGCAGTAACCTGTGCATGCACAGTGAGCACGAGCTGGTGGGGAAAACTAAACAGGCCGTTGGTGCCTGGATGCAGTGAAAGGATCCCTGTGTTCTCCTAAATTCCACCAGCCACGTTTAAAACAAAACATTATTGCAGCTGCGACTTTGCATTCGTCCTCCCCTGACCCTCCTTTTAATTGGATGTTAAACTCACTTTTGACAAAGTTGGAACTTGCTGTTTTATCAAAGACAGGATTTAGGTTTTGAATAAAGGTTTTGATTAGAAACTGGAGTAAAAGCTCAGAGAAGGTTGTGTTTAGGTTATTGGCCTCCACGTTAATGCAGATCTGTTTGAAAATGTTTTAACAGTTGAAGGTTGTCACTCTACACGAGCAATTTCAGCTTGCCAACTGCATTGAAGTTGCAAAACAGAAAAACACTTCACATCTCTCCCGTCTGGCATGCAAGGGCCACTTAAGCAAGCAGCTTTTCACTGTTTCCAGCAAGTGGATTTGTGCTGTTCTTAAAGTGTTTACAGAGAAAGCATTAAAAAAGAGAGCATCTCCGTTCAACAATGGATCACGTGACAGACAGATGCTCTAGGCTACATGGAAATCATACATATTCATTTGTGAAAAGGTTCTGAGTTGTACAACAGATGAACAAAGCTTAATTTTCCTGTCGCTTTTCTTGCATTTTTAAAAAAATGGATCCGTTCCACCCCTCATTTTCTCCTCTCACTGCCCTTTGTCTCCATTTTCATTTGTCACTAGGCTAAGACTTCCGTTTTTTCTTTGTCCATGATGTTATTTAAACTAACTGTGATTCATCTGTTCACTTATCACTTTAACTTCTGGGAGAGAGTCCAAGGATGAGGAAGGAAATCGGTGAATGTGACTAAACATAAAATGAATAAGATTTTAATCCACCACCTCTTCAGTGAACCTGTCCCTGAGTCGCATCAGATAGATTTTCATCAGCAATGGTGGTTGTATAACGATGAAGACAGGAACTCCCCTGATCCCACACTATTTACCTCTTTCGTTTTGAATGAAAGATGCCTAGTTTGGAAATTTTGCAATATTCATCTCCGCCGAGGAGGTTATGTTTGTGTGTTTGTTGGTTTGTCAGCGGAATTACACAACAAATACTGAACCGATTTTCACAAACCCTGGATGTAGGATGGGTCCCGGCCCAGAATAGACTCAACGTTTGGTGCGGATCCAGTTAAAAGAATGGATCCAGGAATTTTTCTCACTTTCTTTATTGCAAGATATTGCCTTTCTTGACATTTTCGTGGCTGCTTTGAATTTGGTCTACTGACACTACAGGTGCTGAAGTATTTATTAACTTCATATTTATTTATGGATGTGTTCCTGTACCATTGAATAACAGCTGAGAAAAATTGCAAGTATCGGAAGGATGTTTGGGAAGTGATACCAGATCCATAATTGTCAAGACAGTTTGCTCCAGTACTAAAACTGACAAATCCTGAGCAATTGTAGAATTGTCCGTTCGACCAAGAGGGGGCACACATCGAGCTGGATACAAAGCCATAGTGATGGCAAAAAAGCCTTTTTAGATTTATCTGCATCAATGTGCACATGGCTGGAGTCAAAGTGGGTGAAGAGCTAATCCTCTCCTCTTAAAAGTCTGTGTTGTAGAAGGACACAGCACTTGGGGAAAGCTACAGCACTGAACTATCAATCAGGACGGGGAAGTGCCAGGATAAGAGCAAGGCTCTATAAAGTGGCCGGCTAAAGACTGCTCTGAGCTGAGTGTTGCAATTAATCCACTTAAGTGCAGTTAAGGGGGTTTTCACAGCAAAGGTGCATTTGATTTGGTGAGGGGTGAAGTTATTACTTGATATTTGAAAGGTTTCATCCAGACAAAAGCGTGAAATAGTGTTTATCTTCAATGTGTAACCCATCAGACGTTAACAAAGCCACTCTATAGGTGCACAGATTGGGTCTTGAAGTATATGATTTAAATTATATCACTTTTAGACACCTAGTGTTCTTGTTTTTGTTTGTTTTTTATTAATTCTAACATCACTGAAAGTATTTTGTATTGATGTGACTTTTGATGGTCGTGTGGTGACAGTGTATTCTCCTCGTCTCTTGCAGGAGCCCCGTTGAAAGTCTGTCCGCAGGGTTTCTCGTGCTGCACAGTGGAGATGGAGGAGAAGCTGAGCCAGCAGAGCCACACGGAGATCAAAGCTCCCGTCTCCAGGCTTAGCACCAACCTACAATCCACCTTCAAACAGAGGCACGACCACTTTGACAGTAAGCAAACACACCCAACACAAACTAACACACACATGCACAGCAGCCACTTTTCAGGCTACACTGTGCCGCTGGCTAGTGTCCCTACAACAGCGCTTGTGTTGCATGATTTTTGACGGACGCTCCCACCTGCCAGTGCACTGCCCGGAGCGGAGACAGTCAGTCTGTGTCCGTTGGCCCGTCCACCTGTCTCTCATCGTCTCAGCTCCCTGCCTCATCGTTCCCCCACCACCCGCTTCCTTCCCTCCAGAGAGACGTGCACGCTTCCAGACGGACCACACACATCTTCAGATTTAGTCTTCTCTGTACTTCCTGTTCCTCTGTGTGTGAGCACATGTGTGTATGCCTGTAAATATTGGGATCAAGTTTCCCTGGGAGCGCATGGGAACGTGCATCGGTGCTGAGTCACCAAGGAATTGGGGCAGCTTTGAATACCTTCAGCCACCCGACAGTGCCACCGCTGCAGCTCTGCAGGAAACACGCTTGATGAGATAAGATAGAGAGGAGCAGACGCGATTTATCTGACAGAATGATGAAAAAAGAGAGAAAGTGGTTTGTAAAGTTTTCCAACTGCATTTGAATTTCGCTTGTTATGTACATGGATTTGTGCGTGCGTGCCTGTGCATACGCAGGTCAGAGACCTTCAGGTCTTATGTGTCTGTGAAGGGGAGTGAGGGATAGTCAGTAATGGCGAGCATGTGTATTGCAGCCAGATGTGAACAGGAATGTGACGTGTCGGAATGCAGTGGCTGCTCGAGCCGTCCCGCCCCTCGTTTTCTCCTCTCTCGCTGCCCTTTGTCCCCATCTCATGCATCGCTCTCCCAAAAACCCCTCTGTTTGCCTCTCAGACCCCTCTTTCTCATTTCATCTCTCTCTGCTATGTCTTGCTGTTGATCATGTTTCACTGCATATATCTCCCTGTGTCTTTGCTGCCTTGTTATACAAATCAGATGGTGCTTTCTGTGACATTGTTTGCTAATGTATGTTCACTTTTAATGGTCTGGTCTAAAACATGACAACAAATTGAGAAAAGTGGCCTCTATAAGTTTCCAGAGTGATTTCCTAGAGGGCAAAGAAAACCAGAAACGGTTCATATTTCAAGGTAGAAACCAGTGAATTCTGCTGAGAAAATGACTTTTCACCTACTTTCTGTTGATTTGATTAATTGAAAAATCATTGCAACTCTACATTTTAAAAACTTGCTGGGCTGATTTAAAGTAGAGTTCTGCCAACTGGCTTTTCTTTTTCTTTACATTTCAAGGTTTTCGATTGAAGGTTTGAATTCCTTCAGTGGTTTATTATGACCTCTTCACCTTACATGAGATTAAATGAAAACAAAACCCTCAGACAAAGTTCTCAATTTGATTAAAGTGATCCATCAGTTCAAATGGAGCGCTAAGTGAATGCTGATACATAAAATAATGTTTTTACTTGTCAAGTAATGTACTATAGTAGCAGATTTAAACAATGAATAGACAAAAAATAAAGCTGTGCAGCATTCACATTTTGATTCAGAATTTTAATATCAACGTTATGAATGAAGCATCAAACTACAATTACTATAAGCAGTAGTTGTCGGAATAAGAAAGAGAGAAAATCTTCATGGTTACTTTGCGTTTCGGTGTACCGAGGCTAAAGTTGCTAATTATTCTATTTATTTATGGGTAACTTCCTGTATCACACCTGACAAAAATGTCATTACTTGAAATAATTTCTGCATCATTGATTTTGAGGAAGTGATACCACAACCACAAGCAAGACAGTTTCCTCCAGTACTGTAGGGTCTTCTGTTTGACCAAGAGGGGGCAGCCGTCGAGCTGACTGCACTTCATTTACCTTCCTCCCCTTCTGTGCCCCCTCCTCATCACTGTAGGCAAGTTGCTGCTGTCTCTGAACTGTTAGATGTGGGATCTCTTTACAAAGGCCTGCTGTGCTCTCCTCCACCTGAGCCATTAGAGCGTCTCTCTCACTGGATACGGTGACAGGCTCAGGTTGCTGCACCATTATTTCCTGTTGTCACATGGAGACACATAGAAGGAGACACTTCCCGTCATTGAAAATGCCACAGGAAGTGCTTATGGTCGTATTTACCGTTATTGAGAATGACTGCCCACGCTGATGACTTCAGCTAACTGCTCAAGAGAAACGGGGCGCATATGTCCATAAACACAGCTGCAACAGTACATGAAAACAGACGCAACAACATACACTCGCACACTAACAAACTCAGGAAGTGGTGTATGTGATTAGGCAGGCTCTCATCATGCGCCTGGAGCAGGGAGTCATGGCCAATTAAGACCAGGGCCAGAAATAGTTCTCCCCTCTCTGTGTCTCCTCTCTGTGTGTTTGTCCTGGCCTCAGCCTGCCTGTCCTGTTGCACTGACCCCATCCTGCAGAGCAAGCCTATGTCTGGGCTTTAAGCACTTGGATTAAGGCCCCTTGTCTCCAGACACACACACACACATACACAACAAGAGACATCCATCCGAAGCCCCTGAAGTCCAACAGCAGGAGGGACAGAATCCCATCCCATAAGAAAAGGGAGAAGCGCAGGGACTAATTGGCACAAATAGGATGCAATTACTGCCTGGGCTGGGATTGGGAGGAGCAGAGTTTATAGGGACACGGGTGGGGGGTGGGGGGGAGAGGGGGGAAGCTCCTTGGAGGAGGAAGTAGGAGGGAGGAGTGGGAGGAGATCGGTCAGCTCCTCTGTTCCCGTGATGGATCGGGCCTAAACTCATCGCCCATAATTTAGGGCCTTCACTGCAACATGTGGAAATGATGACAGCAGGGTGAGGGGAGGGAGGAAGGAAAAGACGGACACTCTCAGAGGCAGAAGTTGTCCCTCTTCCTCACATTTCGCTACAGCTCACACTCTCTCCCGTGTAACCTTTCACCTAGATTCTGTCAGACCATTGGCTGAGCGACAGCAGCATTTTTTAATGGAAAAATCCTGAGGGAGTGCTCAGCTCCTCGGCCTGTTGGCAGACGGCTGCGTGTCATAAACTGTTTTTAATGACAATGCAAGATGCCTGAGTAATGCTGCTCATACTTCAGACCCCTCGGCCTGGGCCAAAGAGCCTCCACCCCCCACTATCCTGCTGCCGCCGCTCACACACACCCTGCGTAGGCCGCTCTCTTTTTAACCAGTGGGTTTGTCCAAACTCATTACTGAGCTTATCTGTTTAGCATATAGGCATTACCACTCTAATAGAATGTAGAAAGGAAATAGAGAAGTTTAGGCTCCTGCTTCATGCCTCTTCCTCCTCCTCTTCCTCCTCCTCCTCTTCACCTCCTCCATCTCCTTTCACTGACTTTAAACTTGTGGCTACTATGACATTCCAGGGGTGGGGGTGGACCTTTTGTTTTAATCTCTGTCAATGGAGCGTGGAACTTGGTGCCCTCTCCCGCGTGTGTGTGTGTGTGTGTGTGTGTGGTAGGGAAGGGGGGGTTACAATGATGGCGGGGAGGTAAATGGAGGGGCTGCAGTGTTTCCGGTATCCTTGGCGACACAGTGGGGATTTGGAGTTAAAAAAGCCCTCAACATAACCCGCCCCAAGCCGCCCTCACCCCTCCCCTACGAGATTTTTTCTTTTTAGTGTGTCAGTCTGAAGTGGAAGTGACAGCGCTACTTGGGGACTGTGTGTGTGTGTGTGTGTGTGTGTGTGTGTTGGTGGCAGGGAGCGTTTAGTGACTCCCTCTGTGAGAGCATGGGAACTTTACATTTCAAAGCCAAGTAGAGGGCACCCAGAGAAACTGCAGCAGGACAGAAGTTTTGTGAGTGCGGGGCAGCGAGGGGGAGACAAAAAAAGAGAGAAGAGGGTAAGTGTATGCTTGCATGCACGCGAGACTGAAGGTGTAGCATTTTTCAGAGACTCAGAGGAATTCTCATTTTGTTCAGATTAAGAAAGTTGGGGGGTGAGGGCAGGGGGGTGTCTGTGGGAGGGGGGGGCCTGGATTATTGGGGGTGGGGGGAAGCGGCGATGGGGGTGATGGACATTCCTCAGGATGAAGTAGGTCATTGTTCCCTGTCTCTAGTGAAGAGAGCTCTCTGAAGGAACTGATGAAGTGAAAGCAGCGGAGGGAGGGAGATGCAGGGCTGGATGGGGGGTACAGGTCCGTATACGGAAAGGGAGGAGGTGGAGGGGGGTCGCATTATTCAGTAATCCTATTGAAAATGCCTCTGAAGGACAGTCCAAGAGAAGTCGGGAGAAAGGAAAGCGAATGGAATGTGACAACAGAAAAATGCCATTGATGGTGGTCAGTTTGAAGCGGCTTGATGTGGAGAGACGTCTCTCCTGAATGGCAAGTCTACAGCCTGACAGAGATGCTCCGGCTCCACCTCTCACCCCTCCTGCTTCACTCCTCTCATCCCCTCTTTTCCAACCGTCCTTCTTCCCATAACCATAACACATTCCTTTGCCTTTCATCCAAGATTTTATGCTTAAGCTGTTTCTGTCGAGAATCTGAAATGTTAGGATATGGTGCACAGGTGGAGTGGAATTAACCAGCAATCTGATTTCAAATGGTGGCAGCTGCACAGAAAGCAAAGGTGCATCAAGACCTTTAGATGAATTATAGTACAGACATGCGTCAGTATTGTTGCACTTTTGAAATGTTCATTTTGTCCATCAGCAGCAATATTTTCATTATTTACATACACTGCGGTCATGCTGGAGTCTGTATATTTACAGTGTGCTTGTGTGTTGCCAAATGTTTTGTAATTGGATACTCAAAGTGTGAACTTGCTGTGCACAAACAATTGAAATCATGAGGAGAAGTTCCTGAGTCCAAGATGGATATAATCAGCTGTGTGTAGATGTTCCAAACATTGTTATCCATCATACAAATTGAATTTCCTGCGTGGTATCTTTAAAATATATCTCTCCCTGTAGACAGACATGAAATGTGAACATTGTAAGATTGTTTGTTCTGCTTCTTTGGCAGACTCAACACGTAGTCATCGCACTAATCCCCCTCCTCTTTCTTGTCTCCGCAGAGTTTTTCCGTCAGCTTTTGAAAAATGCAGAGGTCTCGCTTCACAACATGTTTGTGCGAACATACGGGTTGATGTACGTGCAGAACGCAGAGCTGTTCAAGGACTTCTTCGCGGCCCTGACTCGATACTACGTGTCCGGCAGCACTGCCGTCAACCTGGACTCCATGTTATCGGAGTTCTGGGCCGACCTCCTGGAGAGGATGTTCCGGCTGGTCAACGTGCAGTACGAATTCAGCGACGCCTACATGGAGTGCATCAGCCGGCACACAGAGCAGCTGCAGCCCTTCGGTGATGTGCCTCGCAAGCTCCGCATCCAGCTGACAAGGGCCTTCGTGGCTGCACGCACCTTTGTGCGTGGCCTGGCTCTCATGCCAGAGGTGGTCAACAAAGTTTCCACGGTAAGTTAGAGGCAACCGTGAAGCTTTTGTCTTTTTCTAAAAAAGGTAGTCAGTCCAGACACTGAAAGCCCTGTCCATCCCTCCCTCCTGTGTCTTACTTCATATGTTTCTTGGAAAAACTGGCTGTGATACCATTACAGTCTCTGATAACATAAACCACTCTGACTCCTTTGACTCCTCTGGTATGACATGTTTTTCCACTGTAGTGAGTAATTCATTGGTGATTAGATTATACTACTTTGTAGACTTTGCTTATAAAATTAATGGTCATGCTTTTTCACCGTTGAAGTATGTCTATGACGGTGTTAGCAGAGTGTTTTCGCTGTAGTGCAATGATAACAGCTGCTCACTGCCCCCTGCCTCCTCCAGGTCAGTGCGTCTCCCAGCTGTGTGCGAGCGGCCATGAAGATGTTGTACTGTCCCTACTGCTCGGGCCAAGTGGCCCTGAAACCCTGCCAGAATTACTGTCTGAATGTGCTGCGTGGGTGTTTGGCCAACCAGGCTGATTTGGACACGGAGTGGAACAACTTCCTTGGTGAGCTTCCATCATGTGAACAAGGACACCTTCTGCAGCCATTATTAAACTCACATGACCTGTGGTAGTAGCTTGAAGTGTTTGATCTGGAAACCGTGTGTATTTATACAACTCCCTGTTCTTTTACAAGTTGCCCCTGCAGTGCTTCATATTTTACTGAAAAGTAATTACATTTTGATCTAATCTACTCCAGCCATATCTTAACATCCATCTCCCTCTACCCCTGTGGGCATGGAAACCAGTGTGACATGATGGGGGCATGATGGAGCTGAGGTGCTTAGCTGATAGAAATAGTGTATTTTTTCAAGTGTATTCAGTAGGTTTATTTAGCTTCAGGAGAGCAAGAGCATGTTTGACAAAGAAACAAGGTGTTTATTGTAAAAAATCATGTACGAACACATTCCTCATTCTTTATCTCGTATAAGTAAAGGCGGGGTTGTACTGGTTGTACATGTTGTGACCTACAGGATGAATGCAGCTCCTGTGTTGTGTAAACACAGACCCAGATCAGTTTCATTACATTCAGGGTAGTGCAGGTATCCACTGTTCTGCTCACTATGTTTTATATTTATTCCCAATGACACACTCATGTGACAAAAGATGTTTCCGGTCTTCTATACCATCATAACGTGTGTCCCTGGCTGCCGACACTGCTACGGTGTGTGGAGGTGTCTGGTTTCTATAGCAGCTTTACTCTGCCATGATCTGAGGGCTCAGTTTCAATGGTTATCATATCCCTGTTTTCAGGCATGTGCTTCCCCCTAGTGGCAGGTTATTGTAACATCAAGCTTGACTGATGAAGTCATTACTTTGCAAGGAATCAATTTCTTGTGCTACCTTTTCTTAAATGTTCCTATGTTCTGGTTTTCAGATGCCATGCTCAGCCTAGCTGAGAGGCTCGAGGGTCCCTTTAATTTTGAGTCCGTCATGGACCCCATCGACGTGAAGATTTCAGAGGCCATCATGAACATGCAGGAGAACAGCATGCAAGTGACACAGAAAGTCAGTATCATTTTACAGAGTTTCCTTCTCTCAAAAAAACGTTGAAGCGATTCAGTTCCACTAACCTCCACTTTTCTGTCAGGTTTTCCAAGGATGCGGCCAGCCGAAACCAAGCATGGCCTTCCGTTCCACACGTTCTGTCAAAGAAACGGGCTTCACCGGCCGCTTCCGCCCTTACAGTCCAGACGCAAGACCCACCACTGCTGCAGGGACCAGTTTAGATCGACTGGTAAGGACTAAGAAAACCCAGAGCACAACCAGACTACTGCTGCTTTGTTTTGAGTAGCTGTGTCTGACTTTTGTTTATTTTCTGTGTCCTCTATGCAGACAAATGATGTGAAGAAGAAGCTAAAGCATGCAAAGAAGTTCTGGTCCACATTGCCAGAGACAGTGTGTGCAGGTGAGACGATTGCACCTGGGGATGAGTGCTGGAATGGAACAGCGAAAAGCAGGTAAGATATGTACACCACACAAACAGAATCTAAACGTTAACATATTAGAAGATGAAGGCTGCAACTAACGATTTTTTTATCGATCAATCTGACGGCTATTTTCGGTAACAGCTACTTAAGATATTTCAACATAATGACTAATATTCAATATTACTCTACACAGGTACGAGTCAGTTGTCATTGGCAACGGACTGGCCAATCAGGTGTCAAACCCTGACGTGGAAGTGGACATTACAAAGCCAGACATTGTGATTCGTAGCCAGATTGCAGCTTTGAAGGAAATGACAAGCTGGCTCAAAGCTGCGCACAGCGGCAACGACATCTCTATTGATAACGGTGAGGATTGTTACTCATCATCATGATTGTCTTTAATGACTTACTGCCTTCATTGCACACATCTGACACTTGTGTGCCCCCCCCCCCCCCCCTCCAGATGAGGACGGCAGCGGAGGAGAGGAGAGCGGCAGTGGTTGCAGCCCTCCAGACTCTCCATCCTGTGACACAGACATCTACTTCTCCACTCCACCGAACCCCGGACAACCCAAGGTAGTTCCAGTGGTGAAGGACAGAAGTTCATCAGCTGCCTCACAGGGAAGCATGGCGCTGGCGCTCTGCGGGCTAGCCCTGGCCCTGCTTGCTCCCCACTTGAGATAAAACTGGCTGGGCAGGGAGAGAAGAGAACGACTAGGAATGACGGAGCGAAGGGGAAAACTGTCAGAGAGACTTTAAAAAGACTGCCTTCAGGACCTTGGACTGTCCGCCATTGGGGGGGAGACTCTTCTTAATATTACAATAACTTCACTTTTAATTATTTGTTTGTATGTTTTTAAGGACATCAGTGTACAGCAATATGATTTTCTTCCCAAAAATCCACCTTTTGTTCCCACTTTTTCCCCTCAGATAAACCTTTACTCCTTATGGCTCTTTTGGAGCTACACAATGGTTCTGCATGCAGCATTACAAACATTATGTAATTGTCTTTTTTTGGCAATTTAATCTCATAATTCATTTTTGTGCCTTCTTCAATGGTTGCCATCTGATTACTAAAGAGTAAGGAAGACATTTGGTTGAACATTGAGTGCCTGTGGTGGGACATATCTTCATATTTCTGAGGATGTTCTTTACATTATTCAGGGATCAACAAATCCTGTAAAGTTGTTATGAATATTAACAATTTTCTGCACATGATTACTGTGCATACTGTGAATGTACATGTATTTATACATTTACATACAGCAGCCAGTCAGATAATATGAAGCTAGCTGTTGATCTCAACTAAGGAAGCATATGAGCTTTTGTTCACGTTGTTAAAAATGTTCGCAGCCCATCTCTCAGAAATACAGCGAGAAGTTACAGCACAGGTATTTATGTTTGACCTGGAGATGAAGAGATTGAGTCATTGTGTAGAAGAGCATTTTGGAGCGCCCAAACATGCATATTGTATGTCTGCTATGAGCATTATCAGAGCCTAACGTTTTTAATTTCCTCATTAATTTTTAATTTAATTTTCTCAGCCTAAACAGTTCAATAGTAAGGTCATACCTCATGCATTCTCTCATTGTCAATGCAATCTAGTGATGTTGAGTTGAAAGTGTCTGATAGAGTTGAGATATGCGGCTGGCGTCCTGGTGAAAGGTAACTGGTGTGGAAGAGGAAGGACTCCCCTGGCATTACCCCTAAAGAAGGCAAAGCTGACAAGTCCTCAATGCCCTTTTTGGTACTGTACGCTCAGTTCAGCACAGAGGATCTGACTCTATACAGTCTTATTTGTTTGGAAATGAAAAGGTGGCAACACGTATGTTGGGAGTGTTTCACATTAAACTAGAGAGGAGGAACAAAAGACAGTGCTTTGATCAAATGAAATCAAGGAAAGATTATTTTAATACAGGGTTTTATGTTGAAGAGGTGTTGTAATTTTTAGCTATTTTTGGTATGAAGATATATATTAGGTACTACAGTGGATTTTACTGCTAGTTTTAGGTGGTGGAAGAGGACAATGTGCACAGATGTTGGGGGCACTTTTTGGTCAGTGTGCACACATTTTGGGGGCTCAGTTTCTTTCTTTTTTTTTTTTTTTTTGCCCACATCCCCCATCCCACAATACACACTTGTACCTCTTGAATGGCCTGTGTCAGTATAAATGGACTCATCCTGAACCATTTAATCTACCTATCCTCATCCTCACGGTCTCATCGTGTCAACTTGACGTGGAATGTTGAAGTATTGTCACAAGTGCTACCAAAATGAATGCAATGTATGGTGCCTGATATTTTTCTTTTAACCTTGGTACATTACTAGCAACGTCTTGAGGTAAAAAAAAAAAAAAAAAAATCAAAAAAAGAATGTAGATGATGTGTATCTCAAATGCCCTGAAGGGTGGTTGAGTATATTGTTACCAGCTGACAAGCACAACATAAGATTTTCTAGATGTTCTAATTTGATAATCGGGTCTGTAAGTTGCATTACATTGCATGGCCATTTCATCTCTAAAATGATGCTGCCTCATGTAGCTTTTGTACAGTAACTTATGCATGTATTTTAATTCCATTGCAAACATGCTTTTAGAACTGACATAGATGATCCAAAATACAGTATTCAGAATGTTTCAATATGCAAAACTTAGGTGAAAATAATACATTTCTCAAAGTAATTGGTTGAATTGATCAGATTTGTTGGGTTTGAATATGCATTTTTTAAAAGCTGAAATATGTATTTGCATTGTTCACATTTGTCTGTATGTCTCAACCGATTGGCTGCAGTTAAGACAAATGGTAAATACTGCACACAACCTCTTTGGCTCTGAAATTGACAGGTTGATTGTAAGCTTGCATGAAATATTCTTCCCAAAAAAGTGATGTTCCCAATTAACAGATGTGGAACAAATCAACGAGAACATCAATGTTAAAAATCTGACCTTGAAGGATTTCATGAAACAACCCACATAAAATCCTGAAGCCTTAATTTAAAATGATGAAGCTGTGCTTCAGCACCTTGATTTGGCATTACTTCTGCATGATGCTGGTTCAACTCTCCTGATTTTTGTGTTCCAACAACATTTCTACAAGGGCTTGTGCATGTGTTCGTGTCATGTGGAAGAGTTGTCAAGTGTGAAGAAACCCAACGTTCAGAAGAAATGTTTTGGGTGATGATGGTGAATGTCTGTGCTTGCGGGCCAGGGCAGCAACATTTTCCAGGCTGGCAGGAGTTGGTCCGGCGGCCGGATGTTGTTCATTCGATCCACAGAGCAACTTCAGTCCCAGTGACTTGAAAGTTGAGTTGGATGGGTGTTGAAAGCCTTCCATCAGCCCTTTGGCCCACAAGAACAGAAAGGACTCATTTTCTGAGGAGAGACTGAGTGACTGACTGAAAAGAATAAAGAGTGTAAATAAAAGAGCAGCCGTTTTAGATGTCTCTAAAAGAGGCCATAACAGTACACCAGATTTTTACTTGTCAGAGTATCTCCTAAATGTTATGGAAAAAACAAGATGAGATAGATGTTAAATTGTAAGAGAAAATGTATATTAAACAACATTTCTTAGTCTTGTTGAAATAAAGACTGCCAATATTTAAATGGTTGTGAATGGTCTCATTTTCTTTACGCTCATATTGAATGGTCTCTAGTCGTCATAGTGTAAAAGGTTGTCAACAGATGTAACTGGAGTCAAAGTAAAGCTGATGAAAAATGTTCTATTTTTTGTTTTGGGTGGACTGTACACAGCTCGCAGGCAGAAAACTCTGTCTGACCTGTTTAAATTGATATTATAAAGATAAAGCAACTTGCTGAGAATCACTACAGTGATTTATTAAACATTAACTAGTGTGTTGCACTTATTTTAATGAGACATCACATGTTTAGCAGACATCTGTCTACTCTAGATGGTGAACGTGACACATGAAAATCCACTGAAAATCTTTTGGCCAATTACATGTCATCCTCTAATGGTTTATGCTTTTGATTTAAAGCAGCGAAAGTGAAATGGTCCCACTATTATCCAGCTGATGTCACACATGTAATGAACAAGAAGCCAGAATACTCTACTAAGAGCAGTGAAAAACATGTTTCTACCGACACATCAAAGCACATCTCTCACTAAATACAGTGCATCCTTATACAGTGACATGACCAAAACTAATGTGTCACTGGCCCTCATCCAATGTTCACATTTGCAGACACAAACTTTAATACACACTCCTGTTTCGGTCCAAAAGGGTTTTGGTCTGTCCCACCAGAAAATCAGCAGTTACTGAAGTCCTCACTGGTTGGCTTTTGTAGTCCTCTCTATTTAGTAGTCGTCAAACAACAAGTTAGTGCCTCACACTCACTGTCAAACATAAGAAAAATGAGCTTCAAGTCTCGTCTCTGCTGACCTCCAACAATTTGCTCAAAACACCAATTCACAATGTTCACTCCAGTCATTGTTGTCTGGCAAGAGACAATAAGTCTCCGATTATGACACTATTGGTTTAGATGTCCTTGGTGTTTTCAGGAAAGATTTCAACAAAAATGGGTAAATTATTAGCAGGATCCTTAAAGGATAAGTACACCCAAACAGACTTTTGGTGGCAGCGCACGGATGCAGTGGCTCACGGCTTTCCTTTGTATGTTGGCTGTGGATGCCTGTGTTTGGTAGTTTGTTGTGTGGCTGCCTGTTCTTATGCATGGATGTCTGTTTGTGCACCTTAATGTGAAGCCCTTTTAATTACATTGTGCATTTTATAATGACAATAAACTCTCTAATATAATATACAAAAATCTCTTATCTACTTGACAATGCTGTCTACTCACCCCGACGCCAATTGAATTTAAAATTTTGGAAATTCTGTAAATTTTGTAGTTGACAAAACCATTTTTGGAGCCTCACAGCAAAAAAGCTTGCCAGCGTTCTCTTAAACAATTGAAGAAGGTGGGGAATTGTTTTAAAAAGGTAAAATCCAAGTATTGGAAGCCCAGAGATCACAAATTGACTTGAAAAGATGTTATTTACATCCTTTTAAAGCTAAAATATTCACTGTAGCTGCTATGCTAAAAGTGTTAGCGCACACCCTGTCTAAAGTGGGTGCAGGGGTTCAACTGTGCATTGATGCTGTAAATAATGTCTTTTAAAATCAACTGGGATTTCGAGACTTGGACTTGAATTTTTCAGTTGTTGTTGTTGTACGTTTTAAAACAAGTCCCTCCACATGTAGTTCAGTTGTTTAGGAAAAGGCTGCTTTGCTTTAAAGCTTTAGAAATGTTTTGTTGCGTGAGGGTGAGTGGAAAATGACTGAATTTTCATTTTTGGGTGAACTTTTCCTTTAATGATAACTGGACCTGTAAATGGAGACCGTCTGTTTGTTTGTTTTATAAAACAAACTAACCCCAGGGCGCTTTGGATATTCAGTGTCACTGTCTACACAGCCAAACACTTTGTCAAACGTTATTTTTGATCGCGGTTTTTTTCCCTTTTCGCTCAGTTCACCGTTTCATCTGTGTGTGTACCACTGAAACCTGTCCGGCGGAAGTTGTGTGTGCGGGCTTGCCACAAAAGAAATGGCGAGCGGTATCGGCAGTAAGTAATATTTCTCAACTCTTTCTCGATTTTCTTCATGATTTAATAGCAAAAACCACTAGTAAACACACTAAAAAAGACTGCAACTCATTTACTTTGACCGGAGCCAGTAGTGTCGCTCTTTAATAAAACGTTACACCGTGTAACTGTGTGTGTCTCATGAATGTGTCCCCCGTAATCAACAGTGTTAAGCTAATGCTAATATTATCGTACTGGCTAACGCTAAATGTGTGTTATTGTCTGCAAAACCATGGACTGTAACTATTCTGCATTAAACGTATATGTTTTCCAACCGCTTACACTCGTAAGAAAACCAACATGGGCTATAATACATTTGTAAACCATCCTGTAAACACCGTAAAAGCTAGCAAGTTAGTATCAACGAGCTAGCTAACCGTAGTTTAGCAGCTAGCTTACTTTGATAAATAAAAACATTAAAGTCAGTTTACCAGCGCACCTATTGTTAGGCTCTGTATTTTAATGTTATCGCAATTTATATATCACAGACCGTGTGGTTTAAATGGGTGATGTGGGGACAGGAAAGCCATTTAACTTACAGTGTGTTCACCGTAAACAAATAGCCCCGGGGGGAGAAAAACAGACAGCCACTCAACCTCACAATAAGAGTGACAGTACATTAACGTAGGCTCTAAAACGTAAGATTTAATAATTTATCAACCCTGTCAGAGGTTTCTCTTAACTCATTACCCTGTGTTATTTATCTGTGTTATGGGTTTTGTGCATTGTAAACATTTGGGCAAGTATGAGTATAATGTTGAATAGCAGAATAAAACTGAACTGAGCCTTTGAATGGCTCCAGCGAAATGCTCAGTGTTTTGGCAAATGGCCTCAGTGTATTTGTTCTGTGTATGAGGTTAGTCGTTATTATGTGTCAACTTTAATTTCTCATTGTTTGTGCCCTGTAATAAAGCATTTCAGTTCGCTCATAGCAAGCTAGGGGCTGCCATGAATATCTGCACATGTCATAATTTCTCTGTTTATTTGTGCCTTTTCCACAGAACACAAGATACTGAATGTGGGGCCGACAGAGCCATGGTCAGTCAGGGAGAAGCTGTGCCTGGCCTCCTCGGTTATGAGGAGTGGCGACCAAAACTGGTAAAAAAAGAAAACCTACTCAACTGTTTCTGTCATTTACAGATTTCTGTCTGTTGTATTATTCACATGCTGGGCAGCTATAGATGAGGTACAGTAAGGAGAAGACATGGATGTAAGAGTTTTCTCTTTAGGTGTACATACATCTACAGTCACCCCAGAATCGACCGTCTTAGTTATGTCTCTGTTTTTGTTCAACTCTGCATGAGCAGTAGTACAGCACAGTGGCTTACACCATATGCATTTTCCTTAAGACTTCAGCATTAGCTTCTAGTTTCTGTATTATTCTGAACACATTTTATTGGATTAAGGTATAAATACTACTGTCAAGAAACTTTTTAACTTGCCTGAATTGATGATACAGATATCTCACCCTTAATGTCATCAGATAAAAGTTACTGATAGCCACTGACCTTTTTAAACAATGGAAAGTCTTTTTTTCCTTACTCTTGGATAACAGTGATCTATCCGCATTCACAATGGTCAATACATGCCTGGATTGACATCATGTTTTTCTCTCTTATTTAGCTCACAACAATTAGCAGGTTATATGCAGCTTGTATTTATATGTTGTTAAATTTGTTAGTCTTAAATCTCACCACTAGAGGTCAGACGTGGGCAAGTTATAGAGAGTGAATGGTGACCGGTAGGATCAAGCACTTATTGATCGTCAGAGTCATGTACCGCATGCAACATATCAGCTAAACCTCTTTGAAAAACTAATTGAAATAAAAATGGATCGGTTCGTCCTTTTCACAGCTATCATGGCATAATACTGCCCCACATTTTGCATATTAAGTGAACTGTGCCGGTGATGACATGATCATGAGTTTCACCCGAGGCTTCTTCTACCTGCCTTCATTTATTCCAAATTTGAATCAAATTTCCTTAGCTACCTCATACATTTACTTTCAGATTGTTTTTCTCAACATTTTGAGGTATTTCTCTCTGTCTTCCAGGGTGTCTGTAAGTAGAGCCATCAAGCCTTTCTCAGAGCCTGGCCGTCCACCCGACTGGTTCTCACAGAAGGTGAGAAAGCTACAAACAAATACAACAATCTCTCTATTTGTCTTTTGAGCAGATAACCATGCTGAACTCTTCTCAGTCTGTGCCTCAGGATAACATATTTTCTCTGTTACTTAGCACTGTGCCTCACAATACTCTGAGCTGCTGGAGGCCACAGAAGCACCAAAGTCAGTATTTTAACCCAGATGAAGACACCAACACACATCTATGTGCAGAATTATAATAATGTGTTGATGCTGTTGTTGAGTGATGGTAAAATATGTCCTCCTGTGCCCCAGGCGTAAGCGTGGTGAGAAGGGTGAGGTGGTCGAAACCATCGAAGACGTCATCGTTCGCAGGCTAACTACTGAGAGGATAGAAGAACTGAAAAAACTACTGCGGGACTCACAAGAGCAGTACAGGTGCTTACACACGTATAATAGGACCATTTAAAAAATATATTTTAGGGTTGTGAGACAAAACCCTTAAACCCACTGGTGCTTTCTGTCCTGACAGGAAATTGAAGAAGGAGGTGGATCTCATACAGACTGGTCACATGGACTCCCAGCTGAAGGAGCTGTGGGCAGAAATCACACTGTAAGACTGTTCTTCTGTTTGATACTAAGTTTTAAAAAATGTATTCATGATGCACAAGTGGCCTTCGTTACCTCTTGCCATGACATTTGCAAGCAAGTTTACATGCCATTTAATGAGCTGCAGCAGAGCAGCTAGCTAACCTACAATCTCCCCAGTAGATGGTTTTTCGTCTGTTGTTCAGTGAATGAAAGTGCAGGACGATGCGCCATCACGAAACCAAAGATATAGAATATCAATTTCTCCCCTATGTTTTCTGATTTGTCTATAAGGATGTCCAGGTACAAGTTATTTACAGACCAGATAGTTGGTGCTGCAGTTCAAATGTGCAGCTTTTCAGCCACAATCCTACCCATTTTCTTCATGCCTTTATAACATGCTTAAAACAAAAGTTGATTGTAAAACGGTGATCTTTCCACCTCAGAAAGAAGAAGCAGGATGAGGACGAAGCAGAACAGAAGAGGAAAGCCACAGAGACAGCGTTCCAAGGTAGATACAATCTGTGCACTCTTAAGGCCCTTTGTTGGTACATCTGTTCTGTCTTCAGGAAGTGTGCGTGTCTTGGATCATGTGGGTATTTATTGTGAACTTCATACTTGTATCAGTGGTGCATAAAGTAGTAGGAGGAGTTCACAAAGATAAATCTACAACTATTAGCATACTTTGTCATCTTCTTGGAATATTTTCTCATTAATTCGTATTTCTCTCTGACGTGCTTGGGATGGTATGACTATACATTGTGCTCTGCTCATGGTTTCTGTGCTGCAGTTTCTTCTAATTCTTTAAACATAGTTTAAAAAAAATCAGCCTGACTCAGTCTTCTCTCTCTCTCCACCTGTGACCTTCTCTCTCCATCACAGCTCGTCAGGCGGTGAAAAACACACCGAAGCGTCTGCCCAGTGTGACTGTCCGTTCTCCCCTGGGTGCCAGCCCCCCCACCATGGACTCTCAGGGTGACTCTTCGGTCTCCACACCGCCCATGGACACAGGAGGTGTTGCCTCTGATGACACCACCACCACCCACTCTGTTGTAAGAACATGCTCGTATAGAACAGTATTTGTCTTACATGCTCATTAGTTATGAGATACCACAAGGATACTGAGAGAAAATGTGTTTTCTTGATTTAAATTGGCACTGTGGACTCGACCAAAGTGCCTTTCTGTACCTCCAACTTGTTTTTGTCTCATTATGAGTCAGTGGAAAGAAGATCCTCTCACATTATGGTGTTTTTGGCAATCCCAGCTCCATCTGGAAGCAAATGGTTCAGATATTGCGGCTCAATGTGCCAACCACTCTCACTGATTCTCTGCTGCTTCTGCCAGGCCCAGGGGGTCGGAGTGTTTCTACCAGTGATGGATGCTCCAGGCCCAGGGCCCAAAGATGGAGGCCTGGCCACTCTGGTAGATGATTCACCGCAGAAGAGGCTCCTAGCCCAGAAGGCCACACCGCCGCCCTCACCTCTCCTGTCAGAACTGCTGAAGAAAGGCAACCTGATCTCGGCCAGCCCCCGCCTGGTGAGAGTCATCTGAGCAAAACTACAAGAATACCAGAAATTGAAAATAATACAAAAACACAGGCAACAGGTTTCTTATTGCAGTATATTAATTTAATGTTAATTGATTGTGTTTTTAACTTTTGTTGATCTGAAAGACACACAGCACTGCATTGAAACCTCACTTTTGTGATCTTCTTGTATTTATTAATGTCAGGTTGGAGAGGGAGACTCTACTGGAAGCCTCACTAATGGAGTACAGACAGCCACTGCAGTCACCGCCTTACCACCTGGTCATGAGGTCATCGCAGGTAAAAACATACTTTTCATAGATAAGAGAGACCATCTGGGCTTTATTGTGCTGTTTTCTAATCTGTCCAGTGTGGCTTTATTGTAAACTAATAAGATCGCTGTGGCAAAGCAGAACTGCTGTCTGTTTTGACAGCATTTTGTGCTTAATTACGGGACCGTTTACTACGAGCTGAGGGGAGGTCAGAACAGGTCAGTTTTAGCTCCACTTACTTTGTGCTGTTTACAAGGTTCCTCATTAGAGTGTAGGTCCGCTCAATTCATGTGTTTTATTAACATTAAAACGCCCTCTGCTCCTGGCGGTCTGTCAAGAAGCAGACTGGTAAACTAAACTCCTCTCTAGAAGCAGGTGTTTTACAGTCGGGCCCCTTTTTCCACAGTTTAAACTGTAGTTACAACTTTATAAAAGCTCTTTGATTCACTTTG
Organism: Pagrus pagrus; assembly: GCF_965226575.1. NCBI lineage: Eukaryota > Metazoa > Chordata > Actinopteri > Spariformes > Sparidae > Pagrus > Pagrus pagrus. Next base: position 15,475,291 of record NC_140189.1, on the reverse strand, counting down.
ATCTACAGGCAAATTCACCACACGTCATTTACTCAGTAACATCATTTAATAACCTGTGATGAGGTGTTTGACACAAACAGACACATATTGAATGGTTGGGTCTCCCAGTGTAACATTTTCATTTTCTCTGTGGACGGTCTGAAGCCACAGATCTCTTCTTTTACTGTCCTTTGTTCTTTGGGAAAGTGAAAAACCTTTTTAGATTTTATTTTATTGTTTGATGTGAAAAATGCTACAGCAGCTTTTAGGCATCTTGCTACTAGCTGTCAATCTGGCACCAGCACTTTCACAACATTGCTTTCAGTCAAAGGGGGGCGTGGTTGTTCTGATGACAGGATAGTGATGTGTGGCTGCTCTCATCTATGACAGCTCTTTTATGCACACAAATACACACATGCTTTTTTTTTTTTTACTACATGAAACAGGAGCCTGCCTTTTGTAACGCAGTGTACCAGTGGCTTTCGTTATCATTCGCATTCATGGTTTTGAAAAAAATACTGAAAATATGTCTGTATGTGACTGTAAACCTTCTTGCCAAATGGTGTAGGTGCACAAACGTCATTCATGATGCAGTCAAAAGGTAGACTTAAAATAATCCATGTAACAAGACCTTCTTAGGTCTAGTTAAAGGTGTGGTTAGATCCTGGCCTGCACTGTCCATCGTTAACAGAAGATAATGACACTGGGTTCAGAACTAATAATTAATTACAACAGTGTGATGCTGCAAGTTTTTATCTTACTTTTCTGTTCTCGCAGAAGGTGAAGAGGAAGCTGCAGTGAAGGCAGAGCTCAGTGAGGAGACGGGATTGGTAGAAGAGGACCTTGTATCCGTGTCATACATGGGAGACGAATTGGACTTGGAGACAGTTGGAGACATCATTGCCATCATAGAGGAGAAGGTACGCAATTTGCTAAATGATCACTACCTACTTGCTTTTTTTTTCTCTTGCTAACACCAGTATGAAGTCACTCAATCTTCCAAGTACCTCTCAGTTTTCAGCACATTATAATCCTTTGCTGAAAGCATAATGATGTCTCTGTCCTTCCCTGCCTCTCTCCCAGGTCGATGACTCTGTGGAGGCCTTGGATGCAGCAGCAGTGGAAGCAGCTCTCTCTCTCTGTGAAGAGGCCGTCTCAGAAGGACACACCCTCCCCGGCCCCTGGGAAACACAGGAGCTGAAGGCCTCAGACCCAGCGCCCACAGTCCAAGACTCTGATCCAAAGCAGGAGCCTCAGGATGTGCCCACGATGTCCACCCTAATCCCTCCTAGCATAGAGACCCAAAACCAACCAGAAGCTAAAAGAGAAGAACAAATTAAGGGAAACTGCGAGGGACCTGAGGTGACAGGAAGCGACATCACCTCTTCGGTCACCTCTGACGACGGTGCAACAGGAAGTGAGGTGATGGAGGAGGGGGCGGCGGGGAAGGAAGTCACTGAAGCAGCGGTCAAGAGTGAAGGAGAGGAGTGGAGCCAGCCGGAACCAAACCCTCCTTGCCTTGGTGGGTGGTGTACTCATGTAAACACACACACACACAGACACACAAATCATGATTATGTTTTTTTAATCACCTTCTCATGTTTGTCCCACAGACTCTGAGGACAGCTCCGTGTCGGGGAAAGAGTCCAAGGTAACACTCTCGTGCACACTGACACACAGGCACAGCTTTTTTGAAACAGAGGTACTCTATTAGTGTGTGTATTCTTGAATCCAGGAGGTGAAGGAGGAGGAGGCGGGGAGTGAGGGCGACCCAGAGGAAGGGATGGAGCTGAAGGAGGAGTGTGGGGAGGGGGAGGGTCCCTATCTGTCGGAGGTGGAGCGGGCAGCCAGCGAGAGTGAAGACGGATACGGCCCGCCATCGCAGCGCTACACAGCTGATTCTCTGGCCAGCAGTCCGGCCTCTTCTTCCCAGCTGTAGGTGTCGCTGTGAAAGTTGTTTCATAATAACAATTTGATCCTTTTGGTACCATGTTGTCGTAAAGTGGCACGTGTGAACCAAGCGCCATGTCCTACAGTAACCCCTACCCGTAGTAAAACTGACATTTCAGGAGAAATGATGACTCTTAACTGGCCTTTGACATGAGTGTTCACATTATGACCTATGAGTCAGATTAGGGCTGAGCTAAGCAGTCTTTGGCTGCTGACTAAAAAAATCTAATAATATGTTCTTCTGTCTCTCTGCCACTTGTGATTTCTCTTCTGCTTCCCGTTTCCATTCACTGTGGACTTCACCATCCTCTTCTTTCCCACTCTGTCTTCACTTCCTCTCTCTTCCTGCTGTGCATCAGATCAACATGTGGTGAGGACCAGGAGGCAGTCCAGGCCCAGAAGATCTGGAAGAAAGCCATCATGCTGGTGTGGAGAGCGGCGGCCAACCACAGGTGGCGCTTCTTGAAATGCCTCGACTTTAATGACGAGTCGCAATGTTTGTTTGCTGAAATACTTGAACGAGACATTCATGCTGCAGTACATTACGATGATGTACTGCAGCATGAATGTCTTGCATGGATAGTCATATTTAGGAAAATAGTGAGGTCATGAGAGTGCTATGCCTCGAGCACAATCTCAACACCCCTGAAACCTTTTGACTAGATACTAAAAGACCTGTATTTTATGTTTTCAACATTTTTTCATTTATTTAGCAAATCAGATCCGTTTTCTGTAAATGTTATCTTTCAGCGTCTGTTTGTTCAAGTAATGAAAACAATATATATTTTAACAGTTGGTTTCAAACTGTTAAAATGCATTTTTATGTGTAATATATTGTGAATTTTACCTGTGTTTAAGAAAGTTAATCATAATTAATATCCAGTAGCAGCATAAGATTTGTTTAAAAAAAAAAAGCATGTAAATTACTAGCACATTCTTATTAGGCCTTTGGTCTACTGGTTGTTTATTCAGCATTTCTTCTGATTTTGTGCCTTTTGGCTTACTGAAAATACTGGAATTTGGAGCAAAAGAGCTTTAGTTTGAAAGATTCTTGCCCACTGTTGCAAAAATTAGTTGATAGTTTCCACTTTTTTTCTTTCTTAACAAGCCTCAGTAAGCAATAAAATGCATGCAGGGTTAGTTCAGGGGAAAACACGGTCACTGCGGAAATAACCTCTCTCCCCAACAGTTAAAGGGAAACGTGTTTTACAGTTACTGAATTCTTTCCTCAGGTATGCCAGTGTCTTCCTACAGCCTGTGTCAGACGACATTGCACCTGGTTACCACAGCATCGTACACAGGTAATAACACACGCATACACATATTCTGTGAACAATATATTCCAACAGATAATGCAGAGAGCTGAAGTGAATTTAGTGCATTCATGCCACACCAAAATGAATTGATAAATAAATCTCCCTCTGCTGCTCCAGACCCATGGACCTGTCGGCCATCAAAAAGAACATCGAGGCCGGCGTGATCCGTACGACCGCCGAGTTCCAGCGTGACATCATGCTGATGTTCCAGAATGCCGTCATGTACAACTCGTCAGACCACGACGTGTACCACATGGCGCTGGAGATGCAGCGTGACGTCCTGGAGCACGTCCAGCAGTTCCTTGCCACGCAGCTCATCATGCAGACCTCAGAGAGCGCCATCTCCGCCAAGAGCCTCCGCGGCAGGGAGGGAAATCGTAAGCCAGGAGAGCCGGCTGAAAAGGTGGGTTGGGTGACTTGGTGTGGGTCGATTAAGACAAAGGACTTAGAGAGATAGGTGTCGTTGGTTTAACATAGGCAGTTTATATAGTGATCAAGGATTTATTTCTGAAGTAGTAAAGTGGTAAAGTTTTTGAACACGATCTCTATAACCTGATGACTGTCCATTGTCCTACTACTGCTGGCAGTGGTAATATAAAATATGTATGAAAATACATACATACGAAGTGTGAAAAGGAATATCCCACCCATAACAAATCCTATGTTACCTCGCAAATTGTCACTTAAAATGTCTTGGATAGGTTAGTTATGGTTTGTGATCAGTAACAAATTTGTGAAAAGTCATCAGAATCAGAAATACTTTATTATCCCTGAGGGGAAATTGTTTAATGGATGGATGTGTTACAGAGTCTGTCAATAGAGAAACTCATAATAGTTAAGGACTCAAATCACAGATTTGTTGAATTGACCATATGATCAGTGTGGTTCTCATGTTTTTACTGAAGTATCTAAGGAGGTCTCAATTAATAAACCTCCTTAGATTTGTTCCTTTGAACTATTTGAATGGATTAATAGCACCAGTATATTACAAATATCAGGGCCTTTGCATTGACTCTGTTGTTTAGGCACTGTTGCTTTTACATATAATCCTAAAACCGTTTTAATCACCACTGATGAATATGTGTTTCCTTCCATCAGTTCGCTAATGTGTATAAATCTAAATTGAACTGCCTTAGATAATAGGAATAACTGTTTAACCCTCTGATCTGCAAAGAATTTACCCTCGAAGAAATGAGTCAACGCTACATTTTACTTGACATAGGCCATCTTCACACGGCGGACATTTTCCTCTGTCGTCACGCTCGGGGTGGGAAGCTCAAATGCTGGGATTATGTTCTGCTGTTGTGAGTGCACCTCATCCCGATTGATCAGCAACTATAAAGACAATGGATATCTGGATGGACATTGAGACATCTTTCCAACCGTAACGTTAGCATTCAGCCACTTCCTAGCTAACGTTACCTTTTGATTACATCCTGTGCGTTCCACTTCCAAATCCAACACTATCGAATGGTAATGTTAGCTAGAAAGTGGCTGAATGCTAACATTAGTAGCGTTCTAATGGAAGCTAACACGTTATAAATTATATTGTTTTACCTTGAAATATGGCCTGATGTCTCTCCAGGTCTATTCACATTTCAAGACATTTGAACTTCCCACCCTGAGCAGGATGTCGGAAAAAATGTCCACCATTTGATTATGGTGTATTACATTGAACAATAAACCTTAGTACATCGCATCTGCTGAGTCCATGCTACTTAATATGTGTGAAAAATTTCTGTCAAACCTTTTTGTGGAACTAAGCACTTCTCATTTATGCTAATCATTCTACACTAAATGGGTAGTCAGCTGTGACTCAGCTGATATATGCTGAAGTGTGAAGTAGCAGCGCCAGCAATGCACGAAGGACACAATGAATGATGTTGGTGTGTCAGTCTCTCTAAAGCCTGACACATGGAACAGATGACATGTAATAAAAGTGCATTCACACCAACATCATACAAGTCACACATGCTCACACTGTTGAATCCATGAGACGGTGGGAGACGCGTGGTCGGACGTCTGTCACCAGGTCCGCTCTCCTCTCCGCTCGCTGCCGTGTGCTTCAGTGGAATACTTCCTGGTCTTGACTTCCAGCTGATTCATGTCCTGCATGTTGGCTGCACCTCTCCTCACTAACTTCTGTCTGTCTGCATCTGCCTGTCACTGACTCAACTGTCTGCTATCGTCTGCAGTGAATGTTCATGTTTGCCGTTTTGTGTGTGTGTGTATTACTTTGTCTTGACTGTATGAATGTCGGTCGTGGCATTTCTGAAGTATTATGGAATTTTAGAAATGTCAGTTCCAGACAGGGAACATCCAGATGTATGGATGAATTACTTTATAAAACATATCTGACAAAATGTTTCAGTCTTTATTCAGCTGTTTCAGAACAGCAAGCTAAACTGGGGATGAAATGAGACTGTATCACTCTTTAGAGCTGAATGGTGTGGTATGTGTGTGTAAGCTGTCTTAAAGACACGTCTATGTGTTTTAGAGTGTGCTTGCCTACTTGTACACTGTATGTGCCCGATTGTCTCTGGTGTGTTTTTCCGTCTGTATATCTGTCTCTATATATCAATCACACTATTTACTATCTGTATAAGGGAGACTGAGTGTGTGTGTGTGTGTGTGTGCGTGTGGATATCTGTGTTATCGACGTGCGTGTTTGTGAATGTGCCGTGCAGCGGTCAAATGGACGCTCGTTCCTCGGCGTGCTCCTGTGTTTGACGCAGACTTGTATGAAACTTGCTTTCTCACGCACATGTGTGTGTTTTTCTCTCTCTTTCTCACTCCGATGTTTGTCCTCCTACAGGACAGTGTCCCAATGGCCTCTCCTGCTTTCCTTCTCTCTCTCTTTGTAAGTATTCAGGTTCTCCCTCAGATTTCACCAGAACCAGGCCACGCTCCGCACACGCTTGTCTCAACCCAACACACACAAACACTCTGTACACGTCTGTGTTCACCTCTCATCTCTTTTCTTTCTCTCATTCAGTTCTAGTCTAGTGGCATTAAAGGAAGCAAAGTGGTTTTAAAGATAGAAGTTGTTTAAGTAATTGTAAGAGCCCTTACAATTGACCACAGTTATTGGTGTTAATCACTAAAAATGTAACTGAAAATGTGCAGTAACAATTTAACACTTCCCTTTAGGTCATTTTAGCGTGCTGAGTGTCATTTGAACATTTTTGCTATTCCAACATAAAAGCAGCTGATTAAAAAAAAAACTATACTTAAAGATTATAGTCTAACTATTGACAGTAGCCAACTTTCAAGTTTTTAAGGGGAGAATATGTAAGAACTTTGTGAAAAACATTTAAAAATCAACTTTAATCATCAACAGGAATGTGAATAAATAACAGTTTTGACATTATGACGTCTATTTATTGTGTTGCACAGAAGTGAGCATGCTAACCAGCTAGGCCCAGCCCGTCCCGGTCTCATGCTTCTGTGCTAGCGGTGTAAACGCCAACACACATCTTGTCCCAGAGATCCCAGGGTCCTGCACAGCTAAATGAGCTAACTAGCTAACAGTAGCTAAGGTTTGAGGCAGTTAGCGGTTCCTCTGCTGATATGCTGCTCCTTATTTGCCTTTTTATGATTTTGATTTCCTTTTCTTTGCACAAGAAAACAAGAAATCCCAAATTAGGTTTGTGGTCATTTGTCACAATTGTATAGTTTTTCCACCAGCTGTACAGTGTCTTGCTCGGCCAATACAATCGGCTGATACATTGATTTCTTAGAGAACATTTTTTTATCTAAACTCTAGTATCAGTCGCACCATACTTATGCGTTAAAACTATTGAAATAATTGAAATTGTAAATCACACAGTGTCAAAAACACTTAAAAGAATCAAGTGGAAGAAAATTGTCTTTATTTCATGTGTACAATAATGACTTAAGCCCCTAACACTAAATAAACAATCAAAGATACATTTGTACACAAAAACACTCTTGATTCAAATGATGCTACTTCCTGATTGGTGCATGCAGGTGTATGACCTCACCTTTTTCAAACCGAGCCACCATCAGCCCCACCCAGTGAGAGGAGCTCAAACAAAAATAAACACAAATACAGAAGTCATGCTCATGTGCAATGGCACGTGAGTTGACTTGAGACATTTCTGTGGCTGTTTGTGTTCCCTGTTGGTGGAAAGACTCGTCCATCAGGTTTTACAACAGCCATCTTGTGATGGCAAGATGTGAGATAGTGTTGCTCCAACCACTAAACCTTGTTACCGAATAATCAATAGTGCTGGAAAAAAAACTACTAAAAATACCAGCAGTACCCAGCCATACCCTGCTGTATAGACGCTGTGTGATATGGAACAAGTAAAGGACCTTGTCTCTCACTCTTTCTCTCTCTGTCAGTTTCACAGAAACACATCTCTCAACACACTGTCCGTGTCACCATCATTAACTTTTAAGTTCTGTTTGGACACAATATGCTCACCACACACACAACACACACACACACAACCACAACCACAAACACACACAGGCTCCAGTAACCTTTCATCACCCAAGCTTCCGTCGACCTTCGGTTAATGACCCCATGCCGGTTTCCTGTGTTTTTCTGTTTTCGTGCGGTTGTCCGTGTCTCTGCATGTTCTAATTTTCTTTTCTCCTTCTTTTCTTTTCAAATCTTCTTGTTTTTGATCATCATTGTTTTTTTTTTATGTTCTTCATTTGGGGAGGAAGCCTTCCGAGGTGGACTGTGCTGTGTATTTTTGTGCAGAGCTCAATCGCGTGAGGAGGCCCGCCACAGGGTCTCCCTTCACTCTGTCCAGCTAACCAGTGACCGTCACACCCTTGTGTTAACTTTTTCTCCCGCTCTCTCTCTTTCTTTTTCCCTGTTTCTCTTTCATCTGTCTCTCTGCTGCAGGACGGAGGCACCAGGGGTCGCCGTAGTGCCATGGAGGCCGACCTCAAAATGAAGAAATAGACAGAAATTTCAGAGACACTTGAAGAGACAAAGAGACATTCAGAATTGGACGTGGAACTGAGTACTTACCGGTCACCTGGGTTTTTTTCTGAAGAGGACTGTGCAGTCTCTGTGTGCCAGGTGTATGTGTGCGTGTGTGTGCGTATATACACATCCGTCCCTTAATGTAGATGAGGGTATACGTGAATGGCTGAATCTGTCTGTCTGTGTGTGAGAGAGCTGCATCAAGCTTCCTCTTCTCCACTTCATATGATTGATTAAATGTGCAGCGTCATGGGGGTTTGACTCCAGGTCAAACAAGCCGGAGCACTGCTTTCCCCAAGTATCATTTCACCAGCAAAGGTTCATCATGTCCCTCTGCAGAGGAGGAAGAGCAAAGAGAAAGAAAACATCACCAGCAAAAGCTTGTAATAGAAGGCAGGATGACTCCTACTTGTCAGATTTGCTCATGTTGAATCACAGATGCATTAATGCTGGTACTGCATGTGCAATGAGGCCAAGATACTGAATCTATACCAGTGTCATTACTGCTAAAATACAAATCTGAGATCCAAATACAAGCTGTTAGAAATCCAAACAACTGGATTTTCTGCCTCTTTTGATAAGTATAAGAAAGGAGCTGAAGTAGACGACGTCACCAAACTGGTAGCTGTTGTCTGCTTTGCTTAGTAATACATGAGAAGGTCTGTGTTGTCCATGTTTCAGCCCATTAACTGCAAGTTGCATTTACATCGCTGCGGACCGTTTTCCAAGGCACTTGTTTTTAGATTAACTACCTGTCATCAAGCAGCGCTGAGTTTCCATTACATCCAGGAAACTATAAAGTTCTGCTTCAAAAATAAAGTGATAACAAGAAGTGTCAGTGATAAGGAGAAGTGTCACCCATCCCTGTAAATAATGCGGCTCTGTTAAAGTTACATCAGCCGTGTGGTACTGCTGTTTAAATTTTGTTGTTGCATTCATGTACTTTCAGCCGTCTGACAGCTGATAATGTAAATTGTCTAAATCCAGGATGCAGGCTAGCTGTCATGAAACTGTTGAAATGCTTGTTTGTTTGGTTTTTTGTTGTGTTTTTGATTTTTTTTAGCACTTAACATCGTGACCGTTAAAATCAATCGATTAAATAATCAGCAGATGTGTCCACAAAGAAAATAATCATTAGGTGCAGTTCTACACAAAATGAACTACTGTAAAATCCAGCTGTTATATTAATGCATGAGTCATAATAATTTAATATATTAGTCCAACATTCACAGGGGACATTTTCCTGCATTGGGTACTTTAGTTAAATTTTACTGATTATGCTTAAAAGCTCAGGGGTGTACTGCCACATAATGATGATGCAACTTTGATGAAAAACAGCAAGTCAACAAATGGTCACTTGATCAATGACCCATCCTCAAATAAATGTCACAGTTGTGATAGAATAAATGGAAACCAGTAGCTGCTTCTGAAGGTAGATTTTCAGAAAACTAAATATATTCTTTGTGAAGTAGTCTGCAGTAATGTAAAGTACAGTTTGAGTGTGTTAATGGGCTGAAACGTATGTGAGGATTGTTGTTGCTGAAGTAGTATTGATGCATCCCTACTCGTCACTTAGGTATGGCCACAGCGTGCTATGTAAATAGCATAAGAAACATGTTTGTGTAATGTGTGTTAGATGGGAGTACAAAAACAAGTTTTGTACCTGTGAGACGGATCATGTAGGGTTTTGTGTTTGGGTAGCTGAGACATGTATCATGTGTTCTGTTGTACATTTGTTAAATAAAAAGATTATTTGATCTAAAACTAAAATGTGTCGGATGTTTACTTGCAGTTAAATTTAGTTTTGACGTCTTGATCAGCACCTAGTCGTTCACCTCAGGATATCTCACTTGGAGGGATTTCTTAAGTAACATGACTTGCAGCATTAGCTTTCTCTCTGTCATCACCAGCTGCCTTCAGTTTTCTAAATGGGCTTATTGAAATGATCTTGTGTAATCAGCCTTCTTTGAAAACAACTTGTAACTCAAGACGTAAGTCACTGAGGATGTGGCCCCATAATTGTTACTAGAAAATGTTTGGTACGCGTAAAGTTTTATAGTTTAAAGAAGTAGACTGATCTATACACTGGTACATAAATGTATATTTGAACACAAGCACAGGACAAAGAAATCGTAGTGTAAAAACTTTATTTTACGATTGCATAAATAACAGAAGTACAGCAGACGTCAGGAGTGAGACCTGCCCATTCCTGCAAGGAAGTCTTCGTGTTTACAGTGCACACACTAACATTCAACCATTCTGTGCAAAATACTGTCGTCACGTGGGCTCGTTGGGAAAACAAGCAGTTTGACCTCGTGCTCCAAGACATTCATACATGAAATAAAGAACAGTCCACTTCCTTGGAAACTCCAGCATTTTCCAGTGCATGTGAGATGAAGCTGGAAGTAATATTCACACAAACAAAAGAAGTGAACAGTGAACAATGGATGGGTTCAGGTTCTAGTTGAAGTCATGAATGATCGGGCTGGCAGAGGAGTAGAGCTTCCTCTTCACTAGCCGGTACTCTGGTCTCAGCTTCAACACTTTGCTGGTATCAAAGATGTGCATGAGGGCCGGCCAGCCGTCCTCCTTGTCCGCCTTGAAGATCACAGACAGTTCAAATGTCGGGGTGACACTTGGGTCTGGGAAGATGCTCCCCAAAGACTTCAGGCCATCTTTGCGCTCTACGTAGACCTTGATGCAGGCGCCCCGGAGCCCACAGGGCTCATCGGCAGAGGAGCGCACCACATCCTGTCCCACCCTTGTAGTCACCTGGCGAGGAAGCAGCAGCACTTGGCAGTGGAGGGAGGAAGCTTTCGCCTCTGTGAGACAGCGCTCGATCTGCCGGGTCACATGCTGCCGAAGGAGCCGCTCTTCATGCTCCAAGTCTGCGTCAATGTTGGCAACTGTAGAAAATAAAGAGTCTCGTTAGAATAAAATCAGTCTACAAAATGAAAAGTTTTATGTATGTGCTGAAACTCAAATGCAATTCTCCTGTGTCACAGATAAATTCAAAGTTTGACCCTTGCTCTATCAAAGTTTCTTTAAATCACTACATTTATCACGTGATAACTGTCTTGCAACACTGCTCTAAATCATCAGAGTAAGGTCTTTGTATCAGCAGCAGAGAGGAGAAACAGTGTGAACAGCTCAGCATGACATCAGCTGATCCAAGACCAAGATCAGTTACATCAGCAACATCCCCATCACAGAGATCAGCTTATTCTTCTGTTCTTCCGCCAAGTCATATAGATCTAGTCTCTCTGTGGTTACTTTAACATCAGCGCATTAATACTACAACTATTAAAACTTTTATTACTATTTAACTTTTAGAAAATATTACAACTGAGTACACTGACTCTTTTAAATTCACATTTTTGCCGTTTTCTTATCGTCTATCACTTACAAAAATGTACATTGAGCTCTTTAAAACAACTTACAAGGCGAGTTTTCTCTCTCGTCGCAGCTTTCGACGCTCCCCCGCCGGGCTGACGGGCTCTTTGTGCCCGGGGCGGTGAGCTGGGTGAAGTACTTCCCGATCATCTCTACGACGCTTTCTTCCTCCGACAAGACGTGTCCGAAGAGCAGAGCCGTGGTATACACCATCCTGATTCCTGTTCGCGAAGCTCCGGTTTCTCCTCCAAGCGTGCGGTCTGTGTCTTCTCCATGTATCAGGTCAGGTGAGCAGAGCGGCTGCGAGGGGCAGCGCGAGCCTTTTATACCGGAGCGTTGCATCAGCTGAGCCGCTCGCGTGTGGGCGGGGCTAACGCGGCAGTCCAGAAAGTTCCTGGTGGCTCACGCGACATGTCCCGACATCACACCGAGCTGACGGCTGTCACGTATTCAGAGAGATAACAGCCGGTTTATATCTGTAGTTGTTTGACGGACATTAGCCACCTAGCTGCTATCACACATAGCGCCAGAGCTCATTCTTCAAACTATGTCTGACTTGTAGTTATTGTATTTGTCACTAAATACACTCACCCAAAACATACACTATCTGATGTAATGCAGAAATATAATGCAGAGTCATATATTAAACTACATAACAGTAGGGATTACATAGGATAACATTATTTTTCACTGTTCACTTAAGTTTCACTAAAATAACTAATTTATTTGGTAATAATGAGGTGTAGATGAAAATCAAGGATACCGATACAGATAATTACAAAGCAAGGAGACACAGTAAAGTGGAAATCTTACTTGTACTTTACCTGAGTATTTCCTTTTTCTGCGACTTTATACTTCCTCTCTGCTACATTTATTTCCCACATTTAGTCACTAGTTACTCTGCAGATTCAGATTATTTCACTGTTTATAAACTATTAATTGTGGTGTTGTGGGTTGGACATTTTGTGAAAAGATGTTGCATCAGAGTCAAAGTAGCACATTTTGAATAAGTTTGCTTTATCAGCAATCTGACAGGAAGAACGCCAACACTGCGAAAGATGCCAAATACCTGTCCCGATAATCGGTCTATCCCCAGTAATAACTTTAGGAAACAGTGAGACTTTATTTTCAGTGAAATGATTCCAGTGAATTGCATAATCTAGAGCAGGGCTGCCTGAAGTGTTGGCTCACAGGCCACAGTACACGATACACCAGTTCTATTATTGGAACAAAGAAAAAAAACATTAACTCAAGAAATGATGGTGATGTTATTTTATTTTTTGTGAAGTTCAAATGATCATTAAATGTCTGGGATCCTCAAGTATTTATTATTTTTCATGAACATGGTGTGCAGAGTGACACTTTGTGCTGGAAGTCAGTCAGTTAAGAAGAACATTTGCACCATTTTTGCATTTTTACAGTTCATTACAATAAAATAAGTGCTTGCTTTGGCTAGTAGCCTACTATTAATCTTCAGTTTGGGCCCTCCATGGGAAGAAGTTTGGGCATACCTGATCTAGAGAATTAAAAATGTAAACATGCCAAATTTGTCTACAGGCAAGCGTTTAATTCAACATACATGGAAATAAAACAATAAACAAATCATAACATAACATACAACATCACATTAAAAAAAATAGATCAGGAAACTTCCTTTAAAATTACTAAGAAATTAAAGAGCCATAAAAGAAAGTGCTACTTAATTTACCTTGAACCAACAAGGTTAAAACTCTACACATTATATGCACACTGAAGGCACTGATATTAAAGATCCAATAATAAACCATGATTTAAACTCATGGGCAATTTTTCTTCATTCAGCACTTTTACTTTTGAAACTTTAAATTGATTTAACTGATAGTATGTCTGTACTTTTGTAAGTTGTAATTAATTAATTAATTAATTGTTGTACTAGTGCAGTCTAAAACAAATCAGAATGTTGAGCAAATCAACTTCCAGTAAACATACATACACAACTTCTTCTGGAAAGTATTATATTCCCTTTAGGTCATTTTTGATGTGGTTGTTCTGAGTTCCTCTCAGAGGGTGTTGTCCAGTCTGGGGGCGTTCATGGATAAATTAAAGTATCTTTAAATCTCATGTCCAGACAGCAGGATTGTGAAACAGTGCTCCACCTTATTTCTTTTATTTGACAAAAGACACAAAGCCAACGAGGTAGAAATGATGTTTCTACTAATGATGAATATCTCTTAGCATTGCTGAACGATACAAGTGCTTATTTGTCGCATTAAATTATCAGGTTCTCAGCTAAAATAGTCCCACTGCCTCTTCAAAAAGTATTTCTGGCATGAAGAAAAATCCAGAGTGTAGAAATACTAGCGCTGCAGGCTGAATCTTCCACAGTTTAACCCCTAATCTGCCATAAATGTTCATTCTTAAAAGAATAGTGGATGAAGTAAACCAAAAATGAACACACTTTTATATGCAATTATGATGTTGACATTTAATCAAAGAGTGCAAACTCCAGTCAGTTAAAACCCTTTACATTTGATACAAATAGTGGTATTATGAACATGTTATAATATTCATTGCAAAAGCCTGAAATTCATACAACAGACTTCATTGAGTGTATCTGCTTTACGTGTTTTCACATAAAATCCCCGTGAGGCTGTGAATGTGTGCTTGTGCGTGTGAGCACATCAGGTCTAGACATGGTGGCATGAGCCCTGCCTTACTCACAGGTGAGTAACATGGTCTGACACACACCGTTCAGACACACACACCTGGGGGAGCATCGGAAGTGTATCCACCAAACACAGGGCTGTATTTTTATTTTCCATGTTTGCTCAAGATTTACTCCACCACCATGTCAAATATTAACCTGAATCCCACAGATGTTTGACCAACATGAATTAAAAATACGGTTGCTCTTCATTTTAAAGTGAGTATCAGAGGCCCATAGTAGTTATGTGTATAGAGCAGGGAAATATAGTGTGTCACATTAGTTTTAACTGCCTTCCACTGACTCCCAGACAGTTTTAAAAGTGGTATTTTGTTGTTAACATGAAGGACTTTTGTAGTCCTAAACTAACTAAACTGTGACATCTGACAAACATATTTATTGCTGTTTCACACATTGAAACAAATATTGGTGCTGTAGATTAAATGTTGGGACCACATACACACACACACACACACACACACACACACACACTGGGCTGTCCTCCCTGACGTGAGAGCACACTCAGAGCAGGAAGGCTTCTGCTGCAGGTTAACTTCCCTCTCCTGACTCACCTTCTTGGGAAATATCCCTGCTGCTGTGACATCACGGCTGCCGACCAAGCACATTCAGATTAGCAGCTCTCGTCAGAAAGACAAACCACCAAGGAGGAAGTGTTTCGACTTCAGTGGAACTGCAGGGGAACTACAGTGTGTGCTGGATGACGGTATATGCACAGCACCAACACTGCCTTTCTTTATCTCTGGGATCGTGAGACCGTTTGTGAAACAAAACTACGGTCATCAAGTTCTTTATTTGTCACTCAATGATACACGGGCATGTGAGTGAAACATTGTTCTCCAAAGCAACATTCAGTTGACAAGACACCATTAAAGAAAGTCACTAAAACTAAACAAACAAACCGAAAGCCTGCTTAAATGCATAAAAAGCAGCACTGTCCACTGTTCACTTGACAATTATTACAAACTCTAAAGGTAAAGGTCACGATCCCACTGTTTTGTAAGTATGGTTAATTAAGGGAACAATGAGTCACAGTAAAAATTGAATCCATGCATCTATTCGCAAGACTGCAAACAGATTCTGAATGGCAGAAATATTCAATAGAAATTCAACAATATTCTGCTTTTATAATGGTCACAGTGGAGAAAGCTGCCTTTACTTTCTGTGCCCTTCATTTAGATTTGAGCCGGCATGTTTGCTTGACAGACTTATGCTCCGTCTTCACATTGCCTTTTTTAATAATTGCCACGGTCTCACATATGACATATATGCACTCGCCAACATCAATTCCCGGATAGTCCAGCGTAAGATCTGATTTCCTTTCATTGCCTTGACCCATTAATAACCCGTCAGTGTCCGCGGTGGGTCTTTCTCCTGTCTGTCCAAATCTGATAAAATGCTCAGCACACACCAGCCTTCAAGGACAACTAATGCTACAATAATAATGAAAATTATTGTATAACATTTCCTTAAATGATTTGGGAGTAAAGTTTACTCCGAAATCTTTGGGGCTTTAATAATGGTGACAGCTGTCTGACTGCTTGAGAGATCACTAATCAGCTGGATGCGACTGTGGCTGACATTGGTGGGGTAAAAACATTCAGAAAGTTCTGGTAGTACTGGTAGTTTAAGCCTCATGTATACACATTATAAATTAAATCTATTTTGTCTTAAATCTCGGATGGATCCTCCTCAGATCTGTTAGACATGTAGGAGCTGCTCAAATCTGGAACATGGACTGAAGTCAAAAGATCAGCTCTTGGTTTTATATTGTGACACCTGCACTGGATTCAGTATTTTAGAAGCTGTATGTTAACCTAACATCACTGAGGGTCAAGGACCTTACAGGATACTGGGTCATGTTACATACAGTCCATTTAACGAATTAAAGCTCAGTTTCTAAAGTTTTTGAAAAAGACAAATACTGTGTATAGACAGGAACTGCACAGCCATCAAATAAACAATGTAACATGACATATATAATATAGTCATGTTATCTTTATTTACCAAAATATTCAAAATGTCATTGTAAAAACTGAAAATCAGGGGGCGACTAAAGTCTTTTAAAAGGTCATGTAGTGACAGACTTAATATGTAAAATCATAGTTTGTCTTCCAACATTATTCCTCTTAAGGAAATGCACTTCTATATTAAATGCAGTTAAAAGTATAATATGTAATATATGTAATAAAACTTTAGGTATTTCCCCCTGAGTTCCCAACATGAGTACCCAGTGCTATAAGGAAATTGTGGCATGACGGAGGAATAACACACTGTGGGCTGCTCTGACTGGAATCCTCACAGGAAGACAACTTATCGTCTCATTTCCTCATCACACGTCACAGGTGATTTACAGCGCTTCTCATTGGCTGTCAGCATTCCTCCGACAACACTTGCACCCGCCCACATCACTACAACAAAAGCCCATTTAAACAATTGAGAGCATATTTTACACTTTAACAGTTTTTCAAACATGCCATCAAATATTCTGTTACTTCTCAACCCTTAAATTAAAGAAGAACATGAATTTTATTGTCTTACCTTCTTCAGGTATCTGGTGGTCCTCCACTTTTTCAGATGCTTTCCTCTCCGAAGAGTTCAGTTCTCTGTGATCCAGTTTTGTAGCAGGTGTGCATAAGATAAATATTAAAAAGCAGCACAATTGATATAAAACCTCCATTTTTTATTCCTACAGTCTATGTTTTAACACAATTTAATTGCATGGAAGTGTAGTCTTCATAAGTGTGTATTTTGTGAACACAAAATAAGCTTAAATCTACCAATATAGTGAGGAGTTGTTTTAACAGAGAGCTTTTTGTGTTTGGTCTCATCCTGTTTTATGGTGTTTATTTGTATGATATATACTAGGCTGTAAAAAGTGTCAGCTTGTCCTGTTGTTTTTAAATATGGAACGGCTGATTTCCAGCAATAATATAATTTGACATGCATATGTAAGTAGGTCCAATTAGCAAGTGTGAACATTTTTATTATTATTAAACAAAGTCTACTTCTGACCCCACATCACAGGTCATGGCCTGTATGGATGTGTGTTATCAGCAGTTCTACCAAAGACTGGTATTCCTTCCCCTCAGATTATATCATTTGAACGATGTTTAGAAGTCTTGAGGGGTAAACATATCCAGTATTTCTCATGAGAGAGAAATGCCCCATTGTTAGATTTATTTTTGTCCTAACTGTACATGTTACATGATCTGAATACGCAGTATTCATGAACTGTTGATAATTGCATGTGCTTTGGATCATCTGATGACTCTGTCCTCCCTCTCACCTCTGCCCTGTTGAGCTGACAGACGTTATAAACAAATCTGATGCAACCTCGCCGAGCAATTTCAACTGCAGCTCTGCAGGTCATGAGGCGCATGTGAGCATGTGAGAAGCACTGAAAGAGGCGTGGTGTCAGGTGTCTTGTGACTGTTTCTTTTGTTTAGACAGTCGTAAAACACACTCCTGTACACCTGAGCTCTGCTGCCTTCAGTCTGCCTGTACTTTTCCCCTGTTTCTTTCTCTTTATCTCCTGATCTACCTATGACTATGACACATTTTGCATGAAATGAAACATTTATTGATACAAAACCTTGAATGAGAGATCATTGGATTAAATGAAAGATCTAATATGTAACACTTCTGTATTAAAGTGTCAACAAACTGGACCTTTGCTCTATTTTGTGGAGTTTGGTATTTACCGTATAGTAACAGTGTGTTTCATTTGGTCGCCCGTCTCTATAACTGCTGGGGAACAAATGTGGATACATCAGAGTGAGGAAGACGGCGAACGTGACTAAATGCAATGTGAATCAAATTTACCTTGTCTAAACATTTCTGCCTGAGTCATGAAGATGAACACTGACCAGCAATGGTGTTTGTTTAACAATGATAACTCTCCCATGCTACTTTATAAAATAACAATAATGATTATTATCATTATTATTGTTATTATTAAAATGTTTAAGAGACCCCTGGCAGCAGAATGTACTGTGTGTATAAAGGGGCACTATGTAGTTTTGTAGGAGAAATTCAAACTCAGAATTTTAATATTTACAAAATGAATGAGGTAATAATACAAACTCAGAAATATTTATTTTTTCCATAACTGAATAAACAATCTGTTCTCAGAGGAAAATAAGGTTTGAAGTTATCAAAGGTGGCAGGGTCCGCCAAATATAAACAAAGTAAAACAGTATATGGGGTACAAACCCATGATGAGTTGTAGGATCTGAGTTCTTCCCTCTCAACTGAGCCAACATAAAAGTAAACAGGACTACTGGACCCATAAAAAATACCAAAAAAACGAAAAAAACAAAACGAAAAAGACAGAAAAAGAAAGAAAGAAAGAAAGAAAAAGGAAGCACCAAAAGATGAAGTCTAAATCAAGTCAGTCCCAAACACAAACGTCTGCTGTCAAGCGTCCTGTCCAGTCTTTATTGTTTTTTCTTTAATCTGACTGGACATATACACGAGGTGAGAACACAAGACATCATGAGGTCTGAATCCAATGCACATTAGGGGATCGGGGGAGCTTGTAAACAGTTAACCTAAAAGGCTGAGACTACTGAAGGAACCGGACATCAGGAGTAAAACTTTAGACTGATATAATTACATATTAACTGGACGTTGGCAGAAGATCGTGTCCTGTTCTCTGAATGACACTTTCCAGTTGCAACACTTCCTGAGCATTAAAACCAGCTGACTGTACAATCTGCTTCCACTGCACTCATATCATCACAATAAATATAAATTTCGTGTTGCAACGTGTCAACGACTAAAGTTGTTCTGTCACTGGTGAGGCAGCTCCTCAGAGTCTCTGTTACTCAAACTGTCAAGTCTATGCATGTATGTATGTATGTATGTGTTTAAGGGAATGTAATACATTTTAATGACTACTCTGCCAGGTTCTAATAAATAAGCACTACAGTATGATCGACTAGAGACTGAGGTGATTGTTGAGGTGTGAGTGTTTACAATCCCTGAAAATTCTCGGTGTTCTCGACAGGTTCCTTCAGAGGCTGAGGTCTCTCCAGGCTGAACATGAGCGTGGGCTCCCGGCTCATTGGCTCAGGGTGGTGCCAGTCACCGTTGGCATGCGGAGCACTTGGCGGTGCACCTGATGTACTCGACAACGGGTGCCCCATCTCCTGGTGTGGAGGTGGGGTGAGGCAGTACTCCTCCTTCTCCTGCTGCTCCAGGTGTCTGAGGATGACCTTGGACAGGAAGTGAGGGTTGTTCTCATGCTCGTCTTGCAGAAGGAGAAAACAGGATCTATGTTTTGTTTGAACATCGAACCATTTTCAAAAGTTTATCCTTGTACAAACATTAATAATCTGATAATTTTGTTTTTTTTATGCTTTGAAAGTGGTTTTCTTGTTGCCCATACAAAAACAAAATGTTCACATGAGGCCAGAGATATCTACACCAAAGCTAGGAAAGATCCCAACACTGATACTCTGACCTTTATCCTGCATTTCAGTTACAGGCTGTGCAGCACGAGGCCGCAGAGCATCAACAAAACCTTTTTTAAAAACACACAAATTGCAAAAGAATCCACAAATACACAAATCCCAATTGTCAATCCTCAACGGGAAGCGGATAAACTAAAAGCCAAAATCCCTCTAAAAGCACTCTGTCTCATGCTGCGATGTTTGTATCAAGTTTACACACAGACACACACACACAAACACACACTTGACTGTCTTCCTACCATTGAGCAGGATGAGTTTGTAGCGGTTGCGACACTCCAGTGAATGCTCCAGGATGTCCTGCAGGGTCCTGTAGAAGAGCAGGACCTGCTGTCTGCGCTCAGGCTCCCCAAAACCAGCGCTGCTCTCCTGGGACATGCTGTACAGCGTCAGCAGAGGCGTGGCATACTCCACCACACACTCATGGCCCTGTTAACACACACACGCACACACACACACATACACTAAAGAGACAGCCAGAGATAGGTACAATACATGGACAAATAATCCTTTAAAAGCTTGTGGAAGTCTGGCACCAGAAATGTTTGATCTCTGCGTTTTACAGGTAGATGGTGCTGTTACTGTGCTTCACTACATTCTGGTGAATTCTCAGGTCTGACCAGGAGGCGGTGCTCACGCTGTGCTACGGAGGGGAGCAGCATGTTGGAGGCGATGAACTATACACTAGTATCACACAGTATCACAAGTCTCAAAATATATTTAAAGCACAAGAACATCTTTAAGGGTAAAATGTTAGGATTGAAAACAAATACTAATATGTGATTGCTTATGAATTCTGTATGATCTACATAAGCAAACAAGCTTACTTTTGGGTACTTTTCAATGTTTTTTATAGTTATTCTGCAGATTCAGACTTATCCGGGTTGAATAAGACATAAAATTAAAACTATTTTTTTATGTCAGAGTGCTGAGGATTGAGGAGTCTCACATCCTGAGGAAAGAAGCTGCTCTTTAGTCTGTCGGTACAGCACTAAAATTAAAACTTTACTTTGTTCACCATCGTCATATTACTGTTATTGATCTTAGAAAGCCACACAAAGGTACCTCATTGCTATCGCATTGCTTTCAAAACAAATTCACAGGCGCTGCCAGAATCAACACAAAATGAAAGTTCCTTGTAGCTGCGTTTGCGGCTGCTCATTATGGAATAGCTGCTATCGATGTCATTATACATTCATACAAATATCACTGGATTATCACTGACGTATTAAAATGTATGTAACTTTTTATTGTCATAGCTGACCATGTTCGTAATGGAGCAGACGTGATTACTTACTACTTGATCACATTCTCTAGTAGCAGCTTCACCAAGATAAAGATCACTGTGACGTGACAATGATATTGATCATATTTCTCCTGCTGCTCCGGGTGTCTGATAAGACATGTCATTTAAAGATATCACCGTAGACTCTGGGATACAATGATGGACATTTAGCACTATTATATTTTCTTGCTTTTTATAGGCTTTGTTTGAGTAATTAGGAAAATGGATGTCAGATTACAGAAGCAGCCCTACAGTAAATAATAAGATCATCACATGTTTTGTATGTCAAAGGGGCACAACGTAGTTGTGGAAAATAAATTCAAATTCAGATTGTTAATATTTACAATATTAATGAGGTAATATGTTGATGAAGCTTCTCAGTCATCCAGGTCATGGTGATACTGAGTGCTGTATCGTGGGCAACTGGACTTGTTTCAGTTTCTTGAAGACGTTTCACCCTATCATCCAAGAGGCTTCTTCAGTTCAGTGCATTTACGTGTTTATTCAGTCGTGAAAACAAAGAGTTAGTTTGTTCAGTCAATGAAGATCTTTCTCTTCTGATTAAAATGTCTTCCCCAAAACTACATAGTGCACCTTTAAATAATAATTTGTGAAGTAATCATAGCAGTCAGTTAGTAAAACGTTGAAGAAGAAGTACAACTACCTCAGAACTGTATTTAAAGACAGGTCTGATATTCATCCTCACCTTACTCTGTGGTTTCTATGTAATGACTGCAGCTGTAAGGCAACATCAGTCTGGTATTCACTTTGATATAACTGGTGGCTATTTCTGTCCTCACATGAAACTCAGACTGCTTTCATGCAGCACAAACTTCCTCTCCCTCGA
Source organism: Pagrus pagrus (assembly GCF_965226575.1). Classification (NCBI taxonomy): domain Eukaryota; kingdom Metazoa; phylum Chordata; class Actinopteri; order Spariformes; family Sparidae; genus Pagrus; species Pagrus pagrus. The sequence continues at coordinate 15,453,380 of NC_140189.1, read as the reverse complement.
CTAAACCATGGAGGTGATTCTGAGTACAATCATTGTTAGATTTGCCACATCAAACATATTGAATATAGAGCGCACTGACGTGCGATCTTGAAATATTCAAAATATATATGCCGAAACAGCCCCTTGAGTCTGTCACTTCACTGTGACTCTCACTCTGTGTCGCATTTTAGCTGTGCAGTCTTTACAAATCTGATCAAAGGAGAAAATGTCAGCGCACCAACTCTTTCAACTCGCACTGGCAATAAGCAGACCGACACTGAGTTGAATCACAGCACAAGTGGCTCCATGGCATCAAAACTGCAGGTTCTCTGATTACCTTATTTTATGTTTTTGCTCTGCACCAAAGCGACTGATTATCTATTTAAAATGTGACGGGTAACTTCATCACTTGGCAATCCAATTCAAGCTATATAACTTAAAATAAGAAATGTAAGCGGGTTATTTTACATCCCCTCCTACCTTCCCATGCTCGTCCAGTACTCTGTAGACGCTGTGCTTGTAGACCCGCCCCCGGACTCCTGCCCTATCCATCTCAGTGTTGGGGAGGTTGTCATAGAAACGGATGTTGTCGTCCTCTTCCTCCAGCTTGTGAGAAATGTTGGCGTTGAGAGGTATGAGGATGATGAGCTTCCTGGAGCCACGACCCCAGACGGGACTGCTTGCCCGATGGGTAGAACGAAACGCTGCGATGGAGTCCTCCAAACCTGAAATGACACACAAGCACGCACACACTCATGCAAAAAGTTTGGTGTGTAATCTGGAATATAAGGAGGGCAAACCAAATGGACATGCTGTGTGTGTGTTTGTGTTTGTATTTGTGTTTTGATGTAACTGACGTGGCAGCACCAGTCGCAGGTAGCCCAGGTAGAAGGACCAGGCCAGGCCATGAGCCACGTTCATCTTCCTCCCCTCGCACATGTCTGACACCTCCACCTCTGATGGACCCTGCACACAGACCACAGAAACAGCCGGAGGGATGTCAAAACACCTCACCTCTGCTCAGGAGCCGCCTGACACCTTTCAGAAGGTGCCAGGCGAAAGAAAAGGGCATCCCTGCACCCGAGCTGCCCTTTCCTATGTAGGACGAATGTATTTTTAGATATAAGTCAGTGCAAAAGCAGGGGGTAGAGACAGCTACACCCAAGCTTGAGCTGGGTTTGAATCTATAATGCTGCCAGTTTCTATAAGGAGACTGAGGGAGCAGTGAGCTTTGTTCAGAATCATACAGTGACTCTTCAAGTGAAGTGTGAGCACCATGGTCATTGTTGCTGATGGAGACATATTTTGAGCCTATTTTTACTCCAGAAATGCCAAAACAATTACAATCAAGTGACGCTTTAGGAAGTGTTCTTACATAGGAACTGCTCTGTCTCCAGTGTAGTGCTCTGCTGCTAAAATAGAGCTATTTTTCACTCCTGCCGTGGTGCACTGAGCTGTAAAAATATAGTAAGCTCTCAGATGATGACCTTTCTTATAAAACTAATTATCTAAATTATCAGGAGGGTCAAGAGAAAGAGAGTGATTCCCTCTGCACAGGAGCTGCATCTCAGCTTTACTTTCAGGCGTTGAAGAATTAAATTCACTTTTAGTATTCAGTTTCGTAGATTTGTAGTGTACTTACAGGTTGATGGGTTTACTATCTGGTAGTTATGAACGTTGTTGTGGACTTTTGCTATGAGTTATTCCTGTCAAGGTGACATGCTAGTAGCCTGATGTGTTTTTAGTTGGTTATAGTTAGTTAGCGTGTTGTTAGCTGAAGTGTACGCACAAACAAATCTTTATCACTGTACCTTTAAACTGAACACTGAACCACATTGATGGGATCAGTATCTTAAGCAGTGACACTCCCCCTACAGGTGACATAGAGCACTGTTTTCAGCCCAGCTCTCATTCACAGTATGTTACTTCCTCATTAAAGGCCTATTGAAAGACAGTAAACTGTAAACCCTTTAGTGGCTCCAGAGGAAGCTGCATGTTATCTGATAAACTGCCTCCAGTGATGTCTTTGTTTCAAAGCTGCATTGTGGATAATGTGGGCAGCATGGTTTGAAAAGCTGTCCGCTGGTCTACATTTCTCTCCTATAACACTGTTTGACTCATTATGGGCAGTTGACATTTTTAAAATCGATACACCAGAACCAAATATATCATGTTTTCTATTCCACACATTCTTCTTCCTTTTCAAATCCTGGCACCTACATTACCCACAATGCAACTTAACCGCTGCGTGCACTCCTCGGGCTACATTTTTCCCTAATCACTCATATATTCCAGTACTTACCAGGAATGATGGCTGGGTTACATTGAAATTTGTCTTCATGCTAATTTAGCCTGTTAAGCACAAATTACTTTATTAAGAGTTACCATTTTCCAAAGCACGGTCATGTGTTGTCAATCTTTCAGTGTGCTTTCCATGACAGTCAAAGGTTTATATTAATGTCTATATGAAATACGTACGACAACACTGAAGCTGGTCCTTAAAGAAGGAACACATCTGACTGTGTTCAGAGGACCCTTGTTTTGTGTTTGTGCTTCAGCGGAAAAGAAAGACAGAGAACGTAGACAAACAAAGACGGGGTGTTTGTGTGTCTGATGTGTGGACCTCACCAGGACTCCCAGGCTTTTGAATAGAGCGTAAAGAACCGAGGCCAGGAAGAGGAGTTTCCAGCACTGGCCTTCGTGTCGCAGAGGGTGTCCGGCCAGGTAAAGCAGAAGGCCTGCCAGCAATGCAGCCAGCAGGGTCTTTCCCCACAGCCCACAGGCTGGCAGCATGTGGCTCAGCAGCCCTCGGCCTTGATACCTGGTAAAGACAGAGAGACAGTACATCTGTCCCTGTTACCACGTCTGTACCTTTTTCTTGTTTCTTCAAATTTTGCTGATAATTTTTGTACATTTTCGAATGTTTTAACTAAAGTTCTTACAAATTGCAACTTTAAATACAATAATTAAAAATAGATAACAAAAATATTGATTAAGTCAAAGTTGAAAGTATATAATCATATAATTAAACATTTAAAAACAAATGTTACAAATAAAGTTATCTGATTGATATGCTTATAAATGTGCTTGGAGCACTCTGTCATGTATTTATGACTCTTTCATACAGACACACTATACGTCTCGTCTCATACTCCACGCAGCCACACCTTTCCTCTCACCTTGTGTTTGAGTGGTACAGCATCTCCTCTGCTAGCAGACAGAGCCCATGCAGCAGAGGGCCAAGGGTCAGGATGAGTATCACCATGGCAACCCAGCCAAATAACCTTTCAGGAGACAGAAACTCGATGCCCGCTATTGTTATGGCAGCCAGCGCCGCAGCGCACACCTTAGGCAAAGCCCCACGGGGCCGGGGGATGAGAGCGTCCTGATCTTGGAGGGACTGCATCTGTCAGGGAACAGTCAGGCTTTTATGAAACCACATGCATTGATCTGTGAGTGAGAAATATGGCTGTGTTTCCTGTGAATTTGATTTTGGTCATTCAAGGCTCTCACCTAACATGAAAAAACACCTTTAGTTACAACCTCAAAAGACATCACCATCATCAAGTGAGGAGGACGGCCTACTGAGCCTTTAAAGTTTAAACTTATTCTGAATTCGACAGTGTTTCTCTAATCTCTGTGGACTGAAACTTACATGTTACACACCTGGATCGGTGACGTAACAGCATATATTTATATCACAACCCGTTAGAAACAAATAGAAACAAAGGTGCTCTATCACTGATGGTGTTCACAGTCTGACAACTAAACAGATCCTTCACTCATCAAAATAAAAGAGAAATGTCCCACAAAGCAGCGTTACAGGACCAAACAACAGTAACGTAGTAACTGGTAGCGTCTTTGGCAACTTATGTGAGGAAAAAAATACAGCAGAAAAGCCTCTATCCTCCTGTCTGTCCTCCTGTCTGTCCTCCTGCCTGTCCTTCTGTCTGTCTGTCACATTTCTGCCCGAAAAACAGCGCCTGTCCCTGGCAAAAAACTTTAACTCACCATGTGTTTGTCTCTGTAATTTAGAAAGAAAAACGTAACTTTGTCACTATCCAGGATGTATTGTGAGTCAGGATCTCAACCACAACACATTATAACAGCATCCATATGATTATACACAGTCAGGAGGTACATGTTTAGATCAACAGGAGGTAAGCACATTGAAAAAAACACACAGACATCATCATTATGAGGTGTACCGTCACGCCTCTTTTGGATCCACAGCGCCGGCTTGCACACCGACGCTGCTTGGTTCAGTGTGAACAAACAAAGAAGGAGAATTGGCGAACCACAACTGCGGGGATAATGCAGAGTCTCCGTGTGAAAAGGGCAAAGGGACAGGGTGTGGTCACAGGTAATCATGTTGGCATCACTGCATTATCCACTTTGGATGACTGTATCAGAATAAGCGTATCAAAGATAAACTTTGACTTTTTTGAAGACAGTTTTCCATGCTAACATTATCTGGATGCTTTTTATTCAGAAGCTAGTTAGTAGATGTGTGAGTAGCTCTCACCAGTTACACACACTCCCACCCAATTACTCTAAAATGCATTCCAGTCTAAGCACGATGCAACCGAGCCATGATGAGGTCACAAATGAAGTGGCACACACAGACTACTACACTATATTTGACTCATATACAACAGTTTAATATGAAGAAATGAGGTTTAAAGAATGAACAACCTGATCTCTGTCACTGGTGCTGTCTAATTCCAGTATGAATAGAAGGGAAAATGTAAAATCTAATCCAGCCAGTGCATGTTAACACCAGACAAGAGAAAGAAGATAAATAGGGACCCACCTTGGCATGCTTTCTGAGATCCAAGTGCGATTTCTTTTGTCCTCTCTCTTCCTTATGCCTCTCTTCTCCTTCTATCTCTCCCCACCCCTTTAGGCTCATCCAACACTTTCAGTTTCGTTTACACTGGTATTTGCTCTCTCCTGTATTCCAGTAAAACCAGAGGTTATATTAAGGCAGGGCACAAACAATGAGAGTGAATAGGAGAGAGCAGAGAGAAACAAGGATTGTGAAAGAGGAAGCTTTATGACAAGATTCCAGTTAATCTTTCACCAATATTATCAAGTCATTTGGAAATCAAAGTGAAAACTGCAATACACAGACGGGTGAAACCAGCATAAATGATCTTAAAGTGCTGACCCAACAGGAATGTCTTATTTATGGTTACTTTGATGTAATTTATGTCTTTATTTGACAGTTGACAGAAGAAGTGGGCAGATATGAACGGACGAGAGTAGAAACACACCAGAGTTGTTACTGCCATGCTGTAAATGTGTTTATATGAATTTATTTGAAACTTTGACCCTGTTGATTATGTGAAAGTGTTTTCATTACAATATCTTTTAATGCAATCAAAGTGTTATTGTTTAAGTCGGTGCGGTAAATTTTGCATTTGTAAGACCGCCACATGAGAAGCTGGGTGTTTCTCCCAATTATCCATGACTGTTAGCCTATAAGCCATGACTCTATCCATAAACCACTTCAGTTTTAGCTATCCTGAACTCATCCTCAACACTAACTCATTCATTGTTTTCTCAACACTCTATTAACATAAAATAGGGAGATAACATTTACAGAAAACACTTTTTATTAGTACAGCTTGACTATTGAAGGCCAGAGCAGCCATGCCTGTAATCATTTTTGTAATGCCGTTATTTCTAGATAACAAGTTCATTATTTCGTTATCTCAAGACAGCAAAGCTCATATAATTTATCTTATCTCAAGAAAGCAAAGGCTGGTTTCCCAAGATAACTAAATAAATATTAAGAGAGGCCAACCACACTAACTTTTTAACTTTGTTTTAACATACAGTGGTCAGCTTAAAGCAGATGTCCAGGAAGCACAAACTTAAATAGATATTATTTGCATAGGGGAACTGGAAAAGAAACTGCCAACAGTATGAGTGCTTTGTTGTTGTAATAAAGTCTGTATCGAAATAAGTAACACTGACTTACAGTCTGACGCGCTGATCAAAAAAGAGTACTACTTTATCTGACATTTTCAGCACATATAAGGTGCTATAGTTGCTAAGACACCGTCTATACATGCTGTCATGGCACTCATAATCTCTGATAAACATTAAAAGTAGAAGGAAGAAATGAGCTGTTCTCTCTTGATAACTGGTTGATTATCGAGTAAAGAAAAAAATTAAATCTTTATCTCGAGTTAACAGTATTATACAGCCATTAAACGCCCTAAAAAAGTGTCAGCATGAAACAAAAAGTGAAATCTGAGCACACTGGGATGAGGGTTCGCCACCAGATCAAGGACTGACTTCAGTGAATCACTGACTTACTAATATCTTCTACTTCCAGTCTGAACAAAGCACCTTCTTCATATTGATTTGTATGATCTGAATCATTCACGTTATGTAAGCATGTTCCTCTGCGATTTGGCAACTTTAGGCCTACAACAGGTCCAGTCAGTTCGACAGGCTATGATGAAAAAACATTACCTCTCCATCATGACGGTGCCTCTTTTGCGTCATGGTTTGTGTTTATCTGCATGTGAGTGGTGAGGAAATAAAGGCTAGGGAGCCATACCAAAGGTTCATGCATATTTTATTCAAGAGTAAAAAAGTGGATCGTCCCATGGGGCATGCTTACAGTGTTAGTGACTGGGGAGTCAAAACAGAAAGAGAGGAGAAAGAGAGAGAGAGAGAGAGAGAGAGAGAGAGACACTGAGAAACAGAGAGAGAGAGAGAGAGAGACTGAGAAACAGAGAGAGAGAGAGAGAGAGAAAGAGAGTAAGAACCGTGGCACAATTTCTATGGCACAGGGTCTCCCAGGGGGGTTCACCTCTCCCAAAGAAGCACAACAAGATCAACCAAGGAGCAACGCAACATGAAGAGCAACCAGCAGAGAGAGAGAGCTTAAATATTAAGAATAATGTCCATAATAAATAGAATCATAATAATCATAGAATCATAAATATCATCAAATAACAAGAGGAATCATCAAGAATTATGATCAGAGAGAGTACACTTTTTTCCTTTAAATTGTGATGGCAACACACCGGCTCTTCTGTTAAAATGTGTCTTGCTGCTTTTTGCTTTGAACAGCGCAAATTTTAACCATGCAATCATGCTTTTGGCTGCCTGAATGCCTGTGCCTCTGTATATAGTATGGTCATTCATCAATGCTAGTTTAATATTTGTTTATCGTTATTCATATTTATCATTTAAAAACAACTCCTGTACATCGACAAAGAAGAGAGGAGAGAACGTGGACTTGACACTTTGAATAGAAGCGTACTGTCATTCTGTACAGCATCGAAAGAAACCAGAAACACAAGTTGTGAAAAAAGAAAAAGAAGAAAAAGAAAATGAGAGAAAACATGAAAAAACAACGGAATTATAACACAAAGTCAATTAAAAAAAATAAATTAAATTAACATTATGTACAAAATAAATTATTCATTATTCCTCAGTTCATTTATATTAGCCAGAAAAACAAAAAGAAAAAAAAAATCCTACCATAGTGAAACACAGAGCACAAATATAATCTTCACATTATTATCAAAGAACTTAACTCTGCATGCACTGATGCGTTAATATAAATGCTTTACAAAGACCTTTTCTTCGGACTTCTTCTTGTTGTCTCGGCCACTGCCTTGACCAGAAGAGTCGGTTTCCTCTGTGAAATATAATTTCCTGCTTTTTAGGCCGGAGATTCCCGGCCATCACTGCTGTTTGTTAGCAGACAGCAACACGGGAGGAAAGGAGGATGTAGAAAGACAATGAATAGAGTGTGGCTTCACATTTCAACTCCCCCCCGGCTGCCTCACACACATATAGCATCCTACTTCCGTTATACTGCATCTTGCATCCTGTGAGCATCAGATGTGCAATAAAACCTCTCTATGTTACCTATGTACACGCAACAGGTAGGGAGAAACACTTCTAATCTGATCCGGGCCCTGTTGTGAGCCTTTCCGATAAACTGGCTGGCCTGTGACCAGAGTTTTGTGGGGGGGGGCGATCCTCCACTTGACTTCAGGCGGAGGACGGGTGCAGTGTAGTGCTACAAAAGCAAACAGGAATCTCCTCCCAAGAGGAAAAGGACAGAGAGGGCTCAGATTAGACTGCAGCTGAGATTATCTCCACACGTCTCTCGGCAACAGATAAACCACCACACCACACGTCAGAAAACTTCTCTCGCTGTCGACCGGCGGATGGTGAGATCCGCTCGTGTTTGCAAACGAAAACACATTTTCAAATATAACCGCACTGACATTTACATGTTGAAGCATGTGCACGCACGCAGGCAGGCATATCCACAACCCTATAAAATCAACCAATCGCAAGTTTGGTTCCGATTCCTGTTTTCGGGACGCAAACAGGAAAAAGAAGCATACGTATCTTTAATGCCCCACCCCCTGATCGCCAAGCCCCGCCCTCCCCCTGCAAACACTTGACCCCGTGACACACGCCACCGACACAGCCACGTCACGCTGACACTGTCAATCCACTGGTGATCCCCAACATACACGGTGAACAGCAGCTCCTCCTGTTTGGCATGGGGAGTGTTTTTGTAGTTTCTTTCCTGTTGTTGTGCAGGTACATGGGAGTTGTAGTTCTCTAAATAGGGCCGATCAGTTCGGTGAAGAGACTCAGCCTTTGGTGCTAAAGTCCAGGTACGCTCATGCCTTTACATACAGCTGAGGGCAACGGGAGAGGGGTAGGTATCGTGTGTGTGTGTGTGTGTGTGTGTGCATGGCATGTGTGTGTGATGTTGTCTGTAGCCTATTCAGTGTGTGAAATACTGTGTTTGTGTGTGCGATGCATGTTTCTTGTGTATATATGCCTATGTACACGAATCTATAAATATGGTACCATATCAGAGTTGTAACTGTAGGTATGTGTCTGGGCCTGTGGGAGTGTATGTCTATCACTGTATATTGCTGTTGCTGTCGGTCCCATTGGGCTCTCCCATGTTCATGCGACCCATCGACAGGCCCACACTGTTGACAGCATCACGTCGCGGAGGCATCCTCTCGTTGATCCGGTCCAGACCTTTGGCCTCCTCGAAACTGCTGATCCGATGCTGCGGGGAGAAGCCTCGGATGGCTGTGGAGACAGGCAGGCAGGCAGGCACGCACCCACACACAGACACACACACAGAAACATACGTACATGCGCACAGAGTTAATATTTAACAAGACATTTAGTAGAATCTTGTGTATCCAAACCCCTGGGAGCTTTGCGGGAAATATTCATTTTACTCATTTATGAAATGTGAGTGTGCGCTTGTTTCCAAAGCGTTCGGTTTGGCTTGGTTCACCATTTAAAAGCTTTCATTTGAGCGCACAAGCGAGGAAATGTGACTGATTTTGACCCTGATTGTGCTTCCTTCAGCAGGACATTTTTGGTTTGGATAAACAAGCTTCTGTTACATACAGTACATATAGAGGGCTCTCACACCAAAATCCACACACATCAGCCAGTGTTCATCTACTGTTTGAATGCTGAGCTAGGATTAGTTTGACCTCGTGGCTCACAGTGAGTGTGACAGTCAGTGCGACCTGGCCATTGATCCTAGATCAGTAGTCTGAGACACCTGGTGGATAAGCCGTTATGAGACACAGAGTATGCAACAAAGCACAGCTGCACGAAGTGGTCGATCGTAGGTCCTTACAACATGTTTCACCTGTGTGAAGAGTTTCTGACAGTCAGCCGTTTGTTTGAAACTAGTTGCTGGGGGTTAACACTTCCCCATAAAACCTTGGAAGCTACATGCAAACGTTCAGGATAATTCTCATTCATTCTCTCTCAGGTTGCTTCTTTTGAAACTAATGTCTAAGTTGGCCATATTTTCAATTTGTCAATTGTTTTGTGATAATGAACTTAGTCACAGTTCCTCTCCCTCAGTGTGTTCAATTAATAATTTGGGCACTCCACCAATTCTACACATGCAGGTCAGTATGTATGTACCGATCATGGGGATGATGTGGGCTTAGACACCTCCAATCATTAAAGGAATAGTTAAACATTTTGGGACATATACTTATTTGCATGGAGTTAGATGATCTTTATGGTTAAAATGAAGCAAACGCCAGCAGGTCATTAGTTTAGCTGAGCACAATGACTTAAAATGGGGACACAGCTAGCCAGGCCCTGCCAAAGGTGAATAAATCCAACTACCAGCACCTCTGAAGCTCACAAATGAACACATAGTATCAGGTTTGTTGGATCCATACAAAAAAAAACAGCACGCAATTTCAAGTGACTTCCTGTAAAACCGTACCGTACTGTGTACAAACTAAACAAACAACATGTTGAATTATTCCTTTAACAAAAGTATGCATTGCAGAATGCAGAATAAAATGCATGATCCTTTGCATTACTTCATGGGCAATGTAGAATCCAGAATTTTTAGGAGGTTGACCCAAACTAACAGGGATCAACAGTAGCTAACGTTAGTTGAGAGTCCTCTAACATTAACTAACGACCGGCGCAACACAGAAGTTCCACAGAGCCCCTTTACCATGTTTTTGATTTGTCTCCTGCGAGTTCCCCCATTTAAAGGGCAACAATAAATTGCTGGAGTGCCCCTTTAAATTAGATCCTAAAAAGATAAAAGCAGATAAAGATAACATCTAGGGCGACCACTTGCAATGGCGTTTGTCATCAAAATTAATTTTGCCGAAAGAGATAAAACCTTTACAGCGTGACGCTTTGAGGTCAGCCGAACTGCGGTCTCTGTGTCGACAGATGCTCCTGTGCTGATAAGGAGGTCTGTCTGGAGAGAGCTCTGCAGCCACTTTAGAACAATGGCTGCTGTCACATTACCTTTGCACACATGCGGCTACTCACAAATATGCCACTGTGCTACACAGCGGATGTCTAACACCCAGCTACAAATCGTACTACATAACAGAAAAACAGAACAGAGATACCCATAATTCATTTGCTTAAACAAATTATGGACTGTAGTTCAGATAAGCCAAAGACAGCGCTAATGGTACAAACACAAAACGACTACAGTCGACTAAAGCGTGCAGATTAAAGACTATGCCTTTGTACACAGAATATAGTACACCGAACACAAATAGCATGACAACAATCTGTTCAGTAGCACAGGAGAACCTGGCAGACCTGTTCCAGCTTCATGTATGAACTGTCCTCTAAAATATGAAATGTGCATGAAATGTTTACAGATGCCAAATTGATCCACTTTCTCTGCTTTTCTTGAAACAAGTTCTGAGGTTGGATATTTGTCTTAACCTTGGTAACACATTTTCTATGTTAAAGGAGACATATTATGCTCATTTTCTGGTTTATAATTCAGTTTTGGGTTACTGCTAGAATAGGTTTACATGCTGTAATGCTCATAAAAGACATCGGTTTTCTCAAACTGTCCAGTGCTGAGATGCTCTGTGTTAGCTCCTGTCTCTTTAAGGTGTATACCCAGACTCCCTCGACCCAGCACCGCTAACAACAATAGAGCAGCTGTGCTAAGTCAATTCTTATGTGCCAAACTAGCCCAGAGGCATAAATTATGCAAATGTCTGACATGGTGATGAAGTGTGATGTCACAAAGTCATGGAATTAAAGGCGGGACTACTGACGAGGCGTTTCAGGAGTGGCATTTTCTGCGGGAGAGAGGAGCTTCTGTTGACCTTTTTAACTTTAAGAACTTTTACATGCACAAGAACCTATTTAACACACTGAAGAAAAGAGAAACAAACCTCATAGGTCTCCTTTAACATACTCTAAACTCAAGGTTAGCTTACTTTGCTTTTCAGAGAGATTTCAACCACTTCCACCAGTCTTCTTCAGCAAATGACTCAAGTGGCATTGCATGTACAAGTACAGAACCGAGGTCACATCAGCTGTTGTCACGTGATTGATGTTCTGTACTTGCGTGCTGAAGAGGGCCATAGGATGCGGTCGAAAGCTTGGTGAAAAGTTTGAGTTTTACCACAGATCAAGTTCTAAGAATGGATTGGCAAACTTTTGTACAAATCCTCCCTTTGCACTTTATTTCCATCATCACAGGTGACTCTTGTTCTGCCGTAGAGAAACAGATTGATTGCATGTTTATCTTCTACAGGACTACAGCACCTACTGTATGAAAGATAAAGAAAACACTGCAACACACTGCCGACTATAAGAGGTCTGAGTGACCCTGGCAACCTTCACAACACCCACTCCCACCCACAGCCCTGCTCTTCTAGTGTGCATGTGTGTGTAGAAAGAAAGTTGTGTGTGGATGTGATGGATGTAAATAAATGATTGTGCATGTGTTGGGTGTGGGAGGGAAGGTGTAGTGTTGAGTTTCCTGTTTCCCAAGAGAAGGAAAGAGAAAAATGTGTGTATGTCATGTGTGTTTTAATGTGGTGGCTTCAGCGTGCGGCGGTTTTAGGCTGATGTGGTTAGAAGAGCACAGTGCATCGTGGGTAAGGAAAATCTATGACCTTATGAGCATGGGTGGCTGAGAGCGCAGCCATGCTGCACACACATACACACACACACACACACACACACACACACACACACTGTGACATGAGTGGGATTTTACCTTCCTCGTCCTTAACTGTCTCGATGGCTTCTATGGCCTCAATGGTAGCTGAAGGATGGGCAGAGAGAAGAGAAGAGAAGAGAAGAGTAGAAAGAACGGAGGAAAGGAAGAGAGAGAAGATGACAGGGTCCGAGAGAGAAGATGAAGTCCAAAGAAAGAAGAAGGAGAAGGAGAAGAAGAAAGGAGTGAAGGCTGAAACATGCTTCTGTGCAGTTGCGTGTAAACATCACGGACAAGCAGAGCCTTCAAGATCTCAGCTACATGTTGCCAATAAACATCAGCCTGACAGAGTTAAACCAGTATTTGTGTTGGTCTGACACTACACAAGAAATTAGAAAAAATGCAAAAGAAAGAATCAATTTAAAAAAGAGTGCACACGCAAGATGAAGCAGATCGAATTGCCTGAATACTAATTTTTGTAGGACCTCCCCAAATATGACGAGGGGCATCGACCTCAACTTCTCTTCTCCAGCTCACGTCCGGACGGGGACCTTTGTTGCACCCACCTACATGTCTCCTCATTTCCCTTTCTGCCTCTCAACTAAACACTGTGAGTTAAAGGGTAGCTCCACACATTTTAAACATCAAAGTGTGTTTACGGGTCTTTGGGAGTACGACTACATATGCAAATAATCTGATAAATTACCTCCAGTGATGTCACTCAGTGCCTAAGCATTGTGGGTAATGTAGGCACCACTTTTTGAAAAGGAAGAAGAATGTGTGGAATAAAAAAGACAGCGTCTCTGGTTCTGGTGTATCAGTGTTGATTACTTTATTTTTCAACTGTCCAACAGTGTTTCAGGTGTACAATGTTAGACTAGTGGACTGCTTTTGAAAACACCGAGCCTACATTACCCACAATGCAATTTAGCCACTGAGTGACATCATTTTAGAGGCCCGAAAGGCTTTATACTAATTTTTCACATATGCAGTAGTACTCCCAAGACCTGTAAACACGCTTTAATGTGTAACATTGGTGGAGTGGGTGAATGCCCTATCTCAACAAAGAATATATAAATACATATTTTTTTAAAAGAAACTCATCCCTGTCTGATAAATGCAATGCAGTAACCCGTTTTGTACATAGGTGTAATTTGTGTGGCAGACACGTCGACGCATGCCGTTTGCGACTCAGAGGCATGTTTCAGACTTTAGTCATGTGAGGCCCTCAGAGCAGCACTGAGACCATGGCAGGTTCAGAGGGCACCTGGTGTTAGCAGTAGCTGGTGTTAGCTCACACACGCCTCACACACACTTTAGCTGCATGACCTCTCGCTGTATGTCTGGAAGTGTCTATCTCTCCGCATTAATGGCCCCTGCTCTCTGTCATTACTTCAGTAACACACACACACACAACCAGCAGGCTGTTAGTATCCTCAGCGCCGGTGAGGTGAGGTGGAGAGAGTGAGTGAGTCAGTGAGGCAGAGGGATGAGAGGAGAACAATAGTAACAGAGGAGGAGAAGAGGAAAGAGGGCAGGACGGTCCAAAGCAGATATTTAAACTGTGTCTGTGTGTTCTTGTGTGTGTTTCATTTCTGCTTTTGAAGGTGTGTCCAGGTTTCAGTTTGTGTGTGTGTGAGTGTGTGAAAGACTCACCGCTCTGCAGGGTCTGTTTGCCCCCAGACAGCACTCCGCTGGGCAGCATGCCTGTAGGGGTGAGTCCCTTCAGGGTCAACACGTTCTCACTCTCCTCCCTGAGAGACAGACAGAGACAGTGTGTGTGTGTGTGTGTGTGTGTGTGACAGGTGTGTGTGAATAAAAAGAGAAAGCAGGTGATAAAGAGAGAATTACAGAGAATTACGCAAATTCCCCTCACTTTGCACCTGCAAACACCAAAAATGCTTGTGGGTTAAAACACTGAAAGTAAAAATCTTGTGACTTCAGATAAATGTCTGCAAAAGTCAAGCAAATACAGCATTTACTGGCTTACCCCCCCACACACACACAAACACACACATATGCACACACACACACACACACACACACACACACACACACACACACACACACATACGCACACACAGTATGTACTCCACCCACCGTAGAACAGAAAACATTTTCGCCATCTTCCCAATGGCACGAATCTTGTTTTTGATCACCTCTTTCCTGGCTGCTGCTGCACTGGCTGTAAAAGAGTCAAACACAAACACGTGATATCTTTAAAAAACACAAAAATATGTAATTTCTGTATTATATTTCTGTTTTTATGTATTCACGGTAATAAGTTTGAATCTCTTTCTTTTGATGTCAGTGTTGAGTGCTCCCTACCATCGTAGATCTCCTCTCCGTCGTTCATCAGTTCGTCGTCAGAACAGATACTCAGCACATTGACCAACATCTCGGTCACTGCGAAACAAACACACAGAGACACACACACTCAACCTGGGTCAGAGAGGCACCCTGGTGACCGAGGAGTTAAGATGCTAACCACAAACTTCCCCAGTTCATGCCCAGCTGAGGACGCTTGTTGCAAGTTTCCCTACTTCCCTACCTTTCTCTCTCGCTGCTCATTTCCTGTCATCTCTCTACTGTTGCTGTCCAAAAAAGGCATAAAATGCCCCAAATCTGACTAAACTCTGGTTACCCACAAGTCCCTAATCCTGTAAGTAGGGGTTGTACACCTCTTTAAGCTGATATAATTGCTATTTTTAGAGAATGTTGAGTGGTAGGGAAGCCATTCGAAGTACATAAAAAGGATCTTCCTTTAAAACTAAGACATTTAGAGAGATTATCCCATGTCCTGCTTTTATGTGTGCATAGCTGCCTTTATAAAAGAAAACATTGGGTAAGTCAACTCTTTGTCAAATGCGAAATGTTTTGAGAATATGTTGCTGTGTGGACCTTAAACCACTGTGCAGGGACTAAATATACTCGTGTTACACGGACATTTGCCTTTCTGAGCTATGATATTTTTTGTGTGTCAAAGAAACGATAAGTAGAAATTGGCATTTTGTGTGACTTGGCGCCCCAGACAGTTTCTGCGTGCAACACCAATGTCATACATAGAAATGCCAGGTGCTAACTACAAACAAAACTCATTACATCATAACAATGTTATGTTTTAAAAACTTGCAAACTATTTTAAGGTTAAAAAAAAAAAGTTATATAATGTTGCTTTCATTTTTCAGTACAGCTGGTGTTGGCGTTACATAGATGACTTAGAGTGTTACAACTTTGCATTGACTTCGTAATTTGCTGTGTGACCTGATCTGTGGCTGCTGCTATTTTAAAACACGTTATGTGAGATTTATGCCTCCAAAACTGTAAAGCCAGAGCTAATTTTTTTTGTCTTTTATGAGTCTTTTGATGCTTTACACTACAGTCTGATCACAAAATCATATCAGCCCCAAACCCCGGACTCATCATCAGCGTGGATCACAGTGAACTGTAGGAACTGGAGCACAAAAGCCACCAAACACCTGATATCTTACGTTTAAATCAAGTTTAGAATAACACCTTTTAGCCTGGGGTAGACTCATGTTGACCAGCATTTCATCTTAAAGAAGACATATTATGCTCATTTTCAGGTTGATCATTTTATTTAAGGTTACTACTTGAATAGGTTTACATGCTTCAAAGCTCAAAAAACACATCGTCAACTATTTCTCATACTGTCCAGTGCTGCAGCTCTGAATCCCCCTTCTTTCTGAAAAGCTCTGTTTTAGCTCCTGTCTCTTTAAGGCCTCCCTCCTGAATACCCAGTCTGCTCTGATTGGTCAGCTAACACACGCCTGAGCCAGCACCGCTAACAACAACACGTGTGACGTAATGTGATGTCACAAAGTCACGGTTAAAGGCAGGTCTACTGACGAGGCGTTTGAGGAGCAGTGTTTTCTGTGGGAGAGAGGAGCTTCTGTTGGTGCTGACTTTGACCTTTTTAACTTTCAAGACCTTTACAAGCACAAGAACATATATAAAACACTGACGGAAAGGAAAGGAAGGAAAAAGCATAATAGGTCTCCTTTAAGTCTCGGACTGGATTAGTATTCCTTTGAATATTACAACATCCCTAATGATAACATGACCGTATGATTTTCTGATTATATTTCGCTGTATGTAGAAGAGTCTAAAATAATGGATGTGTTTGTGTATGTGACACCTTTTTCTCCCACGAAAGGCAGCGACCAGGTGAAGACATCCATGAAGTTGGGCAGCCAGTACGGATGAGGAGAGCAGTTGAACTGACGGATGTTCATCACGTTGTTCTCATACTTCAACACCGCCGCTGGATGCACACACACACACACACACACACACACACACACACACACACACACACACACACACACACACGCACGCACACACACATTAGGCTTCAATTTTGGTCAGATAGTACACCATCATCCATTATCATTATACAAATACAGTTAAACGAAGAAGAGGAACATTATTTTGTCATCTATTTTATTCCTCGATAGACGTTAGTGTTTGTTCCTCTTCAGTCTTGGATGAAGAATAACATAATGTTCAGTCTCATATAATATGTGCGTAGACCTAGCTATGTGTGTGTGTATTTGTGCATGTGTGTGTCAGACCTTTGTTGTTGTAGACATCCAGGTAGTTTGGAGCGGAGAAGATAGTGATGAGGGAGGGGAAACCTGTAGTCTGGCTCTTCCTGTACATACGGTACCTGAGGAAAGAGAGACAAACAAGACGCCCACGTTATAGCTAAAATAAATAAATAAATAAAGAGACGTCATGGATAAAAACCGAGGATTTGCTTCAGAGGTCTTTAAACCAGACAGGGACCGGCTGAAGGCGAGACAGCCACGCATTTAAAAACAAATGAAGAAGGAATCTGTGTGGGCAAAATGACAGGGTGAAGTAAGAGTGCCACTGAGCAGCGTACTGAAAGCACACAGTGTTTGAGTGAGGCTGCCAGCATGACATCAAGTCTGGGTACAACTCAGAGCCTACAGAGATTAGACATGATAATGAACACAAGCACACAAACTTCATTTATACCCACAAACAAAGCACAGAGGCAGCCTCTACTAGCCAAGTCCCATGAGGATAAATCACCAAACGCAATCAGAATCTTTGCTTATGTATTATAAACAAATGTAATGTAGATGCCCAGCAACATTTGTTTGTTTTCCTAGACTGATTTTCATGTTTTCTTTTATTATGGTGCTCCCAGTTTGCCAGTGTGGCTTTGTTAAAGGTTGTTATTCTCTCTGGAAACTCGTGTAATGCCAATATGAAAACACTGTCATCAGCACCAGCCTGCTTCTTGTTTTGGTCTTTGTTTATTTGCAAACTTTGTCCAAAGCTGGCCACCGTACACTGTATTTGACCATGAGCCAATCAAATCACAGCAAGCTAATGGCTCTGTATCAAACAGGCTCCTGATTGGCTGACTGCTACACAGCCCTGCCACAATAGCACAGTTATTTCTCCCTGCGACCCAGTTTGAACAATTTACTGTTTTTTATAGAAGAGTGTTTTTGCACATAGTATACAATAATCAACATGTTTATTAGTGTTTTATTTATTGTCTTGTATTTACAGGATAACATATCATAACAAATATTAACCAAAATGTTCCTGGAACCGTTTCATCACCATCCAGATTTAGTTTTACTTTTTTTTCATCTGGAAGAGGGTCCCCCATTACCTTGGTGCATTGTACAGTGGGATAATGTGATGACGATTGGTGTGAGTCTAAGTGTGCACACATAACGTCATCGAAACCTGCCTAGAATTAGGTCTGTCTCTGCACTGCTGCGTATTTCACTGTAATTTTCTTGACGATGCATTGTCTAAAAGTGTCAGTTTTAAATGAGCACACAGTATTTCATCTGTACATGATGTACTATTTACTGGTACAGAAAAATAAACTACTAGAATTACATTTTTTCATTTTTATCAGCCCTTGTGCGAGAACACCGAGACCCACGGACGATTACCCAGACTACCCAGCTGCATAACAGACAAAACACTGTTAATGGGTTCAACTCAGCGCATAGCAGAGCTGCCTTAATTGCTGCATTATATTTAGAGGATTTACACTAAGATAACAGATGCCAGGAATGGATTTGTGGGTCAGAAAACTGTGTTCTGCCCCCACTATTATATTTAGACAAGCAGTGCAAACCTTACGTGACTCTTTGCCTTACACTTTTCTCTTGCTTAAAAAAATTCACGTTAACTAACTCTGCTAATAACACAGTTTAAGGCTGACAGGAGGCAAATCGTGGAACTTCTTTTCCTGTAATGTGCCAATTCCCTGACAAAGAAAAATAACAGCTCAGAACATGAAATGTCAAGGTAAGCCATTAAATTAAATGGTGCTCCCTTTTAAGCCGAGAGAAGGACTGAGCCGCGACAGTCAGTCAGCTTACCCAGCATCCTGTGCTTCATGCGCTCTGATGATTGACAGCAGGTTGTTGGTCTGTAGGAACTCACACACTGCTGGGTAACTGGGGACAGAGAGAAAGACAAAGAGAGGGGGAGTGACAGCAAGTGAGTGCATCTGAATTGAGGCAGTAAAAAATCATTACATAGCAAATATCACGTTATTATATCAAGAGTCCTCTTAACCGCAAAACAGATGGCGATATTGTTGTTTCTTCTTGCTTTTATCCTGTTTTCAAATGTCATGTCTGCGTGAGAGCAGCAGGGGGCATCAGTGAGCGCGAGGCAGGCCTGAGCAGGGCTCATGGCCTCCCCAGCACTGTAGGAGCACACACTAGTTGGTCGATTGATGCTGTTTCTGCTATACACAGAGAAAACACTGTGTTCTTCACAGACTACCGGCCGCACCGGTGCCCCCATTAACTCCAGCTCCCCATCTTTACATTCCTCCATTTTTATTTTTTTTATTCCCATCTTTCATCCTGCAGCCCCACCACCCTCCTCCTATGATGCTCTCCTCCTTTCTCTCACTGTATCTTAATATCACTCCATATCTGGCAGGAGTAGCCAGTCGTCATAGCAACAGAACCGTGCAGTCTCCCTGGGGATTGTGGGATATCGTTTCATGCTGAAACAGAACTGTGTGTGTGTGTTTGTGAATGTGCCGTGTTTATGTGTTTGCTAGTGCCCTGAATGTGTGTGTGTGTGTGTGTTGTGGTGTGTGTGTGTGTAAACTGGCCAAGATTTTCTGTCTCTTGTACAAATCCCAGTGATTGTTATTGGATCTTGGATGTGGTGTAACAGTGCAGGGAGCATCTCTCCTTCTCTCTTCTCATCACCAACATCCCACACCAACAGCCAGCAGTCCACCTAAAACTTATTAAATTCCTAGTTTGTAGACGAAGGACACATCTCGCTAACGCCAGGCGATCACAAGGTGTCCAGATCATTAAAACACATCGAATGAGCCCAACATGACAGGGATAGGAGCACGTTTGAGGATCGGTCTTACTCCTGGCTGCATGTTTCAGCAGCTAATTTCAAATAATATTGTTCCTAGTGTGTATTTTGTATCTCTGAATATTGCATTCACTCTGGCTTGTTTGGATATCAGTTCATATCTCTGAGCTTCATACGAAGAGGGATCTACTGCATCAAGGCTACCAGACTATATTCACTCACATTCAAGTTGATTTTCAACTAAAATAAACCATCAGGACTCTTATGTAATATTTATTTTTGTTTGGGGTCTGCATTGGGAGCAGTAATTTCACCCTGTACCTGTAGAAATAGGAGCAGCCTCTGACTGTGTTGTGACCAAAGTACTCCTGGGTCTTCTCGTTGCCAAAGTCTTCCAGGGGGTCGGCCCACAGCAGGTCGCACATGGGCCCAAACGCTGGGGGCTCCTTGAACCGGTCCAACTAGGACATACAACGAACACACACGCACAGAAACACAAAAATGTGAGCTTACATAAACACAAAGGCTCGGTCACACATATGAAACCCTCACACATAAACACATCAGATACACAACATATTTTAAAGTGATGTACACAATACACACAAACGCAGATAAATGCACACATACACGCAAACACATACTGTCAGAGCAGAGCATCTCCATGGCAACCCTCACCACACAGGGGGGAGAAGATGTCACACCAGCAGATTCACCATGGAAACACTGCCATTAGATGAGGAAGTGTGTGTCCTCATGTGTTCATGTGTGTGCCTTTGTGTTCTGTATCACTGTGAACTGTATACAAACAGCGTGTGTGCATCTCTATTCACTGCTACACTCACTGGTTACTCGAGGATTCACTGCATTTATAATAGGCGGTGGCATTAAGGCATAAATAAGAGTCGGCGTGTGTGCGTCTGTGCTTGCAGGGGTGTTTGAACATGTACAATTATTGTATTATTTTTCTCAGTAGCGCTAAGTGTGATAAAAGTTGCTGTTATGTGTAGAGTTGTTAATACAGAAGTGATGGAAGTTTTTGCAGGCAAACAAAGTCAAATTCAGTAATGCCATTATTTTATGCCTTTTAGGCTGATTATTTACCAAAACAATAATTGCATTACAATTAAATAATTAATTAAAAGAAGCAAGTAGTGCACTCAGCCTTTGGATAATCTTCACTAAACGAAAGGAGAAGATGTGTCTACCAACAATAAATGTGTTCTTTCATCTGTTTTGTCTATTTTACTCGTCTAAGAAACTAAAATGTACTTATATATCATCATTTAGTCACGAGTCATATGAATTAAATGCATCTGTATGGCCTGGCGTCTGTCTTTCCTTTGTATTATAGACTAATAAATCTAAAAATGTGATTTAGAGGCAGCTTAAGCGTACAATATTGACCGATCCTCCAATCCCTTAGTTACTGTTGCTAGGTTGGACAAGCTTGACAATAAGAAAAATGGCAATGCCGGTCTCGTTTAGCTGGCTAGCCGCATATACTTTTTTGCCACACATATGTTTCATAGCAGCCGAGGATAAATTCCACTAGAGTCAAACACCAACATGGCAGCTACTGAGATCTGCAATGCTAGTTACCTTTAGCGGGCTTAGCTATGTCTTTTCTCCATTTAGCTTCCGCCCCATTTAGCAGACTAAATAGAGTGCCGCAGGAATGAGTCCTAAAACCAGAAAACAAGTTGCATTTAGCACTTCCTGTTCCCTTGTTCTGATGAAGGCATCCATACTTCAAAAATCAGAGACGCGGTGTTTATCTGTGAAGATTATCTTGCTGAAGAATACATGTATGTATTTAATTCTTTTTGTCGAGGGAACCAGGGCGATGCTAACTCTAGCTGCTAGCTCTCCATGACAAACTAAACTACGTCAATGTCAGTCCCTCAAAACCGATATTTTTCATTTACAGGTGGGGAAAAATTAAAAACTACATTTACTTTTAGCTTTAATGCTAGCCGTGGCTATCTCACTGGCTAGCGTCACAATAACATAGCGCTGCTGCTCTAGCCATCGAGCTAGTTTCTCTGCAGCAGAGTGTGCACTAGGTGTGTTATCAAACCAGTTACTCCAGTTTAGGTTTTATGTTTTACTGTATATGAAAATATATATGAGAAAGATTAGGGTTCCTAATTTCGACCAAACATGTGGGTACTGTGTTTTGCTTTGTAGGGCGTTAGTGTTAGCACAAAATCATGTATGTGTGAGTCTCTTGTTGTACCTTCTTGATGTCGTCCAGCGTGTGGATCTCTGGTGAAAGCCCCCCATGCACACACAAGAACTGCTGGTTCATCAGGGCTGCTAGGGGCAGGCAATCGAACGCCTCCATGCAGGAGTCATACACCTGCTCCGAGTACTTGATCTTACCTGGAGGTGTTTGGAGGAATGAAAAGATATTTCAAGACCTGAGACAAAGAAGCACCTGAGAGTGTTTTGACATGCTTTGAACAGCCACCATCGCTGCAGACGTACAGTCAGTCCCTGTCACTTGGAGTGTTTCATATCGAAAGTAAGGAACAAACATGGAGCTTTTACATGGACAGATCTGAGGAACTCAGTCATCTGAAGGCTTCAAACAGACTTGCACGGTTCCCTTAAAAACATAATTTAGCTCACTCGGGTCTAAAGGCAGTGACATGAAGGATTTTCACATAACATGTTGTTAATTTATGCATCCATCTCTTCTCCGGCACTCCCGTATGACCTGTTTCTCTCCTCTCTGATGATTTAGAAATGCCACTTCCGGGAGACGAAGTGCACACTGGTGAAAAAATGCTCCGTATGACTGTACATAGCATTTTATTACAGAGAATATATGGACGCAAAGACTCCAGTTCTGTTTCCAGTGAACAAAATCTGACCCAAATATAAGCAGGAAGCAGCGTAGAGGAGTAACTGTGAGGCTGAATTTTTTTGTTTTTTGAAAAACTCCTTTGATTTGGCAGCGATATCAATAAAGACATCCAACAAGCAGCGTCTTTAAAGTACATTTCACACATGGGCGTCACGATACATCTGACACAAACCAATATCACAGGATTAAAATAGCTGAAAGGAGATCGGAGGAGAGAGATAGAAGAGGAAGAAAGAAGAGAGGGAAGCGTGGACGAGAGCGAGCAGGGAGGACTGAAAAGGAGAATGATAATTTTATAAAGAGAGAAGGAGAGAGATTGATGGGAGGAGACAGGAGAGGGAGGAGAGGTTAAGAGCGGTGAGAGGAAGGAGAGGAAGGAGAGGAAAGAGAGGAGACGACGACGGAGGAGGAGAAGGGAGAGTGTGAGGACATGAGAACAACATGTACACAAATCAAAGCCAGTACTGTGGAGTACCAGCGTACAGTAGTCAGCACTATGTGTGTGTGACAGCAAGGAGTGTGTTTGTCAACCTCTCCATCTGCCTTGTGTAGAGCAAGAGCTCATTATTGCTAGTCCACCGGTTTTCAGCTCTTTCCACACATAGACGCTTAAACATTTATGAAGACTCTCTTGCACACGCATGCAGTCATAGTACATGCACTTGCACACCCTCGTGATACACACACACACACACACTCGCACACACGCAGCAGATGGTAATTGAGGGCGACCACTATTCGCCACAAGCACCAGGGGAAATTAGCTTCCTTGTCCCTTGGCCAATCAGACACTGAGGAGTAAGTCCCTGAGCCAATCATTTAGGGCCAAATTAATTTGCTGCTAATCACCCACTCTCGGACAGGACACAAGGAGAGTCAGAGAGACAGAGAGAGAGATACTGGGGGAGGGAGGGAGAGATGGAGGATGGATGGAGATAGAGAGGAAGAGGGAGAGAAGGAGGAGAGGAGGGAGGGATGGAAGTGTGGGAAAGGATGGAAGATACAACCTGGAAGGATGGACGGGGGAGGAAGCTTGAGGGGGAGGAAGAGATGAGAAGCGATTCAACAGAAAAGACATAACTTTATAGCCGGAGTGATCATTTGATGTGTTGATTTATTGAAGAGCAGAAAATTAATTTGTAACATATGACTTCCCCCGAGCAGCGAATTGTCCAATCCTAGCCTAGCAACTGTAACTAGGCATGGCAGACCTGAAAAAGCTTTGAATCTCTCTGTTACACATGGGGTTGTAGTAAGAGTGGTGCTCAGTAAATAAAGAATTCAGAGGTTGTTTTAGGTTTTTAAAAAACAAAAACACAAGAGCAGAAGTGTAAAGAATGATTTGGACAGAGCATTTGTCTGCTCTAAGGCAAACTGCAAACATTAGCATGTCAGGCTTACTAGCTTACTAGTAGGGTTGGGCGTTGGGACCCCCTACAACATATAATATTTAAAATTCTGTTGTTTATCAAACTGGGCCTACAATAACCTTACGGGCCTATACAGTAGTGCCATTTATAAACATGTTTGCAGCAGATGCAGCGAGACTAATGTTGGGCGCGTTAGCATCACCCTCTGAAATAGTCATCATTACAGATGAGTCCTTCTTCTACTGTACCCTCTATCCAGGCGGCTCCCCTCGCCTAAACCAAACAGAGTACTACCGACATGGACAATCTCCTGATGTGTACATTTGTCAAAGGGCAACTGTGGACAAAGCCTGTCCTGGACGCTGCTATATCAGAGTGTAGGCTAACGTTAACATTTTAGTCATTCTGTCATGCTCAGCTGGATTTAGGGAGGCTTACACTCCAGCAACCCCAAACCAAAATCACCATCTGAAATTGCATTAAATTTGTCAAACACATCAGTAAGTCCTGATCCTAGAAGCCTGTGTTCTATATTTCACGTGAAACATACTGTCAAGAAACACAAGCAGTCATGCATCAATCCAACCTCTGCCTCGCTTGTCCATTTACGTAAGCTGAGCAGCCAAATAGGGTTATTAGCATGAAATAACAGTCTGAGTCTTTATCATTCTCACAGGGCTAACTATCTCTACACTGCAAAACAAGAGAGACCAATGCAGTTTCTTTATTTCCATTCCCATTTCCTCTTGTCTTCTAAAAGGATCATCGACTGGTGAAATGTAGTTTTGGATTATTTGTGTGTAAAACCACATAAATTAATTTAGCTAGCTTGATAAAGCTAGCAACAGTTGTCACACGCAAAATCAACAGTCACATACTAGAAATGTGTCTGATTATCAAGGGGCGACATCATAGCAAAAAGGCCATACTTTCTCCAATGTGATTACTTTTTTGTTGCTTAAAAAAAAAATCAATTCATCAAAAGAAGATAACTGGAGACTGAGAGGTATTTAAAACGAGAGAAAGGGAGTGTATAATATTTGCAGGGAAACACAAGAGTTACTCACATTCTTGTTTGAAGGTGAAATATTCTGTCAGATGTCTACATTCATGGTTTCCCCGTAGAAGAAAGAGCGTCTTTGGGTAGAGGATTTTCAGTGACCACAGGTACAACACACACTAAAGGTGAGAAAGCATAGAAATTAGTAAGAGATGAGCAGCTCCGCATGAAATCATTAAAACTGCCAAGAAAGCATTGTGCACATTTATAATGCATTATGGTAAGAAGTTGCATCACAAATACTATTTTGTAACAAATTATGCTAATCACATGTTAACTGTATACTGTAATTCTGGAAATATATATATAAAGGTATAAAGGTAAGCAGGTTTTTTGTTTTTTAATCTTTGGATGGAGCACGGCTAGCTGTTTCCACCTAGTTTTCCAGCCTTTATGCTAAGCTAAGCTGACAGAAAACCTACAACCTGTCAAGTGTATGCTCCCATATATGTATGGAATAATGAACTGATAATGTGTTATAATAAGCTTTGTTAATTAGTAAGACTTGAAGGTGTTTTTTATTTTATTTTGGATGAAGCTAAGCTAGCTGCCTTCACCAGTCTTTCTGCTAAGTTAAACTAACAGTCTCCTTCACATTCAACAGACACGAGAACAAATACTGGTATTCCCCACAATGTCGACTATTCCTGTAAACCACACACCACAGTGAAAACAGCTTTTACTTTAGCACATCATTGCCACTGAGTAATTGTATGAGGCAGAGCTGGAGTGATTTCACTTTCAGTTTCCCTCATTAAATCCGAACTGGAAATGCAAAGTGAGACAGAGAATCACGACGGAGCCGTTACTGGGAATTCCTTCTCTGAATGAACCATCCACTGCCAAAATTAATTGAGCAGAAGTGAATTGATCCTTACCCCGGTCTAGAGATAGAGATAAACAGGATTTCGACAAGAAGGAGCATGCAGATCAAATTCAGATGATCAGGAAACAGCTGTCTGACATCTTTTAGAAGATCAAAATCATCCAACATGTTTATGTTATCATCTTGTTAACCCCACAAATGCTCTCAGAGGGTGTTTTCTCACCTTCACACAGTATCATCCCAGCTCCACATTATGTCCCCTGTCTATGTGCCCTTGAAGTGTGTTAGGAAGGTGGCCTAAATACTGCTCCCTCCCCTCCAAACTCACTCTGTGTCAAATGATATGTCCCTTATGCCACGGTGACCAAGTAGCTCAACAAGCAAAGACATTCACCATGTGCTCAGGTCATTATGGATGCAAGTCACACTCCTTATCTGCGGTGCATTTCTATGACAGAGTCATCACAAAAATACCTGATTGCACTCAGGTCTATTTTAAAGAACCAAATGACCAAACAGCCCTCTGGATATGCTATCTCCACTTTTACATTTCAGTAAGCAGCGTATTATACTCTTGTTAGTAATTACCGACCTTGACTCATCCGCAAATTTTAATTTCCTCGGTATGAGTGCATTTTCAGGCACGTACTGTGATGTGTAAGTGCTAATCTCAAGTAACGATTGTACTATTATGCATTTAATACAGCAGAGTGTTGTAACTGTACACCTCTGTAGTGAAATAAACCTCGCTCCTGGAAAGTGTAGACCTCAGGGCAATATGCACTAAACTGGATACTGTATACACACAATGCAGTGGAAATTTTGTAGTGATATGCCAAAGTGAAGTACGTGGTAAAGTGCCCATCCTCACCTCGATACTGAAGTAGCCCCTGTCCACATAGTCCCCTAGGAAGAGGTAGCGTGTGTTGGCAGGAGATCCTCCCACTTCAAACAGCTTCATCAGGTCGAAGAACTGGCCGTGGATATCTCCACACACTGTGGAAACAGCACGCGACAGCGTTAGGATCGTAAAGACCATAGTGTGCACCTGCCACATGTTAAGTTGCCACAATTCAATTGAAAGACGTGGGACCGTCCATGCTTCAGTGGCTCCATATGGTCTGATTTGCATCTGCAGAGGTATGTCTGCTGATCTAGAAACATCTCTCATCTGCAAGACAAAATCCTCCTGACACCATCTATTGCAATCATTTTGAGATCTCTGTTTAAACAAAAATATATCCTCTCACATTTTAGTGTCTACATCAATAGGCCTCTCTTTGCTTGTACACTATTTTCACCTAAAACACTACAACTTGTACCATCAGACTACAGAGCAGCTTGTTTCCTCAGGCTGTGAGACTCTTTAACTCATCCTCCGCACGCCGTCATAAAAAATAGTTTTTCTCGTGTTGCAGCGAGGAACTGCGGCCTGCATTTCGTGGCAAAACCCTGTGTTGTAGGAGGACCAATAAATGAACCTTGAACCCTAGTGTCATGGTTGTTTTGGTTAGTCGTATCCTGTTTTACTTATAGATTACATCCTCATGTGTCTCATGACGTTCCACTTCCTGTCTTTGTTTTTTTCCCACCCTTTTTTCTGTGTACATCTGTGTTTCATTAGTCTATTAGCCCTTGTGTACTGACGCTTGTGTTTTTTACTTTCCCGTCTCCAAATCAGTTCCCCAGTCCTGTTTCCTCCTTGTGTTTTACCTGCATTGCCTCTACCGCTTTGCCTGTGTGCCTCACGTCATCCTGGTTTGTACTTTGCTTAGTTTTGCTCTTGCATTTTGTTCCCAGCCCTTTTGTTTTTTGTTGCCTGCCTTTGTTATTTTGGAAAACAGCTTCAGTTCATTAAAGCTCGCTTTTCGTTATGTCTTCCTGCCTGCCTCTGCGTCTGCACTTGGGTCGTCACCATTTGCAACGTTAACACTTAGCTGATTAGATGTTGAACAATAATTGAAATTTGTTCTAGTCATGATGTATAAACTTACCTTCGTCACTAACTTCACATTTACAACAATCAGACTTTTGACCTCTGGGCACGTTTCAACACCTGCATCCCCAAAAGATTTGTTTCAATTCACATTCAGGCATTTTGGATCTAATTTAGACCAGGCTTCACATACTGAACACTTCATATTTCAAAAGTCTTCAGGACTGTCTGCCTATATGATGTGCCAGCATACATCTTCCCGTCCGCCTCGCTCTCCATCTGTCTGTCCTCTCCTTTCACTTTTACTTGATGTCACAGGTCCCTTGTGCAGCCATTTTACGATGGCCATTTTAGCATCTGCCTGGCCCGCTACGCTTGTCTGTCTCTCCATCTGCTTGCCACGTTAATGTCTGGTTTCTGCATCTACTCCTAAGCATTTGCTTTAATTTGAACTGGGAATTGGGAATGCAAAATGGCATGAGTGAAATTGAGCCGTACCTGTCTGCCTCCTCAGACCTGCCTCAGTATTTTCCCAGAAGTCTTCATGTGACGCCCTAAAAGCCTGTCAGTTCACATTTCACCCATCTACCTGCCTGTCTGTTCGCTGGTCACTCTCTCTCAGAACATTTCCACAGAGACTCTGTCAAAGTGCTAAACTGCTCAGAATATCTCTTTAACATTACATTTGCTTGAAGCCCTACCTGCGAGGACCTGCGCTATTTTTCTGTAGTTGTATCTCTGAAATCTATAAGCTATTTCCAATCATAGCTGACGCTCGAGTGGGTGTTTTGAGGTCAAAATCCGAACAAGTGTAGAAACTTGGAAACAGGGATCAATATGTTTCTCATTGGGAACGAGCAGGTTTGAGAACCTCGGCACTAAGCTGCTTATGATCGACTGTCTCTCCATCTGCCTGTCTATCTGTCCTCGTCCCCGGGGATCTGTACCTGTGAAAGCCGAGCGATGTTCCCACACTGCGTGGGTCCAACAGCCCACACAGAATTATCTCACCGCTTGCATTTGCATAAACGTACGCACACACACAACCATAGGAGCACAGGTACATTAACCAAGCAGTGTCAATAGGTTGAGAGCGTCTGAGTCTGCCTGCCTGCTTGTCTGTCTTCTGTGTCATCGTCTCAAAAACTTGTTTTCCATTTTGTTCTTCATCGATCTCAATCTCCCCCTCCTCCTCCCTCTGACATTCTCCTCGCTTCATACATTTCCCTGGCAAGGGAATACATGCAGATATTACCAATGCTTACGCCCGCTATTGTGAGGTGCATAAGTGCCAATTGGTTCTCTCAGTGAAGTGCGACTGAACAACAGTTCGTATTAACGGGGTGGCAGATACGTAGCAGATTAATGAATCGATGAATGGAATCTGATTAATACATAATTACTGATCTTTCTGCCTTTTCTCCACAGCTGCATTCTTCTGTCTCTCTATCTCTGTCTCCCCCAGTGGGACCTTTGCAGCCGTTTTTAAAGGGATAGTTTGACATTTAGAGAAAAACACTTTCTTGCCAAGGGTTGGACGAGAAGATCGGTACCACTCTCTTATTTTTATATCAAGTATAACGCTGGAGCTAGCAGCCGATTAGCCTAGCTTAGCATAAAGTACGGAAACAGGCTGAAACAGCTAACCTTACTCTGTGTGTCTATCTGTCACCCAGCACTGACAGATAGACTGCAACTCATTTAATAACATGTTATACTTAGTTTGTTTAATCCGTCCAAAAACTGCACTATTTCTTGGCCAGGAGTAGTTGCCAGGCAACCAGAAGAGACTCCAGGAAGTTAGCACTCCTGGCTAATAAATGGTCGAGCACACAGCCCCCCGTAAAATGGGGGTGCTTTAAACTATTACACTAAAGCTATTACACCCTGATTACTGAGCTAGATGTTTCCAGTCTTTATGCTAAGCTTGGCTACCTGCTGGTTTTCTGTCTAGTGTCATATGTTCCTAAAGACAAGACAGCAGTGTCAAAGTATTTACAATAATCTTGACAAAAAAGCTAATATATTCCTGAAAATGTCAAACTGTTCCTTTAAATGATATCAGGGTTAGCTTCTAACAGCACAGTTAAGCCTGACTCATGGTAGTGCACTTCTGATGAGTTTGCTCAACAGAAATGATGTATTTTGGACACAAAAAAGTGTCGGTCTGCACTCTCTTTTAATGTTGTGCATCTGCAAAATTTTGTAATGTCGGGAAATGTGATTGGGTACTTTAGCAGCTGGAGGACAGAGTCTTGTTAGCATGGACATGACCAAAGCCTTTCGCAGAAGCATAAATAAAAAAAAAGCCATCCAGCTCTTTAAATTCTGTTGAGCAAAATTAATTAATTGTTCCCTACGTCGTCCGTTCTTTATCACAATACCGTACCCGTGACTGGCGCCTCAATATCCAACATAGTGCGCTCCTGGCGCAGGATGGCGGCGCCCTCATCGATGATGCGCAGGGCCACGGCCTCCTCCAGCCGGCCCTCCTTGGTGAGGTGAGCTTTGAGCAGGTCCACCCTCGGCCGGCCTTCGGCGTCGAACACCTCCTTCATGGTCAGCCGGTGGGCCAGGGGGAAGGGGACCGCTGGAGGGGGAGGTTGGGAGTGATGGAAGGGATGGTGTAGAGATAGATGGAGACAGAGGAGAATCCAAGATGGAGGAAAGAGATATCATTTGAGAGAAGAGAAGAAGGGAAGGAGTTTGAAGGAATGTATGGACGTATGGATGAGGGTGAGTTAGATTATGGAGGGAAAGTTGAAGAAAAGAGAAGAACGTTTATTATAATGCAGAACATGATTTATTGAGATTTCCTGTATTCTTCAACAAGCTTGGCCACAAACATCAGAAACCCTCAGTCCTCACCATTATCCTGATCACACCCCTGCTACAGGCTTTACTGTGCGTGTGTGTGTGTTTGTGTGTGTGTGTTATGGAGGCCTAGGTGGGTTGTATTAAAGCCGGGGCTGCCAGAGTTATCAGGGCTGCCTGCCTCTGTTCTGCAGTAATGTCTCTCTGCCTCTCTGCCTCTGTTCTGCAGTAATGTCTTTCTTACATAATGAAGGCCCCCAGGGCGCTGCTGGAGAGGGGGGTTGACTGACGACGGGGGTGATACAGCAAGAGCGCACAGCTGCACGTGAGGAGTCACATACACACTTACGAAGGCACACTCGACAAAGCGCAGACACACACACACACACACACACAGATGAGCGGTCTTTACAAACAGGCACAAACTCAGTGGCAAGAAACAAAAGGCAGAGGCGCAGGGGCGCATGCGTAGATCATGTATGGCACAATGGTGTTAACACGCATGATTGCATATGTGTGTGTGAGCCTACAGTGGTACACACACACATACAAGCTCATAAAAGGTATTGTTATGCAGGATCCACAGAGCCTGTTGGAGCCCCACCAGTGCTAACACAGATAATGGCCTAGATCACAAACTAAAAACTAGGCCTGGCTCTCCCTCTCTCTCTCTCTCTCTCTACACACACACACACACACACACATACACACACTTCCACTCTCTGTCACTTTGTCTCTGTTTTGCACTCTCTCCTCTTGCCCCTTCTCCTTTTTATTTATTTATTTAGTTAATTTTTCACTTTCTCTTTCTCTCTGGCTGACTCTCTCTCTCCATGTCGCTGCAACGGGCCACAGTCTCTTCAGTGAGCAATCACACTGATGTCCATCATTACACGTTAACGCGATGCTCACATTTTATTCTTTTCCAATAAAGGAAGCACATGAAACCGCACGGCACCGTTTTAAGTAATCACCACTGAAACATCGGCAACATTTAGCCAGCGTTGCTAAATGAACCAGGGAGGGCATGAAAAATGTAGGAGAAAGTGGTTACAATCAACCTAAACCAACACTTGATGTGTGATTAAGAGGGTTTTACTCAAAATTTCAAATATGTCCGAAGGTGAAAATTGCTTCTGACAAATCATGCAGTCACGGTTGCTCTTGGTATTCTCAGACTAAAGGACTATCTAGTCATTTGGATGTAAAAAAGGGGGGAACATATTAACCTTTTTGTCCTGGATCACACTAAATATGCCTATGAGCATTTTAACCATGTTGGCAAACCAGAACATCCCAGAAAACCTTAAACAAAACAGATCCCAGGGTACACTAAGCACAGAGATAATGGCACCTAAGGGCTCTATAGGTTTGCCCCGACCGCACTGCAACACATTTTCACGGACCTTAAGACTGAATACAACACACACGAGCACCCTGAGACAACCCAGGACACCACAAGCAGTCCACAAGCTGCTAAAGGCTCTGTTTTCCCTCAATCGACATCTACATGTTAAAACCAGTTTTGCCTTTCAGGTTGGGACTGATTGATATTTTAAAAGCTTTGTGCACCCTCACGTTGTCAGAGAACATAAGCCAGAGAGAGAATTACTCATGCATGTTGGCATGTGTGACTTCATATTTATTTATAAAAGGAACCAACAGGGCTCAGTCAGTGTTTGTCTAAACCTCCTCCTTCAATCTACTGTAATGTACTGTCTTGTGCGACTGTGCTGCACCACGCTGTGCTGTACAAACTGTAACGCTGCTGGTACCAGTCACAAAAAGATGCATGCACTGCGAGAAAGGCTACCGTGCTCTTTTGAAGCTTGCACACATACATGAGCTCAATGTGTGTATGTATATTTCTGGTTTGAGGTAAAGCTGAGGCCTCCAGTGTGTGTGTGTGTGTGTGTGTGTGTGTGTGTGTGAAGGAGAGAGAGAGAGAGAGAGAGAGAGAGAGAGAGAGAGAGAGGGAAGGAGTGTGAAACTCGTAAATTGTGTGTGCAGTGTGAAAGTAGGGCAGGTATGAGAGAGTGGAGAGCAGCAGAGACACAGAGCTTGGGGAAGGAACTATACTTGGGAAAACTATACTTGGCAGTTAGGGAATGGAGAGAGGAGAGGTTCAGCACCAGCACGGTCAAACCGAGGAGGTGTTTTGTACTCGACGACTGACCATCTGATGAGCGCACAATTCGAGAGGGAACACTAGTGGATTTCAGACTTAAAGGGTTTGAGCACACTTGGAAAAGCTGCAGAGTGAAAGCTGTTCAAGCTGTAAATTATGAAGAAACCTCATCTGAATTTAGTATTTAAATTCTGATGAGACTTTATGAAACATGTTGGTAGAGCTTCTTTTTCCCAAAAGCTTTTTTGTTTAGCAAAAATATGGTTCTCACTTGTCATAATAAAAGCATTGTGCATCAAAATTCATAGGCCTGGAGCACAACATTAATGCAGAAAACCACATTTACATTTATTATAACATTGCATTTATATTATATGGTATATGCATTCAGTTAAACAACTGGTCATCACATGCTTACCAGTTTGTGAGCCATTTGGAAGACCTGGGTAACGTATTTGTACGTACGTATGTCAAATCAGATTAGGTTTTTCAAAAAAGAACGAAAAATGTGTAAAGAAAAAAGTAGTTATTTTCACAGCATGTGACGCTTCTTAATTTACCGCGTTAACATGCTAATATTTGCTAATTAGCACTAAATACAAAGTACAGCTGAAGGGAATATTATTCATTTTGCAGGTATTTAGACACCAACCATAGTATTTTAGTAATTTTGATTTGAATTTAGCCACATCTTTCTCTACAGTTTGTGTCTGTGTCCATTTTTTTCAATGAAAGTCACTAAACATTCAGTTACATATTGATGCAGTCATTGTGCAGTCAACCGATACAGCAAGGAAGAGGTCACTTTAAGTCATATATAAGGGATTTAAAACCTTTAGGACACTGTAGGGGGGAGGGAGAATATCAAACTAACTATTTATGTATTCACAAGCTAGAGATCACCCTTACAGAGAGATCCAGAGGAAATATGACAAACAAACTATTAACATATCTACAAGCTCCTATACAGAGAAAATTTCAAAGCAAGAAACTAACCATAGAAACTAACTCCAACTGAACTCCAACTCCTGCGGTTGGCGGCGTCCTCCTGCCTGCCCCACACCTACTAACGGCCTGCACATGGGAAGGAAGGAGTGGGAGAGACCCCAGCACTGTGGCAGATGAGCAATGGACTGCTCTTTCTCTCTGTTTACTCTGAGCAGCATGCATGGAAATTAATTACAATATAATATATATGAATATATCTCCCACCGTTTCCCTGATGGTCCGAATGACATGCTAAATTTGTCACTAGTCGCGTTTTACAATAAAGTTTGCTAAGAGGGTCTAAAAAGTTGCTAAATCTAGCGTCAAAGTCACCAAGTTGCCAACCAATATTGGCTGTGACAGTGCAGGAGAAAGGTCTGGCTCAACCAAGTATCATTCTGGTATAGTGGGAAATTCTGCTTGTCTGTACTTCTTTAAACCACAATCATCGTTGGCGGTTCAAAACCCAGGAGGCAGTAACAGTGCCCTGCAAAACACTGTCAGGGGAACTTTGTTTGGTGGAAGATTTGCACATAAGAAAGCGAGTCCTGGTGTTAAAATGGCAAAATCCCTGCAAAAGAAAAGTTAACAACTGCTAGCTTGTTCACATTCACACTGTTGGCGGCCAAGGTTAGGGTAACTTGCCATTTTTTGCTTGTTGCTAGCCTCGAGGATGTTGGTATTGATTTCCGTAGCAATGGGGGATTTTGAAAATGCTGATAGGCGGAGAGTGGAGGAGGAGATTAATGCTGACGGAAATAGATGGTCATTGGCAGGCTTGTACATAGTCCACATCCAGTGAGTCAGACTGTGGCTGTAGAGGAAATGTCAGCCAATAACCAAATTCACAGGGATTCATCCTCTGGGTACCATGGATATCTACACTGGATATCAAGGCAATCAACCCAATAGTCAAACATTTCAGTCTGGAAGTGTACCAGCCAACAGATTGGAATCGCCTCACTAAAGCCACGCTGCTGCGATGGCTAAAAATCCATTATTACAAAGGCACAGACACTGCACATAAGTGGGATCCTTTTGTTTCCCGTCTGTGTTAATGGAGCTTTTGTATCCTGCTGGTTTCTGTATAAAAAAAAACTCTCTGTGATTAAGCAATTATGTAAAGGACTTCATTGATAAGTCAATTTAGAACAAGTCGAGCACGAGAAAGTGAGAAAGGGAAATGTGTTTTTTCTAAACAAACAAACTTCAAAGAGCAGGAAGCGAATTAAAAAAGGGCTTTAAACATTCGTTTTCATTATCCACAATTTTATCACAAAGGATGTCTATTTGAATTTTAAAAACTGAATTGGACGTGTCATAACCTGCTTGGTCCCTGTATACACAAACGATTGTGGCTTTATCACTTTTAAAAGAAGATGAATATCATTTTAGAGCTTGTGCAGAGCAAATTGCACCCACTGGCGGCTCAATGCGCTCAGTAGCTTCAAGTGGTCTCGTGCGACCGGCCTACATGCAGTTGTTGTGTGAGACCGGAGATCTATCACAAGTTTAGTTTCTTGGTGCACGAGCAGTGACGCATGAAAACAAGCAGCAGGGGTTTACTGTTTTTCTTTGCAACACCTCGTCCACAAAGCCTGGTCCTTTGGATTAGTTTTCATCACTTACAGTACGGGGATCAGCTGGTCCCTGGTATTATGATGTGACAGAGAAATGTATCATTGTCAGAAGGAGTTTTCAAATACCTTATCCTGTTCTGTAGTGTTGTTGTTTGGTTTGGTAAAGTTTGTAATGCTTTCAAATTCACCAATGGAACTTTTTCTTAGCTTGTTCTGTTACTCCTGTCTGGTCTTCCTCTTCCACAGAGACCCTTTACAACACAATTTCATGTCACATTCAGGCTGGTCAGTAACGTATTGTCCTCCTGTCACTGAGACACCACTGAAGAGCTGTTAACAATACATTTAGGCAGTTGTTGACCCTTTGGCCTCAAAAACACCATCAGGCACTGATGGAGCAACTTGTCCTGCTGGCTTGATGCACACTCTCAAGCTAGCACTAACAAAAAAGGCCAAAGTTCTAGCTAATTCTGCAAGCTGAAGTTATTGCAGTCCTCTCTAGATTGAAACTTGTCATGAGGTGTCATCCTGTTTGACTGTAAGACAATTGGCCAACCTGTGCAGAAGGCCACTGTGTATATGAATATATATATATATTTATATATATATACATACATACGCATATATAGCAGATTTTCCGTGACAGTTCAAAGGATGCAACTTCATGTACATTCTCGAGTGCCTCATTAGCTCCTCTAACAGAGAGCGACAGCAGCTATCATTAGTTTAGTCTGCAAGGGACTTTAAGCAGTGATGGTGGAGGGACAACTATAGGGTCCAAACACTCCAACGGATTGACGTTCACTAAGCAACATTTAAGTCTTACAACGGCTACTTCTGTACCAACAGTCTACGAGGTGTTCTCACCTCGTAGACTGTTGGGCTACAACATCAGGAAGTGTCAAGATAGAATTGCACATACACAGTTTGGAGCCGTAGCCGTCAACTGTCACTGTTTACAGCCCCTATTAAGTAACGATTCAAACTTAAAATCAACAAAGCCGAGCTAACTGCTAATGACTAAGAGGCTACTAAGCTTCAACTATGACAATCCATGTTTAGTGTGAACTTACTGGTGGGGTTTGGCTTCAGAAGATCTTGCTAAAGTACTGTGGATGAAAATTAGCTGGATGGCTATCACTGGTTAACTGACAGAAATGTTCATTAATGTGTGTTTGCCTAATACATACATACATGAGATGAATTAAATACTGGACAAACTGACAAAATACTGTCAGAATGAGTTCCACATCATTTATCTAAACAGTGTCGAGATGGGGTTAGCTTGACATAATGCAAGCTCAGAACTTAAATGCCACACTTCTCGAGCAGAGTGATGGTGGATAGTATTTCTCACAAATGCTGCACAAAGGCATTTTTTAGCACTTTGCGATGCTGCCAAGTGTTTCAACCTTGCGAGGGAACTGTTCTTTCTGACAGTACAGTCTAAGCTGTCCCTCGTCTGAGAGCAGATGACGAACACGGTGAACTGCACTTTCTGAAGTGTGGGTAAGCGGAGTGAAAAAAAAAAGAAAAAAAGTAATTCATCCAGAATTGTCCTTTCCACTGAAGCAACCAATCACATGAAGCATGGTGTGCATTGTGAGGTGAGCTTGACCAAAGGGGGTGTAAGATGAGCAGAGAGGTGAAGCGTTTTTAGCTCCTTCCTAATGTTCTTTGCACTGCTTTTGTCTTCTGGCCCACTCTCCATCGCTGAACTCCCCGGTGAGGAATTTATTAAGCGCCAAAGCTGCCAGCTCAGCCAAAAATCTCCACATCACAGCGCAGTGAGGGGGGGGAGCCTGAGAAAAAAATCTATGACATGGCTTTCAACCAAATCTCCTAAATTTGTTTGGGCTGGCCTAATAGCCTAACTGGAGCAGAATCTGATCAGAATCATCTTGTTATTGTGCGCATCCTCCCTAATGGCTAAAGTTAATTATGGGGATATTTCATCACTTTTAATAACACAGGGACACCATTCACATTGCTGCTGCAGGATGGAGGAAGTGACAGCAAGCGAGAACAGACAGATTGCCAAAATGACTGTAGAAGTCACCCGTGATCCATCTGTCCTCATTTGTGTCTGTCCTCCAAATGTTGAGAAATATGACTAAATAGGTATAAAACAGCACAAATGTGTGCTCCTTAATCAACCGATCGTCAGGTCATTTAACGGAAAAGGAAATCATCTTTGGTGCTGAGGGATATATTAAACAGTGACGCACATGATGCATAAAAAGTAATTACAGCAGCACATGCAGTATGGGCCTTTATATGCTACGTGCAGCCTGTGAATCAATTCATTACAGTGCACTACTGTGCCTGCCCAGACTGTATCTGTCTGGTGTTCATCCAATGACATCGACCAGAACTGATGGCATGCCTGTGTGTGTGTGTGTGTTTGTATGTTAGATGTGTTGCCCTCTACAGGACCTCATTTAAAGTGATCACACACGCACATCTCCGAAGATCAGTTCATCCCGCTGCCTGTCTCTGCATGAATAAATGAAGGGGGGAGAAACTGAGGGATGAAAGAATGAGAACAGCGAATAGGAAGAGAGAGAGGGAGAGGGAAAAATTGGGGTGTATGAGAGCGAAGAGATACGACTGTTCACATGCATATTTTGTGCACGTGTGCGTGCGTGTGTGTGTGTGTGTGTGTGTGTGTGTGTCTGTGTTTATCTACCATCTTTGACCCAGATCAGCTAACATAGATCCACGAGTCTTTGAAGGTGGTGGTGGGGGGACAACTAAAGATGTGTTTGAAGTCATTCAATTAATGCACACTACACACATGAAGGACCATCTGTGTACACACACACACACACACGCACACGCACACACACGAACAGAAACAACGGCCCATCCCCTAACAGCCTGTCCTCATTAGACAATCCCTCTCTCTCTCTCTCTCTCTCTCTCCCTCTCTCTCTCTCTGGAGTACCTTCTCTATAAATAGCCCCTTGCCCTGCTACCCTCCTCACAGGGCACACACACAGAGACCTGTCAAGGTGGGACCCCTGGCTCACAAGGATAACACCCAAATCCAACACACACGCCCATACTCTCTCTCTCTCTCACACACACACACACACACACACTCAGCTCACACAAGGCTCTGAGGGAACCGTGAGGGAATGGGACAGCATGTTACACTAAAAGGAAATATGCCCAGTGCGCCTCAAGCCTTGCCAGAGGTGATGTGTATGTGTGTATGTGTGTGTGTATGTGTGTGTATCGTTTGAGCATGCATGAATGCATACATGCATGTGTGCATATTGGATATGGCTCCACTCTTCACATACTCATTGATATGTTTAAAAGGTCACAACTTACAAATGATAAATATCATCTCTACACCTCGAAATGGTACTTCTTAATAGGGACTACTTTCTCAACGTGAGCCGAGGGAGCAAAGGACTTTGCTAGGTTGCTATTTGAATTTATGAAACTATCAAACTGTTTTAGCGCATTGGCACCCTGCCCGATACATGTCATTTGGCAGCCAGATAATCTCTGTGTAGCTCTGTACTGTATTATGCTCACATATATAAGTTATGCTGACTAATCATATGACAGGCAATTCCCTTAAAGTGACAAGTGTAGCAACTGGGGCTGGATGGGTATGTTGTTTAAGAGATGGAGACGAGCAAAATCAGCAAAAGTACTCCACTTCTGTGGCAAACAACAACAAGCAAGACTCAATAAATAGGTGAAAAATGTTTTGTTTTATTCTTTTATTTTTTCAGTTGCCTCTCAGGGCTTCCACAGTACAAGGATCCTGAGTTCCCTGAATTGACTGACTTCTTTCCCAGTGTCACTCTGCCGTAACCAGTGAAATCGAACCTTAAGGCGGACGAACTTTGGCCTGCAGGCCCTACTTTGGGCAGCCCTGCTTTAAAAAATGGTAAAAACATGCAGTTAATCCCAGTTTATATGTGTATAGCTATATACTCAAAGCTAATTGATCATTTAAGAGCCTATACAGTCATCATCATCATCATCATGCACTGAGTTTAGAGTTTTATTAAGAGCACCAGTGAAACCAGATGTATTACATTCTGTCTTTATGACGCTAATGTTATTTTTTCAATGGACAAAGGCGTTGACTCAACTCATTTATTTCTCACTCGGTACAGTTTGACTTGTCACACCGGGAGAAGCACAGGTGTAACTAATAACATTAACGATGCAGCTATTCCATTTGAGTGAACCAGTGGGCCATGTCAGTGAGCCAGCATGCACATTAGCAGGGCCCTGACACTGGGACGTGTGGAGGGAAACACAGCCACGGTAAATGGTATTAGTCACACCTGTGTTTGACACGTCAGAACATCCACCATGGGGAAGGGATTGGATTGCAATATAATGAAATATATTCCTCATATTCACATACATGGAAAAAAACTGTGTTATAAAGCAAATTAATGTTTCAACTGGTTTATTCTCGTTATGATGGACTGCTCCACCCAATGAACAGTGACGAGGATTGTTATTTTCATTATTTCCCATTGGTTAATCATTTAATCTATATTGTAAAAGATCACAAGACATGTGCTGTTAGGACTTTTTCCAGGTTTTACCATGTCTGCTTAATTCACAAAACAACCTCACTCACAACGATACTTCACCATATTTCCCTTATTGTCCCTGCTCAATGGATATCCAGTTTTTCACACATTTAATTGATCATTAAAGGTGCAATATGTAAGAATTTACCACCTATCAATTCATACTCAAAACAAAAGGGGGCAGCATATCACCAGATATTACTGCAGCTGCTGTAAGCTAGGTCTCACTGTCCTGCATCCTGTCTCTATCCTCCTTTTAGATTTATAGGAAATCAACAGAGAGATTAGGCCCACCCGACTCTCTACACAAGCCTCCATGTGTGTATTTGAATAGGTGTAATCAGGCTATTAGCAAATACCATTAAAGGTGCAGTATGTAACTGGCAGGTTGTCCAGTTCACACTCAAAACAAATATGGGGCAGTACCAGAACAATCGCTTCCTGCTGCCTACTGTAGCTACCATTAGCCAGTTAGCTCAGTTAGCCTTGCAGCTAGCTGTCCGGACTGAGAGCTTAGAGCACCTCATGTTTTATATGATGGAATATGGCTGGCATAGGGCCGGGGCTAGCTGGTTAGCATGCTAACTTTAGATGGACGTCATAATGTGAAAACTGTTATTTTGTCATATTCAACTAAAATTCTTATATATTTCACCTATAAGTCCAAATTGTGCACACTCAAGACACCTTGGGGTTGAGTACT
Organism: Pagrus pagrus; assembly: GCF_965226575.1. NCBI lineage: Eukaryota > Metazoa > Chordata > Actinopteri > Spariformes > Sparidae > Pagrus > Pagrus pagrus. Next base: position 15,412,681 of record NC_140189.1, on the reverse strand, counting down.
GGTACAAAGAGACTGATATCATGATGTATCTTCTCTGTGTTCCTGATGATAAATGAATAACTGAGTCCACGTGGCACTGTTGTAGAAATAGTTCAACATTAAGTGGCAGATCTGTTCTATTCTAGACGGCCTTGCTATGTACAATTTATAAAGCATTATTTGGCGCAGACTACTTTAAAGTTATTAAACTAAACTTTTAAGCAAGAGTCACATTCTCACATTGTGGCTCTGGAGCCTGCTAGTTTTTCACACACGCACAGACGGCTTTGCATGACAAGTGAATCAAAAAGGGTGCGAGAAGTCCATTGGTTAAGTCAGAGAGGATGATGTCCTGCCACTCAACAGTGTGAAACTCTTCTTCCCGTGTTTCTCTCTCAATCCCTCTCTTCCTCTCTCGCTCCGGCTACTTCACCTCCTCCGTGGCCTTGTCACATTCTCTCTTTCCCTCTCTCCCTCACCTCGCCCCCACACTCTCTGCCTCTCTGTCCGATCCTCTCCGTATACGCTTTGTCCTTTGGCTCCATCTCTGTGCACTTCCCTCTGCTGAATATCACTAAAATCCATAACGTGGGTGAACTACCGGGCGCAGCAGTCCATCCGCCACAAGTGACGTGTCTTTGACTGATGCCCCCATCCCTCTCTGGCTTCACACACTCTAAATCATTCTCACCTGACTGATGAATTGCTGTGTTGTGTTGTGTTGTAAGAGAGGATGCATTTATATGTGTGTGTGTGTGTGTGTGTGTGTGTGTGTGCCTGATGGATGATGCATGAGGATGCAGGCCGCTTAGTTTGTTCCAGTGTAGAGGCAGCTGAGCTCTGGTGCCCAGCTGCATTACAACACACATGCAAACAGAAATGAAGATGTAAAAATACCCATGCACACATGAAGGGGAGCGACTGATGTGGGGGCGAAGGCAGTTGGATGGATGTTTGAGGGGGGTCGATGTTAATTTAGTCCATTATTTCCGGGGATCCACATTTCCTCGCACCGCCCCTGCACAACTGCACCCATGTAGACACACGGCCAGCCATACTGTAGGCATATGCACATGCAGTCTTTGAAGTCCTACGTGCAAAAACTGCAAGAGCCCGCACGCCCCCAGCCCACCCCACCCCCTTCCGAGCACGACGCACGCACGGAATACCGGGGCATGCCCGAGCGACGCATCCAACTGTCAGCTCCGCTTCTTCCGGCAGAGAGACCTTGAGAGTTTATTAAGGGGAGCCAGTGGGAGAGACGGCCAGCTAGCCAGGCACCGTCGCATGTGACAGGCTGCGTGCGTGAAAGCGCCGCTGCCATGCCAGCCTTATAGTGACCCGATAAGCACGACAATCTGTGCAGGCTCCGCGGATCACAACCCGAGCGGAGCCCCTCCTCGCCCCCCAATAGTCGCCCACGCGTAAAGCAGGCACAGACCCTCATAAACACATTAAATATTCCATAATCCAGTGATGCAATTACACCATTAGGGCGGGATGCACGAGCATCGTCGCAGCATCCCTAAACCCGATTTTGCCTCCGATTGGACACAAGAGGGGGAAGCCAGGGAGACCTTTACGGAGACGTGGAGGCGCGATACGCACAGGACAAGCACGATCCCCCGCTGACATTTAGGCCTAACTGAGAAAACGTCGCCTTTAAAACGACTCGCAAATCAATCTAGTGCACTCGCGGGTTTTAAACGTCACATCAGCAGAAACACCAGGCTGAGTCCATCCTACAGGCCTGTGTGATTAAACCCAAACTCACTGGGATGGAGGTGCGCACTCGGCCTGGCAAACTTCTCATCCTACCTGCCGTTTAAACCGGTCGATTACCTGACTCTGGCTCAGATTTGGCGAAAAAAAACAAAAAAAAAACACAACTAGATCGCGAATGTAGGCCAACCCGAAGAGGCAAGTCGGCACGTCCAACACTGGGGCGCCACTAAGACGTGCAGCGACAGACACACAGGACACGAACGCCAAAGACAGAAAGCGGAAAAATCCTTGAGTCTCCGAGTGACAAGTCCCCCATAGCATCTTACCCTCCCTCTCTCCCCCTCTCCCTCTCCTTACATCGTTGCTTACATGCAACATTATCCCGTGACAGCCGCCACATCCACAGCAGAGACCACAACACCAAAGATCGCAGGTTACGCGTAACATTTATTTACCTTTATGTCTGCCTTTCGCTGTCATCGTCACACCGCTTGATGTTTCATTGGAACAAGATGCTCATCTCCCTCTCTCCCTCCCTGCTTTTCCTCTCTCTATCACTCTCTCGGTTGTGTCTCTGTAGGGTATTATTCAGTAACGCGAAACCACCGCTAGGAGTGGAGCGCGTAAATGGAGCTCATGCAGCACAGGGTGTCGCACAATAGCTCTGGCTATACATAGAGGGAGAGACATCCCCCCGTTAGAAAACGGGGTAATGCCTCGGTGAGGGGGTGAATTCTAATAGAATAACGAGGGAAGACCCTGATTATGGCGTATCGTACTGGATGGATACCCCCCAACCCCCCTCCCAACCCCTTCCCCATCATCACCACCACCACCTCCCTCCCCCTGGAAGGTTCAGAGGCACATGCATGGTGACTCGCCAGCCAAATGGGCTTCTTTTATTATGAGGTGATAATAAAAAAGGCATGGAGCGAAAGCAAAGGAGAAAAAAAAACGTGCGAGTGATGATGATGAGAGACACTGGTGCAGCAACAGGGATGCAAACAGAACATAAAGCATGAGTTACAGCAGAATTATTGGCACAGAGGTAGCTCTCACTGGCCGTGCAGGATTTGGCATGCCTACATTTGATCACCCGGTCGGTGGGACTTGCGTTGCTGTCGGACATCCTGGAGTCGGGACGGGAACGGAGCCGAGGGGGGTGAGGGGGGGGGCTCTTCTCTTCTGTCAAGGGCCGAGACTGTGGTGTCGGGTCCTCCGGCAGGCGTCGAGAATGTGCGCGGTAGCTGGGTGCTTTTCTTGCTGCAGCAGTGGCATCACTCGGTGGAGTCTCCGTGCTCTCTCGGACGGGGGAAGCCTGCTGCTGCGCCTGCGGTGACTTTGGGGGAGGATAGGCGGATACCTAGCTGCTGTTGTGGCATGCTTGGATCCCAAATTTGTTTTCTTTTTCTTTTTCTTTTCTTTTTTTTTCTCTTTTTCTTTCTTTTTTAGCAGACGATGGTGTGGGGGTGCTGATGCAGCGGTGGCGGAGCAGGGAGTGGGGGTGGCGGGGGGGGGAGGAGGGGGTAGACTCTGGAGGTTAGAGGGCGAGGAGACGCCTTGGAGAGAAGAGAGACGCGCAGGCTCTGCCTCTCCAGGACGCCTCTGCAAGCGGTGCCGTGCTGCTGGCAACACCCCGGAATGGCGAAAGAAGGAACTCCCACGCAGATTCACGCACACGCGGGAAGACACACACGCACACACACGCTTACATATACGCACACACACACACACATATATTTACGCACAGTCAGACTCATACTGCCATCCTGTGGAGGCATTGATTACAGGGCTTCCCCCTTGACAACAACTCTGTGGAGTGTGTGTTTGTGTGTGTGGGTGCGTGCACGTGCGAATGAAAGTGTACAGTAGGCTATTTGACAGCAGATCACGTGAGCCTATAGGATGGTGTTTTTTATTATAAGACAGACTGGAACAAACCAAACCAAAGGATGAAGGTGATGTGAGAGTTGATCAGAAGTCTTTATTGATCTGTGTGACAGAATGGACAGAGAGCACATTATGTCATTAACACGTGATTGAAGAGTGATACAGATATAGATGTTTCCAAAAAGACTGAATGTTAACAACACTCCACAGAGAACAAGTCCACAGAGCACGCTGTGAGGCTGTGAGGCGCTGATGCTCAGTTGTTCTGAAGACAAATAGTTGGGAGGATAATAGTGAGGCAAAAATGTGAAATCTGGCCAGAAGATGGCCCCAAAGGAATGGCCATGTTGTTCTCACTGATGGTCCAGTTTGTGCACTGACTCAGTTTGTCAGGCTCAGCACACTGTCAGATTCGGATCAACTGACTGGGGTTGCAGAGGTATGACATTTTCATGGTACGATTACCATCATGGTTTCATGGTACACAGTATTACACAATTACTTTTATCAGTTACATTGACCTTTTATAGGGTGAAAACAGAGGGTTTTTTATGGATTTATTGATAGGACAGCTTAGCAGTGAACAGGATGAGAGAGGGGAGTGACATGCAGCAAAGGACCACAGGTTGGATTTGAACTCTGGGCCCCTGCAGCGTGGACACAGCCTCTGTACAGGTGGCCCATGCACATCCAACTGGGCTGCGGGGACAGTCTCCAGAGGGGTTTTTGATTAAAACAAACCAATTAACATAAAATGTTATGTCATGACAGACATGCAACTTGATATAAACTTGAAAAACGCTTTTAAAAACAACATTAAGTTAGTAGTTTGCAAAATTAAGAGTAGAATTAATACCGTAGATAAGAAAATGTACCGTTGATATAACGATGATGATAACCGTTAATGATGATAACCGTTAATGATGATAACCGTTAAGGTATACCATGGCCATGTATGGAACAGAGCCATCGTGTGTTTCCCATCAAGACGATCAGTAACAAAAAGCTTTTTTAACAGAAAATAACATTGTAACTCTGAACCACAGAGTTGCTACAATTTAAAAACCTTCATGAACTTTCTCAAAATTTAGTAATTGTCTTTAAAGATATGTTTTCCATATTCAACTGCCCAATCTCATTTAGGGACAACATTAGAGTAAAAACAGGGGCCTAAAGGAACTGCCATGTGTCACTGTCAACTATTTAACTGTTCAAATGTGTGAACAATTATGAGGAACCTCCTGTACTGTATGCATCTGAACCTAAGGTGTTTTGATTTTACATTTTCGGTCTGGATCTTACTTTGAGAACAAAAGAGATTGGAAAAGATAGCACACTTTGTGTATACTCTTTATTGTCTTAACTTGTGGTGTTTTTAAATATACTGTATACACACCTACTTTCTTTGCACATGTTACTGTACAGTACTCTCCTGCACCATTCCCCATTCTTTACCTTATTTGTTTAGTTTTGTTGTCCATGTTCTCAGCTGTATGTCTATTTCTGTGTAGATGCACTGTGAGCATTGTAAAACCGGAGTCAAATTCCTTGTATGTGTACACGTACTTGACCAATAAAGCCACTTCTGATTCTGATTCTTTGAGAGGTAAATTTAGTGTTTCTCAGTGGAATCTGGACATCATTTACATTTTTTTCTTAGATATGGTGAAGTCACCTTATATGTAAATGTAATGTTCTTTTTAATGCTTTTATTTTTGTATACGTTAATGCTTTTGAGGGAAGGGGTTACCTCATGTGGTTTAAATGCTTCAAAGATAAATGATGGAAAATGGAAAACTGCATGTACAGTATGTTTGTTAATTCCCATGAGTCAAACGAATGCTGTGAAAACATCTAGTTTGAAATCTTAGATCTTTGAATTTGGCTACAATATGCTACTACTAGGCTGATACTCATATTATTGCTTCCACTCCAAATGCCACTAATCATGTGTTTCATCCCTGAGTGCAAATGTAAAATCGAGTCAAGATGAAGGCTAGAAAGGAAAACGTGAAAATCTGAGGACAGATTAATTATTTTCCTTTTGGACATTATCTTTAATGGTTTTGTGACATAACAATCCAAGGGCTGAATATAAGAACAGAAAGGACAGATCCATTATTTAATAATTCTGAAACTTCTGTATTGGATCTATATTTAATTGGCGAACAGTGCTCAGCTCAGGATGATTTACTACTTTTTGCTATAAGTGGCTCAATCTTTTGCTGAAAACACAGAGAAATTGTCTTTGGGAATATAAATGACTTCATATACATTTAAATATATTCCTAAATATATACATTTAAATATATTCCTAAATAAATTCACAAGATATATGTAATAGATTTCCTGCTTTCTATGCACATTACTGTGCTTGTTGGCTTTATTTACTTATATCTCAAGTTTATTTGACAAATGGTGTCATGGAAATTAACACTGGTGTTTTTCTGATTCAGACTTGTCATAAGCTTTGGTGTATTCTGTCAGTATCAGTGTATTCCTGTGTAGAAAATGTTATGTTCAGGAGCTTTGCAAAATAAATACTGTAGCTTACTTATTGTGTATTGCAGCGACTTGTTGTCTTAACTGTAATTCATAAAGATAGTTGCTTCACACTTTGTGTTGTTGCTTGTGACTTTTGCTGATGTTATCAGAGGAGGAGGTTGGACGTTGAAATATCATTTTTCAGTTACACCTTTTAACATACACACCTTTACCTGAAATAGTCAGGTAGCTGCTCTATAGCTCGATTTAACACCTGCAAATCGAAAGAAAAAAGGGCATTTTATGCTACACGATCCTAACACCCACTGAAAAACAAATACTAACATACAAATACATACAAACAGCAGTTAAGTAGGTCTAGCTAACATATGGATACCTTCTTATGTGCCCTATGCTGTGCCCACGATCTCAAACCAGCCTTTGTAGTCATATCACTCCGCGCCGACCAAACGCCGACTGTAGTTCATCTACCTCCCTGAATTTTTCATAATGTCGATAAATATCGCCAACGGACTGAAACATTCGTAACCGTAACCATTTCACTGTGCGTAAAATCATGTCAGTGAGTCTGTAACTGCGGTAATAAGCCGGTTTAGCACAGGTTCACGGTAGTTCACCTCATGCAAAATACGTGCTGGGTAGACATTTTGGCTCCGTACAGACCATGTGAACACAGCCGCGCGGCCGCATGCTCGGAGCCACAATGATGCCAGTTGCAGTACTACGTCGCCAGCGTGCACTGTGCCCTTTACGTGCGCATGTCGGAGGAAGGCTTTTTAACGGCAGCGCAGTGACAGATGCGTTCCAACAATAAGACTTCCGGTACTGGGGTTTCGCCTTCAGAATAAAAGGGAGACGCTTATGTTACTGATGTAGTGGTAGTCATTTTCGCAGGCAACATACATGTAAATGAATTATACATAATTTATTGGTGTGATAAAAGGCAATAAAAAAATGTTGTGATGTGTAGAGTGAAACGTGGAGTTGACTGAGTCGTTAAAAAATAATTAGAAACTATTTAGATAATTGAGAAATTGCTTAGGTATTTTTTCAAGCAAGTGCTCTCTGGTCCTGCTTACCGGATGCAGTTTTAGTTGTATGTTCATCATTGCAAAATTAATATGTGTGTTTGGACTTACGGTCCAGCATTTTGAACATGTGACTTCAGGTTGACAAAATATAGGGATGGCATTTTTCAGGAAATCTGACATGTCATTAACCAAACCTACATAATACTTGGTAAGATCATCGTTTTAAGGTAGCCTTTCTTGGTTATACAAAGAAGAGGAAAGATGAATTGTACAGTGAGGTTTTTTCTTTTCTTTTTTTGATTGTCTGCATTGTTATTTGTATTTTTCAAAAACATCTGTAGTTTAACTTATAGAGTTAGGATAAAGTGCAGCTGAGCAGAATCGTTTTTGCGTACCATTTCTGACGTTTAGGGTAAAATAAATGATTTCGTTCTTTAGATTAACAGCGATCAGGCTTTTGTTGTGAAGAGTTGAAATCGGAAGTGTTGTCGTTGTTGCTGCTGGCTGAACACAGGCCGCAGTGATTTGGTAGCCGCCGCAGTAGGAGGAAGGACCGCGGTTCTACCCCTTCTATATTTCAGTAACGCCTCGAAATTTTATTGGTGGTTTATCCTGGTAGCGATCAGTAAATTGAGTGTACAGTAACGGTGTTCTATGTTAACTAAATCCTAGTATTTCTAACGGACAGTGACATCAATCGCCATTTTAATTGCACGTTTTCCCTGACAGAACCGCTAGCACAACAATGGCTCTGAAAAGAATTCACAAGGTAAGGAAGTGAACGGCGAGGCCAGGATTTCGCAGTTTCGCCTGGGATTTAGCTCAAATTTTGCCCATCTAACGTTTGTTGTTGAGTTTATTAATCTGGGAACGTTTATTGACTAAATATATCAGGCTTGGTTTTAACCAACAGCTAACGGTCAGTGAATAGCGAGTGACGACAGTGAGAGCAGCAATGCGCCGCCTGAGCTCAGCAGTGCTGCTTCAAATGGGCCAACTGAACCGTTAGACTTACAAGTATCCTTTAGGGGTTAGATGTTCGTGGTTACGGTATGTCAAATATGCCCACCATCGACATTTTTAATGTATTTTAGTTTCTATTTGTGATTCTGGATATAAAGGAATGTTAGCTATGCCGGCTACTAGTTAATGATATTAGCCGTGTGTTAGCTAATTCAGGCTAACATTATCTGTCCCGGTGGTTGGCTAACTCGGATACCGTTAACATTAAAGGGTTCTTCTGATCAAGCTAGCTTACTACAGTACCGCTATATCTTTACAGTGAAGAAACTGTAGTTTGTTTTTCTAAGTGTTTTGTGCTTTCACATATCTCCCCTGTAGGTCCTATGTACGATAGTGAAGGTAGCTAACATTATTTATTGCAGTTACCCAAGCTAAGCTTGATTTGACAGATAAGTTGTCGAGCTAGCGGCAACGTTAGCTTATTTTAAGAGCACACTCGCGCTTATTTTATCAAACGACTTGCCATTTCTCACTATTCTGTGTAGTTAACTTTGTGAATTTACGAATATGTATGCATTTAATTCAATTGTTACAGCCCAGACCTAACTTAAGGATGGATGTGACCTAAGATAGCGTATATGTGTATCCCGTTAATTTTTCATAAGGTTGTATTGTCTTCATAATGCACAACCTGTATGTAATTTAAGTAGTCGTGATATAATAGACGTGTTATTATTTGTATTTGACATTGTACATGTTTGTACTCGACTAACGAGCAATAAATAGGGAAATGCTAGCGATAATGTTAGCATTGAGTCGCTGTGGTAAAAACAGGCCCCACGCGTTGTTTCGCCTTTGATGCCATGTTGCTGTCAGCAGGCGAGCAGCACATCGTTATTATGCCGTTTGTTGGAAGGATTTAGATGAATGTTGTGCTTTGTCTTGTTGGTAATAATCCCTCGAGTAACGTTTGGTCGTGTCAAAATGTGGCTGAACAGTCAGCATAATGTTTATGTCACTTGACATCCTGTGCTGTAGTCGAACCGGAGCACCTAGTATTTACGCTAAGCTAACGTTTGCATCGTAACGGTGCAATGGTAGCTGGTACACACAGCTAGCTTACATCCAGATTACTGTCCTGTCTTGGTTATAGTAAAACCTTTGCCGTCGTGTTGACGTGATCTCAGTTTGGCTGTCACATGTACTACCTGTTGTACCTGGAGAAATGCCATTACGTAATAGCGGCCACTCCAGTAATCAAAGCTCAGGGTGTCACTGACTATAGTGTTGTTGTGTCAGTAGGATTTGCTTTTTGAGTTATTGCAATTGCAGTGCCACCCGCCATTGCATCTATTTACAAACAGTGATTTAGTCAACTATGAAAAGGTCTTATACCGGCCTTGTTAAGAGGTAAAAAATGTTTTTAAGAAGACCATCAGATTATTAGTCTGTATTAGTATCAGACTATTATTGATCTTTTTCCAGGTGTATGTTTATTGTGATGTTTGGTGTTCTCATTTCCATTTTTTTCTGTTACATAGGTTATTGTGTGGAAATAATTGGAAAAACTGCACCATGCTACAGGACCTGATCAACTGATTTGTTGTTTGTTTGTTTCAGGAGTTGAATGACTTGGCACGGGACCCACCAGCCCAGTGTTCTGCAGGACCAGTAGGAGATGACAGTAGGTTCATCATCTAAAGCAACACTGTCCTAGTAGCTGTGTGTGACAGGGGCTCAAAACTGAACAGTACTCCAAAAGAAATTCTTTGTTTACCCTTCCCTTATTTTGTCCACATCGTTTAAGAACTTAACCAGCAGAAATTGCTATCTGTTGGTCAAAATACTCATTCTAATTTATCACACACTGTTTATTTAGCCTTTCAACTGTAAGCTAGATATGACTTTCCTCCAGATATGCTCTCTCAGGTTACATGTTCTGATTATTGTGTTTAGTTTGCATGAGGAAAATTGTCCTCAATATTTCTATTACAGCCGACTGCATCTGACATATATTCAGTGTTTTCAAGCCTAAGTCTTGTAACCCGGAAAGGAAATCACAAGCATCAGTGAAGGTGCTGGCATTTGATCCGTGGAGCTCAGTGCATTTTAGTAAATGAAGGAAGTACTTCTGTTTTTTGAGCAAGCAGTTTCAGGAAACGCTTGGACTGCCTCTTTCACTATAAAACCATAATATTCCCTTCTCTATTGCTTCACGTCAATTTCACTTTTGCTTTCAATGCACGTTTAAGGGGAATTCTCGTCTGGTTAGTATGTTGCAGTATGTTATTGTTTTGAAATGTAGGGGTAAGCAGAGAATGTCATTTTTTAAATTTATTTTCTCTTTCAGATTCTTTGTCACATAAAAACTTATCCAAAAATAAAAGTCTGAAGGGATTCAAGAGCTTTTCTAAGCTTTCCTAAGAATGTAAGTGTGTATGTGTTTCATACATACTGTAGGTGTTTCCTTGGAAGGAAATATTTATTTTAAAATTAGAACTGCAAAGGTCAATCCAGGTCAGTCCAAAGAAAATTAATTTCCAACTATATTGATAATCACCAATATCATCAGTTTCAACTTCTTCAGTGTGAGGATTTGCTTCTTTTCTTTGTCATTTGCGAGATTAAAATAAGAGTCTTTGGGTTTTAAACCGTTGGTTGAAAAATAAAGCAACTTTCAGATTAGGGATGTGTGCGATTAGATGATTAAACGTTGCTACCCTCACTAATCTGCACCAAAAATACTAGTAATTTAAACACATTATGAGCATCATTTCATTAATTTACACATTTATCTTGCATTTAAAAATCATTTGAAATGTCATGTCTTCCTCTTTGAATATTCCTTTTTCTTTTAAAAGAGCATCCATTACTAAAATTATTAATGCTGGTTAATCGTTGCTTCTGAGATGTAATATACGTAAACATTTTTGGACAATGTTTAATCCTACAGATATAACTGTGCTTTGTTTTGCCTTTTTTCTTCTAATCTGAAACATCCATTTAAACATCGAGGAAATTAGTCATTAGGAACATCCCTATTGAAGGCGTCACTATGGGCTCTGCGAAATTGTGATGAGCATTTTTCCCCAATTTTTTCGACAACTTAATGACCAAATGAGTTACTGAATAAATAAATAAATGTACTCATTGCATCCTAATTTCCTTTTTAATACTAATATAAAACGGGTACAGTTTAATACTGACTGGTTGGTTTCCAGATTTGTCATTGTAATTTCTAAGGATTATCCTGAAGGCATTATCATAAAAAGTCACCTTGAACATAGTTACACTGTATAGTTTAAATGAAGTGTGTCATGATAGACAGATATTGAGGATGATAGTAATATTTTAAAGTCCAATATTGATATTGTGTTAATAATTCACATATCATGGTATTTTATGAACAATCCAGCACCTCTTAAATCATCTCAGTTTCGTTCCACTTGCACATTGTCAGAGTAAGAGGCGGGAATGCACCTTAATGCTGGTTGCTACCAGCCATAATACGGAAAAAGAAGGAGGAGCAGGTGGGTAGATGTCATGATGATAGTGGCAATGTGAATTATTTTGGCCACGATAATTGTCTGATGGAAATCTGATATTGTGACAGCCCTAGTTCAAATACAGAAAAAATATTATTAATCTGAGATTATATCACCAGCAGTTCAGATCTCTCTCTTCAACATCCCAGCCACCTGTCTCTGCTTCAATGTCCTTGTTGTTCACTCATTTCACAATAGCTTGTTAAGTTAATAGTTCATTGCCATTGTAATGTGAACCAAGTTTTTTGAGTGTGTCTTAAATGGTAGAAATGGTTGTGAACAAGTTAAAGTGGACAGGTCACTCAAAACCTTTCGTCAAGTTATCCAAAAAAAAAAAAACATTTGGATTTTTACCAGTCAGGTTAACTGATATGTTTACTAAATTACCAAAATGTTACACTCTTTTGATGGTCCGTGTGGAAGTGTTTTTTGTTAGTTTTTTTTACCATTTTAAGTGTAAGAGTTCGGGTTGGGCCGATGGATGATGGCAGTGATTTAAACGGCTCCCCACCAGAGAGAATGAAGTGTCCCCTCAGAGTTGCCATAGGGCAAGAATTGTTGTTGTTTGTGATATGTGGGGAGAGGAAATGAAAAGAAGTTTGTTGCTGCTCAGTGCACCAACATTATGTCTCCATGTCCCGTTTATCATTTTTTTCTTACGAAACCAGCTCATTTAGGTGAACCCAAGCCACCTGGTTAAATTTGTGGCAGCAGTGCTTCTTTTCCTGCGGGTCGCTGTTTCTCTCAGTCACGCTGTTTTTATACACAGTTTTCTTAGCTTATCTTCCTTGGCTAGTCGACCAACGTTGTTTTATGCATACAGTCTGAGGCTGATCAAAGCTAAGTTATGGACATATGGTGTGGACACGAGGACACTTTTAAACCTGGCACAGGGATGTATGTCGGTGGTAACAGGGCATAGTTTCCTCTGCAGGGTTAGACAGTTGGAGGTTCATGTCAGAGCAACGGTGGGAAAAAGCAGCCGCTTCAGTGGTGAGCTAATACACAACTGCTGCCTTACGACAACAATGAGGGGACACGCTGCCTCAAAATCATAAACGACAATGTCGTCGTCCATCACCATGTTTCATTGTAGTAATCGCCCAACCCTAGTAAGAGTTGTATATTATCAAGAAGAAATTGCATTGATGTATAATTCCACCTGATATTCAATAAAATACTTGCCATAAAGGTATTAGAGTTTCCTGCTTGGCATAAATAGTGGACACTTATAGGTTGATTTATGGATCAAATTACTGTTAGACAGATGTTTCTCAAAGGAGTGTCAGTGTTACTGCAGGATGGCACTTGACATATTTTCATCAGCTAGCTTGCTGTAAACACAACATTTACATGCAGTAGGAACTTGTTTACACCAATCTTGTCATTTGATAAAGGTTATTTACTACACTGGCATTGCACAAGCTAAACCAGATCAATATACATATGTTCCGTTGTAATGTAGGTCATGCAAAGTGTGTGTTATGTAACTTTGTGTTATTGTTTCAAAATGTTCAAGCAACAACAGGTTTGGATCATATTTTTCCATAGTGTTAACACACACCACAGTTTGGAAGTGTAGATTACGTTACCTGTTCAATCAAATGAAAGTCATTGTAATAGCCCAATAATAAATAGCACATTTGTAAATCTTGTTGTTTTAATATCCTTCATCCTTACTTCACATTACCTCCCATCTCTTTTACTGTATATAAGGAGGACACAGTGTCAGCGTTATTAGTTGTGTGTCAATCCCTTGTACACTGTAGGACTTGAAAATCCTGAAATTGTTATGAATTCTAATTATATGCTGCAATGTACAGACAAGGAGAGATTTGTAACTAGTTCTTATAATTTGTCTTTTAATCATTCAAGTAGATTTGTTGTTTTCAATTAATATATATCAATTAATAAATAAATAAAATATATATATATATATATAATTACAACAGTTGTTCTGCTCCGGTGAGCCACAAACAACCACGAGTCTGTGTATATTGACAGATGCGTGTCCGTGACTGTCATCATACACAAGAAAGAAAGGTATCTTGCTGCTATTACAATAACAGCAGTGAAGGTAGCGCAGATGTGTTCCTGCTCGCCTGATGTAGGTATAATTATTACACATTGCCAGAATCCAAACAGTTCCCTTAATCATCACAGTCTGCAGTTGTTCTGCCATATACTGTGTATTTAAGTCAATTTCAAGCCATTTAAAGTTTCATCTCGGTCTGTTTTGCTAATATGTTGGTAAAAATTCTTAACTCCACATAAAAGGCGCCTTTATTGTGACAGTGATTCAAATGGGGAAGAAAAAACTAATGTCAAATGAAACACAGATTAATTTGAAGATAAGCTTTATGGATAAATTATATGACATACTCTAGTGGTAGTCTTAAAAGGTTAACAAAAAGTAAATGAGGAACAGTAACGCTGCAGCTGTCTGTACAAGGGTGAGCTGATGCGTATCACTACTGAAACGCCTGGGCTCCACAGGGGACAAACACCCACACCATTGTCTCATATTTGAGGTTTATGGCATATGCAGGTAGGACCATATACATATTCATGGATCATCTGGGCATCTCATGTTGAGCCCAACAAAAGAATCCCTGCAGTTATCTGTGCATTACGCAGTTTGAATAAGAATATTTAGAAAACCTTAAAAAAAAAAGTTTATTCACAAATCTTTGCACATTCATTAAGGATGTTTTTATGCCTCTGACCTGGCAACAGCCTTGGCCGCAGTAACTATGTTTTCGGGTTGTCCGACTGTCCTTCCATATGATTCCGAGCGTTCAGAAACGCCTCGAGGGAATTTGTTCTGTACTTTGGCACAAAAGTCCACTTGGACTCAAGGATGAAATGATTTTAATTTGGTGGTCGAAGGTCAAGACTTCATACTCTAATTAGGGCAAAATTTCACACAAACATGAAATGATGACACGATGACATTTAAAAAGTAAAAAGAGGTCAACTTTACTGTGACATCATTATGTTGCGCAAAATGCTTTTCTGGCCATTATTCAACGGCGTAGGTTAGAAACAGAAGGTGAGATTGAGATGATATTTCACACTTGATTAGTCTATGCTGCTGGGTTTAAGAAGCATGTGAAGCATCCGTCTCATTTGTAGCTTCTGTGCAGCAACATCCATATTCGAAGCATCATCTACTGTCACTGCTATAGCTTCTTTTGTTTTATCAGAATCTGCTTTATTGGCTTTAATCGACTTTATTTTTTGTTTCTCTCAGTGTACTTAACATACTAACAGACCTACATTAGTACTGTACACCACAAGCTCATTGTGACAAAACTCTCCATCAGTCCTCTGTACTCCTCCATCGTAATACATTGTTTAAATAAAGGCAGTGTGCTGGAAATTATTTACTGGAATCACAACATGTATGATTCCCGTCAACATGGTGTTAACTTCCATCAGGGCAAACAAACAAACAAAACCTTGTATCTTTTTATTAAATTCATTGAAAGTCTTAACTACATGCATGGGTCTGCACAAATATGAATGTAAACTGCAACGTGACTAGTTGGTGGAGGTATACAATCGTGAGGCAGTTATTCTAGTTGGTGCATTTTTCAATGAGTAAAAAAATTATTTAATGGCATCCCAAAATCTTTCCAAAAAGAACAACCATTTTATCATGTGCAAGAAGAAGCAACATTTGTCAAAACTGACAGTAAGTCAACACAGCTGCTTCTTATTATCTGAGTCTGACATGTTCAGAAAAGATGAAACCTGTGAATATTAATGTCAGGAATATATATTTAATTTAGTTATTTCTATTCCTGTAAAAATGGACTCTTGAGTTCGCATTAGATCACGCACTTAGAAGAGTACATTTTACCTGAGGGCAGTAGCTTGAGGGGATGCAGCACTTGCTTGTAAGTTGTCTCAAACACAGCTTTTCTGTGTCCCAAATCATCACCAACAAATGTTTAACCACGTGAGTCCTATGAGCCGCCTTCCTTGAAATCGAGTTGAGAAAATGCACAGGCATGTTTCAACAGTTTCTTCTCTATGCCATAAAAATATTTTTGCATGACGTCAAGGCAAACACGCATTCTGTAGAGCAGTGATCAGATCATTGCAGCCCACATTGATAAGAGGAAGTAGTGTCAGAAATTGGACAATTTAGAATGCAGTCTTTTTAAAATGATCTCTTGGGGGAAAAAAATGAACTCTTGATTCATTTGTGATATGTATTTCAATTGTGTTACAATCAACATATTTGTGAGTCTCTACACTTAAACAGCACTGTGGGAAAAATCAAAGAGCGACGTTGCTCTTTGCATGACGCTTCCTGTCATCCAACATCAAATGAACCACTCTACTATAAAAAGGAAGTGTTTCTTATGCCACATAATTGCTGTGTTTTACTTTCTTCTTCATGTGACGTCTGTCCTCAGACCTCAACAGGATGCTCGCATTAGTTTAACTTGCAAAGTTGAAATGCTGCCAAATACATGTTTGATTGTTTGTTTTGTTGTCACAATTGTTTTTATATATATATAATTACACCTCATATCATGGAAGTGATGCCCTCTCAA
The DNA here is from genome assembly GCF_965226575.1 of Pagrus pagrus. Lineage (NCBI taxonomy): Eukaryota > Metazoa > Chordata > Actinopteri > Spariformes > Sparidae > Pagrus > Pagrus pagrus. The sequence continues at coordinate 15,396,475 of NC_140189.1, read as the reverse complement.
GCAGTACAGTTTCCAAGAATATCAGTCCTGAGTTGCACTTTATGTAAGAGCCTGTTCTTCAACTGTGCACATAAACATGCACACTTCATGTGTCATTATTTAATCTAACACTTCTCAGCTGCACATTGTGTTCTTAATGTTTCATAATCAATTTCTCTGTTTTTTTGTTTCAGTGTTTCACTGGCAAGCCACAATAATGGGACCTGTAAGTATTTACTCGGCCACAGCCTGAGTTGTAATGCTGCATTTATTTATTTTTATTTCTGGATAGTAACACTCACACATACAATGATCGATTGGTCTTGTCATCATTTACTCTCAAGACCTGAACTCTCGACTTTGAATTATGTTCTTCAGACAACTTGACCAATACAGGTTCTGATAGCAATAGTAAACTGAACTTACTGCTTTCTAAATCAATGTAGTCAGAGAGAAGGTTAACTTTTTGTAAGCCAGCGTTTTCAGTTGACAGCAGCCCTCATATTTAATTTCTTTATTCCATTTTGTGTACGTTCATTTGTCTTCCTTGCACGTGCTAAAGACATGAATGGGTTTCTGTCCCCCCATTAGAATGACAGTCCTTACCAGAGCGGGGTTTTCTTCTTGACCATACACTTCCCCACAGACTACCCCTTCAAACCGCCAAAGGTAAGAAAGACATTATACACATAGAAGCAGTGTACATAAACAAAGTGACAGTGAGCCCTGAGTGTGTGCCTTTTGCCTGCTAAAACATACCACAGCTTCATATGATTCAGTTTCCTGTTGTTCCTCTCACCTGTCCCCTTTACTCACCCCTCCCCCAACATTTCTTTGGTCTCTCTGTTTTCAGGTTGCATTTACCACAAGAATCTACCACCCAAATATCAACAGCAACGGCAGCATTTGTCTTGACATTCTGCGATCACAGTGGTCTCCAGCTCTCACCATCTCCAAAGGTAGGCAGTCTCCAGACGTTTAACTGCACATATGGTTGCAGATAAATGGCAGATGCTTCTGCCTTTATAAACAGGATGTTAAAGAATAAGGAACAGTGGAAACATGTTGGTTTCCTTTTTAAATGAAAATGCTTCCCACATATTACACATAACAATGTTTGTCATGCAGGGGTCCTTGTGCTAAACTGGAGTATCTGTCTCTGTAAATGTCAGCCTTCACCCTTTTTATCCAGTGCTGGGTTGTTTCCGGACATGCTTGTAAATCTGTCCCTCATGCATAACAGTTTCTATTTAAAATCCCAATTACATGATCAACACGTCTGTGGCTGTGACAAATACTCAAACTGCCATCAGAGGGAAATGAAAATGTTTTTTTATTTGTGAATACTGATTGGTTAAAACCATGCCCTGGTCCATTCCAGTCCTCCTGTCCATCTGCTCTCTGCTGTGCGACCCAAACCCGGATGACCCCTTAGTACCCGAGATCGCCCGCATCTACAAGACGGACAGGGAAAAGTAAGTTATTAGTTTCTTCAGGGTAGCTTCTGGGTGTATTCTGATTTGTTTCTGTGCTTCATGCCTCTTGTCAAAATGATGCTTTGGGTCACCAGCCTTTATTTTTTAGATGATCTACAACCCAAACTGATAAAGGCTTTGTTCAGACTGCAGGCAATTAAAGCCAAGCTCAGACTAAAGGATTTTAGCACTGATTTTCCAGTCACAGGCGGTTTTTGGAGATCATTGATAGGGCTGCACAATTATTTGTAATATTGCAAAGTGCAATATTCTAATTGCAAGAAGATACAATATTTTGATAAAGGTAAAATGAGACATGAAAGTACTTTAATGAAGAACTGCAGAGATGCTCTGATCTACAAGTCTTGTTCTCCATAAGAAAACAAACAAATGTCAAGTCATCATGATTAGAATAATTTTTTTGGTATCGTTCAGCCCCAAATCACCAATGCCTGCTGGATATCTAGCAGCCGAAATATCTGGCTGAGTCGTAGACAGGATTGGCAGCTCGAAATGAGCTACAGCCAATGAGAGCAGACGCACCTTTCCCCTCCTTCTCCATCTATGTGTATTGAACGGTCATAACAGTAGCCTATCATTTCTATCAGAGTACATTAAAAACAAGCTTTCCAGTATATGTAACCGTGTCCCCTTGCTCAACCACAATACGATCAGCCAGTGTCACGTCACAAAACTAATCCTTGCTGCCCACGTATCCTAGTCCATCCTCTCACCCATATTCTTGTCTTTTTCTTCCTTGTTTTTTCGCAGCAAGTCAGTGCACAAACAGCTTGGGCTGCTTGGACCGGGTCATTCCCGTGTCACGTCTCATGTGTCTGATCTTGTAATGTGTGACCGCCTGTCGCTGATCGGCCTTGTAGTGTACAAACCACATCGACTACAAGACAGGATGCTGTGTAGTGTGAACAGTACAGTGATTTTGACAACTTTGAAAGTTGTGTAGTGTGACTAAGGCATTAGATTTGTTCCTCAAATCAGATCTTCAAACAGACTGTTCCCACTGTTATTTCTAAGTGATCAGATTTCTGTGTCCAGACATCACCAACCTATCTGCATTTGTTGCTGCGGTAACAACATAGGGGACAGTAATTACGTACTCTGGTGACGTGGCTTTCCAACACGGAAGTCTCCCCCCAAATAACAGCGGACCATTTATTTTAGTCTGTCCACAGACTGTTGTTCTGTTATAATCCACACCATCTGCTAGTAGCGGCATGGATTCTGCCGGTCTGATGCAATTGCGTCACTCTGTACTCAACTGTGTCTCCTCCAAAATGTAGTATATTGGCCTACTAAATTGTTTTCATTATTATAATGTGGTGACAAGTAATGGCTGCCTGGATTATGTTTAGAGATACAGTTTCTTTGAGAGAGTGAAGCTGTATTTGGAAGGGCACTTTGGTTCAGGTGAGGGAAAGATGGTGATTTTGGTTAAATGTTTAATTGCAAAAAACCTTGTGTCTTAAGTCACTGTTGACTTTATCTGTAATACAACTGGCCAATATATTTTCCTAACCTCAACAAAGTGCTGCCAGTGCCTAAACATAACCATAAAGAAGTTGAGTTATGCTGTGGGCACTAGGAGTGGATAGTGTATTGCAAGATTGCCTATACTGGCAGAAAGAAAATTAATTGTCAGAGAACATTTTACTTATTTCAGTATCATCATTTTTGCGACCTGCCCTGTGCATTAATCAATAACAATTCCTGATCGTGTTAATAGAAAACATAAATTGTTCTGCATCACTTTTCCATTTAAATGTATTTGATGTTGCAAATTTGTCATATATAATCATAATTTGTAGGAGACTGGACTAGATTTGGGCTGCAGTCTGAACAAGAATAAAAATGTCAAATGTACTAAAGCCTTTTCTTTCAAATTACAATTTGCACTGCACTTCTGTAGCCCTGGGTTAAATGTCCATTGGAACACGAATCTCATAATGTGTGGCTAGTAGTCCATTTTTTACTTTATCGTTGTTTCACAGTAGCACATTTTAGCCCTGTGTTTTGTCAGTTTTATGGGGATAACCCCAAAAACTCAGGACAAACTTCGCATGGGAGCAGGGCCAGCAAGCCCTAGGCTAAAGTCGGGGTTAGCCCACTTTGGATTGAGCCAGTGTGAAGCTTTCTTAGCCTGGGGCTAAGAAGGTTTTAAGGATGCTTTTAGCCCGGGGCTAAGTGCAATATGAAAAGCCCAACCGATGGACAAAAACTCCATCTAGCTGCTCATTGATTATCAAAACATGGTTACTGGAAAAGAGTGTAAACATGGTTTGTCTTGTTTTATTTATGTGTACAATTTGATCCTTAAAACGTAACTATTTTGACGGTGTTCATTATGCTGCTGCTTATCAATCACACTCGATGAATGATTATTTTCTGCTGCATGTGTACCTCTCCGCTCACATGACACGATAACCAGAAATAAGGAAATTCAAACCGCTCTTAGCTTTCGTTCCTTTTTGTCCCATTTATTGGTATCTCCTGGCACAACATGCCACACCAATATACTTAATAAACAAAATGAGTACATAGAGGATGAGTGAGTGACTGGTTGGGCTGTATCTGTGCTTCAACAGCACAATTTGTGCTGTTGCTGATAGGCCAGCAGCATTGACTCGTAGCAGTTTGCTGTAGTGGGAAAAGGAAATAAAACCAAATCTGCTGAATCTCAGTGCAAGATGGCAGAGTGGCATGTACCCCTGTAGAGGGCCAGTCAGCTGGTGTCTGCTGCTGCAAGTATGGCAGAAAAGTTATGAAGTGCCAATGTGAACTACTGGATATGACAGTGCTGCAGCTTCCTACAGATTTTTTGTGAAGGATGTCACAAAATAATAGCATGTTGGTCTTTACAGTGCGAAACAACTAACAACCCTCCCTCTCTGTCTCTCTGCTTCTTCACAGGTACAACAAAATAGCTCGGGAATGGACACAAAAGTATGCAATGTAGTGTTGGGGTAGAATCATGGCCAACCACCTCTACGACATAAGGTTAGGGGAGCTTCAGACGTAAAGAGAAAACAAACAAAAAACCATTCAAACAAATGAAAAGTTTAAAACAAGATCTTGTTGGTTTCCATTGGAGTGCTTTCTTTGAGCCACGCCTCCCCTTCACCAGAGTACCTGTAAAAACTCCCTCTGCCCCACCTCCTACGTTCTCTCTCTATCTCTCTCTCTCTTCCTTCCCCCTCCTCTGCCCTCCTCTCTCCTCCCCTCCCACCTCTCAGCTCACCTGCCCACCCTCCAGTGTACATATTGTCAACTTGCAATGGTAACACCCATCTTTCCCTGCTCCTCTTTCACCTCCTCCCTCCCTTGTGACCTCTGACCCTGTCTTCTCACCTCTGTATTCCATTACATTTTTACACCATGCAGGTTGAACGCCCCCGCTCCCTACTCCCCCTTTTTCCTACACACGCCTGCATCCTCACCCACCTTCCCCAGACGTCAATCACTAAAAGCATTCCTTTGAACATCAGTAAAACTTTGAGGGGACCCTTTTTTCTTTATTTCCCTGATTTTATTTTTATTTTTTTTAGGGGGGTGGGAGACAATAAGATGGAGGGATTTTTACACTCTGCACCCTTTCTTGTTTTGTTGTCCTTATAATTCCCATCTGTAGAGGTGACAATTCAAGAAAGCAGTTTTCGCACGCGAGTCGAAGGGCACTCTGTATTTTATACAATAAAATATGTAAAAGAAATCAATGCAGGCTATGTAAAATGAGAAAAAAAAATAATGCACATGGCCTATTTTGGTCTTCTGTTGGATTCTATGAAAGGACTTGAATTTATCCCCGCACCACCTGCTCCTGACCCCGCCCTCATCCCACCCCCACCTAACCGAAGTTGCCCCCTTTGTACACACACATAGACACACATGCACGCACAAATGTAACCCCATGTCACCCCCACCACTATCACCAACTTTTCTTTATTCACAAAGTGGAGGTTCTGGACCAGGTATTTAAGCAATTTATTTTTCTTAGTTTAACCTGTGTTTTTATCCCCCTCCCCTCCCCATAACTCTTTAGGTTGCATTCTTTTCTTTTCTTTTTTGTTTTCTTTTTTTGTTTTTTTGCTATTGTTAAATTAGAGGCTAACATCTTAAATGGCTATGGGACTGGCTTGGGCTCTGGGTGCGAGGAGAACCCACTCTTCTTGCACAAAACCTCTGTATATTGAATTACCTGAGAGGCTCGTTGAGCTTTGTGTGTTGATTAAACTGTGTAATAAAAACCCATGACTCCTGTGTTGACTCATTCTCAGGCCCTTTGGAGGACATAACAGAGGTAGGAAAGGGACGTGTGAAGCCGGGTCACATTCATGACCTAGTTTTACACGAGTTTGACAGGAGGAGTAATACCTGCAATTACCAGATGGTATCACTGTTATTTGATAGTCAAGTCGCTACCGTTAAATTATTTTGTGCGTAATGGGTTATATTTGACTAATGAGTAAAAATACCTTGAAGCCTTAAGGGTTTTGACATAGTGTAATATAGCTCCTCATGTTTTCTGTTGCTGATTGTGGTTTCTCATGTAAAAGGGGAAATAAACTTCAAATATATGGGTTTAAAATTATGCATTTATATAATAATAAAATACAATAACTAAAAATAGCATTCCTAGAAGCCTTACCTTCAGACACTGCACTAGAAATTTCAGGGATTGTTTCTATTGTTCATGGTAGTGGGTCGTTTTGTCGCCCTCTGGTGGTGCTTTTATGTAAAGTAAATTGAGGGAATAAATACATTCCGTGTCTGCATAAACGTTCAGTTTTTAAAGATCAACACTGAGATTTTTCTTTTGATATGTGTTTATCGAAATAAACCCAGAAAGAGCTTATTTTGATCCATCATCGCGCGAGAAGAAGCTTCTTGAAAAGGAAATGGGACTCACCAAAGATGGCTGCAACCATCAAGATGATTCTCCTCCGGCGTGCAATATGTAATGAGAGTCATTAACTAATAATTGACAAGATCACAAAGTATATAACAGCTATAACACATAAGATATTTAGATCGTGTTAAGCTGTTGGTGGTAAGGATGAACATTTACGCTTTCTATCATGTATATCTAGGGAAGGTAAATTTAGGGATCAAATTGCAGATTATCGCTGCAGTTCAGTCTTCGAACATCACTGAGCGAAGCCGGAAGTGCTCGGGGGTTTGTGCTCTTGCTCTAGTAGAATATCGCTCTCCCTCCTCAGACCTCATTGGCTGCTGCACGGTGACGTAGTCGCCCAAGCACGGCCCTTCAGAGCTTTACAGAGTTCAGACAAGGCTCCCCGGTTGACCTTGCTCTTGGACGCTGACCGTAAACTACATACAGTCCAGGGAAAACATGACAGCTCCAAGTTTACCAATGCCTCCTATGTCCGCATTAGGCAGCTCGGGATTCAAGTTATCTAAAGGTAAAGTATTAAAGCTAGCTAATAGCGTGCTAGCATTAGCGTTACCCGAGTGTTGCCGCTCAGTGTAAACTTAACATGTCTGCGACCTGCCGCTACCCAGGCGAAACAACAAGCAACCGCAGAGGTGTCTGTTGGGTTCAGCTCGGTTATATGAAGACTACTAGTGTAAAATTGACTGTATGGGCCTTAAAATGGTAATTTCGTGTTTAAAGGTAGTTACTTATTCACTGCGATGTCAACAACATATCCATAGCTGGCTAACAGCCATGTAGCTAGATAACTTAAGTGGCCAGTCAGACAGCCACCTGTGTTTCCAACTTTAGACGGTAGCTCAGATAGTTTTGGCTCGGAAGGTGAGGCCATAGTTGGAGGCGCTACTACCACTCATAGTTGGAGTATCTGTATGTATCATGGCTCCGAGCTGTAGCGTTGCCGCTAATCAGTGAACCTGCTGATCCACGCTGACAGCAGGGCCCCTGTTCCTCTTGTCTTACGCCTCTACACCATGTGATGCTCAGTGGACCTGGATAATCCTCATCACTGCCCTGCAGAAATGTTCAGTTTCACAGCTCAAAATGCAAAGCCACATAACTCACGTTTTCTGAATTCTCTGTGTCCAGCAGACAGGCCCTGTTTATTGGTAAACCTGCCTCTAAAGATCCTCTGATGATGCAACATAGGGAGGCTGTTTTAAGAGAAATCTATTTTGGGTCCTGGGTGTCAAATCTGTCCCTGAACAAGACTAAAGTGTGAGGCATCAAAAACCTCCAAGCACTTGAACGATTGGATTGCTATGATGCCATGTAATGATTTGCGGCTTTGCATATTTCTTTTTTAGTGATAGACTTGTCTAAAGACTGAAGACGTGCTCATTTGACTTCCAACGAGAGCAGAGCTTTGACCAACAGAAACATACAGAAAACAGTAGTTTAACATAGGCCTTGGCCATCATCCTTAAATGGGCAGTTGGCTACCATAAACACATGTTCTATGTAATGTCTAGTAAAACAAGCGTACAATTGATCCTCATGCTCTCTATAATGTTCAGTTATTATTGACACTGTCAGAGAGCTGTTGAGTAATCTGGTTATTTTGGAGGGCGTAGTTGATGTTGACATTGGACTGAGCTGCATCGAACTGGGTGGTGTTTCTAATATTTGTCCACACACAGTCTGTAGTATCCAAGAAAACCCTGGCTACCGACTGGCCAATTTGTTAACCATGCATTAAATAAACAGCTGTGTTAATTTGTTTAATGACTTTTCTGTTTCTCTCTCTCCAGAGCATTTAGTGTTAGCGGTGCCGGTCGCGGTGGTTGCAGCAGCTGGAGGTTTCCTGGTCGGCCAATACCTGAGCAGACGGGGCTGTAAAAAGGGCCAGGTGAACACATCCATCAGTAAAGACAGTCCCAAAGTGGTCCACAGCTTTGACATGGAGGACATTGGCACCAAGGCTGTGTACTGCCGCTGCTGGAAGTCCAAGAAGGTCAGGCAGCTGCTTCATAACGTAGTGTTTGAGTAACTTGACACGCTAAGCTAGCTAATCAACTTACTCTCACATCTCCACAGTTAAAGCTCCTGCTGCTGTTTGTGTGGCCAGACTTTCACACATGTTGCACTTCTAGTCACATCCCAGTCAGTTGTTTTTCCTCTAACTGCAAATGTGATTCTTAAGCTTTAAACCCCCTTTTAACCCGTAGAGCTCTCTAATCATATCAGAGGACACACTGAGCAGCAGGCTGTCATTAGTGCTGAATGAAGCACTGTGCAGGTGTAAATTAAACACTTGTTGACACTGCCCTCTGGCTTTTGTAAGAATCTGTATTTAACTGAGTGGGCAGCTATCATTCTGTGAAAGGGTTCATGTTTTAAATGAGGGACCTCTTACTGAAATAGCTGTACCTAAAGTCCTCTAGAGAGAGAGAGAGAGAGAGAGAGCACCTTTGAGTCAACATGATGCACAGTTGACCTTATTGACAAAGAATAAAAGACAATGAAAATCAGTTTTACATTACATTTGCAAAGTTTTGATCATTTATAAGCACAGGGGATTAGGAGACGTGACAAGACCTATTTGTATATTTCATGTTAATGTGATGTAGTGCTGGACAGTTGATGCCTGACGGGGCTTTCTTTGCATTTGTGCCGAAAAAGATGTGAAGCTCTGTGGCTTAAAGCGCAGCAAACATAGTGACATCTTGTGGCTTGTAAAATTTATCGCAGTCCCCTATCCATAGTTTTGTATTATCGTGTGCAGTAGTATTAAATCTGTATATTTTTGACAGAAGTGCTGCATTAAATATAGGTATTATTGTGCAATATGTAGAAAATAACTGCACTTTCCAAAAATCCTAAATATAAAATATTGTTGCTGACACATAACATTAAAAGGGCACTATGTAGTTTTGTGGAAGAAATTCAAACTCATGATTTAATATTTACAATATAAATGAGGTAACAATACAAACTCAGGAATATTCCTTTTTTCCATAACTGATAAACAAGCTGTTCTCAGAGGAAGTAAGGTCCCTGTACACTGTTTGAAACTAGAAAGGTGGCAGGGTCCGCCAAATATAAACAAAGTTAAACAGTATGAAATTGTCATTTAAAGGTCAGTTTGTTAATTCAGTTTATTCAGTCATGAAGAGTTTTTTTTATTGCGATTCTTTAGGCAGAAAAAAATCAATCAATGAAGATCTTTCTGTCCTTATTAAAATTTCTCCTCTAAAACTACACAGTGCACCTTTTAATTTACCTTTTTTGATGTTGTTCATTCCCAGCTGTCATGCTTTAAAACTTGATGGTTGATATTCATGTGACATCTAATGAGAAGCAATGTGATGTGACCAGAAATGGATATTTATTCAAGTAGAAATGTTCTCAGACTTATGTCTCTCTAATGTACGTCATCACATTTCTTTATTTATTTATTATTTCATTATTCTCCTCTGTCCTCATCCCACTGATGTGCCCACCACATAGTGTAGCAGTAAAAACCTCCAACACTGTCAGACTAACTGAATGAAGTGCTTCCAAAGCGTCAGTGATATTACAGACTTCGGACGTCATCTGTCACATGATATTTTTCAATCCACACAAGCCCCAGCACAATGAAACGGAGAGCGCTTCACAGGAGTGAGACAAGCCTCGGTATCATCCACCCATCTCTGTCATGAACATAAAGACTAAAGCCTGAGGGCAGAGCTAACAGAACCTGATCAGAATGATCTTGCCTACCTTTGTTTCTGTGTCACAGTTTCCTGGTGACTACGGGGAAATGAATCAGGATTGGCTGACAGTATTCAGTCATATCTTAAGTACAAAGGGCGTACACATGATAAGAGCGACTCCCGTTTACCTCTAACACTCTGTTTTCTCCTTCCAGTTCCCTTACTGCGACGGGGCCCACGCCAAGCACAACGAGGAGACCGGGGACAACGTTGGACCGCTCATTGTCAAAAAGAGGGATGCTTAAGCCTACTGATCCGGGAGCTCGGCCCTCCCTCGACTTGTCATGCGCCCGGCCCCAGTTCATCTAATCTTATATCATCATCATTGCAGTACGGTACATGACACAATTAAACCAGACAGTAGATATTCTTCAGTGCCCAAGAACAGAATTCAGAAAGTGTTAAAAAACATGGATGAACTTAGATTTTATACATTCCACACTGTGACTTTAAATCAAAGGTCATTTGAGGACAGATAAGGAAGGGACTTTGACAATCAGCACAGTCAGACATGGAGGTCTTCTGACAGCATTCTGACCTACTTAAATCAAAGAGTTTGGTGATAGAAGTATTTCATTATGAAGCGATTGTACCTTCTTGTCTGGTGCCACCTGTCCTTGTTGAGTCCTCGAGGTGTGGAGGTGCTAGTCGCAATGAAGCGGCAGCTCTTTGCCTCAGTCAGCCCAGTATTTCCTTTTAAATTCAACAAAAGCCTTATAATAAATCTACAGCCATCGACACACACAACCCATATGAATGTTACGCGTGATGATTTTTTTTTTTGCACAAAGAGCGTCTTATTCAGAGGACATAGATGTTTGACTTAAGGAAATAATCTTCATTCTCGAGAAGAGTTGAAACACTATCTGCTGTTTGTAACCAGTTCCAGTCTGCTTTCTGATGAAAAACTTGTATTTAATCTGTAAAGTGTTAAAATCTGCTTATGAAGGATATATTTTGCTTTTTTGCTAGATTATTTTCTACTGGCTGCGAGTGTGTCCGACTTGATGATTCATTGTTCTGTATATTGTGAATAAAACTTGTTGAGTGATCTGACTCGTCGGCTCGGCGTGTTGATTTATGGGAGGCCTTTTCTTGCTGCGGGAGCCAGGGGCCAAACTCTACATCTGTTTGTGTTCTTAACCACAGGATCAAATGTACTCACCTCTGTCAGCAGCCAGGCAGAGATGTGTGTTTATGGATTAACACTGGACAGAGGTAATGAGTAAACAGCGCTGTGTGGTGACTGCAGTGGGACCTGTGTGTGTGTGTGTGTGTGTGTGTGTGTGTGGGTGGGTGCAGGTGCGGGGGGCTGCCGTGCTGCAGTGTCCACCAGCAGCAGTGGCCATTTTAAGATGTGGCAGTATTAGCGGTGACCACTAGAAGACGCTGTGTTTACACGGATAGTCCTGGCCAGACAGTGTACGCGAGTACGGTGGGCCCCTGCTCCCATAGTGACACACGCACAAACGCACGCACACACACATACACACGCACGAGGTATCTGGCTGCGTGCCAGATGCAACGGAGGACTCTCACAAGAGGTGGAGTGGACTCCGCCGTCCCTGTGAGGAGTCACCTTTAACAGACAGCTCAGCAGTGAGCTCACACACGGCCGACATCTCTGCTGTGAGCACATGTTTACGTTGGACGTGCTTCAGCACGACAACAACGTTAGCATGTAGGCTAATCATGCGAAACAAGCTAACGTACTCTGACAGCTAATTGGCTGGACTTAGTTTCATATGAGCGAGTATGTGTGGTGACGTGGTGATTTTCCAAAATGATTTATGCCATAATTAATTTGTTGCTTTAAATGTGTGTTTTGAAGTGTAGGCGTCCTAAACATGTCAGTAACAAGCCGCATATTGACTTTGACTGTCATTACGTGTCAAAGACGCTGTAGGTGTGACGTCTCTGACACAGGTGTGGATAAAACTGTTAGCCTAATGAAGACTAATGACACGTTTCTCTTTCAGGTACCCTCTGTAACAGTTGTTTTTATGTTTGTTATCATACAAACATGTATTTAAGTATTTTATAACATCACCTGCCCGGATGTAAATAAGCCTTTTGGCACATTTTCATCATATTGGTGTTTATGAACGTGTGTTGTTTCAGATTAACCAACAAATAAAGCAAATATTTACATTGTCTGAATGTATAAACTCATCATCACACATGTCCTGCTGTATTCTAAGTACAGCAACTTTTCACACGTGATTTTAATTAAGTTAATTATAAATTACAGAGGTGTAATTATACTTCTATCATACCTGACTGTAGTATAAGCAATTCATGACATCCTCGTCCTAATAACACACAAATACATAAGTATTTAATATATACCCAATATGAATAGGTGTTGTCACACACAGACATATGTAGATATATAAATATATAAATATATATATATATATATATATATATATATATTTATATAAACATTCTTGATGATGATTTCCCTGTTTCCCCCTGATGTTGTGAACAGACTCACAGACTGTACTGGATGAATGGGACGGATGGATTTTAATGCAGGGTGTATTTTGTCACCCCACACTGACAGCTGTCCGTGTGCGGCTCTCTTCCTGTGGATATTATGGGGTCGCTCTGTCCGCGGTCTCGGCTGCAGTCAGAGTCCACTTCGCATTTTGAGCGACGCCCCCAAATTCCGTGCAGAGTGTTTGCAGACCCTCCGGGACGGAGAGGTGGAGGAGGAATCGGCAGCTCCGCCGTCCATATACACTACAATCACCACGCCATTAGTTCATGACTTCATCATATTTTTGACAGGAGAGTTTGGACCGTATTTAGAAGGTAAGGGCAGACGTTTTACTCATACTTCCTGTTGATTTTCGCGGTTTTGTTTCTGTCGCCTTTTCCTGCGCGCTGCGCCGTGTCGCAGCGACCACTCGGACTGTGGTCAGCTCGCCGTGGCGTCGGTCGAGCACCGTCTTCTTAGGTAACCTTAATTACGGTGAAATGATCGATCGGGTTTCCCGATCGACCCATCGAAAGGTTTACACACTCGTCCTGTACCAACATATATGTCCCGTGTTTAATCACTGGAGTAGTTTTCTACAAATGTGGACACGGAATATAGCCTGGTCTTTTTTTATCCACAGCAACCGCATCGTTGCGCACCTCGCTCCTCGTCGTCGATACCAGACAAAAGACAGCCTGTTTTTTTTACCGTCCTCTATATAGTCTTTCTCTGTAGAGCTTAAGCTTTGGCTGGCACACATAACAGCAGTCGTCAAAATGTATTTGAAAAGCGCGCTCCACATTTGACCTGCGCATATGCGCATATCTTTGCATATTGTTGTCGCTCTGTTATTGATTGCATTGATATACCGTGAAATTCTTAAAGGGATACTGCCTCCTGTATGCGGAAATCACTGGCAAGCCATGTAGTCAGCCAGATACATGGGTCTGTTGATGTCTTTTCAAGCAGTCTTATTTCTACATCGTATACATTTATCATATATTTGTCTTTACACACAGATTCTCCACACTCTGTTTCTCTGACACTGTTCAGAGACTATGGATGAGAAATATCTTCCAGTCTCATGTTTACTCTCTTTCTGTATTCGTCTCTAACATTTCTATTCTTAACCTTCCTCTCTTCATCCCCTATTCATTTCTAGCTCTCCAGGACTCTGAGGCTGCTGCAGAGAATGGGAATAGGGACACAGGCCAAGGCTTGCCATTTTGGCTGAAGTAACAGCAGGACGGTTGTCAACCCCGCATAGGCTTCAATCCCCTTCTCCCTCACCTCTCCTCCCACACACACACACACACACACACACACACACACACACACATACACAAGGACAGACTCCCACACACAGCCACTGCTATGTCCACCGCCGTAGACATCGCTGGCCCTTCCTCCCCAGATCAGGCCCACAGCAGCGCTAAAATCCCCAATGAGCCACTGAGGCCCAGCCTTAAGCGCTCCAACCACCCCTACAGCCTCTCCCATTACATCTCCACCCCTTCCCCGGCCGTGGACGTCAAAGGCCTGATCCAGCCCTCCCCGGCCCAGCAGCGGGCCGCTCAGCCTGCGCACACTAAGCCTCGCCGGGCCCCTTCCTGGCCCGACATGTGGGAGTCACCCAGCGGGCTCCACCTGGCCCACGCTGCAGAGCTGCTGATGCGCGCCGGGCTGCTGGCTCTGACCCCCGCCACCACAGAGCAGGCCAGCCTGGGTGCACAGAGCAGCCAGCCGGCTAAAAGGGAGGCTGCGGAGGCGAAGGGGGGGAAGGGAGATGCGGAGGGAGGTGGATCCGGGCCTGAGGAGGAGGAAGAGGACTCCTCTGGATGTGGCACTGACTTCCAACCCTTCCTAGGTGCCTGGTTCCCCTTCAGCCCCGCTCTGTTCCCCCTGGCAGGCTTCCAGATGGGGGGAGGCCACTGGAGAAGTGCGGCCATGGGCGCCGAGGGCATCGAGGGGCTGGTGGCCGAGGGCTACTCTCCTGGCTCTCTGGGCGGGGGCGGTGGAGGGCGAAGGAAGAGGAAGAGGTGCGGGGAGTGCGTACCTTGTCGGCGTCAGACGAACTGCGAACAGTGCAGCAGCTGCCGCAATCGCAAGAGAGGACACCAGATCTGTAAATACAGGAAGTGCGAGGAGCTGAAGAGGAAGCCAGGAGGTCCTGGGTTTGAGAGCAGAGTGTCTGGGTTTGATCTAAGGGGCTCCGACTTTACTTTGGGTCTGGCACAGGAGAGAAGCAACGGCGCCTTGGATGGATAGTAATGTATTTGTTGGCAGCATTTGTCAGAGGATCCTGGTTGGATGATTGTTGAGGAGCTGCAGTTGAATGAAAACACACAGGACATATGTTAACTCGCCGGGACTGTGGTTCAAAGATCACCTGATCTTGTGTTAAGCGAGGAGCTGCAGCTCCGTTTAAGAATGTCCACACTCGTTCCCATCCTTTCTTTTGACAATCAGTGAATTGGAGAGGAGAGAAAGAAGGATACCAATGTGTCAATATTTAGACGACGACAAAAATGCTGTAAATAGACTGTAAATATCTGGAAAACATTATGTCTTTTTTTACATCCCTTTCCAGTTTGGATGTATTGTGTTTCAACATAAAAAAGGAGCCAAATGTTTTGTTTCTTATGGGGAGTTTTGTTTTTGTTGTTCTGACGTCACTGCATCACTAAGAAATGAATGAGTTCAGCCTAGGCTAAATTATTTCATGTGCAACTTGTACTGTATAGCTCTGTTTGCCCTTTTGAAATAAAAGAAATTGGCCATGTGCACTTGTCTACAGGCTGGGTTTATACTACATATGTGTGCGTGTGTGTGTGTGTGCGAGCGCTCATTTAATTGGGTGTGTGTGTCCATTAGCCCCCGTGTTTCTGGTTGTACACGCGTGTGTGTGTGAGGTTGTGTGGATTATGAGTCACCTAATGGTGTGGCTGAGAGCCTTATCGCAACCCCACAGACACACACACACAAACACACCTACACGCTGCCTTGGCAAGTCCAGCTCGTGCACTCGTACACACCTAACCTGACATGCACACACAATCACAAACACCCTCTGCTCTTTTCACCAACTGACGCAATTTCCCTTTTTATTCACAAGTATAGATCCTACACACACACACACTCACACACGTTATAAACAAAATACACAGCCAGCTGGACTGAGGCTACAGGGTGGGTTTTTGCTTGTTGCCGTAACGATGGCTGATGTGATAAGACCTTCTTCCTCGGCGCCACACTCCAGGGGACCGCAGGGAAGACGTAACCATGGCAACGGCCGGCCCGAGGTGTCACGCTATAATTGGGCCACGGCTGCACTTCCTGTGTGCCTTCAGTCAGGGGGATCGCAGAGGGACTGTTTGTGTGTGTGTGTGCGTGCGTGTGCATCTGTGGGGGTTGTGTGTGTGCGTGTGTTTGTGCATCCGCGTGTGTGTGTGCGTGTGCGTGTTTGTCAGGCAAGGGAGAGAGAGAGAGAGAGAGAGAGAGGGAGGGAGAAAGCGCAGCACGCCAGCCAACGCAGGACACTGCCAACTCATGGAGAAAAGCAGTGAGCTCCAACATCATGCTAGTGCAACGCTCCCACTGAATGAGAAACACACAGTCTTTTAGTTTAAGTCCACAGTCTAGTGTTTCTTCATCTCCCACACAAAGGGGGAATTTCAAATTCTTGGATCTGCAGCTTTTTTTTCTCTCTCCCCCCTCCACCCTCTCTCTTCGGTGCCTTTCTAGTGATTTGGAGCTTAATCCCCCCTCCCTGTTCTCGTCACGCATGCACACACACACACACATACACACACACACACACACACACACACCGGAAATCTGTGTCACCCGCTGCCCAGCAGGTCCAGTGACTCCCTGAACGCCTGCAGTCTGGCTCCACTGGCCTGCAAGATGGCAGGAGAGAAAGGGAGGAGGAGGGGGGCAGGAGGAGGGATTGAACGGAGGACAGAGAAGAGGAGGAGGAAGAGGAGGACGGGGGTGGGGAGGGTTGAGAGAGAGTTGGGGGAGTGGGGGAGGAGGAGGAGGAGGGGGTGGAAAGCGGATCTAGGGAGAGGGTGAAGGAGGAGGGGGGGAGAAAGAGACGTGGTGAAGGGCAGAGAGGGAGGAGAGGGGGGTGTAAAGGGGGTAAGAGAGAGTGGGTGAAACTGGGAGAGATGAAAAGCAGGCCACAGGGGGAGAGAAAAGAGAAAAAGAGAGATATGCAGGGAGGAGGACGGGGAGATGGACAGCAGGGGATGAAGATAACGCGGGCCAAACAAAGAGAGGAGGATAGATGAGTGCGAGATCCGAGAGCAAGCTGGACTGATGGAGGCCGAGTGAAATGCAGCGAGACGGGGACGCAGGGAGATGGGGGTTAATGACGGATGCATTGTCCAGATAGCCGGTGTGTGCCGTCACAGACCCCCGTGGAGCTTACATATGTTAGCACCAGCGGCCCTGCCCACTCTGGAGAAAAACTCCTCTCACGCACACTGCAGTGGAACAACCTGCCAGCCCAAGGCAACCTGCACTGGAGCTGGGCGGACCCTCACTCACGAGCCAGACCTTTGAAATTTTGGCCACTGCGTCTGCTTGGAGACACTGTGTCTCATTGTGAATTTTTTTTTTTTCTTCCCCCATTGGCCATATCCCCAGTGTTAGAAAATGTGTAACAGCTTTGCAGAAACAGCATCTTTCTGAGAACACTCCTCATTACGCCTCTGTTATCCATTTGTGTTCACTTTCAGACGCACGGAAAACAGTCCCAAACACAAACACAATGGTTTCTTACATCCCTGAAAAGCTCAGGATCATCTGCCCTCAGGTTATATTTTGGTGACACTGGGGTCAAAGGGGGCTCTTGACCTTTGACCCTTTAAGCTGTTAAAGGTGGATTCAGAATAGGCCAGCGTCTATAAACAGCACCACGTCTTACTTACCCTACATATGAAAAACAAGCACAAAGACTATTAAATAGCTTTCGAGTTAAACATGTAACTTGCATATTTCAGTCCTTGTGTAAATACAATGTGCTTTTCTAGGTTTCCATCAGTCTAAACTCAAACATATTCATAAAATCAGAAACAAAAACTTAGCTCAGGAAACATGCAGACATTTGGATCCTCAGGTCGTTTCACATGGTGTTCGTTTCGGAGGTAATGTGTACACAAAATTCTGTTAATCTTTAGCTTGCTGCTGATTTCATAAAAGCCACACTGGTTCCAGGAAGTTAGGCCGAAGCACAGTGATAAAGTCGGCCTGGCCTCTATTCACGCTACCTCATGATGTGGGATTGATTGTTGCCATTGGGCACGGAGCTAGAAGATGTTGAGTTTCTCATGAATCTCACCTTTTAATCAGAGCAGCACCGCATCATGAGCCGAGCTGTAATGTTATACATCAGGCCGTGACTTAGATTCTTAAATACTGCCTAAATTATTAATGAACAAAGTAAATGACAATCGATGGTATTGAATTGCAGCGATGACTCACCACTTGAGAAATGTAATAATGCATTCATTTGCTTCAAAAACATCCAAAAAGCAGCTGTAATGAAAGTATATCCTGATTCATATGCAGGCTCCTGAGAAAAGCTTCAATATATCAGTTATACATGTCGATATATAGAGCATATTCACACGGCAGCCATTTTCCTCTGACATCACGCTCAGGGTGGGAAGCTCAAAAGTCCTACTGTTGTGATTGCAAGTCAAATAATTGTAAGAAATATAAACCACTACCATGTCACCGCTGCCTGATTGATCAGCTGCTGAAAAGACAATGAAAAGTGACAGTGGGTCAAATTTCAAGTTAAAACAATGTATTTAATAATCCATCGGCTAACATTAGAGCACAGCTCATGTTAGCAGTCTTGCCAGTCTCCTCATTGCCACTCAATGCTAAAGATGTTAGGATGCTAAATGTGTCCAAGACGTGCATTGATATTTCAGAATGAATGAATTCCTTTACTATTGTATTGTGAGTCTACAGTCATGCTAGTAGCTATGTGAGGCTGTATTTAGACACATCAGTGCTTTGAGCTAAATGCTAACGTCAACATGCTAACATGCTCACGATGACAATGTGACATGCTGATGCTAAACGGGTACGATGTTTACCACCATTTTAGTTTACAGTTTTAGCATACTAATAGTTCCACATTCGCACTAAACAGAAAGGTTGGGGGGCGTGTCCTCGATTTAAAGGGGAATTCCACCAATTTTACACATAAAAGACATGTCATGAGTTATCAGCATCTGAAAACATTCAGACTGAGACTTTGGTGTCTAAAGATGAATTATGTCAAGCCTGAGGAAATAACTCTGATGGTCAAAAGACTAGATTATTAACAGAGAGCCTGCAGTACGAACTAGAAGCATGGATTTACATTCAGGGCCTGTCTCAAAGATGCTGTTTACTGCATTCTGGGAAATGTAGGACTGGATGGTGACGCATACTAGGCACTACAAGTCAGTTTGTGGTTCTATTTTGAACATCACTGTGTGTTGTTGATCACACAGTAAAAATCCATTTAAACGGACAGTTCACAACAAATACCTGTAGTGCTGTCTATCCATGTGGATTGTTTTGGTGTGAGATGCTGAGTTTTAGAGATATCGGCTGTAGAGACGTCTGCCGTCTCTGGAATATAATGGAACTGGAAGGCACTCAGCTTGTGGTGCTCAAAGCTAGCATTAGCCAACTAAGCTAGCTAATGTTAAGGCTCAGCAGAGGAGGTCGCCATTAATGTTTACATCTCACAATGTCACAAGCACAAGTCTCTTGTCCGTATCTCCAAGGCTCGGCAACTCACACTAAAACAACCTAGATGGATGAATAGCACTATGGGTAAGAGGACAAGTGTTGCTTGTTTGTGAGGTCAGGTTTCGAAGACACAACATATTTTGCATACAGAGTAGGCTGTGTAATTACTAATATTGCTTTTTATGTTCTGAAGTTGAACATTTACTAAACTCTGTACACTTGCCAAATGCACAATTGCTGATTTGAATATTATGCTCACATTAACAGTTAAATGCTTTAAACTGTTTGTCTTGTTACATTACACATTAACTCTCCAACATCGAGGTTACAAATTACAAACCCATTGCCCTTTAGTTTAAAATGTAATGATACACAATAGCACCATCACTGTGGTGTTATTGTGCATCTCTTCTTCATTCAGAAAATGAGATATGCTTTACTGGTCTCAGACATACAGTATCCTTGATGCAATCTTTGCAGTTTACTATCTTACAGGCACTTTGTCAACACAAAGATGACAAACTGAAGTGCTTCTCATGTCCTAATTTGTCCTCTCAGGCTGGACGGATAAACAGGAGCACCAGTCGACTGTGTGCAGACGGAGACGTTACAAAGCAGCAACATGCACTTTCTAATGGGACAAAGACGACTGGGCTCCTACAATGCTTTGCTGGGAAACCCAACACTGTCCTACTATATATAGCGGAGCTTTTCACACTGTGCATGACTGCTCGTGTCAAGTCACATGACTCAAGATATATGGGTGGACAGACACACGCACGCTCTCCCCTCAGAAGCACACACACACTGAGGCTGCCGGTGTGGAGGCGGCGAGGGAATAAGAAGAACTTTATTGAGTTGGCTCTGACGTGTTGCTTCCCCGTGACCTGACTCCCATTTTCTCTGTCTCCCCGAGCGTCTGGCCCTCTGTCTCAGTCTAAACCACATGCTAATCAGCTTTCTGTGCTCGTTGTTTGATCTCTGATGGGCTGTTTTCTGACGCATCCCACTGAATAGATAATCATTGTGTAAGTGACCACCATCAACAAGTTCTCTGTGTGTCCTCCCCTATCAGCAACCCCCCCATACTGAGTGCCTGCTATAACCATATGAACAGACCCAGCTGTGGAAGATGCGAAAAACAAGATCAATTCAGTCTTTCAGTTGCGTCAACTCGTTCTATTTATGCCAACAGAATACATATAAACTCATTAGGCAAATACTAATACATGTAGAGGGTAGCATAAAGGAGTAGGAGCAGAGTTTTAGCAGCAAACAATTAGTGACCAAGTAAAGACAATACGTGACCCAATAGGTAGGAAGTAACTGCAGCTCAAACACTCCAAGCCTTAAAAATTAAGTACTGTTGCATAACTAATGTTAACACATGATATGACAAGAATGATTCAGTATTTTCCCTTCCACCATCTGAAGTCCCTTCAGATCTACAGTGCAGCCTGTTTGTCCAGGTACACCCTTTCATTTCTTTTAGGTTCGTTCTCCAGGACACCAGAATCTAAATTAAACAATAACCATGAGGTTAAAGTGCTGACTCAGTGCTGTGGGAGTGTGTGAGGGTGTTCACATCCTTGTTGGCTGACCAGCACTGGAGCTCTTTTTACACACAGTCCCTCCAGCTACATGACAATGCAGCTCAGTCATCCTAAACATAGCAGGTTTTAAGGGCCAAAAAGTGTGACTTTCCTGCCAAGCCAAGTCTGTCACCTGACCATGTCCTGTCAACTGACCTCAGTCCAGCTGATCATGTGTTCAGCTCAAGACTGGCCCGAAGGCAAGATGGCCCCGAAACAAGCAGCGAGTGAAGATGTTAACAATGGAAGTGTTTGTTGATCTGTGAGTGTCAGAGAATCCAGAGACTGAATGCAAATGATGTGCAAACAAATATTAAATATGATGTTAGAAAAAGTCTCATTACAAGGTCCACTCACTGTTTCCAGAGCTTTCAGCCATGTATTTTAGTATCAGTTGTATCAATTGTCATGGAGATGGTGTGGTTTTTATCATGTGACCTGGACTTTCAGTCACATGATGCAGTTGTAAAATGTGGCTAAAAGCTCTGGACCTTGTGACGAGAATTGTAAATTAATTGTATTAACCTGCAAGGTCATTTAAATAACTGTTTACTAAAGGATCAGTTCACGCAAAAGTGAAAATTCATTCATTATCTTCTCACCATCATGCCGATATAAAGACAGATGAAGTTTAGTAGTACACAAAACATTTTTCAAGCTTCACAGCAAAATAGTGTTCACAGCATCCTCCTAAACAACTGAAGTTAATGGAGACGCTGAAAAACAACCCAAAAAAACATAAAATGGCGCCATATGGCTTGTCTTCGGATGCACAGAGAGCCCAAATTCATGTGAAAAGACGTTATTTGCGCCCTTTTAAAAGCCAAATTATTCACTGAAGCTGCTAAGCTAAAAGCATTAGCATGCATTGCTTTTTATGTTCAGAAGCAGAACATTTACTGAACTCTGTACACAATTCCTGGGTTGAATTTTATGCTCACATTAACAATTAAACGCTTTAAATTGTTTATGCTGTGAATTACGCATCATTAGCATGCAGCCGTCTGATGTGGATGCAGGAGCTTGACTGCATGTCCAGGGTGTTAATAACATCTTTTTGAATCATTTAGGATTTCTGGGCTTCAGGAGACTTGGATCATGCTGGACGACCTGTATGGAGCCATTTTATTTTATTTCTGTTGTTGTTTTTTACGTTTTAAAACAAGTCCCCATCTACTTCAGTTGTTTTGACTACGAAACTTCACCGGACTTTCCATCAGCATGAGGCTGAATAGACGATGACTCAATTTGAATTTTTGTGTAAATATTCCTTTAAATAACTAACTAATAAACAACTAATAACCTCTTTTAAAGTTTTTCTTAATCTATAAAATGACTTTTGGTCCTATAAAATACACTACACTTCACTACATGCATGCTAGCAGCTCTGTGAGGCTGTATAAGAGCTATACAATTGAGCTAAATGCTATTGTTGCTTGCTAGCATGCTCACAGTGACTGTGCTAATGTGTTGATATTTTGTAGGTTAAGTTTTCTTTTGTCCACGTCCTTGTTAAGCATGTTGGATTGCTAATTGCTAATTAGCACTAATCACAAAGTACAGCAGAGGCTGACGGGAACGTCAGGAGGTATTCGGTCATAAACTAAAGTATTGGACCAGAGGGTGGTGCTATAGCACTCCATGAAGTAAAAGCCAGGGGATCAACAAAGTCAGTAGGAGTCATCCACTGGGGACCATGAACATCTGACCATGAAGTTTCATGGTAATCGATCCAATAGTAGTTGAGATGCATCAGTCTGGACTATTTACTATTTATATTATAAATATAACAGATAATAGAAAGAGCTAAAGTATTTTAGTTCCTGTAAATGTAAACACCCTTAATATTAGTCAGCCATTTAACCCCTCATGCATGGTGTCCACTACATGGGACAGATATTTGGAAGCCTTTATAGTAAAGGTAAACCGAGTACGTCTGGAATAACTGTTAACCAGACAGATAAAAAAAATATTTTCAACTGTAAGTCTAAATGTTAAGAATTTTTTTTTTCTGTGACTGAAAATACATCTGTCCACTCCAGTGAACGTTCTGTGCCAATGGGTAACTTCTGCCTTTTCAGATTTCGCCTTATTTTGTGTGTTTTATTTAAAATCGTGATAGAATTTACACTTGAATAGTTTAATTAAACAGCAATATTAAACAGTCTTCAGACTCAATATCACTACCGGCACATTATCTGTAAATATTCATCCAAAAGGCAGATTTCTCAGTTGTTTAAGAGTGAAACATTTGTGATTTAATAATTTACGTATCAGTGGTTAACCTCATACTTATTGTTTCTTATTAACATTATCAAACTGCACTGTAGGTCCGCTCTGTGATTCCCAAAGATCTCGCCAAATCATCCACATACAAACAGACACTTCTACACATGTGGGGCTCACAGTAGCTCACTGGCTGCTCCTGATGAGTCAGTCAGCGCTCATCAGTGCTGATGTGTGCTCACAGATGAAGGATTTAAAACGTTGTTGAAGAGATGTTGTCTTAGGATAAAGGCACTAGATAGATACAGTCTGTTTACCATTTACCATAGAATCAGTCCTTTTATTTTATCCCCTGCACCATTGTGATTGCTGCTGATAAGCTGGATGAAGATGTTGTTGTCAAAGTAGCTACAACAGCACAGTGACATGTTACATGGACTACATTTAAAACAGTTTGAACACAGGCTTTTGAACACAACATGACAGCACCTGGATATGATTTATATCAGATAAATGTTTCAGTTCTCACTCTGCTTATGACATCTGAATGATAAAACCTCATCAACACTCATTGAACAAGTGAACCGCTGTTTCTTCACCTGTAGTCAACACTCCGTGTCTCTCTGGATGTCTCTCTCTGCGGCCGCCTGTCAATCACAGGAGCTCTGTGAGCATATTTGAACTACATCAAAGCTGCTTCGTTTTTATCATTCAGGTGGACTTCAGTTGAAAAGCTTTCAAGTCTTTCTCTCTCTCCACCCCTAGACGTTTCTCTGTCTGTCGAGGCCTAACAAAGTGCACGGCTCAGGTTCAAGTAAGGATCCTCTTCTTCATATGTATGAGGCCTCGGTGTTGGACTGAGCCATTATTTTCCGACATGGCTCATTACACTTAGTTCACTTTGCCTGTTTGGGGTCAAGTAAAGTCTTGCATCAGGGTGGAGACACCTTTCACTCCTAGTGGATCAAAGGTGTGCTTCCTCTCTGTAGGTGTGCAGGTTTGGCAGGTAAAGGAGGTTTGCTGTAGGCACGTGATGTGCTGTGATGATCATCTGTGAACGTCTTCCTGATCTGCGCCACCCGGCCTCCATACTCGGACTTCTTCTCTTCACAACACACGATCTCTGAGAAGACGAGAGAG
The DNA here is from genome assembly GCF_965226575.1 of Pagrus pagrus. Lineage (NCBI taxonomy): Eukaryota > Metazoa > Chordata > Actinopteri > Spariformes > Sparidae > Pagrus > Pagrus pagrus. The sequence goes on along the minus strand of NC_140189.1, from coordinate 15,372,149 downwards.
GAGCAGAGTTGATTTACAAAAGCTATGTCACCACCCAGACGTTCAAACATTGTGATGATGTTCACTAGATTTTGGTCAATCAGTGACTGAATGATAGTTTGTTATTATCAAAAGTACGTCAACAAAAAAAGCACTAGCTAGCTGTGGAAAAGTGAGCCATTAGCCTACATCAGCAGCGCCACATTGAATAAATTCATTACACTGGGTCTTTTTTTGCAAAACATAAAAATATGAACGTTGAAATAAAGTTTTTGATTGGAGATGTATTTTTTTTAGCTTTTAAAAATATACGTTAAACATCACTAAATGTAGGTAGTTGATGTTCCTTTGCGCTCTGTCTGGGTCCCCTACTGGCAAGGAGGACCGAGACATGTGCCTCGATCCAGACCAGTACATCAGGACAGTTTTAGTTTGAGCCAGTGTTCTTCCTGAGGTGAAATCTGAGTCTAATTTGCTCATAACTTAGTCTTAAGATCTTACTATAACACTGTCAGATTTAAGATGAACAGTGATCAGAAGAACCTGATATATTGCCTTTTTTACATTACCCACAATGCAGCTCCACTGATCTCAACTCAATTCAGGTGTCAATTGACAAACAGACCCCTTTTTCAACCCATGAATGACATTAAGCCTCTGAAAAATAAACTTAGAATAAACACATGGTTTCACTGGACCATGACGATATGCAGGTAGGTGATTACACATCACACAGAATGCAATCCAATAATCCAATAATAAACTATATATAATATTATTTAGTACAACACATTATAACATTGATAAAATGACAGAGGCTGTTCTGTATTAAGAACACATTTTTTTGGTGTTTATAGTATTTAGTACCTTTATTTTTGTTTTTTCTTCATGACTCATTTTGTATATATTTGATTTTTTAGCGTTAATTTTTTAAAGTAACTTATCCACACTATACATCTGTTTATTACTTGTATTTAAGCATTTTTACATTATCGCATATCTAATTAGAATTAGTAAATAATTATCAGAAACAGTTAAAAAAACACACACACACACACACACACACCAGGTTTCTCTCCCCCTCTTGTTTTCTTACCTCTGTCCTCTAGGCCAACCCTTTCTGTGTCTGACTGCTGCTGGGCTTTGAGTGGCAGCTGGTTGCCGCGGTTACTAAGATGGGACCTGTAGAGAGGAGCCCAGTCGCCGTGGTTGTCCAAGCTACCGCCTGATTCACAGTCGCTGTCCTCGGCAGGGTCCTTCAGGTCGTCATCAGCGCTGCAGGAGTCTATGTCCTCCTCAGATGACTGGCCACTGAGTGAAGCCGGCTCATCCTGTGTACGTGAGCGGGACACAACTCGATGGTGAGACTCTGATATTCATCTTAGCTTTCATCTGAACTTCAAAACCCACACACAAACACGTGAACTCACGCTAACATCTGTGAGGGACAGCTGGATGTCTTCTTTAAAGCCGAGCTGCCGGGCCTCTCTTCCTGGCACCAAGTCGGATGTCTGGATGCCATTCATATTATCACTGCGCACTCTGGAAGACAAAGACGTCCATTTTCAGTCCCGCAGACAGCCGAAACTAACCTTTGAATCAATTCTCCACTTAGTCATAAGGCATATAACCCCTATAATCCAATTGGGACGAGGAGACGTCTCGCTGACTGAAACTCTTTGGTTCACTGTTCATCTTATCAAAGACAGAGTTATGTCATCTGTTGAAGGGACTGAAGGCCTCGTTAAGGTGGCAGAAAAATGAGGATGTTGGCTGAGACACAAGTTTTACTGCTGAATGAGCTCAAAGCTGTCAGTCCATAGCTCGAAAACAGGAAAATATTTTTACCTTACAGTGAATCTAAGTTAATAGAAAGCCAGTTGATAGCCTAATAAGTTGATCATTTTTTAAATTTATTTGGTTGTAAATGTTAAATGTCAAATATAAGAGAGTCTGAATGTTGTCGCTTCCATCAAAGTCTTTTGGAAAACCTGATTAAATTAAAGCACATGATTGAGATTTTCTCTGAAATCCACGTGACCGATGGACGTGATGGAGATGCTAAATTTTGTTTATGCTTTGCATTTTTTGTTAAACAAATAGTCACTCATTTTTCACATTAATTAAATCAACTGCACTTTGTTGTCTTCAACCTTCCCTTGAACTACACGGCTCCGTGACTATGGAAGACAATAACAATATACTTAAAGAGTCTCCTTTTACACTTCCTCCTCATATTACATCTGATGCCAAAAAGCCAAAATCAACCAATCTCTAATTTGAGGTGACATTTATACTTTTTATTTTTTATTTTACTCTTTGCTTTTTTTGTTTCTACCTGGTGTTCATGAGGCTCTGGAGGAGTTTGGAGGACCTGAACTCGTCCACCTCCCCGATCACGCTGACACTCACGTCTCCGTCCCGTCCGAGCAGCCAGCTCACATGTTTACTGTAAACTGGAGGAGAAAGAAAAGATAGGAAAAAAAGAAATTATGGGTAAGCTGTGCCGCAGATATATTCTCATCCCTCAGCACAGTCTGATAAAAGCAGTCTTCTCATGAGTTGTTATTCTGGCTTTTATCCAGAAGAGGGTGCTGTCATATCAGTGTAGAGCTGGGAAGCTTCACAAACAGCAGTGGAGTTTGTCCTCTCTTACTGATTTGTGCTCATTCACTCTCTTTTTATTGTCTTTTTATTGGAGCACATTCATTGTCTCATTGCAAAAACATTAATCAGAGCAGAATATTGATAAACTGTGTTTACATAATGGAAAAGGGGAGGAAAACAGTAGTGAGCAGTGACCTCATTCCCGTCTGTTCGCAGGGAGGGCTACATGAAACTGACCTGAGGCAGTCTGATGGAAACTCCCTTTAAAGTTTGAATTAGAAACCATCAGACATCTTGTTATCTTGCTATTTAGCTTATTAACACGCTGCAGAGGCTGAAATAAGCAGCACAAATCTTTCATATATTATACCAATACTAATATCAATTTATATTTCTAATAGCTGTGATTGATTATAAATAAATGACAACGTAATAACGGAGTGGATTATTGTTTTTTTCACGTCACAACTTCCACACACAACACCCTTTTATTCCACCCTTTTGTAGTTTTTGTTGTTACCTCATCGTGACACAGTCGACAGAAATAAACCCCAGCGTGTGATAACAGGTGTTTTCCATGACAAGACGCTACTTGATAAAGGTGAAACACCTTCCTGCCATGACGTCACTGACGGGGGTGTGGCTCAGAAATTCAAATCTTCAGAGAGCTGTACCGCAGCAATTGAAAATCAACACAGATTTACCCTTTAAAGTCACAACAGGCTCAAATAGCTGATACTGTAGGAGTCAACAGAGACAATCACCTCCTCACAGTGAACAAAGGCAGCTCTGTTTCTGTTTATAATGTCCTGTGTTTGCGTACAGTCACCGAGCACATGAGGGTACATTGTGTGGACGTCTCAGTCTGATGTCACCTGACCGAAGACCAACACTCTTATAAGTCACGCTCTGTCTTATGCTCACCTCACTGACTTATCGCTGTGATTAATAGACAGACATAGAGCTGATTTCCATTACAGCACTGAGGTTTATTGTCTTTATTGCCACCGCGCCCACAACTAAAGCAGAAATGCGGCACAATAGTTGCTCACAGGTAATTAAACGTGACGTTTATAGGCCTTTATGTACGCGTAATGACTGTCTTTCCTGGCAGCAGCACAGCGGACAAAGACTAAAAGATGCCGAACTGGATTGTATGTTGTGTAACACATATGCACAGACAAAAACACACACTCGATCACCTCTCAGGTGACACGGCAGAGATTGGGTAAACAAAGACGGTAACTTAATACATGGTTTAAAGCGTGGCGACGCCCAAAACCACAGGGCTTACTCAATCTTATTCAGCTTTCAGCCCATAGAACGATTCGACCGGCGCTGATAGAGGCTGTCTGTCACACACACACTCACACAGTCTTACACACACACTCTCATTGTGCAGCAGAACCGGGGCAGGTGATATAGGGTCTCAGTGAGTCAGGTAAATGAGTAAGACGGACAGGTAGAGCGTAGGAAGCCAGACTGGGCAGTGAAAAGATTAGTGTGGGTGTAATTTAAACACATTAATCAGATTGGTAAACTGAGAGGGTGTTACTACACAGCTTGTGTATCATGTGCACTCAGAGTTTAACATTAATGACTTGTAAAAAGGCTTGAAAGTACAATTATATGGACACTAAAACACGTATGTGTGTTGAAGCGCACAAAAAGTTGCTGCCAGCTAGACTACATGAAAATAAGTGAAAGAAATAGTAATAATTGTAATTAACTAAACTTGCTGACAAAACAAAGTTGTTTTTTTTTACAAGAAACCAGAATTTGTAGGGATTTTTCATTTCAAACGATCGTATCCACAAGTTTTCTGGGAAGGTCACTGGGGGAGGTTACAGAGGAAACCATTATGAGTGATACCTCTGGTGCTCAGCTGAGCTAGTGTTGGTAACAAAGGAAACTATTAACACCTTCAAGGCTTTAGAAACATTAGCTGACAACTATTAGCATCCTGTTACCATGAAAAAGGCCAGTTTCGGGCAAGGTATCACGGGGGCTTGGAATAAGGTGGATATTCCTTTATTATTATTATTATTATTATTATTCACATATTTCACTGTTAAATCAGATTTCTTCCTTACAACCAGAACGTAATTCCCAGTGGGAGATAAATTAAATGTGTCTACAAAGAATCTAATTTAATCTAAAAATGTCACAATCAGCGGACAAAACTCTCCACGTGTAATTTGTGTTCAGTCACGTGATGTAAACTTTTCTTTAGGTCACTAAATCCCAATAAAAACTCCCAGACACACGACACAATGTCTCATAGCTATAACCCTGACACTAAACATAGTAGGAAACTAAGATGAAAGAAATAGTTGAACATAGGAAAATACACTTATTCGCCTTATTGTTGAGAGTTACGAGAAGATCAATGCCACTATCATATCTGTTCAGTCAATATGAAGCTGCAGCTGGTTATCTTAGCTTAGCCTAAAGACTGGAAACAGGCAAACAGCTAGCCTGGCTTTATCACAGAAACTCCAGGAAGTCACTGCACATACTCAAGAAACAGTTTGGCAAATACCCCTGAAAAACTTTTTTCTTTTTGTACAGGTTGCAGGTACAATGTGTTCATTGGTGAGCTTTAGAGGTGCCGGTGAGATTGCTGGATTTTATTACCTCAGACTGAGCTAAGCTAGCTGTTTGCCCATTTGCAGTCTTTATGCTAAAGCCAACGCTAACCAGCTGCAGAATGAAGCCTTAATTTTATCATTACTTTTTGGACATATATGAGAGTTGTATTAGTCTTCTAATCTAAGTCATGGCAAGGAAGCAAAAAAAACACATTTCCCAAAGACTGCTTTAAAGGTGCCAGATCTTAATGTACTTAAGTCTTAAATATTTGCATGTTGAATAAATGTATGTAAAATATGTGTATATAATATGTATGTAAATAAATGTTTGATTCAAGGTACAGATATCTGTAAATGCAGTCTGTCATTGTGTCAGTACATCATTGTCACATTAGTTGTGACATCCTGGTGTTTTAAAGAAATGACGCCATGTAAGAGAAGCTACTATGATTAACTCACATCAGAGTTATGTTACTGGGCCACATTTCCCAGAAACCTCATTCCTTCCTGCTACAAAACTATGTTGCCACTTTAGTTTGGACTGTTGTGTAATGGAATGACACATTTGAGTTCTTGTGTACAGGACTTTCCCACAGTGTAACCAGTACAATACAGCCGGTGTGTCACTCTACCTTTCTTTGGCCTGTTGTCGTCTCTTCCTTCCCTCTCCTCCCTCTCCTCCCGCTCTCTCCAGCGGCGTACCTGCTCCTCTCTCATCTTCAAGAAGAGGATCCTCTTCTGCTCCTCGCTGAGGGCCTCCAGCACCTCGGGGTCCACCCACATGTCTTCGAGGATTTTAGCCAGCATCTTGCCTCTTTCCCCCTGGTGCCAGAGACGACTGTCAGCCCCTCTGCCTCTCGGTCCAATGGGTCGTGTTTCAGCAGTGGGGTATGAGCGCTCCTTTTTCCTGCTCCAGAGTCAGGTTCCCTGTTCTTTGAAGGATGTGGGATCAGGTGCAGTCTAACTGCTGGAGGTCACTTTAGTGTCCTTTTGTCGAGTGCTTCTCCTCGGTCAGGCTCTCTGGGGGTGAAGGCTCTGTGTGTCCGGATCGACTGAACTCTGAAGGTTCCTGTTGTGGTTTTTACAGAGAGAGAGAGAGAGAGAGAGAGAGAGAGAGAGATTATATCTACTGTATTGTTTTGTTCCCCTCCATTCAATCCTGTTCTGGCTGGCAGAACACAATAGGCCCAAAGCAAATAAGCCACAATGCCAAATTTAGTGTGTGTGTGTGTGTGTGTGTGTGTGTGTGTGTGTGTGTGTGTGTGTGTGTGTTGATGTGTGTGCATGCAGTGTTTACTCTGCATACAGTAGGCAGCGAGAATGCCACTGTGCTTTCAAACACTGACAGGCAAACAGGGGCAGGTTCAGTATGTCAGCACACACACACACACACACACACACACACACACACACACACATAGGGCGTTAATGACTGCATGCTATCTCGGGGCAACAGACACAGATAGAGAGCAAAAGACAGCCATAGTCATTTTTACATTAATCTTGTCTCTTTCTCTCTCTCTCTCTCTCTTTCTCACACACACACACACACACACACACACACACACACACACACACACACACACACACACCTCTCAGTGTTTTCAGCACCTTATCAACACACGTGACAGAGATAGACATCAGCCCGCTCCAGTTAGTTATAACTCATTCAGGAAGTCCTCAGGAATAAAATCCCAGAAAACAACCTTCACCTTAAACTGTGTGTAAACACACTGTATAAAAGCGGTCGCCGCCCTGTACTGTAAACACTTTTGAAAGATTTGAAACAGGAAGTCACGGAGGGAGAACCAATGAGGTTTGTTTCTGTGATAACAGTCCACCAATCTGCACTTGTGGGGTGGTCTGATATTACAATAAAGCCATAAATGTGACTGTTAGAGTTTCAGGTGTGTCTGATGTTGAACCATAACATTACACAAACCTCATACACCAGACATGCACCTGAATAATTCTATGGTTTCAGCTAAACTGAGTATAACAATTATTTTCTGCCTCTAAGAGCTAATTCAGAGCAGAGGCTTTTCTTTTATCATGCAAAGGTTTGTCATGTTGGGAAAAACACACTCTTTAGGTTTCTTGACGAGTCACGTGTGAAGATTGATACTACTCTCATGTCTTTATACTAAATATGAAGTGACAGATTATCTTAGCTTAGCATAAAGACTGGAAAACAGCACATACCAGCCAGCCCTTATGCTAAGCTAAGCTAATTGTCAACCTTGTTGTAATATTATATTTACCGTACAGACATGAACATTAGCATTGCCAGTAAAGCAAATAAGCAGATTTCCCAAAATGTCAAACTATCCCTTTAAAGGGGCTCTGAGACGAGGCACTGGAGATCGTGCATAAAGTCACATCCTTTGGACTATCTCGGAAAATCTGACCGGAGTCCTTCACAAATAAATCCACAGTCCAGCAGCATTAAAGGTGTAATATAAGACTTTTAGATAAAAACATTCAAAAATTAACTAAAATTATCAACAGAATGTTAAGAAATAAGTGTTTTGACGTTCTGATGTTAATGTATTATGTTGAGGAGATATCTATTGAAGTAACCATGCTAACTGGCTCGCCCGGCCCGTCCTGGTCCAAAGCTCCTGTGCTAGCGTTTTGAGCACCAACACTCCCCGGTGCTCCAAGCTTACAATTCGAACCACTAGCTGCACGGCTAAATGAGCTAACTAGCTAATGGCACACAATTTCATTCTGTTTTACTTTGTTTACATTTGGCGGACCCTGCCACCTCTCTAGCTTCAAACAGTGTTCAACAGCTTGTTTATTCGGTTATCGAAAAAATAAATATTTCTGAGTTTGTGTTATTACCTCATTAATATTGTAAATATTAAGATTCTGAGTTTGAATTTCTTCTACAAGACTACATAGCGCCCCTTTAATACATGTAAATTGTTACAAATTGTTACATATAGCCCCTTTCAGAGGTTCAAAGAACCTGGAGGGAGCATCTTGCATTAAATACATAAAACAGTACTAAGAATGAATTATGTAGTGGTATTGAAAACACAGCGGCTCATAAATCTCTGAACTAGGCACCAGGTTCTCTGTTTCTAATCTTCTTATGTAAGTAATAAAACTTTGGCCAAACTCTAAGCTCGGTGTAGTTTCAATTCATTTGTTTTAGCTGCATCATTAGTCGAAGAACCACAATCCATTCATTCATTAATCTGTACTTTCAAGCCTCTTTCAATAGTTTTTCCAAGTGAGGCTTTTGTGATCCATTGTCTGGTCCATGTGAGTGGCCATTCTCTAAAGATTGACGAGGGGTGTGTTTTCATTCATTGTTTCATCATGTAGAAGTTGGGAAGCCCTTTACGACTCCGTGATTAAGAGCAGTGCAAATAAACTGGACCTGACCTGAAGATTTACTACCAAAGAGTGAACTCAAAGGCAAATTGCTCAGTTTTCCTCTAAAAGAATCACCTCAGGGCAGTCTTTGCCTGCATAACAGCTCATAACATCTAATTAACTGTGCACATCTGAATCCAGCACAAAAGAAATATTCAAATCAAGATGTAAACATGTCAAACTAGTCAGGGACAAAAACAGCCCACACAGACACCTCAGAAAATCACACAGGGACAAAATGAGAATATAGCGGATTAACATCCACACGCTCAGCTCTGTTATTCAAATATAAAGGCATTCAGGTCTGGCTCTGCGCCAACATGCAAATAGGTCCGGGATTTGCTTCTGTCTCCGCTCACATGCAGAGAAAAGAGAGAAAGGCCGGGAGAGGAGAGTAAGGTATGTGCGCGGCATACTGAGAGAAAAGTTTGAAAAGTCTCTCAGTGTGAGGAAACACTGGCCATTTCACAGCGACAGAGGAGAGTGTGAGAGATAAATGAACTCAGGCGGGCCGCAGAATGGCAATCACGGCAGAGAACAGGCAGAGAGAGAAAGAAAGAAGAGCACAGAGGAGGGAACTTACTCAGTGGTTGCCAGCCGGTAGCATCTCCCAGCGCTGCTCTGAGCTCCAGCGCCTCTGTGAGTGTGGTATGATGAGTGTGTGTGACGTGAGAGTGTGTAAGCCTTTGTGTGTGTGTATGTGTGTGGGATCAGGTCAGTCGTCAGCAGCAGTGGTATGCCGGCTCAGCCCTGCTCTGCTGCATTTGTACTGAATAGGAGTGGGACGGGCTGACATCACTGCATTCATCCTTGTCTCTCCTCCCTCCTCCTCTCTCCTTCACCTCTCCTCTCTCATTTACATTCCTGCCGTGCCACAAAGAAATAACATAACAGCAGTGGGTTAAATATTATCAAGTAGAAATGTTTCCCCATTGAGACATTGCTATAAATAACTTCATAGTTCAATGTTTCTAATCTGCTCCCTTGTGACATTTAGTAACATTCAAGGACGCAATGAATTTAATTTCCCCTGACAGACACTGTAACCTTTTCCTATGTAGCAGCATGGGAAATGGGAGCGATTCACAGCCCTTTTTTCTGAATTGACTGTTTTAATGTGATCTGACAGTCTCCGCATAGCTCTGTTTACCCCGCTTCTTTCTTTTTCTTCCGCCAGGAAGTCCTGCTGGCTTTGTGTGAAAGCATTAATCACAACACCACATGTGCAGGAAGGAATCGGGATATTTATTCCACACGGGTATTTTCCGTCAACAGGTTGTTGACACTCTTATTGCGGCCGCTGCACTCCCATGGTGCCAAACCAGACCAGTCCAGTCGGGTGGTGTAAATGTCAGTCACATGTCTGTGAGTAATTATAGCTAATACAAGTGTATACAGTTGACGTGTGGATGACTAACCTGTCTCCTGGTTTTTACTGACCTGCCAAAACAATGGGGGTGTGGCCAACTGGGAGAGATTACAGTAAATGAAATCGTGTTGTAAATATTAGCTGCTCCTTCTTCACTGGAATTGTGTTTTCTTTCTTTGGCTCAGAAGTTACTTAATGTTTGCAGTGCACATGACAAGACTGTGTGTGTACAGCTGAACAGCCAAAACCAAGGTTGTGTCTGAAATCACCCACTCATTCACTACTCACTAACCAGGGAGTCCTATATAGAGGACTATAAAGTGTGCTCATGGGTCAAATATAAAAGCATTTTAGACACCACTCAAGTCATTGTTTTCCCCTCCAGATAATGCATGGATATGCATACTTTGAGTCAAGGGTATGAGAACTCTCACTACACATTTCTTTGGGTTTTGGACTGTTGGTTGGACAAAGTAAGTAGTTTGATGATGTCATTGTGTGCGTCTGGGAAATTGTGACGACCATTTCTAACATTTTTTTTGACTTTCTATAGACTAAATGACTAATGATTAATAATGGAAATAATTGGCAGCTTAATCAATGATAAAAATACCTAATCTTAACATTTATTTGCTATTTATTTGCTTGACTACCTGAATCTTCAGGTTTCACTGTTTTAGGCTTTCTTTATAATTAGTACCAAGTTGCAGAGTTTTTTCTTAGGAAAATGCTGTTTCAGTTGGATTGAAACCAACAAGATGCCATCAGTTCAGTGAGATTTACCCCAAACCCCCACCACACTTACGCAAAATGAAACCACAGCTGTCATCGGTCAACAGTCGGGTTTCCAGCAAAACCAGTGTTTCAGTGATACCAGACACCCGTCTGTTTGTCACTGGTATCAGGGCACAGAGCTCAAAGTCTACACACAGACACACAGACGTGAATATACACAACTCTGACTGTTTTGTAAGAACCAAGATTTAGTTTTTGGAGTCAATTACCATCTTAAATCATTCTTAAAATCTAAACATAGTAACAATTTAATTAAAACCTCAGTAGACATAACCATACAACCCAGGCGTAACCACAGCCCTCAACCTCACCTTTTGTTCAGGAATAACCCAGATTTACAGAAAGCTTTTTTTTTTTTTTGTCCTTGTCTTAATATTGTGGGACAAAAAGATAAAAGTAAGAGCATGCAAACACAAGAAAACACACAATCTCTTGTCCACCTCTTTCCCTCTTGGGTCAAGGTCAGGTCTGTAAGCGAAAACAATAACAGTGATCTACATGAGGCAGAAGACTTGGAGGTGAAACATAATCACCTCCATCATACCAGCACGAGACTTTCTTGGTTAGTTTATGATAGGCTATCTGGGTGTTTGTGTACACCTGCCTGCTCTTGGTTTATTATGCACCTGCTCAGTGTGGTGGATGTGTGTGCACATAAAGCAATCATTCCTCTAATCAGACCCTGGGACACACCTTTTAAATTTAAGTAGCAACAATTAACAGGAATGATTAGTGTTTTTACCACACGGAAAATATCCACATCCTTGTATGACTTCCACTTACCTTTGGCGCACACCTTGGGAAAGTCCCAGCAGTTAATATCAGCACATTGTTATCTGAATCCACGTGGAGAGAAGTGGACATGTGGTCACGTTCAAATGGTAATTATACAGGAACAGCACCCTCTGCTGGAGGAAGGGGAAATAGAAAGTCAATAAGGATCTCAATGCTTTAAGGCAGAAGATGTTCATAGTTACACTACAAAATAAAGCAGAAATATAATACAATAATTTATTCTCAGTGTGTAAACAGTTCCGAACAGCTTGAACACTCTGGGAAACAGTAATGTTGCACTCATGTCTTGTGAATGAAAGTATAGTGTGACAGAAAGAATAGTTATCTAGATAAAAAATATTATATAGCACAAATAGTGCTCTGTAAGTCAGAAATGCTCATATTGACCTCATTGTTACATTTGCTGGTTAAAGTGTTCAACTATTCAACTATTTACTTTCCCATTTAATTTCACGTTTCATTTATGAATTTATTATTTTAAAAAATGTTTCTGTATTTACTTTAATATTTATTCATATAACCAGTGACTAAGTACACTTACTCAAATGCTGTACTTTAGTAAAATTTTGAGGTACTTGAGTATTTCCATTTTCTGCTACTTTACACTCCGCTACATTTTGGAGGAAAATATGGTACTTTTTACTCAACCACATTCATTTAATAACTTTAGTTACTTGTTACTTTTCAGATAATTGACCAGGCCGGTATTTGATCGACCCATAGTATACAGTATATGCATACATGTAAACATATGTATAATACTTGTATTTGTACTTTTTTTGACACAAGTAATATTTGTATAAGTGACTTTCACTTTTACCAAAGTAATATTTTAAAAGGATATCGCTACTTTTACTGAAGTTTGATTTTTAGGTGCTTCATACAACACTGTGTTTTACTATATTTACTATATATATATACATGTATATATTAAGGTTGAACTATTCCTTTAAATGCTGTCTTATTTGGCTTTTATTGCTCAACTTTAAGCCCCGAGCAGGTTAATCCAGCCCTGCTCTTCAGTCCATTTTGGGTGACATTCACCAAAAATGCACAGTCAACAACATTTTTAACCTTTGGCCTCAGATATTGAACGTGCATCAAAAAACAGAAATCAAGCAGAGGCATCCAATAAGTCTCTGTTGTCTGCTGAGACCAAATCTGCATAATCTATCTTGTTGCAGTGCATCCATATGCTGATTTTGACTTACTGTATAGCTAAATACAACACAAAGACTAGAATAACTCTGTCTTAAGTGACATCAACAGCACTTTGTCTTTTAACCTCAGGATTCCACTTCCCATCAGCTTTTGGGGGCCTCGTTGTGCTCAGGCAGACTTTCCATGGTAAAATTATTGGTATTCTAGTATGTTCTCCCCTCAGCCGCCCCATGTTTAATGCATGGGCCCCGTTGACATGGAGCCTGTTCTGTGAGGAGGATGTGCATTAGCATGGATCCGCATGAGGGATGTATGTGGTTAAACAGACGGCAAAGAAAGTAGTGCTTTAGTCCCCAAAGTGATGTAACTGACAGAACAAGCTGCGCTGCTGCACACACCCTTGGGTGGTCGATGTAATGATACCGTATGTTGACTGCTTCTACACAATTTGCATGATGAGTTTGAGAGCGCTTTCAGCTGACTTGAACATCATTACTTTCATCAGGTACAAGCAGAAAAATAAGCATCCAGTGTGTATATGAATGTGGCGATGTTCCTGAATTACTGTATATTTAAGAAACATTTTACTGTAACCAGGTTTTATTTGGATTGGAATTTAGGTATTTTGTGTGGGTATCATCAGGGGAGCTGGTTCACTGATTACATGGCTGAATAAAGTAAAATTACTGGCAAAACAAATGAGCAGCCTACAACAGTTAAAGCAGCATTCATTGATTTTTCTGGCTATGAGGGATAGTGGAAGAAGCTGTAGACTATGGAAGCCAATACAGTCATGCATTATCTTGTTTTATTGAGATAATGAAATTGTTAACTCATGATGTCAAGATAGTGGTATTAAAAAATATTGTGAGCACAGCTGTTCTCGGCTTCCATAGGCTAAACATGTACAAATCATTAATGCATACAGTTATGCAGTGAATGCATAAAATATAAACCGTTATTTACACATCCGCAGTCACATATCTGGCCACCTGGCAAATGTACGTCCAATAATAATTTACACTACTTTAAGCTCTGTTTTGGTCCGCAATTTCTCCCAAAGGAACAATCTGGCTCTTTAGCTGCTTAATGCTCCGCTACGTTCATCAGGGAGTCTCTAACATTGTCTGTCTTCTGTTTTGTGCGAGGCAGGTAGCATACTTTCAGTGGATTTTTAAAGAATTTTAGGTAAAAATAGCTGCGGAAGAAAACAAGCTTGATGAGAGCTGTGAAAGTAAACCAAAATAGAAAAATTGCAGGCCGTGAAATCAAAACAATGAGCTGAAAGATGCTAAAAAGCTCCATAGAGCTGCATTGCATTTTCACTGTAGGGGAGGGTGAGGCGAAGGGTGTTCACTTGATACCATCAAATCCGACAAACTGGACCTTTAATGCTCAGCATACATGAGAACTGTGATCGTATTCTGCTTTGAGGTTGTTCACATACTATAATTACATCCTTCAAATGTCATACAGTATGTCAGCTCTTCAGAGGGAAACACTCATGGACCACCTGTGGAACAACACGCTGATTCCAGAGACACGCACATCCAGTTTTTTTGTTCAACCATCATTTTTACAGCTTGGCACAGTGTGGGCCTGTTGCTATGGCGACCCTCTGTCTGTTGACCTGGCTGCCCAGCAAACTGATAGTTGGCACACGCGCACACCACACACACTTTAACACACATGCTGCATTCTGTCACCACGTTGGCAAGGTCGCCAGTGTTTCCGCTTCCTCTCACGCACGCACACACACACGCACACATGTGAACAAACATAAACACACTATGGGTTCCTCATGCAGCCCTTCAAGATGTTTGTGTCTGTACACTCTTTCTCGTTTCTCCGGGGAGATTTTGTGCAGTTCTGGTGAAAATCAATCCTTCATGGCCAATTCCATTTTCCTCAGAGCAAATAAGGATGGATTGAAAGTGGTACTCGCTATCACACACACACACACACTCACACCCTCTCTTCTGTTAAATTCTGGCTCAGTATTAAGGACAAGTGGTCACAGGTGGAAGTGACTGATGCTCAAATGAGGACCCTCCCCCTCTCTATTTGCCTCCGTCACGTGGAGGGATGTGTGTCATTGTAACCCGCTTTTTCATGCCTGTGGATATAATGACCCAGATGAGATTCACACACACACACACACACACACACACACACACACACACACACACACACACACACACATACTGGCACGTTTCCACACACGCACAAGTGCTGACATGTCGTGTCCCCCTCCTCTTCAGTGTAATGAATGCTGATGAGGTAGTCAAGGGAATCACTGGAGTCCGACACATAGCCGTGCAGCTAAATAATGATGTCCATACTGACGGTAGTGATGATGTTTCTTTCTTTTTTTTCTTTTTCACAGAATGTGTGACATTCATGCAAGACCGGAGAAAGATAAATGTTGTGGAACAAGGCCATTACTTTACTGATGGTGCCCCAGATCTAAAATGTCAGCCTCTTTCTGCACCTCCTATCCCAAATGCAATACATCACGGAGTGCTGGTTTTAATGGTGGCAACAACTATCTACGTTGAACAGCTGTCCACGTAACATCCACAGGTTTGCATTAGCAACCTGACAGCCATCGACTGTCAACATTACATAAGCAGTGTGACACAAATACACCAACTAGCACCTCTGAAGATCACTAATCGATATGTATCTTGTTTTTTTTTTTTTAATTCCACATATAACCAAAACTGGAAAAAATATTCATTCGTGGTTTATGGGGAATTAACATAGTGTAGACTACATATCTCCTGGGAAACAATGCCATGAGCCAGTTACATCATGTAGCTGCTTTAAAACCATGAACTGTAATTTCCATGTTTCTTTGTCAAACTTTGAACAAAACAAGATTGGACATAGCCTGAAATGTTTACCTATGCTTTAACTTTTTATGCTAGGCTAAGCTAATCACCTCCTTGCTCTTGTACCAAAGCCTACTTCACATACAGACATTAAAGTTGTATCAATCTTCTAAGACTCTAAGAATCTAAGTCTTGGAAATAATTAAACTAGATACCATCATGTGATGGTATAACCACCAGCTGCGACACCCGTCAACATGTTGACGTTCTGACCCATGACGACTCTGTATGCATTATTACATTGTTAGATGAGTACTCAGTACTCATGGGTCAAACCACACCTATCTTCAAACCTCACCTTCATTTGATCTTCAGCTACACACCCAAAGTAAAGTTTCGTGCCTGCATTCTTGCACAGTTGTGATGCTATCGTTCTGACAAAAATCTGTCCACAGTCAGTCAGACATATAAACGCCTGGCAAAATACTCAACGATGCAGTCTGGAAACGTCACAGAGTTGGGGTGCAGTTTGATGATGGGCGTCATCCAAAAAAGGGCACTGAAATTAGGGGGCACCCTTGGCTCACGTTTGACGCAGGGATGAAACATAGTTGAGATTGTAATGGAGGCCGAGTTCGAAGATGGCTGTGGTCCGACTCATGAGTAATGTAGGAACGGCTACAGGCTAGTGATGGTCTGAACGTCCGCAGGTTGGTGTGATCCATTATAAGATGGTCCCTTATTTTTCTTTGTCTTTTTTAAAACAACATGTTTTTTCCTTTCATGGCTATATTTGATAGGAAAGCTGAGAGATGCCAGGAAGCGGGATGAGAGAGAGGGGTATGACATGCAGCAAACAGGTCAGACTCGAACCCTAGGTCGCTGCAGTGAGGACACAGCCTCTGTACATGGGGCGCGCGCTGTAACGATTGAGCTATTGTGGCTTTTTTTCAACAGTTTCCCCTATACACATCCAGCAGTTAGAGTGTTAATTTGTAGCCTACTTGCATTTCTGGCCACCTGGAGTAAGTCAGTCTAGTATGCACTCACACTAGTTGCTAACATTATTGTTCTGCCATTCTGTGCTGGCCATGCAGCCATATTTATTGAACCAAAACTGGACCAAAACAATAACTTGCAGGCCGGAAAAGTCTGCTGAAAGACATTTGTAACTACATTGAACCCCTTTCATATACAAAGAGTCATGTGATCATCTCTATATATGAAGATATTGATTATAGCAGCTTTAAGTTGAATACAACCATTTTCTGTTTCCTTTCTAATGCTGCACTCAGACAACCTCCAACTGGATCCAAAGTGGAATTCAAATTTGGAAACTTGGGCGAGATCCACAAAGCCCAACTTCTCCAACATAAGATGACAACACAGCAGTTGAGGTGCACGTAGTGAAGAATTTATCTTTTAATCACTTTTTACTTCATGTAGTGTTTGTGTGGTGAAACATGCTGCAACAAGTTTGTAGTCTGTAAGTTCAATGTCCATTCAGTTGATGTTTGTGTGAAAGAAGCAGCATGCAGTATGAGCCTTTTCCTCCTCCTCTCCTCCTGTCTCTTTATAAGTGCCCTAATCTGTTAAATCAGCTGCTGTAGTTAACTTACAAACATACAAACATCTGTTTGCTGTGGGCGTACATGTTTTCACTAGCAAACGCACTGGGACACTTTTAAATTGAAGTTGGGAATACCAAGTTGGAAATATCGACTTTTAGCTTGCAGTGGATGGCAGCATAAATACACAGTGTTAGTGAAAACAAGTTTTCTGGGACTGCTGTTTACTTTCTTTAAACATTGCGGTGGTAAACATCTCTTATCATCGCTGCAAACTGGATTTTGAAAAAGAATATTACAAATTTTCTTAAATGTTGTCACCACGTTTTTTTTTGGGTGATTAATGAAACCCCATTTGTGTTCATCTCCAGCAGTGAATCTGTACATTCACACACACACACTCACACGTGCACGCACACAGACTAATTTAACATCAAATATCAGAGATGCACACATACACTCTGAAGCACATTCGGCTGTAAGTCCTCTGATCAAAATCAAAGACTCACACCATGTGCACAGTGCACACACACACTCTGCAGTGTGTTGTTTGTGCGCCCCCAATGCCTCCTGCCTGTGTGTGTGTGAGTGTGTGTGTGTGTGTGTGCCCCAGCTGTCTCACAGAGCTCCCTGTTGTTTGGCCTGCCGAGGCAGACGGAGCCAACGCTGTAAACTCTGTGGATCGATGCTCGTTTGGAGGATTTCTCTGTTTAATTCCACCTCAGTCAGCAGCACTGCGTCTTCTTCTGCTGTGTGTGTGTCCTTGTGTGTGCAAATTGTATCTCTATCTTCATATTGAGTTGTCTGTGTGAGCATGTGCAGAGGAATGCTGCAGGAGGTCTCGGTGTGTGTGGATGCTAACATCTATGTGTGCACTATGTGTGTCTCCTACACACACACAAACACGCACACACACACAAACACAAAGAGCTAGGGGTGTTGCAGCGGCGGCTAAAGACACACACCATCAGTCTGTCTCGCACCTCCCCCTTGCTTTCATTATACTTACAACGTTATTACTTGCACGCACCAACATCAGCATATTGATTTATCTTCCACACTACCTGCTTTCATTTAATATGCTAACACACATGCACACACACACCCTCTTCATACCTGCACACACAAACACACACACCAGACAGGTCAACAAACGCATGATAGCACACATACATATAAATACACCACAGCCGCCCACATTAACACACTCATATGCACCATCACAGGAGGTGCACCCACCCCAACAAACCTAAACACAAGCTGTTAGCTTTTTCTCCTCACCACTTCCCTCCCCTCCCTCCCACTGTCACATCAGGGATTTCCAGTGTTCCCAACACGTTGCCGCCATCACGGCCCCGCAGATGTCATTTAGCTGCAGACACACCTCTTCATTTCTCCATCCATCCTCTCCGCCTCTCGTGGGACACGGAGGAGGGACAGAACAGGGAGCATTGAGTGCATGTGTGTGTGTGTCTGTCTGTGTTTGTGTGTGTGTGTGTGCATGTGTGTGTGTGGCTATAGAGGGGGAAGGGAGGCGGGCAGGTTAATGAATTAATAATTAGGATTGACATTGCGTCTGCAGTGGGTTTCCCCCAAACTACGTCCACCACTCTCTCTCCCTCTCTCTCCGGTCATCTGTGCATCCTCTGAACTCTCTTTGTCATCTTCACCCCTACTCCCCCTTCCTCCCCTCCCTGTCTCTCTCCTCTCCTTGCGTAACCCCCCTCTCTCTACCTGTCTCGCTTTGGGCCTCGCCTCTCTAACCTTCTCCTCCCCTTGCCTTCAAACACACACCAGGCTCTTTTGTTCTGTCCACATCCTCACTGTTGTTTTTATGCATCTCTCTCTTCTCTTTAATTCCCCTCCTCTCTTCTGATCTCTTTCTCAGCTAACTCCCCTCTTCTAATGTGCTATTGATCACTGGAGATCACTGAGGCCCTCAATCCATGCAGAAGTTGTATTAAAGCTCTGCAACGCTGTCCATTACAAGGGCTGTATTCAAGCTCCCTGAAGAAAATTGTACATTTTTGGCAGCAGCCGACGCAGAGCCATATGTGAAATTGTGTACCGCTGCTGCTGCTTCTGTTTATGACCTTGAGGTGCACCAGCAAGAGGAAGAGCACTGTACTCTTTGAAAGACAATACAAATGGTTTGAACAGCTCCTCTTGGCTTGATTTAACTGTGGTGGTTTTACACA
Source organism: Pagrus pagrus (assembly GCF_965226575.1). Taxonomy (NCBI): domain Eukaryota; kingdom Metazoa; phylum Chordata; class Actinopteri; order Spariformes; family Sparidae; genus Pagrus; species Pagrus pagrus. The sequence continues at coordinate 15,352,865 of NC_140189.1, read as the reverse complement.
TGGGAGGTGAGTGAGAGTGAGGTCGAAAAAGGAATTAAAAATGGCAGTGGGCATATGCTGGTACAGTGGAAGAAATGTCCTCTGTGCTCCGTCAAGGGCATAGTGGACAGAGGCTAATTTATAGTATGTGCTGGCAGATAATGTGAACTGCCTTTCTGACAGTAATGCCAAGAAATTTAACATTTTGTGTTCGCTCACTGGCACCCAACAGAGCGAACATGGCGGCGTCCTGAACAGGCTCAGAGCAGACATTATTTGCTTTCTGACAGCACAATCAGATATTTTAAACATAAAAAATATATAAATAAATAGAAAAATCAGATCCCCAATCCTTTCCCCAGCCAGACAATGCACGTGGGCTCAAACTCATACATGTACAAAATAAATATGGACACACAAATGATCGAACACTCTATTAATAACACATTTTTCAGAAAATGTCATCCAACACTGAAAGCTGTTCATCTTCGTTCTCCAGCCTGCCTACATAACTTGATTGTCTTCTATGCAGTGGTTCAGTTAGTGGTATTTCTCTTTTGGGTAGGCTGTAATTACAGTCCCACCACAAAAGAAGGACTATTGACAGTCTTTTCGAAGAATGACTAACACCTTTGGAGAAGAAGAGCCAACAAAGATCAGCAGTAAAATACAGCAAATACCACAAGTGATGATTGTCTGCTGTGGTCAGAGTGACTGTGAAGACATTGTCGATCGCTTACAACAATTTGGCCAAGGGAAATTTATGCTCATTATGTGATAGACAGGCTGAGTCTACATGTTCTCCCCTTGCTTGCAGGTGCTCTGCTTTTACCCACCATGTGTACGTAAATATTCCAGTCCAAGGCAATGGGTAAGATCTAGACCTGGTCCCTGGACACTGTACGTTGGCTGCTTGCTGCTCCTCCAGGATGGGTGGGATGCACTACTTTGTACATTGTATGTTGTAAAAAAACAATTCTTCTTAGTCTGCAGCCGTACCCTGTACAGGATAAACTGGTATAGATATTAAACAGTAATAACTAGCAATAATTGCAGCAGTAGCCTAACTTTTACATCACAGGTGAACAATAACCTAAAGTTCAAAGGATAGGTCTATATTGTAACATCGAGTTACAACACACATAATGGTACACAAACATCTGAAACTGTTTAATACCAAGTAAATTTGAGCTCTCTGAGGTTACACAATACTTACACAACACAATTCATGCAAAAACATGCTTCAGGTGCACTCAGTGGCTCTCAGTTAACCTAGCTTACTTTGAACTTACTTCAGTTGTTTGGGCATGATTAGATTTTCTAACTAGAAAGGTACTCAGTAGAGTGCATACCTCCACCAAGGCCCAACGGTCCCCTTTAATGCAGTCAAGCCAAAACATATTTAAATTTGCTAAATCCAGATTCTTTTCCTCATATGTACCACATTTATGTAAATAAATTCCTAGATCCATCCCTTTATCTGTATCTGCACCAAAAGTTGATGGGGTCTATTCTGGGCCAAGGCCCAGCCTCCATCCAAGTTTCATGGAAAACTGTTCAATAGTTTTTGTGTTATCCTGCTGACAAACCAACAAAATAACCAACCAACAAACGGACACAGCTAAAAGATAACCTCTTTGGCGGAGGTACTTATTTGTTTTAATGATTATTACATCTCTCTTTAATCTATAAAAGCACCCTATTGACAGTTTCATGTGTCATGTTTTCCCTTGCACACAAATTCCTGTTTAAACCAAACTACAGCATGACCAATGATGCATCCAGAGTATGACAGCTGCAGGACTTTAGACCTTGGACGGCATTATTTGACTGTCTGTAAATCATCTGCATGGACTGTTTTTCCAGTCAGTTACCAGACTTTTCCCCTCAACAACATTTGTTCCCAATTCTAGTATGGTGAAATGAATTAATAAATATCTAGCTGAATAAGCCTTCCTCCTGAGAACATCCTGGAAGGTCCCTCAGGGATCCCTGGAATCACTTCACATCCTTCGCTCACTCTGCGTCCTCTGGTAAAGTTAAAGCCTATGATAGTTTAACACATGCTAGGTCTGGTCGGTTATATCATCTGTGTTGAGAGAGGAGGACTTGTGTCAAACACAACAGCCAGTGCTAATCTTCACTGCAGGCTACAGTGTCTGATATCAACAGGCCCTCGAGACACGTCCCGTTCACACCGCGCGCTAACCACGGGAGAGTGATGGTGCTCCCGAGCAGTCCGAGGAGCGGTATTACACTCTCCCAGCTGCCAGTCAGACACGCAGCGGCTCCACAGAGAGGAGGAGACGGAGAGGACGCCTCCGTTCATCCATCCATTCATCAGTCCGCTCACTAATCGCTCTCCGCCGCCTGGACCTCCCGCGTGCCCCTACCAGCCTGCGCGGAGGCGCGAGACTACACCACGAGCTTCGGTCGGCTGGCGGCGCGAACAACGGTCGCACGCGCATACCGGTTAGAGGGGGGCAGCTAGGAAGGAGAGAGAGAGGAGAGCCGTCTGTCAGTGTTATTCCCCGGTGTGGATGTAGAGAGACGGAGGGGACTGAGGAGGACCACCGCCGCTAAACTCTCCGATTCAGCCTCAGCGCGTTTAACTGGTGAGTGAAGAAACGTTTTTCTGTCGCACATTTAGGTTCAGCTTTAAAGTGCTATGATTTTTAAGCTAGTGGGGCTGTGTTGGGGCTACACATCTCTGTTTAACAGCCAATTAGCGTAGTCCATGCTTATATATCATTTCAGTTCATCAGAGGCACGAGCAAAAGCAGTTCTCATGGAGGCTGCGTGGAGCTCTCACGTCCTGTTCTTCTGGCTAATCTGAAGCCAAAAATGTACACACAACCCGCAGCCTCCTCGCACCGGCAGGCTGTAGGACAGCGGTGTTTGTGGAGCTAATATAGGCTGAAAGATATGCACCGTGCGGGGCCGTGGGATTTTATTGAGGTGTGTGTTTTTCCTCTCTCCTCCTCTGCCCCCCCGAGAGCAGAGAAAGAGAAAAAAAGCGTTTCCTTTCCGCTTTTAGGAGGACAAGTCGATCTTGAAACGCGACCAAGGTCTATTTTGGAGGAAAAGAAAGACACCGGCCTCAATTGAGTTGAACCGTGTCTCCCAGCCATCCTGTTGTCATGGTTACTGGCTCGAGGAGGCTGGGAGAACATGGCTGTCTCGCGCTCTCACTCTCTCCCTCACTCTCTCTCTTACACACACACACACACACACACACACACTGGGAGAGACAATACGCCTTGTCTATGTGCTGTTTGTTTATGTCTTTTTAAGTGTATTGAGGGACACTTTGGCAGGCACATAGTAACCTCATTATTTATTTGAAAGGGCATCGTATTTTCCTATCTAGATTTGAAAGCAAATGCACACTGTAAGCCTCTGTAGAGATTATATACTGATAGCAGATGAGATAAAAATACCATAAAAATCCTTAGGCTCATTATAAGCCCTACATGGACTACCATAGGCACAGTCTGAGCACCTCAATCGAAGAATAATAAAGAAATATAATGATTTTTTTGGGCCACATAAAATGTGTCTCTTGGCCTCTTTGCCTTTCCAGGATGTGGGTGGCTTCTTTAAAACAGGTGTTTGATAGCAGCTTATTTTTCTTCCCAAAAGCAAAGTCACTATTATCTTAATTATAGACATTTACATGTCTAGTCTAGAGCCATTGTATTTAATTCTCTCGACACTATAACTGTGGCATCTCCTAGGCAAGAGTGCAGCTCTCGCCGATGTAATCATCCTGAACTCAAGGTGTCAGACATCTAGACACACCGGCAGCAGATCAAACTGTCTACCTCTTCCTCTTCTCCTGAGTCTCTATCTCATTTTTATCTCTTTAATTACTTTATTGGCACAGTGGCTGATCCAAAATGACAGTACCAAAACCCTTTAGGGTGCAACATTTTGAGAATCCAACGAAAAGCACTTCACACTTTCAAACCGTGCTGAGAAAATATATTATTTGGGTCGAATTCCAGAATTGAGGCAGTTTTGCAAATCATTCGGGGCATGTTGTGTTGTGTGTGCCAGTGTGTGTGTAAGGAGTGAATTTGCATGACAAAATGAAGTGCCCAGGGAAATAGCCCAAACAAGATAAATCCCTGCATTACTGTGAGCGTGTATTTAGATGTAAGCATTTAGACTGACACAATGCGAGTGGGTGGTTGACCTTGACAGCGTAGAAGTGACATATTGGGGTGATTTGGTGGAGCTGGTTGACTGTTAACGCTCCAGTAAGCTGGTGTGGTAGTTGGAGGCTCTGTTGTCATGCTGGTGTGACTTGCAGGCAAGGAAAACACCCTGGACTACTTCCAACTCCTTATTCTCCTGCTTCCTGCAGGCTTACAACCAGGAAATGATCTTTCCTCCTCTCTGTCTGCATCTGTGCTTGCAAGCAACACAACAGCATTTTTGAAAGGTGACTCTCTGCACTGTGCATGTAGGCTGCATTGCCAGGGCTGCACCCAGCCTGCATATTATGAACAGGGTCAGTAGGTCATTTATAGTATGAGACTGCAGTGTTTTTATCTGATAGACAGAGGGAGAGAGGAGGAGGGGGTGTCCTTAGTATTCAGATCTGATTATCATCCGTCAGTGTTCAGCTGATAGCTTTATAAATGAATTTTGATTGCTAATTAGTTCTTGATGAAAAGTATTTAGAGGGTTGTCCTGGTGGTCTTAGTCATTAAGGTGTCTATTATGATATCCTCGGCTAGTTTGTTGTCTTTCATTGCCCTCCCTGTCTCATCTCCGCTGTTGGTTTTCTAGTGAAAGGTAAATAGTGCAAAAAACATAGAACATATAGCACTGTATTCTGTATTCGTACCTCTTTGTTACCTGCTATGACATAATTTACTAGTTAGAAATTGAGATAATGAGCTTGATGTCAACGACTGCAGTGAAACACCAATACTGTGTCCTTCACACCACTTGTAAATACACTGGTGGTGCCTTTCAGTAAGAAACCCTCATGGTGGCACACGGCACAAACAATAGAACAGCACAAACGTTTAGTTGTTTAAAATGATCGCGGGCTGGGCAGCACTACAAATGTAATGAGTTCAGACGAGTTAAAAGCGGTCAATTGGCTGCCTGTTCCACCACTTAAACTCAGTGAAAGGTGGTGCAGTGATGCCCAGCATCAGTGTCTGCAGGCAGCGTCGTGCAGATAGATAGATAGATAGATAGATAGATAGAAAGATAGAAAGATAGATAGATAGAGATTAGGGATTAGGGAGATTAAGGATTTATGCAAAGCATGAGTTTCTATAATATAAAGTGAAGGCTGTAATTCAATCACTTTCAATTGCAGTCCTGCAACCTATATATGTTGTGTCAGAAAACCTGCAACATGAATTTCTTCCCTATTGTGAAGCTCTGTCATTCGTTTAACTCTCAGAGATCCTGGGTAATCCTTTCCACTGCGCCATGTTGCACTCAGTCACCACCAATAACATCTGGCCATGGTGAATCTCAGCTTGAACAGGGAAGGCGTTAAGTGCCCTGCTTGAAGGCACGAAAGTATCTTAACTTACTAGTTTCTAATAGTTGTATTAATTTTAAGGTATAAAATGCAATATTTCCACATTAAAAGGTCTGAAAACAACTAGACCTTTGTTATATGTTATTTTGGGTTGCGTACTACTCAAACCCAGAGAAATCCTAATTTTACTCAAGCTAACAGTGTATTTAATTTGGTTGTGTTGCTATATCTATCAGGGAAAATATCAGATGATACATCAGAGTGAGAATGGAAGTTGGCAAACGTGACTAAACTTAATGTGAATAAAACTTTGACTCAGTACTCGTCCATGAACGTTTCTGCCACATGGATAGAGTTTCATCTGTAACGGTGGCTGTTTAACAATGAAGACAACAACTACTTCATTGTTTTGACTGAGAGACCCCCAGCGACAGAAGTTACTAATAATGTCCTCTGTGACTCTGGAGGGGATTTGTTGAATCTAAAAAGAAGAAATTATCCTGATGTTGTCCACATGTTTGTTCAGTTTGTGAAACCAGATACAACCAGTTACTGTATAGATCCCTTCAAATTACCTGAATCGATTGTATTAGTGTAAATACTGCATTTTATTTAAATGTAACAGCTAAATGGTGACATGCAATGTTTTGCAGTTAGTTCTGTATTTGTTTTTACCAATGATGGAGATACATACATTTATTTTTGCTTATATTTACTTTTGCATTAATAGAATGTTTAGGTTATATTTACGTTATGTTGCAGCTAGCTACAGGTGATAGCGCCTGGCTCATTTTTTCTTTATTGTCAGTCGTGGTTACAGCTAGCTTGCATGTTAGAGAGGATTAAATGAATCAAGGTGTAATTCATGCCCAAAGACATACGCGTGAGGGACCATGGGGCTGAAAGCCATGACATCTGAAAAGCAGCTGCAACTACTAGGGCTATGCAAGAGCCAACATTGTTTGCACACAACGTCCTCTGACCGATTTGCAACTTCTTTGCAGTCAGCATTTAGCAATCATGTGTCATCGTTTGAAAAACAAAATGCTGAGTTGCTGTGGGTTCTTCACATGGAAGTGACCAGACACCATTCATTCATACATTGTCTCTGTTTTCTATCAAAGAAATTGTTTTGACGTTCTTTGGGTTTTGAAATATATTTGTTGAGGTCTTGCGAAGGTCTTAAAAAGCACTGAATTTGACTTTAGAATTGTGCAAGAACTCTGGGCTGCTTATAATTATCTTGTGAATGAATATTGCATATAATATCGATTGTATCATGGGAAACCTAGGAGCGAGCGTTTTTGAAGCTTATCAGGGTCAAGAAATCAGGATATCTTGGCCTCTGCTGCATTGATTTTCACTCCTATGGGTTCCTCAGGTTTATGGAAGTTTAATATTGAATTGCTGAAGTAACAGTCTGACATAACAAAGTTACATGTTTAGCTGCTGTGAACAGTTCAAACCAAGTACATTTTTAAGACTTCAATGGTATTTGAAAGAAACAGTCAAAGTCAAATGAGCACACATAATTTGAAGTTGAATCATATGAACTTGAGAATGCAATGCAGCAGCTGGATGGGATTCCTTTTCAAGTTAGACGTGCTCGCTCTGGAGAAGTGTTTTCTCTTATTTTTGAAGCCTCCAGTCTGATTAGCTCGGTAGTGTTTCTTTGGCATCTTTCTGCGTACAGAGAGCAGTCAGGCTTATCAGCTGGAGACTCCGGACTGCGGCTATGTCTCAGGGATCAATAAATTACGCCATGGTGCGTGTCTTTGTGCGCGCATTGTGGTGCGTGTGTGTGAGTGTTATCATAGAGTGTGTGTGCATGTCTGAGTGAGACAGAAAGACAGACGGGGGAGATAGAGAGATATAAAAGGCACAAGAGACGGAGAAGAGCTATTTAATGGAGACTTGGCCTTTTATCCAACGTCATCCTCACTGGATTGGGGGTTTATATGCGTGGACGGGCATGGGTTTGTGTGTTGTTCACATGATTGGCAGATGGTCCGATTGTAATTAAAGGAAATTGATAAGGCTTAAGAGCCCCAGTGTTCTGCTGACAAAAGTGAAATGCAATAAGTCTTTCCTGATAGGCATTGTATACATAGAGACACAAAGACTGAGACACACACACGATCTCACACACACCCTTTCTTTATCATTGGCCATGTTTTCTCCATCCATCTATGTGAGGTGTCTGAGAGCACATCTGCTCTCTCCTCAGCAGCGGGATTCACAGCGCTGCTCGTTTCCATGTCTCTTTTCTTTCTGCTGGCTAAGACCCATTTCCCTCAATTACTGCAAAATGAGAGGCTAAGACAGAGAGACGAGAGAGCCGAGTTAGACTGTGAGATAGCAGAAAACATAATGTAGAACAGATGAAGAAGAGAGTGGGAGAAAAACAGGACACACTGGAGACACATGGAGAGAGAGAGAGAGGCTGAGAATTCCCACTTTGCGTGTCTGGTTTCATAACTGTTCACTGTTTCCATTTATGGAGATGTGTCACTGTTTTGTTTGCGCGTGTGTGTGTTCGAATGTGTGTTAATACGTGCGAATGCATCTTTGTGTAAGCGCATAAACGGATGCAAATTGTGCCTGTTTGCATATGCCTAGTACATGTGTGTGAGTATGAGCTTCAAATAGACTCTGAAACATTGAAATGTGTTTCAGATCTTCAGTACCTGAGGATTATTTGAGCTCATACTAATCACTAACTGTTACAGAAGGTAAGCACACATCGATCCGAGGATGATTTAGTCGTTAAAATCTTTCAGATTTATTACCTTGTGCCTTTTTCAGTGTGTCATAATACAGTTAATAAATCATATCCTTACTGTGAGGTGATTGAAGTTTCTGCAGATGGAATCCACTGCAACAAACTGCCTTGTGACTAATAGATAATGCAAACCATTCCTGTGCTTACTCTCACAAAAAAGACTGAGTGATTAGACCAATCAAACAGCAGTCAGAGTGAGAAGGTTTGGAAGACATTTGCAGCGACAGACTGTGCTTGGATGTGAAAAAGCAAATAAGTGCTGATGTTATGCTGTATTTTTAAAACCTAATACTGCTGGTATTCCTCAGAGTGACAGGACACTTATTCAAACTGTAATGTGATGAGGATGATGATAGTGTGATCCAAGATGTTTGTTAGCTTATTCTTGGCTCCAATAATAGCATTTGCCACAGGAATCTACAAAATGAAGTCCTGAGGAAGGGAAAGGTCTGTCGCAATTAAGATGCAAGACTGAAATAAGGGAGCAATTTGTCTGACTTTCTCGCATAATTTTTGTCATCTTTCTGCAGCTGTGATGAAACATTTAGTCGGCCTGTGGTGTCCTCGTGCTCAGGGGCTAAGCCAAAGCACTTGCAACATCATAGATACAATTTTGGCTCACATCCTAGGCTGCTGCAAATCTTTCCTCTCTACCATGATCCTGGTTTTGATATCATGATGAAGCAGAAATGCTAGAAAATTCCCATGAGAAAGCCACAGAGTTTGGTTGGCAGGATTTAGTAGGTACATTTCAGCCTAACTAGGTCCTTACCTGCATCTGCATGCCATCAGAAAAGCTTTGAATCCCAGTAAATATTTTACTGCAGTTGTCCCTGCTGCGGATGATTCAGCAGAGCACAGATCTGGTGTGGATAAGGACTCTGTCTGTGTCAGACTGACAGGGCTGCTTCCTGGCTACGCTCTGCATAAAATATCGCAATCCAAACATCGGCACAGGTTTGTTCCTAATAAAATGTGCGTCATATGGGTAACTTGATTGATGCCATGTTGAAATAAATTGTAACAATAACTAGATACTGGCTTTATTTACCTTTACTCTTGGATTATTAAAGAGGTCGCGAACAACAATTGTTTCCTGAAATTGTGTCACATAAAAGCCAATTGAGACAAAGGAAATATGTTACAATGCACTTTGGCTATAATTTAATCTATCTTCTTCTAAGAAAGTTAATTCTTGACCTTGGAGAAGCATTTGACAAAACAACCTCACCAGACGGTCCATTGTTAGCTGCTCTAGAGCTTTTGATCACATCACACAATCCACCTCAGCAGATAAAGTTTGTCCAGTTGTCATCAAATTGCCCATTAATATGGAAGTATAAGGACTTTTTTTCCATATTGGCTTAAAAAATGAGACTGAAAGTTAATTCTTGACCTTGAAGATTAGATTAGAAGCACCATAGCAGCTATTAAAGATATTCTTATTAATATTAAAATGTTGATTTCAACCATATCCTAACCCATTTAATGAAGGGGTTGCAACTAACAAACAGTATCAATTCATTCAATTGTTTTTGTCAATTATTTGATTAATCCTACTTTAAAAAGTTAGTGAAATAGTGAAAAATACCCAGGCAGATGTCAAGCAAAGCAGATGTCTTCAAATTGTTTTCTTGTCCAACCCACAACTCTAAACCCCCCAAATTGTATTTAGTTATATAAAACCGAAAAGGGAGTAAATCCTCCAGATTTGAGAAGCTGGCTGGTTATGCTTGACATATACGTAAGGGATAAATTATTGTCGATTAATCAGCTAATCGTTTCAGAACTAATCATATCCTTCACACACTTCATCTGATTGTATCTTAAAAAAGGATTAATTTCAGTTTATGTACTCCCAAAAAACCCTATTTTTCATTAAAAGAATGATATATCAGCCAGCATTAATTGAAACATAACTAGCTCCGCAGAACCATAATTAAGAGCTGCTCATTAGCATTTGCCCTTGAGCCTGAGTGAGGGTAGAGGAAGGCCTGCTGTATAGAGGCCCGCTCAGCCCACAGTGCAACTGAGAGAAACAGTAGACCATTAGGATACATGTACAAATCTCAGGTTACTTTCATGCGTTAACACAAAGCGCAGTCACAGCAGGGATGGAAACAGATAGTCAGTTATTCAGCTGTGAAATCTCCACATAGACAGAGAGCGGATGAGCTTGCAGGATCATTTTGACAGGGATCTGTTGAGCTTTATTACACAAATCTCTCTCTCTGTGGCTGCCTGTCTGTCTGCCTGTATTCCTCTGCTTTCTACTTTACCTTTTCCTGTCCTCCTTTCAGAGCTGTTTCAGGATCATCTGGTGCAGAGGACAACGTGTTCCAGACACATGCATCCCCCTCTATCTCTCTTGAACACGCACATTAACACCTAGTAACACACTAAAACACACACAATACACTTTTGTTAAAGGTGACCTCTGTGACTCGCAATTAAGACTAGAAATAATCAAGTGACTGTATCAGCTGTAGTTATTGCAGTCATTTTATAACACTGCCTCCTCCTCCTCCTCATCCATACTTGGAACTTCATTTCATGCTGATTTTCCTCTTCTGTTTCTTTCTCTCTGCAGAGGGCCTTCCCTGGTTGCTGACCGAAGCTCTGGTCCTCATCTCTGGCTGGAGTGGACAGCCGCCACGCCCTCAGTGAAGAGCATCATGACCCAGGAGGGGCAGGCTCTGCCCTCTCCCACCCCACCAGAGAACCCAGCCGAGCCCAATACAGCCGCCAGCACTACCACTGACCTGCCCGCTGAGGCACACAACCAGGCAGAGCAGGACAAGCCAGGGGCCGGGGCGAAGGACGAGACAGAGGAGGGGAAACAACAAGAAGAGATCAGAGAGGGAGAGGAGGAGGTGCAGGGGGAGACTCAAGGGGAAGGAGTAAAGGATGATGAGGGAGGAGAGGGTGAGTTGAAAGAGGAGAGGGGAGATGATGAGGATCAGCAGGCAGACGGAGGGGCGGAGGGAGAGAGGGAAGGGATGAGGGGGGAAGGATGTATGAATGTGGAGGTAAGCTCAGCAGGAGAGGAGGCAACGCATGAGGAGGAGGGGATGAAAGAAGAAGAGGAGGGGAAGGAGAATGAAGAGATGCAAGTGTCTACAGAGGAAGAGGCAACTGATTCGCAACAAGCTGGACGGTTAGTTCACTAAATCATCTCTGCTGTTGCACTCTGTCAAGATATGTATTGCCTTAACTGGGTGTAAAAATCTGGTTACTACAACTCAAAGTATGATATAAATGTAATCCTGCCAAGACTCCTGTACCGCTCAGATCCACCGACAGGCTTCCTCAAGGCTGGGCAGACTGTTTATGTTTCCCGTTAATGTCATAACAGAGTGCTGCTCTTCCGTGCTGAATATTTTTAATGGCAAATTGTTTCTCAGTGTGGTTCTCTGGTACATAATTAGCCTAATTAGCATTTTACAAAATGAATAGGCAAAAAGCCTAAAACTAAATGGGCTGAAAGGAACACAAACAGAGAGAGAAATTGGTCTAATTTTCAGAAAGCTGGATGACCCAGTTAACCAATTTTAGACTATCAAAGATGGTGATCGGCAGTGAGTAACAATGAGACAGAACATTCTCATATTAATTAGTGCTTTGCTATATGAGAAAATGTAGATAAAATACATGATAATAAGTATGAAAATGACACATTGGTGGCTCTTGTTTTATGAAATGCACACGCATTAACACACCAATACAAACATACAGTTAAAGGGACAGTTCACCCCAAAATAAAATATATTTATTTAGTTTTGGAGATATCGGCCGTAGAGATGTCTGCCTTCTCTCAGATATAATAGAACTAGATGGCACTCTGCTTGTGGTGCTCAAAGTGGCAAAAACACATTTTAAAAACTCAACAGCATGTCTCATGACCAAGATTATGAGGGAACCACATGTGTTTTTGATCAAACTACACCATTTTACTGTGCCGAAGGAAGCATGCATCTACTCATGGACGACAGGCTACCTAATGTTACAGCTCAGTCGAGGAGGACGCCATTAATGTCCCATGCTGTCACAAGCGCGAGCCTCTTGTTTATGAGTAGATGCATGCATTCCTTTGGCTGTCTTGTTCCACTATATTTGAGAAAATGCAGACATCTCTACAGATGATATCTCCAAACTCAGTTACTCACACTAAAAAAGTCTAGATGGATAAAAAGCTCTACAGGTAAGGGGAACAGTATGTATTTTTGATTTTTGGATGAACTGTCCCTTTAACATATACGTTATTAAGCTGTTTTACATCACTCTTTGATTAATCTAATTTTATGGGTCATTTCTGTCCATCAGCAGCAAACACAGCACTACAATATATTCATATCCTCACAAATAAAAGGGATGAAATAGAGGAGGTCTGACAGTCGAGGGGAGATGAGCTTCCAGCTATTCACAAAGTAGCAAATTGGACAGTGCTTTCTCACCTTTCATCTTGCTTCAATTGTCACTGTGACTATTCAAGCTGAAATATGTGCCCATTGTGCACACTTCTCCTGAATGAAGAATGATTTTAGCAATGAATATGAATGATCTGCTTTGTGTGTGTGCCAATCTCAACAAAGAAACTGCTGCATGTTTGAGTCATATGCTAAAGATAATTTCACACTTTCCTCTTCTTCTTCTTCTTTCTCCGTGTTGAAACAGACTGGCAAATGGCATAGGTGGGAATGAAGAGGACGATGAAGCCGGCGAGGAGGACGAGGGAGGAGATGAGGGGGGAACTCAGACACTGTTGGACACTTTCAGCTCTAACTTTGAGACGACTGTAGAACAGGCCGACACAGAAGTGGAGGAAGAGGAGGAAGAGGTGCAGAAAGAGGTAGATGGGAGAGAAAACCAGGACAGTTTCAGCTCAGCGTTTGAGCAGATTGTTGAGCAGGTTGATGTTCAGGAGGAGGAGGAGGAGGAGGAAGAGGAGAGGGAATTAGAGGAAGAGAGGGAGAAAGGAAGGGTGGACAACAAAGATGGCTTCAGCTCCACGTTTGAGCGCATTGTGGAGTCCGCCCTGCTAAGGGGCGGCACCTGCTACAGCAGCCTGGACTCTCTGGACGTGCTGTCACTCACAGATGAGACTGACAGCTGCGTCAGCTTCGAGGCGCCACTGACGCCACTAATCCAACAGAGGGCACTGTTACAGGGCCCTGAACCCCTGGAGCTGGAGCTGGCAACTGTTGTGGAGCAAGAAGGGGCTGAGGCTGGACCAGACGCCCCAGGTTCAGATCTGATGGCTGGGGAGAGCACCGTCCGTGGAGCTGGTGCTGTGGCTGGAGTTGGAGGAAGCCCACTGAGGACCACCATACCAGGGAGCAGGTCAGAGTTTGTGCTGAGCCAACCTGGACGCTGGGCCATCCCAAATGGATACCATACAGACCCACAGGGAGAGGGTGGTGGAGCCATGATCAACTCTGTCAGGTAAGGAGCCCAGTTTTAGCCTTTTTAAGTTCGTATTTTCAGATACAGCAGTTGCCAGAGCGAAATTTTAAAATCTTACACGTAAGGGGTGTTACTACAACAATGTACCAATTTACTCATCTTCCAACTAGAGGCTATTCGGATAAGATAAATCATAATTTTTTGATAATTTATTGTATGTTATTTTTTTCTTTTCTTGGGATTTTAAAAATATTTTTCTGCAAATTAGCATTAGCAGTAATTCCAACTTAATTAAACTAACCATGGTGAAGAAACATGCTCAGCCTATGGTGTAGCCTGATTGGTGAGGTTTTGAACCACTATAGCAAAAATAATGATTTATTCACATTTTGTGTATTTAACACAGTTGAATGAATGTTTAGATTGTTGATGACAGATTCCAGTGTGTCTTCATTTGCAGCCAGCCGATGGACGCTCTGTGTAGATATCATAGATAAATGGTGTCTGTCCTGAAGTATAATTACTGTAATATGCTGTGACCTTGGCTTAACCAGCAGGTGGCGTGAGCATGGTGATACCCAGCTGTGGACCTTAAAGAGGGGGCAGGGTGGTTAGTTGGTTGGGGGGTGAATGTGGTGGTCTATTCATACATGCAAAGTCAGTCCAACCAATTTGAAATACATGGTGCTGCTAAAAGAAAAGCTCTTGTCGCTTTAGATGTTTGGAAAAGAAGAGAAGGAGTACTGTGGCTTCACTGTACATGGTTGAATAGCTTTGTGCTCTTAAGCGTGAACGTTACATTCGGCTTAAATAGCAAAAAGCAAACAAAAAGGCTGCACCGAAAACAATTCAGGGTTGCAGGATGAGAGCTTTTACATTTTATGGAGGCAAGGGGACTGTTTAAACAGGATTGTTGCATTTGAAATGAGTCAGCTCTTTCCCCTGTTGGATGTGACCGAGATACTGGTAAATCCAGACAGCAAGTTCACGACACAGACCTGCAGACTGTGGCCGGGGTATTTGCTTTCTTCAACTATTTTGCTTAAAGCTTTCTCTCAGGGAGAGATAACATCAGTGCTGCCAAATTACAAAAGGTTTATGCATACAAAAGAGTTTCTTTGAATGGAAAAATAGTTTGCTGGTTTCATATGAGAAATTAACACTTGACATTTATCCAGCAGTACTGAAATAAGATACGGGGCGCCTGTCAGTATAATGAATCATTTGATGAACTGAACAGCAGGAATATCCTCATGTGTTCATATGTAGCCAGCTGATATTTAAACTCATCCACTCATTTGGCATTGACCCCAAGCCCAAGGAGTTGTGGGAATATGGCAACAGCTAACACTACTTTCTTACATTTAATTACCTTAATAGCACTTAAGAGGGTTGAGGAAGGCAGTGTAGAGCCACTGAGGGGGGAGGTGGTAACAGGAACCATATGGGTGAAGCCATGTAACCTGAACTACGGCTATAGGTCTGCCTAGCTGTGGCTTGTTCTCCAGCTTGTTCTCCAGAGTTTGCACAGCTTCTGTTGCTAACCTACTGGAATGCCAAATAGATGCACAGACCTCTGACATGATCAGCTCAACTAACTGCCAGGATTTGTTCGCAGACTCTCCTGGTGCTCCCACAGCTCAGTATGAGTTACAGGATGAACAGAGGATTTAAGATGTCGGCTCTCCTTCTCTTTCCCTTCTCTCTCTCTCCCCCATCTACAGATGTTGTCCTTTAAGCACGGTCTTGCTTCCTGACCACCAGCGCCAAGCTGAATGAGCTATTGTTTATGTCATGACATCATCGTCTTCAGCTTTCCTCTGCCCAGCAGGGTCTTAGAGTGAATGTGAGTGTGTGTGTGTGCGTAAGTGAGCGATTATTGCTCTATGGTAGCCAGCTTGCCAGACATTTGAGCACTTAAATCTAGAGTGGATACATCTGCTAGTCAGTCTTAAAGGGATAGTTTTAGATTTAAAGACACTCACAGAATCCAATTTATCATGAGTTAGAAGTCCTTGATGTCCATTCAACTTTGGTTTTTTAGCATATTAGAGGAAGACATTGCAAGCATTAGCATTTCTGGTGCAAGTCATTTGAGGTAAAAGCCATTACTCTGAAACAAAAAAAACTCAGTTGAAGCGAAGTCAAAGTTTATTTCGTTGTAATATTCTCCAGAGGGAGCATGAATAATTTTAACAGAATTGCTTCTCAGAACAATTGAATTGAATTAGCTTGAAGTGGCATGGCTAAAAATGCTAATAACACAGCAGCAGCCATGGAAGCTTTTTGCAGAATGACACACAGCTCATACTATTATAATTTTAAAATTCACATCTTAAAAGCTGTTTATCATTCACAACATCTGTAAAATGGGTGTGTGTCAAAGCAAAACAGTTTTTAATTCAAGCTATAAAGGCTAACATATATCTCATTCATTTTAATATCTATTTCCCTGTTTCATTTCTTCTTCTCTCTCCCTCACTCTGTCGCTCCTTCTCTTTGTTTGCTCCATCTCACCTCCTGCCTCAGCATTCATTTCTCTACTTTCTTCATCTTATCTCACTTTATGTCATCTCCAGTCCTTTCTTCTTTGTATCACCTCCTCTTCCATTTCCCCTACGGTGCTCTCCTGCCGCTGCTTCTTATCTTTCATTCCTCTCCTCCCCCCGCCTCCATTCTTCTTGGTGGGTAGCCACAGAATTGGCATGGTTACACATTTTGGCTCCTGGGGTGTCATGGACAACTAGTCTTTTTCACTGCAGGACAGAGCAGCTGCAAAGCAATGGATAAAAAATGTCAAGTTAATCAGCCAGTCAGTCGAGTCAGTTGGCAGACATTAAGCAGTTTTATGGGTCAGTCGGTGCATGTGTTTGCCTGTCATCCAAATTTTGTTCCATTAAAAAGAATCTTCAGATATTTTTCCTCATTTTTGGTATTCATGACAAGATTTACTCTGCAATTCCCAAGTATCACTTATTGATTTTGGCTGGCTTTTACCTTTGACTATATTTTAAGTAAGGTGTTTACATAGTTTTCTAGAAGGTAGAACTTCTCAAATCATATTCCCATTCAGATGCTACAGAGCATAGCCATGCTAGCAGTTTTGAGAGGCTGCATTTATATATAGCAGTGCTTTAAAGTATATGCTTACACAAGCATAGTAACATGCTCACAGTAACAATTCTAACATACTAATGTTTAGCAGGTATAAATGTTATCATCTTTGGCATGTTAGTATACTAACATTAGCTCTAAAAACATGTACAGCTGAGACGAGTCATTCGTTTACCAATATTTAGAATTAGAGAAATACAAATTTCAGACCTGATGATGGCGCTAAAGGAAACACTGGGGGATCACAGTTTTTACAATTCTATGGGAGGGAAGGGATGTTGGTCATCTTCGTGTCAGTTTCGTGGCAGTCCATCAAGTATTTGTTAAGATATCTCAGTCTGGACCAAAGTTGGAAACCAAAACAACTACATTGCCAACCTTAGAGCCACATTACTTGCGAGGCTAAAATCTGTGTACCGAGCCATTTTTTACTGGATACATATGAACAGAGATGGTTTGCTTGCAAGGCACAGCTCGGAACGTGGCCACTCAGCAAGAGTGTTTGTTATTGCAGTTGATAGAGAAACGACAAAATAGTGGAAGAGACAGAGAGTCGTGTGTCTCTTCAGGAAAACATTGGCATGCAGTGTAAAGCAGTTGGATCACCATATGTGTCTCAAAATGCTGCAGAAACTCTGTCAGAGAATCAGAAATCAGTTATACACATGTCTAACATGCTCTTTATGAATGCAACTGAAATAGTTATACTTCATGTGGGGTTCAAAACCTTGTATCAATGTTTTCAACAGCCCGAGTGCACATAGAGACCGTCCAAAATTCAGGCTTCAACCTCCATAACAGACAGAGCCGTGATGACCCCCTCGGCGGAGGAAAGAAAACCTAATCTTACCTCAGCCAAACTCTCCCTGTAGATCTTATTCCTGCTGCTGCTGATTATTCTGACATCAGTGGATGAAGGGAGTAAAGTAGGCAGCTGGCCACAGGGATACAGAAAAACACTGGCAAGAATAGCAGATGTTGTAGACAAGCCATCCAACACATGGCAATAAGAAGTGAAGGGTTTCTTTCAGGCTGTCGGGGATAGTGTTGTGCCAATCTCACATTCAGTAAACCTGCTTGTCAGTTCTCAAGCATTTCTGCCTGTACATCATGTACTTCATCAGCCTGACAGACAGACAGTCAGGTTGGATTTTAGATTGGACTGTCAATCACATTTGGTCATTTAATTAGATAGTCAATCAAGATGCTACTTTAACAGTTTTGTGCCTCTGTGGCTTGCGGGAACTGTCATTGAGGTTAGAGCTTAATCCAAAGAGGCTGCTGAAACCAAGAAAACACACACTTGATCTAGCTGTCAGCAGCTTACTACTGTACATCACCAGCTAGATCTACCCACTGGAGCCAACTAGGTGAATGCTTCTTGTGATTGTGCGACCTGTGGTGTAGCATCAATGCACACAAACACGCAGAGAAATGCACTTTGGAACATTATCCACAAAGTCATATCAAAGCGCAAACTAAGATTGAAAAGTCTTAGCAGCGGAAGTGTATAGTATCGTGTTTGATCACTTATGCATGCTTCACTCATATACATGTGCACTATCTGTGGCTGCCCATATGTATATGCATCCATATGTTTCGATGTGTATCCGTGTGAGAAACATGCTGTGAGTGTGTGTTCCTCCCCCGAGCTTGCGAGCCTACCGGATCTAAGCCCAAGCAGAGCAGATAAAAGCCAGGCGCAGTTGTTGCCATATCAGAGAAGCAGCTCTGCCGTGTGGACTAATCTCTTTCATATACACTGTCGAGTGTGGAAACACACACACGCACATAAAAGACACACGGGCCAGCAGCATGCATGCGTAAACAAAAATGTGCATGACGCGCGTACATCCTAATGCTCACTCAGTGACACAGATAGTGGAGCTTTCATATCTATCGTTCCTACTCTGAATTTTTCCCTCTTTCTGTTTTTCTCTCTCTCACACACACACAGTAAAAAAAAACACACACATCTTTCAGGATGTCACTTTGGGAATAAAACCCTCAGCGTGCTTCTATAGCACTGCTGGAACATCCTGCAGATTATCCTTCCCTGGCTCTCAGTCAGGCAGTGATACGAACACATACACACAGTCATACACACAGACATAAATATAATATAAGTACACACTTCTGCAACCCAAGCGGTAAAACATACAAATTCTCTCTCTCACCACAGACACACACACTAACTGAATCATTTCAGCACCGACAGATTTATCCCTGTCTATTTATAGCTCGACTCTTCTATGTTCTGTGACACATCCCACAGTCTTACTGTACCAGAGACTGTTTTGGCTGAATGGGGTTCTTCTCACCACAGGCTTCTCTCCTCTGAGGCGGCTGTCAACACTTCCTGTATGTATTGAGAGCAAGACGAGCCAGACTCTTTATGGCATGTGTTGTTCTCCTCTTTGAACCTGATTTGGGGGCAGAAGTTTTTCTTTAGTTGTTGTCAGATGAAGCTCTTCAGTGGTCTACTAAACACAATCCCACACCTGAACACAATTAGTCTTACCCAGCCGAAAGAGGTCACCATTGTCCATTGTTTGCTGCTGAGTGGGTGGTTTTTGGGTCTTGTGTATGTTTATGTGTGTGCAAGGAAAAGGGAGAGAGAAGACAGAACATACCACAATAATGTTCTAGGTCTGTAAAGTAGCTGATTATATTCATAGGGGCTTTATTGGTGCTATAAAAATAATTACATACAGTTTATATTTTCTTTTTACTTGTAATATTTTATTTGATGAAGTCTTTATTTTGGGCTGCTCAATACTGATGTTATATTAAGTCTAGATAAGTTTTCTTGGGCACAGACAACCCATTCTCGTGTCTCTCGCTTGATCCATAATCAAATAATCATAATTCTAATCAGATTTCTAGTTATTCAGTTTATTTTTGTAACTACATATTGTAAGTATGAGCTAGTATTCATGAAAAGTTGGCAACCTAAGAGAAACAAGTTTAAAACAACAATCATGATGTAAGGTATGTGAATTACAGTCAAAGCAGGACAAAGACATGGGCAGCAGTAAAAGAACAGCAAATTATGGTGCAACAAAGCAAAGACAAACAACACAAGCAAGCACAGACATGACATGTAAATTACAGAACAACTCTGCAGAAACATACAGTAAGCAACATAAGCAAGGACAGAAAAGAGCAAAGACAGCCATAAGCAGAGATCAATATGAGAGACAGGACAACAGTAACAACAGGTATAACAGTAATTACCTTAAAATCAATAAATTAATGTTTTACTAGTAATCTGTAACATCAATAATGTTTGATACTGGCTCTGGATATTACAAAATATCTACCCATCCATCCAGTAGACAGTCACTCCTCAGCAAGGTTTTCCAGCTCCTCCTGGAGGATCTCGAAGCATCCCCAAGCCAGAGGGATATAATCTCTTCAGCATGTTCTGTGTCTACTCTGAGGTCTCCTAATAGTTGAATGTGCCAAGGAAATCTCCAAAGGACTGCACTCAGGAGGCATCCTGATGACCTGAAGGCGCTTCTTTCGACACAAAGGAGCAGCAGCTCTACTACAAGCTCTCCCCAGATGTCTGAAGTCCTCACCCTATCTCTGAGGGTGAGCCCAGCCTCCCTGTGGACGAAACTTATTTTGACCACCTGTGTCTGTGAACTCCTTCTTTCAGTCACTACCTAAAGCTTATGACCATGGGTGATGGACTGGTAAATTGAAAGCTTTGCCTTCCGGCTCAGTTCCCTCTTCACCACAACAGTCCTGTACTGCAGACATTGAACCAATCTGTCTGTCCATCTCACACTCCATTTTACTCATAAACAAGACCCGAAGATACTTCAACTCCAACTTCCATTTTGCGGCAGCCTTGGAGGTACTGACACTCTGCCCCGGTGTCTGAAGGTCACGGTCTGATGAACAGAACCATGTCCTGTGCAAAGAGAAGAGAAGCTATTCTGATGACCTCCCAAACTGGACACTATGCTCACCTTGGCTGCACCTTGAAATCCATTTCATGAAAGTCACGAACAGGATCGGTGAAAAGGTAGAACCCTTGAGGATCCTAACACACACACTGAAAACGTTTCTGACTTCCTGCAGAGAATACAGACACAGATCTCACTCTGGTTATATAAGGACCAGATTGCTCATAGCGGCAACCCTGGTACCCTAAGACTCCAGATGGGGTTCTGGTGGCCATTTTTGTGGGGGATTACAAAACTACATTAGCAAAATAACAAAAAGAAAGAATTGCAGCCCTGTAATTTAAATAATTTACTCTCTCCCCAAGGTAGTTGGTCTGATTGGCTGTCTGTAAACTTATTTTGACCGTTGGTCAGTTGTAACAGTTCAATTCAATAAATGATCCATTACAAAAGGTATGATTCATCATTTGCAGGCCTTACAGGTGTAGGAGGATGGATAGATGGCAATAGGATCATTGCTGTAATGAATTATCTTGTGTGTTTTTTTATTTATTTATTTTTGTTCTGACTTTATTTGTTTTTAGGATACAGCTAGATATAACTGCTTTTTCTGACCTGGCTTTAAGACAGTATGACGAGAAGCACAAAGTACAGACTAATTTTAAGGTATATGTCAGCGAAGTGCACTTATCTCATGTTTCCTCCTCTAGGTAACTGCTCAAATCAATGAATCAGTTTTTGTTTTTGTTGCTGCCATGAGAACATCACATCTGCTGCGATAGTTTTATAAATTCTGCTGTCTTTGTAAAATCCATGGTGTGTCAGGGACAGAGGAGTCATGAGTCATGGCTTTAAGCTGCTCAAAAAACTGATGTGTGATCAGTATTCAGCAGGGTTTGCTCAATCTAAAAAAAGTATCTTGGTCCCAGCACCAACTGTAATTCTGTGTTGTTGCAAAGGAAATGTAGTCATAGTTCTTGTCTCTACCTAATAATGTGCAGAAACAGGTTGCAGTGACTCTCATAGGGTGCTTGCCTGTCCAATAGGACTTCCTCCAGGTTTCGTTTATGGTCCCATCTAACATCTCATCCCCCAATTTTGTACTTTTGACCCCACAGCTGCATTTCTCTCCTCTGCTTTTTCTATTGTTCTTCTTTCCACTAGACTAGAAAGAGGAAGGAGGAATTTAGATGGTGAGGTTAGCGTGCAGGGATGAGTCAGTGTGTCTTAAAATTGTGTTTGCATGTGTGTCGCAGGAACATAACCCATCACATAGTGTGTGATGCTTATTTTTATGTCTGTGTAACCTTACTGTACTTTATTTACATTAGCAGAGAGGTAAATACAAAGGCACTTGTGATCATTCAGCAACCTTAAAGGAGACCTATTACTCTTTTTCATTTTTACCTTTCCTTCATTGTTATATAGGCTCTTATGCATGAAGGGCCTTGAAAGTTAAAAAGAAGACAACACTGCTCCCGAAGTGCCGTCAGTCCCCGCTTTAATTCTGTGACTTTGTGACATCACATCATGTCACCATGTCATACATTTGCATAATTTATGGCTATATTCATGGTAGAAATGATGCTAACTAGAAGCTGAAATTATGACAGAGCCAAGCTAAGATGCTGTGATCGGGTCAGGGGTGTGTGAGCTGACCAATCAGGAGACTACAATACAGAGAATACAGTAGTGCTGCACTGGACAGTATGAGAAAACTGGTGTGTTTTAAGAGCATTAAAGCATGTAAACCTATTCTAGTTGTAACCCAAAATAAAATAATGAACCTGAAAATGAGCATAATGTCTTCTTTAATGAATCAAATATGTTTATGATTCTTTTACTGTTTATATCCAGCCCTATAACATGTTAGCTCAACGACTTTGACATAATAGTTTTATATTAAAACCATAGGCTACTTTTTGTCCAAGTCAGTTGTAAAGTCTTGCAAAACAGAGCTCACCTCTTGTAACAGGTTATATAAAGGTTAAGTGGTTTACTCTTTCATCTGTGGTTGTACAGGAGGAGGGGGGTACAGAAATAACCACATGAAATGACTACATGCTGGAAAGCAGCTTGGTGAGCGTCGACAGTCCAAATACAGGACGTCCCGCTGTTACCGAACTGATCTGCTGGCTCAGAGCCCTTCACTTTAATGCAGAGGAAGTCGTGTTGGCTGGGACACACAGGGCCATTGTAAAGCCAGCACTAGGAACGGTCTAATTCATCAGGAAAAGTCTGTCCTGTCGTGTGATGCTCCGCCCCCTACATCCTCTCCTGCGTGGAGCGATCACCCAGCCAGCCAAGAAAGTTCAAGGAAAAAAACTCAAAACACCCTCCCTGCCTGTTGACACCATGATGAGACAACGCCGCAGTTTAATTCATCCTCATCGTATCAGGCTGTAATTATGTATGACCTGACTTCCGACTCGTAGAAATTTGATTCGGCTTGAAGTTGGAGAGCGAACCGAGCCGATGGAGACTTTACCGACCACCGGGTGATGAGGCGGTCGGACCGTCGCGCGCCTTCAACCGCTGATTTCCAAGAACCGAGAGACGATGTGGAAAGAGGAATATGATGTTCACTTCGACTTTCTGCTGCAGCTCCTGTAAGTTTCACATCTACACAGACCTGGAATTGTTTGAAAACGTTTGCGTCCAAATGGGTGGGAACATTAACGTTATGCTGCGTGGCAAAATGGAAATAGTGAGCTGGACTCTAACTCTGGCAAAAACCACCATAACACTTCTTTAATATTAACTTTATCTACGACATCTGAGACCAACATTCAAAATAAAGTGACTTAAATGTATATTGTTGTAGGGTCTCAGTGCCTTCTAAGCCATATAGTGGATTTAGAGGATTTTGCTGGATTTTAAGACATTTTACTAGATAAATTACTTAAATTATTAATCAGCTATCTAAATTATGGCGGATTGTTTTTTGTCACGTGACTCCTCCATTAATAGATTATTGTTTCAGCTCAAGTTGAGGTTTTACAAATTTAGCCTGAATGATGCCTAATAGCTCTAAACTGTTATTTTCTCTATTGACTTGTACTTCGGACTGTGAGCAGCAGTTTTTGCAAAGTCAATATAAGAAATATATAAGTCAATCAGTCAATATAAGCCAACTTTTTGCTCATCATAGCCTCAAAAAGGTGTCAATAACAGTGTGAAAAACAAAATGTGCATGTGATGTGGCTACGTGGATGTAAGTTTGTGTCAGTTTTCGTGGCTGGAGGCGTTGTTGTTGCTAGTATTACATCAAAGAGTCAATTTTGCAACAGTGTTTTTTCAGAGACTGTATCAACAAGTCCCAGCAGATGACCTGTCTGACACACGCACAAGGAGCTCTTCCATGTGTGTGTGTTTATGTCTATCTCAGTCAGCTATTGATCAATGTTTATGAAAATGAACGAAACGTCTGTGAAATAACAGAATTTCATAATCCAGTTAATCCCATAATAGTTGACTACTCTGATTGAAGATACCAGTAAAACACCACCCCCCCATGCGCACACACACACACACACACACACACACACACACACACACACACACCTTACATGCGGACACACCTTGTAGGTGGGTACAGGCGATTCACAGCCAAAGAGATTAGCATGTGAGTCAGTGGCATGCACTATCATGCTCTATATCTCTGACACACTCATACACAGACTGAGTGTTGGTTCCAGCGAACATATGTGGCCTGGGGATACAGAGTTGTGCCTTTAGATGGACAAAATGGTTTACTGTGTGCCACTTGGCCCTCAGAAACACCAAGTGTCTTGGCACAAAGGGCCTGCGCTAGATATCTGACACTTCATATTGTGTCTCTCTCACTGTTATTGTTTGTGTGTGTGTGTGTGTGTGTGTGTGTGTTGGTTCTGTTATTGCCAGACAGCAGTGACTTGAGGGAGCCCGGCATCATTTTAGTCCCATGACTGATATGAGCTTTGAATGATTTATGAGGTCTCTCACTGAATTGATATGGTTGGACAAGCAAAAGCAATTTCGCTGCAAACACCAGGCTAGATATTGTTTTGATGGTTTACCACTGACTCATTTGATTTTGTGTGAGTCCGTATGTGTGTATTTGCACGTGTGTAGCACTTGTGCAATATGTATATATTCCCATCCATCCGTTTTCAACCACTTGACTTTCCCAGAGGTTAGGTGGGATATGTAGTTCATTGAGCAGGTTCTGGGTCTGCCCTGAGGTCTCCTCGCCTTTGAACATGTCCAGAATACATCTTGAAGGAGCCGTACAGGAAGCTTTTTAATCAGATTCCCAAACCACCCCAACTGGCTCCATGTCCACAAGATGGGTTTACTCTTTCCGGATGCACAAACTGCCCACCCTGTCCCCAAGGAACAGCCCGGGCACCCTGCGAATGCATTCACCAGACATTATCAGCGATCTTATTATCATTCTTGGCAGTGATGCTAGATAAGGTGGAGGAGTCTGCATGTAGAGGGAAGGGTTTATGTGTCCCTGTGACCCTGGAAACTGTGTTGTTGGGGGCAATAGCTCCTTGTAGGGTCTCCCAAGGCAAATTGGTCCGAGGTCAGGGGCCAGATGAAGAGTAGATCTAAAGAGCCTAATGAATCAGCCAAGACAGGACAACGTGACCTTGCCTGGAGCAGGGAAGTCAGGGCCCTTTGTAGATTTCAGCTTTAGGGGTGGAGTGCGTAGTCAACCATTTAGCATGTGGAGGCAGAGGGCTGACTCCTGGAAACTGGTTGTTGTTTCTGTTTTTGTTTATTTGTCAGTCTTTAGTGTCAGTCTGTTTTTTCCGATGCCTGTTTCCGACAGCCTTAGTGTAGTCCACAATCCCTTTACTTCTTCTTCTAGCACAGGACACTGCTGCTTCCGTTGTATCCACGGTAACCAGCAAATCCCTTTCGACAGCAGTGCGTAATGTATTGAATTTGTGAGGGTAATGCAATTGTGCTGATCAGATTATGCAAAAAACATCTGAATCATCTGGCGGGAATGCTGACGGTGCCGCGCAAATGCACACACAGGCAGGAAATGAGCAAGTTCTATTTAGACTGATA
This sequence comes from Pagrus pagrus, assembly GCF_965226575.1. Taxonomy (NCBI): domain Eukaryota; kingdom Metazoa; phylum Chordata; class Actinopteri; order Spariformes; family Sparidae; genus Pagrus; species Pagrus pagrus. The sequence continues at coordinate 15,327,094 of NC_140189.1, read as the reverse complement.
GAGGTGAACGTGTGTAATCTCTCTAGAGATAAAAAAGATTGTTTTCTATTTTGTACTGATATGCTGATAAATACAACAATGGAGTGCAATATATGTTTCCTTTCAAAATGGATGATATTAAATGTTGCAGCAAGTGTTTGATCATTTGATGTTTTGTCTGTTGGGACTGGGTGGGATGATTGCATAATGGACACTGTAAATAAGATGTGAAGAAAGCACAGCGTAGAAGCAAAAGTAACAAATGTTTTTTTAACTAGTAATTAAAACCGTCTGCACTGGGAGTTTCAAGCACAATAAAAAAGCTAATTAACTTTCCACTGATGGACTGTGGTGGGTACCAAAGTATAGAGTGCAAAGCAGCTCAATATCTCGTTCAAACTACCTCAGTCGTCATAAATAAATAAGTAGGGCACTAATTAATACTCCGCATTGATTCTCTCGCTTCTCTTGATGACACTTGAACAGTTATACAGAGTGTGAGGCCTTGGCCTGATTAGTTCATCACACTGTGTCCCTCAGCAAGACACTGTATGCAGTGATGGCCTCAATTCTTAATGTTAAGTCTGCTGGTATCCTTTTGTTTTTAGTTGAGTAAGCTATCATTGGTTCTATAAACATCACTTCAAAATAATCAACTCAGTCATAGGGCTGCAGAATATGGTAAAAAAATAAATCATATCCCAATTATTTTGACAGATATCACAATTGCAATATGATTCATGATTTGTAGGAATGATAATTTTTCACAACCTTTGTCATTTTAACCTAAAGAAAAGGGCTGTTTGTTGGGGTCTGTACTAGGGTTGCCATTGTGTCACTGATAACACCAGGCTTTTTACAAGAAAAGATGCTCAGTATCAGTAGAATGCTGTATTAAAAAAAGTAAAACGTGTGGTCTGGCGACCATGTTTTCTTACATCTGGAGATCAAGGTTTGTTGGCTAGGACATCTTTGCAGCAGTACAGCACTTGACTATGAAGCTGTTTTGTCAAGACATTTTACTTTTATTAAAATATTGCTGCTTCTTTGCTGTCGATAATATTTTGATTAATTGTTCAGCCCTAATCAATAACATTGCAAGTGCTTTGAATCTTTTTCCTCTTGTGTTAAAATGTGTCTCCAAATAAAAATGGGTGGCAGCTAGCGAAGATCTAGCGAAGCTGTAAGAGCCTGAAAGAAATCTGGTTTCATAATCATCACCAATATTTTACAATTCACTGTATTTAAACAAGATTTTTAAGGCATTTCAGTATGAAACTATACTGTATTACATTTTCAAAGCGAGGGATTATGACTTCAAACAGGGTTTGAAATGTTCAAGGATATCCATCATTCATGCAGACTTTGCATGTCATTACTTGGCAATAAAAGCTGCATGTTTGCTCCTGCGCCTTCAACTGCTTGGCAGCTCATTTTATTTTTTCTTAAACTTAACTACTCCTGCAGGGGTGATTCAGAACATTCAGTCTTCTGCAGAAAACGCCCTGCTTCGCAGTCAAACAGATACACCCATTCACAGCTGAGATAGGCAGCCCAGTGATGAGCATGAAATTGACAATTTACTTGTTCAGTCTGAGGCTGGCTGTTTTGCCCAAAGGCAAGTTGTTGAGGCCACAGAGAGCACGACTTGTTAACTGTATGGATCTGTATAAATTTAAAGCTCACTTCTCTAACTTCCAGGTGACATTTGCCTGAAAAAGAGGTTTTAGTTTTTATATTGCAGCACTTTAATTCAAATTATGTTCGAGGTTAAGAGTGAGATTAGCTGAGCTTTTTGGAAGAGATTGGGGCAGGTGAAAGCTGCTTCTGAATTATAATCAGCCTTTAGATTCAGTGCATTAAAGTAGGATATTAAGTGATGGTGAAACTGGGTCAGTGGCATAACAAGTCATTTAAACCTCATTTGACTTTTTGTTTGTGTGTATGCGAACATATGTTTGTGTAATTGAGTTTTCTGCTCATCAGTTCTGTTTCCTCTGTCTCATTTGAAGTGAGTGGGCATGTAACAATGGACATGTGTTCCCTTCATTAACCTATCCACCTGCGTGTGTGTCTTGGTGTGTGTGTATGTTCTCCCCTCCTCCAGCGATGCCAACCTCACAGACGTGCTGTCTGACTCAGACGAGTGCGATTTGGGCAGTCTGGAGCGTTTGGAGCGCGGCAGCACTGACACTCTGGCCAATGGCTGCCGAGCCGACTGTGAGGCCGCCAAGAGGCTGGCCAAGCGCCTCTATCACCTCGAGGGCTTCAAACGCTGTGATGTGGCCAGACACCTGGGCAAGAAGTGAGCACGCACACACAGATGCACACACATAATGACTGATGGACTGACCAATCACCAGACGCAGAGGAAAAATGTTGACATAGTCACATATGTTCGGTATTTAAACATCTTTCCGCACATGTATTGATGAGATATGATGTATATGTAGATGCACCGGATTGATCTATGAACACATAATCAAACCCATCTGCACAAGCTAACCTCATTTCTTCTCTGATACAGTAAGAAAATGTTTATATAACAGATTCATGCGTCTTCAGTGCCACGTCAAAGTGCTGATGCTCTCTTCTCTCTCCCTGCAGTAATGAGTTCAGCCAGTTGGTGGCATCAGAGTACCTGAGTTTCTTTGATTTCTCCGGCCTGTCGCTGGATCGAGCCCTGAGGTAAATGCACACTCAGCACTTGGGAGTGATGAGTTTGTGATGTAGACATCGATACACATGCGTGCGTCTGTGTATTCTCCACTTTGCCTCTTCAAAAGGCATTAGCTCAGTGCTAATCAAGCTGTCGTGTTGAGCACAGTAAGCCAGTGGCGCTGACAGCAGTGGAGTGCATCACTGCCTTGTACCTGACATGTTGCTGTCCCGAACTGCTGCCTTCAGCTCAGGGTTGCTCAGTTAGGAGGCTGTGTGTGTGCACTTTAGACAGGGCCAGATTATCTTACTGATTTTAGAAAGTAAAATGTAACATTGTACAAGCCTGGTTAATGACGGTTACTGCCTGCAGTAATCTGACTGTACAGAAAGTCTTTCAATCAATATTCTTGTCTTCATCTTAATTATAAAATCAAGAGAGGAAGCATTAATGTAGGGCTGAAAACAACAATTATTTTGATTATTGATTAATCTGAAGATTAAAATAAAAAAGAGTAAATGATAACCACCATTTTTACACCTTAAAGTGTGTATACAGGTCTTGGGGAGCACTAATGCATATGTAACAGAAGTAGTATAAAGCCTTTTGTGGCTATAGAGTAAGATGCATGTAATCTGATAAATTGCCTTCAGTCATGTCACTCAGTGAATACATTGCATTGTGGGTAATGTAGGCACCAGATTTTGAAAAGGAAGAAGAATATATGGGTCAGCTGTCAGCTAGACCAGTGGACTGCTTTTCAAAACCTGGTGCCTACATTACCCACGATGCAACGTTCAAAGTCACGTCTTTACATGTTTTGTTTTGAAGCTGGATTGTAGAAGCTGGAACCAGCAAATATTTAGTGTAATATCGAAGTAGTTGCAGACTATTTTTCTGTCAATGGACGTACCGATTGATAGACTGTTTGTTTCAAGTCTACATTAATGTTTCACATCAGAATGTACAGTATGAAAGGGGGACTGCAGCCAGTGTGAAATGTGTTGAGTCTGCCAAACAGTTACAAAATCAAACCCATTTATTTGCAGTTGAAAAGTGCAGCCAGTTAACACACACACACAAAGACAAAAGGTGACATAATCCTCCCTTATGACAACATACCACTGAGTATGTGACCTTTTTTAAGTTTTTAAAAGCGGGCGTGACAGTTAAAGTTTTTCTCACAGTCAAATGTTTCATAAGATATCCAACGAGGCTGTCAGTTCCGCTCCTCTGCAGATTCTCTTTACTGCCAGAAGTGATTTAAATCACTCCTTTTCCAGAGAAGCATTACTGGGAAACATTTGACCTCCTGTTGACCTCGGGGTGTCGTTTGTGTGCATATGACAGGAACTTCTTAAAGGCCTTCCCACTGATGGGAGAGACCCAGGAGAGAGAGAGGGTCCTCGTACATTTCTCCAGACGCTTCTGCCACTGCAACCCACAGACTCCCACCTTTGAAGGTCAGAGTCGTGAGGCTGGTGGTGAGGATGATGAGGATGGCATCAATGGTAAATAAAAATAATACTAAGAGGAAAAAAATAAGCTGTGCCAAATATCACCATAAATCTAAATTGATTTTACATTACGATGTCGGTTTTCTTTGATGATCCCAGTTAAACAAACATCTGTGACTGCAGCTTATTTACACACTGCTGCTTGCATAAAGCTTCAAATGTGACCGTGAAAAATGTAAATACTGAATCAATCCAGAACAGATACAGCACTGGATGAGATTATATTAGCATGGAGGCTGTTTATGATGTGTGGTTTGTGTCTGCATGTGATATAAAGGAATGTGTGACATTACATTCACGTGCATTTGTGTGACATTGTCTTGTTGCAGACGGAGCCCACACATTAACCTGCGCCCTCATGCTACTCAACACAGATCTGCACGGACATGTACGTACTGGAGTTCTCCATCTTACTGCTGCTGCAAGATACCTGTTTCTCTAATCCTCCTGCAGAACAAAGTATAAACACGGTCTTTTGTCAGCGGTGGCAGGTCTCAGCTCACATCTCCTCCTCCATCTATTTCTTCTTCTCTCCCTCTACCCTTTCCTCTCTCTTTCCCTCTCCTCCACGGCCTACTTTCTGACCTGTTTCTGTCTCTCTCCTCTCCTCAAACAGTCTCATCTGCTCAGTTTAAACTGGAGCACTGTGCTCTGGCCAACATAACACATTCAGTATCGTAGGCCCCTGTGCTGTGATTTTCCTCGACCCTCCTGCTCAAGTCCACTCAGTCCATGCTAATAGTGCTTTTAATGACTATTTCTCCTCTAATATCCTTTCTCTCTTTTCAATGTCCTTTTCCTCCCTTTCAAATCCTCCCCCCCGCTAACCAAATCTGGCCCTCTGGTCCCTGTCTGCCCCTGCAGGTGGTAAGTATAGTTATAGTACTAACACTGTCCTCACTGACATCTATGCCTCCTCCTGTCAGCTAACAATAGCATTTAAGTCATACAGTAGTTTTGAAACTGATATCGTATTAGGCTTGTAATAAAGGAATCATACCAAGTAATATATTAACTTTTTAAAAATTATTGTCCAGTGACACAAATGTATTTGGCTGCGTAAGTATTGTTTACCACATAGAAATATTCAATAGCTGATTGTGTTGATATTTATTCTACTTCCAATCGATTGCAGTAGTTATTAGCTGTATTAAATGCAACTGATCTGTCCCTTTTTCCTGTCCACTGCTACTAATCACAATATTGAATTGAATTTTAACTATTTTAATTTTGAAGAGGCTACATGTTTTAAAATATAAGATTTTAACTTAGTGAGAATGTACCGTCTCGCTACCTTTGCATGAAAATATGTATTAAAGCAACATTATGTAGAAATTGGCATTTTGTGCAATTTGGCGCCCCCTACAGTTTCTGAGTTCAACACCACTGTGGTAAATACAAATCCCAGCTCTGTAACAATCTGTCAGACGTAATGTAGGTGCTAACTACAAACAAAACTCATTACGTCATAACAATGTTATGTGTTGAAAACTTGTGTGTTGAAGTAAACATGTATGTAACGCTGTGATCCTACCCTCTCACTGAAGTTACACAGTGCAGAAACAAGTGACAGCTGAGACAGACACCATTCACCGTATTACAGGACACTGAACCACCAACATGATTTTGGCAGCTGTTATTTTAAGGTTAAAAAAAGTTACATAATGTTGCTTTTAATACTAAACTGAGTAGTTCATGAGGTTGGACTGTGGCTGTGAACTACACCACGTTCATTATTCGGTGGATATTATGAGTAGATGGAGCATACAACACGTCATGACACATGTTATTTTGTACTTTCCTAAAAAAGGGAACTGGGTTGTCTCGTCTGTTACGTGGCCTCCTCAGAGGAAAATGTGAATAAAAAGCCACGAACCAAATACTTTTTTTTTTTCTTTTTCTGTAACAGCAGTGGGTCTATTCAGTTTTAATTCTAAAATATGTGTCTGTGTAGGTAACAGGCCTGGTTCTGGCAGAGAGGGGAATTAATACACAAACACCTACCTATGTTTTCACCCTCTAATGATGCATCATAATTAGAGGTTAAGACCCAAGGAGAGCTGACACTGTATAAGCTCTAATGGAGGTGGAGCCACACTCACCATCATCACCGCCACCACCACCACCAGTAGAACCAGCAGCATCACACTGCCACCCAGTGGACAGTTGCAAAGCTGCATTCTTAAAATGGGTTGAAATTATCAGCTGCTTTGGGATTTGAACATTCGTCTAGACACTGAGCCGAACTAAAGATTGATCCAAACGCACAACAAATCAAGGTGAGGTTTAATCCTAAATGTATAAACTTATTTCTGTCTGTCTGTTATTCTCTCCTTAGAACATTGGGAAGAAGATGTCCTGCCAACAGTTCATCAGTAATCTCGACGGTCTCAACGATGGCAAAAATTTTCCTAAAGACTTATTAAAGGTGTGGATGTACTTCTTAGTCTCAGAATTGAAGCATGTCTTCACATTCCTGTTCTGAAATAAAAGAAATCCAAGAAAAAAGATGTTTAGAATTCCTCTCTTTTATCGCTTTGCCCACACAGATCTTGTATAACTCAATCAAGAATGAGAAGCTGGAGTGGGCCGTGTGAGTATTCACTTTGTGTCCATCACAAGGGAAAGTATTTGGAGTGCGCAAGTTTTGTTAGAAGTACACTTGAATGTGTGCTGCTCAGGTTTATCTGAATGGGTATTTGTGTGTGCAGTGAGGAGGAGGAGCTGAGGAAGAGTCTGTCGGAGCTGGTGGAGGAGCAGTGTGAGGGCGGGAGTAAGCGTGTTGCCAGGGTAACGGACGGCAGTAACCCTTTCATCGCTATCCCCATTCTCTTAAACGCCGTCACCTACAAACACGGAGTGCTGACCCGCAAGAGCCACGCCGACATGGATGGCAAGCGCAGTGAGTGATCATATACATGGACACACACACACACACACATATTTGACTGAAGTTACCACATTTCTTATAAGTTACTGTAAATATGTACGACATGAATAAGTATGACATTAGAGGTCTTGTTCTTTTCCAGCCCCAAGGGGTCGCCGTGGCTGGAAGAAGTTCTATGCGGTTCTGAAGGGGATGATCTTGTATCTCCAGAAGGTACCGCATCTCATCTTCTGCTCTGTTACCATAGAAACACACATCCACCACCGCTGTCATTGCGGTGGTGGGTGCTGCTAGCTGCTCTGCTCTGTGTGTGTGCGCTTGTGTGTTTGAGAGGGAGTGAGCTAGAAAGAGCATTAAGAGAGGAAATGAGGCTTAGCTGCTCTACTGTGTGTTTGTCTCCCCCTGCTGGTAGAGAGGCTGTACTGACCCCATGTAAGGTTGTGAGAATTTAGGCATTTGGATGTTACAGATACACAGAGTCAGAGTTTTTATAGTTTCTGCTTTCGTTTTGTTTTTCATTTTTGTTTTCAATTCAGTTCCTTACAGAGTGGTTTTGCCCCCTTCAGTTTAGTTGTTATTGTTTAAAATATAAAATATACTGGGGCGAGATTTAATAAGCTCAGAACAGGTATTACAATAATTATAGCATCCTCAGTCTCAGTAAATATTTGCACCAATGCATGTTGTGTTGACAAATTTGACCAAAACTTAAGACATTTCCTGGATATTTTATTTAAGTTAATTTTAATTAAAGTACACAGTATCATTAAATAAAATATTTGATTTTAATTTTAGTTACCTAAATTGTTTTGTCCACATGTAGTTCTAGTTCAGTATAATAACCTTGCACTGAGTATCAGCTACTTTTTCTCTGCTATAAGAGACAAAATTACTAAATGGACTGAAACATAACAGCGTTAACAGGCTCCAAAACATCAGACCTGCAATTTATGTTTGCCTGTTGGTTTTTTTTGTTGCCTGCCCAGGACGAGTACAAGCCTGATGCCGACATTTCAGAGGTGGACTTGAAGAACGCAGTGCGGATCCACCACGCTTTAGCCACTCGGGCCACCGACTACAGCAAGAGAGCCAACGTACTGAAGCTCAAAACCTCGGACTGGAGGGTCTTTCTGCTGCATGCCCCGTAAGTCTCCCAATCCGAATTTGAGATGTTTTTTACGCTTTCAGAAAGTTAAAACTCCAAAATACAAGAATTAAAATGGAAACAATGGAATGTTTCTGTTTATACTGAGATGTTTGTTTACATATTACTTTGCATTCATGGAAGGATGGGGATGATGATGAGCTGTTTCTATGTCTCACCTCCTCCATAAGAGTTTATAAAGTACCGAATAATGCACATTGAAAGGATTTCTTCAGGACACTGACAAATAGCTATTTAGATCTTCAAAAGAAATAGTTGTGATACCTGAATTCAAACACAGTTGAACAGATAGGAATTTGTGTAGGTTTGTCATTTTGATAAAATCAAACTTGCAAGTGTGAAGTATGAATCAAACTCTTCTTGAAGGTCATACAGCCTTCTGTGTGTTTGCAAGTTATATAAACTCAGTCTGGAGTTCTGCTTCTGTGGGCAAGCAACAATCAAAACTAGTTTAAAAAATCACAGTTTCTTTGCCTAAAAAGCCAAATTACATTTGAGATAAAAATTATGAATTATATTCACTCAATAGTTGATGCGACTTAGAGAGGATGACATGATTTAACTTAAATTGTGTGAATTTGAAATATTTTCTCTTTTGTTTTTGTGTGGAGCCAGTTCAATGTACTGGGCTTTTTCTTGTAGGAGAACCCAAAAACTGAATTGATAACAAAATAATTATCAATTGAGTAATTATCATTGTACACACTCACCTGCTGTCATCCCCCCCCCCTCACTCTTCTCTCCCTCTCGATCTCTCCAGGAGTGAGGAGGAGATGATGTCCTGGATCTTCCGGATAAACCTTGTGGCGGCACTGTTCTCCGCTCCGGCCTTCCCTGCCGCCATTGGCTCCATGAAGAAATTCTGTCGGCCAATCCTGCCGTCCTCATCCACCAGACTCAACCAGGTACACACACAGACACACAAATGATGACATACCTAAGGAACAGGAGCATCACACTCTACTGGCTTATATTTACTCTAGACACATAAAGTAAGATTGTAAATATTTAGTTGATATTTTGCATTGTACATAATATACAGTTGATCGACGCAGCAGCATGTACAATCCCTCCTATTAAACATCTCTGGGCATTTTCACATATTCTATTTGTGTCTGCTTACATCTGATTGGCTGTGTTGGGGGTCTTCCGGTTTTTCTCTGGCCTGTGATTGGTGCAGGAGGAGCAGCTGCTGAGTCATGAGAGCAAGCTGAAGCAGATGAGCCTGGAGCTGGAGGAGCACCGGAAAAACGCGCCCTCAGCCGACCCCAAAAGCCGCGAGTGGGAGGAGTTCCGGCTCAAAGAGCACTACCTCACGTACGAGGTACAGGCTTTATACGGATTTCCCCAATTTGCCTGTTTTTTATTTTAATTTGGTCTTTTTTACGAAGTTAAAGGGCAGCTAAAAATCATGACAGATTGCCAGTGTCACTGCTTTTTTCTCTTCATACTCATTCTGTTTTAGTGCATTAATAATAATTTAACATGTAATTTCTATACATTTTTATAGTAGCAAGCAAGACATTCATTTTACACACAGTAACTCAAGCTTCAACTGCTTCTTTTATCAAATTTAAACCATGCAAATGGAATAATAGATGGAGCTTTTGTTTCAATCGGTCAGTCCTCATATTAATGCCTTAATCAAGCAAAGTTTGAAATATAAATTAAAGCTAACATAAAAAAGCCAGTTCTGAGGTGACAGGCTCTTGTTTCATCTTCTTTTTATCTCACTTTCCCTCTCCCCCTCCCCTCTGTCTGAGCAGAAGACTCGGTATGAGACGTACATCAGCCTCTTGCAGGCCAAACTCCGCGCAGAGACAGACGACCTTGAGAAGATCGAGGCCAGCGTGATGGGTGGCCTGATCATGGAGGGTGGCCTGTCCGGCCGCGAGTGCCACCTCCGCAAGACGCAGTCCTCCCCGTCCATCAGTCAGGCTCATGGCGGGCTAAATGGGAGGGCTGCTGTCCCGGGACAGAGGAGCTGAGGGGAGGAAGGAGGACCAGAGACCACAAAACAACATCCCTCCAAGCCAAACTAACTCAATCTTCCAACTTCTTTTTTTATTTTGTTCATGTTTTGTGTTTTGGGTTCCTCCGTTCCTCCTGACTGTCATTTCCTTCCCAGAATTTATCAACCCTGGTGATAAGTTTCTGTCCTTTAGCAATAGATGAAGGAGATGAAGCGCTTGATACCCGACAAGTGACCCCGCCAAACCTCAGTTCTTTGAACTTTTGTTATTGCACATGAAATTGATCATGACTGATCACTATTTATACCATCGTCAGTATTATTTTGAAATGAAACTCAGAGCAATGCAGTCGTCTTTAGTTGAAATGTGTTTTTAGTTACGAGCAGAACTTTGAGTAATTTATGTATTATTTTAAGGCCAGATGGAGAACAAAGAGAGCCAGACTGGTTTGTCTTTGTCCTCTCTGTCCTGTCCTCGTCCTGCAGTCAGATGGAGATGGTACTACTGTAGCATTTTGGCCTTTTTTTTTTTCATTCATGTTTACACACGAAGCCGCTCACAGGCGCGTGTATGGACCTACAGTACAGTATGGGTGGAGTGCGGCGAGTGAAGATACAACATATCTGACCCAGAGCTACAAAAACTCTCAAAAGAACTTCTCAGAAGGCTCAAGTCCCTGCCATGTATAGCATATTTATTTATTTATTTAAGTCTACAAACCTTTATTCACCCCAGGACGGGTTTACACAGAGCATGCTCGCTCTTTTTTCAGCAGTTTCTTTCTTGACATTCACACAGTCAAATGCATCTCTAAGTGTGAAGGAGCTGCCAAGAGGAGCAGCCGCGGTTTGGACTGATCACCAAGCTGTTCCAGCAGAGGAACTGGAGGTTGAGTGCCTTACTCAAGGGCACCTTGACACTAGCTGTTGAGGGATTTGGAGCGTGTTAGTTAGTCGCTTGTCAGAGAGATCACAAGTCTGTCTCTGTGAATTTTTTAAGCTGCCGCTACCCCAAATACTGACGTGTTGATTCTGTTTTGTTTTTCTAACAACTCTCAAATCTAGAGTGAAGAGGAAAACATTATGTGACTGAATTAAAGCACTGTGCCATGTTCTGTTTTATCCTCCAAACTACTCCTCTTATGTCACAAAAGGGTGAGCTGATATGTAACAGTATATGTTTGGGTGTGTGAAGATCGAAATGGAGGGCAGAACAGTAAAAGTGTGGGCAGGAGGCGGGTCAGCATGTGTGTGTGCATGCTCTTTTTAACTGGTTCCGGTTGAGATGTTGAAGCTGTAGGCAACAGGGAGGAGTAAATATAGCAGGGTCCTGTTTTTGTATGAAGAATTTATCGAGCACGTTTGGTGAGAAACAACCCAATGGCCTTCTGCTGAAAAAGACAGCCGTCACAATCAGGCCTGGATCTCTCAAAAGCACCGTCAGCTCAAAGGATGACAGAAGATGTAGCTTTAGCTCTTCTAACAGAACATCTAACCAAACTGTGTTCTGATTCATGGACCTATCATGGCTTGTTTGGCCTCCTATTGGGCATTTACCAGTACTTGTGAGGGACAGACTCATAATCGGATCTGATTTTCAGCATTTTTCCAATTATTCATTACTGTGAGTTTTTTCTTGTAATTGCAGATAAAATAATATAAAAATGTGCTACTTTGGCTCTGAGGCAGCATCCTCGCTGTCTGTAGTCTCTATCAATATCCCGCCCACAACTGATTGGTTACACGTCACGAGTAATGACCTGTCAACACTGAATAATCTGTTCTTAAAAATAACAAGTAACTAAGGTTATTTTAAATTTAGTGGAGTGGAAGTATAAAGTAGCAAAAAATGGAAATACTCAAGCAAAGTACAAGTATCTCAACATTGTACTTAAAGGGGAATTCTGGTATTTTTAAACCTGGGCCCTATTTTTACTTGCTTCGGTTTGTAAGTGACTCATACTAAGCGAAAGTCCTGGAATCAGTCCAGTAGATCGTCTCAGCTGGCAGCCACAACACGGCTATAATGGCTGCAGTGTAATCCATTGTTGCAACAATGACGGTCAAAGTTACGTCCACAAAAGTGCTGGTTTTTGCTAATTACAGGCTGAGGTTGTTATTCTGAAGTTGTGTCTGAAGACATTACAGGAACATTGTTACTACAGAGATGGACCATTTGTTTAAACAATAAGATCCTTGTGTGTTTGTAACCAAAAACACAAGTCGAGGAGAAGTCTGGTTTTGAATTCTTGCAAGATGTGAGTTGTTGCAGGAATATGACAGTGAAACATGAGAGTTACGGTTGGAGGGACGAGTTTGGAGTTTTTCTGGAGGAACTGACTGCAAGATTTAAGTTGTAAGGCATGACTGACTAACTGATGATTTCCAGAGACGTCTTGAATAATACTTGTTTTTGGTTACAAAAAGGATTTCACTCTTGAATAAAAAAGGTCTATCTCTGTAGGAAACGTTCCCTAATGTTGTCAGACATTTAAATTAAAACCTCAGCCTGTCAATGGCAAAAACAAGCACTTTTGTGGACATGACTTTGACGGTCGGAGTTGCCCCAAAGGATTATATTGAGGCCATGTTGCGGCTGCCAGCTGAGGCGACCTGCTGGACTGATTCACTAAGTATGAGTCATTTACACACCCGAACTTGTAAATATGGGGCCCTGGTTTACCCTTTAAGTACAGTAACTACCTTTAAGTACAGTACATTTTAATCGCTTCCAAATATCAGTTATTGCTCTCCTCGATCACGAATAATTGGTTTCGATATCTGTATCAGCCCTAAAAAAACAAGAACAACAAATCTGTCAGTCCCTCGTACTGGTGTGTTTCTTCTACTGTCATCCTTCCTAACGGGTGAAGATGTTTTTGGTAAAACAGGCCTCGGCCTTTTTTGGACAGAGACCGGCTGATTGGAGAGTGCAGCAGCAGGACTGCTCCAGCTTAACGTGCTAAAGTCAAGAGACCTGGACTGGAGAGGGGAACAGCAGAGAAAAAAACTCCACCAGCAGAGTAGCCATCAAAACATCCTCCACATGGGTGAGGAGGAGGAGGAGGAGGAGGAGAAAAGACTTGTTTTCTAAGAAGAAGAGGCCGGTTTGGTTTTCTAAGTAATGCCGTCTCTGCCAGCCAAGAATAGGCAAAACAGTCGTCCAGCACACATTTTTCCAAACAGAGGAACAGAACATATTAAGCCTGTTTCTCGTGGAAGGAGGACTTGTGTTATGTGAGAAAGTGGTGATGTGGTGGGAGGGGTGGCGCTACCGCTGTTTGTGAGCACCTTAATTCATCCCAAACACACACACACACGCACACACGCACACAAACACACCTTTCCTCTTTCTACGTAATTTGCTTATGACACAACTGTAGATCAGTGAGCTTAGTGCCCCCTCAGTCAGCCTCGGTGTGGCACAGAGGCATGTTGACATAACCAGAGCTGTGGATATCAAGCATATGAACTCTCATATCTTTGCTCTGGTCACAGTGCTTCTGCTGCTTCGTATATCATATTAATAGTGACTGACGGGGTCTGAGATCCTTTCGGGACTTGGCTGGAAACCTGGAATCACAGCTGGAATCGTGGATCCTTGTACAGACCAAAACGCTGAAGTGGAGCTGAGTTTTCAGAGAGGAAGTACCGTTTTATAAAGCTGTATTGTTAGGATAAATAACTGCTTTCTTACAGGGAGACTTCCCCTTATAGTCACTTTGGCTGTCGTGCTAACCATTGTTTCCCGATGTTCTAGGGTAGGCCTGTGCTGTAATATAGGATTGTGACGAAAAAATATTTGTTGATTGTTATGTTTTATTTAAAAAATGACAACTTCGGCACTTTGATGTCAGCATTGAATCTGTCTTTTTGTTTGTATATCGGAACTGTTTTTTGACAGGATGCTCATACTATGTAAAGGACATATTTACTGAATATTTAGTCTGTGCTTCATAAAGTAAGCTTTTATACAGATGGTTGTGGTTGTGATTTATTAACATTGTCAACTGCTAAACAAAGGTTACCTGAGTAACCTGCAATGCAACATTTCCAACATGGGTAAATGCATTGGAAGATGCTTATGAAAATGTGCAGCCTAAAGCAGACGTTCCCATACTTAAGAATAACGCAGTTCAATTTGAAATCAGAAAATCTTCTGGGGCCCAAAATATTAATCACAACTCTGATAAACGAATGAGACGACCATGAAGTGTTTCCCTAAACATAAATGAAGAATAACACCTGATTTTACTCCCTTGTTTTATCAGCTCTGACTATTCCTCAAGTAAATATTTGGTCATAAATATGTTATGGTCATTTTTAACTTAATTACAATATAGAAAATTAAATTAAATTCAGTGTAATGTAAGTGATGTCTTCAGCCCACCTGCGGTACCTTCACGGCCGGCACTAGCCTAAAGTTTAGCCTAAATTAAAAAACTAAATTCAAAAGCATAAAACAGCTGTTAACTAGAGCAAAGCTGTGAGCATTCAAGTACCCAGTCAGTCTGTGAGAGCATAGACTATCTGAGATCCTGAGACAAGACACCCTTACAGTATGTATCTCGGCACAGGGCTGATACCAAAGTAAAAATTCACAAAGAAAGGCTTAATATGGTATTTTATGTTATAGCATAACTTCACAAAAGCACATAGATATTGGTATAAATTTGTCAGTGTAACATTCATAGCTTTTGCAAAAAAAAAAAAAAATGTGTGGAGCAGCTTCCAGGAAATCATGGTGCAACTGTATCTAACCCCCTGTACTTTTAATGAATCACATTCAAACTTAAAAGCAACATTATGTAGAAATTGGCATTTTGTGCAATTTGGCGCCCCCTACAGTTCAACACCACTGTCGTTAATACAAATCTCAGCTCTGTAACAATCTGTCAGACGTAATGTAGGTGCTAATTACAAACAAACCCATCATGTCATAACAATGTACATCATACAACTTGTATGTTGAAGTAAACATGTATGTAACGCTGTGATCCCGCCCTCTCACTGAAGTGACATAGTGCAGAAACAAGTGATGGGGGGCGGAGTGGCTGAGACAGAGACACCATTCACCCTATTACAAGACACGGTACCATCAACATGATTTTGGCAGCTGTTATTTTAAGGAAAAAAAAGTTACATAATGTTGCTTTAAAAAGGCACCGCCTTCTCCACCACTTAAATCTTTCCCGCAGGTGTCTCAGTATTTCTCCAGCATCAGCAGACACGTTGAAGACGCTCAGCTAAAGCAGCTGAGAAATACTGATTACACTGGTAATCTAATGATACTGACTGCTGATACTTCCCAACAGTGTCAAATAGACGTGGTTATTATTATAGTAAGCTGTTTTTTATATAGCCTATATATTATTATTCAGAAATGACTGATCATTTTAGCTAAAACAAAAATGCTGTCACCTTCTTTTGTCACAGCTTAATGAGCTGACTGTTTTCAGCCTTTACATCTGTGAATTGGTGGGACAAAACATTTTTATTATATTTTTATAATAGTATTGCTATGTGCAATGATGAGCCTTTTTGCTGGTGGTATAAATATACATAATTTAACATTTTATCAAATAGATTTCCTGTCTAACTGTCAGCACATTTGAAAAACACATTTTCTTTATGAGTTTCCTCCTTGCAAGTAACCAAATACATATTTAATTTTTGGTGAGGTCACTCATTTTCTTAAGGCTTTATTTGTGCACGGTCCAGGCTGATATTATTCACCCTGAACTACCTTTTATTGTGATTTATGGTAGAGAATATGGTTCAATAATAAGCGTTGTAGGAATCAGCACTGGTCCACATTTTCCACAGTGTGCAGTCATTTGTCTCGTGGACATGAAAGACTCTACACTGTAGTGGTACAGAGAAGTGGTGATACCTCAACATAGAGAGAAAAACATGATGGTAACATATTTATATGTGTCTGTAAGGAAAGAAAAAAAACCATACTGGTATATTGAGCTGGAAATGACTGAAAAAGTGGGTATTTTAATCGAGATGGAAACAGCTCAGTCGTGCTACAGAGGGAGCCTGTCACTTTAAGAGAGTGAGTGTTACCTGTAATGTTGCTAGGCTAGCGAGCCTCTACCTGTTCAGCTGCTGAGTGTCTGCTCATGCTAACTTTAGCCCCCAAAACCCACTTTAACCTAAAAAAGGTTTTAGTTTGTTCTTGTTAGAAGTTTTGCTCACATGGAGACATTTCTCTCCATCTAGTAAAATAGTGTAAGCTAGTAAAATAACAGAAACAAGTTAAATAGTGTTAGCCATAGACATGTACACACACCAGACCCTCACTGAGCGGGTTGGCCCGCTGCTGCGATACGTCGACGTCGCCGCCATATTGGAGGAGGCAGCTCAGCCCCGTGAACTAACACAAGTGAAGGGAGTGAACTTTATAAAGCTCCTTCTACAAAGTGCTGTAAGTTAATGCCTCTCATTTACACATTCACACACGTACGAATACATTCAGGAAACAGATGGGAACCAAAAACAATGATTATAAACGTTAACTACTCCCTCAGTATACAGGTAGGCACCAGACCACCGGATGTGTTTTTATAATGTTTTTATGAGTGTTAGAGCTGTCAATGTATGTAACTCTATTACTGTGATGATTCATGACAGTTAAATATTGAATCTGTGTCTATAATAACCAGATCCTGACATGTACATGTGACGTCTGTGGGAATAAAAAGCACCAATGTCGTTTTTATAAATACAGTGATTTTTGAATAATAACAATCATGGAGACAAAGAATTAAGTCCGTAAATCAAGATAAGAAGCTGCAACTGGCAGTGAGCCTGCTTTCTTTTCGTTTAGCAGTGAAGTGATAAACTCCATGACAGAACATTATAAAATATGATATTGTATAAAATAATATTTCATGGTAAAAAACAAAACAAAACAAAAGTTGCAGTCGGCTTCTTTTATAAATATGCACCATATATAGGCCTATATATTTATTGTTATTATTATTATTATTATTATTATTATTATTATTATTATTATTACTGCTACTACTACGACTATTTTATAGTCATAGCCATTCTTGACTTTGAATGGGAGCAGCTGTAACACAAGCAATTTCCCGTCGGGGATTAATAAAGTATTTCTGATTCTGATTCATATATTATGCAGTCAGTTGTCCATATTTAAGTTGACAGTATGGTAGACAGACACCACATTCACATGTCAGGATCTGGTTATTATAGACACAGATTCAATATTTAACTGTCATGCAGCTGTAAATACTCATAAAAACATTATAAAAATACATCCGGTGGTCTGGTGCCTACCTGTATACTGAACATGTAAGGAGTACTTAACGTTTATAATCATCGGAGGACGTTACAGACTTGTTTCTGGTTCCTATCTGTTTCCTGAATATATTCGTATGTGTGTGAATGTGTAAATGAGAGACATTAACTTACAGCACTTTGTAGAAGGAGCTTTATAAAGTTCACTCTATTCACTTGTATTAGTTCACGGGGCAGAGCTGCCTCCTCCAATATGGCGGCGACGCCGACGTATCGCTCAGTGAGGGTCTGATGTGTGTACATGTCTGTGGTGTTAGCTAGTAAAGTAGCGCAAGAAATGCAGTCTTAATTAGTTTCATTAGTAACAGCTGTGCGTCTCCTGCTCTGACCTGTCCAAATGCCAGTTATACATTCAGGCCTTATTCAGAGAGGTTATTCAGCTGAAACATTTGGAAATCACAAAACAGCTTCAACACCTAGTTAGTTCATATCAATTCAACATGTCAACATTTTTAAAATGTAAGAATGTTCCCAAAATACTTTTACTGATACAAGAAGATGTGAAATCAAGTGGCCAACTAATATGGCACCACTAAGAAGATGAGCTGTGTGACTATGTGACTGAACCACAGGAGGAGCCACACAAAGGTAAGATTTATGATTTATTACTCTCAAACAATATGTTTAACCTTGACTAAAGAAAAGACACTGTAGACAAAGACCTATCAAGTATTTTGGCAAAGTAGACTGTAAGCTAGTAAAATAATGTAAACTAGTAAAATAGTTTAAACTAGTAAAACAATGTAAGCTAGTAAAATAATGTAAGCTAGTAAAATAGTTTAAACTAGTAAAACAATGTAAGCTAGTAAAATAATGTAAGCTAGTAAAATAGTTTAAACTAGTAAAACAATGTAAGCTAGTAAAAAAAAGCAGGCTAGTAAAATAATGTAAGATGGTAAAATAGTGTTAGCTAGTATAATAATGTAAACTATAAAATAATCTAAACTGGTAAAATAATCTAAGCTAGTAAAATAAAGTAAGTTAGTAAAATAGTGTAAACTAGTAAAAAAGTGTGAGCTAGTTCAATAACATTAGCTAGTTAAATGGTGTGTGCTAGTAAAATATCAAAAACTAGTTAAATAGCGTTAGCTAGTAAAGTAGCACAAGAAATGCAGTCTCAGTAATTCCTTAGTAACAGCTGTGCTTCTCCTGCTCTGACCTGTCCAAATGCCAGTTATACATTCAGGCCATATTTCAGAGTAGTTATTCAGCTGAAACATTTGGAAATCACAAAACAGCTTCAACACCTAGTTAGTTAATATTAATTCTCTTTGTCAATGGAAAAAGAAAAACATTTTTAAAATGTAAGTGTGTAATCTTCGTGTGTTTTGTTTCTATTGCCTTAGCTACTGAATGTTTGTTTCGATGTGATAATTTTTAAATATAACATGATGAACTGGCCAACTTGTTTGAATTTTCCTCGTGAAATCATGGCCAGCTTATATTCTTTTCATTATAGTAACTTACCAAAGTGTAAGTTAGTTTGCCAGCCAGCTAGTTTTAACAAATTATCAGCTACACATTACCTGTCTGAACAGGTGCTTTTTGTCTTGATGCTGCCTCGTCAGCAACCTGCTCCTTTTGAAATATCCCCAGTTAGCTTATAACAGAGCCCAAAAACCTATAGATAAACCCAAAAATCCACTTAAAACTAATTAGACATTTAGTTCCCCTTAGACTGTAACTGCATTGAAAGAAAGGGAAGAGACTGTGTTTTTCAAAGAAATCACGTATTGTATGTTCCAGAAACGATAAAGCTTCTGAGTTGAATATTACCACTGTGCTATTTGTGAAAATACCCGATTTAGATCAGTCTGTTCTGTGTCAGAAAAGTCACTTATTGAAACCTTTGTGTTTAAACAATACATGTCTTTTCATTATTGACCAGTGTCAGCTAAAATTATTTTATGGTTAAAATTTCACTTGAGCTATGAATCATTGTAGAAACTCCCACTGTTCTTCACATCACTGCCACCAAATCTCCTGGTTATAATGTTTGTTTCACGATAGCTGAGAAATTAATGTGAGGCACCATCAGTTTTATTGCTTTCGGTGCACTGACCTGTTGCCCACTACAGACGGAAAAATCCTCACCTGGTCGGTAACAGTGTGTCGTCCTTCCTACTGCGGCTGCTGTAATGTGGCACTCCAGAAGCCAAAAGCAGGTGAGCACTGTTTAAAATCTGATTTTTGAATCCATCCACTGTTGTTAATATTATTATTATTGTTGATTAATGCATGAAGAAGCTTTCCAAGAACAGCTGAGAGGGACATAGTTCCTCTAAAGATTGAAATGATTATAGGTAGTTCATCCCGTTCATACATGGTCTTTATACAAAATTAATACACGTGTGCATATATGTATTAAAACAATGGCTCCTTTAACATTTTGCAACATTCAGCTCACAGATAATGGATATTTTAATATTTTTAATTTCAGTTTCTGTTTAATTTTACTTTTTGAGCCCAGACAGTAGTGTTGAGACAGTTGTGCGGAGACAGGGACATGTGGAATGACTTTTTATTGCGCGATTAGTCATTTTTCAGACAACAAGACTCCCCCAACAT
This sequence comes from Pagrus pagrus, assembly GCF_965226575.1. Lineage (NCBI taxonomy): Eukaryota > Metazoa > Chordata > Actinopteri > Spariformes > Sparidae > Pagrus > Pagrus pagrus. The sequence goes on along the minus strand of NC_140189.1, from coordinate 15,307,012 downwards.
TAAAACAAACAGCAATGTACAAAACAGCACACATCTTTTTTTTTTTTGCCATCAACGGAAATTTAATAAGGTAGTGAGAGTACATAACAGAAAGTAATGAAGTGTAACGACGTGAGTTATGATGATGTTGAGATGTATAGGATGAGCTTGATGTCAAAGCCAAAGTAAGCACCATCGTCATGTAGTCAGGAAAGGCCATATTTCAGAAAGAAATATTCTAGAAGGGGTGAGGAGAGGTTAAACATGATACAAGAGGGTTGTTATCACAGTTTTCAGACATTTTTACCAACTAAAAAAAAGAACAATATCGGTGTAGCACTACTTTATCATGCAATTTACTTTAGTAAACCTTCTGACACACAGACAAAATATACTTCAATAAGTAGAACTCAATACATCTCTGTCCAGCAATAGTCACAAAGCCTGTAGTTTATACTCTTGAATGTGAGATCCCTATCAAAAATAATATGCAGATTTTTATTTTTCTTAATATATCTAAAGTGCAAGTATTTATCCATTTTTATTCAATGCTTTCTGTAAGTATAAAATACAAAGGAAAAAAACAGCAATATGTTTTTCCTGTTTACATGTTATATTTTTCTGAAAGGAGGAGCATCATATATAACAAACCATATATATATATATACACACACACACGCCACAGATAAAATATTTTTGAAAGATACAACATATTATCTCATATGGGGATGGTAAAGGGATTTAGACCAAACGGTGACATGGGATATGTTCATTGTGCATTGACCCCACCCCTTAAAATCCAGGATCCATTTCCCAACATCTTCAAAACATCTGAAGAACGTCTTTATAACTATACACAACAGTAGCCTATACAGTCTGCAAACATGATGGACCCTACTACTCTGTGCGTGTGCAAACAGAAGACGTGCTGAATGAGCTCCTCTGTCAGTGGTTTGTGATGAGTCATATAGTGCTTGGCTTTGACCAGAGGCTGCGATTGGCTGTGTGATTAACCAGGAACTCTGAACGGCCAATGAAAGACTACACACCAAAACCAGAAACAGAGCAGATTTGGTTGTCTGGAACAACTTATGGAAGTTCAGTCTGTTTTCATTTGGTAGAGGCAGGTCGCCACCACCCACATTTCACTTGCAGGAGTTTGCTGTTACATGTCATGTACATGCGGCTGTTTGAATGCAGTCAGAAACATGAACGATCTCCCCGTTCAGGAGGAACAAGCAGGCGAAGCACTTACAGCTGGAGCCATCATAGCAATCTGACTTAATGCAACAAGGAGCTACTGCTGCTCATCAGAGTCACGTCTACCATTGAGATTTTTCTTCTACAGCCATCAGTTGAAATGTGTAAGGAATGGTCTGATCACCTGTTGCTTGAGCAACAAAAATAAGCTCTTCCAATAAATATTTGACAAAATGAAGACTGCAGTATTAACAAACAAAAGACAAGATAACATCACGATTAGGGATTGCTACGATGGCTACTGCTGTATAATAAATCAAAACATGATTCTTGTTAATGCTAACAGTTTCAGTGAACCATCGTCTATGTACACTGAACTTAGCCAGAGCCACTGAGGACAGCACACAGCTTGACCACTGACGCTTTTTCTACAGAAAACAAGACGGAAAACATCTGCCTACCATTTTGCATTTGAGTCCTAGAAATGGATGACCGTGTAACGTGGGCACAACATGGCTGCAAGGTCACTCCAGGTTTTGCGGTGACACCGGGTGAGCTCTCATAAACCGAGAAATCAGATTTAAACCCACTGTTTTCAGCCCTCCTCCTCTGTAACTCCGACGCAGCTACGATTCGTGTGTCACTACTGAATCATTCTGCACTAAAAACACAACTGACCCAGTAGCACCTGGCGATTACAGTCTGTAACAGAACAAGACAACTCGTCTCTTAATCTTCAAGAAAATGTGTGCGTTTCACAGAGTGAGGCATTCACAAAGTGAAGTCAATGAGCAGGTTCAGGCTCTCCTTATATTTGGCCATTAGAGAAAGAGAAAAAGCGAAAGGAAGTGTTGTATTTCCAGTCTTCATGTAGCATGAGCCTCCTGGAGGCCTAAATTCAATCAAGCTAAAGCTAGAACACTTTGGGAAATAAGTGCCGTATCACAACAGACAGTCCGGGTTTGTGTTGAACTCAAGATGAACTCAGATTGACCTCCGATGTGCTTTGCTGGGCACATAGTCATAGGTGGCTCGTACATGTGTTTAATGGAAACCGGCTTTTTATAATTCTCAGGGCAGTGTGAGGAAGTATAGTAATCTCCACCAAAGGGGAAAAGAGATTCCCTGTTCTTCTCCAGAACAGAGAGAAAAGTCCTAACTGGATCTGTCTTACAGCCGGGTCAGTAGGTCGTGGTAGGCTGCTGCCGGTAAGCCCCTACAGTGCAGTGCCAGGCTTCATCAGGCCTTTCACCAACACTCGGAGACAAACCTGGGCCAAAACGTCCTGCGTGGAACAGATGGGATTTTCTGGAACATTTTTCTTTGGTCTGTTGCCACAGACATGCCCAATCAAACAGATCAACTCTTTATAGCGAGGATTCAACAGGACTTTTGATACTGTTTTAGCCCAGGTATGCTTCAGGCTAGCCTCATCTATCCCACATGTCTGGGAGGCCCAGGCTGTAACTACATTAGCAGCTTTTATCCAGCTGAGGCCCATAAAGCTGAAATCCAAGCAGTCTGTATTTCCCCTTCATACACCCAGGTGGCACGCCACTCGGACAGGGCCTGTGACCAGGCTCAGTCGCATTTACTGTTGTAAGCCAACCTGCTTTAAATAAAGCTGATAGGTGAACGAACTACTTGGAGCATATTGATTGTTAACTAGCACTTCAGTGTAAGCCGAGAGGTCGATCGGGTCAAAAAGAAGGAATGGACTGTGTGTCTGGCAGAGCGTATTTGGGCAGGTTTTGGTGCACTGAACCGGGGCCTTTTTTTTATGCTTTTGAGTCCCCGAGTGGGGAAGAGGAGCACACTAAATCAGAGAGAAGGATTGTGATCCTCATTGTGAAAACAACAACAAACTCCTCTGTCCTTTGTGTCTGCTGCGGCCGATCACTATCGTCTAACTCAAGTGAAACCGCAGACGAGCCAAAGTCAAATCGTAGTTAACCTGCCCTGCAATCGGCAGTCCCAGGCGAGAGAGAGGGGTTGCGCTCAGGCTCCAAACACACAGTTTCCTGGCTTCTAATGATAGGAGGCCTTGTGCAGCTCTAGACACCATTCAAAATACTTTAGAGGCCTCCCAAACACTCAGATAGCAACAAGAGGCCTCGACAGGGAGAGACTGCGTATGTGTGTGTGTGTGTGTGTGTGTGTCAGCTACCCCTGGACCGGAGATACTATTCAATTCAGTGTAGGCCACTGCAGAGAGGCTGACATACAGTTAGAGGTTGTTGGCTGTCTGTGTTATGTGTGCGTGTGTGTGTCAGGGCAGGAACGAGGAGGGAAAGGGTTTTTCTCTGGGGTGACTTCGTAGGGGGACGTAAAACACCCTCACTAGTCTACGTGCACTGATAAGACGGACAAGGCAGCCTACTGGTTTACAGAACGTGACAGGAAAAATACCTCACTACTAGTCTTGACTTTTTTTTTTCCACTTTGAGCAAGTGCTTGAGAAGAAAAACTTCACATTTCGGAAATATAATGCAGATGCATCAACCTCATCGTCATGCTCTCAAATATCTACTGATCACATAGCCTATACATTTTTTCGTCTTTTAATAGTCTATACACGTGATACAATGCCACTATTGGCACGTACACAATATTGCACACTAATATGAAATGTCCTACACTAGTCGGTCCTCTCTGCCTGGGAGAGAGAGACAGACACGCTTCGGACAACAAAATGTGGAGAAAAGAACTTTGAAGAAAAGAAAAAGAGCATCAGAATAAACATAATGCAAAAGTGACATATTCTGAGCGGCGAGGCCCCCATGGAGCGATCAAGGGGCTGTAGCACCATAAAGAGATAGATACTGCCTTGGCCCTGAACTGATAGGCCTCTACATCCATTGGACTGCACTCGTACTGACGGCACGGGACCAAACCGGCTGGCTGGCCTGGCCGGCTGACTGCCTGATTCTTAAACAGCATCTCAGCTCTGACAAATATCCTCATCCAGACGCTCCTGATTTATTTCTTTTGTTGTTGCTGTTTTTTTTATTTTTTTTAAACATCATGGTGCATATGGTGTGCAAAGCCACCCGTAACATCTCCAGATGAATCTCCATGGGGTCCACTGGGTGTCAGACCCAGTGCTGCCACAGGCGGTACTTCCTGGGTCATTCTCCAAGTTCCAGGGAGACGCATCTCTACTCTGGGAGAGGCCACCAGGCCAGGGGTGCTGCTAGGGATTCTGGGCTCCAGGGTGCCACAACACACTGGCCCCCCTGTTTCCAGAGTGTACGTACGGCAGCACCTCATCTCTCTGAAGGGCCAGCTTGGAGCTCTGCCCAATGCCATTGTTGGCCCCCAAGCTCCCAGCAGCCTTTCAGCTTACTTTCGCTGTTGCCACCCATGCTCCATGCAACGCAGGAGTGTGCATCCCGCATCCCTGGTGAGTATATTTTTCGGCCTACATAACAGCACTCGTAAATGAAAACGTACAGCGGTCGAGGTCACAGACCATCCACGTGAGAACACGTAAACGAGTGGAGTGTATAAGGCACGGGTCGTAATGACGTCAGAGAGGATGCGTTGCCTCGCCGCGCGCTGCGCTGACGCGTCTTTTTCTGTTTCCGCGCCTTGCGCTCCCACAAGTGGACCTTATTCTTTTGCATCCCCCACCCCCCAGAGGAAAAAACAACAAAGTAACAGAAAGAAAAACTTAACCCACAGAAAACGTGGGTATCTTAATAAGGATTTTTTTTACAGCTGATTCACAAAATCATAATTAGTACATCTAAGTTAGCACTTTTTTCATTTAAGTTTATATGGACATGGTGCAAGAGGGTTGATATTCAATATAGTAGCTCAGAGATAGATTTATCCCATTTGTTTGAGGCGCACAAAATAGGCTATTTATCTTTGAGTCTCAAATCATTTCCATAATGGCATGATAGAAATGCTTTCGTTAGCCTACGACGTTTTAGGTCAAATTAAAGACTATAGCCTACTTTGCCAAACTTCTTTTCAAAACATGAGCCTACACGCATGCTGACAGGTGTTTACAGGCCTGTAGTGCCGCGTTCTGCAATTCATACACTTTTAGAGCGCTTTCATATTTATTCTGCGTACCTTTATAATAAACTATACATCTGATTTTGGTTTCATAAAGTCCACAATATATTCTCTTTGTGCTGATGTCAAATATTCGTTCTACATGAAGACTGTCACTTTATATAATAGACCTCTGGTTTTATGTTTGATTAAATCTTAGCATATGACCAGTTTGAAAACATTTAAACATTTTTTTTTTTTTCTCGAAATAGCTTTGATGTGTGCAAAATCTGTCGTTTGATAGAGATATAAACACTCTGTTCATTGTCATTTAAATCAAGTAGGAAACAGTTCATATCTTACAGTTCAATCCTTGATAGCAGCGGCTTACTGTTACATGGGTGGTAAGTGGGGTGACATCCAGTAAAATGAGCGAGGAGACAGCAGAGGTGCTGCCATGTCTGTGGAGGTTGTGTGTGTGGGGTGATTCCCTTGGAAATTCTCTTCCTATTTTACAGTTTAAAGTCTCGGTTTTCTCTCAGAGTTCAGTTTTGTCTTTGTTGTTTCGTTTCTGCTCTCTTAAAATCCGCGTCAGTCATCGTCGCCGTCATCTCCGCCGTGCGGGCCCTCAGGTAGCAGTTCGGAGGCCCGTTTCTCTCTACTCCTCTCCTGGATCTTCCTCATCTCCTCCGCGTATTTACAGAAGGTGTTGCCGAATTTGGACCACACTTTGCACGGAACCGTGATGGAGTTCCGGTACGTGGGCTTCACCTCGCTGACCCGCATGAAGACCCCGTACTTATTGGAGCCCACGTCAAAGAAGAAGCGCTTGTTGTCGACCGTGAGAGAGGTGCCCTCCGGGAGCTCCGCCGGCTCCTCGTCCACACCGTAGTCGTCGATGAGTTTGGCCAAAGCGTCGCGGAACTCGATGAGACCTTGCGCCGGCAGAGCGATGGTCTGGCCTTGCGCGCTTCCCAGTCCGGGCCCCCGATTAACGGTCTGTCGGATCCTCAGGAACCGCCCCCTCTGGTTCTCTTTCAGATCCATGTAATATTTCCGATTCTCTCGCACCAGGAATTCGCTCTTGAGCGCCCGCCGGGGCTCATCCTGCACCATGTCCGGGTTGGTCGGGCCCAGCTGGGCGTAATGTTCGATAAAGTCCCCGAGATAATCGCGGAACTCCACGGCAACCGACATGGAGAGAGTGAGGCGGCTCTTGTTTCCCCCAGCCCCGACCTCGGCTATCTTTAGGAAGCGGCCTTTAACATTCTGCTTCACGTCAAGGTAGAAGCGCTTGTTCTGGATGTCGACGCGCTTAGAGGCGAGCTCCTCGGTGTCGTGCTGCAGCCGGGACATGGCGCCCATCGCACCCGGGGGCAGCGAGCCGGGGCCTGCGGTGGGCCCTCCGTGGTCACTGCCACTGTCTCTGTCCGCCATGATGCTGCCTCCCTGCTTTACCTTCCACCGTCTCCCTCTGCCTGCTGCAACCTCGACTGCCCGTCAAACCACTCCGCCGCTGTATCGCGAGACGAGAGAGGAGACGAGGATGAAAAAAATGAAAGCGACTGTAGTTAGTGTTACTGTAGTACTCGGAGCGGGCTGCGTTCAAGACACTCCCGCTGCCTTTGCAACGTTTTGCAGAATTTTCTCTTCAGCCTTTAGTCTAGCCATAGATTGCAACTGAAAGTTAACCCCCACCCATGTGAGCCCAAAACACTGCAGTACTAACATCAACAGATAGATAGATAGATAGATAGATAGATAGATAGATAGATAGGCAGGCAGGTAGATGGATAAATACGTAGGTAGATAGGCAGATAGAGGGGTTCACACACACAGTGTCTAATAAACAGTACAAGGCAGAACAGGAAGTCATATCTGGTGGGTATCAGTGTGGGTGTTTCTGCACCATGGACAGTTGTTTGGGGCTTTCAGCACCACGGACAGCGAACCCGGACAGTCCCTGTGGAAGGAGACAGGCTGTTGAGAGGGAGCAGGGTGAAAGAAAGAAATTTCTGAATGATCAGTAGATGATAGTTGTGTGGGAGTCTGAGGGAGGGGGCTGATACACTGTGAAGCATCATGAATCATTACCCTATGATTGGACGTGCTTGTATGACACTGCTTCTCCATGGACTTGAAAGGGTTCTTCAGAGAAAACATAACTATATAATACCAAAAATTGTATCTCGTATAATCCAGAAATAAGGAAAAAACAATGTGAATTCACATACATTTAATGTACACACATAGTAGAAGAAATTTTAGAATGAAACTGTCATTTATTTATAGTATAATTATGAAATGTACGATTCCTGTGTTGGAGTTCACGTAGCTTAGTCTATGTTCTCATCTCAGAGAGATTTTGTGTTTGTTTTTTTGAAGACGTTCGTTCCAGTTTGACAGAATCCTGCTGTTAAAGGTCACATAAGCTAAAACAACAGTAACAGCAGAACATCACAAATGAACTTATGAGGTCTGCAGCACTCGGGCTCGGAGGAGTGGAGCAGACTTGATGGATGCTGATCCTATACCAGCCTAATGGGACTAGATGGCTTTTATAAATACCAGTAAACAAAATCTGTAGCAAGAACACTATAGAATATACTTTAATTAACTCAAAATTGTTTATATTGTTTGTGAATCAGGCTTTTTTGAGGTAATGTGTGAAATGAAAACATGTCTAGAGTTGCACAGTCAATTAAAAATCAATATATAATTGAAATCGTGATATGAGTGAGTGCAATGTCCAAATCACGAGAAGCTGAAATCTTTTGATAAAAGTAAAATGTATGACAAAACAGAATTATAATGAGATACTGTCTCCAGACGTAAGTAAATATATTTGCTTGTTACAGACCTGGGATCAACCAATATGGCTTTTTCAGGCCTGTTAATGATACTGATAATTAGAAATCAAGGAGGCCAATAACATTATTTGGAACTGATATTCATTTGCAGTGAAAATGAAAATCGTGTCAAAATTTTCTCCAACCAGTGATGAAATGAACCTAAATACAATTTATACTTGTAATATTTAATTTATAATACTAGAGTATTTTCTTTTTCTGCTACTTTATACTTCCGCTTTACTATTTTTTTTTTTTTTAAACATTGAGTTACTTGTTACTTTGCAGATTCATATTATTGTATTGTTTATAGGCTATTCATTGGGATTTGTAACCAATCAGATATTGTTGTGGGCGGGACATTGTGTGAGAGGCTGTAGCACAATTTTAAATTAGTTTATTTTATTGGCAATCTGACAGAAAAATCACAGATACTGATAATCGGAAAAACTAAAACTATCATCTGATTTCATTTAATACTCACAAGCATCACACGTGCCTGCACTTAAATGTCTTAACATCAGTTTAACCCCCATACATACATCTGATCTGACCGGAGAGCTGGTACAAGACGGGGGGTTAACATAAAATATTAGGAATTTCTATTGTGGTCTGAGAAGATAAGTGACTTGTGAAGTGAAAAGGCTGCTGTGTCACTAAGACACACAGATAGAGAGCATTACTCTGACAGTGGAGCTGTTGAGACCACGTCTGTCACGAGAGGCCAGTTTAGGTGACCTCATCAACACCCTGCAGAAATACTGCTGCTTTACCGATAACAGCCACTCTAATTCAAAGTTAAGTTTGTTTGTAATTCTGCAACACAGAGTTTTATAATGAAATGAAAGCTGTTCTCCCTTTACGATACACAAGAAAAAATATTTTTGCGGTGGAATATGGAGGATGGGTTGGGTTAAGCATGATTATCGAGGGATTCATGGAGGCGGCAGCGGCGGCAGTGCTCCCCGGGCCAGTCAGGAATCGGTTATACTCCCCTTCTCTTTGTAGACAAATGATTTGCCCTCAAGACTAATTTAGAAATTCTTCAATTGTTTGCAAGGTCTTTGAACAGGGGCTCTAATGAATGCATGTGTGGTTGAATGAATAGAGAGAGACGGATCAGTGAAGGGGTGGGCAGTGGGTAGCGAGGTAAAGAGGAGGGGGTGGGTCACTGGCTTGGAAGGACTGTGTTTCCCTTGTGTTGATCACCAAACTGAAAAAAAAGCAATCCCAGTAATGTAAAACCATCAATATTTGACCAAAACAGCATAAAATCTGCACGTTTGAAAGCATTTAGCAGCACGGACAGCACACAGCACTGAAACTATTTAACTTCCCAGTTAAAGAGGTCGACTCTCTGGATCTGAGGTTAAGGTAATGAAGGATACATGCAGTAAGGAGACAGCCCTTCATTGCAGCAATCTGGCTGTGGCCTTCAGGGTGTATGAGGTGTCATGTGATTGGCCACTTGGGACAGAGCGCTAAACCTGTCGAGGCTTTCAGCACCATGGACAGAGACCGGTCCCTGATGTGACCCTGCTGATGGTGAAACTGGTGGATGAGGCCATGATGTGAGTGCATACTGTGATGAAATGACCTCTCGTACATTTCTTTACCATCTCAGTCATCTATAGTTAGAGCGAACCTGTCCACCTGTCCCCTATATGACACTATATTTCACCCCTTTCTCAGCATGGACAACGAAAGGCTTTCTGACCTCTAGCGAAGGGCGCACAGCTCCTCACAGGGAGGGAAAGGCAAATCTTATGAATGGCCTGATTGATGGATACAGAGATGGAGGCAGGGACTGGTTTGCTATGGAGGGAGGAGGGGATACTTGTGGTCACCATAAAAAGCCTGAGCATATTGTGCAAAGCTCTCGTTTCATTGGTGGAGATGTGTTCACTGAAAAAAAGTGGTTTTATTAGCTGTAGCTGAGCAGGATTGGCAAAAGATTTGAGGAGAATGACTTTCCAGGATAACACCTGCAGATTGGGGCAACTGATGCCCCCACGTGTTGCCACAGAGTCGTTAAAGTGTACAGTACCCCAAGGCAGTATTAGTGAACTGCAATGACTGGAATAATAGTGTCGCAAATGTCAGCTTTTGGGTGTGCTCTCCTGCAGCGTACTTATATACGCTCCGTATATAAGTCTGAGGACATTTAAAGCTGAAGTCTCGAAACTCCCCGCTCTCCTCGCCACGCTGAGGAATCCATTGAGAGAATTTCGCAGCGTTAGTCATCGCAACAACTATCCGCAGTGTGTGTAGTAGTCGCCTATAGCCTCTCTTGCACCTCTTGCACTGGAGATCCACAGTGGGCGCCGTGCAGGGCTTGGCTACAGACGCACTCCTCGCCGTGTGTCTGTGCAGTGCGTGCGTGATTTCTCTTGCACCCACCCGCAGAGGTTTAACACAGTCGACCGGCATGGTCACATGCTGGTTGGATCGGTGGCGGTGTGCCGGTGTGTGCCCGGGTCATTAGGGTGTTTGCGCAGGACGTGGCGAGCCGACGCCAGTGACCGGGCAGGTGATGTTTGCTCACGTAAGCCGCTCGCGTTTGATGAGGGGCGCAGGGGACGCGGCTGGAGGGTGCGCGCTACTGTTGCATCGCCTCACCGGATAACCGCTGCTATCTCATCCTGTCCGTCTGTTCCTCCCCGGTTTTCTGTTCTCTTTTTTTTTTTATTTTGGTCACCGACATACGGATTCGCAGGAGTGGGACTCTTTTGACGATAGAAATAAGTGGATAAAGGAGCCGACCTTGCGTGTGCGTGTGCGTGGAGTGCGTATCGTTTCTTGTGATTCCCCTGTACGCGCAAGCTGCTTTTTTTTTTCCTACCAGAGAGGCAATGCGCCCACCCATGCGATGCTAGCCTATTAGCTGGAGAGAGAGAGAGAGAGAGAGAGAGAGAGAGAGAGAGAGAGAGAGAGAGAGAGAGAGGTTTCAGCCCTGGATTCGAGAGGAGGCTAATTTACGAGTCTTGTTTTGCCTTTCAGGAAAAGGGGAGATAAGAGGGGGAGGGTGGTTGGTGAAGGAGAATGCAGCAATCACATTTTTAAGCATGCAGAAGCGGGCCGTTTCCGGTTCCTAGGCTGGTGTGTCCCCCCATCCGAGGCCAGCAGCCGTATGGGGAAAGCAGCGGCAGACACAGATGGCATGGACACTTCCACAAGGTCTGCCGCTCTGCCCTGCCTGCTCTGCCGGAGCCCGTTCGCCGCCGTCTCTCTCTTCCAGCTCGCTCCGCCGCCCAGCAGCACTGCAGCACAGCACAGGCTGACGGCATGAGGCTTGATCCAGTGCATTTCTCCATGCTGGTCATCGGGGTCTCCTTCGCCTGTTACGCCCCGAGTCTCAACTCCCTCCAGGACCAGGCGTACCGATCAGCCGTGGTCATCGAGGGCGAGGTGCGCTCCTCCCCGGAGAACGTCTCCTCCCGGGAGCCCTACAGTGTGAATGTCAAAGTGCTGGACGTGTGGCCCGTCAACAGCGGCGGCCTCGAGAGGGAGCAGCTCGTGACCGTCGGGGACTTCGGTTCCGAGGCCCCGTGCACCACGGTGGAGAAGGACCACAGATATATCTTTTTCATGGACCCGACCGCCGAGCCCTTGGTATTCAAGGCATCGTACGCCCCTGTGGACGCCAGCGAGCCGGAGCTGAAGAAGGATGTGGAGAGAGTGTTGTGCGAGGACTGCGGTAAGTTTAAGGCTTTTCCTTTATACCTGCCATACACTCACACCGCACTATAAGGGCCACTGAAGCTGCTATGGTGATGTAAGGAGACAGTCACCGCTCTCTGGCTGCGCGTGCGCGTGTGTAGTCTATATAATGTGTCAGCGTGCATACACACATGCGAATGACACTTCAATCCTCCATAACCCGGTCACCCATAATGAAATGAGAAGCATGGCAGGGAACGTGCGTGTGTGCATATGTGTGAGAGAGCTTCAGCTAAATGTCTGAGAGAAACCTCCTCCTGTCTGTTTGACGAGCACTGATGGTCATTGGATACTGAAACTTCCAGCAAGATCTGCATCATCACATCATTACAGTGAAGCAGCCTGCATGTAGAGTCTTAAGGTGGAACACAGGCAGCAGCTCCTCTGTGTGTGTGTGTGTGTGTGTGTGTGTGTCAGAGAGAGAGAGAGAGATAGCCAGGCAGAGCATGTGATGGGAATCAGGGACAGCAGTCTTGTCTTGAGGTAACCTCCTTTCCAAACTTCAGTCAGTATTACCTGTCAAATCTGTTGCCGTTTTATATCAGAAATTGTGGCAAAATCCAGACAGTGCCAGTGTTGACTGCAGTGACAGTCGGTGGGTGGTGGTAACACTTCAAATCTCTCAACTTGTTGCAAGTTTACACCATGGATATCTAAATTTGTGCTTTTTTTGAAGTACAGTAGCACTTCCTGCTTTTAAAATGACAGATTTCTGTGAAAAGTGGCTAAAACGGTGTGCGAGAAACTGTGTTTAACTTACTGTCACCGGCTTTTAGCAAAAGAGCAATCTGAACACGAAACAGGAAGACTAGATTCTTAAGACGAGGGTTGTGCACTTTTTCTCTTTTCTTTCTCCCATTTCTACCCTTCATTTCTCTCGTAGCTAGGAGAGAGAAAAAAAAAACGGGATTTGACGCCTCTTTTTACCAAAGGTGAAAGAAAAGGTTGAGCCAGTCAGGGACAGCTCAAATAACTGAGCTCTTCGACAATGTGTTTCAAGTATATTACTTAATCTGCTAGTTGCAAAGGCTCTCAGGTGTCTTACTTTTATATTTATTCCCTAAAAGACAACATTCACTTCAAAATTGTCTCTGTGATCCATTCATCTGTGTTTTCACTATTTAAAGTGCTGCCCTGCTTTTGAGATGATGATTGAACGACAACTGGTCCCATTTACTACTGTGTTAACGCACCTGCTTGTCCTGTGGTAAACCTGAGTTGAGAGGCACACAGACAGGAAGTAACACTTTCCCCTGCTGCACAAAAGAGGGTGGAATAAGAAGTGTCACGCTTTTTCTCCAACACGAGCTGTAAGAGCACAACTGTAAACCGTCTTTGTTACATGAATGTGAGCACAAACCATTAGAAACAAATGTGGTTACACAAAGACTCATTTTCCATCTCTGAGTTCTTCGCATCTAGAATCAACATAATTTCCGTGCAAACCAGCAGCGACTGTAAAGTGTTAAATCCTGACAGGAAGTAACTCAGATGTCTTAACAAAGGGTTCATCCAGCGTTTGAGCAAACAGCGTGATGTTCTATTTTTACCTCCCTGACACGCTAAAATTATCAAGTCATTTATTTATGACAGTGCTGTTGCAATCAGGCTTCAGTCTTAAACACATTTTCCAGGCAGGGATAAGCTCAGGAGAGGAGATACCCACTTATGAGCTGATTCACCCCCGTGCACACTTGCACACACACCAAAAGCCAGATATAAAGAGAGAAACACACTGCAGAGTGTGTGGTGACAGCAGATGCACTGTGGCAACCAGCAGCCTCGAAGCACTAATGTGTGTTAATATTTTCACTTCTCTGTCTTTACTGTGATTGGTTGGATTCATCTGCAAACTCATGAGGTTAAAGGGGCACTATGTAGTTTTTGTAGGAGAAATTCAAACTCAGAATTTTAATATTTAAAATATTAATGAGGTAATAATACAAACTCAGAAATATTTATCTCTTCCATAACTCAATAAACAAGCTGTTCTCAGAGGACAATAGGGTCCCCAGAACGCTGTTTGAAGCTCAGTTTGAAGGTCAGTTTGTTCATTCAGTTTATTCAGTCATGAAAACAAAGTTTGTTTATTTAGTTCAATTTAAAAAATCAGTCAATGAAGATCTTTCTCTACTGATTAAAATGTCTTCCCCGAAACTACACAGTTCTCATTTAAGGGAACACTTGAACCAAAAGTGAGTCATTTCTTCTAATAATTACTTGCAGCTAGTAGTCTTGAATTACATTTTCATAAAGCAAATGTTTGTACTGCGTTCCTTCAGATAGTTCTGCTGTGGTGAAGTCGAGTAGGGAGCCAGTTCGATTCAGACATAACAACTCTCCTTGCAGCACAAATGCAGCTTCGCGTGTCTACTTGTATGCGCGTAAAGGTTCAGTGAAGTATTCCAAAATAACCCCTCTCTGCAAAGTGCCTACAACTGCTTGTTGGCCAGTACTCGTTCTCAGTTGTAGCTACGCTGACACTTTTCTTTGGGCGGATGCAGTAATGTCAGGGTAGCTGCTGAATGAGCTACGGCCGAGCAGGACTCCTGGCCAGCGATCAGGCTGGAGATGTGCATGAGAGGATACTTAGAGACAGAAGTAACTGCAGCTTAGGGATGGGTTGGGGCAAGGGGTGTGTCTGCAGACACACACCCTGAGCCTAACCAATCACAAATCTAGTCTAAACACAGCCGGCCAATCACTGTCACACTGCTGGAACGCCCACTTCTGTGAACACCCCTGCACCTCAAAACTTACAGTATTGCTTTTACCAATATCTGTTTTATTCATTCAGTATCACACTGTAAAAAGCTGTGGTGTGGTTGTACTGAGTATATTAGAGACTCTTACATACAGTTTTATACAGTGTAGTGAAATTGTTGTCTGTAATTCAGCGCACATATATTTTAATGTTAGACTGTACAGAGCAGGAGGAAATGTTTGGTGTAAAATGCTGGGAAAGCGAATGGGAAGAGATAGAAATTGCAGCTCTACTTTTTCTTAATGAACAAGAACTACGGCTGAACCGTGTGATTTGAAGCTTTGTTCATAACATTGACATTTAAATTCAAAATCAACATTTGAAGACTGTGCAACCTTCCTTTTTTTTTGTGCATGCTTTGTTTGAACCCAGTTGTAAAGACTCCAGTGGTGGCTACATAGGTTTGTTTCCAACTCGTGTGATTCAAACATTTCCAACAACTCCAGAGTGTTGTTAGGTACAAAAGTTCGAACTTATTGAACAAAGATAGATGTAATCATTTCCAAAATTCACAACATGTTTTTATCTAATGAAATATTCTGACTGAATGGTTTGTAAGCTGTGTCTTGAGAGACACAGCTTAACAAACCAATCAGACTTTTAGTCCACCAAAAAAGTACACGCTCTACTTTCTGGCGTATACTGTATATCAAAACGTTAAAGCATTTGCTACGGAAACACCAGAGTGCCAAACATAAAGGGGATAATATGTTACAGTAGCCTTACGTGTTTATTCTGGTAAGACATTATTACTGCTTAACTGATGCTTCGAGTTGTACCTCTGTACCTGATTACAAAAGTGTCATATAAAACAGTAGAACTACAAAAGAGAAGCCATTATAGCTACAATTTTTAGCTTGCATGCTTGATATTTCTGGGCTACATGAATATGAATAAGCCACATGATGTCAGCTTTGTTAACGTTAATACCGACAATGATGTAAATACAAAGCTAATAGCAGTTTTAAACAAGTGGTTTTTAGCTTACTGTCCCGAGGTTTTATTCCGACTTTGTGCCAATGAATGTTGACATTTGCAGCAAACTATGAGTGTGCAAAGTTAGAGGCGCAGACCCCTCGCTGTGAGAGAAGTTATGAGACAGTAAATCTCTTTGTGCTATAAAAGACAGCAGAGCCGTCTTCCAAAAGCAGAGCCAATGTTGGTTAAATGGCGAGAGCGGTCAGGTTTCTCTCTTCCTGTTTATGTTATTGACTTTGCTATAGCTAATCTAATAACCTCCCCCCTTTTCCCCATCCGCCCCTCAACCTACACCTCTGACCAAAACACAGAGAATCCAGCTTCATGAGGCAAAATTGCAGGTCAGACTCTGCAGAACAGCTGATGTGAAAGAAGACTGCAAGCTTTGTTTACACATAATTCAAGGCTAGAGGAGTTGATTAATCACAAGGGAATCTTTGTTCTGTCCTGGATAGGGCTGCATCTGTTGATCATATTCTCGATTAATCGATTAGATGTTTGGTCAATAAAATGTCAAAAAAAGGTTGTTCAGTGTCTCCGAGATGACGTCCCCAAATATCTTGTTTTGTCCAAAACCCAAAGTTATTCAGTTTACTGTCACAGAGGAGTAAAGAAACCTGAAAATACTCACATTTAAGATGCTGGAATCAGAAACAATTACATTTTTTCCTGAAAAAATGCTCAAACTGGTTTCAAAGCTACCAAACAGACCGCTATCAGAATAGTTAGCAATTGATTTAATGTTGACAACTAGCTCTAGTCCTGGACAACTGAAACCACATTTATGTCTCCAACTGGCCTCCACTACTCTCTCCCTGTCTTACTCAGTGAAAATAACTAAAGTGTGTGGACAGCTCACACTCCCGTCTTAAAAAGTACAAAACCAATCCTTTCTTACATCCCAGGCAGTCTAAAGCGGGATGTAGGTCTTCTCTGATCATTGCTGTTGGCATGCCTTTTGAGATACATTGACAGTTTCTTCCCAAAATAGCTTTATCTGATGCCCAAACATGCTCCTGTCACTGATGCTGTATCTAGTGCTGCATACCTCAACTCTGTCTCTCCCCCCTCCTTCTTTCTGTCTCCCTCCTCATGCTGTAGCTGACTGTAGCCGGCGTGTGTGGTTCAGCTTATGCCTGCCCTCCTGTCAGTCAGCTGCACAGAGGAGGAGAGAAACGGGGTGGCGGGGGGGCTTTATCTTTGAGATGACAAATAGATGCAGCAATACTGTAAAACGTCTAATAATAGCCAGGCTCTTTCATTTACCTCAGTGACAGTGAGAGCACGAAGTTCAATGATAGTTGTATTGTATCGAGTCTAAAAATGACTTTAAAGCTGTTATGCAAATTGAAAAGAGTTCTTCTGCCTTAAATTCATTATCGTTTAGTGCTGGTTTGTTTAGCAGCATTACAGGAATGACTCAGAATTAAGGGAAATATACTTACTGGATTTTTAGTTATAAGATTGATATCAACCATACATACAGTCTGTGCATCAAGTAAGCAATTGTAGTCACTACGTAGGACAGTTTGTTCAAAATATACCTACTAACTCCTCGAAAGCTCACTTATTGACAGGCTGTATGTAACGGTTGGGCGATGTCTTCCAAATAGTCATGTGACGATGTCCTCAGTGAAACTTTGTCATGAACGATGAGTGGAGAAAACAGTCTCCCGTCACCCCCGTCACAAATCCCTGTGTTTGGTTTTAAAGGGTCTGTATATCCACACCACATGTCTGCGACTTAGCTGTGTTCAGCTCAGACGTTTAGCATCAGCTGCTTGAAACACAGATCATTTGCTAGGTATATTTAGGAAGCTTAGCTAAGAAAATGCAAATATCAACAACAAACTTGAGAGAAACACACTAACAGTGGCCGGCAGAAAAGAAACACTGCTGCCAACAATGTCTGTGAACATCCTGGGTTCGCCTAATTGAGCAGGTTTAAGAAGAAAATAATAAATCAGGACATGGAGACGTAACATGGAGTATTGAGCAGCAACAAATTTCTTTTCATTTTCTCTCCATATGTCACAAGCACCAAACTCTTACATTAACTCTGAGGGGACACACTACTTTTGTGTGCTCTCTGACGGGAGGCCTTTTAAATCATGATGTTACGACGGTACTGGGCTCAGTAGTTAATGACTGTCAGCCATCAGCGATGGATGATGCCCTCATCTATCGGCTCAACCCTACTGTATGTTACTGTATGTAGTGTAGCCTATACATACAGAGAAATGTAAAACAACAGTTTCTTATGTCCTGGGTTGCCCAAAGTCTTGCTGTCACAGTGAGGTTGCCAACTTTGGTGGAGGCAAATTTTATGGGGTTTAGTAACGTTGTTTGTTGATTGGTTTGTCTGTTTGTCAGCAGGATTAGGCAAAATCTACTAGCGATGTTCGTGAAACGTGGAATCAGTAATCTTCTGGTGCAGCTGACACATGTATGTGCTCAAACTTTTTACAGAAAGCAGATGTTATGGAGCACTTAGGGAGGGTGGTTTCATGGGAGAACCGGATCCTAAACTAGGCTAACTATGTTGTGGCTTCATCTCTGTACTTACTATAACACTCAAACTCAAGAGTTCTCATTTGTTTCTCAGAAAGAACGTCAAGTAATATATTTGCTTTAATATGAACTTTTCTAAAAGCTAAATTGTGTGTGCATGTAGATGTGTGTGTGTGTGTGTGTATGTGTGTGCGTGCGTGTCTGTGTGTGTGTGCATGCAAAACATGTAGAATACATACAAGTGGAATCGAACGTATATACAAAGTTTTATTATTATTATTATTAGTAGTAGTAGTAGTAATTATAGATTAGTGTGCATGTATATGAGCCTATGTTGACTGCCTGACCTGTGCATATGAGACTGTGTATCTAACAGCAGCACCTTATCAGCTGCAGTATAATTTCCTGGGCTAACAGCTCAGGCTCACATCAGTGTGTAGAGCAGCTGGAGGGCAGAACCACTGTGGCATTGATCTCCAAATCCCAGAATTAGGAGATTTTTGCTTCGGGGCAGCATGTCAAAACAATCCTTGCAACAGGAAACACAGCCAAGGCCACACCCTTGAACAAGTCGTTAAACCAATCCCAGTGAATTTAAGCCTTCATCATGGCTTTTCTTTAAGTATGCAGTGAACAATTGCCTCCATTAGCCCAGGATGAGAGAGACATGTGTGTATCCATAACATCTTCTGAGTGCGTGTGAATCCCATGCTCACACTGCTGTTTGCACTGGAAACAACACTTTGTAAATGCGGCTACATTTAATTAAGAGGCATTCCACCTTAAGACAGAGTAAAGGTGACACTCAGACTAACATACAAACTGTATGTTAATATGAACGCACATCTAGGGAGTTTCAGTGACTTGACACGACTGTGTGTGTGTTTGTGTGTGTGTTGCAAGAGGTCTCTCACTTGTCTGTCTCATCCTTTTCCCCTCTTTGTTGCGTTATCTGTGTCTATTTCAGACACCCTCTGTGTCTCTTTCTGTTTCTCTCTCCTTCTGTCTCTCTCACTGTCCTTGTCTCAACAGAGCATTATACCTCTACAAACACACACACACACACACACACACACACACACACACACACAAACACACACACACACACACACACACACACAGAGCCATGCCAGTTAGCTGTTGCTGTTGCTGCTGTGCTGCAGATGCCCCAGTGTGCTGTCATTAGCAGGGAGATCTGGGGCTGCTATAAATTATGCACGCTGAATAACAGAAGGCTGAGGATTTCTCTCCTCTGCTGCCTGTGTGTATATATATGTGTGTGTGTGTGCGCGTGTGCAGTGAGAGGATGTATAGACAATGTTTTTGCTCATTTACGTATGACTGACATTATACTGATCAGCTTGTCAGCATGTGTGTATTAGCTGACTTCTCTGTGGCTCAGCAAACTCACGGCTGCCTTACTCGTGTACATGTCCTTCAGTCATGTAGCGTGTGTGAGAGAGCGTGCGTGTGTGTCCTTGCTTGTGAATAATGTATCAGCACTCACCTTTTTCAGGCAGTCAGCCTTAGTAGAAAACTCTGACACATGCCTCTTAAAGGGACCTGCCCAGCGCCACATGGCTCAGTTTGTGAATGAGCGAGGTCTTTGTGTAACCCCACTTACACACAGACACACACAAGCACACACATGCAGATGGGCAGCACACACCACCCACACACTAATGCGGCTGCCGCGGCACACACCCTCCTCACTGCATCAGCAAAGTGCCCGTTTCAGACGGGATGGATTTGGCCGATGCGCTCTCTGTTTCTCTCTTCACATTATTTTACCACAGGATTAGATTAGACATCAAACTCAAAGCTGAATAATTAGAAATGTTTATGCCAAGAACGTGTCAGTTGGTATTCCAGCTAAAACAGTCAAAAATGACAAGTTTGCTGCTGTTTTGAGGAGTCTGAGGCGTCCTACTCTTTTCTTGGAAAGCCGTTTTAATCTTTGGCATTCTTCTCCATAAGTAGCCCTGCTGTGCCTGACTGTGAGGGGCTGGCATGCAGTCAGCGAACGCCTGATATTCATGAAGTTGTAAAATGGCATTTTCAACTGTCACTCTGGGTAACATTTCATGAGCATAACTGCTCTCTCACATCCAAGGTGCGTTTGAGCAGGGCAAAACACTCTGGTACACACATATCTAAGGCAAGAAAAGGGTTAAAACATCCCTTTGGTTCTATATCAGGCTATCTTTGGCTCAGAAAGGTGGGCTATCTTTATCTCTCTTTGTTGTGGTGATCTTTGATGGTGACAGGTGGAGTATCTTCATCCGTCTTCCAGATGTCCTCCTTTGCCTCTCTAGATGTTATCTTGGCACTATTATAGGCTTGTGGCAGAGACCGTGTGTACTGTATTTTTATTTTTGCGTCTTTTTATGATTATGTGTGAGCATATCTTTGACAACACAGAAAATGTACATATTTTTGAGAAGTGGATCTTTATTTTCTCCTGAAGAAACATTCTGCTCATTAATTGAGAAGATGTCGGCAATACATCGCCTAATTCCACCTTATGAAAGAATATTTCAGCGTCTCCTGTCAGCTTCAAGATGTTGAGGTCTTTTATTTGGGATTTTGTCAATTATACTACAATTCCACCAGGTCCCAAGATTGATTTTGCCTCATTCCTCTCTGCAGCAAGGTAAAAACTTTTCAGATTTGGAGCTGCACAGAAGGCACATTACCATCTTCTGCATTCAGAGTACTAAATCTATCACAGCACAAAAAAATAATTGGAACAAAACAGCAACTTGAGTGGAAGTTAGGATGATATCTCTTAGCAAGGAACATTTTTGTTGCTCTATATTTTTAATCAAATAATCTTGTTAAATGTTTGGTATTGCAGTCTTCTTATCAGCCTTCGGCAAAAGAACTTCTACCTAAAAACATGCAGCTTGATGTAGAGTCCGATGAACAGACCCAAATCAACCATACAGTCATATGTGCACACATGTACTAATGTTTTGAAGAGATAGCTGACATGTAGTACATTTTCGATAGCCTAGTTAAATCTTAAACTTGAGTAGAAATAATAGGATAAACGATATGATTAAGGATAGTTCAATCTGCTGCTGACTTGGTCAAAACTAGAAAACTGAAAATGCAGTTTGTGGTGTTTTACTCAACCTGTTATTAATGATGGGTCATTTTTAGATACTGCAGACGTCCGTCCTGTCTGTCCTCAGAATCCCCTCTTTACCACCAAAGGTTATTACTGGGTCAGGTGCTGTTCTGTTTGTCATATCTGAACAAGCACCTGAACAGAAATTGATAAGATTGTTTTTGTCAGAGATTTCCGCTCTGCACGGTGGACAGCAGCCCCCTTCCTGTGATAATGAATGTCTCACTCTGTCTCTCTGTACTTCCCCTACTCTGTCTGTGGCTGTCTGTCCCAAACCTACTCATTAGGTGATGTAAATCTAAGTGTACTTTTAAAAAAAAAAATTTGCAAACAACTTATTGTTGGTGATTATTTTCAGTGACAGATTAATTTGTGGTAATTTGGCATGGGATGATATGAAAAGCACTTTGCCATATTACCCCATAATCACAAAAGTATGCTTAAAACTCTTACAGAAGTATTTCGGCGCTTGAAGGATGGTCTTTTGATAAAACTGTGCTATCCGAAAGATACAAATAGTTTTTAAATTGGTGCTACGTAACCAGAGAAATCTCAAAAGGTAGAAAACCTACAACAACCAGAATGCACTGCACCGCACCGGACCAATAAACAATCCTGCTGATGGGTGACATACTGCGAGTTGGGCGGTGATTGTTTTTGGCTTTTGGGTTTTGAAATGCAAATCAATATTCACTAGCAGGTAACACGCTTTCACATATTACAGCTGAACAGTACAGTACAATTTCTGAAAACATTTTAGGAGAGAAATATGTGATGCAAACCTTACATTTTCTTAAGAAACAAATATGTTATTGTATGAAAGATGGGACAGCTTCTTTCGTAAACATCATTTTTAGTGAAAACTTTTTATTTTAAATAAGATAATCATAAATCATAATGGCCCCTGCTTAAATAAAGGATACAAAAATAGCAGTCATCTTTATCTCCATTTTGTTCTTCAGTTTGGAATCCATAGTATTTCCATGTCCAATTTAACTATTTGTTTTTTGTCGACATCCAAGTCTTTAGGCACGATTTTTGAATAATCTCTGAACCCATCGACTGTCATCTGATGACGAATTAGACTCTTGGGGCAACGGCCAATGTTTCAGGGCTCCCAGATGTCCGTTTTCCGGATATCCGGGCCAAGACTTCCTCTTCCGTGTGCTGGTCATTGTTAACAGGCCAGTTAGCAACTTGAGATGTGAGAAATAGAGTTGGAGTTGAGAGACGACTCTTGACTTAAACTTAAGTTGTTGTCAGACGATAGCCGATGGATTCTGAGATTACATTTCAGACAATGCATTCTGTCTCTTGCTCTCCACATGGACTGTATTTATCTGAATGCAACCAAAACCCGCTCAAACATGATTGGTACACGGACCTCAAACAGAAACCAAAACGCTTCCGATGCCGCAACCTTTTCCCTAGTCTACAGATTTGTGTTTAGATTTCTGTGTGTAGAGATTCATTTTTGACTGACTAGAAAGACGCAGGC
Organism: Pagrus pagrus; assembly: GCF_965226575.1. Taxonomy (NCBI): domain Eukaryota; kingdom Metazoa; phylum Chordata; class Actinopteri; order Spariformes; family Sparidae; genus Pagrus; species Pagrus pagrus. The sequence goes on along the minus strand of NC_140189.1, from coordinate 15,284,375 downwards.
TTCATCTGGTGGCGTTTCAGATGAAATCAGCAAATTGGTATCGGACTGTATGTTAGCGAGATAGACAGCTTTTCAAGTCACTTTTGAGGATATTTAGAAGTATCCTGACAATAGATAATAAAATTCATCATGATCAACTAACCATGAGTGTTTTTTTATCGCGATACGCAACTGTACGACTCACTGACCTGATTTCTGACCAGGGAGCTCTGAGGCCCTGAGGAATAGGATATAACAGGCGTTGGAAACAAATAATTGTTACCACTTCATTGTTGGATTTTGTGTATTTTTAAAGGTTTTTGGATTTTGACTTTCATCTTTTTATTGGATATGTTGATAATAACTTTTGTTGCATATCCAGATAAAGGGACAGATTATTGAATTTGTTCTCACTTTCTGTAACATTGTGAGATAGGACGTTTCTCAGGGATTAATGTTTGTATCTGGATGAGAAAAATCAGACGTATTTAGGTGGCTGGTGTCTATGAGTGAGTCCAGATCTAGCGGATTTAAAAATGTTGTATTTAACATTGGATTGGGCTTGACTGAAATTAAAGGGGACTGTTGGGCCTTGGTGGAGGTATGCACTCTACTGATTGCCATTCTAGTTTATATATATTACATTCTAATATATATATATTATTATCTACAATTAATATGCTTGTGAAGTGTTACAAAGTATAATGGCCCCTCTTTATTGTAGAGAATTGATTAGAGAAGGTGATGGCAAAAAGAAATGATCACACGGTGTATGAGATCATTTATCTGGCTGTTTTCAGGGTTGTCGTCCTTCACCTCAGTGGTCCAGGATGTCACTACCTTTATTAACCTCATTCACTAAGGTCTGCTGTCTGTCTTCATTAATGTCATCCATTTATCCACTATGTGTCACCTGGGTACGAGTGCACACATTTAGCTTTAAACGTATGTGTGTGCTGGTTCAGTTTGACTTCATGGATCATCAGTATTTATATTGTGTGTAATTATAATCATGTTGTAAAATAAGCCCAAGGTGTGAAAGATGGGCTGTGTTTGACTGAAATAGGATTACATCCTCTGTTCTCTTGTTCCCCATATCGTCCTGACTTTCATAAATTATTACTAAAGCCTGGTCTTTTTTTAATTTTACAGTAGCTAGCTGTTTTAATGCCCCTATTTCTTCTGACCACTAAAATAACTTGTTTCTTCTGTGCTTTAAATATATTCTAAACAAACTGGGAAAGGATTCATCCCAAAATCACATCCCTGTTGTTTTATATTCCTTGGATGCATTATATTTGCTAAAAAGAAAAAAAATGTTTCCAACTGGAAATCACAAAACATAAGTGAGGTACAAACTGTTTCTTCATGAGTAAACGAGCTCTCTGTCCATTGATAGTTGGACCCACTCATAATAAATATTTTGTCGCTCTTGTCTCTGGTGTATGAAGCATCACAGGCCGACCGGCTAATAAAGGAGCATGCAGTGATCAGTTTAGTGAGGTTACATTACAGGGTTTCTGGGAAATCAACTTCAAACATAAAAAACTGCTATTTGCTGTTGCCAACATGCAAAGTTGCCAAGTGCAGATTTAATCCTCAATAAACCTTTGTCAGTGCAGTGTGCTCATTTTAGTGGATATGGAAATGCCCCAGAGACTTCAATGCACAGTAACGCCAGTCAAACAAAGAGGCTAGTGAGGCTTCATTTTTTTTTCAAATCTTACATGTTATTTAGTGTCATACTTTATGTACGTACACCCACAGTACATAAAGCACCGTGGTCCCTCTAAAATAACAGTTTGTGGTCCTTACTTTTTCATATATCCATATAGTGAACAGTCAACCCACACATTCAACGAACGCAGTCAAAGAAGGTTAAAATGTGTTGTGGAGTAACTCTTGATGGATGCAGAGCTGGCACACATACTTAAATAAAGAAATGTGTCATTCCGAAAATTAGACTTTCATTATTTCTTGCAGAAGCTTTGATATTGTTTTGTAAAATGTATACTAGAAAACATCAACAATCAAACACACCAGTTTTTAAAGTTAGTTCCAGATGATATAAAATGCTTAGATATTAAAGAACATCTTACATGTGTGGCACCACACAGCTTTGATTTGGTACCAGGAAACTTCAGTAATAGCAGCGCTCACTAAGCTACAACTTTGACTTTTAGATTTGATTAGTTGCCCAGATAAATGTATTGTTTTCATCTTATCATGAAAATAAACACAGAGCCGGACAATGCACAGAAGATTGTAATATAATATACCAAATACTGGTAAACACACACACACACAAAAAATGGCTACAAGGGGCCTCCAGATCAAATAAATATGCCCTTTGTTGGTTTTGAGTGAATCAAACAGCCAGAACACTGAACTCCAGTCTCCTCTTTCTAAAAGAAGATAATTGTCAGTTAAGAACCAATAAGCTGATTTGGATTTTACTTTCTCAGCTTGTGTCCATTTTGTAGAAAGTCTGGCAAACATGACTGAAAATATGTACAAGCCGTCACTCAAGCTATGATTCCAGGGTCAGTAGTTATAGTACATTTTGTCAGGAGATGTACAAACTGAACTGTAGTGTCGAGCTTTCAACAGCATATGTCCGAGGACAGATATTTGGTTTATTACAACTTGGGTTTTATTTCAAAGCTCTGTTAAATCAGTTATAGTGTAATAACATCTAGCACAACAGTTTCTGAGATCTCAGAATGCAGGGAAAGCTCTATAAAGAAGCCCAAGGGGACAAGACACATGAGTGGTCAGACAAGTAGGCATGTTAAAAACAAGCCGCTAGCTGTACCCTATTTGCTGCAACCTTATTTGTGTGTAAAACCCAAAGTGGGTGCACCTTAAGTTGTTAATAATCCAAAGGACAGGTTAGGTTGTAGTTTAACCTTTCTGCCTTCGGTATCTATGTCAAATAAATCTGATGAACCTGGTGGTTTGTTTTGAACCTGCATGACTGACCGACTGCTCTTTTTTTTTTTTTTTTTTACTAGAAAAAGTTGCTGCTTTTTGAGATCTCAGCAACGTAAGTCAATTCCCTGGCTGCAGTCAATGAGAGTTTAGTGCAGCTCTTGTATGTGCATTAACTTTGGTTTAGAAAAGGATCCTCGAAACCAATTGTTGATGTCGGATAGGGTTCTTCGAAAAAGCTTCGTACAGTGTGTTGCTGTAGTCATGATGAGTATGAATAAGAAGATGACTACACAGTTGTGAGTTAAATGGTGCGATCTTTGTCATGGTCTTTAAAGATGCAATATGTAAGAATAGTCTATATGTCAAATTCATACACAAACAAATAGGGGGCAGCATATCACCTGAGCAACTGCTAACTGCTGCTAACTGACGCTGCCATTAGCTAGTTAGCTCAATTAACCATGCAGCTACCTATTAGCTGACTCTGCTAGTACTGGGAGCTGTAAGCACTGGGGGAGTGTCTTTGACGTTTACTATCGGACTACCACCTCTTGAGGTGACAGTCAACAGTCAACAGTTCTTTGAAATTTAGCTGAAGAAGAAATGTAGAGTTGTGTGTCATCTGCATAACAGTAGGAATTGGTACCACAGTTACAAATGATGGAGCCTAATGGCAACACAGAGATACAAAAAAAATAGGACCAAGGACAGAACTCTGGGGTACACCACAAGAAAGAAATGTCACCATCTTTGTTTTGTCTGTCAAAGCGGTGGGGCATCTTCTTCTATCAGGGTCTTTGTTTGGTCTTTCAAAGGGGCAGTGGGACATCTTTCTTGTGCAGAATCTTTAGCGCCTCATGGAGGATGTGATCAATGTTTCAATCCCCTTATCAGGAGAATTGTGTCTGTTAGTCTGCCTTACAAGCCTGCAGTTAATGGTGTGTGTGTGCGTTGGGGGGGAGGTTGATAGGAGAGATGAGAGGTGAGAAATGGTAGGGTGAGGGGTGGCGGATAAGAGATGGAGGAGGGAAAGGCGAGAGAGCAGGATGGATGAAAACAGGAAAGGAGGCAAAGGTGAGACAGAGAGAGAGATAGAGATAGGAGTGAAGACGGATGGATGAGAGGAGGGGAGAGGTGAGGAGAGAAAGAATAGAAAGTGTTGGGGGGGGGGGGCAGGAAGAGAGAGGGAAAGAAAAAGATAAATGGAGGACAGGTGGGGCGCAGAATGACTTGCACACGACTCCCAGCCCTGGGAAAGAAAAAGAGGAGAAGGAGAGACGGAGAGAATAGCTTTTCCCCACCGTTCTGCCCGCAAGCCCTTCATTAACTATTCATTACCAACTCTGCACATCCTCCCTATCTATCTATCTATCTATCTATCTATCTATCTATCTATCTGAGCATCCTGCTTCAACCTCTTTTCTTGACATACAGCTAAGATTTACGTACACACACAGACATTGCTCTCTGTGTGTGTATGTACATAGTTGTGTGTGTGTGTTTGTGTGTGTGTGTGTGTGTGTGTGTGTGTGTGTGTGTGTGTGTGCATGTGTGTGTCTATAAACCCTGATTTCTGTTGCATCTGAGGGGTGTATTTATACTTAAGTAGATCTCACTGCAGCCAATAGAACAATGCACAGCACCAACGATGAGAGACAAGGTCAAGTCAGCGTGCGTATGTGTGTGTGTTTGTGTGTGTGTGTGTCAGCGTACATGTTTGTGTGACTACAAAAACAGAAAGGGGAGGAAGGGAATGATTTATTGACAATCACTCTTGCAACCACGCACACACATCCACACAAAATGATTTTCTTTATCAAATGTGGATCTGACAGGAACACACAGACACACAAACAGAGGTTGCTAAGTATTCTATGTTCGCTACACACACACACACACACACACACACACACACACACACACACACACACACACACGGACAGGTTGCCCTGGGCTTGGTATTGCTGCTGCTGTGCAGAGGTTAGCTGGGTGATACTGCATGAAGGCCTGTTGTGGCTGTTATCATTCAACAACCAACGGTCATCTCTCACTTTTTCTCTCTTTTTATCCCTTTTCACCCTTTCCCTTCTTCTCTCTCTCGTTCTCTCTCTCACACACACACACACACACACTCCCTCTCTCTCCTACTCTTTCTCAAACCCCCCCCCCCTTTTCTTTCTGCCTTACATCCTCTCTCTCTTTCTCTATCTCCTGCGCCCTCCCTGGTTTCCATGGTGACAGCTGTGCGCTGCAGAAATCACACTGATCGGAGAATGAGATAGAAGGAGCTTCTCTCTTTTATACATGAACGCACACGCAGGCACACTCGCACACAAACACACACTCGACACATACAGTATGTTTGCAGATTCTTCCATTATGACACACACACATCAGTTTCCTCTGCACGTCTTTGTACATTTTATGAATGTACTATGCTTCTTCACTCACTAGTCTGTCAGCTGACTCACACACACTAGCACACACACACAGACGCACGTTGTGCCCATGTGTGCAGGCATGTTGCTGGCCATGCCTTCTCAGGGTGCCATACCTGTCTGCGAACACAGCTAATTGGTTTGGCTTCCATATCACTCTCTGTTATTGGATCATGCTTAGCAAGAAATTAGATCAATTCTGTTGATGCCGGCTTTGCTGGACAGAGAGCGAGAGAGAGCGAGAGAGAGAGAGAAGGAGAAGAGGAGGGAGGGTGCATCAGCTGACCTTGAAAGAAGGACCTCTTGATGGACGGCTGATGGGAGCGCTGGTCAAGTGTGATTGGCTAGTGGAGCAGGCCGGTCACAAGCTATTGGCCAGACACTGCTGTCCATTTGTGGCTCCCCTACCACCACCCCACAACACCCACCCACCCTCCACCCCCACCTCCCTGTGCTCTCACTGAGGAATTCTCCCATCACTCAGTGATACAGAAGGCTTGTATCAGCAACTTACAGTGCACACACATACATACACACACACAGACACACACACATTCAATACGCATTTAAACACGCACAGACAATCACACGTACCCATCAGTGCAGCCAATAAAATATCATGTGCATTGCAAATACTCACATGTTCCCATGTATGCACACACACACACTCACACACACACACACACACACACACACACACACACACACACACACACACATATACATTCATGCACATTCACAGTGCTGTGGAAAATCGCTGTGTGTAAATTGCAGCTGCAGAATTAGACTTGTTATGGCTTGCTTGGTGCCTGTGGTGTGTGGGATGTGTGAATCTACTCTAATTGTGTTCGTGCACATGTATTTCAGAGTCTCTCTCTCTCTCTTTTCATGCATAACTGAAAATTGTTGAGCAGGCTTTGCTTTTTTAATGTCTGCAGTAGTACGGATAGCTCCTTATCAAACTAAAACTCTAACATAACATTTACAAATTAGTCAATTTAAAATGTATTTCTGTTTTCCTCCACATGATTTTTTTCTGCTCTCGTTAGCAAGCAACACTCCCAAAAATAGGCTTTTTTTGCGAAGAGCTTTGACGGGGCCCACAGGATTTATTAGCTGACTTGGATCTTCTCTGGTCTTTTTGCTAATAATTTTAAAGGTAAAAACATATAAAGAGGATGCAAAATAGGGTGTCCCTAAAGGATTCACTCAAAGACATCAGATAGCCATGTAAAATGCCATTATTCTATGGTGCAATATGAAGGTTTGACAGCCTTTTAAAGAGTTAAGTTGATTCTGATATATTTGTTTTCAGGTTGCTGATTGCTGAAGTCTTGAAATATATACATTTACATCTCTTAAATAATATTTAACATTCTAACATAAAAATCCCTTAAAAACCCCTCTCTGTTGGGAAAGTTAACTGTTTCGAGGAAGCAATCAGTCACTATGCCCTATTTGATCTGTCCGCACTTTGTTTTTGTGCTGGTCTGTTTAAAGAATAAATCTTTCAATGTATTTATTAAACTTACATTATGTCATTTCTGTCACTATTGGTCTCTCAATCAATGCAATGAAAATGTTTATTGATGTTGTGAAGTAGCGTAGGATCATGGCAACCACCTTCGCTGGTGGAAAACTATCTGACAGTAACTCACACAGAAATCTTCGCAGATGAGGTAATGTTTTAAAGTTTTATTCATGGTACGTTTAGTCACATTCGCCAACTTTCTTCTTCACTCTCTGACTCTCTCCCAGAAGTTATAGTGACAGGCGACCAAATAACATGCACCGTTACCTGGTTTGAACATTGTTGTAAACATTCGGGAGAATCTGAGTACACAACTAAACAAAATATTTAACAATGGTCTTGTAGTTTTTAGACATCTCAATGCAGAAATGTTCCATGTTACTGTACATATTTATAGTAGGACAGTCTCAGATGTCTTATCATACTCAGTCAAATTGTTCACCCTACAGTGGGATCCTTGTGCTGTCTTACATGTGTTGTTTGGTAATTAATGCAGTGAAAATGAAGGTCTGGGCAATGAGGCATGATGGAAAGATCAGTTAAAATTACCTATTTAAAACATCACCTGTCCAACATCCTAATGCACCCTATAGGTGCTAATGTATTTCTGGCATAGAGCGAGTGGTTTTAAGACTTAATGGAGAAGCCTTCACAGTAAATTCCTCCTCCTCAGCATTTGTGATTTGGTTTTGGAACGTCAAGCAGTGTGCAGCAAGGCTGTTTATATGTTTTACAGCTTTATAAACCTGTGAGTTACTGTGATTAAAGATTCAAGCGTTAAAAATAAACCCATAGAAGAATCTACCTGTCTTTAATCACATCTAAAATAAGATCAATGAATCAGTCTGTGATTTTAGTTTGAAAGAAATGCACTTGGGCATTAGAGTAGCAGATCTTTGATGATGAATAGGAGTCATTTTGATGTTTGATTAAAATAACTACACAATAAACACACACATGCAGGAACATCTTCATTTCCCTTTTTTTTTTTTTTGCTCATTTTCATTGGGATAAATTGTATTTGTTTTAAAAGGACAAACTCATATGAATGTCTGAATACCTAAAGTATTATGTCAGATGTTAAAAATGTGTTTAAATTGGAGCGGAAATTTTCAGTGATTCAATCAATCCGACACTGTCACGCCCGCGAAATGCGGATGTCACATCCATGAAGGGTAATTTCCTTCTGCTTTTCAGCTAACATTCCCTGGATGACTAAACTTCCATGATGTTGCCTGAGGAGAGCATCCCAGAGAGGGATGAGCTCATTGGTAACCAGGTTCACCACTCACAGCTGCTTCAGGCTGACTTTCACCACTCAGTTCCACACTTACCTGCATAAAAGCCTGACAGTCTCACCTCAGACTCACCGGTTGATGGGTCTCATCTGGGCTGAGCTGCTGCGGTAAAATCCATCTTAAAAATACAGTCTAGAAATCTTATTTTTCATAAAACAAGTAAAAATATGTGCCGAAGGGGGTCAAATAATAATAATTATTATAATTCCAATGCAAATTATCTTGTTTCAAGGATTACTTCAGGACCTAATTAGTTATTAAAGGACAAATCTCCCCCGAAAACCTATTGTGATTGGTGTTATTAGCTTCATGGTAAGATGTAGACCACATAATAACATGTCAGGGTATTTACAGAAGGTTCAATAGAGTTTAATTTGATTATATGATTATGGATTATGATGTCACTGGTCATTTTGCTCTATATATATCCCTAATTTCCTTCCTGTGGGTATTTCCTGAGGAAGATCTGTTGTTGGAGAAACATCCCTAATAAAATTAAAGGGAGCTGTGATTCCAGTGAGCAGGTACTCCTTGTTTTACAAAACAGTTTAATACCAGGAAATATTTTAACTGCCTAAAACATGAAGCAGTAAATGTCAGGTTTTAATTCTCTGTAGATTCAGCATGTTGGACTTATATTGATACGTCATACAGGAAGAAAACTATCGTGAAGAGAAACAAATTTAATAATTTTCTCTCAACTGAAAAATCACTTAACTTGATTTTTTTTTTTATTTTGCCAGTTACCTTTCATCAGAAAGCATAATTGCTGTCTGGAGTTTTTGCAGTTGAAGAAATGTCTTGCTCTTGTTCTGCACAGAGGTCTGACTTTGATACCAGAGACTTGTGCTCACATCCTGAGTATTTTGTGAGATTAGTTTTAGGTTTCTTAAAAATTTTGGTCAAGCTGAGGGAAAGACTGTGGTTAATGTTGAATATAGAAGAAAGATACAGTAAACACGTCCTGTATTGTGCCTCCAGTCAGTCTTGACTTTTTCCAATATTAAACCAAGTCAACGATCTTGTGCTTAAACTTAACCCTGAAAATATTTATCATGCTTTAGTTCCTACGAATGGGTATTGTGTTGTAAGACTAAATATTGACTGGCCAAAAAGAAAAGTCACCACCTGGATTTAACTAAGCAAATAGGTAAAAGCCTTCCATTGGATAAATACTGCAGTGATTCATATGTTTCAGCTGGCAACAAGTTATTGAAGTCTAACAGATGCAGTGAGTAGCTTCTCATTTCTTCAACAACCATGTCGGAAGACATCCTGTGGTCATGGAAAAGATGTTTCTCTGTTTCAGGGTCAAATTATTGGGCTGCATCAAGTAAAGAAAACAACTAAGGAGATTGCTGAAACTACTAAAATTGGGTTAAGAACTGTCCAACGCATTATTAACACCTGGAAGGATAGTGTCTTCCTCTATGAGGAAGAAATGTGGTCGGAGATCCCTTAAACATTTGGTGAAATCGACTCAAAAAAAAATCAACAGTAAAACTCACGGCTATGTTTAATAGTGAATGTAAAAGCATTTCCACATGCACAATGTGAAGATAACTGTGAAGACTAAACAGCTGTGTATCCTTCAGAAAACCTCTTATCAGTGAGGCTAATCAGAAAAAAAGCCTTCAATTTGCTAGGGAGCACAAAGATTGGACTCTGGAGCGATGGAAAAAGGTCATGTGGTCTGATGAGTCCAGATTTACCCTGTTCCAGACTGATGGAGGCATCAGGGTAAGAAGAGAGGCAGATGAAGTGATGCACCCATCTTGCCTCATGCCTACTGTACAAGCCTGTGGGGGCAGTGTTATGATATGGGGTTGATTCAGTTGGTCAGGTCTAGGTTCAGCAACGTTATGTGCCCAAAAAAATCAGCTGTCAGCTGACTACCTGAATATACTGAATGACCAGGTTTTTCCATCAATGGATTTTTTCTTCCCTGATGGCATATTCCAAGATGACAATGCCACGATTCATCGAGCTCAAATTGTGAAAGAGTGGTTCAGGGAGCACGAGACATCATTTTCACACATGGATTGGCCACAACGGAGTCCAGACCTGAGCCCCATTGAGAATCTCTGCAAATTCATATGTACAACAATATTACCAAAACCAACTGACTATACCATAACAAGACCGAAAAAAGAAAAGAATGGTGGTTTAGAAAAATATTATACATGTGAAAAATACTTACAGGGTTTATTGTACATATCTTTTATATTTTCAGTTATGGTATTTCATATATTTATTTTATTTTTGTCGTCATCCAACCTGTCAGGTGAGCCCTCTGTAAGGTACATGTAAAGGGATGTGGCATGTGGATGTGATCTCAACTTTAATGGCAAAATATAGATGACATTAAAACATATCAAAGTATTTCCAGCAGGTACAGTACAGTTTAATAGCAGGATGTGTCAGGTTTTAGTTCTTCTCTCTAGACTCAGTGTGTTCCAGGCAACAGACGTAACAATATTTTCTTGCTTTTCCTCTGTGAAAATGTTTGGCTCTCCTTCTCTTATCATGTTATCACTATCACTCTCTTCACTTCCATGTAAAATCAGGAGCTTAGTACAAGGAGTTTAGGCATTTGATTGCTCAAAACAAAATCTGGGAAATCCAAGATAGAGTATAAAAATACATTTCAATGCTGAACACAGAGTTATGTATCCGGTTGAAGGGAATCTGAGGACATTTTGCCTGTAAAGTGGGCATCTTGCAGAGCTCTGGCCACACAGTGGGAACAGCACTGAGGAAGAGAAGCTGTGTGCTGCTCCCGCAAATGTGATTGAATTGACCACTTGAGGTAGTTTGAAGGGATTGATTAATAGATTGACAGAAGGATTGACTGTTATTTAACACTGGATGTATGGACAAACTGGCTGTCCTCTCCTTCTCCTCCTGTGTGTCTTAACCTCCTACTCGTGTGTGTGTTTTGCCAAGCGTTAGAAAAATATTCCAATCTGCCGAGACTTAAATTTCATTTTAACACCTCACTCCCTTTTCTCCCACACATATTTTAAATGAGCTCACTGGTTTGGGTGAAGTCACAACCATCATTTCTGTCTGGTTATTAACTGGTTTCTGGTTTATCAGATGTGCTTCATGTCTATTCATTCACTGTTTGAAATGAGAGGCCTTTTTACCAGTGTTGTTGAAGTGTTGAAGCTAAATCAGTATCTTTTAATGTATTTATGTGACTACACTGTTATTTGTGTCTCCCTGCTGTATTTTCTTTCCTTCGTTTGGTGGCATTTCTGGTTAATTTACTGTTGATTATTTCGAATGTATTTACGGACTGTGAAGCACTTTGTAACTTGCTTTTGAAAAGTGCAGTACAAACAAAGATTATTATACTCAGAGGTATTTTGTCATTGTGAGTCTAAATGTCAATTCTGCACTGCCGGAATTGGCCTAAACTCACCCCTCCCTCAATGAAATCTCATCTCTTTTCTACATGTGGTACATTGTTATTAGATTACAGTTCCCATGATTTCCTTATTGTCTCCTGCAACATATCCATAGCCAAATGCTGCCTGAAAACAGCAACAAGGCTGCTCATTTTCCTCTGAAAAACAGTTTGTCATGACTGCAGTAAAGTGGTGAGTTCTGACTTTATGCATTTTTTTACTAAAATAACAAAGGATCCTGGTAACTCGTCCTTGTTTTAGATGTGAGCAACTCACAGAATGTTTCCTGTAATGACTTCCAGCTAGCAATGTCCTTTTGAAGCAGGGCCTCGGAAGGGCTCAGCCTGAGAGGTTTAATGGTGCGTTCACGTCTTGTTGGATTTACAGTAGATATGACGGGGTATAAGGGTTGGGTTATACTCAAAACAACAGTTTATACGTCGCTTGTCCGACCACAAGAGTGTTTATAGCTGCTCTGAACAGCCACACTCGAAGGCGGGATGAAAATCTGGCTGTCAAAGAGAGGAGGGTAATGTCATGTCGTTTAAATATGTAGATATCGCCGCACATTTTAATACAATCTCTCCTGGAAGGTTTTCATAATGTTGCACTTAGTTGAAAAGGGACAAAGGGCTCTTTTCTTACCTCCACACAGCAAGCTAATCATGGCGTGACGTGGGTGTGAATGTTGAATCGTCAATTTCAATATTATACAGCAGTGGTCGGACACAGCTTCACTTAATTAGACTGTTGAAAGGTGTGGCTGGTTATTTTTATATTTTATCATGTAAAATTATATATTTTTTTGCCATTTGAGTACAGCTCAACAATCTATTAACACAAAAATGACACATTATCATATAAAGAGCCATTATAACATGTTAGCAGTCTATTTAGACATCCAGCAGACATGAAGAAACAACATTTTGAGTCTTCATTCCAGCGACATAAAAAATGTCCAATATTTACTCTCCTTATATCTGTTTTTGTCTCCAGTCGCCGGGATCAAATGTTTCTGTCGTAGTACAAAATGTGTCCTATCACACTGATAGTATCATATCTGAAGGTGGAGGCCATGGTGGTGGAGTCGCAGGCAAGCAGGCTGCAAAGCCAGTGAATGCAGTTCAAGACTGCGTTTCAACATTCACAAGCATGACACAACTAGACATCTTTAAGGAGGCTTCAGGACAACCAGCCTTGTCAACCGGCCTGTTAGTGGTGACCAGTCTTTTTTGTGCCTAAACCTAACCAGACCATGAGTACAGTGTCAAGATAAAATTTAAAATTTGACCTAAACAAACATAAAGTTGCAACATGTAGAAATGTAAAGTTTCAACATGTCCGTGGTGTGCAGAAACACACTAAACATTTATTCAGGTGACTAGGTTGCTGGCTGCACTGCGCTCACCTGCTAGTCACAGACTCTATCTGCAGAGGGTTTATCAGAGCTATTTCACAGTAAACAACTGCCTGCTGCGTCTCTCTCTGCATCTGGCCCAGAAAGAGAAACGCTCTCACGATTTTCCTTGTTTGGTTTCATCAGTCAACATGAGCTCAAGCCAGTCGAGTTGAGTCAAGCTTCAACAGCAGATGTAGTCTTAACTGACTGTGTAACATCTGGAGCCTCAGAAAAGAAAAGAAAGTAGCGCTGCTGACTATTTTTGTATATTTTCAAGAAAATAACCAAAATAGCAGCCAAATATTTCCAAAAATATACAATGAACACTCAGTGCTATTCTTCATCATAACTCAGAGAGAGAGAGAGCGGGAGAGAGAGAGGCAGCATCTGGTGATGTTGAGATGATTTACTCTGGTGTGACGTAGAATTATACATCAACATCGTGTGTCGAGCTGTGACAAGACTAAATCTCACAAAATGTGAGAACTGGATTTAAAGATGTGCTGCTTGTTCTGTTGTGAGTCTAGAAATCCTACTTAAATCCTACTTACATAACTGCAAGCTGCTTGGATGGTACTTCAGAGAGGTTCTCCTCTTTAGCTCCATCCTGAGTTTTTTCCCCAATTAACTTCCACTTGTGTCATTTAAGGATAAGGGGGCTCTTAATGTATATTTATGTTGCTGTGAATCAATCCCATTAAAAGACCAAAACCAGCTATGCACTGCTCAGTCTGTCAACACCTACTGACTTCCCTACCCTGTCTCTGGTACAATTGTTCCTACTAAAGGTGTAAAACAGGTCACAAATGTTAAGCTTAGCTTCTCTTTTTAAAGGGCTCAATGATTTCCTGAAATAGCCGGGCACTGTTTTTAGTAAATGTTACACAATCAGGATTAAAAAGTATATTTATTGGGGACTATTTTTAGTGATGGATTAATACACATTTGGTGTTATGGGAGCAGGATGTGTGTGTGGGATTGAGTCAAAATAAATGACGTTCATGACGATTAAGGAACATGGCACCCTGTGAGCCTCACTGTTGAGTTTATTTTATCATTTTGACAAAAATGGAGCTCATGGCACAGAGGATGAAGATGTATCAGGCTTTGGCTACATCACTTGTTTGCAAGATAAATTAATTGTTGATTTGGTCTTCATGGGATTTGTTCACAGTGAGACAGATCAGGAAAACAGCCATCAATGTCAACAATACCAGACCTGCTTGAATCATGAACAAGAACTTGGGCCAAGTTCACACGTGCATGGATAGTTTTTAAAAAGTCGATTTTCCTCCTTCTTAGAAAAATCCTGTCGACATAAGCACTGTTTTAATCTTTTAACCAAATGAAAATGCAAAAACAAGCTGTCAAGAGCATGCCAAATTGACAGGCGGCAATATAACCCGAACCCTAAAGCCATGTTGGCCAATCAGAAGCCTGAGAAAAGCTTTTACCAGTTGGCTACCTGCAACTAGAGGTCTGACCAGGTGTCGTCTGAAACTGGCGTCGTTGGCTGCGGGTCTGTGTTGTTGGAGCGTTGGATTATCTAGCAGTGACCTCTGTAGCACATTCTGGCACGTCTGCTCCTCAATATAGGAAGAGTAATCGTACATTTCATTGTAAACATTAAAAAAAAGTCCGTTAGCAAGGTTAGAACCGGCGCTAATTTGGCCAGATCATGAAATGATGCCTCATGTAAAGAAAGGAGATACTGCACACAATCATCACAAGCCAACATTTTGTTTTCCTTGTCTATACCTCAACACTGAAAACAGAGTTTCTGGACATAAGACAAGCTACATTTTAAAAACACCTGTGAACATGTGGACTAAGACTTAGACAAGGGCTTTAATTCAGAGGTCTGGACCCAGGTTAGTAACCTAGCGGACTGAGATGTATAACTGCCATGTCCTCAGTTCATCTCTGCATGGGCACCTTAGTACCACATTATATCTCTCATCCAAATGTTTCCTGTCACACAGGCCGTCAAAACTAGCCAACAAATCCTGACAAGTTGGGTAAACTGGAATGAATTTAGCACTTGTAAATAATAATCATTTGCTACTGTGAAATCCTAAACTACCCCATGAGGCTCGCAAAGTCATCCTGCTAAAATTGAAATAGAAGTAAATTGGAGTTACATATAGTGTGTGTGTGTGTATATATGTATATATATATATATACACACATATATACACACAGCATCGTGTTGAAGTTCGACATCTACAGTATGTACTGTGGGTATATGAGGAGTAAATTAAAGGATGCAGCAGTGCTGTGAGGAGCTGTGGGCCTGTACAACAGTTGCCTCACAGTTGATCAAGCGCGTCCCATCACTTAAACACTGTGTGTGAGCGTGCACGTGTGTGTGCCAGTGTGTGTACGTGTGTATAAATGGTACTAGATGTTGCTGAGTTGTCTCTTTGCTTTAGCTTCTGTGTGCTCGTGTTGCCTTCGCTGGTGTCAGTGATGCAGTCTGTTGTAGTTTTTGAGGAGAGAGGAGAGAGAGAGCGAAACTCTCCTGAGACTGATGAAGCCCATGCAGCGCACGCACACACACACACACACACGTAAACACACCCACATTGCTCCATAGTGAAAATCTACTGCAGAGAGTTTCTGAGAATTTTTTTTGCTCTAAAAGCCTTCAGTTTGTCTTTTCAGGATTCAAACCTTACCAAGTGCTTTTCCAGTGTGTGTGTGTGTGTGTGTGTGTGTTAGTGTGTGTGTGGGTGTGTGTGTGTGTGTGTGTGTGTGTGTTTGTGTGATGTATTGATTTTCCTCCATTCTTTAGCCATCTCTCATGTGAACTCAGGGTCACCTCAGGCTTTGACCCCAACATCTGAACCCTCACTAACAGATTTTCATCAGTTGCCCACGTAAACACGTACACACAAGACACACACACACACACACACACACACACACACACACACACACACACTAACACACACACACTAACACACACACTAACACAATTAAATGAATAGATTAATTGAATGTCTGTAGTTAATTTCAGTAATGCAAGCTTTGATTTTCTTTCTCCGCTCCCTTTCTCTCACCCTCTCTCTCTCTCTCTCTCTCTGTCCAGCCTCTGCTCCTAAGCTCCGGCTGATGCGAGGCCAGTCTCTGATGGAAGGGGACAAGCTGTACTTGAAGTGCGAGGCGTCGGGGAATCCCAGCCCTTCATTCCGCTGGTACAAAGACGGACACGAGCTTCAGAAAGGCAGAGACCTCAAAATCAAGACCAACAAGTGGGTCTATCAGACTGAATATTTCTCCTCAACATTCACACTTAACGTGGACCATAGAGTTATAAAATAGTTAATAAATATAATATCCTAGAGAAAATGTTGAGTGTCAAACACTTTGCTGCTTTCTGGTCATGTTTGGGCCTTTTTTGGTGGAAATATCATTATTTTTGTAAAGTTAAACACAAACTTTGGGTGCCAGGTGACAATTTAAATTTATTAGAAAATGATGCAGAGAGACTTTCAAGTATTTATTTTCTTTAAGATCACCTTTCCTCATCAAATGTTCGCCCTGCTGAGTCTACACACATGTAGGCATGATTTACCCTTCCATCCTCTTTTGTGTTTATTGTTATTCATACACATACTGCATGTAAATGAGGAAATCTAAATGTAAATGTCCCATGCTCTCAACAGATCACGTGTTGCTGTTCTTTTGACTGCGGCTGGACAGCTGCGGAGTAGCTAATGCTTAACTGGGTTGTCTGATGCTAGCTAAGCTAGCTGGCAAGCTTTAATTCAGGCAACATCACCCTAAGATTAGTTAGCAAAGTGGCAAAAAATATCAGTCCTAATATCAGACCTTCTCCTCCTTTTCATTCTGGCTCCTCAATGGTTATCAGCCGTTATCCTTCTGTTTATGGCAGATTGCAATGTAGTCTTTATCAGAGGCATTGTCTATGAGTTGCGCTCTAGCGGTCCGTCAAAATAAAAGTACACTGCTATTTTCATGTTTGTATTGGACAAATGCACGTCTTCCAGATGACTTCTGTTTCCATCGTATTTCATTCATCAACATAGACAGTAAAGACACAAAGCTTTAAAAGAAGGCCCCACTCCACTGTACTTAGCGTTTTTACATTTGATCTTTTTCTGGGTAATTTCCTGAAAATGTTGATAACTCACACTGTTCGCAAATATTTCTGACAAATAACAACATTTTTTGCTCAAAGTTAAAAAATCTAACTTCTTCTAAATTGGAACAATGACGTAAGACTAGTCACCTAAGAAGCTTACGCATGCACACTGATCAGACAGTTTGAGAAGCCGTAGAAGTTCGTCCCACAATGTAGTTGTCTCAATTGTATATGGTGTTGAAAGAGTAGTGTGGCTGCTTTGAGGAATAGGTCAGTGCATAGTGTGTGTGCAGCTGAGTGACAGAGAGAACGATGATGGGTGCACTCAGAGCAGACAGGTGTTAGCAACCGGAGCAAAGGGAAAGTTTAGCAGTGAAGTTGTCTAGCAGCAGTAAGTGTACAGAAGAGGTTACAGTTTGCTCATGAATAAACTCTGCAGCTCCTCAGTATCCAAGAAGACTTTCTGTTCCAGTAACCACTATCACTATAAATACTATAGCTATCAATGCTGATAATGTTGATGTTGCGGGAATCCTGTTTGCAGTGGTGTTGTGTTTTGTCCGACTAGTTTGAGAAGGAACGTTAACTGTGTGCAGTGGGGCTTTAAGTGTAGTTCAAGTTAGGTCAAGTCCATCTTAACACAACACCCACATGCCCATATTTATGATGAGAAATTGATTGGTCTGTAATCATTACATCTCTCTGTACTTGCGGAGAAGCAACACCTTCTTGGAACGGCTACACCCTCAGAGACGAGGGCCACATTTCACAGTCCTCGTTCTGTGAATGAATGCATTGTTAAGTTCAGTCATAGCTCAATGTTCAGTCAGGCTTCAGCAGTCTTGGTTAGAAATCAAGGAGGTACTTGACAAAGTTTCAGTCTTTTTGTGTGAAGTTCCCAGTTTCCCTAGACACTTTTCCTTTGCTGAGCGATGGCGGAAGGATACATCCTGACAGTCGAATGTAGGTTTGTTGCCACGACAAAACATCAACAATAGCTACGCAAACCTTTCAGGATGAAGATATTCACTTAATTCAGCCAACTCAGACTACTGAAGCCTCATATTAGCTTTATCTGAACTTTACAGTGCCTTTTTTTTGCACAGTACAGTGGACTATATGTTTGTCCCCTGTTTGCAGTGCGTTAAGAAAGGTTAGCTTCAGGGCCAGCATGAAGAAGAGGAATGAATACAGTGACCCACAACTCTTTCAGTGTACAGTGCATATGTACACTGAGTGTTGTGTAAATACACAGTCTGAGCATAGTTTGACTGGCTTTCACTTTGTACCTCTGTGATCGTATCATTACATGTTTCAAAGCAGCAACATCAGAAGTCTGTCTGTCCATTTTCTGTTTTTGTTGCATTAGTAACATCACACAGGCTATAATTACTAACCTGGTATAATTATAGATCACGCTTTCATCTGGTCAAAGTTTTCAGTCATTAATCATTTAATCCACTGAAATGCTCGTTTAAAAGTAATATATTACTCTGTGTTACTTTACAGATTGCAGTCAAACACTTATTTTGCACTTAAACGCAGCATCCTATTCACTTTTGTACAGTAATATTACATTTGTGTTTGACTGTGTGCTCTGATTTAATGTCATTTAAGTATCTGTGTTTTGTGCCCTACATGTCCATTAGCTTTGCTGTAACAATGAATATTTGGATATACATCAGTCTGTAGATATGCATATGATGAATTTTGCATCCAGACAGAGAGTCTGCTGCTTTGTTGCAACTACAACAACTGACGCTGTCTTTTTATCTGCTCTCTCTGTGTGTGTCTGTCTCTCTCTCCCCTCTGTGTCTCTGCCCCTCTTTCCCCTTCACTGAAGAAAAAACTCAAAGGTGCAAATCAGTCGTGTTCGTGCAGAAGACTCTGGCAACTACACTTGTGTGGCTGAAAACTCGCTAGGACAAGAAAACGTTACGAGTATTATCAGCGTGCAGATCTGTGAGCAACATCGCTGTCTGTCTGTCTGTCTGTCTGTGTGTCTATCTATCTATCTGATCAATTAATGTTGATTGTAACAAAACAAAATAAACAATAATTAATGGGATAACCTTTTTACGTTAAAGCACACCCACACATAGAAATGTCTTATCTGCTTTGTTCCTCAAGCTTCTGTTCCTGCGTGCACTTTTTCATCCATCCATCTATCTGATAACCTAAAACTTGATACTGAGGGTTTTCTGTCCATTTCCTAAGATCAGTGGGTATCAGCTGCTCTTGTACCTGCTAGTAAAATTTGATCACCCTGTATTTGAACAGAAATATGAGTGCTATCATTCTGTGAGCATTCAGCATCTTCTCCTTCCCACAAAGATCTGACAGCACACCGAATGAGCGTTTCAGAATAAAAAGGCCCGGAATAGAGTAGAATCACATGTGTTTAGTATAAAAAGTTATTTTTGGTGCAGTCACAAAGCTAATTTGTCGACTGTGGACAACCTGCTTTGTGTTACGTGTCTATAGTGTCTGTCAAGATTAGTGAGTCTAGTGTTGGTGTATATTGTTACTGTCCTGCTCATGTATCTTATATCAGAATATTTTACAGGCTGTTGTAATCAGTCTAGGTAAAACCCTGCAGTTACAGAACAGTAGACGGATTATATTATATTACTTATATATAATAAACCTTAAACTCTAAAGATCTAAAGGAACTTAACACTGGGAGTTGGGGGAGCAGGTGTATCTGCTCTTTTCAGTCACGAAGCCAGCAGCTGTGAGCTGGAGAGCTGCAGCGAGCGCAGGAAAAGTGACTGATGCCTGCCCAAAAAAGTAAATAGATTTGTCACACTAAGCACTTTGAATTTCACTAAGGAGGTCTGAAAGGTATGTGACGTAGTGCGGTATGATATGTAGCACTATGGATACCATAGAATTCGAACAAAGAGGTGACATTGAGCGTTTTTTGCGTGTGTTTCCTGTCTAACTGTCCTCGTAGTGACCACCACCACCCCGTCTCCAGGTGTGAGTCATGCGAGGCGCTGCAACGACTCGGAGAAGGCCTACTGCGTCAACGGAGGAGACTGTTACTTCATACATGGTATTAACCAGCTGTCCTGCAAGTAAGTTGGTCGCTCGGTCGGTCGGCCCTCAGTCATCACTGTGTAGTCACTCCCCCTGTCTCTCCTCCCGCCCTCTCTCTTTCTGTCTGTCTGCCTCTCTCTATCTCTCTGGGCTCAGACACTGTGTCGCTGGTCACTGCACTACCTTGTCTTCTGTCTCCTGGTTGTACCCTCCCCACATACTGTACATGCACCTGCAGCCCACCACGCCACTCACTGTGCGCTATTCTGAAAGCTTGTTGTTTACAGTTTCTGCCAAATGTCACAGCAAAAGATGTTTTTTTTGGCTTAGAGCAGTTGGCTTAAACAGATCGTGACTTAGAGATTATGTCCGCATGCACTAAAAATGTGTCTTGTATCTTTAGTTTGGGGAAGTTTGGTTTTGACAGCAACGCCTCAGAAAATGCTCCTGATAACAGAAAGTCATGAACAAAAGAAGAACTGGTGTGTTTGCATTATTAGTGTTTTTATATTTAAATGAAACACCAGTACATTTCTTTTATCAAATTAATTATCAATGAAAGTAATGAGCTCAAACATTTTTAGATGAGATGCAAATTACAGCAAAGCTGGTGGCACAAGTTCAAGCTGTTAGCTATGTGTTAGGAGAACCCAGTGTAAACAATTATCATTCTTGTCACCTGAATAAAACTAGTTTTTTTTTGAAGTATGAGTTGTGTGATGACATGAGGTTTTAGCAATTAAAAAAAGCCTCCATAAAACAAAATTACAGGTCTTTCTCTCCTTGGTCTATGCTAGATTATAGTAAGAAGGTTAGTTGTGTAACTTGAAAGGATATTTTACTTTTGCTCCCCTGCAGAGCACAGTGTTACTCAGAGGAACTTCACAGGCATGAAAAGTTAAAGCGGACGTCCCACTGACGTAGTACATTATCTGCTGTCTCTGTTGTCGGTCACTCTGTTGGCATGTAACCACAAAGTGCTTTGCATGCTGAGGGCACTGAGTAAAGCCAAGAGGACAGGAGCGATGAGAACGATTTTAACTCTTAAAAAATGTGCAGTGATTTGAAATGTCCTGAAGTTTTATTATTCAACGATCAGTTAGGCTGCAGAATTAAGTCGAGTCCAACGAAGACATTTTATGCCTTTGTTGGACTCACCCCCATCTGTCATTGGCCGCTATTAGCATTTATGCTAACAACTTAGCAACAATAATCACTCTATTGTTAATTTCTTATAGAATTAAAACTGTTCTTTAATTGTAACATTCAGATAATATTCTGACAAAGAATAAAGTTTGTCCTGGGTGAAGTATTAGCATGAATTTCACTAAAATGGATAATCTCTTGATACTAATGATTTGATTGATGATTGATCATTTATTAACAACATGATATGACCAGTTTACCTCTGGATCGTCAACCATATGACGATAGATGTATCTATAGTGAGCTCACAGTTGTAAAGTTGGCAGCGTGCAGGGAGTCGTGGGGACGCAGCTCAATGGCAAAACTGTTCGTCAGAGGCGAGGTCGCGTGAGGCCGAAGCCGCAACCATCTGAGAATGTTCACTGGAAGATGACTGCAGCAGGACAAGTCACACAGGGTTTCTTCTACTTAGGCACGACCAGAAATAAATATGATACTTGCATATTTAATGCATGTCCATCTGTTTTGAAGTTGCCTCCCTCTGGTGCTGCTGAACACGTGACTACAGTTCTGTCAGTCTGTTGTTACTTTCTTATCAACGTTGTCAAAGTTACAAGAATATATGGATGTGAAAGCGTCATACTCATCCTGCTCTCTACCTCTGGGATAACACTGTCTGCTTCTGGTTGCTCAGATGTCATGCTGTGTCAACCTCAGACTGTGGGCGGGGGTGGGGGGGACTCATTTGATGCACATTTTAATGGAAGAAGCGACCGAATCCACATCATCCCAACAACGTCCGCTATTTATTGTTTGTTTTTCATTTTTTTACGCTGGGACAAGAAACCCTGTGGTTGCTTTGTTTTTTGGCAGCAGACACTAGGATTTGGATGTCAGGAGCTCACACATAGCACCCCAGAGACACAGAGCAGCCTGTGTGATGTTCACTCTGAACATGTTTAGCAGGTGCTCGGCTTCTGTAGGGGTAACATGAGTAAGACATACACAGCTCAGGCCTTTTTCTCCTTTTCTCTGTGACTGTTTGTGTCACCATGTTTTGTGTTGCCACTGTAGGGACACTGCTTGACAAACCGTTCACATTCATGGCAAGCTGGACCTGAAATGTAGTAGTAGTGATGATATAACTATTTTTGCATTGACGCAGATCAGTGTGGTTAACAGGGTTCACAGCATGCTAAATGTCTCGCTGAAACTCTTCTTCTTCTGTTTATTTGAAATAACCTGTTAACATAAAATGCATCATTTCCTGTGAGTGGGAGGATTTTTCCCAGGAAAGTGCTACCAGACTGGTAGGTGTTTAGAACAGCAAGTGCAAAAAATGTTCGTGAACTGGATTAGATGAATCACTGCTGTGCTATATTAACCTATTACAGAGGATAAACAGACATGTATTTATAAGAACATATCACTGTCACACGGTGTAGTTCATCTCTTGTTAGGGAGTTAACTATTTAAGCATGGGTTAATGATTAAAAGTAAAGATTAGTCCGCTGATTGTTTGATGTGATTAAATGAAAATAATGAAATTTAAAATGCAAAAGATTTAATGGTAATGCTCAAACTGAAAGCTTAAATTTTAAAGATTAAATTGAAATTGGCCCAAATACGGACACGTCACATGTGGAAAGTGAGAAACAGACAACTTCCCCCCTCCTAGAGTTTCCAAGTGGTATTATTGTTGACACTGTGACTGCAAAGACAACTCGATTGTTTCAGTTTTCCTCAAAGTCACAAATAATAACGACTCTAGAAAAAATGTGAGTTTATTTATCTTTTAGTCTGTAACAGAAACGGATCACCAGTTAACCCAGGTAACCACGTGCCCAGTGGCAGCCAACAGTGTACAGTGACAGCAAGGCTTATAGGGAACTAATGTAAACGCAGATGGTTTATTAATTTATATCCATTACACTGTGCGATCAGCATTTATTTCATAACGATACGTTGTAGCAGGAAACGTGTCTATTGCCAGTTTAAATGGAAATACTTAGAAAAAACTACAATTTTTTTTTTGTTTTGCATTTCAAGTCTGTCATCAGTAGTTTTCTGTAATCTTTGTAATTTTAAGAGATTATTTTTTAAAGCCTGTAGCTGTTGTGTTAATGAGTAAAATCAATTAGGACAAAACAAAACAAGCGGGTTACAGTTCCAAAAAATACAATAAAACAAGGTGAAGCATAACATCAAAATGAGTATTTGTTAGCTACACATAAATGCAATAGCTCGTGGCATCTCACACTAATGTAGTAGAAGTGGAAGATGGCGCTATATTAGTATCTAACATTACCCTTCTTTAACTACAATATGCCAACCAGTCAGTACGCTGACAGCTTTTTGTATTGACCTGCCGATGAAAAAGTCTTTGTTATCCACTTTGTGAAATGTATAATTTCTTAAATGGAGGTTGTCATCCTTCAAATCCAACTTGCCGCACATACTGGGTCATTCTGTAGATGTGTAACAAACAGTTCCCCTGACAATGTGAATAACAGATGGCGTGTATAGTCGTGCATGATCAAGAGCTTTGTTGTTATGCTTCCTGTACAATTGGATGTATCTGCTAGAAATCCATCCTTAGATCCTTTGGTGTCTGTTCCAGATCTGCACTCTTTGTTTCTTCATTTCCATCTCTCTGTACATACATATTTCTATCCCTTGCTTCCCCTCTCTTCTCTCTCTCTCTCTCTCTCTCTCTCTCTCTTTCTCTCTATCTCTCATCTGATATACCTTCCGGTCATTGCTGAAGGATAAATCAGGATTTTTTTTTTTTTCATGGTGCTGACAAGCAGAAAACTTTGTTCGAGAGGGTGCATACAGAAATTACGAGCAGCGTATATAGCAATTTAGAGGTACAAAATGTACAGGATTGTACAACCTTCTGTGCATGATTGTGCTACATGTGATCAGAATGCATTTTTCAAGAGGCTACAGCAGCCTAGATATGTAGCAGCAGATCCGACAGCAGTTTCCAGAGAGTTACTGTAGCTTCTCAGCTTTGTCATCCTTTGTTGGCCTGTCTGTTTGTGCCAATGGATAACAGGATGTAAATAAGACTGCTGTCTGTAGAGTGTCTGCCTGGTCTGTTCACCTCAGAGATGTGTAGCCCCCCACTCACACTCACACACGAAGACAGACACGATTCTGCACAGCAGCTGCAAATCAGTGCACTGCATGGCACTGGCAGGCAGCAAAAAATTTTAATATCCCTGAAATTTGAGGGGGTATTTGCAAGCTCTTTTGTGCCGACCATGGAAACGCATAATCTCCTCTTCCCTGAAGGGGAGAGTAATGCTGTACTGCAAAATGGAGTCTGTAGGTTAAAGTGGAGGACAGCACATACAGAAAGGCACCCTGGCTAAAACAGAGTGTGGAGGTCTAAATGGAGATCAGCACATACAAACATGCCCCCTGGCTAGCTGTTAGCAGCTAAAGCTCGGTGCGTCTTGTTTCTCAATGTTCCTTTTAACCTGTGGTATAGTTGCCTGTGCAGAGTTGCAGATAGCTGCGATTAATCTGAACTTCTAAACTCCTGTCTGGCAGCCAGCAGAAGATATTAACCCCTGTCCTCCCAGCTATAGGTTAAAAATGCCATATTTCCCATTGGAATCAATAAGATTCATTAAATCTAATCTAATCGACAAATGCCATGAGTTCAGGCTCGAATTGATGCCTGAACATATTGTCCATGGCTGTCTGTGTTTTTTTTCCTCCTAAATTTGATGAGCCTTTGTATAATGCATTTAACAAAATTAATCACAGGCTCTTTACCTTCATTCAGATGGTTGGAACAAAAGGTGTGCTGGCGTTTTTTCGCCCCTCTGTGCTCGTCTTCAGGGCTGAGAGAGCAGCACAGTCTGGGGAAAAAAAGGGAAAGCAAGCACGTGTAGATAAGAAAAAGGGTGGAGAGAAGAGGGGAAATGAGAAGCAGAGAGAGAAAGAGAAAAGAAATGATATACAGTAAAAGCTCTGCCGGCAGCACAGGGCTGCTTCTGCTCCCAGTGTCTCCCACCTCTCTCTCTTTCTCTGCTCTATTTATAACTCTATGGGAAATTGCTGAGTGGGCTCTTCCAAGGGTTTTTGCTGTAATTGATTCAAAATCCAAGTTGTCTCTTTAGTGGTGAGAAAGAGGAGAAAAGGATACCCGGTCAGTCATGTGGACGGTATATGAGGGTAAGAGGAAGGTCCTTGCATTTTAAACTGGATGAATTTGTTGACCAGACACTAAATCACTGTAATAAATACAGTGTGGTTATAAGAGCCAGAGAGCTTCTGTTATCCTATAATGACTGTAATGGGGCCACACCCATAATATCATAATACTGTCATTCATCAATCGCTGCGCTTCATCGACCAAACATGCCTATTTTTAGCTGATCTATCAATTATGGCAATAAAACGATTAAATCAATTACGCCTGGCTCGGTGAAAGTCATAACACCCGTTGTAACACACGATTCAAGACATTTCAAATTAAAAGAACGGTCTTCATAAAAAGATGTTTTTTTTCTTCATTTTCTCAATTGAAATGGGGTGTTTCCTTTACAGAGCTGATTAAAATTAATGGAGAGGAATGGCAGCGTCAATACTTAGCATGAGATATTTTGGACGACGCATGTGTATCAATTTTCTGGTTGCTGTGATGCAGTGAGGAGAGGAGCCTACTTGTTAGTTTCAGTGTTGTGAGTTTGATGGCTGATGCCAGAATATGAATCATATTCAGCCCGTGGTATCGCTGACAGCTCGCCACCCATCCAGAAACAAAACACCACATTCTGCAGCTGCATGTAAACTGTTGCTGTTATTTATGCCCAAGAAATACCAAAACCTATTCCAACCATTTTCATGCTCACACACTGTGGAGGGCTGTCTCTGTGTGTGTATGTGTGTGTGTGTGTGTGTGTGTGTGTGTGTGTGTGTGTGTGTGTGTGTGTGTGTGTGCTGCTCATATTTCTACTCTTGTGAAAACCACTTAAGTTTTACACATACTCATTTTTGCATTTGTCAGAAGGTCATTTTGACAAGTCCTCATTCTTTACAGCTTAGTTTACAGGCTTCATCTTATTGTTAAACATGTGTGATGGGTTGCCAGGCTTTCACACCGAGCACAGCTTTACACAGAGCGAGGACTTTGTTTTCAACGGAGAATGCAGATGCACACTGCTAAACCACTGCATGTGACTAAACAGGGCGCAACGCTTCAGCTTCATTAAACTTTGACCTGAAATACACTGACTTCTATACAAGGCACATTCAGAGACCTTCTGACTATGTATGTTAGTGTAGGTTAGATTGCTAACCACAGCCACAACACTGCATTGTATTGATAAAATCATAAGAGATAGCGTGTTTGTTTAGATATTACATATCCCCTCCACATTTTGTTAAGAAGATTATTTAGCATGTTATCCATGTCAAGTAGTTTAGGCTGCATTTAAAGCTTCAACAGTCAATTTTTATATCAACAATATATCAAATGACGATGTGTAATATGAAAGGTGTTGCTCGTAGTGACAAACCCACCTGTCTGCAGTTTCCCTCGGCTCTACACAAAGATACAGTTTCTTTTAGCTAATGGTTTGGGATTCACAGCCCGTAACGTTGTTGTTTTTGTCACTTTCACAGCTCTTTTCCGCCTTATTTCCAGTCAGCTGTTTTCAGTAAAAAGCTCTGAAAACCTACTGTACAGGACCTGCTCAGCAGCAAACAGCAGACAGACACAGTTAGCAACTAGCTAGTGAACTTAACAGAGCGTTTAGTAGCTAAAGAGCCACATATTTTTCTCATAGTTGGTGGAGGCCAAAACAGAACTAAAAGAAGAGTGAATATTGGACTCTACAGGGATTTCAGGATGGTTTTTCCCAGAATTATCCCTCCCGATAATCTGGTCTTGGACCTTGGTCTGTACCAATGTTTGGCCCAGATTGTCTGGTAACATGAGGGGTTTATGTATTCGGTCTTTAACCTCTCGAATTGCTCACACACTCATGGGGTTTGCCCCGATGAGTTCAAACATATTTGATATTTAGGATTTACAAATCTGGATGATTGTGTCAGTTACACATTAGCAACACATTGCTAACATAAGCAAGGATACTACTGTTGAGAGGTAATCAAAAAAGAAGAAAAATCTTGCCTTCAGTTGTTCTCACTTAAAACATTGACATCTCACCAACCATCTTTTGTTTTTCTTCCACTGCAAAGACATTACTACAGCAAGTTGTTGCACCACGTTAGTCTCCATTTTGTTTACATCGTCTTTCCCATGAGATCACATCGGGGGATTGCCTGACACGATGTAGTGTAAAATAATCCTATTAATATCTTAGGTAGTGTGTGATGCGCCATTATTTTTTAAAATCTTGTTGTTTGTGCACGTTTGAGATTAAAGAAGTGAAGTGAGTCCTTACATGCGAGATGCAGCCAAATTTCAATATTGGTTGGGATTTTAGAGCTCCTGTAGTCTGAGCCAAGCTTAAGATGCTAATGTTGCTCTGTATCTGCTTGATGTGTATGTAGTATTGGCTTTATAAGGTGATGATATGTCAATGTCGTGTTAACAGCAAAAAATCTGTCAAAGCAGGTTTATACATTTTACCTCAAGGGGACGTAAAGACTGTTCTACTCTTCAGTAACTCAACCAAGGCCTTGTTCTTCACACTTACAGTAATGGCCATACACTCAACTTGATTAGATTGAATGATTTGTTAATCTGTGTTGATGTCAGGCTCTTGTGTTAAAACAAAGGCATCATGAACATGTATCTGTGAAGGAGAATTGAATATGGTATGGAGAAATGGCGGGCCATTCATTCCAACATAATTTACTCAGCCAGCATACAGTCAGAGAAGTTGTTTCTCCTTTTTGTGAAACTGAAACACGTCCAGTTGCCTACGATACAGCAGAATTACCATGACCTGGATGACCTGAGAACCTTCATCAACATCTTTCTCCTTTTTGCTTCTGCTTTGTGCAACTGATGACACATACCGTGTATACCTCTCATTATCCCTGATGCCTCAGTCCATAGTCTTCACACTGAGATGACGGCATGTGGAAAGGACACTTTGCTGTCTCTGTGAAAGTTTTACAAACATTAAACAGCAGAGAAGAACGGTATAAACTGACCTTGTCTGCCGTTTTACAGTTTTTACAGACATGCTTTATAAAGGACATCAAAATAATGGAAGTCCATTATAAATCACATCTACTTAAAAGTCTCTTTTGCTTTGCTTTTCTATTTCATGGTTGCGGTCAGGGGTTAAGAAATGGATGCAATGAATGAACGTCCATAATTGATTATAAAGCCTTTGTGAGTGTGTGTTTGTGTGTATGCGTGCATCTGTGTTTGTGTGTGAGAGGGTTTGGAGGTTAACGACTGTACTGACCCCTCCTACTTCCTGCACCACCATCACATGACCCTCATGACTGTGATGATGTCTTAACTGTAGCAGTGATGTCATATTGATGGCGGTGATGTCACGGTATGCAGGTCATCTCTCTCTCTCTCTCTCTCTCTCTCTCTCTCTCTCTCTCTCTCTCTCTCTCTCTGTAGTTGGTGGATTGTGCTGTTTCTAATCCCTCATCTCTCTGCTCTCTTATGTCTCCTTCCTTCCCCTCCTCCTCTCTCTTCTCCCCTCCCTCTATCTGTCTTTGTGTTCCCCTCCTCCTCTCTTTCCTCCTGTTTTGTCCCTTCTCTTCCCACTGTATCTCTAACCCTCCCTGCCTCCCTCTCCCCCCCTCTGTGTCTTGTTTTCCCTCCATCAGGTGTCCCAATGACTATACGGGGGACCGCTGTCAAAACTCCGTCATGGCCGGTTTCTACAGTATGTCCATTTGCTCTTGTCTGTCTCCTTCTCACTGAGATGCTGCATGCTACATCGGAGGGGTTGGATGGAGGGTGCGCTCTGTGTGTGTGTGTGTGTGTGTGTATGTGTATGTCTGATTGCACACCAGCTCTTATGTTTCACGTAAGTTAATGTGTGTGTGTGTGGATGTGCATGCCTCTGTCTCCACCCCTTCCTCTCCCTGTCTCCCCTGGTTCCTCTGTGCTGCACCTCTGGTCACCAGAAACAAACAATCGAGATTTAACGATATGTTTCACACTAGTTCATCTGCTCACAATCTTATTTGTTAAACATGACATACTGGATACTTTACCTACAGTAGACAGCTGAAATAAGCCTCAGAATTGACTACTGAACAAAAGCACCAAATTTTTAGGTTGTGTCTTCTATTGTTGTATAATGATGTTACAGTGAATTGCACAAAAAGAAACAGAGGAGACAGAGAATTAAGACAATAAGCGATACAGACGGTTGAAGTAATTTGATTTTATTGGAACACTTTGTCACTTTTCTTTGTAGATGGTCCATCGGTGCTGCTTAGATGCTAATCAAGGCTAAATTATGTGAATAGAAAACTATTAATACGAAGTTGTATGTCTTTACTCTATCCCTCTTTTATAACCAAAGACAAAAATCTTTCGTTGATATTACTTTTTGGAGTGGAGCACGACTGGCAAATAAAGGCTTTAGATGGACAACAATGAAAGTCCTTCTGACGTTGTTTTGAACAGCTGCCAGTCATTACTAGAAGCTACAGTGTGCCCAAAATCCAAATAATTTGGCAAATGAATGAGATTTAGAGTTGGAATATGTTCAACTTTTCAAGTCTTAATGTAATGGGATTTGAAAGCATCACTCATGGTTATATCTATCTGAGGGTCCCTTTGTGATATTGATTTTCATATAAGTGGAGTTTCGTGATATCATGTCAGTGTAATCTGTCCTGAACTAAGACATGAGGATAAAAGCCCACAGTGGTGAATGTGAAAGCCTGCTGTTTTTACTCTGAGCATCCATGGATCATCTGATAAAATCTCTCATTATGGCATGTGGCTAAATGCTGGTTCAAGTGTTCCAGGGTTGATTTCTTAAAATGGTGTCACATGTTTTGCTTCTCATCACAGTGTAACTGAAGAAAAGGAATAGTTTGACATTTGTGTGAAATACACTTATTTGTTTAAACGTACTACAAGGAACTTTTGACAGGTTATGAAACAGTCAGTTCATACTGGTACCTCTGTATGATATATATACGTATATATAAGCAAAAGAGACCATCAGTGAGAAGATTGGCTATTTCTCTATGGTTATTACAGTTATTGTTAATGCCTGTCACTAGGTTGGCTTCTGCCTTATCCAGGTTGGAAAAGTCATAAAATTAAAACTATTTTTCATGTCGGAGTGCTGAGGATGAAGTGAAAGTTTATTTTGTTTCACCATCGTCATGTAACAGTTGTTACCTCATTACCATGCATCCTGCAAACAGCCAGGAAACGGTAAGCCTAGCTTAGCATACAGACTGGAAACAGGAGGAAACGGCCGGCTTGGCTCTGTTCAAGGTAACAAAATCCACTTACCAGCATCTTCAAAGCTCAGTAATGAACACGTTACATCGAGGTTGTTAAGTTGTAAACTTAAACTGCGTTCCAGACAACATCGGAGGTTTCCCAGTTGAAACTTCCAACTTCCAACCTCAAAGCAAGACTCCAAAAGTGAACAGAAAACTTGACAGACTGTAACAAAACAATCTCTCTTTAGCAAGTGCACACAGAATTGAACCCTCAGCAGTGCAGGCTCCTCGCATTATAAACAAAATATAGGAGGAAAAACAACACTTGAGGTAACAGACACCATTAAACATTTCATGTTACAGCACTTCTACTATACTATACTATACTTTTATAACATATCTTAACATTTCATTCACTAGCCTAATATAAATACTGATGTCTACTAATACACCCTACACCTTCGCATGGACACTGCTGTTGTGTGACGTCAGACATGTAAAGTTGGTGTAAATGAACTTCGAGTGGCATTCAATTCTACTTTTTCTCACAAGATGTCGGAAATGTTCATGTTCCGAGTTGTCTGGAATGCAGCATTTATGTAAAAAGTACAAGTTATAGTTTTGCAAGAAGTCATGTGAAAAACTATTTCTCAGCCAGGAGCAGTTTCAGCCCGTCCGGTTGTCAGCCCGAGGTTACTTTGCAGCCAGTGGTGCTGGTATTTCAGCAGGTTTTGTCCCCCTGCACCCAGTCTATATGCTAGGCTAAGCTAACAGTCTTCTGGCTCTGGCTCATATTCACTGTGAAGACAAAAATATTTTCCAAAAATGTCAAACTTTTCCTTTAAGTCATAGGGCTGAAAATGGGGAATGTCTTGTCACTCTCCTGTGATAGCATGGGCAGTGACACTGAAATATACATTATCAATACAATCAGATGATAACCAGAGATCCCAGGACATGTGCAGAAAATTTAGCATTGTACAGAACTGGCTGTGTCATGCTCCTGTAAACTGGCCCAGCCATCACACGGAGATAAAACAAAGGGATAAAATATGAGCCTCCTCTTCTCGTTTCCAGGGGTTAAACACTGTTGCTCCATGCCATGTTGTCTTGCTTTGCTGTTTGTCTGTTGTGGACGATTCCACGCTGAATAATGTCAAATTTAAACCGAGAACATGAGATGTCACTCTATATGTAATGTCTGCTTATTTTGACCCCATCATCAAGCCTTGTCTACATGCTGAAGTCTGTCTGTCTGTGCTTTTATTTTGCATCGTGATCCTTTTTCAGTCAGTCGAAGGAACACTTTCTGCTGTTTTAAGTCCATGTTGATTTGTTGCCGCCTGCTTCTTCTAGTGGTTCAAACATAAAGCACTGTCACAACGTAGAGCAGTTTAGGTCAAGTTGGACAGAAGATTGGCTGACTTTTCATACATCTCTCTTTCTGGCCAGTAATGCATGCAAAGCCATGGAAATTGGGAATCCTGAGATGATTTCTTTGTAAATCATATGAAAGGTTATAATAGCTGTACGCAGCAGTAGTGGGACAAAGTGCTATACAAGAGGTATGCTGTAATCAATACCAAGGCACACAAATGCCATTAGTCAAACGAGTTACAGCACCCACCCCCATTTGCTGTGCCAGCCTCATCGACTGTACTGTGTTTTTATGTTGGAGAGTAACTCACTGCTTTTTATCTTTTGTTTTCTCGTTTTTTTTTCCTTTTGTCTTGTTTTTTTTTTTTATTTTTTTTTTTTTATTGTTTTGTTTTATATTTCTGCCCAGAAATGAGGTCTAGTAAATATAGCAGTAAGTGATGTGGCTTCTTGTCTTGCTGTCTTTGTCCATCTGTCTCTGCATGTTTTTTCCTGCCTGTTGGCTTCTCTTTCCTTCTGCCTTTGGTTCATTGTCTCCCTTCGCTTTTGTTTTTTTGTTTGGTTGAGTTTTTTTTTATTTATTTTTTTTATTTCCTGTCATTTTTGGGGGTCACAGAGCTGAGGCTGTCTGAGTTGTCTGTCTGTTACTGGACGGTACACATGTCACTCGCTCTGGCTGACAGCACTAATTAACCTATATCCTGGTTCAGCGTATGCAGGACATGAAAATAATATATCTGCTCCAAAGTGGACATTACACCTGACCCAATCTGTCTCTTTCCTTTTACCACGACAACTTTCTGCGCTGGCAGAGCTTCTCAGAATTGAATTTATGGGTATGGAACATTATTATTCATTTTGCTGTGCTTAAAAGGGTTTGCCAAGATCCTCTCACAGTCACACATTATTGTGCCATCTTCTTTCTAAAACCAACAACTGGGTCTCCCTCAACCTGTCCCTCTTTTTCTCCTGCCCACTAACCTGCTTTTAAGACATGTAACCTCCCTTCTCTGCATGCACTCTTCTAACAGTCTGACAAATCTGGTAGACATTAGAGAAAGAGACAAATTACCTGGGAAGGATGCAATAATAACAGAAAGTACAGAAGTGATTTTAAAAAAACAATGTAACGGGCCTAATACAAATAGAAGTTGTGTTTATGTGGACACCACGTCAGAGCAAAATCTACCTTCTTTGTCCAAAAATTAGTTTCACGTCATCGATAAATACAAGTATCTGGCTCGTCCTCTGGGCTTTGGCAATGTGCATTTTGGGTTCAGTAGCCTGCCGAATAAAAACATGCAAGCTGCGAGTATTTTTGCAAAGCCTTGCCAAAAGCGGGCAAAAGGCCTGACCACATAGTCTGTCCTTATTATTCTGCCCTTGATTGACTCGGTGTCAGAGTCGAGAGCTCGCCTGTCCTAAATCACCGGGGCTGTTGGCTCCACACTGCCAGCGAGCTCGCCTTCCCATTTCCCTTTGCCTTTCTGTATCAGTACCCTGTGACACGCACACAATGCCGGGCCAGGGCTCTCGTAGGCTTTGTCAATCCCTACAGAGGCCCTTTATTTAGGCACCCCCTCCCCTCCCCTCCCTCGACCCCTTCCCTCCCCTTCAGTGGCGTGTTCAGAGCTTTTTGAGGGAGGGGAGAGGGGGAAAGGTAAGGTGAATTAGGTAAGGGGGACAGTTTTTGATTCACCTTCTCCTGTTTCAAGCTGATATCAGAAATACTATAAATAAGTTCAGCTTTCTAGTGTATTTTACCTTATTTTCAACTAACTTTCTTCCAAAAGAACCACAGGGAGAAACCTAGACGGATTGTCTTCAGCTACTAACTGCCTGTTAGTGTCACTGTATTAAGTGGACACCTTCAGAAGTATCAGAAGCATTAAAACTAACAAATATTTATGCAAGAGAAGGTTCATGACATTGGAAAAACAATGATTGATCTTCAGGGACTTTAATCCGGCCATAACTAACAATCCAAGGGCATCTATAATCCATTTTTAGTTGATGCAGGGACAAAGTCAGACCAGTCTTTGGTTTCAGGGGGACTAGTTTCTCCCTGGGCCTTTCTCCTGCTCCCCTCTCAGCCCCCCCTCTCTCCCCTCCCTCCGTCTACGTGTTTCCTCCCGCTCCTCCTTCCTCTCCAATTTTCCTTTTCTCTTTTTATTCCCTCCCTCTTCCCCTCATGTTCTGTTCTGTTTGTCGCTCCCTCTGTCATTGTGTCGTCGCGCTTGCCGTTCTGACACAGAGTGTTACACCACAGCGGGCCCAGAAGTCTGAATTAACCTAGATACACTAAGATGGCGTAGTATTCACACAGCATCACCACAAACCTGTTAGAACTTAATGAGCTGAATGTCGTGCAGTGTAATGTGATCCAAATCTGTCTCGAGGCAAGTTCTCACTATGACATAAAAGTGCTGCAACCAAATCGACCCAGTCACCAACAAAATCTTTGTCGAGTAAAAATAGCAAATACTAAAATGGCAATTTTGGGTACTTGAAACTATTTCTTTCAATAACTCAAAACCTTTCCAACTCCTCTATTGTTGGATGCATTAACAACTGTATGGCAATCAGTAGAGCACATACCTCCGCTTTAATTCAATCAAGCCTGATCCGATATCAAAATAAACATATTTTAATCAGCTAGATCCTCATTTTTATTTGGATCTGCATCAAATTGTTTTCCCTCATAGATACCAGCCACCTGAATAAAAAACAATGTTTTGTTCATCAACATCCATGTATTATTCCCTAAGAAATTAACGAAAATGTCAATTTTATCTCGTAATGTTGAAGAAAGAGAGAAAAAAAAATCTTGGATATGTCCCTTCATCAGAATCCACACCAAAAGTTAACGGGGTCTATTCTGGGCGAGACCCATCCTCCTTCCAAGTATTATGGCAATACATTCTGTAGTTTTTGTGTAATCATGCTCACAAACCAACAAACAATTCAAAAGCTTCATTGTTAATAGTCATTTATGGTCAATTATATTTGTTTCCGAATGTAGGCGACTGATAGTAACAGTAGGTTATCTGAATCCAAAACAGACCTAGACAATATGAAATAATATAAATGGAGAACACCATGAATTACTATTTTCACCTGTTTTTTAAGCCAAGTAAACTGCAGGTCAAGGTCAAGGACAGGACATTAAAAGAACTTTGATTAAAAAAGGGATAAGATTTAGATTACTTATAAACTTATAAATATTTAGATATCTTTCTGTTGACCTCCAGTGGTTGAACCTGTCATCTTCCTGCAGTCATGTACTCCAGGACATTGTGACATCACTGTTGGGTGTGGTCCCAGGTATCAATGATGCTGATTGTAGTCGGTAAAACAGGCTTGAAGCTTTCAACCAGAGAGGGCAGTTAAACATTTTTTTACAGCATGGTGTTAAGGTAATAAAAAAACTTTTTGATGATGTTAACTTTGACAAAAAAATGAAACACAGCAGGAGGAAACCAGTTAAATTCTAATAAAAAGCCAAAACCCACCCGCCAGTATCTGTGCCTGACATAACAAATAGCACACAGGTTAATTAAAGCATAAATATTCTTTGCTAATTGATGCCAAAATGAAATAAAAATCATTTTTTGCACATTTCTGAAACTTTTGGGACAGTTGTAGTTACGGTGAGCCTTGTGAATATCAAACTTCTAAACTCTCGGGCCAATGTGGTGTTAACACTTTGAACAAAAACTGCTTTATTTAGTTTTTCCTTTTAATGATCTCATCCATACAGGCATGTGCTCAGACCCCCTCCAGTGCCATCTGTAGCATTACATCCCCATGGCCATTGTAAATACACTTGTATAGGGACAGCAGGAAGTCTGTGTCAGGATGTTTGCTTTTCATCAGAATATTTTTGAGCCTGTAGAATTACTCCTGTGTTGTCATAGCACTGTGTGACTGTAGTACAGTTAAAAGTCATGAGACATAATAGAGTAGGAGTTGTTTAATAGACAGCACAGGGGATAGGATGGCAGCAGATGATAGTAAGAAAACTGTTTCTGTAGTTAGCATCAATGGAGTAGCGCTCATGCTGTATGTGTGTGTGTGTCTCTGTGTGTGTGTGTGTGTGTGTGTGTGCATATTTCTGTATGTTTTGGGATTGTTTGTCTGCAATGCATGGATGTGTGCGTGCATGTGAACATGTGCGTGTTTGTATGTGCGTGTGTTTCCATCCACAGAGGCCGAGAAGCTTTACCAAAGGCGGGTGCTGACGATCACGGGCATCTGTGTGGCGTTGCTGGTGGTTGGCATCGTTTGTGTGGTGGCCTACTGCAAAACCAAGTATGTGTCTTTGAAGGGAACATTAATGACTCCTCATTCATGAAATGCTCCAAACCTTTAAATTAACCTGCTGTAAGAAGAATGAGTAATGAGCTGCTTCTTCTCGTGCTGTAGAATAATGGTTACCCGTCAGGAATACCAGACTAAAAATACTCCATTACAATGAAAGTTCCTTTAAAAAATGTTGCTTATTTTAAAGTACAGAAGTATTATCATCAAAAGTAAAAGAACATATTTGCAGCAAGTGTCCCTTGTCACTGAATAGTATTATATATGACATTAAAAGATGGTTACTGATGCATGTGTAAGCTGCGTTTAACTGTTGTAGCTGCTCGAGGTGGAGCTTGTTTTAACTACTTAAGATAAAGTTTAGTCCAGTGGTTCCAAACCCTGGAGGTCAGGCCCCTTCAAATGGACAGAACAAATCTGTGGGGTCGTGAAATGATTACTCGGGGAGGCAACAGAAAGAACAAAGTTCTGAAACACAAATGTATGATTGAAACAGTGAACAACTGAGAAATTTAGAAAGAAAACGTCTCTTTGGTTGAACTACTAACAACTTGTAGAAATCTGAAACGTGACAAGAAGCCCCAACTAGTCAGAGACACTCAATGGGCCGCTACGACTAATGAAAAGACAAAAACCAAATTTTCAATAATCCGTTCCTATTAAAATGTTTTAATATTTTATAACAGCTTATATAACATTGTCAAACCCACAGCCAGGGTGGACTATTAAATCATCATGGTAATCATAGCGCACACACTAGCAGATAAACAACGTCAACGTCCAAATCAACGTCCATTGATCGTCTCCCAACAAAAGTTTTAGAAACCCTAAAAAGTAAAGTACCATTAAACGAAAAAACTCAAATAAAGTACATGTACCGCTGCACCTCAAAATTGTGCAGTACTTGAGTAAATATACTTAACAGTGTTGTAAAAAGTAGCCGGAAAGTACCCTTGAGTAAAAGGGAAGATAATGTGTTACAGTATTACTTTGGTAAAAGTGAAAGCCATCCATACAAATAGTACAAGAGTAAAAGTCTTAAAGTATCTGATATTAAATGTGCTTAAGCATCAAAACTACAACTAAAATGACATTATACATATATTTACATGTATATAAATACTGTATACTATTGGTCGACTGATGATCAGATCTGAAATTCAGCATTGTTCTGATTATCAGAATCAGTGGGTTTTTAACTGGTTGATGACAAACTAAACTAAATTAATTTAAAAATGTGGTAATGTTGCTCTGATGGAGCATGTAATCTGCAAGTAACTAGTAACTAAAGTACAATATTTACCTCCAAAATGTAGTGAAGTGGAAGTATAAAATAGCCGAAAATGGAAATACTCAAGTAAATTACAAGTACATCGAAATAATACTTAAGTACAACACTTGAGTAAATGTACCTAGTTTCTTTACCTCACTGGCTAGATAGAGAGCTGCAGTGCTTTGACAATATTGCCATGAACATAAACCAGTCATGTGATGAGTGAAGTAATGAAAGTTGAGAAGAAAGATTTCTAAAAGGATTTCTCAAGAGAAATTATCGCTGTCTTCAGTTCAGATTGTTCCTTCATCACCCCTTCTAGGAAGCAGAGGAAGAAGATGCACAGTCACCTACACCAGAACCAGAACCAGTGTGTGGAGCAACCAAACCGCATGCTGGCCAACGGACCCAACCACCCTGGACCTGGTCCCGAGGAGATCCCCATGGATGACGTGAGTCCAAACAGTAGAAACGCATTGCAGAGGCAGGTGCAGGTGATCCTGAGGTCAGATTTAACTGACAGGCTGGAAGTAAAGTCACCTCCTGACAACCCTGCGCTCCATGCAGTAAGGAAACGGGTCACTTCAGACAAACTTGATTGTCTCAGAGGAAGAAATTAATAAGTAAACAGAGTTTTTCTTTTTTAATGCAACAACATTTACTGGCCAGACTGAACAAAAAAAGTCATTTCATGGCAAGAGGCATAGGTTTCTTAGTATTTGGCTTTTTTCTATTAGTTAAGCATAAAGTTGCTGCCAGAGTAGATGCGGTTGCCAAACTGGACCAGAAACATTTTTGGCATCAGTGATGTTGTTGTAGCTTCTGGTAGCTAACAATAACAACAGTACAATATGTCTGTTAGCCACCAGACAGAGGCAGAGAAGTCACATTCTGTAGTCTCCTAACTTTTTGTCCAATACAACCAGAAATATCAGTGGTTTAAATTAAATATAACTCCCTATAAATAGGGTTTTGGTGTCAAAATGTTCAGAAATTCTCAGATGTTCATTAATTCTAAAGTAGGGACAGAAGTGGAAGACGCAAGAACAGGATGTCAGCGTCACCTGAACAAACTAGAAGCCCCCATAGAGCTTCACGTGGGGTTACTGATAAAATCTATTTAGCTTTGGCTCTGAGATTGAACTCCACCAAGAAGCTTCTTTTAGTCTTCAGAGCAGGTCTGCCTTCAGAAGAGTCACTGTGTAAATAAAACTCCCATCCTCTGACAACATGAGGAAACATGGTGGCACATAGCTGACAGGTGTTAAAGAGAGGGCAGAAAACACCTACAATTCTCCTGGAGATGTAATGAGTCAGCATTATAGCAACAATAAAAACAGTGAGGAGAGAGAAGTGATCATCTGTGTTACAGCAGATCTGTCCACAGGAATCATCTCATCATTTGACATCACTTTATATTTATTAATTTGAATGTATCTGTATTTACTGTATAAGTTTGTTAAATAAATGCACAATAAAACTATTAAAGGTGCCATCTGTAAGCATAGGCCACCTGTTGAACTCCAAACAAATAGCAGCCTATCACCACGGTAACTAACTGTTGCTAACTGTATTCTGTTTATGACTATAGCTACTGTTAGCTTGTAAGCTCAGGTAGCCATGCAGCTAGCCGAAGAATTGTTGCTTACAATGCTAGCACAGGACTTGTTTTCAGAAACACAAGTTTTCATGTCCAGGGCTAGCTGATTAGCATGCTAACTTCAGTAGATATCTCTACAGCACAATACCTACATGTCTTTGCCATAACGTCAGCACTGTTATTTCTTTACAATCTGTTGACAATTTAAAACTTTTGGTTTTAAAGTAACATTTTTGCATATTGCACCTTTTAAAATGTGCTGTGTTTATATGTATGTGTGTATTGCAGTACATCTCCAAGAGCGTCCCAACGACAGAGTGTGTGATCAGCCACGGAGCTGAGGGTGCTGGGAACTATGCAGGCAGTCGAATGTCTACCCGCTCCCACCACTCTACCACTGCCTCACATGCTTCCAGGTAAACCGGACACACACACACACACACACACACACACACACATGCAGATGGCTATGTGTACATAAGCTAATATTTCTTTGCAGACTGAATCACCATGGCGTTGTGGTAACAACAATAGATATTTCCAGGTAGAAAACTGGCCATTGATTTGCACCGATAAAGACATATAGTAAAACACGGTGGGTCGAGCTATCTGACATTTCTGTTGTGTTTATTTAATGTACTGTGTTGCGTAACCAACAGGTAAATTAAGCCTCCAAAGTAACGTTAGCGAATATTTTGTTATAATCAAACGTGCATTTTGGATGAATTAGATGTATACACTTTGAAATAGCATCTTGTAATGTAAACAAACACTGTGATCCAGTCTATATAAGATGAGTTTCAGTTGTTAACATTTGTCATAGGCACTATTTCTTTTGTTGAAAGTATCTCCAATGAGGTCTGTGGGTTATCCCGACTAACAGGAGCACTGAGATGTAATTGTGATTCTGAAAAGAAATATTCCTGTTTAATTTCTTTCATGACATTTTTTTTAATGCTTTTGTGCCAACAAAACAAACCATATCTGCTGCCATCCCAATCCATTGTATAAGCGTGACAGCAGATATCTCAGAGACAGCTATCTCAAAACCTGGACAATTCACCAAACCTTGAACACAAATTTTGAAAACCTTCCAGTCAGGTGATGTAATATTACTTGTTGTCAGTGTAGTTCAACTTGTTTAGAAGACTTTTTGTGATGTACTGTAGCACTTTATTCTACAAGTATAATGATAACATCAACTGAATCGAGAGGAGATGAAGTTACATCAGTGGCAGAGTTGTCAGTCATTATATGAAATACCTGTAACACTATTAAAGCAGAATTATGAAAGGTTTCACCTCTGGAGGCTAGAATATCGACTCTATAGACTTATTGCAGTGAGCTTTGGTATACTGTATCAACTTAATAGCTTTTTATTGCCAAAACATTCACAACTCAAGAGAACAATGTGTGTGTATTGTTGGCAGTCTCTGCCATGTTAAAGAAAGTGACTTGATTCAGTGTTTTTATCAAAATAATCACTTGAAGGTACTTTAACAGACAATGCATGTGAACATTTTGCAGTGTAGACTCTTTACCCACTATTCCTTCCTCCTCTGTATCGTCCTGCCTCGTCAGCGCTGCCGTAACCTTTTAAACTTGTTCTGCTAACACCCACACCTGCAGACACGAGGAGCAGACGTGGAGCATGGAGCGAACAGAGAGTATGAACTCAGACTGCCAGTCAGGTGGGCTGTCCAGCTCGGTGGGAACCAGTAAATGCAGCAGCCCGGCATGCATGGCAAGGAGGGCTGCCCACTGGGGCTGTACGGACGTGTCAGGACCAGGGATGCAATACGGGGATTCCTACGACTCTCTAAGAGACTCGCCTCACAGTGACAGGTAGGACAGGTGTGAATATGTGTGTCTGTGTGTGTGTGTGTGTGTGTGTGTGTGTGTGTGTGTGTGTGTGTGTGTGTGTGTGTGTGTGTGTGTGTGTGCATGCATGTGTGTGTGATGGTGGTTGTGACAGATGTTAACTCTGTCTCAGTTCATGCCTCTGCAACACTTTTGCTTTGTTTTGGGGTTCTTCACACCAGCCTCTTCACTCTTTGGCGACCCCAAGTGGCAGTAAATTGTTTTTCAGTGTGTCCAGGACTACAGGATGCTGTCATGTAATGTGAAGTCAGTGTTATCCTGCGACCCAACTGAGTTCCTAGTTAATTAGATATTTCATCAACATCGTTGGTGAATTCTTTGTTGAAAAAGAACGCTCACTAATCTTTGTTGGTGTTTTGGATTTTGTTTGTAAAAGAAGAAATCACTTTCTGTTGTGTGATCAGGGTTAGGATTATTCTGTGAAGGATGCTCATTAAAGGCTCATTTCTTTTTGACTGTTTTGAATAACTGTGGTGTTCCTACCTGACTCCTCTGTTTACCAGTTAGTGGTTTCCTGCATGTCCCAGAATGCCCTCTGACTAATGAACTGACCTGACATTACTGTATTTATCTATATTTGCATTACGTGTGTGCACTTCAACAGATTTTTGATATTTAACATGATATTGCGTCATTTTTTTTCAAATGAAATAACTTGAAAGTGTGGTAAGTTAAGAGGGATGATTTTAGACCATTTTATTTAGAAAGCGAGACGTCTGTACATAATAAGGTCTGGTGATCTGCTGTCTGTTCCATATTGTGCTTCCTATATCATTTTTAACTAGTTTAGATTTTCAGTAGATTTTGTTGTAAGAAACATGTAATTCACAAATCATTTTGGTGTTAAACTGACTCAGTGTTGCAGGATTTGAGATCTCTGCTGTGCATTAACAACTAAGTTAAACTCTGTGAGGTGCGGCATGTGCTGGCACATGTTCAGCAATGTTTTTCATATTCCTGGGACTGACTGAGTGGGTGGCGAGGTGGCTCAGCAGTTAACACTGTCGTTTCATGGCAGAAAGGTGCTGCGTGCGAGCCTCAGCCAGCTGGCTGCGGCGTCTCTGTGTGGAGTTTCCTCCCACAGTCCAAAGACTTGCAGGTCAGATGGACTGCAAACACTAAACTGCCTGCAGGTGTGACTGTGGTTGTCTGTCTGTGTTAGCCCTGTGATTGACTGGCGACCTGTCCGGGGTGTACCCCTGCTGTTTCCCAGTGCATGCTGGGAAGGCTCCAGCCCCCCAGCCCTATAGAGGACAAAGGCTTTAGAAAACAGATGGATGGGACTCACTGGCACAATGACTTGCTACTGCTGTCAGTCCAAGTCACAAAGTATATCTGCATCAGACAAGTGCATCCAACCCCCCACTGATGTACTGCACCGGTTCATTTCATGACCTTATCAAAAATTCTGGTGAGGTGTACTGTGAGGTCAGTGTCAAACTACTGTACCTTAAGGCGTACGTTTCACCCAAAAATAAAAATGTAGTCATTATCTTCTCACCCTCATGCTGATGGAAAGTCAGGTGAAGTTTCGTAGTCCACAAAACATTTCTGAAGCTTTGCAGCAAAACAGCTTTGCAGCATTTTCCAAAACAGCT
Organism: Pagrus pagrus; assembly: GCF_965226575.1. Lineage (NCBI taxonomy): Eukaryota > Metazoa > Chordata > Actinopteri > Spariformes > Sparidae > Pagrus > Pagrus pagrus. Next base: position 15,241,663 of record NC_140189.1, on the reverse strand, counting down.
GAAGTAGATAGGTGACCTACCCTTTATTCCCAAATTAAAATGCATACCAAATGGAAAATTGTTGTAACAGAAAGCAAAACTTGAATATACTGAGTCCCTGAGTTTCCTGAGCTTGTTTGTGTTAACCAGACGTAATCATCTAATACACTAAAAGCGTGCTAGTTTTGGTGGTCTTTCTCAGGCCAGCACATTTGCATGTACGTGTTCAAAGTGTGATGCAATAATCTGCTGTCGTCCTTCCTGTCCAGGTATGTGTCGGCGCTGACCACACCAGCGCGCCTGTCTCCGGTGGAGTTCCACTACCCCCCGTTGCCGCCCCAGGTGCCCACCTTCCAGATCACCTCGCCCAACACAAGCCACGCCCTTTCCCTGCCCCCCGCCGCTGCCGCCTATCACAGAGATGACGATCAGCCGCTGCTACGATGCCCAGATGTACGTAGGAAAAACATACATACATACATACACCTGACTGCGGTATGCGTGCAAGTTCATCCCTCAATGTTTTGACCTCCGCACACTGGCTGTTGCACTCAGCCCCCAAGTCTGTTTCGTCCTACTGAAGGTTCAAAGTGATTTATTTGACATTATACAACACAGGGTTGCATGACAAAATGAAAGTTCATAGTTCCTTCATGCTTTGCATAGTACAAACAATCATTTATATACATATATTTATAAACACACAGTGCATTCTTTGAATTTGCATTGGTGTGAATGGAAGCAGCAGCAATGATGATAATGTCTTTATATTAAAAGTTCAACACTGTCCGTCAACTTCTTGAGCACCAAGCATGTAATACTTGTCCATTTGGAAATCTGTTCCACCTGTCGAGTGCAACAGTGTGATCAGGGATGTTGTGGTGAAGATAGGCCTCTGCAGAGCAGTGTCTGTCTTCCTGTTGTTTGGCCAGCCTAGGTTACATTTCCTCCATTTCATTTTCCTGTGTCTAGACATTAGCCAGGAGCAGGAGCCTCTCCCCTCTCCTCCCTGGGGCAGTCTGGCTGGTCAGATTGGATGGTCGAAAGATGCTGTTGGCAGTGATCATCTCAAAGTCGGCTGCTTTTAATCCAAATCCTGCGCTTTTTTCTCCAATGCTGTTGATTTAATTTCTGTCATTGGTAATCGGTGAGGTGTTTTCAGCAGTAAAGCTGAAAAAATACCAAATCAAAAACAAAACTGAAGCGAAAATTGAAGACTAAATCATCTCACAAAACAGCTTAGCACTGTAGTTTCAAGTTAATACAACTCAAACAGAGGTAAATAGCTCATTTGTTGGGGACTGTTTTCAGTCACAGATCACAGAGTCACAGTTTCTATCTTTTCTTCTCTGTCTTTTGTTTCAGGATGGAAGTTTATACAGGCAGCCGCGGCGTCCACGGCGACCCTACCTGACGGAGAGCACAGGAAGTCTACCGTCCAGCCCCTACCGTCTCCCTGACGACGAGGCCTATGAGACCACGCAGGAGTACGCCTCTTCACGGGAACCCATCCGGAGCCGGCGCCGCCCGCGACGCAACCGCCTCAACGGACACATCTCCCAGCGTTCAGCGGGCCTACGGGACTACAGCTCACAGAGCTTCAGCCAGTCAGAGGAGGAGGAGGAAGAGGAGGAGGAAGAGGATGCTCACGGGGAGAGCACGCCTTTCCTTAGTATGCAGAACATGAACATGGACCCGCCCTTAACCGTCCCGGGTTACCGTTCGTCATCCGGTGCGGACACACGGACTCACCGCGGGCTGAGTCGGCCGGGGACGCGCAGCAACGGGCAGAGCCGCGGCTCCCAGTCGCAGCGCTCCAAGGCTGACAACATGCCCCTTTAAGACTTAACCTCCCCCCCCCGCCACCACCCACCCCCTCCACCTCACACACTCCCCTTCCTCCTACACACAACCAGTGGACTAGAGACCTGCACCTAGGAGAAATATTTTTATTTTGTATAACAGACAGATATTCTAAACAAATGAAATATTTATTTTCATTTCAGCAAAAATTGTCTACTAGCTAACAGCAAAGACTTTTTTTATAATGGGGGGGAAATATTTATATGTAAAGTTTTTTGATTTACAGCATTATGAGAGATGAAAAAATAAGAGAATTACGTGCCAATTTTTTCACAAGTTAGATAAATAGAATAATATTGTGGTGCCTTTTGCTGTATGCTGAAGTCGGAGGTCCCATTGAGTTTTTGTAGCCTTTCTTATAAAGACTCCTCGTTTTTATAGAGACCAACCCTCTTCCTTCCTTTTGCTTTGGTTTTCTCTCTGATTTGGGATCTTCTTCTTTTTGAACTGTGATCTGATTATGTCATCATGCAATATTGATTCCTCCTGTGTAAAAGGTGTCTGTTTACATGAGTATGATCCACGCGATGCGCTCGTTTCACAGGGACATTAGTCACTGACGCAACCGGAAGTGTAGGGTAGTTTTTCTGGGCTGATTTTTGGACGAATCACATCAGTCATTTCTGTCCTCGTTGCTGCCTCTCAGTTGTTTGTTGTTATTTCTGTGAAAACAAGATTGTTAGGGAGCTGGTGAGGGAAAGTGACTCCAGATTCCTGTGTAGGTGTTCAGGGTGCTGCCATGACATTGGTGGTGGTTGCAGTGTGTGTGTGTGTGTGTGTGTGTGTGTGTGTGTGTGTGTATGTGCGTGTGTGTGTGTGTGTGTGCGCATGCCTGTAGTACACCTCATGAAGCCTCATTTGGTTCTCACCTTCCAGGGTGTGGTCTCTTGTTTGACTGACATGCTCCTCTCACCAATCCTCACGCTGCCAGAAGCTCCATTGCACTGTAAGAACCTCCCTCCGTGAGCAGTCATTGGCCAGGGAGCTGCCGATCCAAACCGAACCTAACCAATCCAGTTGTAATCCAGCCTGACTCTGGCCTCCCGTGGACTGCCCAGCCCGCCCGTTTCCTATGCCAGCAGCTTAGAGCCGCACTGTGTCTCAGGACTTCCCCATCGCATCACAGCCAAAAGACTCAAAGCAGAGAGCGCACGTCATTCTCAGTCACAGTTCAGTCCGCAGGCCAGACCCACGTCCCCTCACTCTCTTTCCTGTCCGTCCGTCAGGTTTGTTGCGTTCACTCGTGGCCACGATTAAGGGAGCGTGGGTAAAAACTCTTGGAAAAAGAAGGAAGATTCAGTTGCTTTTTTTCTTTTTTCTTACTTCAAAAGGTTGTGTGTATGTGTGTAAGTGGGCTTGTGTGTCGCTGTGTGTGGGTCACAATGATGAAAAAATGCAGAGACCACATCTGTTCACTATGTTGCAGGGGCGTAGCTAGAAACGCTGGACCCCCTGGGAGGAGGATATCGCTCTGCCCCCCTCACCCCCCACCCCAGTTTTTTTCTTTCTTTACTTATAAAATCCTACTGGAAACTTAACGGGCCTCTCCAGCTGCGGGCCCCTGGAATGGCCTCCACCTTTTTCACCCCTGTAGCGACGGCACTGCTCTGATTGGTTGTTGCGGGTCACTGCGTGCAGGTTCACACTGCTAGAGAGCGAGTTCCTGAGTCTGATTCTACTTTTTTCTTTAGCTCACAGCCAAACAGTGGTATATGATAATACTGATTACTGCATCCTTGATTTGCATTGCTATACCTTTATTGATTGAAACTTCTTTTGCTTGGTCATATTGACTGAATGATCTGTTACGTGTGTGTCTCTGTCTGCCCCCTCCACCCCACATCGCCCCTCACCTTCATGTCTTTCTCACCCCCCGTACCGACCTTCAGAAGCAACTAGCAGATGAATTTAGGCCCCATCTCCAGATACAGACCAGAAACTCTTCCACTTCAGATACACATTGGGTTTAGAGACCCTTTCAAGCTCACCGAGGAAAATGTCAGATACAATACGTCCCTGTTAGAGTTAATTTCCAATAAGTAGAGTTTTTCTGTTTTCTTTCTTCACGCAGGAGATGCATGGATCACAGATGTAGAAAGTATCTTGAAAATGTTGACGAACCCCTCCGATTCAGGGGGAATCATGCTAGAAATTTATAAAAACATTATTTGGGTTCATCGCCCAAAGGTCTGCCTAGTTTTGTCTTACTATTCACTGTAATCAGTCTGGGATTTGCAATGTGGAAATAACTGCAAGTGAGGGTAGTGTGCTTCTAGAGCTAGTTGAATTGTTAACACCCCCGCCCTCTTTCTCCTCACCCTGCACTGCCCTCCTCCCCCTTTACATACACACTAACATTTCACACATCATACACTCGTCACACATATTGAAGCACACACGCACACAGACACAAACACTCAAATCACACACACACACACACACACACACACACACACACACACACACACACACACATCCTCCATGTTTGTGTTTGTCAAGCAGTTTGCCTTCGTCTTTTTTACCTACCGACTCCCCCGCCCCCCCATTCCTCCTCCCCCTCTCCCTCTCCCTCTCCCTCTCCTCTCACCCTCCCCCTCAAACCCCTCTGCATGTCCTAGTGGTACTGGTAGTTGGGTGCATGGAAAAAGCAGCAAGCAAATCGTTTTTCCACTCGGTGAAAAAATAAAAATGTGTCTTCATTTTAACATTCAGCAATAAAATCCCCTTCTCTTCATGTCCATCATTCTTGGAATATGCTAGAAGATTTTTTGCAAGTTTTATCAAAAACATACTACTTGTAAAAGAAGAAAAATCCAAAACCACCCCTTCATATGAAAAATAAAACTTTATTCCTACCATTTTGAAACAGTCCTGTCATCTTTGTCACCAGAAAACAACTGTTGTTTGTTGTTGTTAATTTACAGGCATTTATCGTCCATTATTACTACTTTATTTATATAAACCGAGTTAATAAAATCAAAAGTTTGAGGTGAACCAACTGTACAGTAAGAATGGAGTTGCACGGATAAAGAACACTAGATGGCAGCATTTTACCTTGTCTATAATGTGCTTCGCTCTGCTCCAAAGTGTCTTTAGAGAAGGAATTTATTTTTATGGTTTGTCTTAAATATGTTGAATAATGGCTCACTGCAAATAATGGTAACTTAAATCAAGCAGGCATTTTTCACACTTCTTTCTCACTCCCTGTTGACCGTGTATGCCAACCTACTGTCATGACAACACTATCAGTCACACCTGTACTTCTCCTGCTATAACGGTCAACAACAAACATAACAGTGAGTTTAAATTGATATTTTATAGATATAAGAGGCAACATCTCAATCCAACGTTTTATATTGGGTGTTATTTTTTTTAAAGACATGCAATAGTGTGTGTGACAGATGAGATTTTGAACTGACATGGGACTCACATGGCAGCTGATGCAAATTTGATTTGCGCACACACACACACACACACACACACACACACACACACCACTGTGCTGAATTGAATCTTTGAACTGCATCAGCTGCTCGTTAGAAAACCTTGAGTTAAGATTATTCTGTAAATTGATGAGGACAGAGAACACACTGCTGTAGCGGCTGTCACATTTCTTGCAGGTGCTGTAGGTTGAGCTGAAGCTGTTGCCGTATGAGTGCTGACCAGCTACACCTGCAGCACCTGTTTTAGGTGTCTCATGTCAATGTCAATTTCGTCAAAACACAAGCGATACCAGGTGCACCCCAGGCAGTCCGACTTCACACTTCCGGTTTCACCTGGTAACCTGTCTAGATGGTTTGTGTGAAGAAAGCTGCTCACCTGCCAGATCAGCAGTTAAAGTGTTTGAAAGATAGACTGTGTTGTGGAGCTAGAATAGTGACATAAAGAGTCAGTGATAAAATAATAAAGGTTTGTTTATTCAACATTTAGACTTCCCTTTTAAAGATCAGTGTGTGTCCTGGTGTTGGTGGCAGATTCTGCTGTCATTCATCACTTGTAAAGTAACATGTCATTCCTGTTTGCTCTCTCTCAGTGGGTGTGTCCCTTGTCTACACACACTCATGATCCTCAAAACAAACCTGCTGCGTTTCATCATTGCTCACACACCTCTATGGGAAGTACAGCAGCCTCATCAGCCAGATAAAGGGGAAGTGGGGTCACTAGCGTGGATCACCTGCTTTACTTATCTACAGCGATTCAGTATTCAGTGCCTGAAGGAGCCTATAAAATAGGTAAGCAAAACTACTGCTCACTCTTAATTTACATTTCAGAACCCTCATCTTGTCAAATTACTTATTGTAAATAAGTTGTAACTGTAGTTATGAATGTCATACAGTAAGGTTATTATTTTATGAACATGCAGATGTCGTCGACTGTGGTCATTTCTGTATCCATCTGCTGACAGAACTGTACTTTACCACTTTACTAACTTTTTATTACGGCCCAACTTTAAAGTGAATCCTTGACCTTGGGAACAGAAGTTCACAGGACAGTCTCACCACAAGGTGCATTTAGTAACATATGGAGCTTTAGGCATATGACATGACCTTCAGACAGAGGGAGCCCATTTGTCATGTGATTGTAGATGCACAAGTCGAAATGTTTCCGTTCCAACTTATTACTTAGTATTTAAATATAATCTCATTCTCTTTCGTCTCATCTGAAGACTCCTTCCAACTTTGTTTTACTCTGGGACAGGAGTTTTGAGTGCCAATTTAGGGAGTGGTGTATGATTGAGGACCCCACAGAAAACCCATTAACTTGTTGAAGGATTTATGATTGGTCTCATGATGGCAATTAAACTTTAAATTCCTTGAACACCGAATTCACTTTGCGGATGAGGCAGATGACTTTAGCTCTTCCCAGAGGTCCGACAAAGTTAGAGTTCTCGAAACCTCCTTTTTTCCTTAAACATTTATTCTAGCGTTTATTCTATGGCGGCCTTTCCATCCCCCTTCCACATTGAACTACCAAGTCCTCCTCTGAGATACAGCTTTAACATTGATGACAGAACATAATCCCTGTGACGCTCAGCAGGTGCAACCAGGAGTCATTCTTAACCTGACAGATGCTTGTTAGCATCAGATATAGACTTTTAAAGTTGAAGTACTGAAATGAAATGGTTCAAATATAATACATTACATTTCATGTGACGTTCATGGGCTTCACAAAACACTGATGGCCATTGGCCCGCGAACCCCACTGTGAGAACCCCTGCTCTAGCCTCTCTGTCCATGTGCACACACTAACTCTAGGCTTTCATGGTACATTTAATGTGTTAAGATATCTAAAGGAGACGTATTATACTCATTTTCTGGTTCATAATTTTATTTTGGGTTACTACTAGAATAGCTAAACACGTCAGTCTTCTCACACTGTCCAGTGCTGCAGCTCTGTATTCCCTCCCTGTCTCTTTTTACACAGATTTCAAATATGTCTAAACTAACTTTGTGCATTTGCAGTTGAATGGCGCGTGTCCGATGTCGCTGCCGTAGTGTGTTGATCTGTGTGTGCTGCCCATGCATCTGCATGGCCCTGCTGTTCATCTACGTCGGTGTTGTGGTGTGTATGGAGATGAATACAGGAGCCACACCAGGCAGTGAATATGTCGTACCCGGAACTATTTACTTCGAGGCCAAAGGATCTTATATGAGGAAGAGCCTTGCCCCAGTCCCAACAACCTTCTGGAAGCTCCACACAGATGGGGATCCCCTTTGGAACCGGCTCCAGCTGCCCATGGACCTCTTTTTCAACCCCATCCTGTACCCCAACAACACTAAGAGGGAATTTAAAAATAATGCTTCTCTTGAGTCGCTACTGATGGAAAGTTTCTCTGATGTTATCAACTCAAACGGCACGACAAGAAACATTACCGAGCTACCAGAGCAGATACAAGAGTTTGTGAGACACATGCACAGGAGGGACTACAGAACCCTCTTCCAGCCAGATGGAGTATGTGGGGCTGGAGCGCCGGATCAGAAGAAACCCACTCTGCTTCTTCTGGCCATCAAGACAACAGAGCTGAACTTTAAGAACCGGCAGGCCATTCGACGGGCCTGGGGCCAGGCGGGATGGGTAGCTGGACAGAAGAATAACAGCGGTGGAGGATATGTCCGCAGGGTGTTCCTAATGGCCAAAGAGGACCCGAACGAGCTTGGTGTGGACATATCTGAGTTACTGGAGCTGGAGAGCACACATTATGGAGACATTCTGCAGTGGGACTTCAAGGACACGTTCTTCAACCTCACCCTGAAAGATGTGCTCTTCTGGAGCTGGTTCTCACAGTACTGCCCCCGGGCTCGCTTTGTCTTTAAGGGCGATGACGACGTCTTCGTCAACACCCCAAACATTATAACCTTCCTGCAGGACCAGCTAAAGAGGCCAGACGCAAGCGAGACCATAAAAGACTTCATGGTTGGGGATGTAATAGCTGCAGCTCAGCCCGACCGAAGCATCAAGTCCAAGTACTTCATCCCAGAGAGCTTCTATAAGGGCAAATATCCTGCTTATGCGGGCGGGGGAGGGGTTGTGTACTCCGGCTTGTTGGCAAAACGTCTACACGGGATATCTAAACGGGTTCACTTGTTCCCCATCGACGACGTTTATGTAGGCATGTGTATGACTCGGCTTAACGCTCACCCCACCCACCACCCTGCCTTCCTCACCTTTGACTTTCCTAAACAGGAAGAGGAGGAGCTGTGTGCATACCACAAAATCCTACTGGTTCACAAACGAAGTCCCAGACAGATAGTTAGATTGACGGCTGAAGTGAAAAAGACACAGACGCAGTGTCAATATGTGCCCCTGAGAGACGGAGTCGAGAAGGGGAAAAAAACATAACTGATAAATTTTTTAACTTTAAATGTGACAGCACAGTGCCGTTCATAACGTTACATGAAATTAAATGTTTCATGAAATGAACATGTAATGTTTTGAGACTGTTCATCAGTGACCATCATGTCTTTTCTTACATTTTGTTGTATCACCAGTTGTGTCACTTCTTTTGTATTTTTCATATTAATCTACACATATTCTTGGGCATTATCCCAAAAATGATGACATACCTATGACATGCAGACATGAGGCCTGCAGAGAAGTATTCTGTCAAGTTTCAAACGGCCGACTCTTTGACTCGTCAAAGCCGGAAATGTGCAGGTGGAATCTATAATCATAATGATGCATTACGGTGAGCTAGCTCCAGGGCTTTGACACTGAGCATGCTCAGTCAGTGACATGGCTTACTGTCATTGTTAACGTTAGTGGTCACACCTGTGCTTTTACTGCTTTGACAAGTCAAAATGTCTGCTGGGAAATCAAAGCAACTCTTTGTACATTTTGTCTAACAGTGGCTGTTGTGGAATTTTCTCAGAGACTCCGATGACTTACGTTGAAGACGTTTATACAAACATGATCATGGAGGAACACAATAACAGCACAACTGTATGCACAGTGCACTGTCAAGTTTTGTAAACATATCTATAGCAGCTTCGAACTGCTAAGTTTGCAACCTTTATACAGGGAACGTACGACATCACCACTGTTAGACAAAATGTCCAGAGTTGCTTTGATTTGCTTTGAAGTGACAAATGTGAGACGATGCTAGTTGTTAAACTGCGCTTTAGCATTTTGTTAAAATGCTAAGCTATTGTAACAGTAGCACAAGTGGAGAAGAGCCATAAAGACTGTGTACTGACTCAGTGATGTGTGTTATACAACAATGTTTACCTAAGATGTGCCAACGTTCGCTATATTAGCCTCCATAAACTACTGCCCATATTGGACCAGGTAGCAAAGACTCGCACAGTTAAACCCTTCCTACTGAACTGAGCAATGAAAAGTTACATTCAGATAGTGTTTTTTTCTCCCCCTGAGAACTCTATGTACATAAAGTGTGAAATCAAAGTAGTTTTGTTAATATAATTATTGTGAAGATGAGTTTGAATGTACAGTGTTTAAGCCAATAATGACCTTGACTAGATGAGCGGCTGGTGTCATCCAATGAGCTTCCAGTGACGTTTTACAGTGAAAAGTCTGATACCACTCTGTGATATTAGGCTGTGATAGAAAACACATTCCTCATAGATAATGTGTAATGAATGTGTAACATACATCCCTGTACATGCATGTGAAGTATTTCTTTTGTGTCCAAATAAACTTTCAATCCTTCCTGTTCTACTTCTGCGAAACAGACTCCTCTTTAATCACCCATCTTCAAAGTCCCAAAGATTAAAGCCCCCATGGACTGAAATTAAGCAGAAAAACAGGCCTTTATCCGTCTGTGGTAATCAATATTGAGAGTTGAGTTGAGTGGAGAAATTCATCTTTGCTGCCATTAATTATTATCATGTGTTCACAACAAGACTGTTCTTTCTAGTTAGGATGCAAATACTACATCATCTACCCATGATAATATTTATATTTTCATGTCTTTTTATTCAACAATTACTTTCGCACAACAACCAATTTCATTATAATTCATTATTTATTTTTTAAGACCCCTGACTTCATTGACTCTTGGCTAAGAATGACTAGCTTTCAAAGTATTTGCACTTTATAAGAATTTGGTAACATCATATAACAATCTTCCTGAAAAAGTATTAATGCTGAAATGAAAAACTATTCACATTGCAGAGTTAGTTCACAGCATTATGAGCTCCCTCAACATACAAAACCAAACAAAGTTCCTGCAGAACTGGTTCCACCCGCAGTATAAATATACTGCTCAGCAGCTTACGTCAAATAGTGTGAGCTAATGTTTGGGAGTATGTGATACATAAATGTGTTTAATTTCATACCCATGTATGTATTACTTCTGCACAACTGTTTCCAGAGAAGGTTCTTTAAAAGGTCCCATATTGTAAAAAGTGAGATTTACATGTCTTTTCTGATTATAAAGCACGTCTAGGTGTTAACAATAACAGCAGAGCTGAGGCAGAAATGTGGTGAGTGGTGCCTGCTCAGGCCTGTGAGAGCTGACCAATCAGAGCAGAATCGGCTTTTTGGGAGGGATACAGAGAGAAACAGGAGCTAAAACTGGGTGTTTTTTGAACATTAAAGCATGTTTTCGGAGATCCAGAAAATAAAAGCATCAACTCAAAAATGAGCAGAATATGGGACCTTTAAATATTAAACAAAAGACAAAATAGTGAATTCTTGAAATGAAGGACAAGGACAAGATGATGTCAAGTCAAAGTACTGAAAAACACAGCTGAGGAATTTATATATTTCCAAAGTGTTCATCATTCAACAAACCAAAATAACCAACTGGGTAAGGAATGTCAGGAAAAGATGAGGCACGAAGCAGTCACACTGACCAACGTGACACAAGGTCGACTGAAACGAGAGCATTTTGACAAGATCTGACAGTGACAAAGTGAATCACAGAGACCATCAGCAGCATCTGTCTGAAAAACAAATCAATAAAATCAGCACTACAACGAGGTGTGGCGGTAACGGGTCAGCTAAATACAATATCCTTTGGAGAACAGGTGGAACTGGAAAGGTATTTAAATTCTCGCCACACCCTAACCTTTATAACAGTCATTACAAACCAGCCGCTGAAATCAAACATGACAAATGTGGGTTTAGTATTATTATGCAATTTTTGCAAGTTTTTAAACAGATTTATTTTGTCCTATGGAGGAGGATGAATGTTTACATTAACATTACCCAGCACATGTATGTTATGGTCTGCATATACAGTATACCCTAATGTAATGGAAATGTAGGACTGGCTGCACTGAAGATCAGTATATAAACATGCTCCAGTGATACATTTTCAGAAAGACACTGAAAGTACAGTAGAAATTTATGTTACAGAATTTCAAACATTGTAAATCACTAGATTCTTAGTTGATTTCAACATTACTGATTGAGACTTTTTTTTGCTCTATTAAGTTGAAGTCCATTCATTCAGCCCGGCCATTTAATGCCTTCACCAGGCTGTCACACAAGAACTGCAGAGGGAGCTGTTGCATGAGGAGCACCAGTCAGATTTCACGATCTCCACAGCTCTCACTCACGATTGTCCGCGTCTTCAGCTCTGCCACTAGGAGCCATTTTCTGTCCTTTCGTCTTTGTCATCATCTTCTTCCTCACTGTCCTCCTCCTCACTCTCGCTGTACTGGTAGTTACAGCGGTTGGTGTTTACAAAGAGGTCACTCTCATCGTCTTCAGAGTCGCTGACGTCCTCTTCTGAGTCTTTCTCCCCCGTCCCCTCTTCCTTCCGTTTGTTTGTTTTGTCCTGCTCCGACGGCTCCTCCATGAATCCCTCTGGCCTGAGGACGTTGAAAAAAAAAAAAACACACAATACACTTGATTATACTTTACAAAATGACGCTGGTTGTGTGATGTGTGTCTACGTGTGTGTTCAGACTCACCACTGCTGTTCTTTTTGCAGGTACTGAATGTGATCTTTGTACAGAATGAAGTTGATCTCTGCCTTCACCTTCTCTCCTTCTTCAATGGGATCCACAATCACATAATCACCTACAGGATCAGAAAGGAGACAGATATGAAATGTGAACCAAAACATAAAGGTCATTATAAATGTAGAGAGATTGTATTTTTTTTTGTCAGTACTTACGAATACGTCATAACACTAGTGAATGATATTAGCAGCTTCTATTGAAATCATGACAATGTATCTATTCTCTTGGAAAAGCACTAAATGCAAAGCTCCTGAAACAGCTGCAGACCAGCTGAACACCGAGTCAAAAATCCCACATGCACAGAGGTTGTGGCAGCACGTATGTAAGTACTATAAACTTTGGGAAATATATTGCTGGAGATGATATCAGTAGGCCAATGAAAAAAATTATATTAGACGGATGATGAAGACTATTTTAGAGCCTTTATTAAGTGAAAGATTCTATTCTTGAGCGGCATGCATCACTGCAGAGAGTATTTCAGCATTTAACATCTTCAAGAAATCAAGTCTGCTATCCACAAACTTTATGACTGATAAAAACTTAATATCACTTATTTACATGGCATTTCTCTGTGAAATGCTGCCACTTGTTTCACTTTGTAAGCAGAAGAATGCAGAAGACTGCTTGCTAGTAAACGTGGGCATAAACAGTGCAGGATTCAAAAGTTCTGCTTTGCAGATGTTTTTTAAGGAAGGAAATACGCTTCTCAGTTTAGTTAAACCTCAGGGACTTGCTCTCAGGTGTCCAGGGTGCGATTAATTTGGTCAAGTGTGACTACAGTTTCATTGGTTGCATCACTGCGCCTGAAATTCAATAGTATAGAAACATAGCCTGGAGGCCTGGTTCTGAGTACTAGCATCAGTGTTTAGATATTTGAGCTTGCTGACTAACACTGAATGGTCGCTGTACTAATCTGTAATACTTCATCAAAACATCCCATCAGAAGTTACCTCTCTTGATCCAGAGGTTCTTGCGGAACTTGGTGGGCATGCTCACCAGGAAAGTCTCACCCTGGGCCGTGACAGCTTCATGGAGGTTGTTACCACGGCTACCTGTAACCTACAGGTGCACAGGTACAGGATGGAGACACATTCAGGACAATGTCTTACTGTGTATTCACTGTCAATATGTTTATGACAATGCAGGCCACGAACAGCTCACCTTTACAATCTGCTGGTTCTCTGTGGGCGTCACAAAATCTCCAAGAACCTCCTTGACAACATGTTTGCGTTTTGTGGCCTGTGACATTATTAACGGTGAGCTTCAGGTTCCTTCGCCAGCTGCAAAACAAGAGAGTAGTGATGAAGGGCTGATAAACAGCAGTACAGTAGCTGATGCCCTCTATTGGAAGTTTAGCTGTTGTCAACTGACGACACATTAAGAAGACAATGAACCAAAACTTTTGGCGAAAAAGATTCGCCAAACCACAAGATGCAAACCGAAAGTGCCGAGGTAATATCCAAGCTCATATAAATAAGGTTAACGCTAGTTAGTAGTTAGCTTAAGTTAGCAACATTCATCAAACTTTCACCATCTCGTTGATGTCAATGATGGTTGGACGAAAGACGGCGCTTTCCGTTGCCTCTGCTGCATATAATAATTAACTAGAGACGTAAGCAATTAACTGCTGCCTTTCAAAAACAACAACACTACTAAAGTTAGTCATTTCTGTTAGCTGACTAAGCTAACACTAGCTAGCTGTCTCAAACTGTGTCCCTACGCTCTGCTCAGCTCAACTAGCTGCATTAGCAGGTAACATGCTAACCTTGAAAGGAAGACAAGATAAGTGTGTTTCTGGGCAGATTGACAGCAGCTATAAACCACTTTTGAAAAACACACGTTGAGATATTTTCTCATTAAAGCCGAACCACATGCGTCTGTTTTCCTGACAACACTAAACTTTATACTTCCGGTGTCGAGTGTTCCACCCTTTCAGAATAAAGGCTGTCTCTCTTTATCTTTGGACTAAACGACCCTGCGATGGCAGGACTACACTTAACATTTCAGATAAAGAAGTGGGATTTAGCATTTAACTTTGTCACTTCGGAACAATTTGCTATTTATTGTCTGACTAAATTAGTCATAGTTTTATAAAAAAAATCTTGTTTGCCCTGCTCCCCCCGGCTCTTATTCTTCCGTGTCAGTACCTTTGCATTGTGGGAAGTAGAGTTTCTCTCAATTTGAGCAACATTCAAGACCAAAAGCACCCACTGACGCTGCTGTTCTCATATGATACACATTGGTATCATGGGTATAAAACAACCTTCCCTTTATAGATGTCAGCGTTAAAATGTCAGGTGTTTTTTAAAAACAATTGTTAAATACTCAGTTAGACTACAAAGTGTCCTGTCATCATAATAGCTGTGCATGTCTGAATGACTTTTCATATACATATCTTACATTTCATTTATTAAATATGTATTGTGGTCTATGAATAAAGGTTTTATATAGAGAGCAGACTCGTATACATATATGTTAATGTTACATTTGTTTGTTTTTTAATTAATCCAGTTTAATTCTTCAGTTTCAGTGCATATAAGATAAGAACACCACAAACAAAGAATAGGATTCCACACTTTTTTATTCAACCTTCATTCATTCATTCATTTCGGACAGTCTTAGAGCAGTTTTTACAATTTAATTGCAGTTATGTAGTAATGTGCAGACCAACAGAAGGTAAAACCCCCATCAAAAAAGAGAAACCCTCTCAAATACTACATAGCATTAGCACGAACACTGGTAAAGGAACATCCAAGAGAATTGACAAGACACAAGTCTACAATTAGTGCACGTTCTTTGTCGAACATGAGCTGTTAGTGTGAGGAAAGGTGAGTTAAAACCAATACTGCCTAAAACACAGCAATCATCATGACCTGCAGATCTAACAGAATGAAATGAGCACATAAAATCTACTTTAAAATTACTATAAAATTCTCTGCAACACGAGCTTTATCGGAGCTGGTATGTTTTGAGTAAACTGAAAAGAGGCGTGAGGTATGAAGATGGAACACTAGACTGGTTTAACGGAAAAGTAACATCAGTAGGACTTTATTTATGTCTGATAGTGATCATCATGCAGTCTGGCTCAAATGTGTGTGTGTAGTGTAAAGCTTGGGTCAGTGTGTGTGTGTGTGTGTGTGTGTGTGAATATATGTTGTTCGTGGTTTAGTTGACTACAGCAGATGAGCACATCTTGTTGATCCCACAGGCATTAGACCCCCTGTAAAGGTAGTAGTAACCCTGTAAGAGAGACAAAGAGAAATGAACACACATACTCTCACAACTTTACACGAGTAGCAACAAAGTAGGAATGTGACTTTATTTAACTTTCTCTTTACTTGTCATCAAACCCTTCAGTTTAATGCAGTTTAATACAAAACACTAGTGAGTTTAGTACAGTGTGTTGCAAAAGTACAACACAAGACTGTTTCCCTGCGTTGAAACATCTTTTTGACAGCTGATACAGGGTGAACTTGGCTCAAATGCTATCGGCACAGATTAATCTGCCGAATTGATTAATCTACCAATTTTTAATCTATGATCACTTATTATTATTTACAGACTGTTTACGTCTTGTCGTGCCGAATTCAGTAGAGCACACTGACACATATTAGGTGAGATGTTACACTAAAGACTGGTTTGTACTTTTCATCTTGTCATACAAGATATTCCGGTGATACCTTTCATTTAAAGATCAGAATATGGGCCCTAGTTGCTCTATTTTTAAGAAATATACAGTCTTATTTTTAAAAACTGTTTCAGTCTCTCTTGAACTGAGAGTGTTAGGAGGTTGGGTTGTCTTACCTGTTCTCCATAATCCTCTCCCCAGCTGTTTTTGATGGCCCAGAATGGGATACCTTTACCTGAAAACACATTATGATACGTTATCCAGGAGTTTGACAGCAAACAAGAAGAACAAATGTCATAAAACAAGGAGAGGTTAATAACACACTTACGTTCTCCGTATCCCACCATCAGCACAGCGTGGTCGATCATCCAGGGGTTGCAGAAGATCTTCAGAGGGTGAGATACACCCTTCCTGTAGAACTACAGACAGACACATGATACATTTTGACATGGTGTTGTCTATTTGTAGTTCTCATGGAGGTGAAGCATGTGATAAGATTCTAGTGATTCAGTCATTGCTGTGGTGGTTTAATATACTGTAGCAGTGATGAAATGCTTACCTGCATGGCGAAAGCATTCAGAGCCACAGAGATTGGTCCATTCTCAGCCAGCCAAGCTGCAATTTCTGAGGAGACAAAAGACAACAAAATGAGTTTGTTTCACAAAATAAATCAAATCTCGTTAGAATCTATGTATCAGTAAAATCAACAGCCATCCATCTCCTCTATATATTTGTCTTTGAAATAGGAAATGACAGTTTGGTGGAGTTATTATTTTATATTATTTTGTGGATTGCTGGGTTAACCTTTAAGCAACGTGAATGCTAGCTAAGCTAATTTCCACTCTTCACATAAGCAGCTACATTTAGGATCATAACAATTATTGATAGGGGGGAGTCCAGCACGTGGCGGTCATGCAACAGCAACACAGTTTTCCCTGAAATGTTACAAGGTCTGGGGGAGGGAAACTCTCACAGATTTCCCTGAATATCGATCCCTGGCTACTCACACATGACCTCATGCAGGAACTGACTGATTGTGTGAAAGGGGCTTTAGATACAAAAAATAAAAAACTTCTTAGTGTGTATTTTAGTAAGAAATTCAGTCTCTATATTTATCAGCTTTTCTCTTCCCATTCTTTTTCATTCCCTCAGCCCACTCACCCTTCTCGTCTTTGGACAGCTCCACAGAGCTGTTGATGTAGGCGGCCACCTTCCCGCTGGTGAAGTCGCACCTCTGCTTGTGCCCGCTGTAGGAGTAATCAGCCTCTGACTCCAGACCACCTTAATACACAAATGAAGATTAAAAGGGTTATGCAGTGTTACGCCATTTAAATGAACAACTTTAATGTCCTGAGAAAAACTGGGGAGGGGAAGCTTAAATGTTTCAGAATGGTTGCACACATCACTCGTCCTCCACCACATCTTTCTTACCCAGCTTCTCAATAGCTTCATAGGCATTTGACGGCAGCCCTCCCCTGCACGCCTGGTCCAGCCCATCACAGTCAACCAGCTCTGTTAGGGACAAATTGATAAATCAATCAAACCATGGCTTCTTATCTGCAAATGTAGACAATGATTTCGCTTTCTGCAGGAGAAAGTTATTGAATTACTGTAACATCTTTTTGTTTTAGTTTGTTTGTGCATCAGGCGTTACCTTGTTCAGACAGGGACAGCAACGACCCATTTTTTAGGAACCACTGGCCTTCAATGTTGCCTGTGACAGAAAAAGCCCAGCAGGATCCACACATACCCTACACAAACACACACACAGCAAGTTAGCATGAAGTAGGAAGCAGGTGTAATTAATTAATTAGCAACATGCTATATAGGGTAGCTGCTCTGTAATTAACTGATTGATTGTACCTGGTTCTTAACAGAACTGACAGCTCCGTGATCCCGCCAATCCCAGCTAGTGGGAGCGGGGTCTTGGGCAGGAGATGCTGGCTTCATCTGTCGATGAAGAGTCCATTGACTCAGCAGTGGGTTCAGGTATGTAGAGCGAAACTCTTCCTCTGGAGAAAGCAGTCACACTTTTGTGTTACTCAAGAGGATTCTTTGGAGAAGAGCTGATGCAACACATGAAAAGCACAAGATGCACTTCCTCAAAGTAAACAGTGTGGAAATACAAGTACACATGCACAGACATACACATACCGGTTAGGTCACTGAACTTGGTGACTCCATATTCAGCTGAGCCTTGATCCAATGACTGGAGCTTCTCAGCAGTCTTCAGGTTCTCGTGGAAGATGCTCAAACGGCGGTCTGCCTCTACAGAAGTCAAATGAACACATAGTTAAAAATGATCTGGCACTTAAAAGTTTCCCTGCCTTGTTTATTCATTTTTTTCAAGTCAGCAACACTCCAGCAACCAAACAACCAATCCATATCTGATCTTTTGTTAATTATAGATTATCTGTCACTTGCAGACAGAGACATAAGTCCTTTCCACACAGAGTTCCTGCAATGAAGGCCGCCATTATGCTGGCTTTGCTTTGTAACACTGAACCAAACAATGCCGGCATAATGTCACCCCAGTGTGTGATTTTAGATAGCATGGTGTCGTTCTAGAAGCAAAAGAGGCACGAAGTGAAGCACGCCGTGTTCAGCAGCGTGTTCACCTGCTTATCCTTTTATTTTAGATTCCTGGATTTGTATTTATAACTATGTGGTTATCTGTCATGGTTATGTTGCGTTTAAGGTCTAAACTATTTTGTTCATGTTTATTCAGTATTGATGCTTATAAACCATAAGCACATGAGCACACTCATTTCAAAGGTATTGAATTGACAGGCGATACTATAATCTAGGTGTTCATACAGCTTGAAGAGCTTCTATTGTTGCCATGATTAAGCTGTGAGTACATCCACGGTTCAGGGTGTGGAGACAAGAATGTGACACTATATGAATCATGCTATGTTTGGTGTGTTCAGTACATACTGTGTGTCTCAGTCACTCACCTTCCTGGCTGCTGTAGCCCTTATTGTATTTCACCATAAACTCTTTGAACTGGCCCAACAGCTCCATCGACTCCTGCCAAAGGAAGAGCAGACAAACAAGCAGAATCAACACAGACCTTCTCCTCAAGCTCAAGTTCAAATGGATAATAGCAGCTTACACAACACTGCTGGAGTACATAAGAGGCAAATAACAAGATGAAACTTAACACAAACATTGTTATCTGCCCTGTTATTGATCCAAAATATGACATAATTTTTACCTCCAGTGGCTGGCTGGTTGATGCATCCGTCACCTTGTTGGTCTCTTCTAGTTGAGGTTCACCTGATAAGAGAGACATTGAGGACAACATGTTACGTGTCAACCGAAGATTAAAAATCAACGTTCATTCATGGACTTTTACCTTATTTATCTCTTTGGAATAAAACCAGACTTTTCCAGCACAAAAGTAAACATGAGTGTTACATAATATTGTCAAATTTGCATAAAGTCATTCTCATTCAACTCATTCGTTTGGGCAACTTGGTATGATCAGTGTCAATCAATACAAATAGATCCTTTGATTATCTAGGAATCCTATTTTGTAATGATGGTTGAAGACCACTTTTTAAAAGGTGCAGTGTGTCAGATTTTGGGGCATTTATTGACATAAATTAAATATATTTATAATTATTTTTTCATTAGTGTACAATCACCAGAAACTAAGAATCGTTGTGTTTTTGTTACTTTAGGATGAGCCGTTTATATCTTTAAAGTGAGAAGGTCCACCATGTTGCACCGCCATGTTTCTACAGTAGCCCCGAACAAACACTGGCTCGAGTGTGTGCACTGGACCTTTAAAGATGACTTTCTGTATATATGTCGTAATAAAAAGTCTGATAGAGTCAATCCTGGAAGATCATGCTGCTATTAAAGAGGGACCAAAGCATCATGGGATAACACTGAAACAACATAAATAGCATTACAATTAATCTAGGCCTCGTGGGATGAAATTATATGCAAGATACCGGTGCAGAGGAACCACAGTCATCTCTTGTGAACTGTAGCTCAGGACAGCTGTAACTGAAAAAACATGAATCTTCTTTCTTTAATGATTCAATGATTTTGGTTGCCAACTGACCTTTAGGCTGGCACTTCTGTTTGAGCAGAGTTGAAGTGCCCTGCCAGGGGATGTCCCACACTTCAAACACACACACCTCAGTCTGACAGGAATAAAGACGTACACAGAGACACAGATAGTCTATATTATAAACAGTGAATTAATCTGATTATATTGTCATACACAGATTATCTGATTACAGTGTTGAAAATTGATTGAATAAGTGGAATAATGTCTTTCACACAGTGCAGTCCAAGCTCACAACATCAAATAGAGCAAGTTATTTATAACTGGAATGAAACAGATTAATTTAGACTTTATCTTCATTATTTTTGACTTAGATAGATGCTGCTTGTAAAAAAGGGAATAGGTTTCCATGTTAACGTCTAAGAAAAGAGGGTCTACAGATAAGTTCCTGTGTCAGTGCTGTGCATGCATGCATGTAGGCACGAGGCATGAGCGTGCTCCGGGCTACTTCATGTCAGACTAAGGTCACAAGATCAGATGACTGGGGATGACTGAACAAAACAGAACTACACTGTTGCAATATTAAGTTGTTACACAGTCGCATCACGGGATATTAAATATGTCTAATTAAATATGCTATTTCAAAACCATGATAATGACCTACACTGAGCTAATCTCTCTTGTTAATTCACTCTCCCTCCCTCTCTCTCTCTCTCTCTTCTCTCTCTCTCTCTCACACACACATCCTACCTTGAGTTTCTGTGTCTCAGGATAGAAGTCACATGTCCTTAGCATGGTGGATTTCTTACATTGAGTGTTACTTAGTTCCACTGTTATGGTGTAGCGGATACCCTTCACCAGCTGGAAGACAGACAAACACACACAGTCAGGGGTCACTTTTAATACACAGACAAGAAATCTTACCATTAAAAGGGGCTTTACTCAGACATGTCTCTAATTGTGTTGCAGTCTAGTATACCAGTGGTCACTGAATAGCAGACTAAGCTTTTAGTGCGTGTATATTGACTATGTTGTAGTATCTAGATGCTTCTTTTGCTGCATGGACACTATGGTGGCAGGGCCTCTCTGCGCTGACAGGGCAATGCAACTCTGATCAGGCCAGCTGGTGGTGATGTCAAGTCAGACTACATATCAATGATATGACTTCCGGCCCGCATGTGTCCTCTCTACGCAGGCTTTTCAAAAAGTGACAAAATTCAAATGTATTACAAACTTGATAACAGATGTGTGAATGGTGACAATAAAATGTACTGAACAATAATCATCTATATTGTTTTGCACAGGAACATTTGTACCGCAGTGACCAGTTTAAGCCATTATTTTGAAGGTACGTCACCTTCTTTCCGGCCTTTGTTTGGCTAACTCTTGGTGGCATGACGCAGTTTAAATGGCCCCCAGCCTCTGTTGTTTACAGAGCTGAGCGCATATAACTCTTACTGCAGTGTACGAAATCATTTAAAACACTTTTCTCAATCCACACCAGCCTGTTGTGACAAAATATGTCAATGCTGTGAATAAATAAACGTGAAAACTGTTACGAGCAGCCGTCTTTGTTGTTGTTGTTGACGTTACCTGTTTGGTGGCAGAGAGGAGCCGGCTGACTTTGCGGAGGTGCATGGCGTTGGAGCCCCGGTTGTAGCGCTCCTCGGCGAAGGCCAGGGCCTTCTTCAGGCCTGGGTCCGACTCATGTAGCTGGACCGGGGAGCCGGGGGGACCGAACAGAGGCCGGTCGAGGTCCTCGCCAAGCCCGAGTACCGAGCCCAGCACTGCGGCCAAGGCCAGCCACGGGATTAAGGGACAACAGCGAAATCCGGCCATCGTGTTGATCCCGGTGTGTCGTCGAAAAGAGAAAGGGACCAATGTCAAGTCCGTGCTCGGTTAAAAGGAGAGATGTTTGTTTTCCTTGAAGAAAAATCGATATGCAGTTATCAGCAGTGGTTATACAAGCGGTAACACCGGTGTTGTTGCCAAACAAACCTGATGGTGAGGCTGTGGGAGGAGACAGGAGTATTAATGAGAGGGGTGTGTTCAAGACACACACGGTTAACACCCCCAGACCGTTTAACAATGGTGTCACTTCTAAATACGTAATAACTGATTAACAAATCACAACATTGTATATAAGTCGGGATGAAAATACAGAAAAGTGAGTCATCACATATAGTGGTGACTGCAAGGTAATATGATTACTTATAGACATTTTTTGTTGAAAAGTAATTATAACAGTTTAAACTGGTCCACGGTTTGGGCCATTTGTCTTAACAGAACTGTGTTATATAATATCATATTGGTTGATGCAGTAAAATTAAATGTCTAAATACTGGCAGACCTCTTGAAAGACCAAAGAGAAAACAGTCACTATAGAGTACATATAGGCAGTAAACAAGGCCCCCTGTACAATAATCAAGTAGCCTATGTTCTTCTGGACATGTACATATCCAAATAAGGAAAGTCACAAGTTACAAAACTTTACTCTGGTTGATAAGTTCATGAAGACAGTATGAAGAGTCTTTATTAATTTCCCCATTACCATATTATTTTATATTCAGGAATCCCACTGAACAGTTAAAAATAAAATAAAGTAAGATAAGATAAGATAAGATAAATCTTTATTGATCTCCAGTGAATTTGGTTGTTGCAGCAGCACCATGACAGAAATAAGTACAGATAAGTATATAAATAAAAAATAAATATAATTAAAAATAGAAACTATACAAGAGCTTTTGGACAGAATTACAGGTAAAGTGGTGTGATTGATAGCTGCAGAGTTAACAAGTCAAAGCCGAGAGCAAACACCAGATTAATATGTGATATTATTTAGTAATTAAACCTAGTTTTTGTCTGTATTAATATAGACATGTAATTTAATTATAATATAGAATATACAGCAAGTCAGTGTTAACAAGACAAAAGAATTTCCCAGTCTGGGATCAATAAAGTAATTCTATTCTATTCATTAACGTTGTACAGTATAATATAAAATGGTACATAATGATATATGAGATATAGTATAAAACAGTATAAAGTGCATTACAGCAATATAACGTAATGTACTAGATGTATATACAGATATATAACATATGCACAAGGGCACTGAAGTGCTGGTAATATAGGAGGGGCAAGTGCTGCCTTTTACTTTCCCTTGCTAGATTTATCCAGGCACAGGCCTGCTTCTCTAACCATTGGGCCATGGTACAGTGGGTATTGTGTTGAGTAATATATGACAACATGTATCGTCAGTCCAGCAGAGAGAGGGAGAGGGAGCTTGGTGTGATTATCTCTGGTGTAATGAGGGAAATGGGTCTGTGTGTGTTGTGTGCTGTTATAGACTGAGACTTCTCCACGACTGTTGAACAGTCTGATGGCAGCAGTTACAGATAAGAACCTGAAACACACACCTGGCGTATTGCTGTGGCTGAATGGACTACCTTCCTCACCAGCTTGTAGAGTCTGCTGGCCTCACCAGTACTGATGCCACAACCCCAACACACTAAAGAACAGAGCACTGGTCACTACAAACTGATAGAAGATCTCCAGGGGTATGTCACACACATCTGAGTCTCCTCAGGAAGATGTCTGCTCTGCCCCTTCCCGAGGAGGCCATCTGTGTTGTGAGACCAACCTAGTTCACTGTTGATTTGGGCCACAAGATATTTGTACGAGTTCACCCTCTCCAACCTCCTATCAGTAGATGATGAGGGATTGAAGATGGACAGGGAATCTTTTCCTCCGGTAGTCGACCAGCTCTTTGGTCCTGCTGATGTTGAGCTTCAGGTGTGGTTGTTGCACCATGTAAGCAAGATCTACATCGATCCTCTTTACTCCTCCTCATTGTCATTGTTAATGCATCCAACAATAGAGGAGTCATTGGAAAACTTTTGGAGGATGTGGGAACTTGAGTTAGGGCGTAAGCGTGAGACATAGTGTGTGAAAATGAAAGGTACCATCAAAGTCCCAATACTACAAAGACATTTTGATTAGCCTACCTCTGTCATCCAATGTGGCACACCACTGTAACCAGCCAGTAAGTGGAAAGTGGGTTGTTGTGAATGAACTTGCGAGAATTAAATACAGCCACTAGAGGGCGACAAATATCTTAACTTCTCGATGATTTCTGTAAGAGGACTTTTATTTTGAAAGTAAAAGACCCGGTGAAGCTACACAGCTATGCAAACTAAAGATTTCATGAATATATGGGATACATTACAGGTTACTATTAGTATTTAGACATATCTGTCAAAGTGTATGACAAACTAAAGATAGCACAGATTTTAAGTCAGTTTACTTGACTTTTATAGCGATTGCCCTTTTATTTTGTAATGTTCTGGCCGGAAGTGTTAATGTTGATGCTGCTGGTGAAGCACAGGCGCTAGCGCTGCTAGCACCGCGGCCAGGAACATCTATTGACGACAGCTAAAGCTAAGCTAACATTATAAACTTGCTGAGGGTTTTACTCAAGGTTTTCCTCTAATCATCACGTTAGCCAATCGTGGAAACAACGTTAGTTGCCACTTTACCCCTCGAACGACAAAATAGCTGTCGTGAACGTTATGACTAATTTATTTTTAGGGATCAGGTTGTATTCTTAGCATTAGCCTCTGAGCAAAGGTCTGACTGGCGGACATGGAGACTCGGGGGATTGAAGACATGTTTGACTTTCGTCGGTAAGTCAGCTAACGGCAGCTAGCTGTTAACCTTCAGCTAACGATAATTAGCCATTTGCAGTAATGTTGCAATCTTATCCTGTGTGCTAAAGAAATGCTGTAAAATATAACCCGGTGACATCAGTCGTTGGCTAGCTAACTACTGTAGGTTTCCAAAGGAAGGGATAGCAAACCTTTTATAAAACGAGCAGCTAATTAGCTAGCTAACCTAGGAGTGTGGTGGTGACGTTAACGTAAATATTTCATCGCCAACAATTATTTTGCAACCGTGTGCAGTGCTAATTTAGTGCACACGTCGTGCTGTCATCAGCTGAATCGTTAGGTGGTTCATTTAGCAGAGCTAGTTAGCTAGCCTAACCATAAATGGTCGTTGAACTTTACACAGAGAGTGAAGTTTTCCAAAAGACTCAACTTGACACAGCAGGCTGAGATAACATGTACCTCTGTGTATATACAGTGTATAACTTCGCCATAAGCGTCACCTCAGCTTTGAAAAGTGAAAGTTGTGCCTCGATCATGAACTCCAAAAATAAAGTGCCCCGTCTTTCACATGAATACAGATGTGTCATTAGGCCTGTAGGTGTGGAGGAACTGATTATGGTGTTGAATATTAGGACAAAGTAGGCCTAGATTAATATTGGGCATCCCAGATGTTCTGTCAATCACGTAGAGACACGTGTAATGACGTGTAGGAAACGAAAGCTGCGGATGTGTTGCCATACTGAAACTTACTGTTAATACTGTTAATACAGGCCGGTGATGTTCATTTTTCAGCTCTGATTAGTTGTAAATCACCAGAGAACTTGAGAGAAATACTTGAATTCACAAAAAAGTCTTGAATTGAGTTAGTAGTAGAATATGCCCATGTCCAACAGTGTTAATTGCAAAACATACACAGCAGCTGAGTGTGAAGTTTTATTAATGTAAGCTATAAGGATGGTAGTTCACACATGGCTAATTTTTCCGTTTGTTTGCTTCTGACACTGTAAGTCACTGTCAGCGTGATTCGCGTGGCCTGTCAAGATCACATCAGCAATCACATTTCACCTCTTTCAGCCTTTATCTACTGCACTGACAGTGTTCTCGTTCTTCCTCTGTACAGGTTTCCCAAAGATGCCGTTGTTCTCCTGCTGTTGCTGGTTTACTTTCCAGTTGGGATTTGTTTGACGTTAATACGGATTTTTATTGGTGTTCACGTGTTCCTGGTCAGCTGTGCACTTCCAGAAAGTTTTATCAGAAGGCAAGTATTTTGAAATATCACTGTTTCTATTTACCCAAATTAGTCTCAAGAGTAATAATGTAGCTGTAGTAGTCACATGTATGTGATTAATAATATTTTAGGTACCAGTTGTAGTAGAAATATAAGGAAAAACGGCTATAATGGATACTGTGTGCCCCATCTGAAAAATAATTGCAGCATGGCTATAATGACTGCTACAGCCACCCCATTAAATACCATAATGGCCAGTGGCTGCTCAATATGTTTGCTGTGGTATGTGTCTATTACACAGTGACCTGTAAATGAGACTCATCTCTCAGTAATTTACATGTTTAAATAAAGGTAATGACTGTGGCATCGAAGATCCTCATCATTTAATTAGGTGACACATGTAAATGACCTGGACGTTTCTATAAGAGCAGAGAGAAAAAAATAAAGCATACTGAGCTCATTAAACTGTTTGTTATGAAAATGGTAATAAATTACTGCCCACTGTTATTTCTTTGTCCTCGCAGATTTATTGTAAGGATTATGTGCTCAGTCCTGGGGATGCATGTGAGACAGAAAAACCCTCGCTCCAGAGACAGAAACACAAAGCTTTACATGTGCAATCATGTGACAGAGTTCGACCACAACATAATCAACCTTCTGACCGCGTGCAATACCGTGAGTGTTTGACTTCCAAAATCCACTTTGCTTTTCCTGATGTGTTAAATATTTTAGACAACTCACATTCATAAGACTGGTACACACTTCCTTTAACAGCTAACATGTTTGCAGTGATGTAACTGTAGATATAGCACGTACCTCTCACAAGTTTAAAAGCATATTCTTAAAAGAATTCAGTGTGTAATTCAAAGTTGTATATTTTGATGTATTGAAATTCATAGATGATCCCTGTGAAATGAAATGAAATGTGCTTGTTTTTGTAGTTTTCATTGTGTTGATAACTGGTACACTTGGACACTTTTCATTTCACCCTCATGTAAGCGGTCCTAGTGAAACCTCACAGATTACAAAGAAAACTGCATGCTGCAGATGACACATGCAGCTTGCAGAGGAGACGATGTGTGCACTGGTGCATGAAGCATATTAAAGTCTTGCATGTGTGTCCAGGCCACCTTTCTAACCCATCTTTGACCTCTTTTTATTCTACCAGTGCACATTGTTGTGTTTTGCTGGTAAATACAGTGAATGCAGTGTTACATGAGCTTACTGTGTCTGTTTCTACTCCTTAGCCCCAGTTAGAGGGCTCCACAGGCTTTGTGTGTTGGGCCAGAGGCTTCATGGAAATCCATTCAGCATCTGGCCAGGAACCAATCGGAGAGACTCTTCAGAGGTACTGCTCCACTGAAGGCACCCCACCTTTGCTCCTGTTTCCTGAGGAGGACACCACAAACGGCCGTGCTGGCCTGCTCAAGTTCAGGTGAGTGCTATATTTCTGCTGTAGGATCTAACTACACATCGTAAGATTGATGTGACATGTTTGATTTATGTCGCTGAGGATGGCACAGTTAATACTTGTGAGTGGAATTTGTTGATGCAATGCTAGTAAAAAGTGAAATATTTCCTCATAAATTCTGCCTCTGTGCCCTTGATTCTGGTTTTGGATGGTCCTTTTTATATTTACATACAATAATCCTAGTCCTCCAGCACCGTTTGGGATCAATATATACAAATGGCGACGGTGTTTTGGCCTCACACTCATGACTGTGGTTGTAAAAAGAAACTGTGATTTTAATCAAGCCAGCTACAAATTATCATTCCTCTTCTACGGCACTTTGAGATAGAGATGAATTACTGTGGCGGTTGTTTCCTCCTACTAATTTCCCTCTGGAGTTGCACAGGCAAATTAGTGTTAGGAAGTGAAAACAGCTGCAAAATTGATTCATATCTGTCGTTAATTTGAGTAACTCATAAGCAAGTGTACTATATCTGCAGCCGAAGTCCCCTGGAGGTGCACCGGAACCTAAAATAGGACTTCATAATAGGATAGAAGAATATTGCTTTGCTTTTGTTTGCACAGTTCTGAAATTGATTTTATATTAGTTTTTTTTTTACACACTAAAAAAAAGACTCAATCAGGCCAGAACCCCTTTGTGCCATGTACAAAACACACCAACAGTGTCGTGATTCTCCATGTTAATTTTTTTTTTTTTTTTTTAATAATCTGTTTTTGTTTTGTTGAAAAAAAAAAAAAGAGTCAGATTTTGCTTATACAACCTGATGTGTTCACAGCGTACAGACTCACCACCTAACATACTAAATATGTTTGTTTCCTTTCAGTTCTTGGCCTTTTTCACTGACTGACTCCATTCAGCCTGTGGCCTTACGGGTGACCAGACCATTGATTGCTTTGGTAAAGTAATTTGATCGTGCATTTTAAGATAAAAATAGACTGCAGTGATAACATTGACTGTTTGAATCTTGAGTGCTGTGTGGAACATGAGTATAACAAGCACAGAGGAAGGAGATTTCTTCATGTGGTTGTTAATGACTGTAATAAGACACTGACAATGCAAAATGTCAACCTACAGAGGAAGGAAGGACATGAATAAGGGAAAATAAAGCATTTTACATACAATTTCTCTGTTTGTGAGCTGCTTACATGTAGTCCAGTCATCTCAGTACCAAAACTAATTTTGTCTTGTGCTGCTCAGTGTAGCAGTAGGTAAAGTTACAAAGTGTAGTTGCAGGATTGTTCGGGTCACCAGGACACGGTGCCACAGCTATTATTGTCCCTCTCCTCTCTGTGAGTGTCTGTGCAAACATAGTTGAAGTAGGGCATGTCACACTAAGCCGTAATATAACAGTAAGATTGACTACGTTGTATTCTTGTCTGTCCACAGAGCACACCAGAGTCGAGCTGGATGATGGAGCTCTTGTGGACATTTTTTGTTCCATGTACAGTGTATCATGTAAGGTACTAAATAATTTGTATTATTATTTCTATCAGCAATTGTCTTTTGATAATCCTGATCTCCTGCTGACAGAGTAATCATAGTCCGGTGGTAAAGTTTTGCTTTGGCACAAGTAACAACCCCCGGCTCATCTCTGGCCAGTAATGTTGATTAACGAGCATGCCTCTCAAATGGTCTTAAAATTCAATGGCTTCAGTTTTTCAGTTTTAAATAGTCTCCTGTTGATTTTCAACAATACTGTCGCCATAATTGTTGTCAGAATGACTCCTTATTTTGCTTTTTTGTTTTTAATTTTCATTCCAGTTGGCTCCCGCCAGTATCCAGACAAGATGGCGAGTCCATGCAGGAGTTTGCCAACAAAGTCCAGGAGGTAAAACAATGTTTGCCAGCTTAGCAGATTAATAAAGTTAGATTTGTAATGGCAAAAACAAATATGTGAAAAACTGTTACAGCACATACAGTACTGAAAGTTAGGCAGTTTATCCAATTTTGTCCTGGCCCCAGCACTGATACCCAGATTCCTCTTTAGTAAGCAACAAAGATCTAGATATAGTTCCCTAAAATGCACAAGCTATAATTTGTCCATCAGCAGTGTTTTCCACAGGATTTGTGAGACTGTTGTGGTCAGACCTTTGACCCTCTGTGGGGGTGCAGGGGCATAGCCCTCCGGAAGAATATCTTGCACAAATTAAGGATAAAAGGTGCAATATGTAAGAATTGGCTACCTGTCAAATTCATACTCACCACAAATAGGTGGCAGCATACTACTAGAGTAACCACTAACTGCTGCTCATTATAACTGCAGTTATTTAGTTAACGGCGTTAGCTGTGAAGCTAGCAGTCCGGACTGTGGGCTCGGAGCACCGGGGAAGTGTTGGTAGAAGCTTTGGCTCAGGACAGACTGGGGTTAGCTGATTAGCTGGCTAGCATGCTAACTTCAGTAGATAGTTCTGCAACACAGTTCATAGTCGTCATAACATCAAAACTTCACATTCTATTGATAATTTGTTTTTAATTTGTTCACCTTTTCAACTAAAATCGTACATACTGCACCTTTTAATGCATCAATCTGGTGCGCTTTGAGAACAACATAAAGAGGATAAACCTAAGTACTTTTTGCTTCTACTTCTGAGACTGGGGCAGGACAAATTAGGATGTAGTGGGCCGCCACAGTCTAGGTAATATATGGGAAACACTGCATTAATATCAGTTATTGCCTGCTCCTTTGTGCTGCTGTTGTACATTAAAGATGTGTCTTTTGTGTGTCTTTTAATTTCAGCTACTAGCTGGTGAACTTGGCTTGGTCTCCACCAAGATCACTAAAGCTGACAAAGCAGAGCACATCAAAAGGAAAAGACACACAGTACCACAAACTGCTACAGGTAAGTAAATTAAAAAACTCACAATACATCTGGCTCTCTACGTGTTGGGATTCACCTGGTTGGTTTAGAGTTTTGGGGGTAATGTCAGCTGTTCTTCTCCTTCTGCCAGGTGTCAGACCTCCCTCCATTGGCCTTGGTTTCATGGTCCAGAGTTTGGGTGCAGATGATCATAGGATTGCTAAAATGGCCCAACAGGTGAAGGACGTGCTGCCTCATGTCCCGCTGAATGTAATCACAAAGGACCTAGGTAGGGCCCAATTTCAGTGCACGTTTACGTTTGGACCCCACGTCCCCGCCACCTTATTGAAATGTACTGTGACTCGCTGCTCTACTGTTATCTATCATCTACTCTCTACCACACTCTGCTCTGTTCATTCGATTTGTAACGCATCCTCCAAAACTGGAATAGAGTTTCAATCGCTGTGCGCTTACAGTTGTCTTTTGATTGTTCACAGCAAAAACCAATTGTGTTGACACCACCATAACAAATCTGCTGGAAAACAAAGAGGAAGCTCAAATGGAAGCAACCGGGACGTCGACGTTTGGGCCTTCTAAGAGCAGCTCCTATTCCTGTGGTCCTGCTCCCACCATAAAGGTTTGACAGTTCAGCATGCTGCAGTCTTAGCTCTCTGACTTGGGAGTTTAGCATACAATTTTAATCATGTGAACAAAAGCTCTTATGTCCTAGAATTTCCTAAGTTGCATAGAAACATTAGTGTTGCATCACATTGATTTTATTTTCAAATACAATCGATCTAGCTTATCGTTTATTTTGCTACTAAATTGATAATTCCACTTTCTTTCCCCTCACAGCCTGCTGCCAAATCCTTTGGGAAATCACCAGCTGACAGACATTTGTCTCTCCAAGAGAGAAAAGAAGCGCTGTATAATTTTGCAAGAAGGTGAGATTTTCTTGCCATTAGCAGTGTCACATCAGCAGAGCAGAATTAGAAAAAAATATTGCAGCAAAAAGGTCAGCCATACATGGTGGGATTCAATCTTCTGTCAGTCTCTCAACTATTGTTTCAATCAGATGTTTCTGGGCTCATTGAAAATGCTCCATGTCTGTTCAGTTCATGGTAATAAGACACCTCAGAGAAAAGCCAAAGCTGCTTCATTATGCACAACATCTTGCAGTTTTGCAATATTTATTTGGTTTGAGATTTACTTTGAATTAATTCCAAGGGTCATGTCTGTCGCTCAATACTGATTCTACAGAGTGTTAAAGCAGCGCCAGACAAAAGTCTTACGTAAAAATACACCTGTCTTCACTAATTTAGACCCTACAGATTTGTTATGAAATCCAGGCCGTCTCTGAGACAGCAGTGAAGGAGCGAGTCATTGAGAGTTCTCAACTGTTTCTTCTCTCTGGCGTTAAACTTACTCAACCACAAAAAAAAGAGTGTAAGAGGAGTGTAACTTAAAAGTGCAGAAATCAATAATTTTATATTCACAATGGGTCAAACTGTAATGTGAAAGGGGTTGATCATATTGATGAACCTCAGGGAGCAACAGCTAAATCTGCAGTTCTCCTCAGTTCAGAGTGTTTTAGCATCTTTAAGCTGATTTTTTTTGGATTTAGAGCTCTTCACTGTTTGGGTTCACTCACATTTCTCATCAGCATTGTTTCCAGTGTCAGCAGGCAGCTGTCTTCAATCAAAAGCCTCTCAAAAAAACCCACTGTAATCTTCCTTCTTAACACATTATAGAGCCAGTGGAGAGCAAAACAGAACTGAAAGGAGAGTGGGCGTAGGACTCACATTTGTCATGTGGCCTGAAACACAGTTCTTAATTTACACTTACGTTGCTTTGTAAACAAGCAACTGTTTGTATGCATGATTTGCCGCTGACACTGTCGTTTACAGCTTGTGGTGGTGACCTCAAGTGGCCAGAACAGTTACAGCTTGGAAAAGTAATATACATGGAACAAACATACCTCCAATGGGCTTCAGTGTATTGTTACATTGATTCTTATTGTAATCATGTTAACAACAAAAAATGGCAGCTGAAAAAATATTTATCGGACAAACTCAAGGACAAAAAAAAATGTGGCAAGTTAGTTTCACAGTATGGGAAAGTTTGACCACAAGGCACTGCATTCATTCTAATTGTGATAAAAAGTCTATGTCGTGTTCATCATCTAAACCAAGTGCTTGTCTTAACTGAGAGATCTGACAGATAAAACTCACTGACTGTTGTTTTTATCTGATTCTCCTCCCTCTTCTAGACGCTACATTGAAAAGCACGGATTGGATCAAGAAGACAGTCACTGAACAAACAATGGGTCAAGCCATCATTGAAAACTCGTCAGAGAGAAGCATATTCACCTTGCATAGCTGTCTAATTTGAATGGTGATTTTATATTCTGTCAACAGGTTCTGTTGAAAAACAGATTTTGTTAATTGCAAATATCGGAGACGAGTATTCACAACATGTACAGTATATGTTGATGGAATGGTGATTATGCATGTGTTTAATTCTTCATTCTGGCTGATACATAATTTTGATAACAATTTGTATTACGATCCACTGACTGTGAATCATCTATTTATTTTTATAATGTCCAGAGTCGTCGATGAAAATAAAGTTCAGCTTGACCTTAAGAACTTTGTCACTGACTGTGTTTTTCCATTGAACGTTGAGTCAAATGTCCAAAGCTAGGCTTGGGAAAGAGTTAAATGAAAGAATAATATAATAAGACTACTGTGATATTTCTTTATAGTTTCATATTCATGTCTCTGTTTCCCCAAATCCTGCCATAAGAGGGAGTCATGGAGCAAATCTATGCTTATGACACAGAGGCTCAGTGGACCCTCAACAGTTCTTGAGAAAAGTAGTCTGGAGTCTATTTTGTCCTCTTTAGGACAGATTTCCTCATAGGGACAAACAAAACAAAACAACCAAAAGACTAGAGTCCGGTGAGTAACGATGATTCATGCACTATGAGGAAATGAAATGATGTGAATATGAACAAATATGAAGGAGCAATTTGAAAGTAAGTTTGGTCATATTCTGATGAGAGATCAAAAACAAATGTCATGAGATTTAATTTCAGCACGACTTGTTTGAAGTGTGAATGGACATTTCTGATATGCAGATGAACCTCATCAGTGTCAGTTGGCAGCTGATAAAAAGAAAAAAATAGTGAATGTATTGTAAATTTACCCTTCGTCCGTAATAAATCTCAAATGGCAAAGTTTGTGACATCTCACATTTCGCAGGGCGGGTAGAGTCAATTTAATTATTTCCGTGCCGTAAACGCATAGAGTATAATAGAGCGTGAACGTCGCATCTCGGCAGTTCGTGTGTAAGAAAAATTGTGGAAAAGCGGTCACATCATTTCGTATTCCAGAACAATTGCACAGACAGTCATCAGTCAGGTCGGTTTGTAATTTTGTATTCATTGGTTACACTTGTCGGAGCTGTTGCTCGCAACTTGACGACAGCCTTTTTTTTAAAAATTACTATTGTCAAAGTGTATTTTTCCTACAGTACGTAAAGGCAGCTTTCCGCTACACCGGATATGACGTTTCGTCCCTTCCTCTCAGCGCATAGACGAGATTAAGCTAGAGAGTTAGCAATGTCAGGTGTCGAGGAAACTTCAAATGAAGCTATAAACGTCAAAGAAGACAAAGAGTTTGATGTAGAGGCCGAGGACCATGTCGGGGATGATTACTTTGTTGACCCGACTCGATATTTGTTTTACAGGTAGTGTTTGGTTATCTTTCCCATTAATGTTTGGGTGGCTAGCTCGTTAGCTGCTTTAATAGTAACTACTTCTTCCGTTAACTTTAGCTAGTTTGTTATAGCACGGTAATGTCTGATAACTTTTAGTTTAATGTCTGTTTCGGTAGTGAGTGTCGTTAATATTTGCCATCATAACGTGACCACCAATGTCCCTGTATTCAGCAGTAAATTACTTATTGGAGTAGTGTTATGCTGACTGACTTGACAAGTTGGAACATCTCAGAAGCTAAAGGCGGAAACATACATGCAAATTATTTCCAGAATAATTTACATCTTTTCCCCATTTGCCTAACAAAGTAGTACTGTACTGTAAGGAGCGTTAACTACATCAGCTACCTTCAGGCAGTATTGTAGATCAGCAGCCAGGAAATCCACCCCCGTGTGTTTTGTGTTTCAGGGACAGAAAGGAGTGGGCTGACCTGGAGCCTGTTCCTCAGGATGATGGACCAAATCCTGTAGTGAAGATCGCCTACTCTGAAAAGTGTAAGATTGTTAGAAAGAGATGAGAAGCGTATAGAAGACACCACAGAAGTTAAAGTGACAAGCAAACCCCTAGAACATCAAGAACCATAGCTTGTACCATGATACATTATTAATATAATGACAGTAGGGACATCAGACCACACAGGTATTCAGTTGCAGATTAAGTCAGGACTTTGTTGGTCAAATTGGTATGTTTTTAAAGCTAATGTACGTATCTTTCTTCCAACAGTCTCAGACGTTTATGACTACTTCCGTGCACTGCTGAAGAACGATGAAAGAAGCGAGCGGGCTTTCGCCTTGACAGCAGATGCCATTGAGCTGAATGCTGCCAATTATACAGTTTGGTGAGTGTGCTGCATGTTGTTGTGAATATCTCCTAGTATCTCATTTTTACAACACAAATAAAAAGCAAGAACAATGATTTGAATGGTACATTGGAGAATTCTTGCACTTCCCCATTCAAACAGTAGGACATTTTATCTTCTTATCTCAAGCTGAGTTGGGTTTCGATAGAGACGTCCTGTAGTGAACAATTTACAAATGCTATCCTTTTTAATATAAGAAGCAGTACATTTTCTATTGTGCTTAAAAATGACCCTCAGTGAAACTTTATTGTAACAGTTCTTGGGTTTGGGTATGTGCAGGCACTACAGGCGAGTACTACTGCAAGCCCTGTCAAAGGACCTGAGGGAGGAGATGAGGTACATTACTGCCATCATCGAGGAGCAACCCAAAAACTATCAAGTCTGGTGAGTGCTGGCAAATTCAGTTTAGGTCCCATGTTTATGTAATAGTTGTTAAATAATGTGACACTACTTCAATATTTGAATTATTTAAATGTTCACGATCAGGGTTATCGGTGTATATAAAGTGTTTGTTTGATGTCAATGTCTATATTTTGTCCAGTTTTTATGAAATGTTAATAATAAAATGAGAGAGGGTTAAAAAAAATGACGTAATAAAACGAGTTCTCTGAACTCCTCACAGGCATCACAGACGTATGGTGGTAGAGTGGTTGAACGACCCCTCAGAAGAGGTGGAGTTCATTGCAGACATTCTCAGCCAAGATGCAAAGAACTACCACGCCTGGCAGCACAGACAGTGGGTCATCCAGGTAGGTGTTGGGGCTCCTAGCAGAGTTTGGCCTCAAAAATGAGGACTGAGATCCAGTTTTCTTCCCACAGTGAGCCACTCTGCCAGAATGAATCCTTTCCCTTTTCCATTTGGTTGTTTGTTGACATGCTGTTTTAGTCCTTCTGTGGTCAGTATTTGTGTCATGCAGCGCATGGCCACCGCTAAAAGCACTACATGATACATAATCTTTGCCAACATTTGCCTTCTTCACTCTCCAGGAATACAAACTGTGGGACAACGAGCTGGAGTTTGTGGAGAATCTCTTGGAGGATGATGTGAGGAATAACTCTGCATGGAACCAGCGGCATTTTGTAATATCTCACACTACAGGCTTCTCTGATCCAGCCATCGTGGAGAGAGAGATTCAGTGAGTACTCCTCCTAAAAATCTGGGTGATTTGCAAAGCAAGATAATTTGCACCTTTTTAAGTTGGAACGAAAAGTGATGGCAATTTATAGTCACTGTTCCTAACATAAATAGCTTCTGTTTCAAGAATCTCAGGCTTTATATACAAAATCTTTTTATATGTTGAAGTGTTGAATAGACAAGACAGTTTGATGATGTCCTTTAAACAAGCTTATCAAAATTTCTTTTTTTAATGCTGGCATCGTTCCTCCTTCGGTATTTACAAGAGCAAGTTTTCTGCCGCATACATGCTGACTGTTTTTTCTCTCTGTGTAAGATATTGTCTGAACCAGATCAAAAAGGCTCCGCACAATGAAAGCGCATGGAATTACTTGAAAGGGTAAGATGCAACATGTCAGAGATTGTTTTTCTACAGTGTATCTAAATAACATGAATTCTGCAAGAAGCAAAAGCGATGCATCAAAAAGCTTGTATATTCTTTGCTACATGAATCTGCTCGGTCTGACTGAAAGAGAAGTAAAATCACTGGTGTTTCAGACTGCCATCCTAATTCAGATATTCACAATTTATGACATGCTACAGGGAAGAAACCGAGCTCACTGACGGTGTACCCTCTTTTTTTTTTCTTTTTTCTTTTTTCGAAGGATGCTGCAGGACAGAGGTCTGTCGACCCCACCTGGCCTGCTTGAGAGGATCCTGGAGCTGAAGGAGACACACTGTTCACCTTATCTGCTAGCATTTCTGTTCGATTGCTATGAGGATGCTTTGGAGAACAGCAACCAAAAAGAAAATGTGGGGGAAGAGGAACGAAAGGAAACTTTAAGAAAGGCTCTAGAAGTAAGGCTTTATTAAAGAAAACTGTTACAACTCTGATGTCTGACATTAAGTATGCGTTTTGAGGGATCAGGATTCATTTGTTTGAGAGATGAACTGAAAATGTTGCCATTATTGTTATTTTCTGACCCTTTCTGTGTCTCTTCCCCCCTTTGAAGATTTGTGAACTTCTGGCACAAGAGAAGGACACCATCCGTAAGGAGTACTGGCTGTATTTGGGACGTTCTTTAAAGAGCAAATCTGGAATCAGTAGCCCCTCTGATGAGTCCCCTGAACCGTCAGTCCCAGCATCTGGGCAGCAGGAGATGAGCTAGACTACCAGGAGACTCGCACCATTTCCCACTCCAGTCCTGCTTCATCTGCACTGACAGCGGAACCAACCCACGGAGTTTGATATTACTGTAAATTGTTCTAATGTATATGGTTGCAGAAGTTTCATAAATAACAACCACTAACACAAGATCACCTGAGGGAATGGATTGATATCAAACAGCAAAAATAGAAGGAAATCCCCCTCATACTAAAGTGTGATAACATGCAACGCTTCGGTTCAAAACATCTAATTACATGTAATTTGTCGTACCCCCTCCACAAACACACACACACACACAAATAAAAACAACTAAGGAACTACACAATAAGGCTGTACCAGACATCTGGAGTTGGAAATCATTATGCTAGTTTATCATCTTTTAGATTTATTCGAGCAGCTGCTGTCTGTCTTTGTTTGAATCTTAATACATCAATATTTCCGTCTTTTGAACCTATAAATCTGTGTTTGACAGCAGCCTTCATGCCATGAATATTGATAAATGTCTGAGTGGATTTGCAAGCACACATAATTTGATTTAATGTCTGTGAGCGATGGCAGGTGAGCATCTTACGTTAATATCTGGTTACCGAAAAAAAAGTGTACTAGCAGGAGCATTCTGACATGTTTATCTTATTAATTTGTGTTGCTTTTAAATGTAACTTACAAGTTAGTTTCATGGTAAAGTTGAATGGACACTCACTGGTGACGTAACTCCAAAGAAGACTTTAAATGGAGTATTATGTGCATGTAAACCCACTCTTCATATAAATCCTGACACATTTCTTTATTGTTCGGTGCTGTTAGTCAGAGAATACATGTGATTGTGTTGTAATGGAGGGGAAAAGCCCATGAAATAAACCAGTTTGTAGTAATACTGAGAGTGGTATCAGTGATAATACGCCGATGAAATGCAACGGCATGTTGCTGCTGCTGCATTCTGATCAATGACTCGCACCACATCACAGCTTTCCCCTTTTTGTCCAAATCTATATCAGCTGCTCTAAATGAGCCACTTTCTCGCCATTGGGCTGAGTTTGCTCTGTTTGGTCCTCTGAGCCGAGCTGCCAGGAGAAAACCAGCGAGCCCCTGTGCACACAGCACATGTATTGACACTCGCAGCCTCATGTCCTGGACTCCCTCGGAGCTAGGAAATGGATTTACTCCACTAGATGCAGCTGTTTCTACTTCGGCTGACATTACAACACAATCCATCCCTCCAGTTTCTAACCAAGCAGTTGGTCTGCCAGCAGTGTGTAATTATAGCTTCTCCAAATACTTGATGTTAGAGGAGGACGGCTCGCTTTTCTCTGCTTTTCCTCCCCAGTGTGGAGGACACTGTGATCGGCAAGTTCACGTCATCCGCAGTTATGACTAAGCATGAGGGCCATATGACACTGATATCACAGGGCACGAAGGCAAATGATGTGGTTTATTCAGTTTTATATACAAACCAACGCTGAAAGGAACCCGACCCTGTCCGTTAACTAAATGTAGTTTTGTTAGTAACACTTTACAATTTACAAATTATTCACCTAAGTAATGCTTAACTAACACATGACTCATGATTTTTGCATGAATTAATGCAGGATGTTTCATGAACTTCTGCTGCTCACCATTAACAAATGATGACGTTACTATGACTTTATGTGATTAGTTCACACAATAGATCATCAGTTGAGGAAAGGTAATTAACAGTTACCTCATACATGACGATTTATTAACGGTGATTAACAGGAATTCTAGACAGTTATTTCTAACAATTTTAACACTTATTTCATGCATCATGAGTAATGCTGTTCAGTTAAGCATTACTTAAGTATATAATTTGTACCCTTATTCAGGGGTGGAAGTAACTTATTACAGATACTCAAATTACTGTAAAAAAAAAAACGTTTTTTGGATACTTACTACTTTTTTACAAGTCTGTAATAACATAAAAATCATAATCGAGTACTGAGTACAATTTGAATTAATATCTAAACCATTCATCTGAATTTTTGTAGCCAATAAGGTTATCCGATCAGGAACGGGCCAATGAAAACTCTGACATGTGGACAAAAAACACAAAACTCTGCAGCAGGTGCAGGTTTGGAGAGGTGACCGTGACCACTGAGCAGAACAGAGCAGCAGTTGGAAGTGAAATGACTGAAAATTTGGAGAAACAGAAACCCCTTTGATTGAACGCCTGCTGTTGATAATGCATTACACATCAACAGTTAACAAGTAGTAACTGATAGTAGTAGTGTTTGAGAATAATACGTTGTATTTTTACTTAAGTGTTATTCTAATATACAAGTAGTTTTACCTGTGCAAGTAAGTAGTATCATGTATCTGACTTGTACTTGAATGCAGATTTTCAGCCACTGCCCTTATTATCAAGTGTTACTGTTTTGTTGGTAAGACTTTAAGTTAATCTGCATGAGTGTGAAGCATCAGCCTTTTTTGATTAAAAACTGAAACACCAAATCAGGCTACACAGCTCACACCTCAGGCTGCCAAGTGAATATGAATATTGGCCGCAGTGTTTTTTTCTCGAACTTATTAATCAAAACAGATCAGGTAGCTGCTGCATCACGTCAAGCATTGTTTGGAGGACACTGTTCCCCAGTGGTTTAACTTAAAACAACAACAAAAAAACAAAAAAAACAAAAAGGGGCCCAGACAGTGTGTAATTAAAATACTAATTAAACTCAAGCACAAGTCCAAACAAACCACCCAGGTTCCCTCGCAGTCTGTGGAAGTTATTAAATACAGGTGAAGGAGGCAGACTGCAGCCAAGAATCTGTCCTCTGTTCTGGTGTCCATATGTGACTTCTACAACAGCAGCTATCATGAAGGCTGCTGATGCCACTGGCCACTTTTTAAGATGCATGCACAGTGGATTAACAGGAGGCCAGTGTATCAGTGCAGATTCCTGGACGGGATCCAGCTCGGTTCTGAGACATCTGTTTCTTATAAATGGTGGAGAAGGGAGCTAATCCTGTGTGGGATTCTGCATCCTCTCCTCTCTGAGAGTCAGCCCCATGTTTATTTTCCCATCACTGAAACACAGAAGCAGTGATACCAGAACCATACTGCACATGTTAGATTTCTTGAGGGGGCACATATTTGCATAAATACACTATTTTCACAGTGTGATTTGATGAAAGGAGACTGCAAATTTGGAAAAAGCGGTGTAACTTGTGACGCCATGTGGCATGTCTATCGCCTGTCAAACTGTTTCAACACCGACACTTTTGGAAAAACATGAGTTTGAACACATCTAAAAATAATGTCCGACGCAATGTTAGAAGGAGTTTTATTGGTAGCATCTCTGGAAACTCAGTGAGCTAGAGCCAGAAACGTCTGTATTTACAATGAATTTATGGGAAAATACACATTCCACATTTAGGTCCACACGGCAAGCTAAGATGAATTCAACCACAAGAGAAAGCAAGCATTCAAAATGGCCTCTCTCCTCGACCTCCTTATAGACCAACCTCCCATAGAATTAAACTACATGAGAACAATAGAGAATACTTAAAGTGGAAACAGAAAACTTTTCAAACTCCCTCCTCCAAAGCAAAAAACAACCGCAAGAATCCAGATTTGACCCAGAAACCCTGATCTCAGTGCTGTGAAAAGTTGTCTATTGCCACTTTAATATTGGAAAAACAGTGGTTACCTTTTGTAGAAGTTTGTAGAAGAAACAGCAAACTTGGTGTGCGTGCTTCAAGGAAAATGCTGCTGCTATTCTGATTGTTCTTAATATCAACAAAAGCCCTGAAAAGATTAAAAGCAACAATGAACTGATCCTACAACATGTACTGCCTGTGTAGCCAACGCCTCCATTGTTGTCAGTGAGTTGCATTGCTCCACTAGCAAACAATGTTTCTTCATCACAATGAATCTGGGCATTGTAGTTTATTATTGATTTGATCCCACACACACTGGTGCCTCATACACAGGTATAAAAAATGTGTGTTCATCCACAGCTGAAAATAGTCCCCAGAAAATGCACTGGTGCACGGTATATTCTTTATTTGAGTCACAATCGCTGAAACCTACATTGCCCAGCTCTTTCAGGACATGATTTATTGTGGGTTTTTTTTTCTTTTTAATAATCTACTTTTATCTAATCTATATCTTTATGAGAGCAAATGGTCAGACATGGTCGGTAAATGGAGCATTATTGAGGGATGGATTAACACTTTGTTGGTTTGGGTCCTTACATGACATTTGGTGACAAAAAGAAAAGTATAAACTAACGTGTGCCTTGTTCTTCCAGCAGTCACAAAAAAATTCTTGTCCCTCACCACACATAAAGAATGTAAAATGCAAGTCATACCCCTCTCTCCTTCCCTATGTTTCAGTTATGTATCTATAGTGTGTCAATATTTAATAAAAAGGGAAAATGCAACGGAAAAAACAAACAAACCCCATTGACTGTTTTAACCTCATGCATGTGATAATCATTACTACACCTCTTCCTTCCTCACTAATGAACCGCTGTAATAGTCTGTTCATCATCATTACCATCATCATCATCCCAGCACTGCTCCACACGAAGAAAAAAAAACGTTTAATAAAAACCTACATGGATATCCATTAAACAAATGCCACTATTAATCTTCTTTAAGGCGTAGCAGAACAATCACAATGACGGTACTGAACGTGGAAGAAATGTACTTATGTATTAATCAAGTTCCTGCATCTGCTGTCTCCAGACCAGCCACTCGATGCCTGAAGGATGATTTATAATTGGCTTCAATTTTTTCCGAGCATAAAAAAAATTGAATTGAATGAGCAGACGCTGCTCGCACACTAACTGTGTTTAGTCTTTATGATTTAAACCTATTTCCTTGATTTAGTTAATGTGGCTCTTTGTGCCCTTTACGCTTACTGTGTGAGAAATATAATTTCCAAAGGTTCTTTGATTAAAAGTCACTCCATAGAAACCAATTGAAAATATTTATAGCTGGGCGATGAAGTCTATTATTGCATCAAGTAGTGGGAATTAAAACAACCAGGGAAAGAATTTCAAAGTTAAATTGAGAAGAAATTGCATTAATACTCTCTGAATTTCTTTTAGACAATGACTGATAATGGATGCATTAACACTGGTGGCAGCATTAATTATTGGATTATTTTTGTTCTAAAAAAATAAATTTAAAAAAGCTGCCAAGATTCTGTGTTTTCTCCAGATGTGACGGTGAAACAACCTTTCAAAGAGCATGTACAGTAGAAGGGGCTACACTGAACGCTCCATTGGTCCCAGTCTACTGACATCACCTTAATGTGTCAGCTTTTTTAAAAGCAGTTGTACAAGGGAAACCTCCAGGTAAATCAGGCCATAACATGAAGGAGCAGCTTTTAAAAATATTAGCATCTTACAATCA
This sequence comes from Pagrus pagrus, assembly GCF_965226575.1. NCBI lineage: Eukaryota > Metazoa > Chordata > Actinopteri > Spariformes > Sparidae > Pagrus > Pagrus pagrus. The sequence goes on along the minus strand of NC_140189.1, from coordinate 15,199,280 downwards.
TTGTATGTATTTTATGTATAATGCCAGAATTATCCTGATATTTCTCTTAAAGCCACTTTGGGGCAGCAGAGCAGACTAGACTAGAAACACTACAAAACATTAAATAAACAGTTGCTTGCATTCTGCAGACAAAGAAAAACATTAGCATTCATTTGTAACTGTGTTTCGAGCCAACTGGTGAATTTAAAGGAGACATGATGCTCGTTTTCAGGTTCAAAATTTTATTTGGATTTACTACTAGAATAGTTTTACATGCTTTAATTCTCAAACACGTCAGTTTTCTCATACTGTGCAGTGCTGCTGCACTGTATTCCTCCTCTGTTGTAGCTCCTGTCTCTTTAAGGCCCTGCCTCCTGAATACCCAGTCTACTCTGATTGGTCAGCTCACACATGACTGAGCCAGCACTGCTCACCACGTTTCTGGTCGGCTCTGTCGTGTTTTCAGCTCACAGTTATCTTCAGTTGTGCCGTGAATATAGGCATAAATTATGCACGTGTGACATGGTGACATAGTGATGTCAGGATGTCACTGAATTCACTTTATGTCCAGTTCACTCTCTGTGTAGCTCTTCTTTGGTCTCCACCAGGCCTAACTCCTTAGAAAAACATGTCTGGGTGTTTGCTGCTAAATCCTGCACCATGTTCGCCAGCTAGCATTAGCTGCTAACGTTTTCTGTTTAGAGCTGGGCAGTATAGCGTATAGTGGCAGCCTGTTGTGGCTGGAAATGAGAGCACAATTTACAGGCTGGAAAACCAAATATATCTGCTGAAAGAGGATGAAAGCTGTGTTGAGCTGAGGGGAACAGCAGAGTTGAGTGATGGTTTTCTGTGAGTTCATCACAACAAGCAACACCTTTCACCTTAGACATAGTAATTTCATCCATTGCTAAAATAAAAATATTGATTAGTGCAGCTTTAAACAATATTCTTGCACCCTGACCACCTTGCTTCTCTGTTCATTTTAGGTACACTCCTGCCCAGTTGACAGGTCCTACCCTGGCCAGGCAGGTCTTCTGCCTCTGTATTGATTGTGTAGAGTTCTGAGTCGATTTCTCAAACATTGTTTGAGTCCCTCCTGGTTCGAGCCAACAGCAGTGGAGGCTGCTGCTTTAGATTCATTAATATTTATAGGCTAACACCGGATTTTACAGGCTGACCTGTCACCAGCGTTGTAACTGCTGCCGTAAAACTGCATCTGAAATGCGGAGCAGTCCCTTCACAGCTGACTCTTGGCACAGCTGAAGCAATGAGCCCTAAACACACACACAAATCCACACACACAAGCTGTAACTTGTAGTGATTTCAGTTAAAACGCTGCTCTTGAAGGATAAAAGGTGATTTTACCACAATGTGAGGAATCGATCTGACTTGTTCTTTGACACCAGGCCAGACTCATCATATTTTCCTTCCACTGCTGATTAAAAACAATGTACCGAAATGTTAACACACTGATTCGAAGAGTGTCCACCACTTTGAAATTAAGCCTTGTGTGTGTGGGACAATCTTACCTATTAGGACTGGAATTACTTTCCTCTTCAGTAGCAGCCTCTTCCAGGTTTGTGACCATGACAGGGAAATTGTCTGTGTTATGGGGGTGAGAAGGGCTCTCCTTGTGCCCTGATGAAAGACATATGCTGTTAACAACTTCTGTTTCATCAAATTTGTCGGACAATTGAATTCAACAGCTTCTCCTCACATTAAAATGCATGCTCCGTACCTGTGAGTGCTCCCACTGTGAGTTAACTAAAGACGTTCTCTGAGCTGGCCTGGTCCAAGTTTATTTGTATAGCTCTTAATCACAGTTTCAGTCTCAAAAGGCTTCACAACGCCCACATTATGGAAAAACAAATGTGAAAACTGGTTTGAATCTGCTGATCAGCAGAGCGTGGACATTATACAATACTGTAGCAGAAGGGTAAACTCAGAGCTGTGGGTTTTCCTGCTGAAGCCTGCACTGTTTGGGTCAAAGGATGTGAGGTGATGGGTTGTTGTTGATGGTTGACATCCACAGCACTGCCAATGGACCGACCCACACTGCCAGCAAGCAGGACTGCCAATCAATCAACCAATCAACAGAACAGATCATCAACACATCATTCACAGCACCTTGTCTGATCTGCAAACCTATGCAAAGTAGTAATGACCTAATTAGACTCACACTCACACACACACACACACACTTACTGGCAGCTGTACTGGTACAGTCAATGAGGTGGCTCATTGTGATGAATGGATGGGCGAGGGCTTTCCCTGGTGTAATTCTCTCACCTGCACCCATCAAACGTTTGGTTCATTAAGTCAAAAACTCTTGCTTGTCCTCTGAAAGTTTTCACATTCAGGGTAAATGAATTGGAAACAGATCAAATCCAACAACCTGCAACAATCTGCTGGCAGGCCACACCACAGGATGATTTTACATATCCTTGAACTTTTCTCAGATGGCTGCCTCTCGAGTCTGGGAACTAATTTTATAATTTCTCTAATGTTTTCAGCAAGCTGGTTCTATGACAGGTGTTTGTTTTTAGCCACAGTTGCAGCGTGGCTCTATGGGTGGCAATGTCAGTCTCTCAGTCAGTCCACCACTTTAATCCAGATGGAAATTTCTCAACAAATGTTGCCTTGAAGTTATGTACAGACATTCATGGTCTCTGGAGGATTATTCATAATTACTTTCGTGAAGCCTTAACTTTGCTCTTGTGCCATCGTGAAGTTGCCATGTCTTTCTGTCTGAAATGTATTGACAACTATCAAACAACTATTTAATTTATCAACCATTATCTTATAGCTAATATATTGACTTCTTTTGTCTTCAATAAACATGTACCATTCCTATAATTGATTATATATGTTATAGCCTAATGATTTAAGTATGTATTCACCAGCATCCATTAATAGCCCTACATACATTTAGAATGTAATTTCTACAAATTGCTCCATAAAGACTCTTTAAGTTTATTTAATTTATAAATACCTACAAAACTTCTGTTTCCCAATTTCCCAGCAGCCCCCACCAGACTGTTTGGTGCAATTTAGCAAATGTATACTAACAAGCTAAACTCAATAACTAAGAACGTGACTTCATAGCAAATGTCAGCACATATCACTTTTAGTTTTTATTAATATGCACTTTTACTTTTGTACTTTTTAGCATTTGTTGTAGTATTACAACAACTGCATGTTTTACAGAGATCTGTTCCTGACCTCTTTTCTTTAATAAACTAAAAGGGTTGGCATGGTTACCTTACTTAAAGTCCCGTCACTTCCGGTGGACATATTAGAAAGGTCCCTCCCCTGAGAGAAACCGGAAGACGCTTGACTTTGGCGCTCTAAATCACCTTTTTGTCAGCACTTTTTACTCATTCATTTTTTATTATTTCAGTTGTTTGTTTTATTATTTCGTCCTACATGTTTTACTAAGATATGTCTGTCACCTCTTTTCTTAAATAAACTGAAATAGTGAGCATAGTGAACGTACTTAGCCTACCTGCTAATCATGAGCATGCTAAAACACTGATGTTAGCATTTAGCTCAAACACCGCTGTGTAGCCTATAGGTAGCCTACAGAGCTGCTAGCATGGCTGAACTCTTTCTTTGACTTGTTCCGAGCCAAAGACAACACATGAAAACCTCCACACCTGTCTCTAAAGTGTTCCTGGAAACACAACTCTGCTATTTCGGGAACATGTTCCTGTCCGTTTGTCTTTCGGTAGGAGACATATTGGACCTCATGCTCAACATTTACTTTTAGACTGTGGGTGAATCAACTTCTGTCCACATTACAGCATTGATGACTCACGCTGTATGCACTTCTACATTTGTTCTGGGATCAAAGAGGATTTGTCCAAAAACCTGCCCTGTAATGTTTTTGTTTCTGTCTGTGGCCCTCTGAATCTCCATCACATCGAGGTCCAAACAAGCATTAAGAAACAGACCGCAGCTCTGCCCCCACCTACACAGCAAGTCATTCAGTGTGTGCTAAATAAAACGTGAGAACTTTGTGCTGGTGCATTGTTTTTGGAGGGGGAGGCTGGCTGAGAGCAGAGACGTTGAGGAGTCCAGTCAGCTGCCATCTGGCCCGGGCTGGATGTTTCAGCACCACGGACAGCGACCAGCCTCCGTCCATCCCCAGCACCGCCGACTGCTCTATTATTCATGCTGCTATCATCTCCAGAGATCCACGCGACAAACAGCCCTCATTATGCAAGGAAGACGTATATAGACCTATATCACTGTATGTATGCGGCCTATATATAATTCCCACCGGACTGAGCTCAATAGGGTCCAATTATAAGCAAAACTCCGCTTAGGCACCTTTTTATTTGGAGGAAAACAGTTCAGCACCGGCGCAAATTAAATTCATTGACTCACAGTTACTGCTACCAAACTGGCTGAAGGGCTTGAAAGGGGGTGTAGAGAAATTAATGTCCCTGAAAGCCAGTTATTTCTGTCCCTGCTGGTGTTTGTTTCCTCTATCACCGGCCAGAAGTCGTTTACCCACCTTTCCATTTAACGCCACGCCGCTATAAACTCTCTACGACGCATTTAAAGTCCCCCCCGAGGAGCGCTGCAGTGATTCGGAGGCCTGTGGGTCAGTGGTCATTGGTCCACAGGACTCTCAAACATCTCCGGCTCAAGCAGCCGCCTCCTTCTCTGCCACAAAAACGCCGCACGGCATTCAATCCGACGACTTGGCGGACTGCAGAGGAGACTCTCTCTCCTGGAGGAGGAATAAAGGGGAAAAAAAAAACTTTTGGTCAGGAGGAGAGTGCTGATGGGCGGTTAGGTGATCTGGGGTAAAGTGGTCACTGCTTGTGTATGGATTACCGATAAGTGCAGAAAGGAGCGCGTTGTTGCCATTAGTTATTTATATATTCCTGTAAAGCGGCGGGGATGCGTAAGAGACGCCACAGCGGCGAGGATCGCCCGCTCTGAACCGGAGGAGTCACCGGCAGATGATGTCCCAATGTGAGAGTGCTTCCAGAGGAGACGGAGGAGAGGACGAAGGAGGATGAAGAAGGGGGGAGAGGGATCGAGAGCGGCAGAGGTGGAATATAATGAAGTTGAGTGGGAAAGGACTGTGCACCGTCTTCTCCAGCACCCTCCTCTTCGTGTGCGCCCTGAGCGAAGTTGTCGTTGGATTAAGATGCGTCTCGTTGGGATCTATGGTGAGAGCGCATTTCCACCTCGGCGCCGCGGCCGGGGCTTTCTACTCCGGGCTACTTGTGGGAATCGGGCAGGTGCTGCTGGGCTCCGCGCTGCTCTTTTGCATGGAGAAGCCCGGCTGCAGGAATTTCTTTCTCCTCGGTGTTGTGGTCTTCTTGTTGGGGGTCCTCACCGCCTTCTCCGGCGCGGTGGTGGACGGGGACACGGCTTCTCTGGTGGAAAGGAAATATTCCCATTACTGCTTCCACTCTTTGGTTGTGAACCCTGCGTGCGAGCAGCTGAGGGAGTACCAGCGGAGTCTGGTCGTCTCCACTGTTCTCAGCACCTTGGAGTGCGTCCTCGGGCTCATCAACCTGCTGGTGATCAAAAGGTACAAAACAGCGCAGTTTTCTAGGAGCCGACAGTGTCAGAGGCAGCGCGCCGGCGCGATCATCTTCAGCGAGGAGCGGGACTGCTCCTCGGCGGATTTCCAGCCGGTGTCTTACATCAATTTGGGTGTTTTTAATGTGTTTGACGAGACAGGTGCAGAAGTGCAGTCAGGGGGACACCCGTCAATCGAGCTGCCGGGATACTCGCCCACGGACCCGGAGCTCAACCGTTGCTTCCCTTTCTCCTACCCGCTCCCCAGTGAACTGCCGCCCGCATACGAAGACATTTTCCCCGCTGAGGCATGCAACACATAGCCGCTCTGGATCAGCCCCCCCAGCAGCGCTCTCCTCTGCTGTGACAATCAATGACTTTGTGCTTAAAACAAATCCCCTCTCTTCTCCTCCTCTCGACACCCCCGGCAGAGAGCAGTAAGTTACACAGGAGGACAACAGCAGTGGATTTTCATTCACCTGATTCCTTCTCATTCTGATATTTTTCTTACATCCGCCTGGTAGCTTTTAATTGTGCATCATCACCAGTCAGACTGATGTAGATGAGCAGATCAAAGTGATACAGGCCCAGACAGATCAAGGCCCATAAACGCAACAGCTTGCTAGTATAACAAAAGCAGTTTTTGTGTTCTGAATGTTTTGCTGTTCCACATTTTTACATGTGAATAAAAAGTGTATTTAACCTCATCTGACGCTCCTGCCAGTTTAGCTTTTGGAAATCCTGTTGATGTGTGGTCAATCTAAACTTCATTTTCAAGGGATCCAATCAATAGAACACGTTTGTTTATTTATTTATTTATCTTCATAATAATCAAGAGATTACTACATAAGCAGTTATTTTCTACTCTGTAAGTCATCATCTGGGAAAACAGCCACCTGGAAAGCAAACATGTTGACAGGAATAGACACTTTAAAGGCACACGCAGTGATTTATTATTTCATTTTTTTTTTAAAGTTGAGTGATTCAAAAGAGACAATTTTGAAGAAGCAGAGGCCAAAATCTCCAGACTTTCCCCTCTGGTCAGGCTCAAAAAACATTTGAGCCTATATTTCCCATAATGCAACTGGCCAGCACCGTTTCATTAGACCTTCCTCGTCTGGTAAACATCTTTAAAACTCCACATTAATCAAGTGTCCACCAAGCCCGTGCTGAGACAACCCTGAACTTTGAACCTCCTCCAGAGCTACATACACCTGTTTCCCCAGGCTGAGTGAAGTAAACTTGATGTGTAAAATTGGTGGAGTGCTCCTTTAAGGTTCAATTTTGTCAAAAATTCCCAACAGATCAAAGATAAGCCTGTAAAATTGGTATTTCTTGTATGACTGCTATTGATGATAATGAGTATGTGGGGTATCAGAGGAAACAGAAGGACCGTCTGAGCCTGAATGCACCATTTGCTTTAAAGTAGCAGGAGAGATAATGATACATATTCCCTCATTTCTGGGCTCTTTTAATGCTCTCGCAGATGTAGCGGGCTGTTCGGATATGATACAGGCTGAAGGTGGTTTCCAATTTAAAAGATTGAAACTGTGCAGAGCTGCTTCCTCCTATTGTTGCATTTGAAGTGACTTGAAATATCTCCACCACACACAAATACGCACATCAGCTCTCAGCAGGCCTCCTCCCTGGACCGTCAAAACCTTGTTTAACCTCACTGTTGCTAATTTCACTTAGCAGCTAGAACAGTGACAGAAACAAAAAAGAAAAGATTTGGCTGACATCATTATGTGCCCACCTTCAGACAACGCTTCTGTGTGGTAAATTAAATTGAAATGGTGCCTTTTCCCTCAAATTAAAGGCCTCAAACGAGCACCCGTAGCCAAATGTTTCCCTAGAGGCACTTTAACGGAAAAACTTGAAGAAGTACTGTACTGGCTCAGTGTAATAATCCTCCTCTCATCCTTTTCAAAGCATGTGATGATGCTTTCCACACACTCATTTGACTTTGGCTGGGATTTGCGTGCCAGAGCTGAATACGCGATAGGCCAGAAAAGCACTGCTCCTCTCTTTCTTCCAGCCATTAAAAAACCATACCGCTACAACCTGATACTAACTCAGCCAACCAGAGAACAAAAGAGGTCCTCAGGGAGCCAGTGCCCTAAAAGTTTCATGGAAGGGTGTCCAAAGAAAGATGCAAACAATGCTAATGGTAAGGGCTCTGTAAAAGTCACCTGCTGTGGCTTTGCATCAGCACTATCTGCTGACAGAAAGCCAGAACACGAAACAAGACTTCAGACGATTTTCAAACCCCTGCCAGCAGCACCTCCTCAACCTGGAGCACAGATGCCCTGGTCAGCAGTATCACACCAGGCTCACGGTTAGCTGGACGGGATATGTTTCAGGCTTCTAGTCTTTAAATCACTTTTTCATTGAGAAATAAATAGATAGGTTTAACTTTTTTAGACAAAGTATCTGAGATTTCTTCCTGCCCTCTTTCTTACCTTTTACTGCCTTGAAATGTCATTTTCTGTAAAAACCATCCTTCGGGGAGCCGGTGCAATGAAGCAGCGCTGCTTCTACTGCATATATTTTTATACGCACGCTGCTTGTTACTCACAAAAGTGGTCCGACATTTAATAACTGAAGTCAACATGAGACAGGAAGTCTCTGAGGTAGATAAGCATCATTTGGTTTTACTTGTCTACGAATGGGATCTTTAGGGGACTCGATGTGGTGTGAATAAACCTTAAAATTAGATGGTGATGAAGCTCTGGTCTGTGATGGTGCTGCGATCCCCTCCCGTAAATCACTGCAACTTCAGTCCTGGCTTTGTTTGCATTGGGAGTTATTGGACTGAAGATATTTTCCATTTTCCAGTTGATTGTCTGGTTAAGCTAAGCATGGAGATTTCATATATTTTCAGGATGCACAAGGTCTATTTACATATGGAATAATTGGAAATATGTCCACAATATTTTCTGAGTCAAACGGTGCATAAACATCATCAGAAAATGTAGATAGATTGCTGATTTTATCTTCAAGATTAGGGTGACTCATGCAGATGTCCAGACTAACATTTTCTGACATTTACTGCCAAAATGTATTTACCGCATTGATAACATGGGGAGGTTATTTGGCAGATTCTACAAAAAACATGTTTTTTTTGTGTTTTTTTAAACAAATGACAAACATTTTTGTTTAATTACGGACTGATTTAGTGACGACTGAACAGCGCTAACGCTCCTATTCGGATCACTGTTCACAGCAGTTTATCAGCTCGCCATATCAGCCCCAATTATTTCACTTTAAACAGCACGCTGTTGTTGTCACAACAGACTGGGTCGCATAGTTTGGGACCCATCGATGTAAAACAACAATCCAGCTTCCTCTGGCGTTATATTTGTTTGAGACATTTTGAGAACAGTCAGAGGTCGTTTGCAAGAATACACAATATGCATGTACATTGTAGAGAAACTCTTGAATAGTTAACTTTAAGGGAACAAAAATCTATATTGTATTCAATATAGAAAGCATGCTATAAGGTGGCTCCTAACAATTATTAAATCGCAGGGAAAGTCACAAGTCACGAGGTGCATTTACTTAAGTACTGTGCTTTAGTTAAAAAGAAATTGAGATAGTAGAAGTCAGAGTAAAATCACACATCCTACAAAGACCACCAGTCCATAAAATATGACACATTGTTATAGATTATTATAGTAGCGCTCACAGGGTCATTTTAAAGTAGGCCCTCTTTCATTTTTGTTAGCCTACTTTAAATCCATTTTGCTGACAACATTTTGGCCTGTGTATTTTTACTTATTAAAGAGAAGTCTTTTTTATATTGTGGTCGGCTTGTGTTGCTTTAACTTCCACCACTGGTGAGTCTGTTAGCTAAGCTAGGCTACATAAACACTGGAATCATTTCAGGGCTGTACACATTATTTACAGCTGTGCTGCTCAATTTGAAAATTCACAGATGCAGTAAACGTTTTTTGAAATAGTTTTTTTCTTTTTTTAAAAAAAAGTGTGTAAACAAAATCAGTTACTGTTTCTCTCAGTGATTCACTTGGCTTCGTCCAGAGAAACTGTTAATCCTACTAGGGAATTACGCAAATGCAAATGGTTAAAAGCAGTTGTTTTGTGTGTGTGCTGATGTGGGTATCAACAAACACATTAAATACATTCATGGAGAAAAAATTTTACTTTTGTTTGCTCAAATGAAATCATAATAATTTCTAAAAATATAATCTACATGCTTGCAATTTATTTCTCTATGCCTAAAATGTCCCACTGCGTGCTCATTATCAGGGAATTCCAGTATTTTTTAAACCTGGGGCTTATATTTACACGTTTTGGTGTGTAAATGATTCATACTCACCAAAAAAAGTTGCAATGGGTCCGACGTAGACCGCCTCAGCTGGCAGCTGCTACATGGCTGCAATGACTGTAACATAATCCTTTGGGGCAACTGACTGTCAGAGTCACGTTCACTGGAAGTGCTTGTTTTCCGCACTGACAGGTTGAGTTTGTTATTCTTATTCTGACAACATATTGGAAATGATGTCTATGGAGATATACCTTTTGTTAGATAATAAGATCCTTTTTGTGACCAGAAACAAGTGTCCTTCAAGGAGAAGTAAATAATAAATAATAATAAATTCTTGCTGATCGTTCCAACTCTCTGACTTAGTTTCCACCATCGTCTGCCTGTGAAAACTTACCTCTCATGAGATTTCAGAGAGAGACTTCTCCTTGAGTGAGGCTTTGAGTTTCTAGTAACAAAAATGATCTTATAATTTAACCAAAAGGTCTGTCACTGCAGGAATCAATTCTGTAACGTTGTCAGACACTTACAGTAACAACCTCAGCCTGTCAGTGACTAAAACAAGCACTTTTAGTTGATGTAACTTTGACGGTTGTCAAGTCGTAGCTGCCACTTGAGGCGATTACTGGACCAATTCCAGAACTTTTGGTATGAGTCATTTACACACCAGAACATGTAAATACAGGGCACCAGAACCTCCCTTTAATGAGGCACAAAAATAACTCCATACTTCTCATGTCAAACTGAAAAACTTACCCAACTAAAAAGGAGTCTCACTTCAGCCTGACTCATGTTTCGCGATGTTGCTGTGTTTAAATACCAGCTCTATCAGACTTACTGATGAAATGACAGAGTGCATTCACCCTTACAAGTAAGAGAGAGAGGGAGAGAGAGATTAACTTTCTAAAAGTCACCACTGTGGGAGCAGTTTATAACCTGCTGTCTATCGTGACAAATGCATCTCTGTTCCGTGGCCGTTAACAAATGTCACCTGCCTGTTCACTGGAAAGAAAATCTAAGATTACACAATAAATCTAATCTGTGTTTATCCAGGGAGGTTGACTGTTTGAGCCTGGGTGCTATTTTCCAGCAATTCACACTCAGGTTGACACATTCACACATAGATCCCAGTAGTAGTGACACCTTTTTCATGGGATTTGACCTGTTGACTTCTCTGGTCACATGCCAGAGAAATCTGACTTCAAACATAAAATCTGCTCGGAAATATTGTGCGTTTTATCCCAAGTGTTAAACAGTAATGCAATGTCAAAACTGCCTTAAGATGCTATTCTCAGTGTGCATCTGTAGTTAATTATCTTCATTAATGTAGGGACAGTGCTTTTGATAGCTCTTTTGAGGACATGCTGCAGCTTCAGAGCTATAATGATGAGTAATTGTACATTTTAAAAAAACAAAGACACGTCATGTTGTAATGTAGGGCCGTGTATTATCTTGTGATCTGTCTTCTCTGTGGACCGGGGGTTTCTTTTTTTCCTGGTGGCCGATCCTTTGTTGGATAGCGACGCTGCATTAGTGTAATGACAGCCTTCGGCTCTGGTCACACAAAGTAAAAACCGCTGACTTGCATCTAAAAGTTCCTCACTCTGAGGAATGTAAGGGAGGGTCTCTGCACAAGTGATTACACTGCAGATATCTGGATGAATGATGTACGTGGACAGGAGCGTAGAGCCTTGAGTCGAGGACAGGAGATCAAAAGTGTCTTTGGCACTATTTGAGACTTTTAGCTCGTTAACAAGCGTAATAACGTTTTAAATGTTGTAGCCGCTCACACAGAGAAAATAATAGTTGTGCTTCTGAGAGAAACACAGGCACAAAGGACTCGCACACACCTTTTGCATTAAATTTTCGCTAAATGTATGTGAAGGACGAAACCGCCCGTTATACTTATGGAAAAAAAAAAAAAAAATCAATACTCCCTAAAAGCCTTTCATTAGACACATATCCATTTGTCTGTGTGAGGCTGCCAGAGAAAGTTGTGTCTGGAAAAGCTCCAGTGGCTTTTAAAAACCAACACTGGGCCTTTCATGACAAAAAGTGGTTCACTACCTTTGCGTAAGCTTCCAAGTCATTAGAGTCGCTTGTGCCAATTTCTGAAAAACTTGATCCCTCTTTATTCTCTCTTTGAAGGTTCTGATTTTCATTTTTCGTCTGCAGGAGCAACATTGTTAGAGCTTTTGTTAGGACTGAATGCACAATGAGCAAAGCTACAAAAAACCCAACAAAGAGGCACCATCGCGGGGGCTTAAAAAATACCTGTGTACGCGGTGTGTTCGCATTATTGGCAGAATGAGGGAGCATTAATATTCACTGATCACACTGATACTGTAGGCTTTGAAACTGTATTATCCCAGTGTGCACTGTTTTGTAGGTGACAGCTCAGAAGAGTTGTATTCACTGAAGCAGGCTGTGTGTCTTTCAATATGTTTTTCCTAGCAAAGCAACTTACAAAGTAAACATTTAAATTGATAATCAGACACAGTGGATAACTTAAAGGGGCACTATGTAGAGTTGTATGAAATAATATTAATGATTTAATAATATGAACTCAGAAATGTTTTTTTTCCATAACTGAATAAACAAACAGAACACTGTTTGAAGCTAAAAGGTGGCAGGGTCCGCCACACATAAACACTGTAAAACAGCATGAAACTTAGCTGTCCTTTAAGGCCATTTTGTTTATTCAGTCTATTCAGTCATGAAAACAAAGTTTGTTTATCTACTTTGTTCAGACATAAAGTTCAGTGGATGGAGATCTTTCTCTTCTGATTAAAATGTCTTCTCCAAAGCTACATAGTGCACCTTTAAGTTTAAACTGTTATTGATATTACGTGATATTAAAATGTCAAACTAATCCCAATTCAAATGTTTTTGGACAGATATTTAATTTACAATGATAACACAGAGAAAAGCAACAAACACTCACACTGGAGAGAATTTTCTGTTGTTGTTTCAGTTCTAATGAGTTGAAGTAAGGCACTCTAGCATCAGTGGAAAGAGAAAAGTAACCAATGTAGACCATCAATCTGCATACAAATAACAAGACTGTACACTTTTAAATTGCGTGCAGGTGATGTGACAATACTTACCATTATTTCTGTGGAGATCATAACCAAAGTCAGCCGACCTTTGTCTAATTTTGGTTAGGTTTAGGCAACAAAACTACTTGGTTAGGTTCAAGAAAGGATGACGTTACATACGCGATGGTAAATTAAATATGTTACACCAGCTAACTTTTGGACATAAGTTGAAATCATTCAGCGTTGACTTTTGGTTTCACACTGGACATGAACACCAGCGAGGTTTGTTTGACTGAGCTATTAACCCCAACCTCTGCCATGCTTGCTTGGACTTTCTCACTCTTGTCACTCTATGTCACGTACTAGCTTACATTCAAATGAATTTTCTTTTTTCATGATGTAATTTCAAAGTGTATACGTCTCATTCATTTAAAATTCATTTCAACGAGGCTCCATGTAACCATTTATAGAAACTCACACTTTATTATTGACCATATGTGAGCGGATTGTAACACGATGTGAAAGATGAGATCTTCCCCGTCTCTCTCAGTTGCCTGTACAAGTCTGTGGATGATTTGTTTAAGTTGTTTAATGCTGATGGACTGTTGATTTTTGTGTGAATCGCTTGGGTCAGATTTTCCAGCGAGTAACAGAAGCTAACATTAGTTTAGAAATGGAGTCCACCAAGTTCCATAGAGTCCATTTAATATCTCATTAATAACACTTCCACTTACGTTAGGTTGGAGGCCTAATTAAGGCTCTCTGTTGGGGGACAGACTAAAGAATACGACTGATTAAACTGACCCAACAGTTAGTCTGACCGCCTGTGAGATTTCGTTGTTGGGTAGATTTGGATGATTTTAGATGCTAACAGAGCAACACAGCAAATTAAATAAGCACAACAGAAACATCAGACAATTCAGATTACATCACAACAGAATCTCCACAATCACCTGCTAGTCGTCTACCCAGAAGTGACTGTTGTAAGCACAACATCACAGTGATCTGGTCTATTTTACATCACGCATTGTATTTGGATGCTTTTTTCCCCCACAGCACTTAATGAGGAGGACTGATCTAACACCTGCATGCAAAATTGCAACTTGAAAGTCTAAAGTTTTGTTATTTGCATGCAGATTAAAGCAACTGCACTGGATAGCCAAACTAATATTTCCAAAGTCAATAGGACCTTTAATGCTTCATTCAAAGATGGTTTATTTAAAAGGGTAACATGAACGGTTTTTCATCTTGAGTGCACAAATCGATACTCCAGGGGGTTTATGAGTTTGTCGATCAGTAGCAGTGATTTAGTGATTGCAGCCAAGTGCTGAGATTTATGTCGATTTTCCATCATTAGTTTGTATTGAAAAGAAACCTCCCTAAGTACAGAAATATCCACTGTTGTAGAAAATGTGAGTAATATTGTTTGTATCACTGTGATTCAAACTGACAGAAAGACTTTGTGTGGAAGGAGGAAAGGTTCGATTGATCTGCAGCTGGTTGCCTAAAAGTGGTCGATGGGGGTCACGGATGACTTAAGAGTCCGAGTTGGACTCATCACCAACCTGCAGCAGGATTTGTGGATTACAATCGGCTCATCTCACATGGTGGCCTGCTGGATTAATACTTAAAGGGTAACTCTGCCAATTTTACACATTAAAGTGTGTTTGCAGGTCTTTGGGAGCACTACTGCATAGGCTACTGTATGTTGCATGTAATCTGATGAATTGTCTCCAGTGATGTCACTCAGTGGCAGAGTTGCATTGTGGGTAATGTAGACACCAGGTTGTAGGCACCAGGTAATTCATCAGATTACATGCAGTTTCCTCTGGAGCCACTAAAGGCTTTATACTACTTTTTTCACATATGCAGTGGTACCGACCTGTAAACACACTTTTTTCCCAGCTGTTGCTCTTTAATTATTTTTAAAAATGGGAATAAACCAAACTCTCTCTTTGTATTCCAACTAATGAGCAGCATTCGCTCCAAAGGTAGCTATATACTGAAAATCATAATGTTAATGTAATCGCTGTGTGCCACATTTCTCAACTGAAACTTCTCCAAAATGGACTCTGCTATATTATTCTGAGTATGTAGTCATTATATAAGTCCCTGAAAGTGCTCTTAACGCATCCTGACATTCAAGGTGGAGTAAAATTACCAAGTTTTCAGATTTTCAGGACCAAACCACCTCCAAACTTTTGCTGCGACTTGGACACGTAATCAGACCCTGATGAGTCTAATCACATGTATTTACCAGTGAAAGGATCTCGGTGCAGACGGTGAAAATGTGGCTCACGACGGGTAAACAGGCTGCCTCTCGGCTGCTGTGTAAGTCAAGCCAGTAGTAATTTTATGCAAACAGCGAGTGTTTCCCTCCAGGCTTCTTAACAACTGAGCAGAGTTTTAGTGAGCTGGATTCCTCTCAGTCGCTTGGAACAGAAAGTGTGGCAGGGACGCAGTGATGGGAGAAGGGGAACCCTGGCAGCGTCTGCAGCCACAGAGTGAGTCGTGCGTCAATCAATAGCTCCTGCAGTGGCTGTGTTTTCACAGGGAGCCAGCTCTAAACTTGCAATAACCTCTTTGGCTCGCTGCCATCTGCCACTTAGCAGACAACTCCTGGAGCATCAAAAGAGCAGAGTGGTGCAGCTGAGGTAAGGTCGCTTTCACGGGGGGAGCTCCAACTCAGAGGCACAACTTCAATTTAGTCCTGCAGCTGCTCTGTTCCTGTAATTATTTTCTGCTGGACGGCCAGACGTGGTTGGTCCTTACATCACATGAGAGAGAAATGAGGAGCATATATGAATCAGCATGCTTCAGACGCTGAGTTCAACAGCATGAGGTCTGTGCTGACGAGGCGGAAAGCTGTTACAGATTTATGACAACACAATTTATGCCTTCACATGCACACAAACAGAAGCTCCCGATGGACACGCGGCACACTGTAAAGGTACAAACACATTCTGTTTGTCTTCTCGAGAGCAGAAAAAACAGACTTTTTATTTCTTTTCAACATCACTTGAACCTGCAGTTATCACTTGGCAGTGACTGAAACAAACTGTATTATCATCTTTTTAGTTGATATGGAAAACCTGTTACCAAACAGTTGCTAGTTTAAGCTTTTAGCAGATTAAATTCGTGTTTCTGGCCACTTGATTAATGTGCATCCAATATTCAAGTCTCCTTTTAGCCAACTTTGTTTGCTCCCTGGTGCTGGCAAGTGGTTTTATCAGAGCTCTTTCACTGAAGCAGTCAACAGCAGTGCTGATGAAAGCAGGAGAACTGAACCAAAACAGCAAAGTTGTAGCCTTAAAGGCATAATTCACCCAAAAATGAAAATTCATTAATGATTTGCTCACCCCTATGTTGATGGAAAGTCAGGTGAAGTTTTGTGGTCCACAGAACATCACTGGAGACTCACAGCAAAATAGTGTTGCAGCATTCTCCTAAACAACTGAAACAACAACTCAAATAATAAAATGGCTCCAGACAGCTCGTAATCCAAGTTTCCAAAAGCCCCGAAATCCCAAACTGATTTGAAAAGACGTTATTTATACCCTTTATGGTATGGAGAGCAAAGTGATTCATTATTTGATATTCTAATGGGAAATAAAATGAGGAGTCATGAATAGAATTTACAAATGAAATATTAATCCATCAATATATAGTTCAAATTAAAAAGGGATTTACAAAAACAACATAAAACAGTCAATAAACACCTCATTTAAAAATACATTAAACACACAAATTACACAAAATACATATTGTAGAGCTAAAATCTTCAGTGTAGCTGCAAAACTAAAATCATTGTCTGTATATGGTGCATGAGCTTGTCAGCGTGTTGAAGGTGTAAATAATGTCTTTTCGAATCAATTTGGGATCTCAGGGCTTTCTGAGACTTTGTGAGCAGTTTGGAGCCATTTTCTGTTTTTCTAGGTTGATTTTTATGTTTCAAAACAAGTCCCCATCTACTTCAGTTGTTTAGGAGAATGCTGTAAAGCTGTTTTGCTGTGAAGCTCCAGAAATGTTTTGTGGACTACGAAACTTTACCAGCTGACTTTCAACATCAGCACAAGGCTGAATAGGTAACGACTGAATTTTTGGGTGAGCTGTTCCTTTAAAACCAAAACAATGACTTAAGAGAAACTGTAGAGCTGATGGGAACTGGAGACTCCAGTGATGATACTTTTTAGGTTCATCATTAGGAGTGACTCCCCTGACATCACACACAATCATTGCATCCATTTTAAATAACACGAGGGGAGACTGGATTTGATAGATAACATTATGAAGCTCTTATGAAACTAAGAGCTCCTCTAAAGACAATGGGATGTATCAACATAGAGAAGAAATTATCTTGTCAAAGAATAAAAAAGGCTAATGTTTAAAGTCCCCATCCAATTCACCTGATTTACCATCAGCATGAGGGTGAATAAATAATGCCTTAATTTATTTGGGTGAACTTACCTTATCCTGGATAGAGACATGGACACTTTTCTCCTCAAGAGTTGCCCGAGGTGAAAAGGCTCTAGCCAGATGTTTAAGGCCTCCATGGCTGAGGGGGCTGCTCAGTGCTGTGGCCAGAAGGTCATCTGTGCCAGCTGTGATGGAAACTTAGACAAGGTGAGTTGAGGGAAGAGGGCCTCTGGGCTTAGTTAGCCCAATAAACTCTTGAATCTGCTGACTGGTACTGGCAGGCCAAAAGGACAGCAGCCTCTGTGGTCATGGAAGAAAAACTCATGTGTGGGATGAGCTGGGTGAGTCCATTGAGAATTCATTTTGCTCAGTTCAGCTCTGGCACCACCCGAAGCAGGGCTTTGCCCAGTCTTGTTGATGGAGAGTGAAGTGTGTCCCGCTTGGTGATACATGGCTGTGACTTTGCAGTGAAAGGAACCGGCTGAGGTGGTCTGGGCCTCTGATCCTGATGCCTCCTGGACATGTCAAAGTGGAATGAGGCCCTGGGGCCAGACTCAGAACATGCAAAAGGGACTGCAGATCCCTTTTAACCAGTGACCGCCTCAGGATCACCCAGAAGAACTGGAGGACATCACTGGGAAGAAGGTCGCCTTTTGACAGAGTTTTAAAGGTCTCATTTATAGAATATTGCCAGATTTTAAAGAGAAGGGGCAACTTATCACCAGAGTAACAACATCTGCTGCTCTGTGCTAACTATGCTTGGCTGTAGCTAGCTATTGCTAAGCTAATTAGCTCATAGCTCAGTTAGCCATGCAAAATAGAAGTATCTAATGTCTTGAAATTTTGTCAGTTTATTTTGTTCATTTAATACGCTAACTACTAGCATATATATGCTAGCTGAAACTCAGGGGGGTATTAGACTGTCGCCTCTCGCTGGTACATAGTGGTATTACGAGACAGGACAGGCTGGAGCCGGCTGGTTAGTAAACATCTCTGCAACACAGTGCGTAGACGTCTTTGACATAATGTCAACACTTGTTTCTTCACACTCTGCTGATAATGTTAGTTCATTTTACAAATTGCTCCTTTAATGTCGGTTCAAAACTTCACAGTGTCTTTGGGTAAACTACGCCATGCTGGAAAATAAGTAAGGATTTCACTCCTTTTGAAATTTCTACATTAAGTTCTGAACATCTTAACAACAAAATGTAACTAGTCAAAATATACGGATTTATGTATGAAATTAAATGAAACTTTGACAACAAACACGTCATGTTGAGTAATTTGTGGATGCAGACATTCGAGGGCATTTTCAAAAACAGTTTCCATTAAAAACTAACTGAATTCATCTTTTTGTCCACAACATCTCTGATTCCAGGGCAATAATACATCTTAAGTGCATCATCACAGTGGAGGCTTTAGGAGAGACTCCCACTCAAAAGTGAGCACAGCATGAAATGTGTGGTTCCTTTAATGATGGCATTGAAGTCCAGCTCCTGAAGGCACAAAATTATTATTTAGTGGGTGGATAGCAGATAGAGGGATGATTACTAAATTACCATCCTCCTACTACTGCACTGTACGTGGAGATACGCTAGGTGCACTCTCACAGATGGTTTCTTGTCCAGTTTTACCAAGTCAGGAGGAAACTTTGACAAAGAGAAACTCCAGTGGTAAGTGCCTCGTATGTCAGTCAGTCTCCAGAGCAGGCTGGGGCTGCAGACAGATGGCCTCCATGTACGGAGCTGAGAGACAATTTAATGGGCAGCTAATCACTGATATTACAGGAGGACTGAGTGTGAATTCCTATTAAAACGTCGGATTAAAATATGTGAATGTTCAACCGAACTCAAGCTCCGAAAGTTTCTTGGCATGGTTTTCGCAGCTGATAGAAAAATCACGCAGAAACTAAGATAGTAGTGTAGTAAATCATTTATTTCATTATTAAGAACATAAATAATGCAAGAGTTTGATTAGAAAATGAACATGGGAAATAATCATCTTCCACTTTTCATCGTTTCACATTTATTTTACAGAAGATACAGAAATCAAAAGGAAAAAAGGAAATCAACCCATAAATAAATAACCCATTTTTTAAAGGATCACAGACAGAGTGGTACAAATGCACACACACACATCGAAACAGGATGAGCTATGTAGATACACCGAATTACATAAAAACAAGTGGGATGTAATCTTATTTCATATATCAACAGGAAACAAATGTTAAACTGGAAAAGAATCTAATGCAGTCTGATGTAAACCTATAATATCTCACTGACTGCGATGCTAACTACATTCATTCTTTGTCTGTCAGACCTGAAATAAAGAAATTAAATTCAGTCAACACGTCAACAGAAGGATCATAACAAGATGGAAAAAATGCACAAAAACCAGTCCACTTTTCTTGTGATGCAGAACTGTATTGCTAACACGTGCTTCAAGGCTTTCAACCGTGCGGACACTACAATTATTCTGATCCATTTCATGGGCCGGTAGGTATTTGGATACAGAGGAATGATTTCACACAGTAAGTGTCGTCCCATCAGATTTGTGAGAAGCTGCTTTGAGGCTCCTTCTTGCACCGGTGCAGTCAGGTTTTACATAAAGATCCACGAGGTTTGGCAAAGAGAAAAAAAACAAAAATGAAAAATGCCACTGTGGACTTATTTTCCTCTAATGTTTTAATGGAGATCATTACAGTGACTTTGACCCAGACACCACTCACTGTTAGCCATTGAGACTTCATGTTTCTGAGTCATATTCACTTAGTCACACTAATTACTTAAAGGGTAACTCCATACATTTTACACATTAAAGTGTGTTTACAGGTCTTACACATACTACGAAAAAAGTAGTATAAAGCCTTTTGTGGCTCCAGAGGAAGCTGCTTGTAATCTGATAGATTTCCTCCAGTGATGTCACTCTGTTGCTAAGGTGCATCGTGGGTAATGTAGTCACCTGGTTTTGAAAAGCAGGCTGCTGGTCTGGCATTGCACTCCTACAACACTGTTGGACTCATTATGGACAATTTGAGAACAAATGATCAAAAACGATACAGCACAACCAAATATAACCTTTTTTTATTCCACACATCCTTCCTCCTTTTCAAAACCTGGCACCTACATTACCCACAATGCAACTTAGCCATGAGGCACTCCATCACCGGAGGCACAGCAGCTTCCTCTGGAGGCACAAAAGGCTTTAATCTTTTTTTTTCCACATATGCAGTAGTACTCCCCTAAACACACTTTTATGTGGAACATTTAAATAAATTTACTTTTTATTTTTGAATGAATTTACCAGGAACCACAGTATACCTGGACAAAGAAAAAAAAAAACAAACAAACAGAAGAATGTCCCTTATAAAAACACTAAATTCATCAACTGAAAACCAAAGGAAAAATTAATCACATTGCTGGCTGCTGGCGGCAACTCCGCTGCCAACACAAAGAAAAATGACCGCTGTAATGATATTATCAAACTCTGTGTCCCAAAGTACAGTCTCCAACTCCACAGAAGAAAAGTGGTGTCGCGGGTTTTCATCTTAGTGCAAGAGAAGTGATGTGATGCAGAGGGACTCCGCTCTGTCAAACATAATTGATCTTCAGCACTATAAAAAACTACTTCACAACAACAACATTCATTTCTATCGCTCAGAACAGAAAATCCATCTCCGACCGAGAGGATGGATTGCCGTTCATTTTAAATTACCCTAATTTGCTTTCAAAAATCACAAGAGGAGAAACTTACGTACTATTTACAAAAAAACAAAACAAAGGAAAGTTGCAGCAACATACATTTTATCATATGCTTTATGTTGTATCTCCTAATGGATACATTGTGGGTTAACATGACACCACTGTGTTGGTTAAAGACATCAATTTGCAAACCTGTTATGACAAGCACAGTGATGTGAAGCATACTGACAGATAATCCACATGAGTGATGTAGATTATTATCCAGTTCATGAAGTATTTCCATCAGACTTTGACAGATTTCATACTTAACTAACGAGAGGAGAAGGCACTCGACAAGGGTTCGCTGTCAATTTAGAAAACAGTCGCTTCAGCTTTGAGCTCAGTCACCTCAGAGCTAAATGTGTCCTGCTTCTGATGCAGACCAGCTAACCTCGGTGATCCATATGCAGCGTGTGTCTGTGTCACTGACCCTGTGTATTCAAATGTAAATCCGCTTGTTTGTCTGACTTTTCAATGATGCTCGGGACATTTAAAATTCCATTTTCCGTGTCGGTGTTGAGGTTGTCCCTGTCAAGGTGAGCCGCAGCAACAACCACAACAGCGGCAAAACAAAGTGTGGAGCTCGTCTTGCATCAGAGAAAATCTCTTCAGAAAAACACACAGAACATCGGCACTGCTTCTTGTCTTTAGTTTTTTGTTCTCCTCCTGTTTCTCAGTTTGGCATCTGCTTCTCCGACGCCTGTGGCAGCTTGGGGGATGTCAGTGATCTTAGCCTCGGGCGAGGTGCTGTTTCAGGGCAGACAGCTCATCAAGGTGAGTGACAAGTGTTGGGGAGGGAACTTGCAATTCACTTTTTTTGCCCTGAGGTGAAAAGTTGCACACTGTAGTTTTAGCACTAAATCTTTTAACTCGCTCTTTTTCCGGACAAATCTCAAAGGGTAATGATGTAAGAACTGCCAGGTTATAATCAGGAAGGAGCTTTGAAGTAGTCACAGCTGTTCATTGACATCACAGAAGCACATTACTCAACATAATAACTGCAGGGATGGGAGTCTTTGCTTTTAGTTTCTAATGCACCGCTGTAACCAAACACTGTAGCACAGCATACTGTACTGCAGGAAGGAACGTTTTTATGATGCAAATTACACGAGCAAACATACGACTGGACGTTTTATGAGACTCTTCTGATTTTACTCTCAAAACGGAGTCCAGTAACTATAACAGTAAAGTGTGCCCCAGAAGTAGTCGGACAGCAACACACTGTTTGCTCTTTTGGCTCCATACTTTTATTGGTTTGGATGACAGCCAACTTTACTTTGGTGGTATTTCCAGTGATAGTGCAAGAGCATATTGAGTACAAGTTAAAGAAGTCTGCAGTGCACTGCCAGCCCCTGGAGATTATATGACTTACACAGTGTATATACAAGAGGATTCAGCTGGATAAGGAGAGCAAGTAAAAGAGGAATTATGTTCCTGCAGCAGAACTTTAAGGTCATCCAGCTACAATGAATTTGGCATTTTATTCCTGACTTTATCTCCTATTGAACGATGTGGGAAATAAAGAAAACAATAAGGAAGTGTACTTAAATTCTTAAAAAATTATTCTTGAAGCTCAGTATTTGTGTTTTTCCACCAGTCGCCTCTCTCATCCAGCCTCAGCAGGATTAAAGCAGCACTATGTAGTTTTGGGGAAGACATTTCAATCAAAAGAGAAAGATTTTCTTTCACTGATTTTTTTATGCCTAAACAAACTTAATAAACAAACTCTCTTTGTTTTCATGACTGAATAAACTGAATAAAAAAACTGACCTTAAAGGACAACACAGTTTCATACTGTTTTATTTTGTTTATATTTGGCGGACCCTGCCACCTTTCAAGCTTCAAACACTGTTCTTGGACCTTATTTTCATCTGAGAACAGCTTGTTTATTCAGTTATGGAAAAAAAATCATATTTCAGAGTTTGTTTTATCACCTCATTAATATTGTAAATATCAAAATTCTGAATTTCTTCTCCAAAACTACATAGTGGCCCTAGAATATCTAAAATGCAGTTAAATGTATTTCACACAGATCTGTTACCTAACTTACTAACTTTTGTACTTTCTTACTTTTTATGTGTTTACTTTTTGCATTCCTGTTGTATTATTTTTGATCGTGACAGCTGGAGAGAGACAGGAAAGACAGGAGATAGAGACATGAGGAAAGGGCCTCAGGCTGAAACTGAACCCCGGCTGCTGCAGCAAGAACTCAGGCTTGATACGTGGTGTGCGCTCCACCAGGTGTGCTACCAGGGTGCCACCGTATGCCAGTTTCATGAAGTCAGTCCGATAGGCGGCCCAACATAACTAAAGCTAGGCCCTTATTGAGATGCACTGAAATAAACAGGGTTGAATATAAGAAAAGAACAGTGTGTCTGGTGTTGTTGATGCGCTGCAGACCTCTAGTTGACATTACATGCAGTAGAAATTCTTGCCAAGACACTGAAATTGCTACTGAATTAATAAAGGCTCAGTTAAGGCTGGAGAAAATAACTAAATAACTAAAAATAAAATACACCAGGATTTTTCCTTTATTTTTTGGCTGACTGTGTTCTGGATGTCTGACTGAGCTGTGAACTGACAAGCTGGTCGAAACTTTGGTTAGATGTCACAGGTCGCTGTAGTTCTCAGTTCAATTGCGTGGGAATCAATAAAATTACATGAATAAATTTAGGTCATTACCATATTAATAATCTTGTCATGCATCTAACCAGACAAGGAAATGAGGCCCATTGTTTTAACAGCACATACGCAGTTTGCCAAAACCTGAACCTTTTAACCGATTCACCTTGGCTATGTTATACCCAATAGCCATATTATCATACTATTAATATGCCAGAAATAGATTTAGTATGTTACCAAATATAGTATCTCAAATACAGTATGCCAAAAATACCAGGATGTCCTCCTGCATCCAGTTTCATTTTGCAGTATCAAAGACTGCGTGCTTTGCTGGTTATTCTGACCCACAATCCTCTGCACAGTGGAAGATACGTCACATCAATAGACCCTTTTCACTGCAGACATTTTGACTTGACAAAGCAGAAAAAGCACAGGTGGAATTTATAACATTAGTTATGGCTGCATTGTATCTAGGTGAGATGGTCCCTGTGCTACTGGAGCCATCGTTAATGTTATTGGTCACACCTGTGCTTTTCCTGCTTTGACAAGTCAAAATGTCTGTCTTGAAAAGGGTCTATGGAGCTGCAGACAGAGCACAGACAAATGACAGCTCATTGACAGATTACAGACGCTGCAACAGACCATATTTACATGGCGGCCATCTTCTTCTGACATCACACCGAGGGTGGGAAGCTCAAATGTTGTACCGCTGCTTTCCAGGTTGCTAGTCCTACAAACATAGGGGATTAATGAATTGTTATCATTTCACTGCTTACTGACTGATCAGCAGCTGAGAAGACAACAGACTATGAAAGTCTGGAGGGGAAACAGATCATTTTCAAGGTAGAAGAACGTAGTTGATAACCCTTTAGCTTCTGTTAGACAACAGCTAACGTTAGCATTCAACCATTTCCCAGCTAACATCAGTGTCCGATAGTGTTATACCATACAATAGGAAAGGCATAAATTAGTTTTAAAGTATCAACTTATATATTGGACATATTTCTTAAGACCAGGAAGTAAAAAACACTGGATGTAATCAAATGTTAATGTTAGCTAGGAATTGGTTGAATGCTAACATTAGCTGTTAGGTTTTTTAAATATGTTGTTTTATCTTGAAATATTGTCCATTGTTCCATCAGATCTTCTCAGTTGCTGATAAATCAGGAAGCAGTGAAATGAACAATCTGTCTGTCAGCTTCTCTACGTTTATACAAGTTGCAATCTGGAACACAGCAGCATAACTTTATCCCAACATTGGAGCTTCCCACCCTGAGCGTTATGGCTGAGGAAAATGGCCGCCATGTGAACATGGTCCATGAGAGCGAAACTCAAGTGTAAGTACTACATATTTTTGGCGACTTATGTGTATAATTAATATAAACTTGTTAAGAGCAGCTGCAGTGCGTACTGAAAGTAAGCGATTTGGAATGGAGCCTGTGTTTATTAACTTGCCCAGAAAGATATCTAAAGCAGCTTAGTCTGAGTCATTTTCAAAGTGTCCCCGGTAAATGGAGGGTTTAGAGTGAAAAAGAGCAGAGAGAAAATAACAATATTTTACCAGCATATTGAAAATGTTCTGAAGAGAAACAGATGTCTTTAAAACCTCCACATTTAAACCCATGTGTCTCCATGTTACACCCACACAGGTGTTTTCACTGCTGCCTGATTAGATCTCTGCTCTGGACTGTGTGGGCAGCTGCAGACTCTGCTTGATTGAGGTCTAGCTTTGTTGAACCTGTTAGGCCAGGACAACTTAAACCTCAATAATTAGTGCTTAGACCTTTCTTCACAGCAGACAGATTGACCAGTCAGAGCAGGAAAAACACAAATGTTGCTGACATTACCGATGGTGTGACAGTAAGACAGCATGTGCAATAGAGAGCCGATGTCATGCCTCTTCAGGTGGACCTCATGGGACCTTATTTCGAAAAAAACATTATACAGTTTGCCCTGTATATTAGCAGCTCACAGAACTGTCCAACTCTCCTTTCACATAACTGCAGTTGTCAACATGGCCAGTTTTGTGGTGATTTTCACCTTTTGTAAGTAGTTTTTCTGTGCCGAGACGGCGGCCATGTTGGTGTTGAGTGAGAAGATGTAGTTCACTGCCCGGGAACACAAAACTAGATGATATTTTGCTATCTTTACGACAAACAGCAACTTCATTGACTTGAAAATGTATCTTTTTAATTGATAAACATCATATGTGTGATTCATGGCGAAACTCAAAAGGGATCAAAAATGTATTCGCCTCTCCCCATCGACTACTGTACGATGTTTTTCCGAAATAAGGTCCCATGAGGTCGACCAGAAGAGCCGTGACTTCGGCTCTCTGTATCAGGACCCTAAAACTGTAGCAGCTAAATGGAACTCAGCCATCATTAATTTTATCAGTAACACCTGTGTTTTTAATTCTCTGGTGACCACGTTACTGCCCAGCTGCAACTTTGAAGTTGTAATCAGCCAAATGAGTGAAAACACCTCTGAGAGTGCAGGTCGTTATCAAAGGAGTTCAGCTCCCAAACATCACATGTTGACATTAACACATGTTGTTCTCCACACTACACGTCAAAGTCATTCAATTAAACATGCAGCCAAAACATCAAACTCACTGTACACCTGTCCCTGAGGTAATATACCTTTAAATATATGTAAAAAAAGTTTTTCTTTCAAAAAGCTTTTTAAGTCATTCCACTTTTATTCATCTGGAAACATTGAGTCCTCAGAAAGAGTGAAATATTTAAATAGACTGCTTAAAAATACATTATAAGTTTATTCTCAAAGTATTTCTTTGCAAACCAAATGTCCAGAGGAAGGACCATGTCTGATCACATATTGTGAACAGATCAGTATACTACAGAGTAAGGGGTAAGCATATTGTAGTGTGTAAAAGTCTGAAAGTCTCACACGCACTATAAAGAGATTGTGTCCGACCGCTTGACGTCAGGGAACATGTTCGTCTTTTGCTCCCTAAGACTTACTGGGACTGTGGCTTTGCTCCATTGTGTTGAAGATGAGACAGACTCCTGCAGTCAGCAGCAGGTGCATGGACTCGTACAGTAGTTTGGGTGAAAAGACACTCCATATGAAGAGATGGTACCGCAGAACAGTTACCAGCACAATGTATGCTGCGGCTGGCACGGACCGCAGCAGGGCCAAACAGTAGCAGCCATGGCCGACTGCAACCGGGCTCCTGCAGAGAGGAAAAGGATTCATCAGAGAGGAGGAAAGCACTGCGGAGAGCAAAGCGTTTTTCTGCTGCGAGTAATAGGCAAACTTCCTGTTGAGCCACACAGAAAAAGTTCACATGTGAACCAAGGTCATTCTGAGCTGCTTTATGTTTTCTCAAAGATGATGTCAAATCAGTAAAGCTGCAGATCGCCTGAGGATTCGAAACAAGAGCTACGTTTTCACATTTTGGAGTTTTTACCTTACGCATGTACCCAGGAGAAGAGTCTGATCCCATTATCTCCTCACAATAATACGGATTGCTGGCAAATTCTGATAAAGAAGTTAATGACTTAAAACCTGCATGATGGGAGGGGGGGGTTTGCAGCAGGAGATTAAGAGGTGATGATGTAAAACCAAGCACACACATATACACAGAGACTTCATCTCTGACGCAGTGAAACACACGCATGAATCAGTACAGGGATCGTGCTCATTCAAACAGGCAGAGTCCCAGCTGAGGGGGAGGAAACTTCAAGCCTTTTCCCAAGACAAGAGAAGTAGGAGACATGGGAGGCAGTCCAGTTTGGAGGTGGGAAATCAATCAAAGGCCAGTAAATCACACAAAGACACACACAAACATGCACACACAAACACACAATGTCAATTTCTATGAAATGTGTCATATAATGAGCTTCTTTTTGAATGCAACACTTCAATACTGAGACACACAGGGAAAAGAAAAGCTATGCACCTGTTGCTGTGCTGCCTACAGAGTCAAAAATATTTGATGGAGCATTATTACTACTTATACATTTATATAATTAATAGCCTGTCAACACTGAATAATCTGTATCTGCAAAGTTACTAGTAACTAAAGTTATCAAATAAATGTAGTGGAGTTGAGGTACAAAGTAGTAAGTACAGTACAGTACTTGAGTAAATTGTAGCTGGTCCGCCACTGGTTATTGAACATTTTGATACTATTATTTGTAATTTTATACATATCTCAGTGTATGCCGTTGCTCGATAATGTTAGCTTACGGCTAACGTACAATAAGGTTATCTGGCTGTTTAGGGTGGATAAACAATGGCTGAGTAACAAATAAACACAAATGATCCTGAAAATCTATCCGACGTGTCTCAAATGTTCACAGATGAGGTATCGTTTTATTAGTGTTAAGTCTAGTCCCCTTTGCTGACTTTCCTATGGGCATCCAAATGAAATGCACCGTTACCTTGAGTAAACGTGGATTTCTCTGGTTTGGACATTGTTGGAAACATTTGGGATAATGTAAATACACAACATAACAAAATATTGAACAAAGGTCTAGTCATTTATTTTAATGCTGAATTCCTACATATGATATCTTTACATCCTCCCTTCCTTGTAAATGTCCAGGTCTTTCAAATACCAAGGCCTCATTCTGATGGTAGTATTTCTTTCAGAGCCACAAAGGACACTGTACAACTGTTGATGAGAAAAATAAGTTCACTGCCCCTTTATAACAAATACTCAGTTTAACACAGTTGTCTAATCACTGATTTAGATAAACAAAGGTGAAAATGCAAAAAATGGCCAAAATGTCAAATATAACTGGTGATAATGTTGATATCAATCTTTGCTTTTTATATCCATATGCTTTTTTGAGGAAGACTTTTTTAAACTGTGGACTTCTGAATGCACCTGATGCTCTAATGGAGCCATTTTCAAATCTGTGACTAGCAGAGTCACCATGTCCCCAGATGAAGAGAAATGACACTGGTGAGTATAATATCATGATAACCTGGAGGAAAATGGTTTTGAGCATCATGAAATAATACTCAGTTCGTAAAAAAAAAAAAATCTGCCGTGCATCAGCAATCAGCATCAAGGTTAAGCTCTTTAACTAACATTGAATTACACAGAGCAGCTGTTTTTTTTTAAAACTGCTTAAGTTTGTTTCTGTGTCCGACATCGAAGAGCTACTAAAACATTCGCAACATGTGCGACCTCTCAGGTGGGTTAACAGGGGTAAACAGTCAGTCTGTGTAAAAATCCTGCCAGTGACTTCATTCTCTCAGTGGAGGAAGATGTGTGATATGTGTGGCATCGTCTCTAATTTACAGTTTTATAAATGATGAGGTGATAAAAAAAGCTTAGCTCGACTTAAGATTGATTTCATTCATACAGTGTGTGGTTAGAAAGGTGAAAATCATAAAACAAACAGAGGAAAGAAGAAGAAAGATGGCCTGTTTCTAAGAAAATCTGCCATAAATTTGCAAAATAACACAGTGTGTGTTATTTACATGTGCCAAAAGAAGACTAACCGAAGCACTGACCGAGGCAGATCTCCCCGCTGGACATCCTGCACCAAACCACTGTAATATGAGTCTGATGGAAGGCTACATTACATTACATTTATTACAGTAGATTATATTTCAGACCGTTCCAACTTTTAGTTCACAAAACAGCAAGTTACACAAAAGATCAACTGTCTGACACCATCTCCCCTTCAGCTTTTTTACAGCTCCCAACAAAGCTAATTACAAAACGGCAATGCAGCTTCTTAGAAATCAAGTCCACAGTGAAAATAGTCGGACCTGAATATGCTTATTTCAACTTGTATTTATGTCAGGATATCTGACTTTTTAGAGACAGCTTTAATGATGAAAATAAAGCTGTGTGGATGGGTCTCCTCTGACTGGTCGCTTTAGAAGGTTTATTACAGTGACGTTATGTGCACTAAAACAATAAAACGTTCTCCTCAAATTATGAGGCTGCTCTAAGTAGAACTGGAGTGTGTCAGGGGAGACCCGCTGAAAAGATATTGATCAAGGTCCATTTCCAGTACTTGCCTTGTGGTCGGGCTGCTGATGGTGCAGCAGAGTGAATCCTGAATGAGCTACCGTACGTGAGGCTATTTTAGACTTTCATTTGTCACATTCATTTCATTGCCTGAGTGCATATTACAGGTGGGGATTCTGGGGGAAAGCACCACGGTTTGAATTATAACAACAAGAAAGGATGGTCGTGCATCCTGCATTGTAATGCAGGATGTAATGTTTACAAGAAGGATTTAATGTGACATTAGCTCGAGGGGGCATCGCTTCCTCTTATGATAATGTTTATCAGAGATCAGGAGGGCTGTGCCAGCATGCAGAGATGGCATCTTGACAACTAAAGCAATGTTTTAAACTGAAAATGTCAGATGAAGGAGCACCCATTATTGATCAACTGTTCAGACTGTAAAATAGTGTTACTTATTTATATACCTACCTTAGTATACCATTCAAACATCCGTCAGTATGTGTTTATTTTCCAGTTCCCCTGTGCCACTGAGATTTCTTTTGGTTTGTTAGTGGACTTTCGCCTTAAGCTGACCAATGTATGTAAGCCTATCTCTTACAATAATAAGCCTTTACGTCAATACTTTAAATCAAATCACGAGGGAAAACATTCCTGTGTGTATGTCATAGTCCACTTATATGAATCTTAAGTCGTTTTCTGGTGATAAATTATCTCGTTATCGCGACAAATCTGCCTTTTGTTTTTCCCCGAGATAAATTAACCTGTCATCACGAGAAAACAAGCTCTGTTATCTCGAGAACAAAATAATTAACTCATGATCTCGAGATAAAGTTATTAAAAAAACAGCACGGCCATTTTAGGCTTCCGTAGATCTCACATGTGATAGGATAGGACTAGGATAATCAAAAGAAGACTGTATCATTAGTATTAGTATCATTAGCGTCAATACTTTGGCAATCAATCTGCCCGCACCTTAATTGCAGCACTCAAGCAGACCAAACAACATAAAAGCGATTTGGCTGTTCAGAGGGTAAGACCACAGTGAAAGAGGTTTCATCATCACCTCTCATAATGGTCTGCTTGTGGGCAGATCAGTCTAAATACAATTTATTGCCTGCTTCAGTTGTTGTTGCAGTTTTGATTCACAGGTAAATAAATCAATGCTTGAGCTGCATTTTAATTTAGTTTGGTCAGAAGTTTCATTTAAGGCAGGAATTTGAACTTATACACAATAAATTTGCATCTGGTGGCTGTAAAGTTACTTTCTTCTGCTTTTGGGTAGATGATAGTGAGAGTTTCGTGGATGGAGGTTTGGCAACATCTTGTCATGGATCAATTGATCAAATGTTTGGTCACCGTGACATTTTTAGCTCATGGTAGCGCTAAATCAAAGGTTGGGAGGTCACCAATATCAGAGAGTTATTCTCTGAGGACCTTTAAAGTCCACAAAATTTCATGGCAGACCGGTCAGGAGCTGCGGACCATAGTGTTGGTTGGACATAAAGATCAACGTCATCATCCCTAGGCTCTGCTGCGAGCAGCACAAAACATTTGAGATGAGTAGAACTGCCTGGACTACTGAAATGTTAAACACATTACATTCAAATGTGCGATCAAAGATTATGAAGAATATAAATCATGCATGGTACCTACACCACCTGCAGTTTAATTTCTATGGGACCTTTGTGCTGCCAAAATTAAAACTTTTTTGATATAAAGAAGTAACTTTTTATCACAACTCTGCAGCTGTAGGTATATCCATGCATTTCCACTACTGGCATTTAAACAACATCGGCAGGTTATACAAACTCCTTCCACAAACACCATCCTCTGTCTACATTAAAAGAGCATTTAAGTTTTGGCTCCATCAGCAGGGCAGCTGTTGCAGCCACAGGCCTCATCACTCAGCACTGCACAGGGGCCTCATGCTGAGGTGAAGCTGTACTTATTGGCTGTGTTCACACACATACAGCAACACAGCTACTGGCCCCTCTCCAGTTAAGGTCTTACGCAGGTTAAGCTGTTTACATGCATCTTTGATACCCGGCAAGCAAGTCTCCTTGTTTCCATGAGTAAACCAATTAACAGAATATTCCTGTGCAGCTATACTGTCCCGCCCACAGACAGGATTCAGAAGGAAAAAGGATAAAAACAACCAACACTGAAAAGTGACTATAGAAGTGATGATGCTTTGCTGGCCCAGATGGTTCAAATAAAAGTTGAAGATAGCAACTTGTTGAAACTAAATTTACAATAGATCAGCAGTTCCAAACAAATCGAACGATAGCCGCTGTAATCCCATCTGATTAGCTGAAGTAACCCTTCATCAGCACCATCTCTAATGCCTTCATCAAGTTGAAATCCACACTTCTACAACTTTGAGTAGCACCCGACTGGTATCTCAATTGGCCAATATCATTGGCCAGTATTGGCTGTCACAGGTATATGGTATCGGTGTAAATGTTGTCCGATTTTTGCCAATGTGAAAACTTTTTTCTTTAAACATCATCCCTGCAAAATATATGTGTTTATGTGTATATTCTATGTAAATAATAATATTGACCAATATATTGATATCAGAATGTTTCGCTCCCCATTATCATGATAGCATCGGCTCCAATAATACAGTATTGGAATCTAACTTGGAGTTTTACAACTGTTCATTGTCAGGCCTAACCTTTGGCTAACACTTATTAAATGTTTAACCCATAGCTAACTACTGTAACTGTTTTTTCAATAACTACTTTAAGCTCATTATTTCAAAACAGTTTTCCATCACTTTAGGCTACTTATGTGTGACTGTTAACTCTAATTTAGTTCATAGTAATTACTCTAAGTGACAGTAATAACACAAACATTGTCAACGTGCTCATCTTTGCAGGCTGATGTAAAACACATCACTACCAGTGTGCCAGTGTGGGAAATTCACTCCAGATTTAAAAACTCCACTTTAGCAACGGCTTGAATGTAACCAACACTCACTTATATGTAAAAGTCTGGTACTCCAGCTTTGACTGTTTATCCATCACTTATAGCAAACTATGTCAACTTCTCTGGTAGATCAGACTGATCAGATTGATGGGCCGCTTACAGGTCATTATAAATAAAGATCAGCAACACCATTTCTGACACTTACCTGTCTCTCTGTGAGCTGAGGTAGCAGACGAGGTGACACGCCCAGAGCAGGGGCCCCGCGTAAGTGCTCAGGGCCGTTAAGAAGATGGCCGGTGCTTCTACGTAACTTTCCAATCCAACGAACCCGACAGAAATGTCGACGGTGGCAATGTTGTTGGAATTGCCCTGCAGGAGCACAAAGAAAGCTTATTTTAGCACCGCCATGGGCACAAGAATAACTTATCATGTATACAGACAAAATGAGTACACAAAGATCCGTGGGTGAAGCTTTGTAAGCATTTCAAAGCTCTAAAGAACTAGCCCTTTGCTTTATCATCATTACTTGGAGCTTCTGGCGACTTCCCAGCGGCACAGTTGTTTGTGATTTCCAGTCCCTGATCAGAGCAGCACACAGCTTTCTGTCTGAAGCTGGACTCTTGTTAGAGCCACTCAGGCTACTGTTTAATTGTGCATATGTGCATGTGCCTGCACGCACAATTTGGTTTTAAAAAACAGTGGATTTCTGGTGTATTATAAACCTGTACCAATTCAAATACGCCTGGAATAGCACTGAAAATAATATAACTTTTTTAACCAGAAGTTTGACCAGAAATGCTCCTTAACTCTGGTGAATCTCAACATATTACTGAAATATTTTTAGCCTTACCTTACTATAATCAGTATTCAAAAAACAACAACAAAAAAAGACAAGGAAAAAAAAAACATGTCCAAATTGTGACTGCTCAAGTTCTTTATAAAATTTCCAGGTGGCACTTTATTAAGTTTATTTAAAACAGTTTATTAAAATCAGCTGCTTCTCGTTCACGCCTGAGATGCAGCATTCAGACACATCAGTCAACCTGAGCAGCCGCTCAGAGAAACACTGTCACATCTGCTCACGTCTCTGCCTACCAAGATCTGACTGGATTGTTTACAGTACTTCATTATGCAAGTGTTTTGCTTAACAAATTCAGTTTCCCTGCGCATAACAAGTGATTATTACTTAAAATATTCATTGTGATCGTTAGGCTGCGGCATGCAAGCTCCGCCCTGTACATGCACACACATATGGAGAGGAAAAGTCTCTGGGAATTGGCAGAGATCAAGGATGTCTTTCTGGTTAAATGTGAATACAGTGATGATCCATAACCAGCAACATGACGGGTAGTGGTTTATTTTCCTTCTGTGCAGACATCTCTGATCACAGAGGATGAGAACATTAGCAGCTGGCTCCTATTTAAACAAACACACAGCGAATATCAGAGAGCAGGATATGCATATGGATATTTTCTGCCTGCTCTCTTGCTGAAATCCTGCTGTGATCTTTATGTAAGGAGCGTCATTCTGCACCAACAACAAATATATCATATAATAAAAAAAAACAAAAGTGCAAGAATGTTTTATGGTTTAATTTCAGACAAAAGTAACTGTCAGAACAACTGTCGTGAGAGTGAGGGAAGTCCGAATACAGAGGTCTTAAAAGTAGAGATGTACCGATTTACCATCTCAACATCTGATAGCAGTGGCTGATGTCTGTCTGATGTGTCACATCATGCGCTACAGGCTCATGACAGCCCTGCAATCAGTTTGTAAGGCTATGCAAGTACTGGAGTAGGTAGCTGTATAGCAGCTAAACAAAGGCTTTTGAAACAATTACTTTTCAAAAAGTTTTTTTTCATGTCAAACTAGATTTTATCAAAGATTGTTAAGGTTGTTTTCTCTTCTAAATCTGTATGATTAAAAGGGCTCTGTGGAACTAGTTTGTGTTAGCGGACTCAATTTCTAAATTAACGTTAGCTAGTGTTGCTCTGTCAGTGGAGTGGAGAGAGGCAGCGAGACGAGGCACTTGAGAACGTGAATGAAACCCCGTCACAAACCCTTCGGGCTGTTGGGGAAAATCGAACCCGAGCGCTTTACAAAGACAATCACAGTCCAGCAGCATTAAACAACTGAAACAAATCGCCCACAGGCTTGTACAGGCAACCGAGAGAGACGGAGAAGGTCTCATTTTTCACATCATGTTACAATCTGTCCACATATAGCCAATACACAGACCCATTTTAAATTTGTGCTTTTTAAAGATAGTGTTACGAAAATCTGAATGACTTTAAAACCGTTCAGTTATTCACAGGAACAACAACAAAAAGCTCCCATCAGTATTGGCACTGGCTAATGCCCAAATTGTTATTTAAACATCAGTATCATCCCAGAATTTCACAATCGGTGCATCCCTAAAAACATGTGATGTTTATTGACCTGATTAGTGTTATGGGCACCAAAATGCATCACCAAAAAGAAATATCTACAGTAACTACACATTCATACCCTTAAGGTGACCCATTGTGTGGCAATATTTGCACAAACTGGCTCATTTCTGAAGAACAAACACTGTAGTGCTCCTTCTCTGACCATCTGGTTTTGGGACAGTGATAAATCCAAAGAAAATCCACTGCAAAGTCTGACTCGTCCATCAGCCCAAATGATCCTGACAGCTAAATGCAGACGGCCAAAATGTCTCCTGTGAGACAGTTAATTCATCATGTGATGTGATTTAACTTGTTTTGTGACACAAGCAAGCATCAGAGGTTACCTGGAATATTTCCCACAATCCTCTTGTGTTTTTGTATGTTTGGTTGCCAGAAAAACAAGGACACTTCAAAACAACTGTCTGCCAAAATTTATAATAAAGCGTCTGAAAACAAAACTCAAAATGCAACTAAGTTTCTGCACTCCACATTAATATCTTACAACTCTGATCAATGTGCAGGCCACAGCTCACTGATCAGCTGTAACTGAACTGATTAGATTTTAATTCAACATAATTTTGATTGCTCTGCGTGACACCACTTTTTGTTTCAGAGCAGCAAATTTAAATCACATATGTCGCTGCTTTACAGATCCATTATGGTTACAGCTTCGTTGAGAACGTCATTACTCAAAAGGTCTGTAATTACATGCCTGGGCGCCTACACTGAAAATTGTCTGGTGGCGGTCTATTCCCGAGCCCATCAAAGTATTAATGACCCAAGGGTGATGACGGTTATTAAATTGTTAGCAATGAAGAAGTTTGCAGTTGACAACAATACATATCTGCTAACCAAATATCTGTCCTGTGTGGAGGTGAAACCAAAAGGAGAGGATCAAATCCAACCCATTTGTAGCTCCAACACATTCACATCAAACAACCAGTCTGCCTCACCTTCATGCCAGTGCTGGGTGAAAGTAATGTAATTTACAAACAAACACTTCCTTTGCCCAGAACTGCACCTATTACAGTATCAAGCACTTTATCAGTGGTGATAGCTCTCCTAAATGTTGTTACACTCTGTGTCACAGTGCGAAATTAGATGTCTCTTACAATCAGACAAGAAAACCTTCCTTACTGTTTTGTTGTTCCCTAAAGTTCCTCCTATAGTTGAAGGAACTTGGGATTTTGGCTCTGATACAAATCTTCACACCTCTGCCCTTTTGGCTGCAGCACCAAAAGGTATCGCAGTTTGTGTAATAGTTGTAATTAGTAAACTGGTAATGGTTTAATAATTGTTTTTTTTAACTGCAAGGCTTATTTAAAAGATTGACAGCAGGTCATCTGGTCTGGACTACAATCTGACTCTGAAGAGACTCTGAAGAGACAAATAGTAACTCAAAACAATCCCTACTGTCCACGGCTGCAATAAAGCTTTTTAAACCTTTATCTATTCAGGAAGAGAGAGCAGCTGAGAGCAGCTCTTTTTCATCTAGGCCCTCACACAGTTGCACACCAGGAGGTTGTCCAGTACAACCACAGTCTCAGCTGTTTGAGGTTAGAAAGGTTTTTCAAGGCCCAGTCACACCAGAGTGGCACATTAAAATTAATCTGTACATCTTTCTGAAATATGTGTTCCTTTGAAGCTTTGTGACGTAGTTGGTAAACTGCTGTACTGGCAAGCTCAAGTCTAACACACTAGCAAGCTGAGAACCTGCTGGCTCTCATTGGTCACAATAGCTCCCCAAGCGCCTTTTTTATTTTCTCTGCACTCTGACATTTACTGCCCGATGGTATTTTTCTCTCAGGATTGTACATCGTTTTATTACAGAGAGTGGAAAAAAGATCTCTGAGCTAACCAACTGGTTAACTGTTACTTAGGCAACAGAGCCTGCCAACTGTCAGTTAGCCAGCTCTGTTGCTAAAAGGACAATATGTTCACAATTTATCCAGAAGATGTATTTGTACTGTTCACTCTTATCAGATGCTGTCTGAAAACAATCCCTTTATTTATTGAAACCACTGAAGGAGACATATTATGCTCATTTTTAGGTTTATAATTCAATTTAGGGTTACAACTAGGATTGGTTTACATGCTTTAATGTGCAAAAAAACACTTATACTTCATACTTTCTCATATTGTCCAGTCCTGAAATACTTTATCTGAGCTCCTGTCTCTTTAAGGCCCCCCTCCCAAATACCTAGTCTGCTCTGATTAGTCAGCACTTCTAACCACGTCTCTGGTTGGCTCTGTACTGTTTTCAGCTTCCAGTTAGCTTCACTTTGACTGTGAATATAAATTATCAAATTATTATTATTTGCATAAATTATGCAAATATGACGTAGTGTGATGAAGTCACGGAATTAAAGGCGGGACTACTGACGAGGCGTTTCAGGAGCAGTGTTTTCTGTGGGAGAGAGGAGCTCCTGTTGGTGCAGACTTTGGGCTTTTTAATTTACAACATATTTTACATGCAGGAGAACCTGAAGTGAAAAAACTTATAGAAAGCATAATAAGTCTCCTTTAACCCGAGAGGGATTAAATAAAAGTGGGTGCTGCAAAACAGCCAACACGATACGATAGCTTCCTCAATTTCGGACTCTAGTTCTCCAGTTTTCTAACTTCTCTAGTTTGGGATAGGTTCGTGGCATACATTGGCATGTCAAACACAACAATCTAAGAAATAAAAACAAAACGTTTTCATGTTAACGCAATTCAAAAACATACAGATTTTACATTATTTTAGACACCTTACACTGTGCGACACACAGTATTACTTAACAGACAAAGTGGCTGTTAATCCTTGTTATTACTGACACTTTTATTGTTGCTTACCTGGAAGTAAAAGAAGGCCTGACCAAACCAGTAATGCATGATGGTGGTTTGGGCAGCGTCATAGTGAAGCCTCTTCCAGATGAACTGAGCCATGAGCGTCTGGATCAACAGGCAGCAGCAGAGGACTGGTAGGTTGTGAGCACGAAACAACAGGGAAACCAACAAAACCAAGCCACTGTAAATCTCCCATAATCCCCTGCTCTTCAACTTGGCATCTGCTGTGATGATCTGGGACCGCAACAAGTCCTTGGTGCCCGTGAAGAGGATGCCCAAAACGAAGACATAAACAAATCGCGCCTCCACTGTTCCCCTAAAAGAGAAAGATTACAGAGTGTCATTTTTGCATTTGCAGGAAGCCAGTATTGATTTTTCTCTAAAAAATGCTGCGTTCAATTTTCAAGTAATTGTGGTAAGTGACTCTGGGAGGTGGATTCTGGCAGTCTTGCTGTACTTTTTCATGCATTTAAGCCATTAAATATGCAGAGGTAAACGTACAATGAACTGATTCAAACTTTATATACTGAATGATCAAAGAAAAATGCTTCAATGCTATCAAAAAAGGGTGACACCAATCCTGTCAAACAGTGAAGTAAAACAACAATCTTTATGAATCAAATGCAACAGAGAATAAAGCCGACAATATCTTTGAACAGAAAACAGTATGTCAACAACCAACTAGATCCATGTCATCTCTGTGATACTGAAAATGGAAAAAGCTCAAAAAAACCATAGTTGACTGAGTGACTCGTCATCATAAGAGTCATTCATTAACATTAACTACAGAAAAAGCATTTAACTACAGACATTATCTAATATGAGAGCCAATGATCTTCAGTCTAACGTACCTGTGGTTCCAGCATGTTTCACTCAGACTCTTTGTTAAAATAGGTTTTCAGACTTCACTACTTCATTAATTCCACCTCTCTTTCTCTTGTCAGACAGTATTTCTTATATTTCTGTAACACATAACCCTTCATTCTCTCAGTATGCAGTGTGTCAATGTAACATTAATAATTAAAGGTAAGAGACTGGAAGACAGAATGACTTGCCTGAGGAAAACAGACTCTCTCACACCCATCACCCTGTCCGTTGTGCTTTCTGCATCACTACTATTACCATATTGTCAGTTCATTTTAGGGTCACATGATGTTTTTCAGCTGCTACTCATTTTAAAATGATCTTTTTTTTGTAAGGGGTACCTGAGGTTATAAAGGATAAGAAGAGTGGCAGTGAAACAACCCAGCGTACGGACGACTCCTGAAGGTCACAGAGAGATTTTTACAACAGCCGACTTGGAATACTAAAAACCTTCAGAGGAGTAATTTCCTTTTGTCATTAATTACCGAGTATAGTCACAGTCACAAGACTCCTGCCGCTGGACATCATAGACTCCCACTGTTTTCATTTGTATAGACCATAATGTTGCATTTATGACAGTGCTGATCACAACACATAGCCTGCATTGTTTTCTAGCCTAACATAATCAAGTAAAGGAGATCCCACAGATCTGGGAGATGGACCAAGTACCACTATTATGGGTATCTCAGGGATTATCTGCCTCTGGATTAATAGGATCCACATGTTACAGGCGCTATGTGTAGATTTATTTTACGATTATCACCTCTACACAGCAGTTAAGTTGCAGTTTACATCCATGTCTGTCCAGACTCATTTTATACATAAAGAAACTACAAATTCTAAAATGTGGATTCTTCACACACATTTTTCAACTTGGCAGCAAAGATTATCTGTTTAAGTACCAGTTTCAAGGTGGCTCCAAAGATTAGTATCACCAATTCAGTATCCAATCTTCACTTCTGTTCCTGAGTTATGGTGTTGAATAATGACCAGAGAAGTTTTTCTGCCGGACATTATGATGTCAAAGTGGAGCTGATCTTTGACCGTTTGGATCTAAAATGTCATCACTTCGTCATTTTATCCTATTATAAATGTGTGTGATATTTTGTTATACCTAGCACATGAATTATTGAGTTAAGAACTAAATGTGTTTTGTGAGGTCACAGCAACCTTTGACCATCACTAATCTAGTCAGTTCATCTTTGAGTCGAAGCCTTCTTCAAATAGCCCGTTCACGAAGATGTGATGGACGGATGTGAGGTGACAGTGACCCTCGACCACCTAGCTCTGATCAGTTCATCCTTCAGTCAAGGTGGACGTTTGTGCCAAAGTTGTAGAAAATCCCTCAAGACATTCCTGTGGTAGTGTTTGTGTTCAGTGCCACAGCTATTGCCAGTGGCATTAAAATGTACAGTGAATGATAAAATAAATCAGGTAACAAGCAAAGACCAACTAAGGATACCATGGAGCACTGTGGAAAC
This sequence comes from Pagrus pagrus, assembly GCF_965226575.1. Lineage (NCBI taxonomy): Eukaryota > Metazoa > Chordata > Actinopteri > Spariformes > Sparidae > Pagrus > Pagrus pagrus. The sequence continues at coordinate 15,159,160 of NC_140189.1, read as the reverse complement.
AAGTGGACAAATGTGAACGTTAGGAAGGCAGAAAACTACAAGTGTGTATAAGTAAGTAGTGTGAGTGAATACTTTTACTCATAATACAGAATACAAATGTAAGCAAAATGGTAGCTGCCAAAAATCAAGCCACGGGATTCAATCCTGCTGTGAATCCACAATTGAAGAGTAAGTAACAATTAGAGACAACAGTTAGATTGTTTACATCAGTAGTAAGTGGAGTAAAATAGAACTCATGAGACAAAATGATACAAAATGTTTCATTATGTGTTCAAATCCAATATTGAAAAGGAGGCTGCTCAGATTGAGTTTCCCTGTAACGATATAAATGGGTCTCTCAGTATAACACAATACAGTTCAACAGCACAACAAACTACAGTCCGTAAAAGGGCAATAAAGTTGAGTCAATTCCTCGCTTACCCACAGACTAAAACTGAACACTGTAATCTTTATAAAAGGTAGGATTTATTATTAAGTCATATAATCAAATGAATATTCATTTGATTGATATGAGGTATGATCTGTAAAAGAGAACATTGAGAAAGCTTTCTGGTACAACACTGATGGAGGTTACTGTCCCTGTTAGACTAGCGCTATTATCTTCTTCTTGTAAGAAGATACAACAAAACTGTGGAATAATTTTACTTTGTTTTATCCTTTTTAACATCGGAGTCCATGGCAATATTTGTGCTTCAACCCACCACAACACTGTTTAACAAAGCGTGAGATGTTTGCCGACAGGTGTTTTCAATCACTCTGGCTGATTAGACCTCCTGTCAATTGAAGGTCGGTGGAGTAATCACAAAACAAAACTCTGCGGACAAATCAGAATGACAACAAGGTACAGTAAGTTGCCCTGCCCTATCAAGTGCATCAAAACTAATATGAAAGTGAGGGAGATATCAATAAAGCATAGTCTGTACACACACGTGTGAGTGGACTATGGCTGTGTAAGGGCCTTAAGGCAGAATTAAACTGCCAAACTTTTAAAGGGAGCTCAGAAATAAAACACATCTCTGATCTACTAGTATGTTCGAAGCATCCAGACCCCTCAGGTCATCTGGGCCAGGTTTACTCAGTGTTCCCAGGATCAAAACCAAGCAAGGTGAAGCAGCTTTTAGTTTCTATACTCTCCACCTGTGGAGCAAGCTTCCTAAATACCTGAGGTCTGCTGAAACTGTCAAATCAGAGCTGAAAACATTACTGTATGCTGCGGCTTTCCAATTATTAGATTCATGACCTTTTTCTTTAACTTGTTAACTTTGTTTTTTGTAAATTTGTTTTTTTCTTGTTCTCTTTCTTGCCTTTTAAATGCAATTTTATCATTTGCTGTGCCCCTGTGAAGCACCTTGAACTGCCTACAATGGTTTTGTTTGCTATACTTGTGAATATTTATGAGTTATTGAATCAATATCTATCTAAAGTCAGACAGAACTCTATTCAGAGCCATGGCTCACTCTTATTTTTGTTTTACGTACCAGGCCAAGTTTCTGCCTGACTCAGTTTCGTCATTTATACTGTTTGTCTTTCTTGTTCTCTTTTCTGATGTGGACTACACAGATATACAGATATTCTTCTAAAGAGATGTTATTCTCTCACATTTCGGAAAAAAATCTGTCCGCATGACCTTCGTTTCACAAACTATCTCAGTGCACAGGAAACAAAAATGATTCCAAACTCTAAAACAAACAAGCTGAACCAGTAGGTGGCAATAAAATTTACACCAACGATGCATCAATCATCAGAGAAGAACATTCTGAGCATGAACACATTCATGCTCAGAATGTTCACATGTTCATACACCTGGATACGAGGGCACTGCTTGGCCTTGCTTCCAATTTGTCCAGTGGAGACTTATCACTGGGCAACACTGCATTTTCCCATAGCGTCATTATAACTGAGACGTCAGTAAAACTGTTGACAGGACACCTTAAACTGCAAACAAAGTCAATTATGACTTTTTCTATTATCAATGTTTGATCCATGGAGATTTATATTTGTAAAAATGTTCTCGTGCAGAGAAAAGCGACTGTTAAATTTGTGACATCGGTGAATTTTATAGTCTATGAGCCGAGCAGGAACTCCAGTAGTAGAAACTTGATTGTGTACATTCAGTGGACTGCATGATCAGGAAGTAGACCCAGAAGCTGGGAAAAAAAATGTTGGCGTATGCAGAAGGCGAGCAATTCTCATCAGAAAAGAAAAGGCTTTATGTTTGTGTTCACCATCTGGTTCTATTGTGAATCTTTTATTTTGAGGTTATTCTATTTAATTAAAATGACCCCTAACCGCCAAGTTAAACTGTAATAAGACCAAACAGTGCTGACAAAGAACTTACATTGGTGCTAACCAAGCGTAAGCAAACCAGAAGTCCGCCGTTGTTGTTTTAGGTGCATGTTCTTGTTTTCACATGAAACAACAATGGGGATGGGTCAATTGAGTTGATGATGTCATCATTTCCCAAATTCTCTGTTTTACACAAACACATTATACACAAAAGTTTAAAGTTTTGAAGAATCTGCACCTTAGAAGTGTTTTTTTTTTTTTAAATCTCTACTTTGTTATCCTAAAGTGCCAGTTTAAGACATAATGTAGCTGCTAACTACAAACAAAACTCATTACGTCATAATAATGTTATGTGTTGAAAACTTGTATGTTGAAGTAAACATGTATGTAACGCTGTGATCCTACCCTCTCACGTTTAGAAAGCAGGAGGTTCCACCCTCAATGGATGTAAACAATGTAAGCTTTGAATTCATGTCAGCAGGATTAAATACAGATTTAAAGATAGGCAAGGTCTGTCATTTATACCCCTACAACAGCGAGTCTGGGTCTGAAGTCTGAAGCTACTACAAGGTCAAAGAAAGTTTCCATAAGGCTCCTTCTAAAAGGCTTACTCCACAAAAAACCTTTTTCAACTATCAATAATTCATATGCTCAAAAAGTCCCAAATTGAAGCTTTAAGGGAAAAGTGCTTTCGATTATGAAGGCAAATTACTTTGAGTCTAATTTCCATTTCAGGCATTCAGCATATGCTCTTATCCACACAAACTTAAATGAAAAGCATTTTTTCCCCATCAAATCTGCTCTTTAATTAACTTAAATTCATTAATATTATTTACCCAAGAAAGAGTAAATAGCCTCAACAACACAAAAAATAGAAAACAAGAGTGGTACACGCCACGGCAACGGTAAGTTGTTTTATTCTATTTTATAATGGATGGAGTGGAAATAAAGAGCACTGAGCACTAATGAAGTTGAGGGAGCTACTGGATTTTCAAGGAGTTACATCCTGAGGAAACTGAGGCTTTTAATTGTATTCTCTGCAAAAACGAAGACAACCACAATAAAATATTTTTATAAATTCACCTATTGACCACCGCACACTAAGATATTCAGAATAATATCTAACATTGATTTAAAGCAGCCTCTGGACACATTTCCAATCTGCAAGGGCTCAAAAGCCATATTCACATTTAGAAAATCTTCTGTTCACAAGCATGACATCGGACACCTGCTTCCTCTCGGTCGAAGGCTACCTCAGAGTAAAGGGACATCTCTTTTTGCAGCAGGATGCAGTCAAAGCTGCAGAAGCACTACAGGATAATAGCTGACCCTGGAGGAGTTTAGCAAGTATTGGACATGTATTATTAATCAGTGAGTTTTATGGAAACCTGTTCCAATAGAGGGAAGGAGCAGAGTAATATGCTCTCTACAGCAGGAGTCTTTATTATTCACAACTCCCCTAACAATGTGGCGGGGATTGTATTCATCATTATTTTATGCAACGGAAAAGTGGAAAATCCTGGCCTGGATTTGATTTTATGCGAGGACATTGATGGGTTTGAGCTGCTGGGCTTACTCGCCAACTCGTGCGCAAGGTGGAAAAATTGAGAGAATTACAAACTAATCTTTTCTGTGGCTACATGTTTGTGCTTCACAAAAAAGTATTGTATTATGCGCTTCATGTGGCTGTTATCTTACAACTATGCTTTACACAAAGGAAGCAGGAGGGGAAACCCATGAGATTTACGTGTGGGATATTAAAAGACGCCTTCCCTTCTGAAACCTCTGCATCTAACTCAAAGACTGCACCGCTAATCCACATCAGTCTGAAACAATAAACACTTCCCTCAACACTGAGGCATGCAAAATTCTGAAGGCTGAAAGGAAATCTTGTTTGCTTTGACATTTTCAGGGCAGAAAGCACAAGCCCTCCTTGTCTGAGCAGTGAAGGCTATTTGTTGTTTATGTCATTTCACCTCAAAGGTGTCTGTAGTTATTTTAAGTGCCTCCTGGTTATAGTATATCACAGAGCACATCAGATTCTTCTACTTCTCCAGCCCTTACTTAAATTAGACTGGTCTTTTAGCTAAAGGGGTATTATGCAATCTATGATTTCCATCCAACTCTACATAACAGGAAATGCAACAACACTAAACAAGTCCTGCAACCACTCAAGTCCTCTCATCCTGAAGCGGAGTGAAGTGGTTTGTAATAGTCATAAACAATAAAGTCATGATCCCCAATAGAGAGATATAAGGAAGCTAATAGCCAATTTAAGAAGCAGAATATAACTGTGGCAAATGCTGGATTAATGATGCTGTGTGTGTGTGTGTGTGTGTGTGTGTGCGCGCGTGTGTGTGTGCGTGTGTGCGTGTGTGTGTGTGTGTGTGTGTGTGCAAAGCATCTTGGAGCTCCAGTCTAGAGGGACATTTTTGTTCTAATCAAGACTACAGCCAGTGTATTTGTTGAGTCATTAGTATTTAATGTTAATCCTATCTACCCTCCTCAGATATGTTATTGTTGTTTAGTATGAAAGAGTTGGTATAAGTCCTCTATTTGTCCTTCGGCGTGCTGTAGTTCAGACCACCGAGCAGAGACCGGGATCACAGCGAGCGGAGTCTTATTCCGGTACAGTAACGAGAAAGAAAGAAAAGGTCAAAGTTGTTGCAATAATTGTGTTCAGCTGTGTCTTCCAGCAGAGCAACATTTATCAGAAATAACAGTGCTAAGAGTGCATTTTGTTATTTTTGGCATCATTTGTTGAGATTACTTGTGGACTTGTGAGAACTACACCCCTAAAATCTAAGTCCTTCCAAAGAGTGTCACTATCAGATTAATAAGACGAGGCAGTCATTAAACAGTCATTAAAGTAGATACAGTAATACTGTGTCCCAGATGTATTCATTAATCAGTGGATTGAAGTATATCTAGTCAGGGAAGTCTACGCTAGAAAATGACTATTATGCTCATTTTGCGGTTCATCATTTTATTTTGGGTTACTACTAGAATAGTTTTACAGGCTTTAATGCTCAGAAACACGTCAGTTTTCTCACACTGTCCAGTGCTGCAGCTCTGTATTCCCCCTCTGTCTGAAACGCTCTGTTTTAGCTCCTGTCTCTTTAAGGCCCCCCTCCTGAATACCCAGTCTCCTCTGATTGGTAAGCTCACACATGCCTGACCCAGCATCACTCACAACAACTGAGCAGGCGTGCTAGGTTAATTCTTACCTGGTGAACTAGTTGCTCGGCATAAATTATGCCAATGTGTGACTCTGTGATGTAGTGTGATGTCACAAAGTCACAGAATTAAAGGGGGACTACTGACGAGTCGTTTCAGGCATTTCAGGAGCAGTGTTTTTTGTGTAGACTTTGACCTGAAGTCATAACGCACTATAGAAAAGGCAAAAAACTGAAAAAGCATTATAGGTCTCCTTTAAAGACCATGAAAACAAATTCTTGCAACCAACTTATTACTGTTTAGGGACAGGTTCCTACATGAACATATCATTTTCTGACAGAATGTCTGTCAAGTTGGGGTCGGGCTTATCTAGTACTCTCTCGGACTCAGTCAGGTTTGGACAGAAAGATGCGGCCAGATCCACAATCTAATTCTCACTAGTTTGAGGTGGGCCGAGCTGTTGTCACGGGCTTTTTTTCTGAAATTACTCCCTCATTCAACATTCCCATTATGATAGATGCTCAGTAGTTAAGTCAGCAGTAATTTGAGATACCTGACTTTTATGAATAATCGTCATTTTGCATGACTGTAATTTTGGCATCTATAAATGCAACACATCGCATTGTGTGATTGTTAGCAGAAAGCAGCAGACATGCCATGAACACAGCCCATGCACCAATCAAAACTGAGCAATGCTTGGATCAAAAGGACTGAAAACAGCGGTGGAGTTGTTTGCTTGTGTTGATCAAAGCACACTCAGTGACGGAGCAGATTAGATGAGTTTTCTAAGTATTGACGCTATATGTAATACCATAATGTTTTTAAAACCTTAAACTTTGATTTTTATTTATTTATCCATGAATATATAATGTTATTGAGAAAAAACTAAAGATCTGAAAGTTTTCAAGGAGAATCCTCTGCATTTCTTGCCCAGTCAATTAAATCTGATCATATTTGCTGTGTCTCGTTAAGTTAATTGTAGTAACAGTGGACAGAAAATAGAAGCCTGTCAAGCTGCAGTCCAGAGGAGCTGTCTGGATTCATGTTACCTTGGAAACAAGTGCTGGTGAATAAGAAAAGGTAAGACTACATCCAATCCCCGCAACATGTTTGGTGCATGCCCATCATCAATCACCTGCATCAGGCTAACACTTACAGTAAATCAGCCAAAACAGGTAATTCACTGCCAGAGGACGGCTTTGAGGCAGACGCCTGAGAATAAAGAGGGCCTGGACACTTTGTCTGAGCCGTGGGCCTTCTGTGGGACAAAGTGGCAGACTTTAAAACAATGGTTACGGACAAAGCATCTAATTACACAACAAGCCACGAGATCGATATCTGCTCTGCTGCCGGCGAGTGTTTCTTTTTTATCTTTATGTTAGACTGAAAAAAAAATCTTTCTGAAACAGTAGCGTGATTTAGAAATATAAAGCACACACATAAGCACTTTTATGAACTTTGCTTTGAAGTCAGTGGAGGATAATGATTAGTTAAATGTACCACTGATTTATTGTACCAACACAGACTGCCTTTGAAACAGGGTTATAAAATGGTTTACCTCATGGGTAATAAAACTGAATTCTGTGTGTCTGTCAGTGTGTGTGTGTGTGTGTGTATGTGTGTGTTTGTTTGTGTGTGTGTGGCAGGGGTTCACAGGTGTTTTGAGACGAGTTTGAATATATTTCCATTTTTAAGCGGGATCGGTATGCATGAATATTTTTAAATTGGGAACCTGCACAACAGTCCCCTTTCTACATGAAGCATTGCGCGCTAAAAATGGGTCATGCTTTGTGCAGGTGCGCAGCACATACAAACACAGATGAAAACATGAACATTATAAACGCTTCTCCTGCCTTCATGTTTGGTAGAACATGTACCATAAATGCTAAGAAGGAGGACGGAGACGGCAGAAAACTTTGGCTATGATGTGTACAGGCACAGACAGGCTTGGCCCACGGCCGGCTGCTTTGATGTTGAGCTACTTCCTTTTTGAGCACTTGTTCATCTTTTATATTATCTTTATTGTATCTTTATAGAGTTTTATAGCTTGGATCCTAAACTGCGATCTCTCAATATCTAACAAAATAAAAATAATGCAAAGTACATGTTTGCCGTGTCTTTACTTTGACTTGCTGTCTATTTTTAGGCTAATTTCTGATGAGGAAGGGTTTGTGCGACAGAGAGAAAAACAGAAAGAGAGAGACAAACTGTATCCACAGCGGCATCAATTCAAGTAACTCTTTGAACCGTTTAAAGTGAGCGGCGTTGGCTGTTCCCAGCCCCATTAGCCATTTTGAAAGATGCAACAGCGCAATTAGGCAGTTGGCACAAAAGGGAAGGCGAGGAGGAAAGTGGGCAGTTGTCAGGGGGCTTTACTCTGATAAAACACACACACAGAGTAGCCCAGGAAGACCAGACTTGAAAAAGGGTCATTATACAAAGTCATTCCTTTTTACACTCACATTAGGCGGTGAAGGAAAACACACAACAGGGGAAAAAATGCAACATTTCTGTCTTTTTACATTTCAGTAAGACAAAACTGCTCTGAAGTTGCATCTCAAATAAACATAAATTTGTCTATATGGTGGTTCAGAAATAACAAACCAAAACAAATCCGACCCAGGGGAAATTATCCACATTATTTGATTCCAACAATTCAGAAGTTGGAGGCAACATTCTAGCGCAATTACACAAATATAGCTTCTCCTTGCCCAGCAATCAAAATACAGCACCGGAGCTGGACTGCATGTTATGGGGCCCAAGACTGAAGTTTATCTCTGCTTTATTCAGAACTTTGCTAAGTAATCTGGACTAAGTCTAAAATACATCCATAGGGCGGCGCACCGTAATGATCAACTTGTTGAGGTCTGAAGAAAAAGGCTGATGGACTGGGTCAACTGTCAACCTCGTCAATCATACTATTCTTCAAAAAAGGAGCCGGAGGTCCTCGCATGGCTTCAGTCAGGTGTCTTTGTATGGGTAAAGGTGAGAGGGTGAGCTTTTAATTAGGTGAGCAAGTAGGAGAGACTGCCAAGGAGAACAGGAAAGGTTAGGGAAGGCCAGGTACTGGTTTTAGATGAAGGGAGGTCAGGAAAACTAGACAGGAGAAGTGTGTGCAGCCCAGCACACTCATTATTTTCTGACGGGGTTAGTAGCAGATAACTCCTACAGTCTGCAGGATGAAAAATGACCACACTTAGCAGCTGCAAGATTGTCGATTTTCTTTCATTTTGGACAAGTAACTACAGCTATTACATAAAGATTGCGCTTAAGGATTAGATGCATGCAAGGTAAAGAAGCATCAATCCTCAAGAACACATATTTAACAGGTTTTCTTTATTCAGGTTGACTTCAAGGACACATAAATTGTCTCAAATGCACAGGACACTGAAGGTTTGTGCAGCACATGAACTATTTTATCATATGCTGTGCAAAGCGAGTGTGATTATGGACCTAATATGCTAGATTAAGGTCTGAGGGTGTAGGAGAGGAGATTCATACCCTCAGGAACAAACCACAGGGGTTTTAATGCATCTGCAGGCAGAAGAACTCCAAACTCTTCTCAAGATTTATCTTTCAGTGATGGAGGGAGAAACTCTGGAGCAATTTAACAATCCAGATAAAAAAAACAACTTTTTTTTCTTTTCAAAAAGCTGTTAAAACCTGCTCGTCATTAATCAGTACAGTAACTACAATTTCTTCTTCTTGATAAGAACTGCTTGATTAATATGATTATCCTGTCATGTTAGCAGCTCTCTGAGGCAGTAGTGCGTACAAATGGTGTCTGAACAATCGTGAAAATTATCGTGAGCGCCGCCTCAAGTCGGAGCTTCAACTCGGAAAGTTTGAGAAAATGTTGGTCATTTGACGAGGACACTAAAAGAAAAGCCAGGGTATCACCAACGTGAATACCATTCACACCATGGGAAACATGAACCAAATCCATCCAGTAGTTGCCGAAAACATGTTCACACTTGAAACTACAAACATGAACCTTCTGGTGTACCTTTCTAGGCAGCTGCATTCACAAGATCATGTGACTTCACAAATCCATCTTGCCCGGCTTCAAGTAATGTGCCTGTGGTTGAATCAATCACCATCCTATGAGAAACTACTGGCAGCTACAGTCATGGTTTAGATGAAACGACGAGCGAGAGACCGTTGGCGACAACAATTACGGCTAGCAGAGTTATTAGGACACATCCTGCAGGGACCATGAATATCTGTACAAAACTTTATAAAAAGCTGTCTAATAATTGTCTAGAGCAGTCTGGGAAAAAGTACAGATGGACCGACTGACTGACACTGCCGTCTCTCAAGCCACACTGCTCGCACACAACCTCACACAGACCTGTAATACTGCCAGAGGAAAGATTTGATATCTAAAGGTGTAAAATGGCTGCTGTTCAGTGCTAACAGCAGCTCCGATTTCTGATTTCAAATTCCTCTTTCCAGCCTGTGCTGTATTTTGTACATCTCCTCACAGTCTCACAGAAGTTTCTACAAACTTCCAAATCCTCCAACTACTTACACTTTTTACGACTCAACAATGGCGAGTAATGCATGATTCTGTATTACAATCATAGAAGCTGAAAAAAACGTATTTTCAAGCCTAATTAAAAGCATATTTACAAAACTATTTTCCCAATAATCTGCATGGTGATATACCGCCTCTTCACTTTCCCTGTTCAATCACTACTCTAATTAGCTAGCTTATTCCATTGTGTTGTGAAAATGTGACTTTATTTTCATCTGTTACAGAGGAGGACGAGAGGGGCTGTGGCTGTGCCAGAGACTTGTATTGGAGAAGAAAAGGACTGTCGATATCACTGCAATTTAAATCAACAATCATGGACTGCCTGGCTCCCCTTTCAATGTAATTAATTAAATTGAAGACACTGTCTGTTTAGGAGGCTACACTGGGTTAGGGGAGATTAACTGTAATGTGGGAAGATGTAAAGAAAAATCACTTCACAATTTTGAGATGTGGGTCTGAGTGTTCTGTCAGACGACACACGCAGCACTGCAGCCTGCACGCTCTGCCGCATGACATTAATCAAATACAAATCACTAAAAGAGGACAGATATTCGACTAAAGTGAATGAAGAGATGATTGTAGGCTTTTACACAAAACTTACTTGGATGTAGTTCGACCCGAGTGTTGCCAGGGAAACAGCACATTGCCAACAGCTGCCCGGTAGCAGTAGACACCCAAAAGTCCGAGGGCGAGGGCAACCTTGGAAACCCATGAGCACCGTCTTTGAACCAGGAGGTAGATAAGAACCAGACAGAAGGCGGCCAGCAGGGACAGAACTGTCCTGTGTTCAGAACTGGAAAGACACAACAAAAAGACAAGAACACCTTCAGTTTCCTTGAATGTAGAACTTGAAATTCATTTTAAAACACACTGACAGCACATATTGTATGTGTTTAAATATTTTCTTTATTCTACCTTAAAAGGTGCGAAATGGAAGAATTTTAGTTGAGAATATTAAAAAATTAAATCAATTATCAAATAAATGTGAATAAATAACAGTTTTAACTTTGATGTCTATGTATTGTGTTACAGAGATATCTACTGAAATTAGCATGCTAACCATCTAGCCCTGGCCTGTCCTGGTCCAGCGCTCCTGTGCCAGTGATGTAAACACCAACAACCAACACAAGCTCCCAGTCTCGACTGCTAGCTGCACAGCTAACTGAGCTAACTAGCGATCTGCAGCTACAGTTAAGGGCCGTTAGCGGCTACTTTGGTGACATGCTGCCCCCATTTGTTTTGAGTATGAATACAACAGGCAGCCAATTTTCACATATTGCACCTTCAAAGTATCATGAGCAAAAGTTATTTAATTGATCAAAAACAGAAAGCTCAAACCTTGAAGTAGACTACTTACAGAGAAACAGAGAACATTTGATAAGACCAACACTGTCAGTCATATCGTCCAGCAGTAGGTTAAACTTTAAGGAGGTTCTTCAACTGTTCCCTGGATTTAAGGCTATACAGTACAGCACAGACAGGAAATAAGACCTCAAAGGACGTATCAAAGTTGGACAGAAGCAGTGTATTTAGCTGTTAGCTGGATCAGACAGCAGTGTAAGTCGGGTGCTCTGAGACAAGACGAGGCATAACGCTGCCTAGATCTCATTATCCAAGCAACAGGCAGTGCAGGTAGGAAGAAAGGGCAACGCCGGACAGGGAAAAGGTCAGAATCCACATCTCTATTCCACAATGTGATGCATGTTAAAGAAGAAACCATAATCCCCCTGCCCCATGCTCTCGACAGAATGTTAATGGCTCTGAGGCAGTCACAGGTTGAAAAATCACACTTTTTCTACAATCTTAGCAATCACAGAGGGCTATTTTCCTTTCTTGAATCTTTCAAAAAATGCTAAGTAGAGGGCCCTGTCAGGTTCTCAGCCTGAAAAGTGCACTTAAATATCTCTCTGTGTCGAAGTTAAAAACCTCGTATGTATATTATTACCACCATGTACCTTCTCTTAACTGTCTCTGATGAATAAATCATTCCCAAAGTGTAATCACCCTTTACATTACACCCATCCAGCCTGGTCTATACCTTTGGGAGATTTTCTATATTTACCACAATGGCTTTCAGTTGCTCCCAGAGAACAGGAGTGAACTTGTTACAATGATCTGTTTCTCTTCGGTGTAGGTGGAGAGACAAATGGAGATCATAATCTTGTTGCTGCATTCGCCTCTTGAGACTATTGTCTTGTGGTATCTGGACGAATTGCTGTGTCTGTCTTATAATGAATAATGAATGTATCCCCATGTGACTGCTGAACACCAGTACTTAAACATTGAAAGCAGTGTTTTCACACTAAAACATCAAGTTTACCGCCGATTTCCCCCCTCGCACCATCGACTGGAACTGGGTTGAAAATGAGTTCTTGTAATGTTCTGTCACCTGCATGTCCCCACATATCCACCTAAAATACACTGTAACACAAGACTAATAGTCCTCAGCTCTGCTAGCAGCCCCATGCTCATTACAGTCTCCAGTACAGAAGTGTTGGACAGAACAAACAGCAACAAGATTTTGCTGTTCTCAGAGCCTCAACAGTAGTGGAGCTAATATTCTGCAATAACAAGAGAAAAAGACATGGAGTTCCTACACCCAAAGGGATTTATGCACAGATTTAACCTATTTTGTATCAAATGCACCTTTAGATTAACTTCTAAACTTCAGTGTAATCACTGTTAATATTCAGCTCTTTAATGTTGAGACTGCTGAGAAGGAGAAACCACTTTATTGTTTTGCTATTCATAGAGTGGTGTGTCATGGGGAACCTCACAGCATCATAATGGTGCCAAGGTAATTCTCAGTTAACCAGGTATCTGTTGTTGTGAACAGTCCGTCTTTGCTTTGCTGTCTGGTAAACATACCCAAATTATCAAGCCAATGTAGCTGGCTAGAAAGGTAGGATCGGTAGCTGGCTAATCTCTGTTCCCTGATCACATCTAAATCTAATCTTTATCTTTATCTCATGTTCAAACAGAACTTGGAAAACTGGATTTAAGGAGACCTAATATGCTTTGTTGTTTTTTTCCTTTCCTTCGGTGCTTTTATTTAGGTTCTTGTGCATGTAAAAGATCTTGAAAGTTAAAAAGGTATTGAGGAGGGCCTACAAGAGAGCGGAGCTAAAACAGAGTGTTGCAGACAGAGGGGAATACAGTGCTGTAGCAGGGGACATCATGAGAAAACAAAGCATGTAAACTTATTCTAGTAACCCAAAATAAAATGATGTACCTGAAAATTAGCATAGTAAGAGTATTCTCCTCACAAATGAAACAAGTTAAGTTTTGAAATGAAAATCTGTCATTGATTTGAAAGGTTTTAAAAGCATTATATTCAAGCATTTCTACTTGTCAAGGCTTTTCTCAATGTGTAACAACTGTTATATGTACGTACATTTCTGTGTATTTTATCTATGCTCATATTGTTTGATTTCAGTGAGACTGGCTGATGTAATGAAATAATCTGGCAGCAGTTGCCAAGCCCGCTAAAAGGCTGGGGGCATGTGATTGGGTGAGAGGAAAGAAGTCGGGAGAGGTGACAACAACGCTGTCATGACAAGTGACATAATGAGTCACTGGCAGAAATACCAGTGTGAAAAAAAAAGCAGCCTTTGAAAAAATACCATTTTGAAATAAAAACTGCCAAAATAAAATACATGAAATGATAAAATAACACTCCATAATACAGTTTTTATAATTATAATTAATGGGTTGATTTTTCTTTAATATTGTTCTGTATTTATTTATGTGATTATCTAATTAATATTGGCCATTTCGGAGTTCCATAGTTTAATAACTTTTTACTGTTTGGGTGATCAATTTTGCCTCGTATAGCTCTTTATATAATATTCATCATTTTAAATATTGGTAAATCCAACCTGTTAAGCCAGTGTCCCATGTCAGGCAGATGAGCCCACTGCACCCCGGTCTGGTTGAGGGAGCGCAGCAGTCGGCAGCAGACCAGAGTGAAGGGCGGCGTGGCTAACGCTAACCACTTCTCTGAGCAAATCTCTGCTTTAGGGTGAGCAGAGTGGTAGCTGTCTTTGGAAGGGAGGATATGATCTTCTTCATCTCCAGAGCCTCTCTGCTCTCTGAAGTACTTGCGGCAGACATCCTGGAAGACGGCGAGGCAGAGAGTGTTGAGAAGAAAGTACCAGGTTTGGTGCTCTTCCTCTACAAAGCTGCTGGCCGCCAAGCTGAGAGTGTGTCCGATTGTGCCGGCCAGCAGCAAAACATCCAGCTCTGATAGTGACCACTCACTGCCACTGCTCTTCAAAGGAGACTAGGAAAGAAAACAAAAGTGGAAGAAGCTTTCAAGCAAGGAGTAAAAAAATGTCCAAAGTGCACATAAATCAAAAGACATATCCATGAGTTTTTGCAGACAGTTTGGTCTTGAACCTAAAAACAGATTAATAACATTTTGATATCTTGTTTGTAGCCAACAGTACAAACTGAACACTGGCCAAACACTAAATCTAAAGGTGGTTCAGGTGCTGGTTTAGAGCCAGTGCCTACTATGGAACCAGTTCTTTGCGTTTCGACAGCCAAAGAACTGACTCCCGGCCCGGACAACTGGCTCCAGAGTGGCACCAACGCTTTGCTGGTATAGACCAAAGAACAGCTTATATCAGAGCAACACTTAAGAGTTGATTTAATTCAACATAGTTTTTCCTAGTAATGCTGGGAAATTGAGATGTACATAGTGACTGAATGATGTGACTCTACAGTGGCTCTCCCACCTCTGTAATGTGGATGCACTGGCAGTTTTAACTGTTAAACTCAGTGGGATAATTATTGGATGAAACTAGTGCTTGGCTGATTCATACCAATCTACTTCAATATTGAAAAAACTCATCACATGATACCCATTAAAAGATCCATATACTTGGTAATAGTACGGTTCATTTTGCAACAGCTTATCCATGCTCTATAATCTCACCCAGATCATTTAAAACTTAAAAAGAGAAAACTGTGTAAAAGACACACCATCCAGACTTTGCCAAGACATGAGATTCATTTTATTATAAAGAAAAGACGCATTTTTTTAGTGCATCAGACAGTGACCGTGAGCTGTCATGTGTAAAATGTGGTTGGTCACTTATGCTGCATCCATCACATTTTTAAAATCTGGTGTTTGTCCAGTCGCGTACTTGTATGCAAATTATTTTGTTCACCGTGTGAGAGCACACTGCCATACAAAGCAAGTTCAAATGAAGTTCAGCCAACCTCTTAGTTCAGCAGCAATATTTTAGCCCCACAAACAAATACAGACATGCATCTCAGCCTGTGTTCACCTTGAGGTGAAAGAGAGGCTGAGTCTGTACATAGGCTACCTGCAGGCTACAGTACCAGTTCACTGTGGGACGGGGCTGTTTAATACTTGTTTTTTCCCGTTACAAATCTACAGGCTATTATTCTGCCAAGCTTTCACACACATGCATGTTTACTTATACATAATGCTGTGCCATTAAATATTCTGTTCTTTAGTTGTGCTCCCAAAAAAGGAAAAAATATCACTCAACTGTGGCAAATTTAGGTGCTGCAGCTGCTATGTTGCATGTATATCCGTACCTTATGAGTATCTAGTTTGTCTTGTAATTAAAGTCAATCTTAATTTTTGTTCCCAAGTTTTGAGGGAAAGTCTCCCAGATGAAAAACCCTGTACGTTACTAAAGTCTCCTCCAATATAGTTCTCTACCCCACACATATTCCAGGGTTGAGTCAGGTCTCTGGGTAAGCTGGGTCTGCCCATTTATTCTTCACAGAAATCCGAGCTACCCTTGCATCACTGAGAAGCGGATTAACGTCCTGTATGCCTACAACTTCTTTGTTTTTGAGATAAGAACCTGTCATGGTTTACAGCAAAGGGAGCCGTACGATGTTTTTCCAGCTCCACTGCTTCCTGTTCATGTCTCTTTCTCCTCCAGTGGTTAGCAAATTGTGAAATCTCAAAATCAACAATTCCTCATGTTTTCCTTCACTGAGTAAGTCTTCTGCATACTCATTGTTTCAAACTAGGTGGAATACAAACATAAGAGAAGTATTAATTGGGAGGCATTTCATTCATAGCATCACCTTCCTGT
Organism: Pagrus pagrus; assembly: GCF_965226575.1. Lineage (NCBI taxonomy): Eukaryota > Metazoa > Chordata > Actinopteri > Spariformes > Sparidae > Pagrus > Pagrus pagrus. Next base: position 15,143,077 of record NC_140189.1, on the reverse strand, counting down.
TTCAAACTTGCACAGGTCCAACTTCCAAGACAGTAATTATTCTATCTGCATTGGCAATCTTACTTCCAAACAGCTGAGCGTGGAGTACCACAAGGATCAATACTTGGCCCCCCTCTGCTCGATCTATTCAGGCTGCTGTTAAGCCATCAAACAATTACCCAAAATGCAGCTGGCTGAGTTCTTAGCAAAACAAAGAAACATGGACATATTACAACCAATCTGAAGTCTTTGCAGTGGGCACTGGAAAGGCAGAGAATCTATGTCCTAATAATGCTGATTTAAGTCACTTACTGGTCTAGACCCAAGTTTATGTGTCTGTGTGCTCCCTCTGTATGAACCCTCAACAAAACTACGTCTTGAGGCTCCAATCACCGGGGACTCTGGGAAGTCACGGGTCTGACAGACAAATAGTTCAGCACTTAAGCACTCGTAAAGCCGCAAAATGTTATTTTTACACTCTTTGTAAATGTAAAGGTCTTGGGAGTACTACAAAATATGTGCATAAACAGAATATGAAGGCTTTTGTGGCTCTTAAGGAAGCTGCAAGTAATCTAATAAATTGCCTCAAGTGATGTTACTCAGAGGTTAAGTTGCATCGTGGGTAATGTAGGCCCCAGGTTTTGAAAAGGAAGAATAATATTTGGAATAAAAAAGGTGATTTGATCTGTATTGATTTTGATCATTTGTTTCAAAACCTTCCATAATACATCCAACAGTGTTATGGGATCGCAATGCTAGACCAGTGGACTGTTTTTAAAAACATGGTGCCTACATTATCCACAATGCAACTTAGCCACTGAGTGACATCACTTTAGGAAATGTATGAGATTACATGCTATTCTATATTATTTCATATATATTTATATCATATTTTATATTAATTATATATTATATTAATTTTACTTTATATATATATATGCAGTAAGACTCCCAAAGACCTGTAAACACACTTTAAAGTGGAAAATCGGTGGAGTTACCCTTTAATTAGTGACATTTATAGGTCCAGATAAGTGGATTAGCTGCTTCCCCTTGTTTGAAAGTGAAAAAAATGCTGAACTATTACTTTATTTATCAAAACATGTATTAATCAAAAAGTAAAGACAGCTAGGATATGCTTTTATGTTATTTTAAAGAGCATAATATGAAGAAATACTTTCTCAGGGCCAACCCATACTATAGAACATCCATCAAGATAAACCTGCACTGAAGCCTAATGTGCCGGGGATGGATAAAGGATATTACTCTTCTGCCCTGTCAATGCGCTTCTCTGCATTATGACAAAGCACAGCGAAATGACAGGAGGATGACCTTTTGTCTGAAATAAAGACCTCCACTGCCATCAGTGCATCGATCCCAGTTCATACCAAATTTCTAAAATTTTAAAGAAAAGTACTACTGAAGTGACAAGTCAGATCGCAATACCTCTGGAAATACTTGAATCACTCTTTGGTCTGTGACAGGTATATGATTTATCATATTCTACTGGCAGGCCCCTGAACCCAACTTTCCATCATGCAGTTGTGAAACACCGTTTCTGACGTAGCCCTCCGGACTTTCCAACTCTTTGAAGAGAAATACACGTAGATATTTTCACTCAGGGAAAAAGGAGAATCCTATTCACAAACCATTTTATTGCAGGCTCCTTATAGGCCCAGTTAATACATTTGTTAAGGGATTCTTAATCTTCTTTTAATATTTCTGGTATTTTACACTTAGCATTACACATGTGTCTCAAATTCTCTTTCAAACACCTCCTTCATAGACACTACATTTTTAAAATAAAGTACACTCACCTTTAGGTTATTAAAATTCATTCAACTGGAATTCTAATCATATTTTTGCTCAGAGTTGTGAGTCAGTAAGTGTGCTTAATCTTCCAGTTATCAACTCTGTCTCGCAGAGAAACTAATCAGGATAGTTCTAATAAAGGTTTTGGATGCCGCCCACAATGCGGTCATTTGTCAAGCCAAACCAGGCGCAGCTTTTCATGTAGATCCAAACTAATTCAAGTGATTATATAATATAACAAACTTTACCTGACTTTAGATAATTTTTCTTTGAACTTTGTTGCACAACATTTTCCTCCTTTTTTTCTCCTCAATGGTAATTCAAGATGTCTTTGTGAACTGAAAACTGTCAAAAATGATGAATTTTGGCAGAAGAATCTCAAAAGGCTTCCCTGCAAATTCATTACCAATGCTAATATAGTGTAACAATAAAACAGCTTCATTATCTAGTCCTAATATCAAAATGAGGATGTCAGTCATAACTTAGAGGACTCAGACTCTACTAATTGCATTTCCTCACACAGGTTATTACAGAGATAAAGATTTTGGCCATGAAGATGGGCCATGATTGAAAATGATTAATCACATTTTCTGGACCAAGGTTGTCAAAGTAATCAATAAGATTTGATTGATTAATTCCAACATCAACTGCAAGTCTGGATATGCTTCTGTAGATTTACTGTATGTGATCCCTCGAAGAATAGTTACATTTTTAAGGTAAAAATATATCTGCAGTAGGATTTTTATAACTAAATTAACACAGCTTTTACAGCTGAGGAGAGATTACAGCTGCAGTTTATTGTCCATAAATATAGACTGTTATGACCTTTCACAGCCTGTATCATTTAAAATGTGTGGCTGGAGCGACCTGCCAATCAGGATCCAGCACTGAGCTTCTTTTATACATGTTTCTGTATGTCTATGTATTCATATTCATTAAGATACACTTCCATGTGTTTATAGCTTCAAAATCATGTTGATGGTACAGGATCTTGTAATAGGGTGAATGGTGTCTCTGTCTCGGCCACTCCGCCCCCCCATCACTTGTTTCTGCACTATGTAACTTCAGTGAGAGCGTAGGATCACAGCGTTACATACATGTTTACTTCAACATACAAGTTTTCAACACATAACTATTATGATGTAGTGAGTTTTGTTTGTAGTTAGTACCTACATTATGTCCGACAAACTGTTAAAGACCTGGGATTTGTATTTCTGTGTTTGTCAGTGGTGTTTCACTCAGAAACTGTGGGGGGGCGCCAAATCCCACAAAATGCCAATTTCTACACAATGTTGCTTTAAGTCATTTATAAAAGGTTTTTGCCCAAACTAACAGTTAATAAATTAATTACATTTTGTGGTCATCGTGCCATTCACTACTATTCACACTATTTACTATACACATGTTTGATGCATACATTGGTTCAGTTGTTTTTCGTTTGCTTGCACGAGTCGAGCCACAACTTTCTGTCTAACTAACTGTTTTACCTCTCTAGCCAAGTTCTGGTGACTTTTCAAGAATCTGCTGGATGAGGAAGCATACTTCTCTTCAGAAGTCCACTCATTGCCATAATAAATCATGTTCACAATTATTTTGACATTTCTGAGACAACAAGACAACGCAAAGAAAAAATGTTTCCAATTACTCTTACAAGTCCGAGTCAAATAGAAATCTACAACATATTTCCTTCACATGCTCCAGAGTATAGATTTGGAAGTTGATGTCTTCACCCAACCTAATGGCCCGAGTGGATTTCTTCTGACTTTTATTTTGCTGTATCAGTACTTTCTCAGAGTTCCCAGAAGGGAAATGAGATGTAACCTTTACAGATAAATTATAATGAGCAAAGAGGTGCAGCAGTAAAGAGGACTCATCTTTTAGGCCAATTTAAACAAACACTTAAGACTGAAAGCCTCCACTGTCTGAATAACTAGCCCCACTACGTATGATTGATTGCTCACATTTAGAAGAGCAGTCAAAACACTGCTGCCAATTATTTTTATTTGTTGAAGTAAATTTCGACATTGCTGTTATAGAGAAGACAAAATAACACAAACAACTCTTTCTAAGCCCTGTTATCTTCTCTTGTTTGCTTGTTAGTTTTAATTTTTGACTGTTGATCCTCTTCGTCCATCAACTCTGTACGTTTAATGATTTTTCTTCTTGCACTGACAGTCTGGTGCACATGATGTGGCCTCTTTTCTTTGGTTTCGTTTACAGCTGACTATGTTGAAAACTACCATTCATTATAAAATGATCTACCTTTGAAACAGAGTTTATTATTGTGATGACTTTACTACTAAGTGCAAGTCGATTTTAATGACTGACGCGTTTACAGTACGTTATATTTGCTTTTCCATTCAGTCAACTGATAATGCTCTTGTAAATGCATCAATTATTTTTTAGCTGTTAGTGAAGCCTGACCCTCCTTCTGTCTGTTGTACTGAAGTCTGTTTTATTTACACAGTTTATACGATTCTATTATTTTCAAAGTGCTTTTAAAAAAGCTGACATTTTGATGATTTTTGACATAGTGGCCATAATTGCAGATTTTTGAGACCCAGAAAGGGATTTTACCATGGACAATCATTAAAAAAAGAAACAGCTGTAAACTCCAACAGGACTAATTGTTTGATAAACTAGAATTAACATCTTGCAGTTGTATGCTTCTGTGCATCAGTTCAGTTGCTGTTCCTGAGTTATGGCGTTGAATAATGGCCAGAACATTTTAACCTTGGACTTTTAGGATATCGAATGTCATATCTTCACATTATTTTATCCTTTTTCGACATTTAAATTTTATTGTAATTATCTGAATAGTTGAGTTATGACTAAAAATGTGTTTTACCCCACAGTGACCTTGACCTTTGGCCACCAAATTCTGGTCAGTACATCCTCGAGTCATAGTGGATATTTGCACTAAATTTGAAGAGATTCCCTCAATGCATTTCTAAAATATCGTGTTCACAAGACTGGGACAGATGGACATACGGACGAACGTACTGGAGGCATCATGTTTTGTCTATAAATGAAACATAATGCCTCAAGCACGGCTGTCGCCAGCGTGGACGCATAACTTGAATTTAAAAACTTTCGAAAACGGCTGTAATCTCAACATGATTATTTGTAAAAAATTAAGTCCATTAAAAACTAGAGAGAGGCAGCAGGAAGTCAGCCAACTTAGCCAAAGAAGAACTACACTCTGGATGAAAATTAGCCTTAATGGCTAACTCTGGCTCACTTACAGTTTCTTTTAAATTTTGTTGATCAGTGTTGCACTGTCCCTGTCAAATAAACCAATAAATAAATAAATAAAATCAGTTGGTAGTTTATTAGGTGAACCTAATTAAAGCTCATGCAATCTGTAATAAATCCTCCCTAATGAAGGCTATAATGTTCAGTTGTTATTGTTTACCTAATAACACCATATCAATTAACTGCAACTACACCAGTGGGTCCAGAGAGGGCTGAAACCATTTTGTGTAAGTGCCCAGTAAACATCTTACACTGGAATGAACTTGGTGATATCTTGAAACAGTGCATCAGTTCTCTTAACACATCCACAGTCTACTACTGCAGCTATATTACAGGCTACTTTATGTTGAACACCACGGCTATTGCATTTTCTAATATGACTTCACAATGCAGCTGATAGTTGAGGCTGACGGGACAATTTTCACTTTCCCCATCATGCCACTCCGGAGTAACCCTCCTCTGGCAGTAATGCAGAGTGGAAGGCACCGTTTTGCTGGAGGAGCACAATGATATCTGAAGATTCAAATCTGGCAGACCGGAACATTTCTGATATGAGTGCAATGATCGTGGGGTTATAAAGTCGTGTTAAAAAATAATACAACACATATGCTATTTAAAATGATGGATTATGTTCATCAAAGCGGCAGAGTTTTCAGAAATGTGACCTGGTTTTAATGGATTTTGAAAACAATGGGAGCATGGGACAAAGATTAATCCTGCAGCAGCTTCTGTAATATAATGTAATGGGCCCTTTGTTGTGCTGTTGGCTTTAATAGTTAAGCCTGCAACTCCCCTTCAGTTAGTTAGAACTGAAGAAGCCTCTTGGATGAGAGGTGAAACGTCTTCAAGAAACTGAAATAAGTCCAGTTGCCTACGATACAGCACTTAGAGTTACCATGGCCTGGATGACCTGAGAACCTTCATCAACATATGTAGAACACCTTAGTAGATCCCCCCTCGCTATCCGGGTCCTGACGGCAAGTTGAAGACCTACAGACTGAAAGACTGAAAATTAAAATGGCTATGAGAAGTCCCCTGGCTGATGCAAAGATGCGCAACTTAATGACAATCTTCTCTGCAACCTTCTCCCTTCGTGCATTTGATTAAGCTCAAGCTTAACCCACCCAGTTGAAGTCCATGTGGAACAGGATGAAGGTTTGAGTTCAGGCGAGGCTACAGCAGGTCAACTGAGGGCTAATTGTACTAATTCTCTATAATTGCATCATTCATATTTGCCCATTTAGACACAAAGGCCACGATGCTTTAATGTCCACCCTCCACTGTCACTGCAGGAAAAACAAACAAAAAAATCTGCTCCATCTGCTTTGTGTGTTGTTGACATGAAAATGGTCGGTGTTTCTGTTCTTCTTATCTCTCAGTGGCCTCATAAATGCATAATCTGAAGTTTGTCCTATATTTTAAAAGTTAATGTGGTGGAGTTGTTTTTGTATTATTTTGATTAAATGGAATACATCTCATTAAGATAAAAAATATGTAAATGAAAATTATGGGTATTACTAACAGATTATGACAGATTTTTTATGTCCATCAAAATTTGTTTATTTGTCCTGCGAGCTCCAACAAAGTAAAAATTGCTCTATTTTTCCTGGAACCACATTTTCTCCTCAAACATACAGCAGTTACTCCATGGTGGCTTTTCCATCTCTCCTCCACAATAAACTGCCTAGTCTTAAACCAAAATACTGCACGGGGATTGATGACAGAAAGTGATCCCTGCAACACTCACTAGGTGCCACTAGTTGCTATGCAACCACAAGTCATTCCTTACCTGACAGACGCTTGTTAGGGGGGCGAAGTTTGACACAGTAGCGCAGTAGTGTGTTGAATTTAGGCTATTGAAAGTGGAAGTATTGAAACTGAATGGTTGAAGATATAACATGCATTTCATGTCACTTTCTGGGGCTTGACAAAATGCTTCTCAGGATCGCCATTGGCCCACGGGCCACACTTTGAGAACCCTTGCTGTAGAGTAATTAAGGGTGCTCTTTACAAACCTCCATGAAAAAAACTGATGGCAAGGTGTGCATACAGCCAAGCACCATTTGGCTAAAATAAATGTTGCTGAAAGAGGCACTCGCTACTAAATCTACTCAAACTTTTTCTCTGGCCTTTGCTTCAAAGTACAGGGACATTCAAGTGATTTAAAGCCGCATTAGTAAAGACTTTGCTAACTTAGCTAAATCACAGAGTTGGGGGTACAATAGACAAGACCGTCTCATCCCCCCTGAGCCTCGGTAGATTTAGTAGATTTTCTCTCAAATAAATTCTGATCGTCTCTTCGGCAATGCCACAGGAATTGAAATATTCAAAGGTAAGAGCAAAAATCTATCTTTTAAACAGCAGCAAATTAGCTTTCCATCAAGAGATCTCTACATTCACATACATTACATATTTTTACTCACTTGACCCTTCAATGCTTTTTGTTATAAAGTGATCACACCTCAGGTGAACTGATCATTGGTGTTTTACATGCAGCTGACTGTATGTACAGTAGGTAAAGGTAAAGCACACATGTAAATACACCCATTAAGGGGAAACATCTGTCACAATCTGTACCTGTGTTTGGGTGTTATATTAAGGTGCACAAACTCACCTTCCCGTGAATCTTGGGGCCCAGGGGGAGTTGGCGTGCTGCCATAGAGACCAGAATACAAAACATTGCAGAGGAGAAGGCAACGGCAGCAAACACGAGCCCCCATGAGAGGCTGCAGAAGTAACAGGAGCTCTCGGCAGATGTGCACACCAAGACGTGCACTGAGGCGAGCAGCAGGCACAAAAGGTAGAAAGGCAGGGAGAGCAGGGCTGAGAGAACTGGGAGGTCCACTGCTGCTTCACCACTCAGGGCTTCAGGCATAGCCAGCAGTAAGACCAACAGGAGCTTCAGGGCCAGGACATAGGGAGAGAATGGAGAGAGAAGGGAAGAAAAAGTTTTCAGGACTTTCTGATCAACTGATGCAACCACAGAAACCTAAGGCAGCATGGTCTGACCGGAATATGTGAACAGTGGAGCCTGCACCTCTTCACTTTGGAAGTTCAGGCAATGGACTCACATATCAAGTATGCCAGTACATGTTTAAAGTTATGTTTTAAGTTTGTGGTATTAATATTTAATGGTAATCCATCTTATCAAAGTTTGTCTTCTAATCAGAAGAGAAATTGGGTGATTTTTTATGCCTAAACAAACTAAATGAACAAACTGAGGTTAAAGGACAATACAAATTCATACCATTTGACTTTGGTTATATGTGGCAGACCCTGCCACCTTTTCAGCTTTAAACAGTGTTCTGGGGACCTTATTTTCCTCTGAGGACAGCTTGTTTATTCAGATGTTGAAAAAATTTATATTTTTCGAGTTTGTATTATTACCTAATTGAGTTTGAATTTCTTCTCCAAAACCACATAGTGCCCCTTTAATTACTTTATTTACTTAAAGGTGCAATATGTAAGAATTTTATTTGAAAACGTGAAGTGCGAGTGTGAAGAAATAACATTTTGACACTATGTTAAAGACGTTTATGTATCGTGTTGCAGAGATGTCTTCTGAAGTTAGCAGGTTAGCTAGCACTAGCCAAACTTGGTTCCTAAGCTCCTGTGTTAGCGGTGTAAACACCACCACTCCCCCGGTGCTCTGAGTTCCCATTGCACATGGCTAGTTGTACAGCTTACTGAGTTAACTAGCTACAGTTAACAACAGTTAGCGGTTACTTTAGTCATATGCTGCCACCTTATTTCTTTTGAGCATGAACTCTACAGGTGGCCAAATCTTACACACTGTACCTTTAATCATCTTATCATGCTTTACTCAGTATGAGCGTAGTTAACGGCCCATAAGCTGTAGAATAAGGCATTAATAAAAAAGTGCTTTATATAAAGAGCCAATATGCTACTAATATGAATGCTAATAAGCACCTAGTTAAGACTGAATATGTGTACCGTAATATAAAGCGTTATACACCAATGTATTAGTCTTTAGGATGAATGAAATACCTCTGTACTCACCTGAAACACAAACACCATGCCTGCAATCATGGAGTACAAGTCGTACTTGCCCAGCTGTTTGCTGAGGGCCGAGCTCATGGCAGCCAGGGCCTCCAGATACTGCTTCAGGACCTTTTTGCCCATGTTAGTCAGCACCTCAGAAGTGTTGCCCTCCAGGTAGAGCTTCATCCAGCTCCCATGAGCCTTTTCTGCCACACGGAACTGCTCAAAGCCTGCCTCTGGATCAGCGACAAATGGGAAGGGGGACAACGGTATTAACCTACATTTGCTTGACAGTGATGTTTGTTGGCAGGTACTTGTCAAGACTTGGCATTACTGAACAAGAAAATTCTGTAAAATTTCTTGTTGGAATTGTAGAAGCTATCGCATTCATTTAGATTCGGCAAATTGAGGAGGACGTTTGCAGCATCTCATTAAATCCCTCTATGAGTTTTCTGATGCAGTGTCACATTAATTTTACTGTATATTTATCACCCAATACAAATAAGGACAATTAAACTTATTCATAAAACCAAACAGCCTCTCTTCTCTCCAATAATTGGTGGCATTATTTCTGGGTATGTCTATATCAACAACCTGTCACCATACAAACTAAACCATGGAAAAAGTGAAGAAAAGTGAAGGCAGAAAAAAGTCTCTTCTACCGCTGCCTATCCTGCTGTATTTCATCATAAAGAAAATACAGGCATTTTCCAAATATTGGTTTCCTTATGTTCACTAATCCTCTTTAACTTCATCAATCATTCTGGTGCATGTTGGATGTTTTGAATGGGAAATCTATTAAATTTCAGTGTTTTCCTTCTCTGTCTCCTGTGTCGATAATGTTCCTTAAACTGAAAACATAATATGCCTGTGGTAGAAGCCATTTAATCCTGAACAAAACAAGAAAGTGTAATTTGTCAGGATCCTAACGATGACAAGCTATGACTCATTCACATGTTTACTCAAAGCAGATGAAATGATGCCTGCTTTCATTTTACTTCAGTGCTTTAGGAGCCTGTTCAAGGACAAAGCAACGTGGAGGTTTGATTTGTGGTATGCATCAGTGAAACGCGCGTGCACACACACACACACGGACGCACACATACACATACACACACGCACACACTTCTAGAAACAATATTTTGCAGTATAACACCTATCTCAGCAGCATAGGCAAAGGGGTGATAAATAGTTACTGTGGCTTTGCCAGACAGAGGGTTGGTAGAAATATTAGAACCTTAAGCCACAGGCATGAATCATACAATATCGATGGCCCTGGCCATGTTTCATCTGTCTAAAAGTACAGGGACTGGTTAATGGCCCCTCCAAGATGCCTGAGGTTAGAAGCACAAGAAAAACATAATATGAAGATTGATTCAAGGCAGACATTGATGGATTTATAAATGAGTCTTAAAGGGAATTTCAAAATATTGTTTAAGTGGGCCATGCATATCGGACAACACGCAGACATTTGGGACTCTGAAATTATAACATTAATTCAAAAACAAGGTAAAGCATCATATTGCACGTAGGTTCTTTACATGGTGGCCATTTTTCTCTGACATCACAGCCAGGGTGGGAAGCTCAAATGTCTTATTGCTGTGGTTTCAAGTCGTGTAAACATAGAATAACTGACAAATTATCATTGAACCTGATTGATCAGCAACTGAAAAGACAATGGATAGTGAAAATCCAGAGGGGCATCTGGCCATATTTCAAAGTAAAGTTACATATTTGATAACCCTTTAGCTGACAGCATTCAACCATTTCCGAGCTAACGCTACTGGTTGATAGTGTGATACAAAAGGGAAACCATTAATTAATTCTAAAATATCAACAAACATCTTGGACGCATTTTTATTACGCCTGGAAGTGAAAAAAAAAAAACTGGATGTAATCAAATGGTAATGTGAGCTTGGAAGGGGTTGAATGTTAGCGTTAGCTAATGGGTTATCAAATATGTTGTTTTACCTTGAAAAAGGCCATCCCACCTGATTTTTACTGTCAACTTTTTAGTTGCTGATCAATTGGCAAGTGGTAAATTGAAGAATTTGGCACATACCCAATGTTTAAACAACTTGCAACCTGGAACAAGCAGTATAACATTATCACAGCATTCAAGCTTTACACCCTGAGCTTGACGTCAGGGGAAAATGGCTGCTGTGTGAATATGGTCTATTATGGTACACCATTAAGACCAACAGATATATAGTAGAGAGAGACGTAGAGGCAGGACAAGGTTGTTTAAACCTTCTATCACCAGTTGTGTAGAACTTTTAACATTATTACTTTAAAGTTTTTCAGGTTATTCTTACTTTGGGACAAAGAAGAGTGTTTAAGATGTTAAGCTGTTAAGATGACACGCTCAAGCTGAGAGTTCAGTTGAGGTACTTTGGACCCCCTGATGAAACATCTTGAATAACAAACCTGAATAATGTAATCAGCATTTCTTTTCAGACAGAAGGCAGCTTTCTTTCATGCAACTTATTTCCCGCCCAGTAAGATTTGACCCCAACAGGTGTCCAACAGGCATGCTACTTAAAATATCATCCCAGGCGAATTTCCCAGCAGTGACAACTATTAAATTCCACTGCATAACAGCTTCATGATTACCCAAGTGGACAGATTTTAAAAAAATCAACACATCCAAATGTAGGTCTGCTGAAATAATTTCCATTTCATCCCATCGCTATGGAAACCAGGGACCAAAATAGAGTGAAAATTGTGCTGCCAGAGCGGTAAGTTTCTTAATGTGAAAGGAAGTAGTTTGTTTCACATCTAGTTTGGAAAGCAACATGCTGCGAACCACACTCATAAGTTTGTGTCAGTTTACTTTTTGACAGTTCAACATGAGACACAGAAGACAACATTCACTGAGTTATTATCATTGACTTGTCCTGAAAACTGGGCCCAAAGACAGTATTCTTCTACAGTATTTGATACTGAAATAACTTGAATAATTACATTTTAATAAGACAAAGGACCAAATGAGCTGGCGCAAGTGCATTTCAGGCGTGACTCTTAATAAGTCATGGGTGTGATTTGGGCGTAACATAAATTAAATCACCCATTAAAAGCCGGGTGCGGCAGGATCTGGCGCATTGCTATTTAAACAGCAGCACTTGTATTTGCTGAGGTACAGGTATGTGGTCCTTGGCTGCTGGACCCTCTGCCTCCACCGTAACCCAATCATCTGTCCTATCAATGTGTAATAGTGAAGCAAAGGATCAGGCGGGACGGGTCATAAGTATTATCATTCTGACTAATAGCGGATGGGATGCTGGCGCGTGAAATTACCTGCAGTGATCCTCCAGCAGCTGAATGGATAAGTGCATCTCTCTATTAAGAGAGAAGCTGCGCGCATTTACGCATGAGGCACAGCAGTTTAACTTCATTGATAATTCAAATCTTCCAGTACGCCAACAGGATCAGTCATGCTCTATTGTTAATTAATGTTCTGTGGTCTTAACGTTTCAGAGGGTCACACAGAATGTTCACATTCATACTGGAGTATTGTATGAAGTGAAGCAGCCATCCTCCTGATAAATCTAGAGCTCCATCAGAGCTTTCTAAAGATATTTATTTCAGAAGTTAAAAGTTAATTTTGTTTCAACTGGAGAGTTTTCTCCGTCATGTGAACTTTACTGCAGCTTGTAGTTTCACTGCTCAAACCACGATATTTGCTGCAGTGATTACTGCTCACATGGAAACGTTTAAAAACGCAAATGACACTGCGCACCAATTTGCACCAGGCATCAGACAGAGCCCAAAGAGTCTTAATGCTTGCTTTGGACTTCTAACATTGGGGATGTAATTTCATCATTTTCTGGTTATCAGGTTTGTTGTTGCTGTTTTTGTGCCTCTTTCTGCGTTCAGAACATTCTCATTAGGGAGGGTGACTGCAGGCCTGTAAGCAACCTTGACACCACCTATTATCTATTTTGTCATCATGTCAGAAGTACTCCATGTTCATGGTCCAACTGCTTCAGTCTAAAAAAAATAATCCAGTTTTAGGGAAAACAGCTTTTTTTTTCTTTTCTGAAGATTATGAAAGTTTAAATTAAATGCCACATGTCTAATAACTTGCCAAACAAGCCAGTTTTCAAAGACTTTTCTCTCTGCCTCCCTCCTTCTGTCTCACTTAAAATGATAAGATAAATTACTTCCGGCCGATCAAACATTAGCAATGGTAATTGCTGCCATTGGTGTATCAAATGTTTGTGAAAGTGAAGGACAGCAACAGAGAGACAGACGCAGGGGGAGACAGATAAGAGGCGTGGGGGAGACGCTGCAAGATGGATAACTCTGACAAACAGTGTGACCCCGAGCTATAAGCAGGGAGTAAAATTCAGTGAGGATATGTGCATGAATTTGCACAAAGAGTGGGCAGCATTAATGTTCAAGAACAGACCACAGACTGTGTTGCTCCCATGTGGATTTTTCACAGCTGTAAGGTCAGTCAATCACAGACTTAAAGAAATCAGTATACAGATTTTCCACACTTCCACCCTGACATGGCAGGAAGCACCATGTTCAGAACAGACTTGCCTGATTCTCACTCAGATACTTGGTTTCTGTTGGAGCTAGGATCAGTACTTCTTTTTCATAAACCTACCTCTTGTATCATACAGTACAGTCAGTGCATTATTGCAGCCTTCAGCAACTTACTTCCTGTAAATGCATGGGTGATTCATCTGACAATAAAAAAAATACTACAAACTGCTGTTAGATGAAACATTTGGAGGATTATCTAACTTGCAGGATGAATATTTTCAATCAGTTAACAACCATTAGAGACCATTAACTAAAACAAAACCATGTGTTTGAATGGATTTCTTTTAATCTCCAACACGTTGAAATCTAATTTTCAAAACATGTCTTTCTTAATAAAGGATCCAAGTGCCTCTGAGCTTTGGTGAATCTTTTGAACTTGTAAGAGGAGTCTATCCTCGTCTTAATAAGACTGCTGCAGGTTAAACGCTCTGCGAAGCTGCTTTGATGCAGTTGTCAGCATGGTGGGAATAATGAGGAGACGGACGTCTGTTTACAGCAAACCATTTCTGAGTCAACCTAAATCTGTGCCATCTGTGTTTCCTCTGTGGAAACACTACATGCACAAAACTGTGACTGGAATGCAAATAAAACTATGATCTAAATAAGACAATAATGCTGCTAGTTTGAGGTATCATACGTTATTTCAATGACTTATGTGGAGCGTACAGCTTTTTACTGTAATGAGAACCTGGCAGAACGTATTGTGTTATGTCTTTCAACAAGCATTAGGATTTTTTGGGGGGGACAGCACCATATTGACATATTATCATTTAGCAACGTGTTAGCATACAGTTGCCTATACAGTATACACATCCAGCAGACACACATCAACATATCCGTTCATTTCATAGTTTTAAGCCACCTGATGAAGTCCAATAAACACTCTCTGTTTTGGTCTCTAAAGAATCCTGAGAAGAGTGCCTGGCTCCTCAGCTACTAACTGCTCCTGTTAGTTAATCACTAACTCTGTCTGTCTGTCTGTTGCTTAGCTGTGGACATGTCATATACAATTGGTTTATCAAAGCTTTGTCATTGGAAAAAAAAACTAAAATAAGGGTTGAGCAGCCCATAAAGCCAAAACAATGAGCTGAAAGTTGCTAAAACGCTCTGTAGAGCTGAGGGGAACCACACAGTCAGGTGATAATTCTCTGTGGGTTTGTCACTTAGAGCCAACCAGCATATGCATTTCAGTGATTGTTATTAGAAAAATAATAACAGAGTGCTGTAGGGATGACGTATTTTTGTAGGCTAACCAGGAAGTTAGCATTGCCCTGGTTCCCTCGACTAAAAGTCTGTATGATTATTTGGATTTTGGATTACTGCAGAAAAATAATCTCTGTTGCAAACACAAGTTTGTGACAATGAAAATGAAAATAAACCACTTTTGTGATTTTCAAGGCGTAAATTAAATCACTGGAAGTAAAAAGCTACACTTATGTTAGCCTATAAACAGACTACATTGTGGTCACCACTACTAAGCGTCTTACTTCAAAATTACTTTATGCATTTTCTATAAATTGATCAGTCTACAGGTTGTAAAGTTAGAGCTAGAATAGTTTGTAACTTAAGCAGGCCTGTAAAGATGGACTAGTGAGTCGATGAGTCTCGGCATGATGACGTTTAATGTCCCAGACATTCAGAGTGTAGTGTTAGCCACTTGTTAGCATACCATTCGTATCGTACCATTTTTTTACATAAGCGCTTTATAATTCACTTGTGGGACATTTAATGATGTATTATTTTATGTCGTAGAATAGAAAGTGTAAATTTCTTAAGCCTGTGATAAGCATAGAAATGCCAATTGATTTCCAGGTTTTAGGACTCATTACTACAGCACTCTCGTAGTGCAGCTGATGTTGAACATGAGTAGAGGTTACAGAGCTCATGTGGCTCTGTTACCATGCATATATCTGAATAATAACTCATTAACTTATTAGGTGTCAGTAATTGGAATTTTGAGGCAAGTTGTGAGGAAACAACTTCTGGTGAGTGAGTGATTACTGCTGTGGGTAATGTGTGGTATGTTTTGAGTATCAGTAAGGTGGCCACATTGTTTTCAATAATTTGTGAGAAAGCTGAGATGGTGTAATGGGAACTGACTAACCTTGTGCTTGGTAGTTGTACCAACTTCAGTACAGTCTGACTGACATAAGTATAATGAAAAAATGACAGCATTTCAATTTTGGACTGAATTAGTCCTTAAATTGCATTGTTTTCTTACTATGGGCAATAGTCACATTGCTGCGGGCAGTAGGTAGGTATTGTCACCAGCACCATAATAGCATATTGATGAGACTCCTTGTCAGACAAGGTCCTGCCTTTCTGGGATTTTAACAAGTCTACAAGTTGGACGCAGTGAATTTGTGACTCACCTTTCTCGTACTCGGGCATGCTGTCTTTGAGCAGGCAGCTGAGCTGGTGGCCATTTAGATGCAGGAAGCGCAGCTGGTCCCGAAGTGAGGTTTCCTCCAACACACCAGGGATGAGGCGGCCCACGCTGTTTTGAGATATGGGCAGGCCGAGTCCCAGGGCCAGGGTCGGGGTCAAGTCAACCTGCTCTACAACTCCGGGCTTCTCCATCCCCACTGACATCACAGGGCAAGAAACAAACAAGCAAAAACTCTAAGGATCTATTGCACCTGCAATACATGATGGTTAAATAATGACACATGAATTAGATGCATTTTTCTTCCTTTTTTTTTCACTGTGTTGTTTTCTAACCTTTACTTGTCAATCATTGAGTCTAGAACTGTGATGTCTTTCCTGCTGTAAAACCTGAATTTATATTAACTATCAGGTTCGTCTTCTATTTATTGCAAAAATACTTGAATGTAAAATGCACCACCTTTTGTACTCTGTCAGACAAAGGAAAAGGAAAAGCTTTCAAAAATGAACCGATTGATGAATCACAATTGTGCTGCGTCAATCTGTGATACCAGGAGGCAAAATGGGTTTATTTATGAGAACTAAAGTCATATTTTATTACTTCAAACTCTGAAGCAATCTACAGACAAAAACTATTTACACGATGGATGTAAGGAGATGGCTCAATTTTCTTACTGTCTGCTGTGGAAGATTCCTCCGTTCAAAACAATAAGAGCTCGTCTGAAAGAAACGCTCATCAAGATGAATTTAAAAAAGAAGTTCCTTCTCCTAAAGTCATTAACCTGACACAAACACGAGCAGTGAAAGATCCCACGCCATCCTGGTATGTGGAAGCCAGTGATTATGTAGGATATATCTAAGTGGGACATATCACTCCAATCACAGTCGCTGCAGCATTTCTGTCCCCTCAGGACAGTCAAACTGCGGTCACAGGAAAACGACGAGAGCGTGGTTGAACGTCTGCAACCTTTCTCCACAGTTGACTCTCGTTTTATTAATTAAGACAAAGTGCATCAGTGACATCTTCTTTGTTGATTAGAATCAGGGTGATATTAAAGTTGAATTCAAACAGAAAACCTGAATCTGAAAGAAGCATCAAAAACAATCCAGATAATTACTCTTGTATAAATGCCTGCGGGTATGACCATCAGGAGGGCTGTTGAACGTGCAAAACAATCCGAACAAAAACAAAAAATGAATGAAAACACAAAATCATTAGCTCTCCCCCTTGTCAAAAGTGAACAGACATTTTTCTGTTGACACTTGGCTTCCTGTGGAGAGCTTTCAAAAATACAAACACAGAGTGGGAGTCATTTCCCAAGTTGTTCATGTCTGAGTAAAGTTTTCAGGTTGCGATAATGAACTATTCTGCTGTATAATATATCCGGGAAATGAACAACACGGCTCACATGTGTGGGGAAGAGAGGCAGCTGCAGACTAAAGACTGGAACAAACCCCAGAGCTATGAGCTAATTTGGTAATTGGACACAATGAAATAAGCCTGGGAATTATCCATTTTATATTAAAAGGAGACGGATTTGCAACAAGACAAGGACTTTGCTGTATTAACCCCAAAGCCATTCAGGATAATGCCATGAATCTACCAAGGATATGAGGCATGTTTAAATCTGTTACTTAGCATTGAATGACTGAAAATATTTTAGTCATGGTATTAGTTTCAGCAATTACACTAATGAGTGAAGTTGAAAAAACCCTCTTTGTAAAGTGAAAGATTTTCAAAACCCTGAAGATGTTTTATCAGAATTCAACATTAATCCCATATTAATGTTTAAAATCATACATTATTTGTTCTTTGAAAATAAGCCAAGAAGAATCGGTTTGCCAGACCACTGTTGTCCAGTTACATGTCCAATACTGTAACATCCAACAAGGGTTGGGCCGATGGATGACATCGACTACTCAGAGTTACTCAGAGTTCAGTTGTTGTTTGTGATATGTGGGGCGAGGAAATGAAAAGAAGTATGTTGCTGCTCAGTGCACTAACATTACTGTACGTCTCCATGTCCCGTTTATCATTTTCTTATGAAACCAGCTCAGTAAGGTGAACCCAAGACACGCAGTTAAATTTGTGGCAGCAGTGCTTCTTTTCCCATGGACCGCTGTTTCTCTCAGTCACGCCGTATTTATACAGTTTTCTTAGCTTAGCTTCCTTGGCTAGTCGACCAATGTTGTTTTATGCATATGAGGCTGAACAAAGCTAAGTTACGGACATGTGGTGCGGAGACGAGGACACTTTTAAACCTGGCACAGGGATGTATGTTGGTGGTAACAGGACATAGTTTCCTCTGCAGGGTGAGACAGTTGGAGGTTCATGTCAGAGCAACGGTGGGATAAAGCAGCGGCTTCAGTGGTGAGCTAATACACAACTGCTGCCTTACGACAACACTGAGGGGACACACTGCCTCAAATTCATAAACGACAATGTCATCGTCCATCACAATGTTTCACTGTAGACATCGTCATATGCCAATTCAGCAGACATTGCCCAACCCTACATCCAACCAAACCTCTGTAGAAGAATAGTCAGTCTGTTCGCACCTGTTTGGTTTACACAGAACAGAGTGACGCACATCTGACAGGACAGATGTGCCACAACTCAGTAAAAAGTTAAACACACATAATGCTGATTCATAGATGAGAAAAATGCTTTTGATGAGGAAGCCATATGCATCGAAGTATCAAGCTTACTGATATAATCTCTAATATATCCCTGTTGCAGCCATTGATGAATGTGGCTGTATAGAGTCATGCATTTGCTCAGCTTGGTGAATACTTTGTATGAAAGCTGGGACAATAACAATGTTTCTCCAACAGATTACAGCACATTTACCTCAATGTCTGCTATGACTGGGTTTAAATTGGTTGCTGGCACACGGTTGAAATGTCTATAAGGGTACTATAACACAGCTCATCAATATCTCTCTCACATCAGTATATTCAATGTCTCAAAACATTGTTGCATCAGTTACTGTGGGTTTTGAAGCTTGAACCTTATCACCTTATCCATTCTCTGTTATTTGGCTTGGGTTAGTTTTCTTTGTTTCCTCGAAGAAAGTAAGAAAAGGCAAGGATACACAGACACTGAGGTAAACAATGACTGCATGGCTTCTAACACCTACACTGTCTGATTAAAGTGGCAATGCCTCTTAGGATCCTCCCAGCAATTTCGACTAAATGTTCTGCCAATCTGTGTAAGAGGGTTGTTTTCTCAATGACGCATTCAGATTAACAAATGAAGCTCAGGTACTGAGCCAGTAATGAACTCTTATCCACTGCAGCATGTTCTAATGAGAAACAACAGGCAGGTGAGGTTTCTACTAACGACCCGCCACTCTTACCATGATAAAAATAACCATTATTCTGATGAGGAAACTGAGAATTTAATTCGAATTTTTGCATAAAGATCATATGGCATAAGGATGAAGGTGTTCAGACGTGAAGTGTTTCTCCACAGACAAGATGGCTGGATATGCACCACAACTTCAACTCAACACAAAACAACACTTTTTTTTTAAACTTAAAGGCCCTGAAAATTGATTTTCCCAACCAGCTTCTAATTTGAGGCATTGGGATCTCACATTAAGACGCAATTTTCTGCTAAATTAGGGAACAGTTTAGGTTCATCCACACAAGAGATTTCTAAATTTCTTTTTTCCCCGTTGTGCTCTCATCACTGCTGTAAAGGGGGCACTAAGTTAGAGAAAAGTGATGTCATGTATTTCCATATACCAATCACGATTTAGCAGAATTTGAATCAGACTATGATGACAGACTGTAGGTGTTTGTTTGCTATTTTCAGCAGTTAGGGTTACAGAGAATACAACACAGAACCCTACAGGAAATTGCAGATTACCATTTAATATCCTAGAATGTATATTATAGAAACTTCCACTGACTTTTCATGTACAGCACACCGACCATGTGGGGTCTTGACATATACTGGGCTTTACTCATTATTGTTAAGACAGCCCTAAAGAGGATTACTTTACTTACTTCCCAAAGCCTCTTTTAATTTCTATGTTAATGAAACACAGAAAAGCACCTCATTAATGACTTAATGAATTCATTCAACCGGATGGATTTCATTGAAGAGAACACAGGATTTGGCATTTACTTCCTACCCCTTCATTGATTGGTAATTGTGGAATTTATGTGCATGCAGTCCTCCTGGTAGGCAAGTCATTCAAGCAGTTGGCACCACAGGAGATGAGCAAAACCAGGAGCAACAACTCAACTAAACTGTAAATGATTAATTAGCATAAAAGGTCTATAAATATAAAGCCATGCAAGAAAAGATCTCAGAAATAGACTTGGCTGAGAAAGCGCCAATTATCAAGATCACACTTTCACACTCAACCCCGTCACATCACCGCAAAATGAAGTTCTGCTTAGGAGTTTCTATTTGCACTGTTGTGAGATGAGACACGAAAATGAATGTAAAGTTAAGAGCGAGCATGAAAGAAAATGTCTCTCCTATGAATTATTTTCAAAAAGTTTCGTTTGACTTATTCATAATTTTCCCTGATGAACAAAACACTCTTATTCATGGTTCGCATGGCAGCTGTAGTTGTATAACTAGCTCCTGAATCTCTTCGATTCAATTACACATCTGCTGCCGTCAGCCCATTTAAGCAACACTAGACTGTTTACCTTTTCTTTTGAAGGCTGGACTTATGAGCACCAGGGGCGTATTGACTTCTGGCTCTGAGGAGCCTCCATGGCTGCCGGTCTCCGACATGCCGTGGTCTCCACACAGCACCAGCAGGTAGGGCAAGGATCCCTCTGCCTCCTGAGAGAAGCAAAGACCAAGGTTAACGTACTCCCGCTCTATGTGCTGATCTGGGAGGGCAAACCTCAAAGCTCTGAGATGTGAATAATTCAAACTTGGCACAAACATAAAAACATACATCCAGTTTGGAAAACAGAGCAACAGCATAAAAAATGACAGCTGCTTGGGCAATAGATTGGAGGAAAGTATTGAATTATTACTTTTGAAAAGGAAGTCATGACAAACACTTCCTGGCACAGTTTCGCTGCAGCTCCAGATTAAAAAAATAAAGTGAAGGCTGCAAACAAACACAGAATTACTTGTTTGTTGAGGATGACAGACTTTGATCGAGCCCTAAGTGATTCCCTTTCAACTAGACTCACGAGGACCTTCCACTGACTAGGAATTCAACAAGAATGCCTCATGAGTCATGGTGGTGGAGGCCGATTTAAAAGCACGACTACAGATGTTAACAAAACAGTTCAGTGTTGCATCAAACATGAAGAGAAAAGGATTTCCTTTGTAATTAATGATTGAAAATTTTTTCCTATCAACCCCACAGATTGACAGACAGAAAGAGTGATGAGGGCTGAGATAAATTCTGCTTCTGTTTTTGGAAGCCAAGTCAGATAATATGTTGGTTTCATTTAGGATGACTGGTGTCCTCACAGCAATATTTTGGAGCCACAGGCAAGGACAGGACAATGGCTTAGATTGAGGTTTAAATTTGGGGATGCAGTTTTCGCTGTCTATTTTGCAAAAGAGTCCCATTAATTTGCTACAGGTACCAGCTGCTGTTGGGGATCTTCCAGGGGTTGCATGGGCATGAAACTCTTCTGGTTGAAGAGTGTGAAGGTTCATTTCTGACTTTGGAAACATAGCGTGACAAAATAACCCTAACACAAGGTCCACTTACTAGTTTAGTGGGACAGATAAAGTTTACTCAGTTCAAATTCTACATGCACACTTTCTTTGATCTCTTTTAATTTAAACCCACACACACAGAAGTGAAACGGGCTCTTGTTGGTCAGAACAAGAGGGTCCTTTCAGCATGTAAGCATAATATCAGCTCAAATTTTATAGCTGCATGCGGAAATTTGTGGGTTCAAACGTGTCTGCAATCTACAAAAGGAAGCAGCTCAATCGGCCAAAATTGAAGCCTCGAGCAAAAACGAGCAGGTTTCAGGATTCACAAAGGTGAGCTAACAGAGACATAAAAAAGGCCACGGTCAGCGTAAGTGTATTTTTAGCCATAGCTTTAATAACATATCAATCAAACGTTTTTGATGCAGGTAAAACACAATATAAATATTTGATGAACACAGTAAGTGAACACCGCAGGTTGGAGCCTGAGCCGCACTATGCTGTCATGCTCAGCTGACCCATTATATTTACTACTCAGCAAAGAAAGGAGCAAGGACTACCTTTTGTCCTAGATTTTACCTCTTGGCTGTTTGTTATAAATGGCATAGGACACAAGGGAGCCAAAAAACACCTCAAGACCAGTGCTGAACACCACTGAGCCCCACACTGAGCCGACCTATTCTCTCTTCGGGATAAATCAGAGCTTACTCCGATCCTCTTGGATGAAAGCACCAGAACTCTTTGGGGAGAATTTTCACACTCTAAGAGAAATCTTTTTTAAACCAATAACACATGATACAAAGTGGAATCAGATGATAGCTCATGTTCTCCATGAGCAAGCCAGAAAAAACAAGCTCGATGGTTTTCAGTTTTACTCTTCAGTCATACGAGTCAATCAGTGATTCACCACCAGGGGTACTTCTGCACCAGGGGGTACTTTTGAAGATGCCAGGGGGTACTGTATGTGGACAGCCGTACTCATTAACTCAAATATACTCAACTAAAAAACAGAAATTGTAATTTGTGTTAAGGAGGCAAATAAGGAGCCAGATATTATTATAGGAGTAACTCCTTACAAAGTGCAAAGCGTGTTCACAGGTCTTGGGGAGTACTGCTGCATATGTGAAAAAAGTAGCATAAAGCCTTTTGTGGATCCAGAGGAAGCAATCTGATAAATTGCCTCCAGTGATGTCACTCAGTGGCTAAGTTGCATTGTGGGTAATCTTGGCAAAAGGTATAGAAAAGGAAGAAGAATGTGTTAATGAGTCCAACAGTGTTGGACAATAGGCTGACAAGCTCAATGACGGCAGCTGTTGATAATCATCCATACAATTAAAAAAAAAAATACAAATATAAAAGAATGCAAAGCCATACATCAAAACATCCAACATACATGATATGTATGCTTGTCAGCCTGTTGGTGTGCAGGATATCTAAATATGGGTGTGGTTTGTTCATTTGGGAAACAGTTAGACCTGATAAAGATCCAAGTGTGATCACAACGTTGTCTCCATTAAACTTTTGTGGCATGGTGTAAGTGTGCAGGCATTACCTTCTTTTCATTCTAGCTGAAAGTATGCCCAATGGATATTTGTTTGAATAGTAGCAAATAAACAGATGAATTAGTCAGCTACAAGAAACGTAATGAATGAACATGTTAGCTAAAAATAATGAATAAACAGGCGAAATGGATAAATTCTTCTTCTCCCCCTCCAAGCAGCAGTAGTACAGTAGTAGTTGCAACCAATATACCGACAATTCAATTATGTGAATAACTTATTGTAAAAATCATACATTTTATATGATTCAAAGTGTTAATTAGCCCCTTGCATATTCATAAAAACCTATTTGGAAGATGACTGGTGGGGCCAGTGAAGGTTTACTAATAGCTCATCTGATACAGTGGAGCTGTGGCGAGATGACAGACAATTAAGAGGAGCCACGGTGGCTCTGTAGACTTATAACTCAATAACAGCACAGATTTCAAATCTTCTGACAGAATATTACGAGAGAAGGAAAAACGTGAAATGAAAAAGAGGTATCACAGTCTAAACACTTTCATTTCATCTCTCTTATGAAATACGTGTCTCAGATTACACATTGCACTGCAGGTCAGGTTTAAGCACTTCCAACAGCAGAGGCAGCAGCCCAACCTTCTGAAATCTGAAATATCCAGGAGAGAAGATTGAGGCCGTGTGATCTCCATTAACACAAAGGTCTGATAGAGGTGTGTATGACCAGGAGGTCCTGCTTTCCAATCATGTGTTAATGGAGAGTGTTGTGTCTGTCCATTCTGCAGCTAGAGCATGTCTTTGCCTTAATATGAGCTTGATGAAATAGGCTCCTCGCATCACATCACAACAGAAACTTTGAGGGCCATCATCTGGATGATACCCTGGTTTTCTTATTCAGTGTGCAGCAGCAAGAACCATAACTTCTGTTAGAACTGAAGGACGGAGGGTTAAACAACAGCCAGCTCGTGTGTTCAGTCAAACACCATAAAATGTTGAGAGCGCACCCCCCAACATGTTAAAAGCATGTGATCAGAGAAAACATTGTTGTTTTTGTAGAAGCTTCTAAGGTATTCTGTGGGACCCCACTGGGCTGTCTATTTTTAGGTCACACTGCTGCTGGGGAAAAGAACAGCCACAGCTTTCACTAATGTGACTGAAGCGAGACTTTCAAACACATTTCATTCAAAGAGCTCACTGGGAGCACGCATGAGGATGCCATTGCCCAAAACGCACAGATGTCACCATGAGCCTGGAGAGACAGGATTTAACAAGACAGAATTAACAACTTTGGGGATATGGTGAAATGTTGTTGCCTCAATATTTCCAGAAAGGTTTACAAGCATATCTGCATGTGGCTTCTGTTCTCCCTCTGCCATTTCACAGATGCAAAAGGACAAGAAAAAAGAAGATTGCAGGCTCGTGTTGACATGACTAGACAATCTAAATACGAGCTACACAGATGAATGACAGTGAGACAATGCCCATTAGCAACACACACACGGCGCAAAGACAATATGCATGCACAGCTGTCAGATCACACAGAGAAAACAAGGCCACAAGACCTGCACGCTGATCAAAGACAAAATTAAAGATAACACAAAGGCTTAACAGTTTATTAAATCTCTGGGGTTGCTACAATAGATAACATAACAACTGCTGGGAAACACTACAAATTATCTGTGTAATTAAATGACCATCCAAAGACTGATTAGGCTAAACAATCCCTGATAGCATCACATTAATATATAAACTATTGATCATTACTTCAAATTAGCATATTTCATTTATTTACTATACAATGGCATCAACTATTGTTATAAGAACCCTAAAAACCCCCAAGAAATGATGAAATTACTATTCACGATTTGAAGTGTATTGGGTTTAATGAATCTTAATAGAGAGAAACAGGTGTTGACAAGCAACAATTAAATTAAGCAGCAGCACAGCCACACAGAGCAAATCAGTCTAATTAACTTGAATGGAAAATTAGAAGCCAAACCAGTATCTGCAAACACGCCATGCTCCCCTCCTGCATTCCCAACTGTGTCCCCCCATAACCGGGCCTGAAAACCTCTTCCTCCTGGTGGTCCAAAGCTCCTGTCCTGGTGGTGTAAACACCAACACTCCACTGGTGCTCTGAGTCCCAGTTCGGAGAGAGACAGCTGATAAGACTGCTAGCTGCATGGCTAACTGAGCTAACCAAGCTAAACAGCCAATGGCATGTGCAGTAAGAAGTAATTACTTCAGCAACAAGTTAAGCTAATTGCCTATCAGGAAACACCATAAATCTCAGTCTCCAACAACTTCTGTAGTCTCATTTAGCCTCTTGTTAGCAACCGCATTTTTTAAGATAGACGTATATGCTTTACAATTCAAACATGGGTTATTTACTGAAGTATTTTATGTCGTTGAGCAAAATGTTAAATTTCTTAAGCCTGTGGTAACCATACCCCTTATTTCAGACATTCAACAAAAAACCTGTTCAAAAAACCCATCGACTATTCCACTCTGCTGTTTATGATTAACCTGATTCCCGTCTCATTTGTCGCCTTTCCAAGGAACTGTAGCATTCATATTTTGCAGGACCAGCCTGAGCATGGGGTTGGTTGGAAAAACAGTAGAAGCAGTCTGAGAGTACCAAACTAGCTTCTTCTTAGCTGAAGATCCATAATTGAGTATGATGTCAAAGTTTCCATAAGTCCTGGCTGTCGCCTGAATGGCCGGACTTAAAGCAACATTATTGGAAATTGGCATGTTGTGCGATTCAGCACCCCCAGAGTTTCTGAGCGCAACACCACTGTGGAAAATACAAATCTCAGGTCTGTAACAATTTGTCAGATGTTATGTAGGTGCTAACTACACACAAAACTCATCACGTCATAACAATGTTATGTGTTGAAGTAAACATGCATGTAACGCTGTGATCCTACCCTCTCACTGAAGTTACATAGTGCAGAAACAAGTGATAGGGGGCGGAGTGGCTGAGACAGAGACACTATTCAACCTATTACAAGACACTGCACCATCAGCATGATTCTGAAGCTGTTATTTGAAGTTAAAAAAGTAACATAATGCTGCTTTAAATTATCAGAGAAACAAGCTGGGCTAACATTAGCACCAGCTTGGCTCATAGTTCCCCCATCAGACATGTCGTGTCTCCCGAAGAGCGCCGGAGAGACATTCACTAATGTGAAACTGCTTATTCGGAGTTATTACTGGCTTTTATGATCATATTAGTTTTGAGGAGAGACCTATGCAGATAAATTAGCTGCCGAAAAAAAGTCCTGAACAATGAACAATGAAGGAATCCTAACCTAAAAATAAAACGGCAATGATCTGCGTTTAACGAGGAACACAACAACTCCCATGATCCCATACTTAAGATCGAGTGACCCCTAGCGTCAGAACATTACGTGTAATAGACCCCAGCTGGCTACTATTTTCATCAAAGCGTGAGACGCCTCCCGCGGGAGGTCATACTCACTCAACACTCTGGAGCAAGAACAGGCACAGAGGCACCATTCTCCCTATTAGTCAGTGCACCATCAAAATGACTTGAATGTTATTTTAAAAGGTTAAATAGTTGCATAATGTTACTTTAAAAACTTCACTTAACTTCCTTGACACAAAACAGATGCAAAACAATATACAGATGCAACATGACATGAAGTTGGATTTGGATGAGAAATTACCTTTGAAATGAGGGCGCTGTGAATCTTCTTCAGGATGTCATCCATCTCCAGGAGTTTGGGCTGGATGAGGGAACTGTGGGGTCCACTGATGTGACCAATGTGGTCGAGGCCAAGGTAGTGGAGGATCAAAATGTCCCAGTCATCTCTTTTCAGGGTGCTATCCAAGTGACGGGTCACATTGTTATCAACCTGCGTGGAGACAAAACGCATAAACAATACACAATTACTGATCTACAGATTTTCAACTGATAACCAATTTAGGCTGATATTATTCAAAATCGCCCCCCAGAGCAAATACAAACGGAGCTAGAAGGAGATTTACCCAAAGATGTGACAGAGTCTGATCGTCTGATTATAATCACACAAAGATTTTCCAGCAGATATTTACCATCATCCCACATTGCAGGTAAAGGCTCAGAAATCAGCACCAGCAATATTCTAGTATAAACAAGAACAGATTGCATACAGTCCCACAGTAGATTTGTAGCTGCGGCATATGGAGCTGAACTGATGAGCCTTTTTTTGTGTCATCTCATCTCATCTCCGTGCCTCCCCGGTGGATCAGCTGCCTTCATCTCTTTAATGCAGATCACTCGTAGATAATGCAGTGACTGAATCATTCCCACACATACATGTAGAGCATATTGCCCAGAAAAGATACAAAACCCACTGCGTGACTAATCATTACTGCATTATGTACAGCCTGTACTGTGTGTATTGGGTATTGGGATGGCTGTCTGGAGGAACGTGAGTGTAAATTATATGATGCAGGTAAAATGTTCTGCATACAAAAACAATTAAAGGTGCTTCATGAATAATCAAAGTAAGGATGAGAGGTTTCGTGATACAGGTTTTCCTTCCTCCTCCTTTTTATTGGTTCTTAAAGGTCCAGTGCGTAGGATTTAGTGGCATCTAGCAATGAGGTTGCTGACTGAATCCAGTGCCCTTGAGTAGAGAGAGGTGCGTCATCGCCGTTTACTCCAATGAACCTTTCTTTTTTTAAAACAATGGTGGAGCCTTTCCCGAAAGTTACCTACGAAATCAATCAATCAATTAATCATGCAGTTACTCAGACCTGTCGAACATCGTACTTCTGTGTCTCTGTATTCCTGTTTAAAATTGCCTGTTTAGAACTTTCTGAAGACGATCTGCACTTCAGTGGTTGCGACTGTGTCCACCTAAGGGCTCTGATTGAAACCAACTTTATACCCCTCCTCTTAAGTGCTCGCTACAAATGTCAAAAAGTTGGAACAGCCCCTCACTAAAGCCAGTGTTTGGTTTGTCCACCTGGGCTACTAGAGAAACATGGCGGTGCAACATGGCGGACTCCATGGAAGCCAGGCCCCCAGGATGAGCGGCAGGCTTTGAAGCCAGTTTTCATAGTGGCCAAACCCTGTAATCACATTGTCACGTGATGCACTGGGGCCCAAAAGGACATTTTTCCCATAAGCCAACATTGTGAAAGAAGCGTCTGTAAAACGGTGGATTCATTTCTTTTAGCGTCAAAACCCAATAGAATGAATAGAAATGAATGGGACTCCACCTCCATGGCTGTGTCAAGGTATAATTATTAGGTCCATGGTGGAAGCATCTAAAGGTCTTGAAAGTTAAAAAGCCCAAAGTCTGCACCAACAGAAGCTCCTCTCTTCCAGAAAACAGTACTCCTGAAACACCTCGTCGTTAGCCCCGCCTTTAATTCCAGGACTTCTTGACTTCTCACATTATTTCACCATATCACACATTTGCATAATTTATGCTTAGCGGCTAGTTTGGAACTGATTTTGCACAGCTACTCTGTTGTTGTTAGCAGTGCGGGCTCAGGCATGTGTGAGCTGACCAATGACAGAAGTCTGGGTATTTGAGACAGAAACAGGAGTGAAAACAGAGCACTTTAGACAAAGCGGAAGCACAGTGCTGCTGTACGAGAAAACTGACATGTTTTTTGAGCATTTAAGCACGTAAACCTGTTCTACTAGTAACCCAAAATAAAATTATGAACCTGAAAATGAGCATAATATGTCTCTTTTAACTTTAACCTTAGGCTACCATAGAAAATAAGGTTTCGTAATTTCTTCACTGTTCATCTTTAAAATTTCTGTATCATATCAACCACCAGATGCTTTAATCCTTTTTCGATGCCAAGCAGAAAAATACATCACGCAAACAAAATGTTCCAAACAGTCGGTGCCTGTGTGTTTGACTCAGACGTACCTCTGTGTAGTCGGATACAAAGAAGGAGGTCGTGCCATCGTACTCCATGAAGTGTTTGGGAAAGAGGCGCACCCAGGTGTCATCTCCGTAGAAGACGATCCTCTTCCCTGCTGTTTTGGCCTGCCAAATGAGGTTGTCTTCCAGCAGTGCAGGAGAATTCAGGTTCATTACCACATCAATGAAGCCTGGGATACTGCCAGTGGTAAGAGCCTGCAGAGGGATATATGTTGTCACCATTGTCCTTTGAACAATAATTGTCTTTTAATGGTGTTACACAACCTCACAGTTACATCATATTAATCCAGCTAATTAAAATGTGCGCCGCGGTGTTGCATAGTGTTCAGTAAAAACTGTTTTTTTTTTAATATCAATAATAAAAAAGAAGTAGATCAAACCTGTTTCCCTTTAACTAATTGATTATTGGTAGCCAAACTAATTCCCACACGCCCAGAACAATTTCACTGCCACAAATGGAAAGTGAAAGCTGAATCAGGTAGACTGATGATATTTATGAAGTACAGTTTCTACTGATTTCATCATGGAATCTGAAATAAAAACAACACTGGCCTCCATTTGACTGACAAGAGAAACACTGGCTGTTTTGGAAGTCAAGAGAGAGGCTGGTGTATCGTCGAGGGGGAAGCACAAAGGCCTTGTCTTTATGCACTGAAGGAGACATGAGATTGCAGATGCTGGCAGGAAACAGTGTTATTTAAGCCCTCTATGAGCTGCCTGGAGCACAGCCCGAGATCCTGTGGGACGCTCAAAGATCCGGGCTAAAATCAGAGGTGACCAGCCTTTTATTGTGTGAGGGCTGCAGTGTTAGAGGAAGCTGTCGAGGGAGCTGGGCCGGCAAATTCAAAGTCATCTTTAAAATTACTTCTTGAAACACTATTTTATCGGTTTTATTGTTGATGCATTTGTCCTCATATTACCCTGTTTTTCAGTTCTCATGTTGTGTGTTCATCTTATCAGTTTTTATTTATTCGTGTTTTTTTGCTTGCTAAACACTTTGTCGCAGTTTGTGAGTGAGTAGCTGACCTATAGCAACTCTGTTGCTGTTGTCAAACTTCATAGACACAGGAGACAAATGGCAATAAACTGAAGACATCCCAGCCCCTGAAACAATCTCAGGAAGTGTCACAAGCTTCAAACCTTTTTATTTGCTATCTCATTTTCAGCACACCAAGGACAATCATGTTTTACCAATTTGTTGGAGCAAAGTTCTCCTCTGTCACTTTAAAAGCTTTGTGTCTCCCACTTCCTGCAACGACAATCTAATAAACATACTTTATCTCAGAATTATTGTAGAAGCCTTTCAGTTTTGTCAGTTTATTCACAGGTATCGCTCCGCTTCTGGAAACTGAAGCTGGAATTTTGAGCCTCATCATCGTATGAGCTTTTGTTCCTGAGCTCAATTATTTACCACTTCCTCTCTTCCTAGCGATTGTTTTGCTCCTGCCGGTGCAGATGCTCGTTTCAGGATGAGATGGATGGTTCCGCTTCAAAAGCAGTCCTCTCTTTCTGCCTATTCAGTCTTACTATGGTCCCCAGTCTATTAATAGAGATGGTCTGACCAATGAAACCAGTGGTTTGGATGAAAACAGGCCTTTTAGGGAATAATAAACACAGGGGCATATGGAGGTAATTCTACTGTAAAAAAAAAAAAAAAAAAAAAAAAATCAGCTGGAGACATACAAGAGCTTTGTGAAAAAACTTTAAAAAGACTAAATCTAGAAATCTCTCCAGGGACTGAAAAACATTGAGAAGCTGCCCAAATGAATCAGTGACTCATCAACATACTAATTACTGGGCCACAGTATGTGTCCAGGCTTACGATGTGCCACTGCTTAAATGTCAAATACACTATCAGTGGGGTATACAGACACTCTCTGGCACAGCGATGAGAACTTGTAAAGGTGCCAAAAAACAGACGGAAGGGGGCTGTGACATCGAGTTTTCGAGCCTGGAAAAACAAAAATTCAGTTTCCTTTTCATTTACTTTTTGAAAGGAAAGACTTTGTGCCATTGACTTGAAAATATCCTCAATCCTCTCAGGTCTTATTACTAGATAATACCTACAATCCAGTATGTGTGTGTATACTACCCAACCGGCCTTTCAAACACCCTCAGTGCACTGCTGCTGCTGTTCTGATTTACTGAATTCATTGTCCAAATCCACCAGCTCAGTACTGTCCACTGACTGCTGTGCCAGTCCGAGAGCGAGGCTCAACTGGCCACATGTGAATACAGGACTGGGGAGGATAACCAACTTCTTTTCTCTCCCTGTCATGGTAAGAAAGAGCAAGAAAATTGGAACTATTAAATTTAGTGGCACGACTCCGGGGTAGAGCTTCCAGTTTGCTGCCTGGCAGTTTAATAAAAAAAGATCCATAGACAAAAAAAACTAGATACTAAAACCCAACTGTGTATCTGACGAAGACTTCAAACTGAGCGGTTATATATACGCAGGGGGTTTGTGACTTTATAGGATACAGTGGAGGCAGTGTTAGCTCTAATGTGTGTGAATTAATGGCCGTGCCACTGAGAGATTATGATTTAGGTTAGTTGGCTGTGTCATACCAGTTAACTGGGTGCAATGCAGTGATAGCGGGTGGTAAATGGCAGCTGGTTTGTCCTGCCACCTACTGGTGTATCACGAAATCTCATTGCTGGGATGGAGCAATTTAACCTTAATACTTCTCTGTGAATAACATGACTGCCTCTGTTAAAAGGGGCGTTTTGTAGTTTTAGAGAGCAAATTCATACTGAGGTCATAATACAAACTCAGACATATTCATTTTTGTCCATAACTGAATAAACAAGCTGTTCTCAGAGGAAAATAAGGTTCCCCAGAGCACTGAAGCTAGAAAGGTGGCTAAAAATTGAGTTTTCTTTTAAGGTCAGTTTGTTTATTTAGTTTAGCCAGTCATGAAAACAAAGAGAGTGTGTTTATTTAGTTTGTTTAGGCATAACAAAAAAAAACAGTCAATGAAAATCTTTCTCTCCTGGTTAAAATCTCTTCCCGCAAACTACATAGTGCTCCTTTAACTAAGCTGTATGTTTACTACAGAAAAGTAACGCGTTGCCTCAAAGCTACGATCTTCAGCTTGTTTTTGTCATCACCAGCTGAGCCAAAAAGTAAGTATTTTGCTGGTTCCAGCTTCTTAAATGTAAGGATTTACTACTTTTCTTTGTCATTTATATTTATCCACATTGACCAATATCTTTTTTCCTTATTTCTTTGCACTACCTCTATTGTTTTTTCGTATTACTTGTTATCTACAACAAATAGAAATGATGACTCGTGCACAAATTCTTTGGTGTATACTTTTAATGCTGTCGCACATGCTACTGTACACTTCTGTCCTGTACTAACATCCTTTATTCTTTAACTTTAATTTATTTGTGCAGTTCTTCTTGTTCCCGTCTCAAACTGTATGTCTAATTTTTTGTAGTTTGCTACAATAGCAATGTAAACTGGAGTCACTTTCCTTGTATGTGTACACATAATTGGCCAAGAAAGACGATTCTGATTCTGATTCTGATTCTGATTATTATAGTATTGAAACACTTTGGGTTTTGAACTGTTATTTGGACAAAAAAAAGCTTTTAGAAGACTGAATCACTTCAGGCTCTGGGAAATTGTGACCAGCATTTCCACTTTGTTTTTTGTTTTTTTGTTTTTTTACGTTTTATAGACTTAATGTTAATAATGTAAATAATCAGCAGAATAATCAATGATGGAAATAATTGTTGGTTGCAGCCCAAGTATAGTCACTACATTAGGCTACTGTAGCGGTTCAGCCCCCTAAAATGTGATTCAGTGTCGCTTCTGCAGGGCTTATAGATGTCTATCTGTATGGTCTCACCGAGCCTGCAAATCAAACTTACACATTTTACGCAGCCCAGGAGCCCTGTACTGTACAGTACATCTCTGCTGCAACATAAACCCTTCATGCCTGTGCTTCTAAATCAGAAGGATTTTATTTTGAATTTCCTCTCTTATCAATTTCCCTCTACATTCTCTTCTACCATCAACAAATCTTTTGTGGAGGTTCAGGTCCACAGTTGTTTTTCTAAGATGGCTTAAGGCCCTTTCCCTCCGTCATCGCTGCATCCTTCTATAAACCCTTGGATTACGGTTGAACATCTGTCTCCCTGCACCTCAATCACGCTCAGCTTTATCCCGCCGTCATCCCTCATCCACATCGTCACTGACCTGCTCCGTCTCATAACAAACAACTCGTCCTTGAAACAAGAGTTTAAGAAAGCGTTCCTTCATTCAGTCACAGACAGCTAGTTTCTTTGACACAAGCTTAAACACATAGTGCATGAAAACTCCACAGCCACAAGAGCTACTGTACACATCATCAAAAACTGGAAGTGCACCCCTCTCCCAAAATAAGAACAACTTGATGCTTGTTCCGTTCTTGTAAAAACTCAAATACATTAGCTGATCAACAGAAAATCAATCATATTAGAAATGTGTAGGATTGGTGATTAAATGATCACATTGATAGACAGCTGATAATAAATATAATGGATTCATAGTTTTAGATTTTGAAGAAAGTGTTTGATAACCACATTTGAAGGATCATTGCAAAAAAATGTATGGATATCGTCTGATATATCTATATAGGATTTTTTTTGCTCCCTAATATTGGCATTGGCCCTAAAATCCAGTATCGGTCAGCCTCTATTAAATACTGTAATAAATCAACAGAAAAATAATTGCAAATATTTTGATAATTGAGTCAGTCATTTGTTTGACAGTCCTGAATTTTGACTTCTTCATTTTGAGTTTTGAGTCTCATCTGTTCATACACACGAGTCTTTTGGAGGGATTTTTAGTCGTGACCTCATTGCTGCTTTTCGTTTGTCTTATTAGTGAACTGAAGTATCTGTAGGTATCTGTTAGAAGGTTGCTTGCTTTCAGTGATTTGGTACCAAATAAGTCGATTTAGTCTGGCTTTTATTTTGTCATTTAATTTGTGGTTTTAGTATTTATCCTTTCTTTTTACTGTTTTACTGTACATTATTTATTGTGTGCAGTATTTTATATATTTATTTTTATCATTCTTTTAATTGCTTGTTTTATCTTTTATTATTTTGACTAACCATCTTTAATTGCTGTCTTACTCATCTTATGTTATGAAAGTTGTCATGTAAAGTTTGATTGATTGACTGATTGGTTTAACTATATCACTTCTGTTATCAGATAATGGACTGAAGATGTAAATTAGCCCCAAGCTAACTCTGGTACAATGCATCAAATGGCGTTTATGTTTAATACTGTACATGGTCCCACTACAAATACATTAAATTAAATTAAATTAAATTAAATTAAATAACCTTGAATAAGCATTTCTCATTAAATATGTTTATATGACTAATTAATCAATGAAATAAATCTAAATATATATATTTGGAACTCCTGTGTTGTGCTGGAAGCTGATCCTCCCTCCATTCGGCTAACAGAGAGCAACAGTAGCTCACGTTAGTTTAGGTTTGTTACTTTTTCTGCTCCAGGGCTTCTTATCCTCGTCTTCACTGCTCATTCTGCCCACTGCCTTCGACGCTGTCAACTTACACATGCTCTTTGCTGCCCTCGCTGACCTGAACATCACTGAGTCTGCACTGGTTGTCCTACTACCTGCCTGAGCACATTTATCAGCCATCAATGAGGAGGCACTCTGTCCACACTGTGGATCTTTAAGCAGCAGGATACTCCACGGCTGAATTGTGTCTCCAATCTGTCAGCACATCCCTGTTCCTCCTACCACTGCTTAAACATGAATGCTGCCTTTTATTCTGCCCTCTGACACCCAGCCTGAATATTCTGCTTCACCTGGCAACTTCGGTCGGATGCCTTTCCACCACCTCAGCACTGCTCGGCACCAACATGGACAAGACTGAGCTGCTCTCTTTACTATTAAAACCATTCCCTTTGCAAAATCTCTCCAGCATCACTGCTGACAACAACACACTGACTCTTTCTGCCCACAATCTTACTGTGTTTCAGCACAACCAGCTGTCATGCCAGGCACATATGACATGACTGTGATTCCCTCCTGGCTCTGCTCCCAAAATACTCTCATCAGTGTGACTCATCACCCAAGTGTGACAACGCACCACGTTTTCACCCTTTCCGAGTTCTGCCATCTAACCCCATTTGCAGTTGTAGGCTGAAAGTTAGCACCTATTAAATAC
Organism: Pagrus pagrus; assembly: GCF_965226575.1. NCBI lineage: Eukaryota > Metazoa > Chordata > Actinopteri > Spariformes > Sparidae > Pagrus > Pagrus pagrus. The sequence goes on along the minus strand of NC_140189.1, from coordinate 15,107,810 downwards.
TGTTCCTGTTACTTTTCTTTTCCATGAGTATTCTGGGCTGTTGAGGCATTTTTGGCTCCAACATTTGCACCTCTTTTGATAGGCTGGATGAAATATTGGTGATAAAGTAGCTGAATGTTTTTTCACTCGTTATAACTTGTGTTTTCCCAGAGATATTCAATCTATAATTATATAAAACAGAGAAAAGCCTCACATTTGAGAAGATGGGACCAGTATTTGCACATCAAACTACTTCAACTATTAATCATATATTATGTTTTTGATTAATTATGTCATGTGATTAATCCTTACAGCCCTGTTGTAACAGGCAAACAACTGATGAAAAGGCATTTAATTAATATTTTCAAATATTGCGGTCGATCTGATGTTACTGCCATTTAGTGATTAGATTAAAAAACATTTAACTCACACGTATGAACTTATTCCAGATAACGTTTTAACTTTTACATTTGTATCAGTCACTTTGCACCGTTTGCGAATAACGATTTGTTAAAAAAAAATTAGATGAGGCAGCGGCGGGTTTAATGTGGCAACCATGAACTGCAACATCCCCTTTTCACTTCTAGCTGGGGACATTTGTTATGTGTCATTCTGCAACTCTGTCTCCTCAAGTACTGTTGTGTGAATGCCAATCAAGCATTTTATATTTTACGAAATAAGGTTCAATTTGAACTTGATTTACTTCAACTTTTATTTAGGGTTGTTCTGATACAGATACTGCCTCAAATGCTGGAACCAGTAATGGAGAGTGCCCAATTCTATGCACTGATCTGATACAACATCATTTATTTATTATTATTTATACATGTTGTTATTGCATGACTAGCTAATAGCCATAAACAGCGAGTGGCTTGTGTAACTTCAAGCACATCAGTAACATAACATCCATAAATGGTTAGTAGAATACAGCTGTTAAATAATAATTAACATGTATAGTTTCAGTACTCTGTATTGGCTGATGCACAAAGATCAGATGTCAGAATCTATATCAGGAAGGTAAAAACGGTATTATTTTAACTTTTATATCCCTGATGAGAAATTAGTCTTGCAGCCAGGCATTGGATAGTACGTGCGTGCATTGTTAAGAATCTGGTTGACACCTCTCAGTGTTATCTACCTGAGGCTGGCTAGAAGGTGCCTCATGACTAGAGACGTTTCCAATTTCGTAAACTGTGGCGTAATACATACCCTCACTGGTATAAATCTGACAAAATGTTAGAAACACCACTCAGCATTACATTATTCAGTTCAGCAGCATCACAGCCTGTAGCCTCTGAAATGATCATTCAACTGAATCCACACCTCTGCAAAAAAAAAAGAAGCTCCACCAACACCTGAATATTAGGATTTTAGACTGCATCAGCGTTGGTACCAACAACAGCTTATGGCAGGTGTCGTGCCTGTTTTACGAGAATATTTTTCCTTTTTAAAAATCAAAATATATATTTGTGAAGTGAAGGGCTTGGGGCTTAGAGCCACAGACAGGGCAGGGAACAACTGCTTAAAATATTGATCATTTGCATCTGAATAGAATCGTTGATTCACTACAGCAAACTTATTTGCAGTTTACCCTAACTTGCCAGTCAAAAAGAACAAGACAGCTGACAGACTATTTACACAGGGTGGACTTACCTTGATCCTGGGCATGGTGACAGTCGGAGGTCTTGCCTTGGCCACAAAGCTGTTGGACGAGCCTCTCTCCACCACATGTCTGGTGTAGGGCATATACATGCGGCCATTGGGTCCAAACACAAAGTCCTCCCGGAGGGCATCCACTAACATTATAACCACCCTTTTAAAGAGGGGTTGAGGGAGGCGAGAGGAGTTGACAGAGCCTCCTGCAATTAAAGTAAAACATTTGATGAGTTTAAACAGATTAACAGTCAACAGTGAGTCAGACACTCGGATATAAACGCAGGTAAGTCTGGAGGCAGACGACGCTGTGAGCTCACCTGTCAGCGGCTCTGCTGGAAGATCTGACAGCTTGCTCTTAGATGAAAGAGAAGACTTGACAGGTACAGGAAAAAATCCCCGAAGGAAGAGGGCAATGCCAATCACTTCAGATATTAAAATGAACGAGGCAAAAACAGACGAGCGCACTTTCATGTTGCTGCTGGACGGACCCTTTAAGGGACGAGTAGTTAAATTAGTCTTATAACTTGCTAAGTTTAGCTAGCAGCCGACAGGACGAGTCCTACACAGGTTAGCCAGATAGAGGAGAAGATAGAAAGCCATTACATCCCATTTCAGATGGACGCACTCTCAGACAACATATTACAAAGCCACGTGTCTCGGTCTTTAGTTAACTGCCTCTGTATTTTATATTTGTGACTATAATTAATATATAAACACTAATACCAGTTAGCGCTGGAGCGATTCATAGCGGCTTCCGCATTGATAGCATGAAACTACGGGTATGACGTAGACCCAAACAAGACCAATACGCTTTTCCCCCCAGAGGCTCAGCCATTGACAGTATAAAGGTTACGAGTGGTTACTCGCTTTTGTATTGGTGCCATGTGTACAAAGAATAATAAAAACATAGTAAAATATTGCTATTAATATATATATATATACACACACACACACACACACACACACATATATATATATATACATACATACATATATATATAAGAAATGTATATAAGAAATAAAATATATAAAGTGATTTAAAAAACTGGCGTGATATAAATACATTTAAATCAACCCATAAATACTGTACCTGTAATTTCAATACAATGTTATGGTGTAAAAAACTACTTAACCTCTCCTTCCACTTCCACATAAATAATGCAGCTACAGCTGTAGCTCAGTTAAAGGTCATATTAAATCTTACTGCAGTTTATTTAATCTGAGTGGGGCAAATATTGACTTTGTTTTGGCGTTGGTATCAGCCTTGAAATTTAGTGAAGAGGTGCGTTTTCCTGTGCCGCAGAAGTTGTGTGAGATATATGAGCAGTTTTCCCAGAAGGGCTTTAGAAATATATAGTAAAGAGAGCAGGTCAGGCTCCAATGACCACAGAAGGTCAGTCGCGTATGAGTGATGAGTCCTAAAGCTGTCAACTGCTACTAATCTTAGGGCTCTGTATGCGTCTTTTGTCCTTTTAAATTTGGTACCAAAAAGATCTATAAGAGCCAGATGAATCACTATATAGGGATGATAGAAGTGTTCCTAAAACAGACGCAAGAGGAACCTCCATGTGGATCCATCCGAAGGTTGTCATTAATTCTAATTGTAATGGAGTAAATGAATGTAAGACTGTATGTGAAGGAGGGTAGTTTAATCGGGATTATCACTTAATGGGTAACATGCGTCCTTCTCTGGAACCATAAAAAGGCTTTGTGCCAATTTTTAGTACTCCCCAAGACCTGTTAACACACTTTAATGTGTGAAATTGGTGGCGTTACCTTTTAAATCTTTGGAAAGTGCAGCTTAACTTTGAATACTTTTCTGAAAGACCCACAACTTGTGAAACCAAGTTGAGTCACATCTGAATGTTCACAAATACACTCAAATGTCAAAACATCAAAAATAGCTGGAAAGAAGCTGGTAGGAAAATATCAAGTGCCTGCTGATTTTTACAGTTTGGGGACTTTTATCAGTCATTGCAAAAAGTGTCATTAGCTGGTTTCATCAGTGTGATCTTAGTTTGACAGCACAGAACAAGCTGATAGAACAATGAACTAAATATATAAACACATTCAGGCTTCATAATGTCACTTTGACACTGCAGGTAAGCACTGGTGTATTTAATAACAATAATTATGTCTGCATTTCAAGGTGCACGCTGGCTGAGCAGTCCATGCTGTTAGTTACACCTGTGCTTTACCTGCTATAACGTCAAAATGCCTGCAGTGAAGAAGGTCAAATACTTAACATTTAACTGATGTGAAAACTTGAATTCACTGCACGCTGCTCAAGTACAACTTGTCAAAATTAGCACTACTCTCATCTCGTTCACTTCAGCTAAATACCAATTAGTCCTTAAATCAGATTTGCTTTAATTTGCAGAGTAAAAAGGGCAGCACATAGGGATGATGAGGTATTTTCATTGGGCCACTATAACCACTGGGTAGAAGGTAAGTGGACTGTCTAGAGTTTTTTATATATGATTTAAACTTGACATTTATGGAGCCTGAGGCTGATGAGGTCTGATTGGAAATTAGCTCAGGATGGAATTAACATCCTGTCTGCTCTTGTGTGTTTGAGCTGCTGCTGCCATCTACTGGGGACTCTGCTTAAAGGACTTCTGAGATGTTATGCTCCACAAGCACAGCTGGCACAGATTATAATCAGAATCTATTTTCCATCACTCCCTTTGGATGCCAGAATCAGCAAAATGGAGGGCAATCGCTCAAGATCAAAATCCAGCAGTGGTTCAGGCTCACAACACTGTCCTGCAGCGAGGAGGGGTAGGGATGGTCTTTACAACACACTCCTGGTGCCTGCTCCAACACACCTGATTCAAATGATCAGCTCATCATCAAGTTCTGCCGAAGTTTGATAATGACCCATTCACTTGAATCAGGTGTGTAACTGATCAAAGTTAAACTCAAGATCATCTCATGAGGTGACCAGAGACAAAAACAAAACAAAGATGAGAACAATATTTTCCATAAACAATGCATGTGTGTTTTTGCACAGAAGCTCAATATTTTTTGTCCCCGTTACCACAGAATGAATGTATTTCCAATCACAGTCTTCCATGATCAAATGGGCATATATGTATTTTGGAAAATGTTTCCTTTGGCATTTATATTTTACTGATTATGACAGGTCTTCATTATTTCCATTTTATACAAAAACGTGGTCTATAAAATGTTTAAAGACTGAAAGACGTGACTTGTGTATTCTGTCCGATCAACAAAGAAAAAATGACCTAAAAGATGAACATCACATCATATTTATCTACCGTGTGATGAGTTGGAAATCACCTTCACCAACAGAAATGTTAATAATGTATTAAAATAATTGAGGCTGAGTGAAATCAGGATTTTTAAGGTTTTAGCAGGCATTGAGTTTGAACATGTTAACTTTAAATTCCTCTCTTGGCAAATTATCTCTTAAATGTCAAAGAGAAGGGAAGGAATGACAAGAAAAATCAGCATAATTACAGCGCTTTGTATCAACAAGGACAGCTTTATTCAGGATCGGTTGTATGATAATGACACTATAATACAATAAGAAACTAACAGTATTGCAGTCTATTTGTCTGTCCTCTTCAGAACATCAATGAAGGCGTCTTTTGGGACTTGCACGTTGCCAATAAGCCGCATCTTCTTTTTACCCTCCGCTTGTTTCTTCAGTAGCTTCATCTTCCGTGTTATGTCGCCTCCGTACTGCCAACAGAAAGTTGAATATATAAATACCTCAGAGTGTTAACGTGTGACGTATTTGTAGATGAACCCCATTTGAGAGTTGTTAAAAAAACTTGACTTACACATTTAGCGAGCACATTTTTTCTGTACGCCTTTATTCTGAAAGAGACAAATATTGTCATGTCACGTTTTTGCATGTTTATACACAAATACAATTCACAGTGCTTTCTATATAAACACTGTTTTGCATCTCGTGCCATTCAAGCAAAGTCTTTAGCTTAGTACTTACGTTTCTCTAGCAAGGATCTTACTTCCAATGGCTGCCTGTACTGCGATCTCAAACATCTGCCTTGGTATGGAGTCTTTGAGTCGCTCGCACATGGCTTTCCCTGAACTGTACGCACGGTCTCTGTAATGAAAACACACCAATCAAAACCAGAAACAACAGTAAATAATATACTGTACTCACTGAATCACCTCAAAATAAATGTACATTTAAATAGCTAAAATGGTAAATACACCTCAGATACCTCTTTGGGAAATCACTGACAGGATGCGACATCCGTCCAAGTTTAATTAAAACAGCAATTTTCAATTCCTAATCACAGTGCAGTCATCAAAATAATCAGTGTTAAAGTTCAAACCAGAGCAGAATCGCAAAACACGTCGTTTTTACAAGTTATTAAAAATCCACCAAGGTTCCCCACTCAATGAAAATGCTATAAAAATCTCTTAAAAGTGAAAAGTGTGTGGAAAAAGGTTGATATTAGAGGCCATAACATTGCCACATTTTCCATTGAGGCAGTCCTGTGCAGTGAATGAAAGCATTCTTATTCACTTGACAGATATGACAGCATCAGGGGCCTGCGCATGAGAAGACTGACACCACACTCATGTTTGTGCAGTACATTTTAAGCTTCATCCAGGAGGCAGTAACCCTAGCTAAGCATTAAAGGTACAATAGAATTGGCCAACTGTATCTCAGTTAGCCATGCAGCTAGCAGTCCGGACTGGGAGTTCAGGGACCCGAGGAGTGTTGGTGTTTATACTGCTACCACATGAGCTTTGGACCGGGACAGGTTAGCTGTTTAGCATGCTAACTTAACTAGATATCGCTGCAACATAATACATCACAATGTCAAAACTGTTATTTCTGCACATTGTGTTAATTCTGTATGATTTTAGTTCATTTTTACACAGGGAAACTAGCCTGGCATTGTCAAACTTCAAAAATATGTGCCACTAACATGTATCTTGTTTTATCTAAGCACAAACATAAATGCAAAAAAAATATATTTATAGTTTCATCAAAATGAACATGTATATTCTCAAAATGTCAAACTATTCCTTTAATGGGTAAAATTCATGGTAAGGACAGGTTCACTGTACATCTGTGTGCCCTTGTCATATAAGCTACTTCAGATAAAAGCCTCCGCCTCAAATGGATTTAAATGGCTTCTCTGCTTGACAGGTCAACCTTGTCTCACTTAGGTCCGGTCACATTCCATATATTTCAGTGGCTCTGTAACGAGCCTCTTGTACTATATATTCAGCCCTGCGATTGCATTGCTCTTAAAGAATAACAGACTGAAGCTGCACTCGGCTTGGCTCCAAGGCTTACACTGTAAATGGTCAGAGAGTAGCCATTGTTGGTGAAGCGTAGCGCCCTTCAATTACCAAAGTCTGTACTGGCTTTGGTAGTGAGTACATTAAATACAGATCTGCTGCGCGTCATCACTTCTCGCCTGTGAAGTTACTCTATCGTCCTTGTCCCAAATGGAGTGAAGTCCTTGTCCGGTGTGTAAAGTCATGGTAATAGATAATGTTAACACTGGCTGCCAAGAGGCCATTTTTTAATGTTCTACTGCACGTTGAATACATTTCATGCTCCATAGGCTCAGGAGAATTACTTTGGTAATGAAGGACCATATAACCTTGAAATTATGTAAACTCAAAAATCATCCCATTCTTTTCTTTGACAGCAGTGATAATAATTAAACCACGTGAGCCTGCTGTGACACAGAAGTTGAAAAGACCCTCTAAAAATGCATCCGACTTACGTGTTTGAATTCAGCTTTGATTTCAAACACACAGTACCTGTGGACAATCGTGGTGAGTTCTTCCACCGGTCGCCCATTCAGCAGAATATCCATCTTTATCAGATCAGCAGCCTGGTAGCCTGCGTTCTCGTAGTCAAAGCTGTGGAGGATAAAACCATGGAGTCAAAAATGGTACAGTATTTCATTAATCCTATTTTGTTTAGGGCTAAATGACTAAATAATGGAAATGTAGTCATCATCTGCTCACGCAAACATGTCCATGGAAAGTCGGGTGAAGTTTCGTAGTCCACAAAACATTTCTGGAGCTTCACAGCAGCACGCATTGGCGTTGCAGCATTCTCCTAAACAACTGAAGTAGATGAGGGACTACGTACGTAAACGACAACAAAAACAAACAAACAAACAACATAAAATGGCTCCATACAGCTTGTCAGGTGTAATCCAAGTCTCTGGAAGCCAATACATCCCAAATTGATTTAAAAAGCCGTTATTTACACCACTGAAGTGTGGAGCTAGTGCACCCACTCGAGACAGGGTGCGTGCCAACGCTATTAGCTTAGCAAATATAATGAAGATTTCAGTTTCAACGCCAGATGAACTGTATGGAGTCATTTTCTGTTGTTTTTTTATTTTTAAACAAGTCCCCATCTACTCCAGTTATTTAGGAGGATGCTGCACCGCTGTTTTGCTGTGAAACTCCAGACATGTTTTACCACAAAAATTTCTTACCTTGTGACAACTAAAATGCACGTTCACAGTTGATTTTAAAATGATGAAGATATAATCCTTCTCAATTTCAACATAGTGTTTATAAGTCTATCCAGTGCACTGGTATTTATAGGCTGCAAAGAGATATCTTTCCACCACCTACCATAAATGATAGTCAGACATTGCACACTATAAATTAAAAACACTAAATGTATGTTAGGTTTTAATAAGTGACTGTGTCGCAAATGCATTTATAGATGTTTCACCTGACTTAGTTTTACCTTGCATATCCAGAGGACATCGATTTGAGGAGATCATAGAAATCCACAACAATTTCATTTAAAGGGAAGAGATATTTCATCATGACACGCTGGTCATCTATGTACACCATGTTCTTCTGGATGGCTCTGCGATTCTTAAGAGAAAACCACACACAACAATATAATCACATTTTTGCCTCCTCCAGTCTTGCACACGTTTACAATCTCTACAATCATAGAAAGGCTGCTTTGGTAGCTTAATTAATCAACTACGTTTGAAACTGGAATGTGAAGTAGCATCAGATATATAAACATATATTCCAATACAAAGGATTTGTTTTCTTAGCTTCCTATTTTCAAACATTGTTTTCTCTTTGGCTCCAGACCAGTTCGGAAAGAGTAAGAAAAAAAAGGATGCACTCTAGTATCTCCTGTCAAACTACATTTTCCAACAGGCTTGAGAATCAGGCCAGCATGCCTGTGAGTATTCAGAGACACCATCCCTCTTTGACTTAAAAGGTTTACCCTTTAAAAAAGATGCTAACAAGGCAGGTGCACAAGCACAAAAATGAACCCAATATGAAGCAGAAATAATAAATCCAAATGAAACTGTGTAAACAACAGTCTTTCATTAATTTTATTTGCATTTTCCATGTTCCTCTTACCAAGCAGAGAGTCATAATCTTGCCGGTGTAAGCATCTGGAGCGAGAATGGTCCCCAGCACCATCGGCTCCAAATACTCCGACACAACTGATTTGTCTGGGAACTGAGCGGGGTTCACGATGGTTATCTCCTCGCTGCCATGTTCCTGTCAGGAGAACCAACGAGATCTGAACCTCCAAATGAAACTGGTAAACATCTTTCCAGAAGCTTTCAGGAATTTAAAGTGATACTCTACTAAAAGCGATGTTAGGAGACTGAAACACTCACTGCCTGCGGGCTTGAAATATAGTTGTAAAAGGTGACCTGTACAGTCATGCAGTACCTTACACTACAGTATGTATATTAGGGACTGTATCTTTATCCATACTGGGAATGGGCGGGGCTTAAACCAGAAGTGGTTGGTACTGCAGGTGCTTCCAGCTTCTAACAAGGTTTGTCAGCCAATAGTATAACGTCATTGGTATCTCGTGGTATCTGTTTCGTCAGCATCAACATTCTTGGTAAAAATGGCTGATTTCTACAGTATGTGCCCTGCGTACTGTACTGCCCTAATGTTAGCTAGCTAGCATAACAACGCTAACCTTAGCTTGCAAACATTAGCAACGTTACCATTTGCTAGTTAGCATTAGCAACATCATCATTTGCTAACTAGCATTAGCAACGTTAGCTAGTGCAGCAAACTGGCAACCACTTAATAACAATAACAGCTTTAATGAAATTGATACGGGCTAATCAGAAGTTACTATATTTATTATCTATTAGATAACTACTAACAGAACAGCCTCAGAATTGAGCATCAATCCAATATTTTTCAAATCAAGTCAAATGTTACTCTTCAAAAAATAAAAAATAAAATTAAGTGATGATGATACTAAACAAAAACTACATTATATGTACTGGACAATTATTCCATAACTTTTTTTAATCATGATCATTTGTCATTAAAATAATAATCTGAAGTCTTTACAAGCACTTAGCTGCTACTTATGGGATGACAAAGTCTTTCTTCTAAAGGCAACTCAACTTGGGTCTCTGGACAGGACAATTTAATGGTCCTCTGAAATAATTCCCATCAAGTACCTGTTGTCATTTCACAGGAAAGCGTGCCAGCAATAATAGAGAGCCTCCATTTATTATTCATTTCCAAGTCTGTTCAAACTTTCTTTTTGCTGAAATCACAGTACGTCCCCATGAGCAGGAAGCGGCTCTTACCTTGATGAGTCTGGTCGAGGAGAGGATGGCCTTGTAGGGCACGGTGGGCGCCGTTACTATGACAGAGGCATTGTATTCCTGCTCCAGCCTCTGATTGAACACCTCCATATGGAGAAGACCCAGGAAGCCAAGTCTGCAGGGGGACAGGAAGGTTCACAGGTTCACTCACAATTTATTATTGATGTTCACGCTTTTAATTACAAAGAGCTGGTTTGGAAAGAGTTCAACAGTGAGTGAGATTCATTGCTTTTCCAGTGCAGTTTTATACCAATCCAAATGATCTAAATCACAGCCACTAATTAATCAAATGTACACCATCTGGACTGATATGACCCCTGATGATAAATAAACTCTTACGTGGCTATCTTTTTTGGCACTCGAGAGTTTGTCCCAAGGAACATTGTTTATTGCTCAATCAATCACGTCACATGTTGTCCATTTTTGTGTAGAAACCAAGAAGAAAGTAGATATATCTTACTACGTCCCCTACGTTGGATGCCTATTAGGAAAAAATGCTTTTCTGTAACAACAAATTACTTGAAAAGCATCCCAAATGGTCTAAACTTTTGTGTAGCTGCACTGCTCAGCGTCCACACTTTTGTTTTCATTCTGTCACAGTGTACGTAATGCCCCCTCCTCTGTTGTGCTCTGAAAGCCATTTTTCATTCTAATTCAAAGCAAGTCGTCCCAAACCTCCATCCTGCTCCCAGGGCCATACTGCTGTCTCTCTGCACTGTGACACTTGAGTCATTCAGGGTCAGTCTCTCGATGGCGCTGCGGAGGCCCGGGTACTCTGACTGGTCCATCGGATACATGCCTGAGGGACAGAAAAACAAAACACAGAGTGCACATCAGGACTCTTTTCATCTCCTGAGAAAGGACTGACTGCACTTACTGTACTAGCCAGTGAAACATACACGGAAGGGGTTTTATGTTTGACTACATGTCAAATGACACTGGAATATCCTGCACTAATGGACAGTTATATAACAAGTAAATTATGTTGTTATGCAGAATGGTATCCTCAATTTCAGATCTTATTACAGTTTTATCTGACAGCACGAGGCGATAAACATGAGGACACTCCCTACCAGCAAAGACCATGGCTTTGGCAGGTTTAAACCCTGGAAGAGTTTCCACCGGCTGCTCCTGGAGGTACAGTGTGTCACCAATCTGGGCCTCCTTCACATCCTTCATCCCTGCTATTATGTAGCCCACTTGGCCTGCAAACCTGCACAACAGTCGTACTATGATTATTCTTATGCACCAAAATACAAATGCAAATTCTACACCAGATTAATATCCTGAGCAACAGTAAAAGTCCAACACTACTAACAGTTGGACCGTACAGCAGGCTGGCGTATTAGTCAAAGGCAGCTGTAGAGGAAATGTTCTAATTGGATTTATTATTGTATTATTACAAATGTTAGGTTACTTTACATGTCTGTTGCAAAAAGAGTGGATTTAAATGAACCTGTCCTGAATTTTAAGGACATCAGAGCACATCAGAAACTCTCCTCTCTTCTTAATCATTAACATATTCAAACACTGTATCTGCACACGAGGGTCAATCCATGTCAACTCACCCAGAAATCAGAACTTTTCGCAGCTCATGTCAGGAATTTTCATGAAACAACGTCATGTAAAAACTTCTATTGTTACTTCTATGTGACCTTGCAAGATCATAGTTGTACTCTAAATACTTTTTAAAAGGTTCACTGATTAACTTATTTACAGACCTAAAAACAAAAAAAAGAGACAGGCAGTTTCCAAGAGCTAGAATTAGTTCTTCATGCACGTTAAAGCTATGTTTACATTGATAATAGTAAACATTAGAACAAAATAGATTGTATTTTGAGTTAATGTGAAGTGAGAACAAAAATAGAATAACACAACATCTAGAAATCCTACAGTTTTGTATGCTAAAAATGTTACATAGTGCACCATTCACTTTACCCAAATGAAGAATCTTTCAGCAAAATCTATGACATGAGCTGGAGGGGCCTGGGTGAGTTGGTATGGACTGACCCACAGCTAAACGTGTGTCAAAGAAAAGCAGAAAATCACTTATTCAGTGACCTCTATTATATTTGTGATTTGATCTAAACAACCTTCCACAGATACAGAAACAAGCATCCGACTGTTTCATTTATCTACATAGATGCTAAAAAGAGTATCCACTCAGTAGACCACTCAATCAATAAATACATACTATACAGTATATAAGGATGTGCTCCAATTGTTTTCCTAATCGAAAGATTTAGTTTATTATCAAAAAAGACTAACTAGGCAGCACTGCTGAAAAGCTCAAACCAGCACTTTTGGCATTCAACGACTACGATGAGAGAAATGAAAGGAGGAGAAAGCCTGTCACGTACAGCTTCTGTGTGGGGTGCTCATCTGGCCGGAGGAGCCCCAGCTCGTTGACCTCGTAGGTTTTGCCGAGATGTGCGGACACGATCCTGTCCCCTTTTCTGACCTGACCTCCAAACAAAGCGATGTTGGCCACCACTCCTCTATAGTGGTCAAAATTGGAGTCAAACACAAGGGCTTTGAATGGGTCGTCGATGCTTGCCGGAGGCCTGAGGACACACGGATGAAAAAAGCTTAACTTTTATGTTTCAGACATGTTTCGGTGAGAAATGAAACCAGATTAACTTTCTTACGGTGGAATTCTGTTCACAACTGCTTGGAGAACCTTTTCAACATTTGTTCCAAGTTTGGCAGAAATCTGAAAAAGATGAGATTGCAAATGAAGAGAAATTTCTCACATAAGTGATACTGAAAACTAAAAAAAGAAGCGCCAACTCACCCTGATGCACTCTTCACGTGGAATATCAAACACCTTTTCTATCTGTGACTCCACTCTCTCTGGATCGGCATTTTTCAAATCAATCTGCAGAAGACATCAAATTAGAAAATAAATTATGAAATATTAGAATTAGAAAAACAATGTGTGATTAAACTAAAAACAAGTCGGTCTCAGTGTACCTTGTTGATGACGGGGATGATTGCCAGCTGAGCCTCAAAAGCCAGGTAGAAGTTGGCCACCGTCTGCGCTTGAACCCCCTTCACATGACAACACAATTATTACGACTGGTTCAGATGCAGCATTTAAATTCGATCACAAATCACTGAGAAAACCAGGAGCTAGAAATTTGGTTTTGTACCTGATTGGCATCGACAATCAACAGGACACCTTGGCATGCAGAAATGGATCGAGACACTTCATAACTGAAGTCAACATGACCCTACAGAGAGGAAAAGCACCAGAGATTAAAAAAACATGGCAACTACAAAAGAATTGCAGATTAGTTTCATATCAACTGATGTATTTTTTCCCCACATTTGCATAAGAGGTCACTTTGGTCTAACGTTACTGTAATTAATTAATTTTAATGAGAGAGCTGATTCTCTAAAGCGGAAACCTGCAACATGCAACTGTCCTGCAACAGGATGACCACAAAACAAAGATGTGAGCTTATATCTATTTTAGAGCCAAAATCCATATGTTTCTGATCATGTTTTAAGTTATGGTGAGGAAATTATGGATACATCAAATCTGCCACAGCACTGAGAAGTCCCAGCAGTGACAACCATGGATGAAAACAGTAAGAAAACAAAGCTGTTAGGTGGGTTTACAATCTAAGTGGAGGAAAGGAGCTGCAGGTTCAAATCAAATTATCTAATACATTTGCGATTAAACACTTTTCCACTCAGAAGCACCAGACAGGAGAGGTGCACTTGCCGGTGTGTCGATGAGGTTCAGGAGGTACTGCTGTCCCTCGTGGCTGTAAAACAGAGAGGCTGTCTGGGCCTTCACTGTTATCCCTCTCTCTCGCTCCACCTGAAGCTTGTCCAACACCTGTTTGTTCTTCTCAGTCTTTGCTATGGCACCTGTTTGTCAATGGCATCCATTAGTGACACATCGTGTTTATTGTAATCCATCTATTAACAGATTATATACGAGTACTATGTCTGAATTTCAATAGTGTCCAATTGTTGTTACTATTGCAACTATTATTGTTTATATCAGTATGTTTCAGACCGATGCCTGTTACACTTTATAGTAACCATCATTATTACATGGTAAAGTTTATTAAACTTGACTTAATAGATATTTCACTGTTGACCATCAATTAAATTATATTGTACTGTATTACTGTACATTTGGAACTGATGTTAATAATACTTTGTAAATAGTGAATATAATACTGTGTAGTTCATCTATAAACATCACTTGGATGGCCATTATATAGTTGAGACTGATGTTTACTGCACCTTTACAAATATTTTATAAATGGTTTATAAAGCATTTCATTGTTAGTCAACACTAAAATAACTTTTATTTATTCATTTAAGTTTAATCAACTATTTTATTAGCATTTATTACTGATGGATATTATAAAGTATTATCCCTACACTATTGTGGAGAGTTTATTATGAAACCTCTTCAGAAAAAAATTGAATTTCATTAAAAACTTAGGGGGAAAATGAAAAAAAAAGGTGACATACCTGTCATCTCCAACAGCCTGTCAGCCAGAGTACTTTTTCCATGGTCAATATGAGCGATGATGCAAAAGTTCCTGATTCTGTCTGCAGGGAACTTAGACAGGTCATTGGATCCCTTAAAAGCAAACGGAAAGACACCTGTTAATGTCTATGACAGCCACTCCAACACTTGTTACAGTAACCTTCTTTAAGACACACAGATTGGGTAAATCAATTATTATGTCTGTCTATTTGAGGCAGGTACAGAGCCATAAATGGAGTAAACATCTTAATGAATATGAAGTTTCTCAGCTCCTCTCAACCCTTCAGTTTACTTTAAGCCTCTATATGTATACAATTTCTGACACTACTGTATTACAGAGTTCACAGACACCTGATGTTTCTGTCACCACGTTACCTGAAGCTATGTTTCAAGTCTTGTGTTGGCTACCTGGTCTGTGCTCATCATCCTGAAGCTGCTGGAGAACACAGGCATCCTCTTCATCCAGCGGTGTCTGAACAGTGTGTATGTCATGTTGTAGCTTTGTATTTTCCTCCTGTACATTTTGAACTGTAAAACACGTCTTAACAGAGGTGTTTCACACCAACGTCTCACTAAAGAAAACGACATGTTTTCCGTTAAGCTACCACCAAGTCAGTAAGTCACCCAACAGCATGAAGGATAAACGTTAGCTGGCGTTAGCTAGCTAAGCTAGCTGTGAAATACCTCCGCGCTGTCATGAATTAACTCCGGGCTTTCGCCACATTGGCGGACCACAGCTGGCCTGTCACGACGACAAGAATACGCGAATGTTGGAGGTAAATAGTCTTATAATCACCCCGGTGCATGAGCTGCTAGGGTGCTGACATTTTGGGTGACAGTTCACCGGCAAAGGCTTCTGGGAAATGTTGTTGATTTTTCGAAGCGGAGATGATGAAAAGAAACAAGATCATGCTCTACAACAGCCTCAGTTTTCGTTTATAACGGTCAGAGCAAACGCGCAAATGTATTTTAGATAAACTATTATACTGTTGCTCCTTAATGCATCGAAAATGTATTGCAATGCTAACAAACGCTGCTAAGCTAGCTGCACTGCTGTCAACGTTTCCTTCCACAGATTTTTTTTTTAACGCATCTATGGCAGCCTGTGTCTCTGATAGTGCAGCCGGCTATTTATATCTACAATTAGTCAATAGCTCGAGTGACTACAGTTTGATTGATTTAATATACAGAAATGAACACATGAAACAGCGCTGTGAAGCATATAAGGAGGATGACTATCTTGACGTAGTGCAATCTTTGGAAATGCTGTCGGAAGTCCCGCCTACTCAATCTGTCAGATGTAGGATAAAAATGGATATCAGTTGCTATGACAACGAAGCTGCCTCTTGCACAAGAATAGATGACTGCTTCTCTTCTTTGTGCAACCAGAGATAATAAGGCTCTATTAGCCCCAGCTTCTGCCTGTCATGTAATCATCTTCTCATTTAAAAAAATAAAAAATACATTTGAGACTTGTACACCGAGGATTGTATTTGAGTCACAGGGCTAAGCACCAGTTGTCTTAAAGATAACACAATCCAGTCTCGTAGGTCATTCCACAGCACTACCTTTACACCAGCCTCCTTTTCTGAAGGCATTTCCCCGAGTCCTCAGTGACTTGCATATTTATCGTCTTCTGCAAAATCAAGCAGATTTTTTAACCCATTACCTAAGTACTCTATTTGTTCTAAGATGGCAGCCAGATAATACATGTTTTATAATGCAATATGACAATATGAATGTATTACACTAGACTAAACTATGTGAAAATATAAAATAATAAAAAATGATATCAGATAATGAACCTCATAACAAAACTTGGGGGGGATTTTTGTCTATGTGAATGTAGATGTTTCATTTACGGCTGGCATTTTTGTTTGACCGGTGTTACAGGGGTTGAAAAAATGAAAAATCATCTGTAGGTTGCCTGATTGTGCTCTCCCTGCTTTTTTGAGAATAAACATAATATACCAAAAAATAGACCCTTTTCACAGCAGACATTGGGACTTGTCAAAGCAGGAAAAACACAGCTGTGAACAATAATGTTAACAATGGCTCTGTGCTGTTAAGTATCCCAGTAAGCCAGGTCAATGATTGAGCATGCACAACACCAGAGCCATGTAACCAGCTCACCTAAATGCAATACAGCCGTCATTAATGTTACGAATTCCACCTGTGCTTTTACTGCTTTGACAAGTCAAAATGTCTGCCATGAAAAGGGTCTATTATTGTGTCTTTCCTTTTTCTTTTGACTTGATTTCTTTTTCATTTGACATCTTAAGTTTGTGGCCTTCTCACATTTTGTTGAGAAAGTGCATCCATATTTTTTTCATTTCCTGTCGTAAAGCTCCATGTGTTAGTTTCTGATGATTCTTTGTAACTTCAGATGCTTTGCACAGTAAACCGTTTACATATTTACAAATTAGTTAACAGTTTACATATTATGACTTAAAAGAGACTATCCACATCCTGTATATTGAATCCATATACAACATTTCTTTGGCTTAGCTGCTTGGTTTAGCTGTTCCCAGGGTTTCATTTTGAATATTACAGTAGTGCACTGGCCCTTCTCCTGTTACTGCAATCAAATAAATCCAATTTAGATGTCACATCTTTAAGTCACCGTTCATTCAAGAAATGAAGTGAACTGTAGAAATCTGTCGAGAAATTACTGCAGTGATGTTTAAACTCAGATATTTTTCAGACATTCATTTCAGCAGCGTCCTCTTACTCAGTTTCACCTTGCTGGCTTCAGGAGGACAGAAGATTTAGGGACCATCAATAAATGTATTTGTTTGAATGCTATAATACTGATGTTTTTGTAATACCTTCCTGCCAACTTGCCCTTAAATAGTAATTCATTTGTCTCATGTAGCATACGTTTTGATTACTTGTTCGTAATTCCATATCTATATAATTGAAGTGAAAATAATGGCGTTTCCCCCCCTCAGTACCTTCAATGAATTGCGACTTAGTGACAGCAAATCAATACCAAGCATTATTACTACACTGGACACATAAGTCCTACCTCCTTTTCTTTGTTGTGTTATAATACAAACATAAATGGAGTACAGTAAGTGCATAGATAACTGACCAAAGAATCAGTTTTCACTTTGACAGGTCTCGTGTGATGACTGTGGAAGATGGTCAATGGACAGCACACAATATAAAAAGGCAAAAGAAAAAAAAGAAACTGGAAATGTCCCAGATGTTTTTGAAACAAACAGTACTTAATGCTTTTGTTGATCTGCACTAGATATTATTATGAGAATATGATATTTTTTAATATTTATATAAAACAGAAGAAGCACTTCAATCTGTGAAGAGGACGTCAGTCCTATGTGTGCAGTGTAGTAATTATGTTTGGTATTGATTCGGAGTCACCAGGTCACACCATATGGAAGATATTGAAAAAACTGCCATTATTTTCTGACAAAGTACTGTGAAAAAAGGAATTACACAGCAGCAATCAAATTACAAATTTACCATAATGTCTTTAAAGCTATTTTCACTAATATGGGCATTTCACTGATATTAAACACACCATGACTCCTCTTGTTTCCTTGCGTGCTCCAGTCTGACCCTCTGAATACATTTTAAATTATTATGAAGATATCTAGACACGCATGTAAGCAGCTCCGCTATTTGGTCCTCCTAGACACCTCACATCCATCAGTATTGATTTCTGTCAGGCCGCAGCCTCTGAGCGGATGAGCAGGGTCAGCAGTGGATTGAGGAGATGGAGCTCAGAGACGAGCAGACCTCACACTGGGGCCTGTGCTGTGCAACGCTTGAGTGGTGGAAAGATGAGGCCAGAAAATGAAACTTCAGCGAGCTTTGCATTACAGCTCAGTGCCACAGGGCTTTTTTGTGGGCTTTACCACACACTCGTAATGATAGTCCCTGGCAGCGTAGAAACATTGCTTGACAGCATCCTCTCCTGCTGAAGAAGGGCTGAGCTGGTTCACTCACGGTCGCATGATCTGACTGGGCTGCTGTAAAGTCATTGGGTTATTTATGTTTCAAGGGAGATGCCGGGGTCTGAGTGGACTGGCATGGCTGATATATCTCTATCAGCATAGCATGTATAACCAAAAAAATGTTTAAATGATGTGTTTGAATATAAAAACAAACATATCATTATTTGATTTTTAAAACTTTTGGTATCCCATTGTAAACAATATTACTGTAATTTTACAGTAAATTACAAAATTCACAGTAGTATACTGTAAGTATTTTACAGTAATATGGATGACAATCGCAATAATATTTCTGTTTCTACAGTAACGTAGACACAATTTTACTTTGGAGATACAGTATTTTCATGTGAAACAACATTCTGTTACTGTAATAAGCATCTGTAGTTATTTCAAACATACAAACAGTAAAGTAAAATTACAGCAATGTACTGTGTTTTTATGTTAACCCAATCATATTACTTTTTAGTATGTTAGCCTGTTAGCATGTTAGCATCTGTATCTTGTTGGACCACTTGTAAGCCTGTTTGACTGTTGTTAGTACATTTGCATGCTAGCCTTTTAGCCTGTTAGCATGTCTGTCTGTTTGAGCATGAATACCTTGTTGGACCACTTGTAGGCATGTTAGCCTATTGCTAGTATGTTAGCATGATAGCCTATTAGCCTGTTGTTAACATACTGTATGTACACTGTTGGACCACTTGTAAGCCTGTAAGCCTGTTGTTAGCATGCTGTTAGCCTTTTTGTATGTTAGCATGTGTACCTTGTTGTAAAATTACAATATACTATTGCTCAGTTACTGTATCGCACTGAACCCTCATTACAGTATTTTCTCGCAATGTACCATTTTTAGAGCGCTGCTTACATTCGAATTCACTCAGCTTACTGAAATACACTATGTTCCAAATGATTACCCATCATGCATTGCAAAAAATACTCATAGTAGTTTACTGTCAGAATCTAGTAAAATCGAGAAAAATCTAGTATCAGTCCGACTGTAGCTCAAAAACATGTCACAAACTAGATATAAAGAATTGAAATGATATGTGTTTTATTAGAAACTGTGCACTGAATCAAGCATCCACCTCGTGAACAATCATTTTATCTGGAATGTTTAAGATTCTATCAGGATGTTGGAGAAAATCTGAATTAAAAATAAATATATCCGACAACATAATTTATAGAAAAAATAAATAAATAAAATTCTAGTTTTTAAACTTCATGCAAAGTTTGATTCAACAATCAAATTAAGTTCAAATATTGTTGTGAAGCAAAAATCATATCATTGTATGAAAAAATAACAAAGTAGAGTACCATATATGGCTGCTGATATGGGGCTGAATAATGATTTGTCTTGTCGATGATACACAGCATCTGTGGCAGACATCGTGCCAAAAATAGATTTATATAATACAGTATGCTCATAAAGTACAATCACTTGTTGTCCCTGTTATTTTGTTGCTGATGGAATTGGATTACATGATATATGGCTTTTGAGTTTACGTGTAAACAATAATCAGCCTGCATAAGAACATGAGATAAAAAACTACAAATCTATGACAAATTCTTGATTAAAAATATTAATCTAGTCTCATATCCAAACTGTATCCTCTCATTTTAGGTCTATTACACAATAGATGTGCTGACAGAGGAACGTGACATGATTCACTCAGTCCTCTGTTTGCAGTCCTGCCCCTTTAATATCTGTAATTACTTCAAACTAGCTTGTGGGATCATGAATAGCTAGACATTAGATATGAATAGTCACCTGAAATTGTAATGGCAGACATGCTGATAAGTAGTGCCACAGTGCTCTCGTCTACACCAACAGATCCACTCTGTCCTCCAGAGTTACTTCCACCATGTAAGCCAATAATAAGCTGTAATAAACACGTTTGAATCATAAAGTTAATGTGCACATTTAAACTATACAATAGCAATTAGCATGTGTAACTATTTGGCGTTTAACCTTGTTTCAATGAATGAATAAGATAAAAATGTTCAACATAATTTATAAAAAGGATTATGAGTAAAGCTTATTAGTGTGCTTGTGAAGCAACATGTTATTCTTCATACTTTTATTCTTCTCATTTGTCATCTAATTACATTAGCAAGTTAGCAACTTAGCCGGCTTGCCTCATTTAGCGTCTGAATGTTATCAATAACACCTTTAAGTCAGATGCAACTGGTAGAATACAGTTATTAAAGGTTAAATATAATATTTTGAACATTAATATAGCAGCAAACAACTATTTGCTATGTAAAGATAAATGTAATGACGTCCTGAACAGAGTGCATGGAAGTCCCTGTCTGCTCTCCCCATGTTCGTTTTCAACATGGTAGCCTTGTAAGAAACTGTCCCACATCACAGCTGAACAGGAGACTAATACATGTGCCTGAAAACATTTTAATTGGGAAATATACTTGATTTGGTCTGAACTGCTAATTTCACAGTCTCTGATCTGAGACACGTGAGCCCTGATCTTAAAGCAGGACAACTTTCTGGTTGTAGAGCTAAACAGTGCACTGATATATGTTTCTGAAAAATAGTGAGAAATAGGCTAAGCAGTCACAGAATCTTGTTTCATACTTGATCACACTAACTTTACGGTTTTATCTGAGTACCGTGAGCAGTGTGTGCTCAGTTGCGCTTTCTTTTTAATTTTTTTCCAACTTTGTTATGTAAACGACACACGTATTTGTTTTGGTCAGAGTTGCTGGTGCTCTAGTGCAACATCTAGTGGCAGTGACTGTTGTGTTAATTCTTTAAGTACTTTGTAAATAAAAATAGAAAGACAGAAAAATCCTTTTCAGTATATCGATAGATTTTATAGAAAAAACTCTGCCAGTACTAAAAAAAATGACAGAATTTGTATAAACATACCATTTAAAGCTTTGTCTAATTATTAAATAATGGCACTTTGATTAAAAATCTGCTGTTTGCGATGGGCATGCATAAAAACAAGAATGACTAGATTACTGTATGAAGCATTCAGTAACTGAATGTGATAACTGTGGTTTTAACACCTCAAAAACACAGTAAGCACCTTTTGTAATTCTGTTGACTTTAGCCATTTTCAATGCAATAGATATTCTCCTGTATCTCAACTGTAGACCTTAGTCGGCAGCACAGTGTTGCATGCACAAGCACACTAATATCTGTATTTTTTTTTTGTACAATGTTTTGGCTCAGAGTGTTTCAATAATTCTGGAGGTCAGAGTTTGATTACAGCCCCATACCTGCAGTCACAGATAATAAAACAACTTTTACACTGTAACAATATTATACAAGTGTGTTTTTGCATTGGCTTGGACAGAAAAAAGAGTCAGGCCACTCAGGTGGCAAAGGAAGTAAGAAATATGATATAATCAGTCCCGTTCACTCAAAAGAAAAATATATACTGTAATATCAAGAGAGTGGGCATTACCAGCAAAATTCAACACATTTAGAAGTAATCTTAAATAAAATGTATGTGTTAATGTTTATGTGTTTACTCTTCATTTGAATCATATGTACAGTGGCCACGTACTGTAACTGGAAACATACTTTCAAGGAGATATGCACTCTAATCAAAGTAATCACACAATATGTCACCATGAAACCATGAATATAAATATACATACACATTTACAAAAAGCCAGGCTTTTCAAAAGTGCTGCAGACGGTGTAGAAAACAGGCGGAGATAGAGGATCACACTGCAATCCAGGACTTCACTCTGCAAAGGTATGTGTACACAGTTGCTGGAGGTATTTGGTTCGTCTCGTAGTCCCCAGACCAGAACCTATTAAAAGTGGTCTCTAATTAGAGGGGACCATATCCTTTATAACGGGTTCTCTGTTTAAGTAAGTGGCCCAGTAGACGAGGTTGAAGCTGCCAAAGAGAACTGGAAACAAAATCCTTGACATCCGGTCAATTTTGCTGACGCTGTTGAACGTCTTCTTGCTATCTGGGGCTTTGCCGTCTTTGGGCTTGTTGGGATCCAAAGTTCCACCTTTGGCAATAGTTGGAAGTGTGCCGGAGTCCTTGGTGATATTAGGCGCGTAGTTGGCCACTGCTACAGCGTAGGCATTATTCTTCTTCATGACAGATGCCCTCTCTTTTTTCTGTTGAAAGACCACAAGGATTAGATGTAAAAAAAATGTTTTTTAAAAAAAGCTTAAAAACACAGAAGCAACCCTGAGACTCGCGCCTGTCACCATCTACCCATAAATACATGTAAATGAAGGAGGCAATGGAAAAGCTCTGGTGATGGATCAGCACATATTGCTCTGTCAGAAAGATGGTCAGCAAGGACCAAATATGTTAACAGCTTGACAGGGATGCACTGTTACTTTCTACAGTTTTCCCAGTTTGTATTTTTTCAGCCTTCAAATACAGTAAGCAGGAGGAGGGAATATAGTAGTAGGTCAACATGCTGGTTCATTTAGGTTGAATAACAATTCTCTTGGGGTGGAGACACACTGGCGAAAACGGCAGTCTTCCCATTCATTTGAATGTGGGTAATGCTTTTATGCTGTAGTGATGTGGACCACAGGGGTTGATGAAAACAAATGCTGGGGCCCTGTGGTGAAAAGTTGAACAGAAATAACTTTTGGAGAAACCCGACCCGCTCATGCTGTGGTGGACAATCACTTGGATGATCTCAGGGGGATGGAGAGGGATGGCAGGATAACAAGGGGGACACATTTTGGTCATTTTGGTCCCTGTCATGGTCCTGAGTTTTAGTTAAGGGATTTCCTGCTTTATGTTGAAAGCCTCTCCTTGTGTCATGTTTTACTTCCACTTCCTGTCTTTGTCTTTTTCCTTCCTTTTTTCTGTGTACACCTGTGTTTCTTGTGTCTGTTCCAGGACCCTGCATTTGCTCCTCTTGTGTTGTCCGTGTTCCTGCTTTTGTTCCCAGTGGTTTTCTGGTTTGTTCAGATTTTTTAATTAAACTTATTTTTATTTAAGGATTTTCCTTTGCCTGCCTCTTTTACACCTGCCTTTTTATTGCTTTAGTGGCCACGGTATTAAAATTTGCTTTTTGTTTCGTTACCTGCATGTTTCTGTGTCGTGAGTTTGGGTCCTTTTTGATCGAACATAACAGTCCCATTGTGTCTCCCCTCAAATTGCCTACCAATGCTGTAGGTCATCATGAATAGTGATTACACAGGCCTCTCATAAAGTTAAGGGAATTAAAAAGCTAGTTTATAGTTAGTTAAATTAGTAAGATCACATTATGGCAATAATGTAACAATTTTGAGCACTGAATGATCAAAGATTTCTTTCACAAAATGTTGATCCAGTCTACCTAATGTGCTTGAATATTTTCTTCTTCTCTATATCTGCAGGTTTTACAGCCTATTCTTGCTCTCTGCCCGGTTACTACATTTGGCTCTAATGTCTGTCATGTCAGCAGTTGAAGGGTTAAGAGAATCGTGCATTGATGGCATTCGGAGGTTTAAATCTAATATCTCTGCAATACTAATTAGTGGTGTTGTTCTGTCAAACTTACAGTCCCTCAGGATTACATATTATACATGGTCCTATGTTCTCATGGCTTTAAATACAGACTCAGTGATGGGGAGCAGAAATCATCATGCGTCCTCTTGCAATACTAATTAGTCATGTTTGCTTTTTTCTATCTTGGTAAGAGACCATTTTTGTCGACCTACTAACTTTATTTCATATTTTCATTTAATAATTACTGATCAGATCTTTGTCATTTAGGTTTACCTGTTAGCAAATTAGCTCTCAAAAATATCTGTAGCACTTAATGGAGGGTTTAAACAGCCATTATCTTCCCTCTCCCTCTAACAAAAGTTTCCTAAGTGTTGCCTTCTTCAACATACGGTTACAATGCTAATGTCCTCTCTCTGAAAATGGAGCCTGTCAAAAAGACGTGTTTTTCTCCTCATTACCTTGTCAGTCACAACACTCTTTCCATCCCAGGCCCAGCCACGCTTTGTGAAGTAATTGACAGTGGCAAACTCAATCAAAGCGGAGAAGACAAAGGCGTAGCAGACAGCGATGAACCAGTCCATGGCGGTGGCGTAGGCGACCTTGGGAAGGGAGTTCCTCGCACTTATACTCAGTGTGGTCATGGTGAGAACGGTAGTTACACCTGGAAATACACACACACATAAAGGATGATCATTAGGAGAGGGTTTTTCTTTTTTTAGGAGAGGGTTTCAGACTATAGAATCTACTGTTTTACTCTTTTCAGGGTGTTAGTCATTACTGTCCTTTGTATCTTTACAGTGTAAGGTTACTGTTAGCCTCCTCTACCCTGATAACCACTGACCTTCAGTAATGTTTTAACTGCTCAGCAGGTTTGGTACGTCTGGCCAAAGGACACAGTTTGTTCTTTATGTCTGGGCCCGTTATCTTTTTCTTTTTTTTTAGAGCAAACCAGTCTTAGGTCACTGTTATTAGTTCCACTTGGCTTTACAAACAAGTCCAACAATAGCTTATCCAACTGGATTTAAAAAACACTGAAGCCTCTTTCCTCTTTATCCTGTTTTCTTTTTCTTTCAACCATTTGTCATCAACTTTAAGTCCTTCACTGTTTTCTCTGACAAAGGCAATTTTGACAGAGTGAATACCTCACATCATAATGAGTGTGAGATCCGGCATTCATTAACCTAAATGACATTAACACCACAAGAAGTGGGTTATTTTATTAAGATACAGGTTAATTGTCTATTTGAAATGTACCTTTGTAAGGAAGAAGAAGAAGTAAAGAAGGGTGACCAAAGGCAGACACTTACCAAACACAGTCCTAGCCGGCACTGATTCTCTATTCAACCAGAAAGACACTTGGGAAAGAATGACCGTCATGATACAGGGAAGGTACGTCTGAATGACAAAGTAGCCGATCTTCCTCTTCAGATGGAAATGAGCCGTCATCACTGTGTATTCACCTGTGGAGACAAGAATCAGGGTCACTGCAACGCCACTGAAGCTACTTCTAGTCTTCAACTCAGCATTCAATACAGTCTGCTTTCAGAACCAACAGATCAACAGAGAATGCCATATCTACTGCCCTCCACTCAGTCCTCACGCACCTGGAGAATTAGACTTCCTCACAAACAGACCCCAGACCCTTCGAATTACAGACTACAATTGTGGTCAACACCAGAGCCCCCCAGGGCTGTGTGCTCAGCCCCCTCCTGTTCACACTGCACACACATGACTGCACTCCCAGACATCATACAACTCTATAGTGAAATATGCGGATGACACCACCATCACTGGCTGCATTGCAAAACCACAAAGAGCATTCATATGGGTAGGAAATCAACAACCTTGTAGAGTGGTAATCAGAGAGCAATCTAGTGCTCAACATCAGCAAAACCAAGGAGCTGATTGTTGATTTTAGAAAAAAAGAGGCAAAGACACACACCCCTGTCTACATCAGTAGAGCTGAGGTGGACCATCACTGGTCTTCACACATCACCACCCTGGTTAAAAAAAGAGGTGCAATAGAAAGCGTTGTGACCGGGCCTGGGCACGGTTGCCTTTTGTACATACGTCATCATGTATCCGCTGCTGTACCACCAGACTACAGAGCAGCTTCTCTCCTCTTGCAGTAATTTCCACTTTGAAAATATAACAGTCCACCCTCCGATATAGGATTATTATGTAAATACTACTTATTATATAAAGTTTTTAAAAATGTCCTGGATTTAATTTCCACTCACTTTGGTGATCCCCTGTGTTATGTTCCTTGCCACTGCTAACTGCTGCTAATTTATAAAGAATGTGCTTTTGCTTGGAGAAGAAATACACACCACACACACACATATTTACTGCTCCACTTGTCACAGTAATACTTTAATTAAAAAAAGAGTACAAATTAAATGAACTTAATGAGATGTTGTAAATCTCTAATGAACCATACGGTTAAATTAGCCTGAAAACAATGATTTGTTAAAATTAGAGGCAAAATTGTTATTATTTAAGAAGACTCCACCCTCACAAAACATACACGTGATTTATGATTTAGATATTTTAAAAATGATCAATCACAATAAAGATAAAAAGTAGAACAGAGATGCTATGTAGATGTCAGTGAAATGGCCATGATAGTTGTGTGCAAAAGTGTTTGAAGTTGACAACGTTGTGTCACTATTAGAGCTGATTTCTCTTTCTTCTTTAACGATGCAACTGCATCCCCATGCCTTCCTTTGTGCTTCACACTCATGTAATTTATATCAATAGAGCATTATATTTTTATGTGAAGGCTGTAGCACATGCAGCTTTAAGATGCCAAAGCACTCTAAGACAAAGATTAGACAGTACACATTTGATCAAATAATCCATCCATACATAGAAAAGCAGGCAGCATGATTTCCTAGCCACCGAGCAAAGCCTAATAGCTGACAAGGCCGTGAAACAGTGCCAATGCTGCAGCAGCAGGCAGGCCTTCCAAATGGAAGATATCTCAAAGAGAAGCCAAGATTAGACATGAGAAGAAAAAGATGTGTTACCCATGGCAACACAACAGAGAAACATAGCTCATTTGCTGCGATTCTGCAACGAAGGCCTTGATACACACTGCCGCTTGGCAAGAGGAAAGTCCTTTTCAGCAGGAGGAAGGGGGGAGGGGGTATCAATTCCAAGGACTAATCCCAAAAGATTTTTTATTCCCCCCATTTTTTTTATAGCGCTGTAGTTGTATCGCCTGCGTTTCTAGCAGTTATGTGACGACTAATTCTCCTTCTGTCACCCTACACACAAACACACACACACACACACACACACACACACACACACACACACACACACACACACTCAGGCACTGGAATTTAGCGGAGGCATTCTCAGTACCCTATGGAGCTCTATATCTTCTGTAATTTAATTTGCATGCCAGCCTCGGTGCCTGTGTTGTGGATGGGGGAGGAGGAGGTACAGGCGAGGAATTCACTGGATGTGGCTGAATTTTCTCTTGAGAAACCTGTGATCGCTTCACTGAGAGGGAAGACAGTAATTATAGCATGAAGATAATAATCACGTCATGTTTCCTACAGATGTAGGAAACAAGGCTCCTGCTGACACCACGGGAATACCTCACTCATACAGGACATGCTGTACGGCATCAGCTGCCCGAAAGAGGGTACAGACTCTCATGCAAGACACAACATGCTTCAAGGGGATTTATCACTAGGAGATACCTGTTCATTTTTAAAGAGGCTTGTTTTTGTGACCAACAAACACCAACACCAAGTGATCTACATGGAAAGGGTTTACTTTTAAATACAGGCCTTTTCTGAAAGGCACAATGAAACAATGACAGTGGGCTACCATGCAGGTTCCTGGCCTGGACATCGGGAGGAGTTGTCCACTGACACCCCAACAAGTAGACAGGACAGGAGGGATCAAACTACAAACCATGTCAACAATTCACAGCTCTAAGGATCCAGCACTGCCCATAATACAACACCAAGCATTTTCAATAGAGGGTCTAATACACATGTTTTCAAACTCTACGACCCATTCGAAAACTTTCCGTTCAACCGTCTCCAAAGCCATGCCAACATTACCTTGATGACATCATCAGAGTAATTTTTTGAGAATTTAAAAAGCTCTTCCAGATTTAGAGAAGACATCATACAGCTGTTTTCACAGGCTGAGTAGTGCTCCTCATTAAGAGTAAATTGATTTTGAGGTTTAAAATGGATGGAGGGCCCCTTTTACAGAGCTTAAAGCTGCATTGATCCATTTTTGGCCACTAGAGGGCAAAAAAACCAAACATCTTATAACGTTATTATGGCGGACACATTTAACAGTGACAGAGCATAGTTATCATCCCATGGTCAGTGGAGCTGCAAGGAAGCATGCACGCTGGCCTCAGTGGTAAGGTCCCTCCCCACAGCTCTAGAGAATGTTTTAACATCTTTCAGCCATTGTTTTGGATTTCTTCCCTCAACCTTACTGTCTTTCTTCACTGTCCACGCATTTTTGACTTCAACAGGCAGCTGTTTGAAGTGGAAATGATCCAGAGCCATTTCCAACTGTAAGATATCTGCCCAGCACTCAATAACAAGCAGACAAAGTTAGCAACTAGCTTATGAACATAATGGAGCAATCGAGGAGCAGACTTTGAGACGATCTCTGCCCACGGCATCTTTCGACCATCCAACCTGACATGCCAGATTGCCCCAGGGAGGAGAAGGGAGGGATCCAGGATGGGAGTCATGCTAATCCAGCTTCGATTTAAGGTTGCTCTTGGCTAATGTCTGGTTGCAGGAAAATGAAACGGACAAATGGTCAAACAACAGGAAATTGGAGACTGTTGTGATCACGTGTTTACAGACCTGTCTCCACCACAACATCCTGGATCAAGCTGTCACACTCGAGGGGCGGACCATGTTCCAGGCCGACAGAGGGTAGGACTACAGCGGGATGAGGACAGGTGGACTCTGTGTTTACATCACTAATGCTTGGGGCTCATATGTAGTCTAAGTCAATGGACAGTGTTTCCCTGATGTTGAACTTTTATATGAAGATGCTGATTGCACTATCATCACCATCTTGTTGCTGCTATTCAAATTCACCTCAATGCAAATTTAAAAAACCCATTATGTGTTTATGTATATAAATAAGCGTATATATGTTCGATGTTTGTACAACATGGAGTAACAAACTTTTATTCTGTGTTGTATAATGACAATTAAATTACCATGAACCTAGATTTAGCAGATAAAGAGTAAAATACTTCAATCACATGCTAACAGGGCTAACAGAGAAACCAAATACTGGACTTAAATTTGTTAGGTGTCCAGAAACGTGATTCTAAATGAATGTTGATGTTGCTTCATACTTGATGGAAAATAAAATAAAAAAGGGCCGCTGTTTGCTAACAAAGTTTGCGTATGAAGAGTTCTGTGTTTGTAGCTTGTTTTTGCTGCCTCGATGTGGCCAAAAATCTGTGAATATTACATTAACATACATTATAAAAAAGTTACAATGACCTTACTGCAAGAAAATCGTTTACTACGCATTGTGTATGAAGTAAAATACTGCATCTAATTCTGTTTATTCGTGTGTTTATATGTCTCATGTATGCACTCAGACAGCAAACAAAACAAGTGAGATTCATGGAAATTGGCACAGCATTTGTAAGTGCTTTTCAGTAAAAACTCGAACATGACTGTGTGACAGATAATGTATGGCTGAATAGTGGGATTTTTGTAACGCTCTGTTGGTATGTTCAGAGGCCGCTTATGCAAGATGTCCGTCTCTGTGAAGCCTGAGAGCACATTCATTCGTGCCAAATGACCTAGTTTGGAAGTACGCTACACCAAACACTGACACGCTAGTAATGAATGATTAATTTAAAGTCAGCCAATCACATAATGTGGAGTGACTAGTTAAACAAGAGAAACAGTCACTGGCAGGCATTCTGCCTTCTACCGAGGCATCATACACCACTTAACCTAGATAGGAGCATTTAGTGCATGAAAGGATATTCTTACTCAATGAAACTGAAGCAGGGACTCCCTTGATAGTGGAATGCAGTCACTGGGGAAATACTCTATACTGGTAATTGATACCTATAGGGAGTAGTGGTGGAGCATTTTGCCCAGAGACGCATTCTGTTTTTTTGTGACAGATGCATTTTTTTCTGCGTGCAGTCTGAAACTAAATCATAGCCTGTTTACAGTGCCTGCATTTGATTTAAGAGATCCCTTTAGATCAAATGTAAGATTTGTTTAATCTATTTTATTACTCTGTTATCAGGATAAAGATCATATTAATAGCACAGGCATGTCACACATCATTTCAATAAATGTGGTCTTTGCCTGTGAAATAAGAAAGCAGGTCTAGAGTTGACACTTTTTATAACGCTTTTACCCAAACTATCCCAAAATCTTCTAGTTCCAAGAATAAAAACTGGAGCAGCCCGAGAGCAGATTATTATTCCCTGTTCATGCTCAGGAACATAAATAAGACGTCTAACTCCACAGTGATGCTTTGCAATACACCCACTCTTGCCTTAACTTTACAGTCAAAGACTGGAGGCTATAACCCCAAGGTCGATATCCTCCACCAGGAACAAACTTTTCAAGCTATTTCACGATCATCAAATGTAACTCATTCTTTACATTCTCCAAAGCCCTGATACTCATAATTCACATTTCCACCACAGGACAGACTCCCTCCACTCTTCTGTCCATTCCTGTGCTTTTGCATGTTTTTGCCTTTTTATTACAAATGATGTATACTTTTGGCATTAGTGCTGATCGTTTTCAAAAAGCAAATTTCAAGTTTCTGCAAGCTGATTTTCACACAGCAGTGACACAAACTGATAAAAATGGCTGTTTTTGAAGACAAGAAACCTCTTCATCAATTCAAAAAGACTGGTGGTAGATGGAAGATGGTTTTCAGTAATGTTATGCATGCTCCATTTAGACAAAATGTACTAAAAATGCAAAAAAGTTAAAAAAAACAACAACACTGGTCTCCCAGTAATTACAGCACACCTACACATTTCTCACCAGCATTATGATCACTGCTATCGTCGTCCTGCAAGAACAGTTTTTCAAAGGCTTCTTCCATCATGTTTTCCTCTACTGAGTAGTATCGCTAAAATTAGATCAGCGCTGTCACTCAGTCAAACAAAATCTTCTCATCCACCACAACACCTTTTTTTTTTTTTTAAACTTAAAAATGCTGCAGCAAGGATCTTACCGCTAATTTTAGTATTAGTATGATTACCAGGCATCCTTAGTCTGGTTCCCAATTAGTTTTAGGCAGCCAGTCCTCACTTTCTCAGTTTCTCTCTTTCTTTAACATTGTGAGATGTGGGTGTTTTTTGTTTTGTTTTGTTTTTTTTACATTTCTGTCAGTTTCTCAGGGAATAATGCATGGATCTTGATGACATAAATCGAGAGTATTTAGCTGCCACCTATGAGTGAATACAGTTGATGTGGATTTCAGATTGGGTGAGATTTAACTATGGCTGAGCAGTTATGGGTGGTTTGAAATTTAGAGTTATACAGGGCTAATGAGTTTGATATTGAATTAGGCTTGATTGAAGGGGACTGTTGGGCCTTGGCAGAGGTATGCGCTCTACTGGGTGCCATTCAAGTTTTAGAAATGGATTCTCAATTCAACTGGTGTGAGGTTGCTCCTTGCTACACCTCAGACCTTTTACCCATTATCACCCAGGCCATGACAAACAGCACTCTGTCTAACTCTAGTAGTCACCTGGGTTTTTCTTACGATCCCTAAACCCCTAAAATAAAGCAGTGTCTGCTGGTGACCCTCTTGTCACAGCTTGTATATAAGCAGACCATACTAACCATTCGGTATTTCTCAAGAAAAAAGAAAGAAAGCAAAACAAAACTGAATGAACGGATTTGTTTTGTACGTAACTGAACAATGTTGTTTGTCCCTTATAGTCATATTTGAAACCACCACATTTATCTGGTGAACCCTCCACTGCTTTCGCCTCTGAAGCCTCGGTATTTCTCATGTTTCTTTTTAAAGCCTGCTTGGTGACTTCTGTATCAAAAACTGCTATATAAGTACTTTATGATTAGTTTATGCTTGTGTTACCATGGCAACATGAATTGTCACCATGGCAACCCGCCTTGTGATATACTGTGCGTGTCTGTTGAAATTGGCTCATTTGTCGGGTGTATTTTGAGGGCCTTCAGGATCAGTTAATCTTATTGCTTACACTCACGTTATTATTATTATTTATTATTATCATTATTACTGTATTATCCCTAATAATGACACAGTATCTCTTTTGCAGTTATGCAGCATGTTAACTACTTATAACATGACATTGTCCCTCTTTCACCCTCTGCTGTGTCAGTTAAGCAACCGAACCACAGAAATCACATCCCACTGCACTGATCTGGCGTCCTATTTAAAGATATTCACATTCACTCTGTATGCTGACGTGTGCCCGCTGCTGTTACTGCTGCTCCACTCCACCCAGCCTCCACCTGCTTTGGTTCTGCTCTGTTTGTGCGCTCCCTGGAGGGCGTTTATTTCTAAGTTAATAACCATTGGAGGGATTATTTGCAATGGTCCCTGCATGTTATTTATCACTGTGCTAAGTATTTCATTCTGCTCCGGTGTATTGCCACAGCAGGTTGCCTTACGGAGGGCAGAGCCATATTGCAGAGTCGGTTTGTATTTCCATTTTTATTTGCTGTGTGACATGATAGTTCCCAACAGAATTAAACTTAAAACATGGGAAATAAATGGTAAACAACACAAGGTGGATGACAAATGTCTTCTTCTAAGCAGCTCCAGCAGCTGTCTTATTTCAGATGCTGTGGCGTGACCTCAAAGGATCTTGTCAAATGTTAATATATATGTGTTTTATTTCAATTACTTCAATGAGGTGGAAGTGTTTCCTTTTCTTTACATGCAGAAAACCAGAGACCAAGAACAAATCGCGCTGCAGTCTGGCCTTATTCTCTCTCTAACGGCTCCCTGTATTTATTGCAAATTCTTTTTCCCAACTTACAATGTATTACATAGCCTTCATCAGTGATTTGCTTGCTGCCATCATATAATCTCCAGTCACTGGGTGTCAGATTCCCTGTCACTCCCAGCATGCAAAGGAAAACAGCTGCCAACCTTCATCCCTCCCTCTCGTCTCTCAACAAGAAGCCTGTTAGCCTCACAGTGTCTCAGTATTTAAATCCAGACTCAAGGCCCGTTTATTCACCACAATTTACATCCAATTTCAAATCTCATCTCTCAAGCTTTTTCTCCTCAGTGTCTATTGGAGCTATTTCTCCTGTCCCTCCCATCTTCACACATACAGAAACATGTATGGACTTGTGTTTGCACACTGAAGTTCTCGCCCCGTTTCTTGTTTGCATGAAATGTGTTGGTTCTATTTTTATCCCTCATTATCTCCTGTTTTTATTCTATAGCCTATATTCCTATGTATTTCTGTGCTTTGTTTGCTGTATTCACTTTGTGAACAATATGCTTGTTGAAAGCGTTTTATAAATAAATTAAACGTGACAACTGATCGTCTTGGAAATAACATCTTTCTATTTCTGTACATGCACCTGACAGAGTCAGCATGGCTTCAAAACAACATGCTTATGGATTTGGGCATTACGACAAGGAGAATTTAACTTAACCCTGTTTAGCTGATTACAAACTGGACTAGCAGTTAGATTCATGCTTCTTGTTTAACCAAACCATAACAGAAGCAAAGCAACTGCTAAGCTATTAGCTTAGTGAACATAATGCTAGCATTCAGGAAAAGCTTCCAAAACGTGGGAAAACCTGTGACCTCACAAAAATGCAGTCAGTTATAAAATTCTTCTTAGTCTTGGAAGTAACGCTTGGTCACTCAAGTTCCTAGTGTAAGTAGTGAAATTTAGCTACTCAGCCAAGTATGCTAACAATTGGCATTCACGGAAAAGAAGTTAATCAATTCTGCACACTTTTGGTTGCTCATGTATTTTTGGAAAGAGCAAGAAGAGCTACAACACCCTCCAAACTCTTTCTATGCCATCTCTTTTACTGTCCCGCCTGCACACAGCTACAGCACGTGGTAAAATCCAAAGCTAGTCAGGTCTTTCCGTGCCAACTGTAGCTCAGTTGCACAGCGATGACTGGACAAATTCTGTTCAGAGAAGGGGTTTAACGCATAAAATTAAGAAAAAAGCCCTTAAAAACATTTTTTACAAGCTTTTCACTTCAAGTCCACGTTTTAAAACTTTCATCTAGACTTAATTATCCTGCCCACTAACCAGCTTGTCACTGTTCGATTCACGTGCTGCAGGTCTATTTGAGTGAAATGCCACATTTTCAATGCACATCAAGTTATCACTTTCTGGGGCAAGACCATGTCACTTTTAAAAGATGTTCCTGTGTGTTTGGGCACAAAATAAGACTCTTAAATCACTGAAGAACCCAGCAGCTGTTCTGCTGAAGTTCCTCTCTTAGCGTCTCTGATAGCTTCACAGACAGATGTGCTTCTTTATGTGTAATTCTGCACCAACATCTGCTTTTATTGACACCCACTTCAAATCCATCCAAAGGAAACTGCAGTGAATTTGAATATTTGCCCATATTTGTTTCCCCGAGGGGGGTTTATAACGTGAAGAGGCTTGTCGCAGCATCAGCTCACCTGTCATGCTGCTTCTAGGTCTCCAGGCCATGCTGAATGCAGATTAACAAAATACAGAACAAAGTAGGGAATTCAAGATGCATGACTGCCAAATCCCTGTTTTGTTGAATCTTTGTCATGCAGAGGAAGCCAGAACAAATGTTTCTCTGCATTTTTCAAGCCAAATAAAGTGAGTAACAAAAAGACAAAACTTAGCAAGCGTTTCATAGCGAGCTACGGACGCCTCCTGCTACATGTAGGAGGTGGACAAGTTCAACATCCACCCAAACGGGCGGAAAATTTCCACAGTTTGATTTTCACACTGAGACAGTTTGGAATTGAGATAATAAAGATATCTAGATTTCTCATTACACAAAAACAAACAGGTCAGAGCTGTAGACACCATCACAGGTTTCAGGTTAATGTCTTGTTTTGTACAATTTGCTAGTAAATGAAAATCCCAAATCCAGGTTTCTTTTCTATGTCAGAGATTTTCTAAGCTGGAGGAACATTTAAAGGTGCAATATGTAAGAATTGGCCAACTGCTGTAGTCATAATCCAAGCAAATAGAGGGCAGCTTATCACCAGAGTAACAGCTAACTGCTGCTGGTTACATGCTGGCATTCCGACATCCCAAAAATCCGACATATCGCCATTATCCGCAACCCATAACCCATAACCCTAACCCTTTTAAAAGATGTGTCAGAATGGCAAGACATTTAAAAAAGAAATAAATACCACCATTCCGACCTTACGAGGCAAAAAATGTCAGAATGATGGGATGTTTCATTAAAGGTTTAAGTGTTGCCATTTCGACAATTAGGGCCTAATGTCGGAATGGCGGTTGCCTCCCACTGCTGTAAACTGGAGCTGCTGTTAGCTAATTAGCTTGGTTAGCCGTGCATCTAGTGGTCTGAACTGGGAGCTCAGAGCAATGGAGGAGTGCTGATGTTTACAATGATAGCACAGGAGCTTTGGACTAGGGACAGGCCAGGGCTAGCTTGTTAGCATGCTAACTTCAGTAGATATACTCTGCAACAGAATACATAGACATCGTGAAGTTAAAACTGCTTTTTCTTCACATTCTGTTGATACGTTTAGTTCATTTTTTAAAAATAAAATTCAACTAAAATTCTTACTTATTGCTCTTTTAATGAGGACAGACGTCAGCTGGAGGTTGAGGAGTCATTTAGTTCTTACCTGTACTAGATTTGATGGTTTCCTGCCCGACTGTTTGTCCAAGAAGGTCATACTGGTTTAGGCGGGAGCTTTCTCCTTCCACCACCACAGAGTCGGAGGCATTTCGAGTCCAAGCATAAGTCACTTCTGAGATTGTGTAGGCATCTGAAAAAAGAGAAGAGGATAAACCCATAGGGGATAAATCTGGGGCAACCGCAGCTATTGATGATTTTTTCGAGAAATTATTTCAGTGACCCAAATGAAAAGCCCCCCACTACATTGTGTTTGGTGCTGGGTTTCTAGAAAAGAAAAATGCTGTCGAGAGGAAAAATCTCTCAGTAGCTGAAGATTCATAAAGCCAACAAGCAACTGATGCGCAGTGACATTTGACCTTTTCAATCAGTCACAGCATTCACTGAATGTGAAATCTGAAAGCTTGTCTGTTGACCTAAGAACGGCTGATGAAACAGAAAAACAGATTTATTTCCCTCAATATAGAATTACTGAAATGTTCTGCCAATCATGTTGTGCTACTGTATTCGTCTAACAAATGGGATTAATGTAAACTACTGTAGGTCATTACATAAATGCATTGAAAGTAAATGGGATGTTTGAATAATGTGAGAAGTCAAGGCATTTCGGACTTGACCCACCATGTTCTGATACTTAATAATCAATTGTTTTTAAACCAAGCAGCTTAAAGCAAAACATCTTCATCCAAATGTAAAGAAGCCATGGCAACAATGTAGTGATTAAATAGAGTCAAAGTCACAAAATGAAATATTTGGATGGGTTTAACATTCTTTTGCCCACATTTTCCAGTGCTCAGTGCTTTATTATCTGTCACTTATTCTATATCTGTTTAATAGCTGCACATGGTTAAAATTTGTGGGGCAACTGCGAGAAAACTGAGCCATGCAGTCCAGCTTCACTCGACTCTCAGGCTGCTCATTTGCCAAAGAACCAGTGAGGAGAAGAAATAGAAAAAAACATAGCATTTTAGTTAAAGGTCCCTCAGGCGCTATCATCATCAGAGTTACTCACAGCTGCCAAATTTTAGTGGACAGGAATGAAAGTCCATGGGGAAATCCTCCAGATGCATTGGGCACTCTGCATGCACAGTTAACCTGCATCCAATTCACAGAAAATTAAGGAGACTTTGCAAATGCATGAAAAGTAAACAGCACAGATTAGGCACGGTCTCAAAAAAAAAGACAAAAAACTAAAAAAAAAAACTAAAAAAAACACAAGCCTCATGCACTATTCAAGACACTTCCCATCTGTAATGCCTTGAATCTAAAATAATTCACCTTAACCATAATCAGCAGAGCAAAGTAAACAAGGTGCTGCAGAGACCAGCAGAAATCCAACGACTCGTGTGTTTACGGTGAGATTGTAGGTTAGCTCTTTATAAGAAACTGCATTGTATGCAAGTATTCAACACTATTCAACCTCTGTGATAATAACTTGCAATTGTTTATCATTCAAATTGATTTTCTTGAAATGCATGTTAACAAAAAGATGCTAAAGTTGCAGAAAATAGAATGCATGAAGAAGACGTTTCAACAAATGCTGAATCTGTATCACTACTGATTGTACTTCTGTAAGGCTATCACACGCGTTAGCAAGGTAAGTGTTCTGTTCAAGTCTTTCCCCTTTAAGGAACAGTTTGAGGTATACATCATTCACTTTCTTGCAGATAGTTTGCTGATGAGATTGATACCACTCACAAATTTGTATGCTAAAGATGAAGCTACAGCCAGCAGTTTGTTAGCTTAGCTTAGCCCTAACTCATGCTTGACGTCATGTCATGCCACACCATGCCACGTCCAAAAAAATGTTTTCTCCTAAGCTTACATAGTGAAATAAGTTCAAGTTAGCGGAGGGCTAAACTGTTAGATTTTTGAAGTTAGCTGCTTGACCGCAGAAGTCTCTAGTGTCTCACATTCACTAATTAAGATGTTGTATCTTCGTACAAAAATTACACCAAGTTTTGGTTACAGGGCTTAAGCGCCCTATTAAGCTAACGGACAGTTGGCATAAGCTAGCCAGCAGCTTGTTAGCTTAGCTTAGCTGAAACCGGGCCCCTACATACTGCCCCAGGCATTGAAGTCAATTTTACAAAAGGGGCTATTAAGCTAATGGACTGCTAGCACTAGCTTGATATTTAACGTATAAACAAGAGGGTGGTCTCAAACTTCTCAGCTTACGCTTAGCAAGAGTGCTAATAAGCATATTATCTACAGTGTCAAGCTAGTCCTTGGAATCCATCTCAACACATTTGCATGAACTTTGTGACTTTTTCCTCAGACGTGCTTCTTGGACTTGAATTACCTCATGGTGTACAGCAGAGTCCCATCGTCTTTGATCCGCAGCAGTTTATTAGGCATGGTCATGTTATGAGCCACAGACTTCTTCCCATTGTGGAAGAAGGTGTCCGGAGTCCAGATTTTACTCGCCATCAGGTTGTTGAGGGGCAAAATATTCATCGGTCCATGAAATTTCAACCTCTCATCCTTCCAGCTTTGGCGGAAGAAAACGTCTATGGTGTACTCCTGTGGACAGAGGGGATGTACTGTATGAGTAAATAGATACGACTATATTATTGCTTTATTATATGATTCAACTTTCCACTTTTATGAAAATGAGCCCCATTTCTCCTGCAAAAAATGTTAAATAAAACACAGGGCACTCTCCACTGCCCTGTTGATCGGAGCCTACAAGCAGCAGCTCTTCACGACTGACTTCACCTGCCACTTTAAAACTGGGCACTGTATGGCTCTCTCTATTTATCAAGGCTCCATCAAGGTGCTCTCAGCTCTCTGAGCCGGTGTTTTCCTAAGCTGGCTCTGAGGCTGAGACAACCCCTTGACCTACAATCCTCTGTTGTCAAAAAAAGAAGAAGAAAAAAAACACACACGCAAGGAAGGATTTAGGGCAGGAAGCACTGCACTGTGAACTGTGCGTATGCACCAGAGTGTGTGTGTTTTGTGCTGGCGAGAGGGAGAGAAAAATAAATTCCTGCAGAGTTGAAAGGCCGCTGACATTTATATCCTGAGACACTGAATCTGTCCGCTGAAGCCAAAACTAATGGCTTTATTTTAAGGTAAAAAACATAATCCTCCGTTATTACAATTTATGTCTGTTTAATATTTTTAGTAGCTGTAGCTATCACTAAAGTTATTCCTGAGAACAAGGCAGTAAATATGAGCAGTCAATCAAATATACAGAGCCCCGCGGTGGCATCTGGAAAAAATATATATGATGACGTTTTAGCACTCCACTTGCTATTGTGTGCACACAAGATACAATCAGTTCCAGTGTTTTGTTTGATTGGTGCAAACGAGATAGGTGTATGTCCTACGTTCAGCACATAGGTAGTCCAAGTCTTCGTCCATGTACATACCATAAGACGTACACAATTCAGTCTACATCACTGTTTTTTAAAATGTTTTTCTCTGAGGCTCCATAGTGTTGGTGATATTTTTATATTTTTTACCTCTACCAAGCAGGTTGTGTTTTGGACCGTGTCTGTTTGTTGGTTGGTTGGTTTGTCAGCAGGATTACACAAAAACTTCTGGACGGATTTCCACTAAACTTGGATAGAGGCTGCGTCTCGGCCCAGAATAGACCCCATTAACTTTTAGTGTGGATCCGGATAAAGGGATGGATCCTGGAATTTTTCTCACTTTCTTTAACACTGCGAGAAAGTGCTGCTTTTCCCCGACATTTCATTAATTTCTCAGGGAATGATATATGGATCTTGATAAAAAAAAAAAAAAGTTATGTATTTAGGTGGCTGGTATCTATGAGTGAGTACAATTTAATGTTGATTCAAACACAGATCTGGTTCTGGTGGATTTTAATATGTTTCATCTGATATTGGATTAGGCATGATTGAATTAAAGGGGACTGTTGGGCCTTGGCGGAGGTATGCGCTCTACTGAGTGCCATTCTAGACCAAGACCAACATTAACAATAAATCCTTCTGACAAGCATTATCTGTGTAGCTAAAGCCAGATATGCTTATTACTCTGTGCCATAAAGCTTTTTTTGCTTTTAATTTTTAAGACACCTTCGACCTGGTTGTTTGACTTCTGCTCTTTTGAAGCTAAATTCTAAATTCTTTCTTCTTCTACTGATTATTTTTATTGCATTTTACAGCTTTCGCTGTCAGTAGACTTTCTATAAATCTTAAACATCCTATAAATCCTATAAAGCTGGCACCTCAGCAATCAGCCGAATTGCTCCACAGTGTCTGAATCAATCAATCAGGAGAATATTTCACACTGTGTAAGACTAAAACCTGAAGATTTGGAGCCTTTTGTCCAATTTTGCTACACCATAATGTTAATTTTACTTATGAAAACTATTTTTTATACTTGAGTATATGTTGTGACATGTTGTGTTTAATTCTGACATATAAGTGGCTGATTTATTTTGGTTATAAGCTGTAATGCGACTCAGTGATAACCTCTGCCAGTGAAACTGAAGGTGATCATGTTTTCGCCTCTCTCCATCTGTTTGCTTCTTATTTTTTTTTAAAAAAAGGAAAAGAGGCACAAGGAATACTTTGGCTGAAATTAAGTGGACAGATCAGATGTGGGTGGTGATCTGGAACTGGGATTTCCGCCATTCGATTATTTTTATTTCTAGTCTAAACGATTTCTCCTCCTGTCAGAAACCTGTTCCACATACGTGGTTTATGTTAAGCTGAGGGCCTTCTACTTTACATATCTTTCAGAGGCCACTGCATTGAACTCCAACATCATAACTGTTAAATCAATAGATCAATCACTTGGAAAATGGGTCTTCAACAATAGAGGGGACGCTGATGATATGATGTGAAGGTGGGTGCATGCTTCAGAATGATAAACAGGAAAGCCCAGGATAAACAAAGGAGTGACTAGAATAACAAGAGGACTTTCAATAATTTATAAGATGAAAATTGTCAGATGAATAGACATCGTGCTGTAGTGTGGAAAACTCGTCCCACTTCAGTAGTGTGCTGCGCGTGGGGAGAGGAGGACATGATGCAATTATGAAAGGAGGGAACGCCGCGATGAAACTAAAAATAAAGCAAAAGAAAAAGCATCTTTTCTTCCTTAAAGTTTGTGGAACAGGGAACACAAGGCCGTCAGCTGTAGAGGTGGTTGGTCTGTTTGAACGACAGCACAGATGTGGGTGAATGATTAAACACAATAAATAAATGTCCAATATCTGCTCTCACCATGTCTGTGTCTGAAACTGGTCCAAAGCTGGTGACGTAGATGTTTGTCTTCACCTCAGTTATCCTGTCTGGATAAGAGACAACAGTTAGAGGCAGAACACCCAAAGGGGCAAAACAAAGTGGAGATACTGCAAAACCAAAACTGGGGGTTTAATCTTATAATCCCCAAGATTTTTCATGATATATTTTTAATGCTATTTTTTTTTTATGTAAGTAATTTTGAATGCTTTCAATTGTCAATCCTGTGAGGGATTCACATTACCTACCTACTGTATGCATGGCTGACTTTAGTGGTACTAGAGCTGTATTAAGTTGCCGTTAATTAAATCTGTTGCTGGGTCACATTAAAAGCATTCAACCGGCAGAACACGGGAAGGCTTTTATTGTTAAACAGAGTCGGGAGACGAGACACGGTCATTTCCCTGGTCAGTTTGAAATATTACAGGAAGTAACAGAACAAGACAAAGTTGAAGAGCTGCGGGAGAGGCTGCACAGCCGACCCAGTAACACGACAGTTTGTGAAATAGTGAGAAATGTAACCTAAAGGATTCATGCACATACAGGTGTTTAACATATCAGTGAAATCAAGACCTTTCTTTAACCTTTATGAAAGCAGTGTGCTGATCACAGGTTGGATGCGAACACTGTGTGAGCCCGACGTCTATCCTGACCACCTCCTGGAAACTATCTACAATGCATTCGTGTGCTGTCGAAATGATCAGAAAAACATTTTGAGACTGGGAAAATTTATGTGAATGTCCTCTCGAGTTGGAACAGCAACTTGTAAAGTCTGAGAACATTTTGGTGCACGAGTTGCCGAGTTGACTTTAAATGACGCTGAAACGAGGCGGACGAAGGTGAACATTGTGTTAACGGTAAAAACTTTTACCAAGGTCAAGTATTGTATAGTCAATATATCGTTCATAAAAACAATATATTCTCATTATGCACAAGCAGTTCAGCACATTTAAAAAAGTAATTTCTTCCAAAAGCTATACAGCTTCCAATAATACATGAAGAACTCCAGCTCTCCATAAATCCGTCTTATTTCTTTCCACTGTCTTTGTTCGCAAACCAGATGAATTGCGTGCAAACTCGCTTCACCTACACCTGACCCGTACAAACCAGTTCAGAGGGAACTCTTGCAAGATTAAATTTGGCGAGCCGGGGCGGCAAGTGAGCCAAGATTTTAAGCGTATAAAATGTGTCCTAAATGTTCACGCTGATGTGACAGATAGAAAGAGTAAAGTCCTCACATGCTTCCTTTTCAAGTGATAATGCGCTGCTGCATCAGCGCTGCTGCATCAGGTCCATTTGCTTTCTCTACACTCTGTCTCTTTCAATAATTACTGAAGCTCCGTCGTTCATGCTCGGACAATTCAAAAAGCTTTCACGTTTTACTCTACACTCTGTACTACACAGCAAACAGCATCTCACATACAATCTAAAGAGATCATTACTCCTCGGTGAAGTGCTCTCATGCATGGCGGGGCGAGGCGCCATTCACGTCCCTCTAACAAGACGTATTATGAAAATGCTTTCTTATTTATAAGGTTATGCAAATCCAGAAGAGGTGGCAGGTTGCCGGGTAATACGTGCAATCCATTTAGCAAAACGCTGAGGTGCATTTATTTATGTTAACCAGGCCTTTGTGTGTGAATCAGGCTGATTTACAATGATCAGGTCTTTTCTGTGGCCTCCATTAGTTTGATTTATTAAAGAGAAACACCACCTCAGTGAAAAACGTGCGTGACACTAAACACAGTCACACTACAATGCTTCTGCATGTACAAAGATGCAATATGGTCCATTTTATCACTTACGTAGGGTGTACTGTACCTAGTGAACCTCTCAGTGTGTCTGAGATCCTGTACTGTTACAGTCAGTTATATTGTGTGTTAGCCATTTTGTTGTGTTGTCTGAATATCATAACATGGACAAATTATTTCACAGTGCAATAATAACAAAAAGTAGTAAGGACAATAGAAGTAAGAGTAATTTATTTTTTGACATTATATGAGTTTATTTTGTTTATTTATTAGGCGAACAGCTGGCATACATACATCCAGCTGAAACTATGGGGGGCTAACAGACTATCAACACAGTACATAGACACTTCTGGCCATATCTTACAAATTGCTCCTTTAAATGATCTTTGCATGCCTATTCAGAAAACTGCATAGGCGGATAAGTTGCCTCTCTACTTATCGTGTGTTATTATGCTCTTTGGCCTTTGCTACTTCTATGAAATGACTCTTAACTGTCTTTGGATATTTATTGTTACTGTTGTTGATCATGATTTATGTCTATGTTTTTATAGGGGTGTGGGAGCGTTCGCTTCCTTTGCCCCTTGTTGCTTTCATGGATTTGTTGTTGTTCTTTGTAAGTACGTACAGTATACATATTAATATATATATACACACACACATATATATGTATATATGTATATATACATATATATACAGTATACTGTATGTATGCAGGCTTGTTGTCAATTGTTGCATGAAATGCGCGACATATAACTCAACATACAGCTATTCAATCAATTTAACATTGTTACCAAGTGGTGACAGTGAGCATGAAAGGACTTTTGTTATATCACAGCAATAAAAAAAAACCCCACAAGGCTAAACGGTAAACGGAGGGCTGTGGAAAACCAGATCCACCACCAAATGACCGCTCCAGACCATAAGCATTGCATGAGCGGAGCGAATTCACAAGCAAAACGAACCATATTTGTACAAATGATGCATCCTCGCAGTAGCAAACCTAGAAAAGCACAGCCCTCGGGAAAGATATGTGTTTACTATTTTAAAATATCCAGAGTGCATTTAATGCCTGGGGACGTTAGGACACTTATTTATAGGAACAAGGACAATACCTAAAGTTCATTTATCCAGCAAGAGCAGCCACAAACGTGTGCTTTTAATATAATCTGAATCATATGGTGCAGATGGGCCTGCTGAACCGTGTTTAATTGGTCAGCTGAAACCTGCCTGTGTTGAGGGACAGTGCATCCCGCTGTGAAACTACCCAAATGTCAACTTCACTCTTACCAGTTTGGACGGAGCTAAAGAGCATCAGCAAAAAGCCGACGTTGGACGGTGGGATGGGTGAATGACATCAGTCCGGAAAGATGAAATCTTTATAAGCCAAGCCTGATTT
The DNA here is from genome assembly GCF_965226575.1 of Pagrus pagrus. Lineage (NCBI taxonomy): Eukaryota > Metazoa > Chordata > Actinopteri > Spariformes > Sparidae > Pagrus > Pagrus pagrus. Next base: position 15,063,416 of record NC_140189.1, on the reverse strand, counting down.
GACAACGTTGATCAAACTGTCATAAGTTTTATAGCAGCACTTAAATTAACAATCTGTTAAATTCCCTGCTGCTGATTACTCCAGCGGTGATTAAAGAAACTTCATTACAGCTTTTCAATTAAATGTCTTAACAGCTGATGTCTTCTACTGTAGGTGAAGTGTTTAATGTTGCTGCGTAGTTGGCATTGCTAGCTTTTTAAGCTGACTAAGCAGACACTGCAGCTCTTCCAGGTACATGAACAGGGAAAGTCACATTGCCGCCAAGATCACCGCTTAGCGAATCAAATAATCCAAGCAGAATCTGACCGAAAGACGTCACAGTATCAGTCACAGTGCAAACAACAATAATATCTATTTAAATAAAGGAAGTATCACAGAGAATACTAGAGTTGTGTAAGAATGATATGAAACCTTATACAACTGGCAGGGTTTCCTGTATTGGTGCTAGGCCACCTGTCCTGGAAGATTATGGTATCCTGAACAAATGGGAGTAATTCTGATCAAATATTATCTGTGATTATTGAGTGTAGAAACAATTCACAGAGACAGCTGAAGCCGTGCGTCACCAACCATAAGCATCAGTATTTGACGATTAGGGACTGAGACTCAACCATTAGCCATTTTCCCCTACAATCACTTGCTTCACCTTTAATACAAATACAAAACAGTTGTTTCATATTTACTATTTACATAATCAGACAACACGATCCAACATTAGTATTCATTTGGTGTTTTTGGCCATTTGACGAATCTCAGTCCAATATTTAGTCTCCTTGAAGCAAGTTTAAGCAAAAAACAGCAAGTTATGGGCTGTAAAACCAAAACAATGAGCAGAAAGATGCTAAAACGCACTAGTGGGGTGGATATTGCAACATTTCTGTGCAATTCCTGTTTGTATCCTGGGCAATCCAATGTCTATGTGCAATTTTATTATTTTTTTAAATATACATTTACATTTTTATACTTCTTTCAGTTATTACATACTATGTGTGTATTACAATCATAGGTACAATTATCCTGTGCAACTGTCCTTCTTGGTCTTATCTCTGTTTGAGAGGGGAATATAGTTTATATAGTGTTGTTGTTGTTGTTAATAATTATAATTACAATTATTTATCTTGATTTGTCTTTTTTTTATTTTTATCGATGATTCAATCACTTTTTGCCTCTGTTTTTGTCTCTTGAGCTGCTGTAAATAAAGTCTTATCTTTTCTTATCTTATCTAAATCTGTGGGTTTGTTCCTACAAGCAACATCTTTCACAGTGTAGTCATAATTAGTTATATTTGACCCAATATTGACATAAAAATATGATTAGTGCAGCTTTAAATTAGATTTATTATTATGTTTGAATACAATGTTTACCTTTTTTTTAACAGACACATTGATGGATGTTTACAACTTAGAAGTTAGCCATTGGTAACCAGAGAGATGTCTATCAAAGACATGTGAGAAGTTTATTTGTGTTTTAGATTTTTAACTTACTCCAACCATGGTAAAGTAACATTAAACAATTATCTTTGGTGGTAGATAATGACATAGAAATCTTGCTTGGTACAACTTTAAAGCTGGAAATAAGTTAGAGCTCCAAGCACAAAGTCGTAGTTGGATGACAATTTTTTTGGGGAAAAAAAAAATCTGTAGCAAAAATGTGAATATGAACAGAAGTGTGCTGTCTTCCAGTCACACTAATGATGATGTGGGAGCAACTGTGTTTTCTGCATTCACTCTCTACAGCCTGGCTTGATTTCAGTGAAAGTGGGGGAAACCAAATGCTGTGTTTTTAAAAAAAAAAAACAGACGACGAGTATGAAGAATAATGAGGGATTAGACCAGTTAGGGCAATTACGTCCACAGTAGTAACATTATATGCTCTACTTTAGATAAATATAGTTGGGTTTTTTTGCTTCTGAATGCAATATTGCCATGATTATGAAATGGCTGTAGTTATTTTGTATTGTCTATAAATAAATTCAAGAGAAATGTGCCGCCTGAACCCACACGGTAATTCATTCATTGTTGAAACAAGTACAGTTACAGTTGTTTTGTTTTTTCTCTCCCCTGAAACCTTCAAGTAGCCTCAAGGGGCCACGTGGGTTCATGTTGAAAACCTCTGCCCTAGATTCATCTTTTCCATCTTCATCACTTGATTATCAGCGGAAGCTGAGAAACGTTTCAACTGCGTCTAAACGATACATGTTCGACCTCGATATAGGATCACTGTGTGCCGTCTAATGCAATCTTTGGTAACAGCTGTTGAAATGATTCTACCTTCATGTAGATTTTAAAGGTGCAATATGTAAGATTTTTTGTTGAAAACAATTAAAAATGTACTAGAATTGTTAGCATGTTAACCAGCTAGCCCCGAAACATCCTGGTCTAAAACTGTGCTAGTGTTAAAAACACCAACACTCCCTCAGTTCTCTGTGACAAAAAAACAGAAAGAACAATATAACAGTATAAATTAAAAACAAAGCCTCTAAAGATATTTACACCGCTGCACATTTAGATGCTAAAATTGCCAAGCTAGGAGCAGTTAGCAGTTACTCTGCTGATATGCTGCCCCCTATTTGTTTGAGTATGAATTCGACAGGTGGCCAATACTTACATATTGCAGCTTTCATTTTTAATTTTAGCTGAAACTATTATTTTTTAGTCTAAAGTTTGTGGTTTTGTTACGGCATGAGATTAGACAAGTGTCACCGCTATTTTGTGCACACCCCATTGCTGTCTCCAACAGCTGTTTTCTATGGAGAGCACTGAAAAACATTTCTTTAATTATCATGTGGAAGATTAATATACAGAGACACTGGACAGGAAAGTGTGTAAGTCTATGAATTAAAATGATTTAATGTATGCAGATAACGTGTACAGACTGAGTATTTCATACAGAACAAGATATGTCGGGATTCAGGCTTATTTTGGTGTCAGACTACTTGAACCATGAAAGCTGTCAAAGGGCCCGACTCCCTGAATATACTGTATGTATGAGTGAACACACTTGTTCAGCTGTGATGAGGCTTTTTTCCAGCCATTACAAATCTGTTATAGACCAGGGTCCACTGAAGCGTTAATGTGTTTCTCCCACAGATGTGACATACAGACCTAACATGTCTACAATGTGGAAAATTCCTTCTGATGTAATTTTTCTGTTTTTCGAGTGCGCTCTGCACCTCGACGTCGTCCCTGTGTACATTAATGGGTACAGTGTGCTGCTACAGCTCGGGTTTGGCTCCCCCTGGGACAGAAACTCTGATAGAAACGTATGTGCTGGTGCTACTCGAAGACACTGCAGATGAAAGCGCCTAATTCATGTTTGAATGTTTTATTGAAATGTTTTATTTCAGATCGCTGATCTCCCCTTCAGTAAGTCTGTCTTTAAGATGATCACGTCTACAGGCCGTCTGTTGGTGGAGAATCGTTAGTTGTCAGTCAAAATCAATATAGTGTCATTGATTAAATATCCAGTGGAATACACACATCTTGTCAAAAGGGCCAAGGCCAAATGAAAAAAATGTCAAGAAGCATAATCTATGTTCATATTTTCCAGGGATGCATTAAGTTTACATTTCGGTGTAATATTTATATGTATCTGAGCTACACTCTAGCAATAGGCCAAACATTAATGCTTTTCCTACACATTAAATAAGACGCGCTATTACTGTAGGTCCAGTTGCACAAGGCTGAGCGCTGCCAAGCTAAAGGAGGTCTGTTCCCCATATGGCAGCTTCTGGGCTGGGCTGATGGCCCCAGGAATTTGAATTTCAAATGGCACCAAATCCTGAGGGAGGAGCTCAGCTTTGGGGTGAGGGGCCAGCTGGAAATGAGATGCCAAACATGGAGGATGACGGGAGAGGTGAGGATGGAGAGGGATGCACTGTAGCCGCGGAGGCCACAGGCGAAGATGTGATTTTCATCAACACACAAAATGTCTTTTTGTGTGTTGGAGTAGGGAGTGAGAAATATCGGAGCCTATCATTCTCATGTAGCTTGAAATTCATCAAATTCTCTCAGACACTCGGGAAACTCACTTTTTAATGGCTTGATTTTACCGTAATGTAAATCATGTATTACATATTTGATATCAAACATTGTTTTTAATCTTTTGTTGAATCTTTCCAACAATCACTCTAAATTCTATATACAGTACATACTGTACACACAGACTGCAGGTTGGGGGTGGGGAGGGGGTTTCAGGGAACACATGCTTCATGTTTTAATGCAAATTTTAATTCAAAGTATGAGAGGAAATGCTTTCAGACTTTCAAAAAATCTCCTAGTTATAGGAGTAACAAAGTTTCTTAAGCTTGTGATGTGCCGTAACAATTTTCCTACCATTTGTAGTGGCGCCTTGGAAGATTTCCATTGAATCACATTCAAGCCAATGATGACAGAGAGGCTAAAGCTCTCAGGCTGTGCACCTTGCAGCATCCAATAATGTCAAAACACTGAAAATGTGGTGCAGTTTGCACTTACTGTCATTTGATGAGAACAAAACTCAATAATGTAATAAAATGTCCCAACTGCTGTTATAATAACAACACCTAACTACATTAATGAGGATGATGTCTTACTGTTCATTTTCATTCAAGTCTTCTACATTTTGTGAACGATGCTCTGATTGATTGATCCTATCGTAGTAAGCCGATATTCATTCTAAATTGTTTGATTGGTATTTTATCAGTGCTTCTATCAGAAGAGCCAATCAGATAAATGAGAGAGACAATCTCCCCACACGGCAAAGCTGTTTCCCAAGAATGTGATGCAAAAAATGCGGTGCTGCAATACGGAAAATCCACATTCAATGTTGCTGCATGACAACTATGCACATCAGGTCCAGTGTGAATTATCCGCCTTGTTGTTTTCCATTTGCATCCCCGTCCTCCCCGTTTGTGGAAATGTTAATAAGAGCACTTGAATGCTGAATGAGGCCCAATAAGTTCCCCCTGTACTCCGAAAGCCTGTTTCCATAGCCAACATATAATGTAATCAGGTGAATATCAGCTACATTACCATCTTCATTGTATCCCAGCGTCCGAATAGAACCCATAAGATCAGTTCTTATAATTTACATTTTCCGTACTGAAGTGCTCGAGCGCGACCGTAAATAAAGCCCCCTGAGCCAAACATATTTCAGGAGTCTGCTGCAAACCGGCCGTTAACAGCTAACTAGCTCTCCTGCCGATTTCAATGCAGACTTGCAGTGCCCTCTCTGTTTACTCAAATTTACGAGGTCATGACACCATTTGTAACTGAGGCGATAGATGGAGCCAGACCACCGAACATTTCAGAGTAAAGTAAAGAAACGTAGTCCGTATCGGCCGATACTGCTTCTAGTATTAGGTGATCAGTAATTGGCCTCAAATATCCAGATTAAAGAACCTTTACGTATTATGTTATGTAAGAATTTAAGAATGTTATAAACACAAAGTTTGAGGTGACATAATGACTATTAGGTCAAAATGTATTGTACACTTTAAGCACCATACAGCCAAACGAACATGGGCAGAAACTCAGGGACATACATCAACATCTGGTCTTACTGAGTGGATGATGGACTACCTCCTTGGGAGGCCACCATTTACTGATCCAGGATTCCAGGTCAAAATAACAAATAAGCTTCTGAGCAGCACTGGAGACTCTGGGTAACCATTTCCTTAACCTTCCTCTGCACTCTCTATGCCCTGGATTTCTTACATAACAATGTCTCATGAACAACAAAACAACTATGGGTGACACTTGATTTGAAGGAGGCACACAGAAGCAATCGTGACACTATATCAGACCTGACATAAAAATACATAACCAGTCATAAGTGAATCGACTGCTTTGCCTCCATCACTCGCTTGTGTAACGTTATCCATCTTCTGCAGCCATCTATGATCCACCCTGGTCTGATGGACAATTCTGGCACAGTGATCAATCAGAATGGGTAACAGCAGGATTATATTCCATTGATTTGGATTTGAGTCTAATGCATCTCTGCCTGAGAACAACGTGCCGCTTCCCAAGAGCCAATCACAAACATAAAATCAGTGTCAAATGTAAGTGTTTTCAGTAGCCTATCATAATACTAACAGTATTATAAATTATATATACATTTCTGAGAAGAAAAGACGTTTTTACATTGCATGTTTTGAAAAAAGATTGACCCAAAAAAGGTGTTACATAACTAAAAAAGGGTTTATGAGGGTTTATTACACTTTTTGATCAAGTTTTGAGCAAATTTTATTAAATTTCCAGAAAAATTATCACACTATTGGGCTCTTTATGCCTGAAAATGCAAAACTCTCTAGGACCTAAGCTGAATATTGCAGTTTCTGGGTCTGGTCATATCTGCATGTTAAAAAAATCACTTTCAATGCAACATTCAACTAAATCTGCTCCTTTAAAATAATCCAATAAGGAATAAACTGGATGAAATAACCAGTGATTACAATATATACATTTAGATTTTCTTAAGTTCCAACATATAATTTTAGTCAAACTACCATTAAAACCACACAGCAGAAAGAGACTGACCCTGAAACAAGAAGGGTCATAACTGCAGCGTAGTTCTGCATCCAAGGTTTATTTCAGCGGGCATATTCCAGAAAAACTCAAGCGAGAACATAGCCCTCTGTGGGGTTAAATGTGGCCAGTTTGGCTGCTGTTACTTTCCAGGAAGTGGAGTGAGTGTTATATAACCTAAATGTTTTGTCATTTGAGTGTGTTTGTCAGTTTATTCTTGAGGGGATTGCTGCCAAAGGTTGTCTGTACTACAAAAGCTGATGTTAAATGAAGTGTCCTCACTCCAAATGAGCCATCACCCATTTAAAGGAGATGCGTGCGGTTTCGTAATAAATGGGAGTACAAAACTTTCAAATGAGTACATTGGATTGTATCATCTGAACAGTTCTGCACATCCTGTAATAGCAGATCATTTCCTTACCCCCAAGACCAGGCCGTAGGCGGTTGTCATATCCGTCCAACAGGCTGTCCAGGATCCGTGTGAACAGGGTGATGTTGGTTTTAAAGGCATCAGATGCGGCATCGGCATTCACTGACCTAGTCGACGAACACACAGTAACAACCAGCTAAGGCACTTCAACTAAGAGGAATCCGATTACATTTGAAATGTAATTAGAGACATCACTGTTTTCCTCAGAGGCCTGAGTTATGAGGAAAAAAGAGGTCGTTTTTATCTGGCACACTTGATACATGCCCACACAGACACAGACACACACATACACATTGTTTGTCAGGCACATGGATGACCCAGTTCAAGGCAGAACATTTGTGAGCCATCTGATCTCGGAGCCAAAACACAACTGAATATGCAAATGTAATCAGAGCTGGAGATTCATGGTAAATAAATTCAGATAAGGTCCCACATTAAACCTCGACGTAATCACCACTGTCAAGAGCTCTGGTGGAACAGCCTCAGGTTAGGGCCATATTTTACTTTAAGCAGGGAAATGGAAGGTAGCCTATATCATTGTTCACATCTGGGTGTTTACTGTTGGGCCCATATTCCTCAAAGTTACCACCAGAGAAAGAGTTGGATTAATGTAACCTGTTTACTCATGTTATGACCTAATAGACTAAGAATACTTCATTTCAAGTGTGTTGTCTCGTAGTGTTGTCAAGATACTGGAATTTCTAACCTCCATAATACCTTGAAAAATACCAATAATCCATGCCATGTTCGATACTACCAGGGCAAACTTGATACAACATCTAGGGCACAAAATGTTAGCTTCTTATCAAAAGATAAATATAATCCATTAATTTTCTTTAATTGTGATATTTGTGTTATGCGCAACAGCATCTAAGTCTAGAGTAGGCTGTACTATGTCCATACTGCCACAAATGCATATGGAGGCCATTTCAAATACTCATCTGTATGAATTGATAAATCAATATTCTTTACAGCATTAATCTTTATTTAACTGCTTCTTGTTTACTTTAGCCCGCTAATATTTTAACAGCTAACTAGCTACCTTGCTTGGTACTTGGACAGCTAGCTTGTCAAATTAGCTCTTAAAAGTGGCTTGCACTGCTATAAGTTTCCAAAGCCAAAGACATTTCCTAACCATATAAAGTCATGCATAACCATTAAAGAATACTGATATGGACTTCTAAGTTTAAATGAGGTTGTTTTTGTATGCTACAGACCTCCAGCCTCCAGGTTGTGGAAATATGAGGAAACCAACCATCGCTAGCATGTAGGCTACGTCACATCTCATTTTTACACCATTACAATTGATACTGCTAACTCTCGAACAGCAACACACTGTGTTTGTATTAGATTTGCGTGTTAGCAAACTGCTACAGATAGCCTATTGTGTGACTGGACTGGGAATAGCCTACTGTGTGGACACTAAGGTTTACAGTGGACATTTTAGCTTGTCATAATTAATAAAAGAATAGGTGTTACTTATAACATTAACGATAGCTCCCCCTTTTTTTTTTTTTTACAATAATGTTTTCCTGCTGTGACATGTCAGATGTCTGGCCATGAAACAGACCTAAAGCCTAGAGCTAGCACCAGCTGATGGGATGCACTATTTGGCTGTCCGAGACAAGTTTTTTGAATTTGTACTTCAGTGGGGACCTAATGGGGCCTCGAGGGGATTCAGTGGCCTTATTTAAATTCCCTCTCATGCTTCTGACATTGGCTGTTTCTTTCTTTTGTCAACTGTCATCTAATGTAAGCACTCAAACGACCTAAACTGTCACTCCCAATATCAAAGGAGACACCTTTACACCTGATGTGATAATGTGAGAAGTCCTGTGTGATAAAACAGCATGCCTAGTTTGTGCCAGCTGGGTTAAAAAAAGGTGCAAAGTAGGTTAGACACATTTTCAGACATATATTTACAGTCGGCCTGAGTTTTTTTAAAAGATTATTCTCTTTTTATGATCCTTTTTTTTTTACTGGTTCCTCGATATGTTTATTGGGTAACACTTCATATCACAGGAAAGCAAATTTCATGGTCAGTGGGTGGTAATTACCAAGTAACATATTTAAAATTTCTTTGAAATCTCCCCTAAAATGCCTCAAACATTTCCTCAGAATTTATTGAAAATAACCCCAACGTTATTTAATATCAATACTATAATACTTTCCAAAAAGCAGTTAAGAAAAATCTGGCAGTTTCTTTAAAACATTTCCAGGAATCTTCCAACTCATTTCTGCTTAACTTCTGCTGATCATGACATTTTAAATTCTAACTTTCTGTCCAACTTCCCTTCAGCAGGCCACTAAGTTGAAGTGAGTTGGCTGATTGTTGAATTGGTCAAAATCTAAATGGTTAAAAAAATGTACTTCAATTTACTGACCTGCAGAAGTTGGACAGAAACTAGCTGGAAATTTAGCAGCAACAACAGACCCAAGAATACTGTAAATATTAGCTAAGTCTGTTTCTGCTAAACCACAGATAAGTTAAAACTGTTTCTTTATGATTCAACTTTGTCTGTTCAGGTTAAATTTTCTATTTCTCTCTTGTCACAACGCTTTATTTATACTCAGTTTACGCACAAAAACCACTTGGTTAGGGTGTGAAGACTTAAAATACATAGTTTGTTCATCACGATCAGGGATAGAGATGTCCTGACTTCATGTGAAAAATAGTATAATAGTAATAATAATAGTTTTCTTAAAAATATTCAGTGTTGTGACTCCAACTCCAGTCACCGGTTTGGCAGCCTGGCCAGTAATGTCGCCACCACCTTTCCCTCTGCCTCCTGCCGATAGAGCTAGAGCTAGATGGCTAATAAGCATGTGATGTGCATGTGATATGCCACGATTAGTACACGTCGACTGACGTTACTGTGGTTTGCAGAAACGTTAACCGTTAACATAATATCTTGGTGACTGGGCTGTGTTGTGCATTACAATAAACAGTAACACTTCATTTTACAGGTCTAGGAAATGTAATGGTAAGTAGGTGTTAATGACCAAGTAACATTTTCGAGCAGTTAAGAAATATCTGGCAGTTTCTTTAATACACTTCCTGGAAACTTCCGACTAATTTCTGCTTAACTTCTGCCGATGCCGCCATTTTAACTTCCAACCAGTGTCTGTCTAACTTCCCCTCAGCAGGCCACTAAACTGAGTCCAGTCGGCAGGATATAAAGTTAGCAGTTAATGTTTCTGCAAACTACAGATACGTCCAACACTAAACATTTGCAGCAAACGTGACACATCACATTCACATTATATCCTTACTAGCTGACTGTCACATCAGGAGTTGGAGGGGACAGAGATTGCGTTATTCCAACAAGGCTGCCAAATGTCTGACCACTGTTTGAGTCACACCAGTGCATATTTGCAAGGACACCTGGCTTTTTTTCCCGTTTTTCTGGCAACCGAAGCCAAGACACATGATTGTGGTGACCAGAGGAGGTATTTCAAGCCAAACCATGATGCTTCCCTAACCCTAACCAGGTGTTTTTTGTGCCTAAACCTAGAAAACAGATCAGCGTTGTGACAAAAGAGAAATAGAAAATTCAACCTGAACAGAGGGAAAGTTGCAGTGGCAGTAAACCTGATTGTGATTTATTCATGGAACAGTTGTATTCTCCTCGAGGCCATTTGGTCATAAAATTACCCTTCAAGGTTGATTTGGCTGTAGCTATTAAAAAAACAATCCATATCCTGTTTTATGTTTGTTTTCCTCTCATTGTGTTCCCCCCATATTGGAATAACACAACCGTGGCTGCTTTGCCTCATTTGTGCGGCCTCCATTAGAAATTGTAGGTGGGCTAGATTATGAACAAGGGCAGTCCTGGGCTACTTCCCAGCAAAGATAATTACCCACATGCCCTCGGGGTTATTTTCATGGTCAGACTGAGGATGCTGAGGGCGAGTAAACTGCCTCCTCTCCTGCTCTTTGTGGTGTCCACTGATAATGAGTCCGGCCTGATAAAAAAAAAACTTGATAAATAGGCACACAGTGAGTGATCCTCGGCCTCGAGGCGTCTCCCATTCAACAAGACTCACCTGGTTTTCCAGAGAGCTGTGAGCGCCAGCAGGCAGACGAGAAGTGGAGGAGCGCTCTCTCTGCTCCACATGGCTGCTTCAACACCTACACACAGCAGGACAGCCGCTGGAATGAATGGAGGGCTCAATTTAACCGGCTTGACATGCCGTTGGATTCATACGTGACATTTTATCAGTCATTAAACCCATCACCTATGTCTGGGGGATTCCCTTTAACACGCGATGTGGAGGGGGGAATAGATGGAGAAGAAGAAGAAGCAGAAGCAGCGGCAGAGACAGCATCTGACAGCAATTAGTATTCACTGACACGTCCCACGCCTCCACTCACTGAACATTACTGTTACCAAAAATATTGGATCAAGTCGGTACACCGATTTGAAGCCACCTCCCCCGAATTTAGTCGATAAAAAAATTCCTTAAATGCACAAAAAAAAAAAGGGCCAATCATGTTTGAGAAAAATGTGGAAGAGGCATCAAGCTCCTCTCCCACGCTTTTCCCAAGACAATAAATAATAATCAAAGAAACGTTTCCTTTGTGTCCGAGGGATGGAAAAGCGAAACAGACTCACCTCAAGTGCAGAAAGTACCTGCTGCAGCCGGAATCGTCGAAGATGCAAGAAAGTTCAAGACAAATCGCCGCTCGCGCTCCTGTTCCGATGAGACTGAATGAGTGCAAGTGTGTCATGAGAACAAAGATAATAAATCATAGTCCCAGCCGGCAGGAGGAATGCACCCGGAATGCCTTGGCTTTCATCGTGCCCCAAAATTATTTTAAAAAAACAAAAAAACAAAAAAAACAAAACAATGAGATGGAAAAAAATTAAATAAAAGGTTTTCTAAAAAATAAATAATAAATAAAAACAAGCAGATGTGGATGTGGGAGCTGATCCTGCCTTCAAATTGCCCTGTTCAGCTTCCCCCCCCTCTCAGCTGGTGAAGAGCTCGATGTGAATCGTGATAAGCAAGAAGCACATCTCAGTCTCCCTCATCTCCACACAAAAACTACAAAGGCTGAGGAGGAGACACACTGGGTCCTAGAGACAGTGTGGTATGCACTGAGCCTGCAGCCCAGACCTTAGTATGTGAGGATGTATGTTAATGAAGGCTCCCTCCACTCACACTCAATATACAGAGGGATATTGATTATGCAGAACAAGTCAGGCTCCCCTTGCATTGTTGTGATGGAAGTGGCATGTTTGGAAATGGAGTATCTGAGCTCAACCATTTTGGATGAGACAGATAGCATGCTTCGATATGTGTGTGTGTGTGTGTGTCAATACACGCCAGAGGCTTGATTTTCTTTTCATTTTCAGCCTCATACACCAACAAATGATTATTTGCTGTGTTTAATCTGTAGCTGCATAATAACTGGAATGGACACACCTTTAATACAGCTATGAGACGACAGGACACTGTCCACTGAAGTACTGATGAATGCCTTTGTTTAGTGGATAAGCAGCACCTTAAGTCAGGGTGACCAACATCTCTTTAAAGGATAAGTTCACCCAAAATTCAGTCAGTATCTACTCACCCTCATGCCGATGGAAGTTTTGAAGTCTATAAAACATTTTGGGAGCTTCACAGCAAAACAGTGTTCTCCTAAACAATTGAAGTAGATGGGGACTTTTTTTAAAATTAATGAAAACAACTGAAAAAAATAACATAAAATGGCTCCGTACAGCTTGTCTGGTGTAATTCAAGTCTCCGGAAGCCCCAAGATACCAAACTGATTTGAAAAGATGTTTTTTACTCTGTTTTTAAAGCCAAACTCTTTATTAGCCGCTAAGCTAAAAGTGCTAGCGCACACCCCGTCTAAAGTGGGCGCACAAGCTTAAACGTATGTCAAGAATTTGTATATTTAGTATTTGGTGTTTTTTTTAAGTCCCCATCTACTTCAGACGTAAGCAAGATAATTCTGTAATGCTGTTTTGCTGTGAAGCTCCAGAAATGTACTGTGGACAACGAAACTTCACCCCGACTTTCCATCGACATGGGGTTGAGTAGATAATGTCTGAATATTCATCATTGGGTGAACTTATCTTTTAAATCAGAAAAACCAACACATCTTTGTTGTTCAGTCAAACTCTGAGATAAATGCCTGACTTAAAATCAAGGATTTATTATGTGATTAATTTAAATAAAATGCATATCCTTGGAGAACTTGTCACTCTGCATACTGCTGTATCCATGTCTGAAATGTAAAGAAATGGCCGATATTTATGTCATGTACAGTATCACACAATCAAATATCGGTCGAAAAATAAATTGGATTTAATAAAAGGTGTTTTTCTGTGTTTGTGTGTGTGTGGGAGACAGAGAGAAAGGCTGGCCCTCTTGACACTTTGCTGTTGCTAGGACTGTGTATTGTGGTAGAAATAGCCAACCTTTTAAAAAAGATTCTATTGTAGTTAGACTGTTTACAACGTGATGGTTTATATCTCTGGATTGCCTCAAATCAGAAATGGACAAATACAATAAATCAAACAGCAGACCATCAGTTTATTTCAAAATGTTTTCCACTCTACTGCTTTGGTTTTGAGTTGTGCCACATCTCCTACCTCCACTTTTGGGAGCTGTTCATTCAGCACCACATACTGAGGACAGAAAACAGATGTCTTTTATTAGAGAAATGTAACTCCATCTGACATGTAGCTAGTTTTTTTGTGTGTAATAATACTTCAAATACTACCCTTCAAATGAAACCAGCATGCAAATCATCAGATTTGGGCCTGAAATAATATTTACCAGTATGCAGCATCACTGTGAAGAAAGAAAAAATAGGAGATACAACAGTTAGATAGTTACAGACTTTATTATCAATACATTTCAAAAGACATTCCTTTAGTGGCAGATGAGAGTCTGTGGTGTTTGATTGATTACACTAATAAAGAGCTCAATTTCTTGCAGACAAAACTGTGTAATTAGTCATGTTTCAGCCACGTCAAAATATTTATTTTTATCTATAAGTTTGAGAACATGAAGTAGAAAAGGACGTAGGTGTTGAGCGGGACAAAATGGGCAACTGCTGTAGAGGCGTCCTGTTTGACAATATGGTTTGATTTGTTTGTTTGTTTTATTACCTCTGCTCTGGAGATTATGTTTTCATATCTCACTTATTGATTTGTTGTTAGCTGGTTGGTTTGTTGATTGGTTGATTGGTTGGTCAGTTGGTTGGTTGGTTGGTTGGTTGATATGTTGGTTGGTTGGTTGGTTGGTTGGTTTGTCGGTTGGTTGATTGGTTGGTTGGTTGGTTGGTTTGTCGGTTGGTTGATTGGTTGGTTGGTTGGTTGGTTGGTTTGTCGGTTGGTTGATTGGTTGGTTGGTTGGTTGATTGGTTGATTGGTTGGTTGGTTGGTTGGTTGGTTGGTTTGTTGGTTGGTTGATTGGTTGGTTGGTTGGTTTTAACATTGCGTGACAGGAAATTTTTCAACATTTTTGTTAATGTTGTTTGTTTATATTGTATGTATGTTGATTTAAAAAAAACCTCGTATTTAGGAGGCTGATATCTGAAAGTGAGTATAACTTGATGCAGATAAAGGGGACTATTGGGCCTTGGTGGGGGTATGCGCTCTACTTTACATTGTGCTCAGATGGTGCATATTTCTAAATCATTTGTCAGGAGGGATCAATGGGGGCTAAACAGCCAGTGTTTGCCCAAAAGCTGTCTAACAGGTCAATTATGGATCATTTGAATGGAATAGACATTTCATATTGTATTAAAACCCCCAATCATGATGCATCAACATGACTATATCAGGTAACTGTGGCAGAATGCTCAGACAGGTAGAGGATTAAAGAGCAGTAAGGAGACCGGGTGACTGATAACCCAGCATATACCTCAATTTAAGAAGCAAAGGAAGTACTCACACACACACGCACACACACACAGACGCACACACGCAGAGATCAAAACAGAGTAGTGGACCTCAGGGGTCGGACCATTATCAAGCAGCCGCTGCCTCCCTTTGCTATACTTCAGACTAGAAGGCTGTCCCATTGATCTCTGCTCTAATCCATAGATGTGACAGGTGATCGATGAGGCAGGTCATCTCAATAACAGTGACCCTTGGGCCGTCATCAGGTCGGACAAAGCAGGCAGGTATGGAAACAGCCAACTGAGGAAAAGCAAGGGCATTGAGGACAAAACATACATACAAATCTGCTCTTTTATTCTGTTAAACTGTGTTTGCATGTTTGGTTTTTCCTCTAAACTCTGCTTTTACGTGTGCTGCTAGCCGCTGTGTTACATACTCTTACAGCACGTTGTTTATTGCAAGATGTTGCATCATGCTCAGCCTACTGCCAGGCCTGAGTGTGTGTCCCAGTTGGGCACAATGAGTGACAATGCATATTGATCAGGTCCATGTGGAGGAAGGTAAGCAAATGACTCCATGTTGAAAGGTAGCGGTTAATATTTGATTAAAACAAAAATAAATTATCCCTTTCACGTGACTGTCAGCACTGCTTTTATTGTTTTTAGTATCGGCTCCGTGGTTGGTCAGGAAATGAAAATCTTCCTGAGTTAATAAACAGCTCAGCTTCAGCTCAGGCATATCTCAAACTCACAGACATTTATTTTTTATTTACTTTCCAGATCCCATGACACCAAGGAACAATACATTATGCTAAATAATAGGTACATTTGTATAAATGATGCAAAAACATCTAGAATGTTTCATTTCATGTAACAGTGAAGCCATAAACATACAACATCTTTTGTTTTAAATATCTGAGGAAAATATGTCACACTATAGTATATGCACTATTCGACTTGATCTTCTGGCAAAAATGCAGCAAATGACTGCTGTCCCTCATTTTTGATGAATGTTTGCTGTCAATACATTGCATTTCCTGTAACTTCTTCACAATAAAAGCATACCAGTGTTTCAAAATTCAAATATTTTTAATGTTACTGTAAACAGAGAGACTTACACTATATAAATTGAATAAAATGCTGGATTACATGCTGCAGGTTACTTGACTACAGCGCAAGAATGGCGTACCTCGCCACTACTTTGAAAACTACTTTACAGAAAGGTAATTAATAGGAAATGTAAATACAATTGAATGGATATTATGAAGACATGCAGGACATAAACAGAATTGTTTTATGAAAATTTAAGGAAATATTTTAACCTTTAAGGTCCAAGTGTTTAACATGGTTAAAGGTATGTTGAAACACAATTTTGTGACTGAAGTCACATTGATTAAAGTCACAATAGACACAATTGAGTAGTACAACCCAAATATGCAAATTGATTTATCATTAGTATGATTAATGGAGGGCTGAGTAACTGTAATCTGTCCTTCCACTGCTAACAGGGTTATCCTTTAACCCTTTGGCTTTTTTCATTTACAGCCAATATACGGATCACCTGTAAACAGCAAGAAGACCAGGGGAGCAATAAAAATGCAGATTCTGACAGGCTCAGGTTGACTGATGTGCTTTCAGTCAGTGGATGAGCCGCTCAATAATGACCTGGTCGATCAGAAACACAGGGAGCTGAAAAGTTTGTTGCTGCTGCGGTGCATTCAAACAGCTGATGCTGTTGCAGAAAAGAATCAAATACAGTAGAATGAAATACTTGATAGTCATGTGGGGTGATATGACTCACATGCATGCACAAATATCCATGCAAACACACACGCATAGACACAGGTACGCATGCACACACACAGTGACCTCTGCTGGAGAAACACAGTACTTCACTCCACATTTGTCTGGAAACGGATGTGAAAAAGTGACTGTATCAGAATACAAGGACGTTTCCATCAGCTGGTTTGATTTTCTGCTATACAACTCAGAGCAGCGTCATCACTAACGGCTCGGTTTGCTAGACCTGCCATCAAGCCGAGCAGCTAAGCAGAATATCAAGTATGCTGCCTTTGATATGATCCTGATATAAGAGTAAAGCACCAGGTGGTTGTTGACTCTGCTGACATTTTAGGGGAGAGAATAACTGAGCCAGTCATGCAGCATGTTGTTGTCAGTCGCATGTCAGCATGAGTTGATTCACCAGGCAATGCTGGAAATGCTAAACCATTCTCAGGCCTGTTACCTCGGCAACAAGCCATGCACGGCAGAGGAAAGATGTTGTGAGAGAAAAAAGATGAGGAGCCCATCGAGGGGCTCTGACACTCTTAAAGTGATAGGTCGCCCTCAAAAACCCTTTGTCAAATTGCAGTGGCTCTATGCACGGCACACTCTCACAGTCACATGGTGATATTAAACCAGCTGACACCCAGCTGCTCTCGCTACAGAACTAACATTAACCATCAGAACCCCCTCATTTATCATTCGCCCAACTAAAGACTGACAGGACTGTCCCCTGAGGCGCTGCTACACTCCTTCTAAGGTGACCTCAATTCAACAAGTCATATTAAATATTAATATTGTGAGAGTAATGTAACTGTATCAGCCTCTGAAAGTCAATTAATACGTTTGAAGTGGAGCCAAATGGTGGTAAAGGTGCAGGTGGAGAGAACAGCAGTAATGATGGTAGGTGAATGAGCCTGAACATGCACAAAACCTACGGATGTATTGAAGGGTGATTTGGTATTTTTCTATATTTACATGTTCTGGTGAGTAAATGATTCAAACTTATTAAAGGTTTTGATATTACAGTAATATCGTCAAACACTATAGACATACAACATCAGCCTGTCATGGCAACAACAAGCACTTTAAGTGGACCTAACTTTGACTCAAAGGATTATGTTGTAGCTGTTGCAGCCTGCAACAGCTAATGAAGAGCAGTACTTTCTTTTGGGTAAGACGTGGCTGTTTTTTTTCCATTTTTGAAGAACATTTTGAGGAAGGGGAAAAAATATCTAAACCAAAGACAAAAGGAGAGCTGGTGTGTGTAAAGTGTGCAGAACCCATTTGGAGAAGATACTGAGGAATCTGTAAGAACAAACAACCATCTGTCTATCACTGCTTGTTTACTTCATTGAATCTAAGTTGAAACTTTTATATTATTATTGTTAGTATTATCATTTCTTCAGGACCTGGGTATAAAAAACATATAGGCATCGAGACAAAACATAAAACTTAAAGGGTATGAAACTGGAGTGCGATAAATAAACATAACGTGAGCAATGTATTGTTTCCCAGAAAACAAATATAAGAAAAGGCTGCACTCATTACAAAAACAAATAAAGAAAAAATCATAACCACATGGACTGAAAAGAACTGTTGATGTGTTGCGGCACAAAGCCTTCATCAGTGCTGCCTTATCTGTTAGCACTGACAGAAAAAACTGAAAGAAAGAAAGAAAGAGGAGAGGGAAAACAGAAATTCAAAATTAACTGTATGAGGACTTCTCTTTTGAAATCCACCCTGATATCCTCTTTCATTGCTCTAGCAGAAATGACACCTTGAATGGACGCTTCACTTCAGCTGGGATCGAAAGGCCTGAACACACGCCGGTGTTTGATTGACAGGTGCGGTGCAGAAACACCTCAGCTCCGAGCCCTGAGCACCACAGATGGAGACAAATAAAAGTTCACGTAGAGTTCATGTTATCGGCTGCCAGGTGATCTCACTGTTACAAAATGCCAAAGCTACATCTCTGCATCCTATTTTCTGCCTCTTCTTGTGTCTTATGTAACTCGATAGATGAATCACAGGCACATTAAGCTTATAAAAATTAAAAGGTCACTTTCATGACTTTGCCAATGCTATTTATGTCGCAGGAGTTTTCTGCATTCACTGTTGCCAGTTTCCCTCAGGATGCCTGGGAAACTAAACCGAGAGTGTTTTTCTGGTCATGTTGCGTCTGCCATCTCCAGCTCCAGAGTTTCTACAATAATTCCCTTTTTATGCACGGCTAAATTTAACCACCGGATCCAGTGTACAAACAACACAGAGCTAAACCGTGGGCTCCCACACCTGGTCTCTACAGCACGCTGTCACAGGCTGAAAAACATCACAGTACAGAAGAGAAAATGGAAAGTGACGTACATTTTGTTTTTGTAGATTTAGGACCTGTAGGTGGGCAAGTTCATACTGAGTCATTGAAATGGAACAAAGCTGATAAAGTAGTATTGTTTGGCATGAATACCCAAACCTATTAACTGTACTTTCCTTTATGAACAGCTGAACAGATGAGTGCCAGTGTTGTACCCTTGAGCAGGGGGAATAGTGGTGGAGGAGAACCACACGCAGCTCTTGCATTCACTCGTCTGTATTGCATCATTTCTCAAATAACAAACAAGACTCATTTACGTTCAACCAGGAGCGCTATCAACACCCTCAGTATCAGGACCACAGATACCTTTACAAACATGTATTTTTAACTTTAACTTAAAATATATAAATCCTATTTTTAATACAATTATTACATGAGCAATGACCTATGACTCCACTTCATGTTTTGAAAAACAGTCCACTGGTCTGCATTGTACTCCAATGTTGTCTCCAGTGATACAGCAGAACCGGAGATGTCACCTTTTTTTGTTCAACACATCCTTCTTCGTTTTCAAAACTTGGTGCCTACATAAACCTTAATGCAATTTAGCCACTGAGTGACATCACTGGAGGCAATTTATCAGATTACATGCAGCTTCCTCTGGAGCCACAGAAGGCTTTATACTACTTTTTTCACATATGCGGTCGTGCTCCTTGTAAAAAGACCTGTAAACACACTAATGCGGAAGATGTGTGGAGTTACCCTTTAATCAAAACATAAGAACAGGACCGTAGCTGACGTCCTTTTGATTGTTTAATATGACTTCCAGGGTTTGTGTAACCTGAGGGGTTTATAGCTTATTTATAAACTACCACAGGGGTATTTGTAGGCATACATATATAATACTGTATATAGATTAACAAAATATATTTATATACATGTACATTTAGTCAGTACTATACTTGAGTAGAAGTTTGAGGTACTTACTTTAGTATTTCCATTTTCTGCTACCTCATACTTCCACTCCATTATTGAGGCAATATTGTCAATTTTACTCACTATATGTATTTGATACTTAAGTTACTAGTTACTTTGCAGATTACATGTTACATCTGAGCCAAAATCAGGAAAAAGACTCCCGCACACTGCGATTAAGTTTATTGACGACAATGTTTCGGTACTTAGACTTTCATCAGGTTATCAAGCCACAGAAAAAAAGAAAAAAAAAGAAACTTATTCTGATAATCAGAAAGATGCCGAAAATTGGATTTGATAATTGGTCGACATTAATATATGAATCTATGAAAACATTGACATTTACTTTTGATACTTGAGTACATTTAACATCAGACACTTTCTGATGTTTCACTTTCAGAGTTTTTCTCATCTAATATTCATATATGTGACTTTCACTTTTACAAAGTAATATTTTAACACAGTATCTTATTTTTACCCAAGTTTGACTCTTGGGTACTTTTAACAACACTGGTTAGCAGTGATTTAGAAGTCTGTCACCAAGTTAAGTGTATGCTACCTACCAGCAACAAACAGTAGATAAAGTAAGCACGTAGCTGGTGAACCTAGTGGAGCAAGTGGAGTGAGTACACTGAAGGACTTCAGGATCTCAGTATTTCCGCAGCACTGGCTGTGACCCTGAGCATGAAAACAGTCACTGTTTATGCAGCTCTTTCACACCTCTATAAGGTGACGATGACTGATGATGATGATGGTAGTAGTAGTAGCAGAAGTGGTGCATCTCATATTTCTGCTGCTGTTCAACCCATCAGCACAGAGGTGTGCTGTATGTTTCCAGCAGCTGCTGTTCAGTCCAAACAGCCACTAGATGGCAAGTTTAACACACATTCATGATGTTCTGAGCTCTGCTGAATCAGTCAGCACAGTAAATGCCCCGAATAAATGTATTTTGACCAAGATGATCTTAAATGGTTTCAACAGTCGATTAAATGTTGCTTGTACAGTTATAGAGCAGTGATTAAGCTTGGACGTGACACATTATCCTGGTGGACCTGTGACAGCAAACATATATTTGTTTGTTTTGCTCTCTTTGCAGCCTTTATATTGCTTTCTGCTAGATGTACATAACTGTATTTCTCTCTTTAATGCAATGAAAAGAATGATTATGTCTAGTAACCTTGTAGCCTTGATGTCAGGACATCTTTAAATTAACCCAACCAAACAGTATTAGAGGAAAGAATTTGTTAAATTAGTCAACTTTTATTGGAAAAACAACAACAAAAAACAAACTAGAAATGTTTTTTAATTACTCTCTGAGACATTTGTCGGTGGGTTTTATTTCCTATAGCTCCTGTGAAACGTTTCACATCTTATCCAAGGGGCTTCTTCAGTTCTAACTAACTGGAGGGGAGTTGCAGGCTTTTAAACCCTGTGTGTCCTTACAGAGTCGTTGAGGACACGTGTGAGCTCTGAGTTTCAGAGTCGTTAGGGCCACTTGTGGGTCGTTAGCCCAACCGTCCTTCATGTGGGTTTCTAGGGCTAGGCGAGTCCAGGTGTGAATGGTTGTTCAGCTGTCTGGGGAGGGAACTGTGTACTGAGTTGTAGGTGGGGGATAAGTAATGTCGTAGGCCACCTCCTAGTGCTAGTGAATAGTTTACACATTCAGCAGACAGAAAGTTGAAAAGACGTCTAAAAAAGACGTCCCAAAAACATTCTGGCTCTCCACTGACTTCTCTTCAATGAAGTCAAAAATGTTGAAATGATGTCTTTTGAATATTGTTGTGCTCAGAATGCAAGTTAGCCACTGAGTGACATCACTGGAGGCTTCCTCTGTAGCTTTATACTGCTCATACTAATAGTTTTTTCACATACGCAATACCACTCCCTGTAAACACACTTTAATGTGTGTGGTGGAATTACTCTTTAATACAACTATAGTGTGCATCTTCAGTTGTCTGCGTCAGACAGCAGGGGAGTGATGGAACAGCGTCTACCTGTCACATCCAATATTCACCGCTCCTGTAAGTGGGTCTGTAATTAACATTACCACTTGTCAAGAGAAAGATATTAAATAGAGTTCTCATTATGCAGTTTAGTCTGTGACGGCAGGATGCCAGCAGCACTCACCAGCCTCTCATGTGATGAGCTGTGACACAAAACTGGCGAGCTAACTTACCAGCTGTTGTTTTCTCTGGACTCAGGGAAGAGAAGGGGAAGGTTAGGCGTCCAGCTTTGTCTCCTCTACTGGTGTTGTTATCCACTTTTGAATTTTGTAGTAACATTTTAAACACTATTTTGAATTTTGTCATTTATCTTAACAACTTAATACCTTTATTTTGGGTGCCTGTTAGTATCAGGAGGCAATATACATATAAATTACAAGTGCCTTGTTACCTGTGTTCACATTAGGGTGCCATGTCTTTTGTTCAGGCTCAGATTCAGCGCCGCCTTTCACGTTGACGCTAACACCACCTGAAGCAGGCGGTCAGTTCCTAAAATGTATTTCCTGCTAATTCAGTAAACATCTGCACTTTTTCTTCCCTACGCACGCTTATCAGATTAGCCCTCTATCTAGCCTGCATGCTTTTAGCTAAATGCAGCAAGCAGCTTATCTGCCGCTTGTTCTTGGCCGGCAAATAGTTTAATGTAATCACTATATCATGACGCAGAGCTTCCAGCAGTCTCAGTAACATTGCTGGCATATTTACAGACAGCATGGCAGCAGGCTGGAGATTTATATGGCGGGGTATCAAGCCAATTAATCCTGGAGTTTTCCATGGTGATTTGATATGACACTATTGAACTAATCAATAGGCCTATATTTAAAGCAAACAATGTGTAAAATGACTATGTGTCATGTGAAAGATGCTGTTTGAAGTAATGAAACCACTCTGCAGTTTCCCTCTAATAGCCTGTATGGAGCATTTTAGCATCTTTCACTCACTGGTGATGAAGCATTTAGCTGTTTTAGTCTCTGAAAGCTCTGATAAACCAACAGAACGCTACTTTGATAATTAGCATAAATTCTTATTTTGTGCATTTGTTTGTAATGAAGTTAAACATGAAGCACGGATTTGTCTAACATGTTTTATTGTGTTTCTTCAAAACAGTGCATTGGATAAGGACTAATAAATGAAACATTAGTTCAAAAAAATATTTTTATCGGCATATCGACTGTAACACAAACAGTTCAAGTTGAAACAATGGACAGTTAGTGTACCATATTGTATCATTTCAGATAAAATCAACGTGGCATCAATACTAAGTACGCACTACACAACTCTCATTTTCACAAGTCCAGTTCATTCAGGAAACGTTGCAGAAAATCACCTGCAAACCAGTGCAGTCAAAGTTCTGCACTGTAGTTAAAATATTAGTACAAGTCGAGGGTCTGTTAGTGTTTGATTATGAGTCGAGTTAATTAAAGTGTTTACCTTAAATTCTTACATAATGGAAAAGCATTGTAATGAGTCCTTTGGTGCAGCTTTAGTTTATGTAAGGAAGCCAGTTAAGGTTGAGTACATACTGTATGTCGTGTTCTATGCTGTTGTTTACATTATTGCTGTCTTTGTGTGGCTTATCTAGTACTCTAAATATTGCTTTAATAAATTGGTGCTCCTACTATTGAGTATTATTACTGAGGGATTTTATCAAAATCATCTCTCAAGAAATCTTTGTTCCACATCGCCAGCAGAAAAGACTTTCAGGCTCTTCAGTTCATGTGTGTGAATGTTATGTGACACAACAAACGGTGGGACTCGTGGCATCCTTCTTTACCGGGAAGATCAGTAACCACTTGTGCTAGAAAGTATAATAGAAATTAAAATGTATGATCCTATTAACTACCAAGGGACTACATGTTAATTATCTTGGCCTATGGCACTCCAAAACTGGGTTAAGTGAAACTGTTCAGATACACAAGCTGCGTGAAAATAACGTCTTAAAAAGATTGTGGTGAATTGAAAAAATCCTTCAAAATATTTTTCGGACGTGATAAACAAAAATGTGAAATCAAAATATCCTGCACATGTCTTAAAGCTGGAATGGAGACACACCTGAAAGGTTATATGACGATGAGAGTTCAATATCTTCTAGCTCTTCCAAAACACATGAATGCAGTATACATGAAGATATGACCACATTTTGGATTAAAGCTGAGGCTCAGTTTGTCAGGAAACTCCAGATACTTGCATCCCTAAATCAGTAACCCCCCCTTTACCAGCTAGATTTAGCCTGAGGGATCCTCATGTATGAAGACAGATGAGTGATGATGATAATAATAATAGTATGGAGGGGAAACCTACATTATTAGTGTGCTAATCTCTTGAGAGTGGCTCATGAAATGAAACTATTCCTCATTTCCACGAGACCCTGAACCCCCCACTTTTTAACACAATGCATCCATCGATCCTTCGCTTTAAAAGCAATGAAATCAGACACTAAAACAGGTGCCAACACGTATGCCTGTTGGAGCTTGTTGTAATGATTCTGATCATGTGAAGTCACGGCATGTTGCTCCCTCTAGTGGTTCATCTCCCTTCAAGAGGTTGGAAATGAAATGCTCTCGGTACAGTATGATGCCATGAACGGGTTATAAGAACCAACATACACTGACATGTCTGTTCTGTAATCATTCGTCACAAAGCAAGACCAGGCATAATCCTTGTGTTTAAGAACAATAATATGATCTCCTCACTGTGTACAACTAAACTAAATTATTTAGACCAGGGCCGCTCAAAGTGTGGCCCGCAGGACAAAGGTGGTCCGCCATATGGCTTCATTTAGCCTGCCAGATGTTTCCAGCACAAAAGAAAATTACAATGTGAATCGATGTTTATGCTTTTCTTTTTTTCTTTTTTTTTTCATAATCTGAGCCTGGCTGGCAGAGTAACGATTTGTGCATGAAGGCGGTCAGTTAAGGGAACTTGGGACCCTCGTACTACGTAAGCCCTGAGAGGCAAGTGGGGGAAAAAAATCATGACTTCGAAAGATTATCCTGACAAAACCTTTCTGTCACCTGTTCTTAAAGGTGCTATTTGTAAGAAAAGTTGATGTTTGAGTCTCACTCCCAACACGTCATAAACTTTGGGATGGCAGCCGACACGTCCATCACAGACAGTCGGTTTTTGACAAGTTGGGAATGAGACTCTAAATCAAGTTTTCTTACAAATGGCACCTTTAAGTCATAAACACAGGAGAGAAAACGAATTGGGTCGGACTGGGAAAATGGATCGCCAGAATTCCTTTTTTTCACTTGTCCCTCTGGGTTTCTTTATTTCTGTACCATTTCTTAACAATACAACACAATAGGTGCCTGTTTTTAGCCTGTGGTCTGTCATTAGGTTTACGTCCTGGCCCTCCAAGAGAAAAAGTCTGGGCACCCCTGACTCAAACAAGAATTTGACTCTGTGTAGAAAATGTCTCGCTTTTGCCACTGAGTGTGTGAACTCAATGACCGTCCTTAGCCTGAGTGACCTAAATACTTAAATTAACTGAATTTCTCTGCATAATATTTCAGGCTGACACATTCTTCTGTGGTCATTCTCAACTGAGATGAAGATTAAAAAAGGATAAACTTCAGTCCAAAAACACTGTAAATGCTGCACATGATGTCTTTGCACTTTTGCACTTTTTCTGGCATTATTCAAATAGTACTCATTGACTGGAGAAGACCATGTATAGCCTTTTAGGCATGTATTATATCACTGTATTACAGTGCTTGGTTTCAGGGTATTTAAAATGCTCCCTTGCCACTGTTATAAATATACACAGCTTTTAAAGTCACTGTTATGAGGAAGTGTATGTTTCCTTAAAGCAAGGAGAGTCAGATCACCCTTCGTCCAGCACATTCAGTGTCCCTTGGTAATAACATAATGGAGGCTTTGCTTTGTCAGCAGGAAATTTGAAGTTAAACAAGCCTTTAAACCTCCGGTAAAACATATTTTAATAACACATTTTGAACACAATTTTGTCAGCGTGATTATTTAGTTCATATGAAGTTAAAGGGGTCAGTGGTTAATGACAGTGGGACGCCTCCCGTTCTCTGCTTCATTTTTTGTTTCAGTGTTATAATCCGTCGGCTTTTCAGTCGACTCGATCATGTGCAATGCTACGCAAAATGGAAAAAGGAGTCTCTTTAAAAAAACAACACTTTTGGTAGGCTGTCAGTCATACAAGAAAAGCAGCTGCTGAATTACTGAATAGCAACAATCAGGATAACTTCCTGTGCTGTGACATCCTGCCTGTTCAGAACAAACAGAGGAGCAGGTCCTCGAATAGAAATGTGTTCAAAATAAAAAGGGGTCAGTTGAGCCACTAGAGGGAGCGTTACGCCATGATTTACTTCACAAAGTGCTCCAAAAAAAACACAATGAATGCCCCATTTTACCAGCTTCTAGCTGTTGAAAAAAAGCTATGCTGATGCTGTTGGACTATTTAAACAGCTGAACAGACAATGATTAATTGGTCTCAGGGTGTTGTTGAACTTTCCACAAACCTGCACCGTGTCAGCTTTCAAAATGGCAGAGCGACCATGCGGAGCATCCTTAACTGTCTGTCTGTCATCTACGACAGCATGTTTTTTTTTTTTTGTTTTTTTTTAAAAAGCAACAGTAAACCCACAACCTGGTGTTGGCAGCTCCATCCATCATGCACACATTTAGAGCACCACCTAAACAGTGAGCATCAATCTGCTGTTGACAGGCTCCTCATTAGCACACACATGTTCTGTGTTTTCATGATGAGATATCTTTCGTACACTGTTGTGAGAGACGGAGGGAGAGAGCGAGGGAGAGTGAGGCCAATAGGGAGGCAATAACGGCAAAATCAATTTCACACATGGCTGCGTTTAGGAGGGGTGAGTGGCGTCGGGCATCTTGATCTGTCCATCAGGCCGCCTGTTTCTCGCCGATGTGGCAGCATCATAACTCCTGTTAGACTAACCGATCGACGAGGGCCAACAACCATGGCTACATGGATGATATGGTTATTAGAGCAAGAAACTAGGCACCCCCTACATCATGAATCCCCTCACACACCGTATCCTTATGACATCTCTGTCTGCAGAGGTGAACGCTGGAACTGCGCTCATCCAGTGACTGTTTAGGAAATTTAGGCCATGAGGAATCAATTCATCAAGGGTGATATTTGTGATTCCTTCGTCAAAATAAATGACCTAGTCAACGCACTACAGAAGCTTTATATGTCAAATAATCTGCTGAGGTGCCACAAGTTTACCCAAACTGTCATTTTGTGGTGCTTTCTATAGCCAGAAGTCTGCTTTGCACTTATACAAAGCAAGTGATGACCGAAAATGTCACTGTGTCCGGAGAAAGGACTCAATGACAATAAACCCCCCACTTCACCTCCGCCAGCCAGTGACAGAGCAGAACAGTAACAAGAGACCATTGAGAGGACAAAGCGTCTGACGTCATGTTGTGTGATATTTAGGTAATGACGTCCTTCACACATTCAAAGGTTCAGTTATCAGCAGTATCTTTCATTACCTCTGAGGGTCACCAGACTGCAAACATGCTCAAGGACCTGATCACACAGGAGGTGACTGTTAATATGGTCAAAGGTTTCTGGGCTGTTTAAACGTTTCTAGGAGGAAAGTACTGGATGAATTGATTGCAGAAAAGTTTGACTAACCCTTTTGTGTCCACGGAGATCAAAGTTCGACATGTTTACTTGAAGCTTATTCGCTTTCTTGTTGAGAGTTAGATTAGAAGATCGATACCCGCTTCATGTCTGTGCTAAATATGAAGCTACAGCTAGTTAGCTAGCTTAGCTTAGCATAAAGACTGGTAACAGGGGCAATCGGCTAGCCTGCTAGCTGAATTCCTGGAGTCTTATTAGTGAAGTTAAAGGCACAGTTCCCCCCGAATCAAAAATACACATTTCTACCTGTAGTGCTATTTTTTCATCTAGATCAGGGCTGGCCAGAGTGGAGCCCGGGGGCCTAATTTTGCCCACCATAAGGTTCAATTTGACCCGCCAGATATTTCTATTGCTATAGTTTATAAGTATTGGCTGAGCTGTAACGCTAGCTAGCCTCTCCAGCTGGCTCCATTATACCCAAAAGATGGCAGACATCTTTACAGCTGATATCTCCAAAACTCTGCAACTCACTAGATGGACGAACATCAAGACAGGTTGGATTAAAAATCTATATTTCAGATTTTGGAGTGAACCGCCTCTTTAATTAGTGAGATTCAAAGGTGCTGGTCAGTGGATTGTGTTACCTTTAAACAAGAGCCAGGTTGTTTCTATTCTTTAACCAAGCAAGTACTGACCGTAGCGTTATATCTAGTGTGCAGACGTGAGAACTCTCAAGAAGAATGCAAAAAACACATATTCCCCAGAATGCTGAGCTTTTTCTTAAACGCCATCTAAACAGAAAGAGCGGCGCAGCACTGTGTCTGTGCTGCAGACGCTTATTAGGAATTTTGAGTGCGGCTGGAGTAAATCCCATTACCCTAACTCTAGCTGGCACAATTAACAGCGGCTCAATGAGAGACTGACAGCTGCACTTCAGCTAACTCTGGAGCGGCCTGAAAATAAAAGTCTGTGGGCTGGTCTCGTTTTAACAAACAGGCACGCTTTCCTTTGTTCAGCCTTTAAAACTTGTCAACAACGCTGCTCACAAGAATTCATCCACTGAACGCATGAGGAACCGGATTTAAATTCTGGTTGAACATGAAATACATGTAATGCAGTGAAATAATGGAATATGTTAGACACAATTTAAAGAGGTGTGTGATGGCACCCGAGTCTTTCCCCTGGAGCAGTCGCTGAACAGTCACATTCCTTTATTGTACACGCCAAAATGTCTCTAAACAAACAGCCAACTCAATGTTTTATTGCTGCAGTCATCTACGGACGAATGGCTTTACTCTCTCTTCCCTCCATTCTGTATTTTAATCACTTGCACAATCTTTGTCTACTATTTGGCAACCCATTATGGCAGGAAAGAAGCTTAAATCCTACTGTTACATGAATTAATAACTTGTCTTTTACTTCTCTCTGCCCGACTGATCCCCAAATTTCATCTTCAGTATTTCCAGATTAGTTAATCCATCTTGTATAAAAAAAAAAGATGCTCTGCAAGTTGGAACTGCACAAGAGAGGATTTCAGGGCTGATCATTTCCCGGCCAAAGCTCCACTCAGCACGACTTTAATTCAGACACAAACCTATCTATTTCATTTTAGATGACCATTATTTAGCCAGTGTTCAGTCCCTGTAAACCACGACCAGAGTCCCTTTGTCCTCTCAAATCATTTAAGTTTACGTCATCTGGCCTGCTGGCACCAAAGCAACCAAGTCCTATTATTCAAACTGAAGTACACGGCAATCATTAAATATAAATCCATTTATCCTAATAAATTTATATATTTACAGAACATCGGTGCAGTTCGTTTTTCAGGACACAGGCCCAAACATCTTGCCAGGTGCAGGGTACAAAAATAGGAAAATGAAAAAATCCCATGCCTTGACAGCAGGCCAAACGGGATCATGAGGCAGTTGAAGCCAGTGAAGACCATTACAGTCCGACGTAGCACGATACAAAGACGACAGCAGCCTAGTCCAGTGTGCAGGTGTTCTTTCTTCTGCCGAGTCAGATATTTCTAATTTGGTTGATTTGTTCCCATGCTTGCTGTTCGAGGACCTTAGGAAGAAAAAAATAAATGGATTCTGAGTGTGTTCTCCAGGATGTGGAAGTGCTTGGCGAGCACTTTTTGTTTATCTGTCTGGCAAGAAAAATAGTTTCCTCTCACTGTTTGCAAACTCCCATAATCCTTGTTTGCTTCCCATCTGTTAAAAGAAATGAGTCTTCACTCTTGTTGCCAGAGCAAAGTCTAACCACCTTTAGCCACCACCGTGTCCTTTGATAAGTAAACCACCCAGTAGACCATATTAAAAGCCCCGAAGGACACTGGGAACAGGATCCGTGCATACTTGTCAATTTTGCTGGTTCCACCCATGCCAGCAGTGGTGGGCTGAGAGCACGGCGTCTGCTTTAGCTCCAGTTTGTTCCCCATCATCTGGATGCGCTCCAGCTTGGGCCCCAGCAGCTGCTGCAGAGACGGGGAGCTGGCGTTCTGCTTGCACGGCGTCCCGGCCATCACGTCTGGTGTGGAAGCTGCAGCCTGAGGTGTACTCTTCACCAGCTGGGCAGAGGAAGAGGCCACGCTGAGCAGGCTCTCAGATTTGGGGCTGGAGCGGGAGAGGGTGGAGGAGCTGCCGTTGACTCCGCTGGCTAAAGCTCGCAGCGGTCTCGCTCTGCCCACTCCTGAAATGTTGGTGGTGGACTGGGCTCTCTGGTGACTGCTGGCCTCATGGTGGGAAATGTAATTCATCCGCTTCCTCAGGTTACCATTGGTGTCAGGATTCTGTTGAGGAAGAGAAGGATTTTTCTTAAAAACACTTAAAAACACACTCTGACCGATAGAGCGGCCAGCCAGTATTGACAGCAATAAGACTGCCTTGTGTAATTAAGAAAATAAGAAATTGAAACTAAACATTGATGACCCAATCAGCAGCAATTACAAGTAAGAGTGTAAGTGTCCCATCATGTTCTGGATGGGGTTTTTAAGAGGCTTTTAAAATTGTTGAAATAAGAAAATAAATAAATAAAATACCTGCCCAAAATATTTAACAAACTCATTAAATCCAGATAAATACACTTGTCTACTAAGTGATAATATTATACATATCAAGCTTAAGTTCTGCACTGAGTGAGTCTTAAAATAAGCAAAGCCGTTTTGTTTAATATGGATCCACATGTGAGAGAAAACAACTTGAGGATTTGGTTCACATCCCTCCTGTCTGCTTCACGTTTGAAGGGGTTTGCAGGCAAGGTAAAACTCTGTTGCTTCTTCCTTCCTGAGAATCGGGCCAGGCAACATAAACCTGTCATATTGATCTGATTACAGTCCCCCTGACACAGATGGCCTTCATCTGGAAGCAGACGATAGAGTGTGTGCAATACAGATGTCACTTACCAAGGATTTCACTCATTTCACACAAGCTTAAGACAGAAAGTAGGTAGCACTTCATCGGGGCGGTAATGCAGTGTAGCGTCAAAGGAGCTTATCCTTTGAGAGTTGATGTTTTCAAGCAGGGAGAGAGTGATGCTCGTACTAAGGCATTTGCAGGAATAATCCACCCCCCCACCCCTGAAAATGAAAGGATCCAGTGTTATTGTGTCCGATGTGCAGCAGAGGAAGTGTGCGCGTGGACGGTGGGTTTTTTTTTTTTTTGCTTTTCATCCTGGAAGAGGTAAAAGGTTCAGGAGCTGGAACTCAACACACCGTGACCTTGTTGCCAAGCCCTGTGGCAGCGCCAGCAGGACCTGCTCTCGAGGAAAAGAGTATTCATTTTTTCCTCCAGTTGCCAGAGCCTTTCTGAAACCTATACAGATGTACCCGGGCTGCGTTGCCGTGGCAACCTACTAATCCACTGAAGTGCCGTTGTCACTATACTGCATTCAGGCATGATTACGCCACACTGGGATTTGGACTGGAGGGGGCAACTTAAAGTAGTTAGTGTGAAACTGACAAATGCATTGCTGTGTTGTGTCAGCCTCAATGATAAGTTAACAGTAGACTGATACATTTAACGTTATCTCTTCAGAGGAACATAAAGTCGAAGAAATGAGAGCCTCTCCCTTCTTTCCACAGCCCTCCCATCTGAAAATCAGCGTTTACACAGCACCGTAGATTCATCGCTACAGTTACATGAACCGTGATTTGTAACACATTCATCATATCTGACAAAGAGCTCTAAAATAGCTTCATGGCATATTCATGAACTCTGATCCGATCCATACGTCAGCTGCCATGGTGTCAATGTAATTTGTTTCAAGTTGTGACAGGAATAGGAGATTATGTCGATGGATTCATGCAAACGGCATCATTGAGAAACACCTAGTACTTTCATGTAACGTGTTATGAAGCTGTTTTTAGATCTTCCTGCTTTCACATTTTTTTCCCTGTTTTCTCTAAACCAGATTCAACAAATTAGCAGCTAAATTTATAAGCGAAAGCTAAATTTGTCCAGGATGATCTGGTAGTGAGTAATTTTATTGTCCACACTTAACAAGCAATTGTTTTCAACATGTCAAGCGGTGATAGAGTAATTATCTGCATAATCAGGTGAAAGAAACAGGCAGAATTCATTATCCACCTTTTTCAGGAACATTGACAGTCCTAGAGAAATTGTTTCCCACATATTTAACTAGAATGCCACTGAGCGGAGCACACACCTCCAGCAAGGTCCAACAGTCCCAATTAATTAAATCAAGCTAAATTCAATATCAAATATGGTATATTTGAATCCACAAGATCTGGAGTTTTATTTGGATCTACATCAAATCTATCTGGTACAGGTCTGTTCAGGGACGAGACCCATCCTTCATCCAAGTTTTATGGAAATTCGTTCAGTAATTTTTGTGAAATCCTGCTCACAAACCAACCAACCAACCAAAAAACAACAACCTACTAACCAACGGACACAGGCAAAAACATGACCTCCTTGGCTGAGGTAAAAATCACTCGTGGGTGTAATGTGAAACAAATGTTTCTTTGTTTGTTTGTTTGTTTTGTTTTGTTTTTTGTGGAACCACATGAGCTACATTTGAAGTTATATAACATGAGATTGTAGTGTAGTATTTCCATATTTGTGGTTCTGAGCATTAAAATTTTTTTTCATAATCCTTCCTTTCAATTTAAAAGTCAGATACAAGCAGGCTCTGGTGGTACATACTGTAGAAGCCTAAACTCACATCCTTGGATCAGATTTCTGCTGTTTTCTCTACATTTTCAGACCCTCCCAGTTCTCATGAGCAGGGGCACAGCTGACGATCCTCAGGCAGGCCCACTCCTGGCCATTCAGAAGTCTAGGCTAAAGGCCAGATACAGTAAGCACATAATAAGGGACATGCTGTGTAAGTGCTCCTTCAAGTTAAGTGCTATCAGACTATTTGCCACGGCCACTTTGAGGGAAACAAAAATCACCTGCAGCACTTCCTCCGTGTCCTTGACCTTGACAGGCGTGGTCTGGGGAACCGGGGGACATTTGGCCGGCTTCTTTTTGGCCCGCTCGATCTGTGCGTTGGTGAAGTAGTTTACGGCTGCAAACTCAATGAGGGCAGAGAAGACGAAGGCGAAGCAGACAGCGATGAACCAGTCCATTGCAGTGGCGTATGAGACCTTGGGGAGGGAGTGGCGAGCGCTGATGCTGAGTGTCGTCATGGTCAGGACAGTGGTGATGCCTTCAATGGGATCCAAACAGAACAATATCAAATATGAGAATCTTCAAATCTGTGTATAATATATTTAATTTGTAATAAAAACTATTTGCAATTAAGACTAGTTCCCCACAGATCAGCATGTCAGAATTAGATTAAAACACCCTGTGAGAGATTTCCTTCATGCCACTGCCAAATTAATGGTGATGAAGATCATTTGCACAGTGTTCAATAACCCATGTACATTTTGTTGCTCCTCATCAGCATATTTCATTAACTGAAAGCAGGGGGGATAATGACGCAAATACACTTTGCTCTCGGACATGGAAGACATGTACAAAAAGAACCACACTGTTTACACCTGGAGTCATTGATTTTTTTTTGGTCTTGTCAGGGCAGCATACATAGTGAAGACCACAACAGAGCTAAAACAGGAGTCAATAAAGGGCTCAAAGTGAGGGAAATATCAGGCTCTTCAGCTGCTAAATGCTC
The DNA here is from genome assembly GCF_965226575.1 of Pagrus pagrus. NCBI lineage: Eukaryota > Metazoa > Chordata > Actinopteri > Spariformes > Sparidae > Pagrus > Pagrus pagrus. Next base: position 15,029,802 of record NC_140189.1, on the reverse strand, counting down.
CACTATGTTCACCAGCTAGTCACTAACTTATTCCTTCCTATTGTTTGGCGTTGGGCAGGTAGTGTACGATAGTTTATCAGACATTTTTCTGCTGAAAACAACTGCCTGCTCAGCACCAAAGACCTGCGACAGACAAAGCTAACAACTAGATGTAGAAGAAAGTGGATGTTCAGCAGCTAAACAGCCAGATATTTGTCTCAGGAGTTAGTGAAGACCACAGAGCTAACAGAATTAAATGTGAAAGATTGGTGGGCTGAAAAAGGCTCACTTTTAGCTGAAAGTAAGGTTGATGGGAGGGGTAAAGGTGAAGCAAAACAGTCACATTTTATCCACTTCTATTTCATTAACTTTGTTCTCCGTGACTTTAATAAAAAGCTCCCCCATATAACACTTGGATGGTCAGCTACGGCTAACTAGGTTCGCTAGTTAACCTGTAGACATTATGGCAGGATATGTTCCTTTTGCCTTTTTCACTGAGATTCAGTCAAATGCACTTAATGGAGAAAAAACAGCTCCCCCACCAATTAAGCTTTATCTAAACCAATAGGATTATCTCAGCGTGTAGATAAGCTCTACCTCCTAATAATGTTTGTACAGCTACAAGTCTGATGTGTATCAAAACATATTATGCCACCAAGAGCTTACAGCTGTCTAAAGGTATATCTCCTACTCAACAGCAGCAACTTCAGACTCTCCAACTGGGCAAACATGCAGTAGGTAAAGGAGGTTTACACAACACGGCTAAAGGAAACACCGAACTGACTCCTCACTGTATTAAGACGGATATCATAAAAATCAAATAAGTCACCAATCTGGCCAGCACGCAAGGTCACATGTGGCCCCTACAGTAACAGAAGGTTACAGTATAAGCCTGTAGCTCATCACTCGTCCTTGGTATTATTAACCAATAGCAATAATGTGATTTGGAGAAAATCCCCTTTACGTCGGAGACCTGGAACAATCTGTGCTGCAGAGTCCTTGCCCAACATAAATTCATCCCCTGCGCCCGGACGTGACCGCCATTTAATTACCTGTCAATCAAAAGCAGCTGGGTGACATTGATAGGTGAACTGCGGCTTGAGGGCACAGACGGAGGATATTAACCTCTAATATGAAGCTGTTCTCAACGTAAGCTAAAACTGAGATGGTTGATAGACGAACGATTTGACATTTGACTTTTCTCTTGTTTCCAACTATTCAAATGAAAGCATTAGCTGAAAAATCCCACTTACTGTGGAGCTTATGGTGTTTAGTGTATATATGTGCACTGTATATGATCTGAGTATTTGTTTTGTATAATTTTTTCATAGTCAATAAATTTCACTTTTGATTGAGTGCTACAGCTGAGTTACCCTTCACTCAAGGGTTGCCAGGAGCTAAACTGGGCAAGAAAACCACCTTGGTGCTGTATTCCCTGTTGTCAAATTTGCAGCCAACAGGCTCGGATGCTACATTACTGTAGGCTCTGGCCGTGTTTGGCAAGACCTCTGAACACTTTATCGGTTGTGTTCACTGGGAGCTCCCAGTCAGACAGACTTGGTTACGTTGACATGTAGCTGCATGGCGGGGGGCGTAATTCACATTCTGCGTTAATGCTATTGGCTACTACAAAGCTTTAAACGGAGACAGTGAGAAATAAAATCCTGGATCCATCCCTTCATCCGGATCCAAACCAAAAGTTAATGGGCTCTATTTTGGGCCAGGACAAACATTGTTGTGATCAACACAGTCATGTTTCATATCAGAGTCATAGACACCAATCTTTTTGTGCTTTTCCCTCCAACCCCTCTATCTAAAGCCAAGAAGCTGTAACTCTAATCCTCCCTACACTCCTGTTTGTTCTCCTGACAAACTGCCTCTTTGACACTCTTAGCGGGACACTGTGGTTGAGTCACTGAAGCAGGAAGTCAAAACAGAGCGTGGCTGCAGGGAGTAAGAGGAGAAATCCAAACACAATCCACCCTCCTCTCTTCCCAACACAGCCACACACTCACATTCACACACAGCGGATAACGGCAGAAATCCGCTGCCTCAGAAGCTCGACTGATACAACAATAGTTGTGCTGCTGTGACGCCTCTGTCATCCTGGACAGTTTGGGGCGGGGAGGCGGGGGCCGAGCAGCTGGACTGTCAGATACATTGGTCACTGCAGGAGAGCAGCATTGATCCCCCAGTGCTGTATTACACTGGAGACATTTCAACTGAGGGGAAAACAGTGTTTCTCTGCTCAGACAAAACTCAAAACACAAACTGAACAGCCGACAGGAGAAACACACACTGTGTCAGATGCACGCTGAATGAATACAGGTGACGCGGCTGCTGCTGTGTGTGTCACCATGAGGGAGGTTGGTTGTTTGGTCACCATCAGTGATACAATGTGCTGTCACAGTTTGACTGAATGCTGCTGCCTGTCAACAACAGGCTTAGGGTGCACCACTCTTACACCATATTTTATGATATTATATGATACTCACAGTCCGCCGGCAGAACACTTTCATTCTGTAACTCCACAAACTTCTGGCATCATGAACAGTCGACATGTCACGTAGCTGGCTCAAGAATCATTAATCACCACTGACACTCACGTTATTTCCTCTCGCTCTCGTTAGTCATGGAGAGAAGTTCAAATTACCTCTTGAAACTGACGCTTCAAAACATAATCTATCAGAACTACGTACAAAATGGAGGACAAGTGTCAGTGCTATTATCACTGAATGACTTTCCATCAACATAAGTGGAGGAGCGTGTCTGAGAAGGTACCAGACTGAAACGTCTCTTAATAATAAAACAACAACACCTTGCAACAGTAGTCTAGTTTTAGCACTTCTGTCTGTTGTCCTGCTTCTGTCGACACACACGAATCAGTCTATTCTGGGACAGGGACCCAAACCTCGTACCAGGGGACTGAGGGAGAGCGCAACTGGGTCAGAGGCCAAAAACTGACAGCAACTGATAACGGAAATATGATGAATAACGCAACAGCCTTTAAAAATGTGAGAAAATACCTCATAATTTAATAACAACACTCTTCATAAGAAATATGATGGTTGTATCTAGATTTTAACTCTCAAAGTGGTGTAGAATGACACTCCAACAGCTACGAGGCTAACTAAAGTAAATTACTATGATATCATCATAGAAACTGGGAATCGCTGGTTTGAACCAAAACCTTCACAAAGAAAAGTCATTTCAGTGGGGCGAGATGAGGGAAGATGACTGTAATTAAGTCATACTTTTATGAGTATTTTTTCATGTCTGTACTTTTACTCAATTTTAATTGAGCACTGAGTAACATTTGAATGAATATCCAAACCTTTCATCTGCACAGGCCAATGAAAACCCTGACACACAGACAAAAAACCACAAAACTCTGCAGCGGGCGCAGGTTTGGAGAGGTGACCGTGACCGCTCAGCAGAACAGAGCAGGAGTTGGGAGTAAGTAAGACTGAAGATTAGGAGAAACAGAAACCCCTTTGATTGAACGCCTGCTGTTGATAATGCATTAAACACAAACATTTAAAGAGTAACTAATACTCTGAGCAGCGTCGGAGAAGAATACCTTGTACTTTAACTTAAGTTTAATATTAATACCAGTAGTTTTACTTGTAATTGAGTAATATTTCTCTCATGTAACTGTACTTGTACTTGAGTACAGATTTTCAGTACTCTTTCCACATTACTAGCCTTTGTTTTAAAAGAACTTTTTAATATGTTTTTTTTTTTTTTTGACAAAGGTATCCAAAAGCCTTTTGATGATATAATGGCTATTTTTTTTTTAAAAATCCAAAAATCCAACTTCTTTATATCTAAAGAAAAGAAGACATGATACTGTATATCATGTTTCTGTGAAAGCAAAACTCAATAGTCTGATAATGCTGCTAACCTGTTTGCTTAAAACAAAACCCAGCTGTTGATCAGTGTTTTGTTCAACTTGAGAAATATCAATTGGCAAAAGTAATCAGATTAATTTATTATTCGTTCCTCATCAAAAGAAATGCATTATGTTAGCTGTTACTTTACTTTTGTCACTCAGCACAGCTCTGTCAAAGGTGCCTTTAAGTAACCCCAAATCCTCCACACAAGAACATTTTGCAGTTTAACAAGCAGACAACCTCATAATTTAGATGGATTTATTGACCATCAGCAGCTCACTTAGCCAGTAACTGCACAGAAGTCCTGAGCTAAGCTGCACAGCTCACTCTCTGTCCAGCTCTTCATAAAGCTAGCTGTGAGCCTCCTTAATGGCTAACCTGAGCAAGCCAGCTAAGAAGTCAATTTGATAAAGACAACTTTCAAATTGCAGAGAGCTGAATTTCTCTTTGGCAGAGGGGAGTTTTCTCCACCTGCCTCAAGATCCGGAGCCAAGCCAACACGCCGGTCTTCTCAATGAACAAACAGAGAGCAAGCTGAACCAACCATCCACCCTCCATCAAACTCCACACGTGCAGCGAACAAATCCAACCTCAGATGTCAACGTAACAGGACATTACTGTGATTTGTCACTGTAATACAATACTGAATTACACCTTACACCACTCCTTAATGAAAACTACTTACTACTGTTATATTTTTAGGGTAAATTTAAATTTATGGTAGTTATGTTTAGTGTTATTTTTCATTGTGTAGACAAGACATAACATGTAAAACTACTTTTAATTCTCTTGCAGGGCGTCTTTCCCGGTGAAGATTTTATTACAGTTTCAACCCATTTAGAGAGTTATTTATCTGGAGAAGACTCTGTATCATCCGCTATCTGATGAGCCAAAACAATTTTTATAGCTCCAAATTTCTGGTCTTTGCTTCAGGCATCTTTGCTTAGAAGATGCATCAAAATGTTTTCTTCCTAATGCTGTCGGCTGTTCATTCTTGTATTTCAAACCAGTTTAAACTAATAGCAGCGGATTCACATTTCATCAGCTTGTTGTGCAGACACACTCCAGCTCTGATTGCTCTGTTGGGCGTGCAGGCATCAAACAAATAAACAGAGAGAGCAGAAACGCTGTGCAGGATGAGGGATGTGCGAGGTCTACGTACCGAAGACTGTGCGTGCCGGGACTGATTCTTTATTTATCCAGAAGGACACTTGGGAGAGGATTACTGTCATTATGCAGGGGATATACGTCTGAATCATGAAGTAGCCCATTTTACGTTTCAAGTGGAAGTAGACCGTCATCACCACATATTCACCTGGAGGATCAACAGACATGAATTAGTTTGATGAACAAAGAGTTTAAAGTTGCGGCCTGACAGATTTCAGTTAATGCAGCTTTAGACAGACGTCACGTTTGATTCTATTTGATCATCTTTTCGCACTCTTCTATATTTTAGTAACCCCATCCATTCTCACCCAAATGGACACATGCCACCTGTTGCACCTTCCTGCTGCTAAAATCTTCTGCTTCAGTATTTATGTGAACCCAACGGCCCTCTGAAACGCCTCAACTCATCATGTTTCAAGAAGCAGGAGTCAAAGCTCCAAATCCTTCTGATATCTGCCAGCTGTGCTGCATTTGTACAGTGTTTGTCCTGTCATTCATGTGGAAAACACACCGTAGAGGTGGTAAATCTACCAGCTTTGACGTAGCACAATACACCGAACAGCTGAACACGTTTCTCTCAATAAAAGAGAGCAGATTTCACACTCTTTTGTAAAAATAAGAAAAAAGAAGCCAAGTCTAGCACATCAGCCATCACCCTGCATCCAGTTTTCTTGGAAGCATTCAGCAAAATAGTTCAAAATGGTGAAAGGACGAGTTAGTCTCACCTGTGATGGATTTAATCGTTTCACTGGAGACCGTCTGGCCGATGAGATCATACTGAACAAGGCTGGAGGACTCAGGAGGGACCTCCACTGAATGCTGGGGCCCTTTGGTCCAAGTATAGATCATCTCTGTTTTTGGATAGGCATCTGTGGGCAGAGAAAGCCACCTCGATGTGAATCACTTACAGCAAGTTGTGAATGGCACAGCAGGAAAAATAAGACGTGCTGTGTAGGAAAAAAATCTGTGTATGTATGCAATATGTTTGTATGGGGTGTTGTATACTGTAAACTGTCTTTGTCCATACACATACATGAACACAGTGCATTGTTATGATTAGATGTGTAGCTTCATGTGTCATTAACTCAAGTTATGTTTTTAAATGCAGGCACGGTGACATTTAATATAATTAAATTGGATGGTTTTAAAGTCAAAAATGACATTTGTTTTTTCTCTGAGAATTGATTTACCCTACCAGCCCTGAGGGGCAGTGTTACCCCCTCACTTCTGTTCAAACACAGGAAAACCTCAGAGACACTATTCACTATTTTGCAAGACAATAAAGAGGAACTTTTATTATACAGTATGTATTTGAAGTGGCACTGACTGACTTATTACTGATATTTGCTCATAGAAATACACAACAACATCCAATCCACTCTTTCAGATCCACTGAAACCAGCGCAATGTGGCCGGATTCAAAGTTCAGAGAGGTCCCATCTGTCATCTTCCACTCACCAATGTATCATGCTGACATCAGGTCTCCTACAAAAGTTCAAATAAAATCTCCATTTTGTCTGATTTAGGGATACTTTAAACCATAAGAGCTTTTTTCTTTTCCTAGTATTGCTTCCTCTGAGTGTTTTTGCTGTACGTATCCCGGTGAGGTTGGCCAGTACGTGGACGCACAACAAAATGCCAGTTGTCTCTGCCTGCCACTCCCTATGGGACTCCACATCGGCAGGATACCAACTGTGCTGCCAAAATGAAATGACTCTGGTGTGTCATGGAGTGGAACGCAATGCCTGTGCGCACAAGTCCAGATGGAGAAGCAGAAAAAGAGAGTGAGAGAGAAAGAGCGATGGAGGAAAAATGAAGACGGGGCAGACACGCACACACACACACACACACACACACACACACACACACACAGCATGCACACACACATAAAAGACCACACACACTAGCAATGGAAAATATCTGCATAGGTCTGTGCTATCCTGAGGCAGAGGAAGGGATTCTGACCTTTCCTTCGCTTCAGGCCACATCAGATCCATGGTTGCCTCCTCCTGACTGGAGGCTAGCAGCAGCAGCGCCGGATGGTGAAAGGAGGAGGACGAGGAGGGGTGGGGGGGGGGGGGGGGGGGCTAATGACAATAACTGAGAAATGTGAATTTGTCCTCTGCAATGTCACCACGCTGGGTAATTGACGGCGGATTGGGTGAGTGTAAAGGCAAACTCGTTGTCTTTCCCTTTCCTTTCTCTTGCAGATGTAATCTTCCGATTGCTGCTCCTCTCCGATAAGACGGAGCTGCTCTATATGAGAAACTCCTTTTTTCCAGATAAGTCATTTCTGCTGACCAGAAGGCCCAATATAAACACTGACGCTGAGCTAGGGTTTCATTGTTCACAACAAAGAATGAAATACGTCATTACTGAGTATTAGCATTCAGTCGCTTTGTGTGTCACAAAGTGCTCAGCTCCTCTGCACTGTTTTCAGCAAAGAATCCATTTCAGCGTGAAGCAGAGGGTAGTCACGTGATCGAGTTTTATTTTTTGCCTTTTTATAACTAAGCTATGGCAAATTTTTGAGTTGTGACAGACTTACCTTCCTAAACTCTCCAAAACCTTTATTTAAAAAGTGCTGCATGTTGTATTTGTAAATATAAAAAGCGTATGTAAAAGGTTTTTTAAATCATTCATGAAATCTGGTAACTAAAAACAAATGGGACCTTCACTGAGATGAACAGGAATCACCTTTAAAGGAATAGTTCGACATTTGTTTCTTCAGGGAATTAGTTGAGAAAATCGACACCACTCTCCGGTCTGTCTCTTAAAGGTGAAGCTACTGTCAGCAGCTGGTTAGCTTAGCACGAAACAGTGAGACATTTGTTGACAAGATCTAACATGTTAATTAATGAGTTTCAGAGATGGTGGTTTACCTTTAGACAGAGGCAGGTTAGGTTTCCCACCTGCTATGCTAAGTTAAGCTAACTGTCTACTGGCTGTAGCTTCATATTAACCATACAGACACGATAATGGTGTCAATCATCTCTGATAACTCTTGGCAAATACAGCAAATAAGTTGAATTATACCTTAAAGACTCTTTTATTTTGGTCTTTGCTACATTTCAGTGACGCATTCAGTAATAAGTGACATTCAGTTAAGCTAAAATAAAGTCAAAAGGTCTCTGCTGAAACTACCTGCTGTGTTAAGCTTGCAAATTGTGCTGCCTCCTGTTTAGTGATGCAAAGTAATCCAGTGGGTCTCTTGTGAAATGACAACAAGGGGCACAAAATGTAAAATACAGTGTGGAGGCCAGTGGAGGCTGCCAGTCTTTGCAGCAATGGGTTTATTTGTTTACAGCTGCTATAATAATGAGTCAGACACAAAGGGGGAAACCTGCAGTAATGATTCATTGATGAAAAAATCACATGAAGTACCAACACGATAAGCTATCATTTTGTACTGTGTAATTGGCATCTTTTGCATGTGTCCTCTTTAGCAATTAGTTGTGAGTACACAGCTGGTTTACATTGTCCTGTCAGAGCAAATCAGCCAACATCTGGATGTCTGTTACCTGCCTCACCTGCTGTGTAAAGAGCTAGTGTACAATCAAAGGAGACAGGCTTTATTTAGATTAACTTAGGTTGGATGTCACATTGTGTACTGACCATGTCTCTGTCCATCGCTGTGTCCACCTTTTTATCTACTCACTCACTCATGCAGACACACTCACACACACACACACACACACACACACACACACACACACACACACAGAAGACTTACAGCTTCCAAACTTGAGGGGGCACGCATGTCCATCCATGGGGAAGTCCACGAGCTTCATGGGACATTCAGCGCTAATAGTCAGTCTGTTGAAGTAAAGGACAGAGTGGCTCAAAAAAGGACCAAATAGACACACTCACACTCACACACACATCCTCCTATCATTACTTGTTGGGACATTACATAGACTGAGGAACCATCACCCATACACTAACGTTAACCCCAAGTCTTCACCCTAAAATTTTGGTCCCCACAAAGCTGTCAGACCCCAAACTGTGAGTGGGATTTATGGGACCCCACAAATATAGAAAAACAAGAACACACACATGCACAAACACAAGCATCAAGGATACGTGCAAGAATGACAGACGGAAACGCCAGTTATGGTAAATATTGTGAGTCAACATCATCTTAGCACTGCTTAGAAAGGAAAATTGGTTTCACGTCATACAATTTCTGATGGAGAAAAGCTAGCTTGTGGTATGTTAAATGTTAGCATGCACTGTTGTAAACCTGCAATGGAGAAGTTAAAAAAATTGGGCCCACAGTTGATTCTTCTGATATGAATACATGCCAGTGATGTGATAGAAGGTATACATTTACTTACATCAAACCCTGTGCACTGAAAAGGCAGAGGAGCAGCAATTTGACTGCTGTATTGAATTAAAGATTTAAAAGTTTGGCAGCCTCTGCACTGCCTCCGCACAGCTCTGCTCTGTTTACACTGTGAGCCACTGGGTTTGATTTCACAACAAATCTGCCTGATTGCTTTAAATCAAATAAAGTCTGTCTTCTCTCTTCTCCAAGTTTGTTTTTATTTAATTAGCACAAACATCAAAAATGTGAACACAATCATGTGAAGAGTCCACACCCGCTCACAAATGAGTAAATGTATGAAAAAAAAAACAGGAAATAGCCACATGAACAAATCCATTTAATCAAAGTTAGGTTTAAGTTTTGGCTTTGACTGTCATGTGTGTGATGTTAACAGATTGTCTATAGTGATGGAGTATACTACATTACCTCATGGTGTACAGAATGGTGCCATTCTTCATGATGCGGAAAAGCTTGTTGGGGGCCGTCATGTTGTGAGCGACCGACTTCTTGCCGTTTCTGAAGAAGGTGTCTGGTGTCCATACTTTGGTCACCATCAGGTTGTTCAGCCTCAAAATCTCAATCGGGCCCTCGTACATCAACCTCCGGTCCACCCACGTCTGTCGGAAGAACACGTCCATTGTGTACTCCTAAAACAGGGAAATCAACAGACAGAAAGAGGGGAAGAGAAACATATAAGGTTGCTCGGTTGGTAGGTGGGGTGATATTTACTTTTAATTATCAAGGGTTTGCATGAGTGGAACGTCTCCCTCTTGCTCGTTCCTTAGTTTCCGTAGGAAGTAAAGCCTCTTCTGTGCTTTTCTAACCAGGGTGGTGATGTGTGATGACCATGACAGGTTTTCAGTGATGGTAAATCCAAGGAACCTGAAACTGTTCACCTGCTCCACCTCAGCTCCACTGATGTAGACAGGGGTGCGTCTTTGCCCTTGGTTTTGCTGACGTTGAGCAGTAGATTGTTCTCTGTGCACCACTCTGCAAGATTGTTGATTTTCTCCTGATATGAACTCTAATTGTTGTTTGTATCCAGAGTTCAGAGTTGGGTTGGATGACTTTGAAATGTAGTCAGTTCCTGAATGCATATTACATGGCAATTATTGCAATTAACATAATCCATTTAATTACAAAAGTGTAACCAAATCTGATTACTTTTGGATTACTTCAGAATCAAACATTAAAAACAGTGGACGCAGCCACCAAAAGCTGAGATCCAAAAATATTCTCGTTTCTATTCAAACATCTCAAAACATTTCAATGCAAATGCAAAGATATTTAGCATATTTAGCATTTACATTTGGTCAATTCAAAAAACCTTTACAGAAATAATAACATGCCTTTCATGACTTAATAGAGTATTGGTTATCATTTAAATAATATTAAAACTGATACATTTTAAAGACATAAAGAAAATGTTATCACGTTATCAGTGATAATGTAACTATAATCTGTTTACAATTTGAGTTAATCTGTCTATGTCATCCAAATTACATGTAAACAGTTACCACCCAGCCCTGCCTGCGTCTCATCCGGAGCAAAGTTGTTTAAACTTAAGGTGCATGTAAATATTCACAGTATTAACACAACAACTGCATTAATGAACATATGCTTAAAGGAACAGTTCATCCAAAAATTAAAATTAAGTCATCATCTATTCACCCTCATGCTGATGGAAAGTTGTGAAGTTTTGTAGTACACACAACATTTCCGGAGCTTCACAGCAAAACAGCGTTTTACAAAACACAGTAAAAAAACGAACCCCGAGATCCCCTTTAAAGCCGAATTCTTTTCTCTTCTTATCTACAAAACTTTTGTCGCGGCCAAACTGTGTAATTACATCACAAGCTCGCACTGGGGCCCAAAAACACTTTTTCTCTGTGAGCTTACATTGGGAAAGACGCGTCTGTAAAATACATTTTTTTGAGTGTCACAACCATCACTAACTTTCACTATCAGAATTTGAGCCACAACATTTGGAAGCCGGGATATAAACCAGAAGGTCAGTTGAATCTCTAGTGCGTATGCTTTATTGGTCCCACAACGCGGAAGATCCGTGTATTTTTACACCCAGGAAGTCAAACTTTTTTGGCTTACACTGGGCGAGCAGTATGGTGGCCATTTTAAGGTTGGTTTGGGCTTTTTTGGTTGTTTTTATTTAATTTATTTATTTATGTTAGTTTTTTTTAATGTTTTTAAAAAAAGTCGCCATCTACTTCAGAAGCTCCAGACATTTGTAGTGGATATCAACACGTCAGCTGTTCCTCCATCAGCATGTAGATAATGAGTAGATAATCACTGATACGTCATTTTTATGTGAAATTATCCTTTAACTCCAGTTAAAGCGTGGGTACGTACCATTTCAACATCTGAGACTGGCCCAAAACTTGTCACATAAATGTCAGTCTTGACCTCAGTCACAGGACCTATTGAGTCAATGAAACAGACAACAAGTTCCCGTTTTAAATCCTTCCACGTCACAGTCCAGCCTCACAGAGACTCCAGTCTTATTCACACTTGTGTTTAAACAGTCTTTATGGGCCTACACCCATCAAACCCACAAGACATGCAATAGCTTATCTCCTCTAGAGCCTTTGCATAATGGAATTGAAAAAAAAAATAGCTTAAAAGATGTAAAAAAAAAACCATAATCCTGTTTTTTTTTCTCTTCTCAGTGAATGCATGTGGAGGCAGACTGTAAAGGCGCTGTTCATAAGTGCAGGGATAAGCAAAGCTACAGTGTGGCCGGCTATCAGCACATTTCTGTTGACAGGCTGCTGCTTCAAACCAATGAGATGTCTCCTTCGTGGTTTTCAGACAGGATGTACAGAAAAACCAAATCCGGACTTTTAGCACTTGAAACTGTGCATTTAGCATTTTGACCTGCAACATACACACCGTTATGTAACTATTGCTTTCGTTTAAACACGCCAGCTCAGACTGCACAGAGGCAGGCTTACAGGATAAAGTCTCAAACACCATGTCACATCGCATGTGATTTAAAAAAGCTCGACCATGAGGCAACACGTTCCATACAACACAGAGGTGGGGGTAAAGAAAACACATGACACTGCTGCTTTAATGTTGCCATCATGAGTTATGCACTACATCCATTGTGTTTCCTTAAAGGGGCACTACGTAGTTTTGGGAGAAGAAATTCAAACTCAGAATTTTAATATTTACAATATTATTGAGGAAATTATACACATTTTTTCCATATCTGAATAAACAAACTGCTCTCAGAGGAAAATAAGGTCAGAACACTGTTTGAAGCTAGAAATGTGGCAGGGTCCGCCACATATAAACAAAGTAAAACTGTATGAAATTGCTTTGTCCTTTAAGGTCAGTTTGTTTATTCAGTCATGAAAACAAAGAGAGTTTGTTTATTTTTGTTGTTTAGGAATACAAAAATCAGTCATTGACGATCTTTCTCTGCTGATTAAAATTTCTTACCCAAAACTACATAGTGCTCCTTTAAAGAAGCGTCCCTCCTCTGCTGCTTTTCCCTGAACTTCTTCCCCTTTTCCTCCTGTTAAAGGCTGTTTTTGAAGGTTTTTAGGCCCTAATGATTGTAAAGCCTTAAGAGGCACATGTTTTAACCTGAGGCAATACAATTAAACTGACTTGATTAAGACTTACAGGGTGTTTTCGGTGCTAATTAGTTTTACAGTCGTGTTTTTGCACCTTGTGGTGCTTATGGCATAACATGTAGCAAAACGAAGTTGTAGTTTCCATTTTTATCCTGACAGTTTGGAGTGTCTCAGAGGTGATGTATTATCACTATGGATAAAACTGACTTATCTGACGCTCAGCAGTTATTGCACTTTATGGTGTGTTTTAACTGCTTAAGGCATAAAAACTCAAATGAAAAGTGAAGTTCAATCTTTCCTTTTGTCATTAGGAGGATAGAGAGGTGATATATGATTACTATAGATCTCACTGACTTGACGTACACGGAATATTTGGTGCTTAATAGTGAGCGTACAGCTGCCTTAAGGTGCGTAATGGTGTGTTTTAACCTCCCATGGCACAAAAAAGTAAAATAAAAGATAAAGTTGCCTCCTTCCTCCTTCACTTCGAAGATGTCAAATATTTCACGCCTCTTATGTGGAGTTTTCATACAGAACATGGGCAATAGTGCGCAAAAATCGCATGTATTTCATACATACCCCCGAATCCAGGTCGCAGCCTGTTGTCATAGCCGTCCAGAAGTCGGTCTAAAATGCGCGTAAAATTCTCCGGATAGATCCTTTCATCCTTCTTTGTCTGTCCAGAGATTTTCTTTACACTAGAAAGAAAAAAAAGAATGATGATACCATAACTTCAGTGCCCCAAAAAAAGAAGAAGAGAGTTAAACCTCTGTTTGTTCTGAGGCGAGGAGCGGGAGGATTTCAGCACCACGGACAGAGACACTGTGGGACTCACCAAGTCGCCAAACAGCAAAAGTAGAAGAGGGTCCGAATAAAAGCGGGGCGCATCGCTGTCACCGTCTCCTTCTTCTTGGCAGAAACCATCTTTGCATGCCATACTTCAAGCCTCTTTACATGTCACCACGCCAGATGTCTGTGTCCCGGGGAGGAAAACGAGGAGGGAGACGCGGCGGCACAGAGGGCAGAGCGGCGCAGAGAGGGAGCAAGTTGAGCCTCTTCTTCTCTTCTCGTGCCCTCTCCGCCTGCTCCTGCAGTCTCTCCACACACGCGCACACACACATACACACACATGCGAGCGCACACCTTCACCCTCAGTCCCGGTCACCTCTCATCCAGATCCGAGTGGCTGCTGCTGCTGCTGGTGCTGCTGGTGGTGGTGGTGGAGCTGGCATCCAGAGAGAGAAACAATACTCTCTCTCTCTCTCTCTCTCTCTCTCTCTCTCTCTCTCTCCCTCTCTCTCTTCTCTTTCTGTCTCTCTTTCTCCTTCTCCCCTCTTGCGCACACGCCTGCTTTGGTCAGGACGCACACTAGACGTGCACTGCTTTGAAATGACTTCAACAGAGTCTCTGACTTCCCTCTCTGTCAAATCTCTCTCTCTCTCTGTCTCTCTCTCTGTCTCTCTCTCTCTCTCTGTCTCTCTCTGTCTCTGTGTGTGTGTGTGTGTGTGTGTGTGTGTGTGTGTGTGTGTGTGTGTGTGTGTGTGTGTGTAGGCCTGCTCCTGTCCTCAGCACCCATCTGAGCATTTGGTGTTTCCTGACAGGATGACCTCACCTATCACTCATAAGGCAGCGCTTTGCTTCATTCAACTTTTTGCGTTAGGGACCGTTTTTCCCTGCGTGCCCTTTGACCCCGGCGTCCGTCAGCGCACCCCGACAGCGTCAGACGCAGCCTTAGCCTACATGTTGAACTAGTTTCAGGAATGCATTGGTGAGCGGCTGTATTAGGATTCAAATGGGTCAGTCTTGTCGCAATACGCAATCACACACACACAGGCACACAGGTACTGTAGAGGAACTGGGACAAGCCACATGCTGCTTCACAGATTTCTCTGCACCTGGGACAAGCACAAGACCTTCACCGCGCGCGTGCGCGCGTGCGTGTGCGCGCGGCTCTGAAGGTGAAGTGCGGGTAAATCTCGCAGGATAAACAAGATGTCTGGGTTCCACCACACTGGCTTTCCTGATTAGTTTTGAAGTGCATACACACACACACACACACACACACACACACACACACTGGGCTGAAGCAGAAGCCACTTAGTGTATCAAGGGGAAGGTGAAGAAATATTATGCTGATATGTTACATGTGAGCTGAAGTCATGGAGTCTTGAACGCAGCTCCCCTGCACAGCCGCCCACCCTGGTCCTCCCACAATACACTAGAGCAAGGCGGCTCTGTGGGGGATGAGTAATATGCATGCTCTTTGTGAGGGCCGGCTCGCATCCAAGTCTTTTTTCTTTTTCTTTTCTTTTTTAGACATTTGATTACAATTTGCTCTTTTAATGGAAGCACTTTGGGCGTACTGTACAAAGAGGTTGTAACAGAATTCATTCAGGAGCAGTCTAATGCCTCCAAATGTCACAAGTAAGGTTTTAGGAAAAGTCACGTCGGCCTTATTATGCCACGTTGACCTTTCCCTCTCAGTCTGTCCTGCGTTTAAATTACAGTACATGATGTATTATTGTGTTAACATTTGTGGCCTGAAGACACACACTGCGCTTGAAGAATTGTCCGAGCTTTCAATTTACATTTCCGTGCTTTAGTGTGTGTGTGTTTGTACAGTTTGTCCTGAGATGGCTCAAAAACAGGTTCTTCTGCTTTGTAAGCTATATGCCCTGCAGCAGAAATAACTGCGATGATAACCTAGTTTTTTATCAGTGTGAGCGCATGAAAGTGTGTGTGTGTGTGTGTGTGTGTGTGTGTGTGTGTGTGTGTGTGTGTGTGTGTGTGTGTGTGTGTGTGTGTGTGTGTGAAGGAGGGAGGTAGAAGAGGTGAGGCATGGCTCTGTGACGGCTGGTGTGTGTGTTGTAAGGGGTTGAGGGGCATGGCAGTAAAGGGTCATTACATTACCTCCTGTAGGATCCACGCGGGGCCTGATGACAGCCTTCTGAGACACACACACACACACACACCTGCAGCTGCTGCAGCAGAGCTTGTTAGCTGGAGCTCAGCACACATGAAAGACTGCTGTCGTTACTGTGTGGCAGTTACAGAAAGATCTCATTAAGTTTGCAGACACTGATTTTGAGAGGGCTCGACATCATTCTTTTGTTCGGCGATAAACGCAAGCGGAAAGTGAGATCAACTAAAGTCATTTATCCGTACTGCGTTTCAAAAAAAGTTTATGAAAGTTTATTTAAAAACACAAATGTGTTCTGTAAACAGTTGTTTTTCTCTCGTTACCAAAAAATGTATTTTAAAGGGGCTCTATGGAACAATTTGTAGCAATTTACATGTATTAATCATTTCTTTATTGGTCATATGTGAGAGGATTGTAATGTGACATGAACAATGAGACTTTCCCCGTCTCTCAGTTGTCTGTACAAGCCTGCGGACGATTTGTATAAAGGTGCACTATGTTGTTTTGGGGAAGAATTTTTAATCAGGAGAGAAAGATCTTCATTAGTTAATGAACAAACTCTCTTAATTTTGATGACTGAATAAACTAAATAAACAAACTAACCCTTAAAGGACAGGACAGTTTCATACTGTTTTCCTTTGTTTATATGTGGCGGACCCTGCCACCTTTCTAGCTTCAAACAGTGTTCTGGGACCTTATTTTCCTCTGAGAACAGCTTGTTTATTTAGTTTTGGAAAAAATAAATGATTGTATTATTATCTTATTATTATTTTAAATAGTAAAATTCTGCATTTGAATTTCTTCTCCAAAACTCCATAGTGCCCCTTTAAGTTGTTTACATGCTGCTGGACTGTGGATTTCTTTGTGAAGGACTTGGGTCAGATTTCCCACGACAGTCCAAAGAATGTGACTTCATATTGCACCTTTAACAAATTCTGGTCACACCCTCTTCCAGTTTAAGCACCACTGAACTATAACTGTTTACCTCACAACAACACAAAGATTTTGCATGACAAACATGTAAAAACATAAAAAAAAAAAAACTCATTCTGAATGTCACAATGAATGTTTTCTAGGAGAGACTGCCTGATAATGTGCACCATTACCTCATAGTGAAATGATCTCTCCCCCCTCTCTACAACAGCTGGCTTTTCACCCCACCTTTGAATGATCCCATTAAGAACAGATATAAACACTTTCGTTTCCGATGTGCTTCAACCATTGTGTTTACAACATTTTCTTTCTTTTATAACCTGGCACTACAAACCCAAGACCATTTTTTCTGTACACCAGTCACTGGAAAAGGAGTGGCTGTAAAACGGTGAATAAGTTTTTAAAGTCACAACCCCCTGAAATGAATCTTTTTTATTATCATTATGTTATTACCATTATCAGCAGAAGGCACAAACGTGCATGTTCCTAACGTGCTCATCTGGTGAAGGACTTTATTGTGCATACTTTTTTGCATTTGTAAGCAACTTTCATAGTTCTCTTTAACACATCCATGGTCTACAAAGTCTGTGTAGCTTGAGCAGCACATACGTGGAGCTGCAGCTTCAGCCGTCCGTCTGTTTCGTGCAGGATGAGGCACAGCATTTTGTGTTGTCATCCCAATTTTGGCAGCGCTCACATCCAAACGCACAATCTGTAGAAGCATATCTGTTCCATCAGATGCGCATGAGACAGACGACGGAAAAACAGTTGAAACACCTCCAGTGTGGACAAACTGTGAAGTCCAGTATTCAGTCACCTTTCAGCTCTGTTTTGGTCTCCACCAACTCGTTTGCGAAACATCTGGTTCTTCAGCAGTAAATGCTCCACTGTGTTCACCAGATGGTCACTTACACTGTATATCTGTTGTTTGATGCTTATCCAAGTTTTTTTTTTGTCACTTGATCCATTGTCAATTTAAATGCAATGATTTGGGAAGTTTACATTAAGTTAACTTCAATTAAAGTAAGTTAAGCTGATATTTTTGAAAGCCAAATAAAATAACTAGTGAACTGCCAGTTTAAAACATACCACTCAACAAATTATATCTGGTAAAGTGACTGGTTTACAGATCAAGTCTCAAGCCTCCTGGACTGCTCACAGACTCATCGGGGCGGCCCCGATAATATTTGACATGTTTGATATTTACGTTTTAATATCTGGATGATTTTAATCGATACTTTACGAGCCAGACCACAACAACCAATGAGAGAGGCGTCCCGGAGCAACTGACGATGATGCCAAGCAATGGTAAACATTCTTGACCTTGAGGCTAACATTAGCTAGCATGCTACTGTTGACAGAACCTTAAAATTTCGCCTCCAGATCTTACTTAAGAACAGAAAACCTGTGTTGACCGCGTCATCGTACTAATCCAGACTCGTTTAACCTTTTGCTTTTGTCACGGTAATCTCTATTTTGTTTATGTCTGCTTCCCCATGAGATCACAGAGCGGTTTTTACTGTTCATTCAAAATGTATTAATATTGAGCGTGTTGCATATCCAATTTGCACCACACTGCACTTCCCTGAGTCCTCAGCAACAAACCTGCCAAGTGTGAAGTAGATCAGATGAACAGTTCTCGAGATATGCAATTAACAGACAGACAGACAGACAGACTCATTTTATAGTTAGATGTCTTTTTGGAGCAAAGTAAGTCAAACTTACAGTCAACCTCTCTATTCCTACTTGCTCAGTTAGCTTCTGGCTACTGATCAGCATGTGTTGGGTCCTTTCAAAAATACACAATGTAATTCTGCAGCTCTTATTGTTGTGCACAATGCAACATGTGCCACAAAATTGTCTTCCCGTCTGCTATAGAAAGGCTTAAATGAGGGAATCACTGTTAAGATACTCTCACTTCCACAGCATTCTTAAAAATGTGTTATTTATTTCCCCAACACAAGCACCGCCACACTGTTTTCTAGGCTGTGTTATTGAGCAGAGAGAGCCGTAATGGCCAGGTAGAGGGAAAACAGCTCTTTTGCGCTGGGGGTTACGATTGATGAGGCTCATTGTAGCCGCGCAGGAAGCTAATGAGTCAGAACCACGAGTCAAGCTGTCTGGAAATCACACCGCCCCAAAAAAAGCCCAATGTGACATCTTCAACACCAAACAAATGCAGAGGGAGAGACACACAGACTGAAAATGAGACACCAGAGAGGGGAGCTTATGCCACTGCTTTACTTCAACAGTCATTCATTTCCCTAAATAGCATTTTAGCTTAAGCATGCACAAATTACAAACGGAAAGTGAATCTCAGCACATATTCACATAAACAATAGGTATATGTGGTTTTTAAAAAAGAACATTGGCCCCCGGAAAAGAACACCTGATGGCAAAAGATGCAGACAAAAGCACAAAAATAGTACAGTGTTCCTCTTTCTTAATTTACCTTAAAGCTTATTAAGGCAGAAAGAAATCAGCCCTCCTCCTTTAATGGCAATCAGTTCTTTCCACCTCAGAGACCAGATTAATGGACTAATGGACTAATGGACCCTTTCAAACCACAGGAGACCACCTTTGGTCCCAATAACAGCTACCACAAAAATCAAAGACCCGTAGCGTTCCAGAGATGAAGCTGACATTATGGACATCGGTGCTTTGTGCAGCTTCCTTGATTGTTGTTTCAAGTTTAAAGCTGCATTAATTGATTTTTGGCCACTGGAGGCAGCAGACCAAATTTACAAAATAAACACCATGCTGAATTGAAGAAGACATGAAACTAATGATTGAGGCAATAAACTCATTTGAAAACAGTTTACTGAGGTGATTAAAAAAAGAGAAGTAGGGTCATTTTCTCATAAGCTTACATAGAATCTGACTTCTTTATGAAACCAGTCCAGGCAACCTCCTGCTGGCCATTGGAAAGAATGCAGGTTCAAGGCACTTCTGGATTGGCTTCACTTTTCAGACCAGAAATCTCTCTCCAAATTGTATGCTGTCAGTAGTTTCCACCATCTCGTGAGGGAAGTTTCTGCCTTTTTATCTGCTTAACGCTCCACTGTGTTCACCAGCTCATTGCCAACCTTGTCTGCTATCTTGTGCTGGATGGGTAGCTTACAGTGGGCTTATCATGGCATCTTAGCTGAAAGCAGGAGCTGGTTGGAAGCAAGTCTGATGAAAACGGTAAGAGCGACCCAAAACTGGAAAGTTGTAGGTTGTATAACCAAAACAATGAGGTGAAAGACACCAAAACACAGCGCAAAGCTGAGGGGAACTACAGAATTAATCCAATCCATTGCAAATAGAAAGTTCAACGTCTTGCCACTGAGCAGCCATCTGGTAAAGGCTTAGAAGACCAGGTTCCTGTATAAATGAGTGGGGACAGAGCCAGATCTTCACTTTAGCTGGTCACCTGGACATACAAACTGTATGTATAGAATTGCCAGTCAAATATGATGACAGAAAAGGTTTAAAAGGTTTTGTGACTTTGCCCCAAAATAAGGTTTAAAACACCTTTTCCTAAAGATTATACTTCTTCTGCTATGCTCACATCGGTGCGACAACGTGATAGGCTGATATCTTTTATCAGTATAAAGCACATGATTGGCTTTTGGGGGGAAGGGGGCATATGTCTCTCTAATATTTCTGGTATAGGGCAGCTAAAGTTTTTTATTTCTTGTCTAATGCCATCTGAATGTTCCTTGAGTGATTCCTGGATGATTTATGTGACAGAGAGTATCATCTTCTTGGAAGTACTGACTCCCCCGAGAATACATGATAGAGGGATGAACCTGATTTGTTTTGGCATCACAGTGTTTATCCAGTGTATGCCACAAATATTCAAGCTACCTTCAGGATAAATTCTCATAACTTTGAAGAGCCGCAGACTTTTTCATCTAGCGCCATCATCAGGTCATAATTTCAGTACTTTGATTTACGACCAAGACTGGGATTCCCACCTTCGAAAGCCGATCAAATGTTTTGTCAGCATGGACCTTATTTTTTGTGCCTGTGGAAATGGCTGTTCAGTCACATGTTACTTGTGGAAGAAGAGCTTCTGATGCGTTCAGCTCTTAATGTAGCGGCATCCATATATGCACATAAAGGAGTATTTTCTATTTTTCCACAATTGCACACAACATACAGTACACTGCATATTCAGACTGGGTTTGAATAATACTACTGCTGTGTTATGAAATTAAATGTCACCTTTTAAATTCACATTCTGAGAAAATGTCACTGGAATGTAATTTCTGGAAAATAGCAACAGAAGTGGCCTGTTTATTCTACCTACTGCAGATTAATTCATCCAAAAACATTTCTGCCTTTGGAGAAGAAAAATATTTGTCAAACCAAGCCTCCAATTTGCCAGTTAATCCATTTGCACCGTGTTAAACTCACATTCATCAAGGGTGCGTTTATCCACCACGGCTGCACTCTCATGCCTCGCTCGAAAACCGAGCTTGATTTGCTCTGGCAAACATGAGACCGTCCTTCAGCTGGAAGACGGGGATGTTGTTTTGTAGCTGACCATGACCTCTGACCTCCCTGTAGAGGCGGAGGTGGAGCCAAAAGGAGAATCTCCCCTCAGGGTTCAAACAGCATATAAAAAAAAAGAAATACACCTTCACTGACATACAAGTTTATAAAAATAACATCAAATTCCACATAGACACTCAGAGGAAAAAATATTGACACAATCCTTTCCTTCAGGGCAGAATAGTTACCACCTCACAGCATAGTGCAGCACTGTTGGCCAGTTCCTGCCTTTATTGTGGAAACAGTGGAAAGGTGTGACACTACAGCAGATTAAAGTCTTCACCACAGTGTGACTGACAAATGAACACGCACCCCTTGGAGCAGCACTGAAGACTCCTCAAAGAGCACCATATTTATAGAAAAGCATTCAGACAACGATGGCTCAATATCTTAAGTCTTATGAAGCTCTTTTTCTTCGGCGCTATTGCTGCCAACAAACATGGAAAATGAAGCCCTTCCATCCAGACGCAAAGGAGGCATCATCCCGAGCCATTATCCTCTTGTGAATCTGATTCGGAGTCATTTCAGCGCTGCAGTGCCCTAGTGGCCTCTCATGTACTTCGCTAAGCCTGCCCACCCATTACATGCGAGTACTCGACCACACTTGAGTGCCCTGTAATGTACAAATGGTAGATTTCCTCTCTTTCTAGACAATTCTGTCACTTTCGTATGAAGTTCAGGTCTGGGCCATGGAACAGCTGGAAACCAGGCAAAGAGCTGGGCACTGAGCTCATCTTCAGTTTGAAGTGCACTGCAGCGATCACCTCCAAATGGCTTCATGAAAGGTGGAATTTTAACTTTATTTCCTGTATTTCCCCTCTGTCTTCAGTCAGATCAATCAAGCATCCATAATAAGAGCTGCCCACTAGATTACCTTCATGTCCCACAGCCCTGTTTTGTCTGACGTCCCAGCTTCTAAGTATAGGCACTTGCCCTGATTTAAAGGGATAGTTTCGTTGTGGGGGAATTGTGCTATTTTTCTCTGTCTCATCCATGCCTCTTTTATGTTCCCGTGTGAAGGTACAGTGTGCTGAACAGAAGGATCTTGTCTCAGTGTAAATACACCTTCAATGCATAGCGCTTGATGCTTTTTCTTAACAGCGAAGAACTATCGCAAAGGCAGCGAGAAAAACAGCATGTTTGATCGAAACACATTTGGCACTTTCAACCAGCTATACATTTCTGGAGTATAAAAGCCTACTTCCCAAGATGCCATTGGAAAAATGTTCTTGTTTACACTGAATGATAATTGGACAGTGCCTCTTGGGAAAAAAACACTGATTGGCTTTGTTTGAGAGAGTGAGGGAAGAAGATATATACCTCTATTATGTCTGTGAGTTTAACAGGAAGCTGGAGTCAGAGGGTTGTTCCCTTAGTTTAGCATAAAGACTGGAAGCAGGGCGAAGCAGCTGGCGACACATTTGCGTACAGATTCAATGGAAAGATATAATTAGACTTGAATTCAAAGTTCGATTTTGAGATTTTGAGTTCAAAATGTTTTAATGTAAGCAAACAATTAGCTTTATTCTGTGGCTTTCTGAGTCTGCTTCATAGGCATTCAAAGGGGGGAGTTTCTGGTGAGGTCAGTCAAAGCTTCACGTCGCTGTGAGAGAGTCACTGCACCCGGCTGTTGTCTGGCTGTAGTTGCTGCATGCACCTCCCCAACAACCTCTGCAGTTTTATTAAGCCACTTGTTTCCTTTTTTTAAGCACATAAACACTTTAAAATACAACCGTGTAGCATTTACTGATGCATCTTATTGAAATATGTTAAGCTTCTGTTAACGACAGGCCTTATTTCAGATATTTACCCAAAAAAAACAATTTAAAAAAAGCTAGCTTTCCCTTACTTCTCACTGCGAGGTGTGTGCCTTGTGATAAAGTTACTGGGTTAGCCGCTGAACAGTCAGTTGCTGCCTCGGCTCAGGGTCTGTGTACTGAGAGCAGAGCGCATCACTGTCGTTGCTAAACACCTGAGATTATCATAATGAATGTAAAACAACAAAAATGGCTATTGTTAGTATTCATTCCTGTCAAGCTAGGAATGTAAGTATTGGGAAACTTTGCACTTTGCTGCACTTTCTCTGCCAGTCTTCTGCCACTAGCTCGCTAATAGCTTTAGAAATATGTCCGTCTGGCCCTGTGGAAGACTTCAGTCATGCGCAGTAAGTGCAGAGTGAACACAGGAAGGCAGATGGCTTATTAGGGACTCACGACAGCCACAGTCACCATATTTTCTTTCTTTTTTATTTTGTTAGAACGTTAGATTTATTGATTGCTCTCAGGATGTTCTGAGATTTTCTACAAATATGACAAAAGCTGCTTCTATAACAAATGACCAACACCAACTTCAACACACACACTTTCTCCACAGCAGTGTGGTATTGATCTTCTCCTCAAACTCTCAGAAAGAAATAAGAAATAAACCTGTTTCCTAAAATTTAGAGGTATTCCTTTTAATTTAAGCTGATAAAGAAGAAAATATGACAGATCATTGGTCACAGGTTATTGATCAGTGTGAGAGATTCTTCAAATCTAAACCATAACAAGACATCATTTCTCTAAATCTCATGCATGTAGATGGAGGTAGAGTCAAAGTGCTCCCAAAAATGGTTAGATGTGTGTTTTAATGAGTAATATGCTTTCACCAAAGGTTTCTGAAAATAACTTTGTACATCATCGATTTATTTAATCTTAGCATCAAAGAAGACACGTGAACATACAGTATATAGCATGCAGAGGAGGGCAGCTGTTGTAGGCGGTTGGCTCTTCTCTTCTTTCTTTTGCTTAAACACAGGCGGAAATGAGGCGTTCACACATTTATAGATCATTTCTGGTGATGGTTTTGAATCCGTCTGCAGGGGACGTGGCCGGTGGGAGACGCGAGAAGGAGGCGTAAATGTTGGTGGGAGAATGCTTGCCCTGCAGCAAAGAGTGTGTGAGCACATATGTGAGTGTGTCTGAGCACATGTGCGTATGCAAGTGTAGTTTTCATGAATAAATTACTGCAGCGGAAACAGTCTTTGCATTAAGTTTTTGAAGCAAAATTATAAAAGTAAATAAACAACAATGGCAGCCAGATTAGAGGGAGAACATTGATTATGATCCCGTATTTACCAATAAAGATAATAATGAAACAACTGAGTAAACTAATTATACTACAGAAACCACCTGGTTATAATTTTTTTGACAGGATAATAAAGAAATGAGTTTATCAAGCAAGGTTCTTATTCTACTGTTGATGTTTGCTGAAAACCAATAAAATACCTAATTATTGTTTTTAATGACATCTAATTCTCTGTGGAGCCAAAAAGGAACAAATCCTGTCCTCGGGGTGAGGCTCACAGCGTTGCCTGGTGGAAGACATGCTGGAAACGCGGTCCCAGTTTGCTTCTGCTCCGCTTCCTCGGTCTTCTCCACAGCAGCCGGGGCCCCCCACCAGCAGCAGCAGATGTAGCCACAACACTTTACTGAGCCGTTTTTTGCTGAGCCATTACAAATGCGACTGAAGGAGGGTGACACCAGATAACCTTCACTGACACACAACATGCAGCCACACAAGGACAAACTTGGCATGTCACAACTGTGTCATCATTTTTCAATCCTGCAGGTAACATGAAGACCTGGGACTGAGTTTGGATTCCAGGCTCTGAGGCGTGTTTCTTTAGCCGTGTGATTACATTATGGGTGAGAAAAACGAGCAAATATAGCTGGAGAATAATAGCAAATAGAAGTGTAATTATGTATAAATGCTATCAATAACGTTGTCAAATCCCCAGTTATGAAATGCGCCATGTCCTTGCGGAACGTCCCCCTAAAAGGACATTTACCTGAGCAGATCTGTTGATTAGAAACACAAAGCAGACTGTTCCAGTGCCCTCCAGGCTTTCAAGCAGCAGTAGCCTGCAGCAGACATATTATCCAGCCGTTAGAGACTTCGACAGGGGGAAAAAGAGAGCGCTCCCAGCACAGAAGATTAGACTAATGAATGCAGTTGCTGTGAAGGGAAGTTTCAACTTTAAGCCAGCACCTGTTTCTGTGATGTTTTCCTTATTAAGAGGAAGAGCACAACTTTACATTGTGATTACCAAACTAAATTTACATCCCAGAAGTCAACATGATGCTTCATGATATAAAAACTGAAGGTGAGATTCTCAAGGCAGCTATTTTCTTTTTAATGGTGAGGGATTTAAATTCACTTGTGTACCCGACTTTGAAGGTGACAGATATGAATAAATATGCATGTAATGTGTATTTGCATGCACAGGGGTGCTCTTATTACAGTGCCTCCGTTCTGAAAGGGAAAAAAGGTAATTAAATACAACATATGATATGTTTGTAATAACAAAAGTTACCAATGCAAAAATCACCTAATGCTCAACAGTATGTCGAAGTTCACCCTTTTCGCCTTTCGGGAGGAACAGGTCATAGGTCACTGTTTATTTAAAGGGGCTCCATGTAGCAGTTTGTAGGAAACAAATGTATTCATTATTTTCTTATTGGCCTTCCCTGTCTCTCTATACAAGCTGTGGATGATTTGTTTAAAGGTGCAATATGTAAAATTGGCAAACTGTCTAATTCATATTGCAAACAAAAAAGGGGGAGCATTTTATCAGAGTTAGCTTGGTGGTCCTGATGGGGAGCTCAGAGCACCAGGGGAGTGTTGGCGTTTACACTGCAAGCGCAGGAGCTTTGGACCGGGCAGGACGAGGCTTGCTGGTTAGCTGCTGACTTCAGTAGATATGTCTGCAACACAGTACATAGATATCATGATGCCAAAATTGCTATATAGGTTGTTTAATGATGCTGGACTGTGGATTTCTTTGTGAAAGACTCACTGTTCAATATTTTCATAACAACAATGGATCAAATGATTATGTGTATTGTGAAAGGAGTCGCTCATGGCGACTAACCAAGGAGAATTATCACCCTCCATCACACACTTACATACAAAACATATAATCTTGCATTGATCTTGGGAGCTGTTGCAATGGTGGGATACGTTCATGTCTCACAAAGAAAATGGGATTTTGATCCATTGAAGCCCTCAGTTTCCTGGCCTGATTGCTGGGAAAATCTCGCTTCATTTCGCTTCTCTATTGAGGCAGGCGCTATATAAATAGGCACACTGGAAATAGACCCTCACTCTCAGAGGAGCCTCTCAGGAAAGGGCCTGGACCAATAGCCAGATTTCAAACACTGAGATATAGGCCAGAGCATTACAGACATCTGGGCTGTAGTGATGTTTTGTGGAATCCCTTCACATTTTGAGAAGAAGTAAATAGTAGTTTTAAACCTTTTGAATCAGCATATCTGCCAGATTTAACATTACTTGTATTGTTCATACAGGGATGTTTGACGCACTGAAAATGTTTCCTCCTGCAGCCAAAACATTTTTTCATTTAACTATCCATTTAGTCTTCTATGCCTCATTTACTGTGTGCCATGACGTCCATAGCAATTCTCCTCAACAGTGTGTGCAGGTTTTGTTCTTCTCCATCCCTGCTGACGCAATTATGTTGTACATGAACAAACATGTTTTCCCTAAAGATGTCCATGTTCCTCACAGGGTGTTAATGACGGATGATCTCACAAGATCTTTCCGTATCTAACAGATATCTAATGACTGTGCAACTCCTGGGAATTAATTATGAAATACAAAACTTGTCACTTTGGATTTGATCTTTTTTATCAACAATCAACTTTTTAGTATCTAACTACTTTATCTGCAATATATGATATAGTCTTTGATACAGAGTTATTTCAGAATGTTAGTCATTCATTAATTAGGAAATAATCCCTTACTTGTTCATTGTTAACTACTCAAGATTTTGTATATCTAAAATTGAACCATATTGCACACACACACAACAGATAGTGATCAAAACTTCTCTGTTTAAAATGATTAAAACTGAAAGCAGCAATGGGTGATATTTTTTTTTTGGCCATTTGTGTCCAGCAGAACAAGCTGTTATCATTAATCTATTATCATTTTTCTAAAGTGCAAAATGCCAGACATGTTAGCAAATACAAATCCCAGTTCTGTATCAATTTGTCAGAAGTAATGTAGGTGCTAACTACAAATAAAACCCATTACATGTTAGCAGACCTTTGTGGACATCAACCTTGTGGGGGTGGTGTGTAGGACGTGACTCTGTACAAACATGTCAACCAGAAAACATTGTTTTATTTCTTGGATTCTGGATAGTATACCTAAAATATTAAAATATTAAAATATTAAATATTAAAGCAACATTATGTAACTTTTTTACCTTAAAATAACAGCTTCAAAATCATTTTGATTTTACAGTCTCTTGTCATAGGTTGAATGGTGTCTCTGTCTCAGCCACTCCGCCTCCCCTATCAGTTGTTTCTACACTGTAGAAACTTCAGTGAGAGGGTAGGATCACAGCATTACATACATGTTTATTTCAACACATAACATTGTTATGATGTAATGGGTTTTATTTGTAGTTAGCACCTCCATTACGTCTGACAAATTGATACAGACCTGGGATTTGTATTTGCCACAGTGGTGTTGCACTCAGAAACTGTGGGGATGCCAAATCGCACAGATTGCCAATTTCTACATAATGTTACATTAAGTAAAAAATGCGTTTGTCGGTCAAGATTTCATAATATATATCTAATATAATCAAGCACTTTAGCTACACCAGACTTTTATGGATCTAGGAGAAAGCTGACCAAAATCATATCCCCAATAGACACAGATGTATCGCTAGGTGGGCTACCATTTTTCATTCATCATGTTCCAGTCATAGCATATTAATATTTTGACGGCAAAAATGAATTGGCAGATGGATTTGTAATTAACTAAACATGCTCATGTTTCCAGTATTTTCCAAAACTTGTTTTGTCCAAGAATCCAAAAGTGCGATGAAACACTGATAAGGTGTGACTACATCTGCTATGAGTTATCATGTGCCACTGTTTTCCCATGAGGGCTGATCATCATGTCAGATTCTTTTACAATGGTCCAGTAACACTGCCCACACACAAACACAGAAGGTCTTTGGATTTGGCCTCTGATTTTTATAAATGGCCTTTTATGCTGCATTTGCTAAATAATAAAACTGTTTTTGACAATGAATAGGGTGATTCTTAGCAGTGAATGGAGAAGCTCTGGTGTGATGCTGGCAGAAAGGGAGAGAGAGAGCGCAAAAAACAGGAAAGTCTCAGAGGAATAAAATGGCTGCCGAAAGGAATCTAACCCAAATCTCCTTCACTTTCCGTCCCTTGAGTGGCACAGCACTTCAAGGGAAACTGATTTGCATGCAATTGTCTTCTGATTAAATCCCAATCTATTTTTACACCTCAGTGATGAGACAGCCTTTGTAATAAGTCTTTCTTTACACTGAAGACTCTCAGCGCTGGTCCATACGTTTGAAGGATGACGGCCAGAAGCACTCCACCTGATGCAACCAAAGATGCTTGCAATACCATTCAGCCAACTAGAGCACAGGTTCTTTGATACTGACATTGGAGGTGGCTGTAGCTCAGGTGGTAGACTGGGTCGGTTATTACTTGTAGGGTTAGGGATTTGGTGCCCAGCTCCATATGTCACAGTGTCCTTGTGCGAGACACTGAACCCCAAATTGCTCCCCAAATGTAACTCCCAGGACCTGCTTTTAACTGTCCTGTAGTGACAGAACTTAACTCTGGACACATGAGAAATGGAGGCAGTGGGAGGTAAATTAAGTTAAATATCCAGAGGAGTGCTATTTACAACACCACATTATCAAAGTCAATCACATTATCTCTTTGATCCCACTGGAAGAAAAACAACTATCAAAGTGTCGATGGAAGCGTTACAGACTATTATTATCCTCCCAGAGTAAATGATTCCAGATTTGGGACAATCACTGAGTTTAACTGAAGTAAATTTGTGGGCCAAGGTGAAAGAGCTCATTATCCTTTGTCATTAGTGGTTTAGTCCAAGAGGTGGATCCCGTAATTCTCAGAAGTGTCGATGGCAATTAATTTTCAGGGGTGTGATCCATGTTCTGATGTAAAACAGTGGTAGTTAAAGAGCTTCCCATTATGGTGAAGTCAAGATGCAGATAGGAAAGAAATGTTCATGAGGTATACTGTGGGCATAGTTACCATAAGTCACATAATGACATAGCTTTGAAGAGTAGCTCATATTTGATTTCACTGGGTAATTTTTTCCCTGTCCTTTTGCTGCCAAATTGTTACCAGCGTGTCCAAATACAGACAGCATTTTCTCCAGACAAGACCAGGCATCTGTCTGCTAACAAGTTTTTAATTATACAAGGATTAATTCTGCTGGGATCAAAGCTGACGGGCATGGACATATCCCCTAAATATTAAGTTGAACATTCCCACTGACACGTTGTTCACAAGTACCTAAATGTGCAAATGGAAATGTAAACAAGAACGTATAGTATTAATTCATTAGGGCTTAAAGGACGAACAAGAAATAGAAGGTGCAATATTTGTATGTCAGGCCTCTTCAGCAGTATAATCTGTGACTTTTCTCTGAGAAATATGACTCACTGGTGATTCAACCCACAGCCAGTTTATGAAAGCTTTTACCTTTCCTACACACGTCTGGAAAGATGCCCCAGCACACAGAAAGGAGGTGTTTTGTTTTTGGTTTGATTTTAAAGTTGTTTATTGATTTATTTAGCCACTAGGGGGCAGAAGGACTGCAAAACAAGCTAAAAGACACGCAGACATATTCTCACGTTAGCTCTTAAGGCCAATTTGGGCAAGTTATTTGAAGAATTTCATCAATTACTCATCACTGAAAGTGTACACTTCTTTACTACTTTGTAAGGCTTTTTTTTTTTACTCTCTGTGGGATGGCCACCGACCCAACCTTCAATACAAACGCGTCAGTAGTTGATGAGTAGTGTATTGTCATGTGCCAGTCGGCGGTTCATGAAGAACACATTGGACTGCATCTTCCATGAAGTGACAGGGAACTCTCATCCATCTTTTGTATGTGAGAGCTGTCCAACAGTTGGTGGTCAGGGTTAACTAGTCTGCCCCGGCCAGTTTCACTGTTAGCTCGTCTGTCTTCTCTTCAAAGTGCTTCAGATGCGTTAAGTCACAGTATTTCTCAATGGCTTACCAAACTAGCTCCTCACGCTCCAACACGCTAATTGGCAGCACATCGGCAAGCATCACACTTTCGCCCCCGGCTAACAGCGATGTGATCTTCAAGCTGCGAGCAATCCTTTGACCTGGCTGCAGGATGCTTTTCTTAATGTGGTCCAGCATAGTGCTAGAACTTACATTTAACTTTGTTGCCTTTCTGGAGAGTAGATTTCCATATTATTTAGTATGTGCTGCTTACTCCCAGGCTAGCCTACAAAGGTAAATCATCCAGACAGCTCTCTACTGAGGCCATAGGTAGTTAAAGTATATTCAAATTCACTAACTGAAGCTACACAAATACTGATATGCGTGCGTTTAATAGGTAGCATACCTCCTTTCTATACACAGATGACCAGGTTTTAATATCAAGACGATTAAATTCTTACTATCTGGCCCGCACCTCTAATTATAAGCTTTCAGCTCATTATAGGTGGTGGTGTCACATCCTCTAAAGTCAGAGCAAATCCATGAAAATCAGCTGTAAATGATCCTCCAGTTCACTGCATTACTGTTTTAATGACAGTCATCATAAGGCTTAAAAAAAATATTAATGAAACTGCACATTTGCTGTAAATACCATGTGTTGTTCTTTGCTCAACTAGATTATTCTCTCCTCTTTTCATTCCTGCCTCAGAGCCTTTTGGCTCCACCAAACACCAGTACAACAAGCAATAAATTGGTCTGATTTTAATGCTGCACGGTGGCCTGACTGGAGAGGAAAACTGTTGTTTTGACTTGATTTTGGTTTAATTTTCCCATCCAGGTTTAGTGCAATGAACATATGTATAAAAATGAGTGTCATTCATGTAAATTTAAATTTAGACTGTGTCCTCTTCAAAGATTATTTTTACGAGTACAGGAAAATTAAAATGTTAATACTCTCAGACCTTTCATTGGACCGTCTTTGCATGAAAAACAAGTATGAACTGAGCTGGCTCTGCCGACATTTGGAGGATTTGAATAATGTCTCAATTTCTGTGCTTTATTTCAAGCTGGAGATTCACTCATTTCCCAGTAAATAATTATTCTGTGTAAACCGGCATTAGCCATGCTTCTGAGTGTCCTAAATTTAGAACATGTCTTTCCAAATTCCCAATACACAGTGCAATAATTCATTCAATTAAATAGATTGTCTTTTTATAATAGGAAGGGATCATCATAATACCAAATATAATCAATTGAGCATATTCATTAAATTTTGAGGCTTTGCCTATCACAGCCAGCCAATATTTTTAAATATTTACTGACATAATTATTATATGAAATACTTGACAAAAAAACATGCACAAGTCCAAAAGTGAAGACAAAGACTTTTCTTTGGACTTTTTTTAAACATCGATGAAATCACTTTTCCAGCAGTGGAAAAGTGATTTCACAAACATAGAGGCCTTTGACTTGTCTTTGAGCTGTAGTTTTTTGGTGCCAAGCCAAACCTTGTGAGGTGTTGTACTGTAAGTGGATGCTACATCTATTAGAGTTGTTGTGCACAGATGTGCTTCTGCTGATTGGGTGGAGAAACTGCAGAAGTCACAGCTTTAGACACAAAGGATAATACAATGTTCACATTCTTTTATCGATCACATGTTGGTGACATGTTGACGTTCACAACAGGACAGTGGTTCATATTCAAGTTTTAAGGGCTGAGTCCTCATCATGTGATTGAGTGTTGAGGATGAGCTCAGGAGTCTCATAGCCAGAGGTATGAACCTGCTCTGTAGTGTGGTGGTATGGTAGTGAATACATACTGTGGCTGGGGTTGGTGATGTCTTTGAGTATCTTTTGGGCTCCGTGCAGACATCTCACTTCACTGATGCTCTGTAGATGGTACCAATGATGTTCTGGGAGATTTGAATCACCCACTGTAGCTCCTTCCTGTCTTAAGTTTCCTTAGAAGTAGAGTTTTTCTGTGCTTTTTTAACCAGGGTGGTGATGCATGATACCATGACAAGTTCTCTGTGATGTTGATTCCAAGGAACATAAAACTGTTCACCTGCTCCACCTCAGCTCCACTGATGCCTCTTTTTTATTTTAATCAACAATCAGCCTGCACTCTAAGTGTCTGCCTGGACTGTGACGACATTGATGATGGCTGCTACAGACGATCTTTTGTCTGTGTGATGTGTTTTAAAATGTGCCTGTTTGTTCTGTGCTGTACCACAAATTGCCTCTCAGAGGACTTTAAAGTTTTTCTAAGTCGAAGTTCTAAGCTTCTTGGTTTTGTTATTTATTCATGACATTTGAGCTCATTACACAATGTAGCCCTTTGTGTCCAAAGATGGCTTGCTATAAGGTTCAATTGGACCAGCCAGATGTTTCTAGCAAACAAATCTGTAAGTGTTTGATTATTTTTCACAAGCTTGGTGTGCAGAGTAACACTTTGCACAGAAAGTCAGTCATTTAAGAGATCCCAGTACCATTTTGCATCTTAACAAAACAATACAGTAGGTGTTTGCTTCTGGCCCATGGTCCACCATTAAAGGATAACTCCGCCAATTTTACACATTAAAGTGTGTTTACAGGTTCTGAGGAGTACTACTGCATATGTGGAAAAAAGTATTAAAAAAACTTTTGTGGCTCCAGAAGAAGCTGCATGTAGTTTGATAAATTGCTTCCAGTGATGTCACTCAGTGGCGACGTTGCATTGTGGGTAATGTAGACGATATGTTTTGTCTAGCCTTGCACTTCTATAGCACTGCTGGACTCATTATGGACAGTTTGTAAACAAATTATTTAAACTGATACAACAGAACCAGAGATATCACCTGTTTTGTTCAACATATTCTTCTTCCTTTTCAAAACCTGGTGCCTACACTACCCACAACGCAACTTAGCTACACAGTGACATCACTGGAGGCAATTTATCAGATTACATGTAGCTTCCACAAAAGGCTTTGGATTCATTATTAAGGATTACTTTTTGTATTTGTAAAAGTCATCTAATTTATTAATAAACTTCAGCTCATCATTTGTAAATAACGGCTTTTGGTTCTGGGAGGAATAACACAGTATAGAGAGCAAAGTTGCAGCAGACATGTGCACCAGCCTCACTTTATAAGCTGCTCTCTCTGTTTGGAGCCGGGCAGCAGTCACACGGACCTGAGCTCAGTCTGTATCTCACAGCTGCCTGACAGTGTGGCAGCTCCAACTTTACTCCAGTGTTTGCTTCATGACAGGAGGCCAGAGAGTTTTTTGTGACTCAGCCACCTAAACTCACTGCAAGACACAGGGGAGACAATTACTTTTTAGGATCCTGTCCATTTCACATTTATTATAAGCAGACTGGAAATGAATATGTTCTTCAAGAAATGCTTTCTTTTCTGACTTTTCTTCCGTGTCTGGTGATATATAGATGTGCCTCTTTTCGTTTGTGTTCACTGAAGGTGGCAGGGTTAATTATGTTTAAAGAAAAGCTGTCGATCTCATTATGCATAGAGGGCTGAATGTTTCACCTCTTATATAATACCAAATATCCACTGTCTTTGGGCTACAGAGCGGAGGAGGCGGAGGCAATCTGTAATGCTCTAACAACCCATGCAACGCTGTAAGAAAACAGCTGCCTTTACACCATCTTCATACAACAGCAACCAATGTTGTCTGCATTATGAGACAGTGTTACCGCACGCTGAACAACTTTCTGCACAACTTCACTAAATGTCTGGCTTCAGAAACATTGTTTTAATTAAACGTATGAATCGTCAAGCTGTGAATTTTTGTTAAGACATGAAAAGAATTCATGGAGAGTTGGAAAAGTAAAGCAAATATTTGTCCGGGTGCTTGCTTTAGATTTTCTTTCCACCCATCAAGCATCAGACCCTTCCTTCAAATCTGAATAAACCACCGTTCCTCTTCCCTTCCACAGTGTGCCCTTTTCTGCTGCCAGAGCCAACACTCCCCCATGTGTTTGCATTGCTTTAACCTGACAATCTGACACTGGGATTTCCTACAAGCAAGTGTAGTGTGTGGGCTGCTTTGTTGAGCTGAGATGTGCAGGGTCATGTGTGGATGCGTGGGGGGAACGTACAGTATCAGGTTCTAAGTATATTCACTGGTACACACAATGAACTAAAAGAAGTGTTGGCAGCCGAGTCAACTTAACTCAGAAAGAAATTATCACTGATACAGATGCACTAGTCACTAGAAATATAACTATATCTATGAACAAGATCTCTTACATTCCTGAAATCTCTGCTGTGAAGGCATTAACACAGTCAGGAATTGTGGAGTTCTGCCTAAAACAGATTAAATGATCTTTCTATGCCATCTAGTGGGGGATAAATATGACTGGCCCACAAAATCCCTCCCTGTAACTCTGCCAAATAAAAGGTAAACTAACGAAGTAGGCGAATTTTTATTTATCAAGCCTTCTGTTTCAATTATTAAATATTTATTGTGCAAAATAACCAATGAAACAATGACAATTTATCAAATCTCTTCTAAAAAAAAAAGTATCTGATGTAATGAAATTAAATAAGAATATATAAAATATATGATTGTTATATAATAAATAAATGATAAATAATGTGATTAATAAATAGCTACAGTTATTTTTGGGGATATGCAATGCTACGACATCCCAATTACAGGACGACATTACAAGGAGACCGTGAAGGCAACAGTTACCATGACAACAGTACACAGACAGACTCAGCCCGGCAGCTTGAGGAGCGAGACAACAGTTATCAGACGGTATGTTCACGTCATTATCAGGCTGTATGAACTCATGAATAATATTGGGTATTATGTACATGAATTATCTATTTCTGCTCCTACATTTGTTTCACTTTTAATCCGGTTAAAAATTCACTTTCCCAGCAACATCAAATTCAAGAAGTGTGTAGTTTAGCTTTATGCTAACGTGTTTGTTTATCATGAGAGAAACTAACTGGGACTAACCTGTAACCTGTTAGCTAGTAGAGTAAATATATCTATGCTAGCTCAAATGTTGCTAAATTACACACATTCCTCTGAAGGAAAGAAAGAAAATATTCTGCATCTTATCATAACCAGCTATCTTTGGTCAAAAACAACTTTTCAAAACAGAATTAGCGTGCAAAGTAGCTAGGTAGCCTACTTTAGAAGAAGAAACAACGTTAGCCTAAATCTAAACCACCAACATGATAACCAGTGCAGTACAGTGGCCTACATTGGGCTATGTAGAGTTAACAGCTATGTAGTACACCATGTTTCCTTCAAGTACAACAGCAGGTCAGACGTGGTAACTTTATTATATCTGCCATATCAGTCCCAAGTTTTGCTGTGTGTCCGTAATTTTGTTGTAATTTTATTAAACGCAAATATGTTTGGGACTATTTAAGCACCTGGGTCCTTGTATAAGAATGTCTTCATGGCTCAAACATTATAGTATACAGTAATAAACATTATAACACACAACATAGAATAAAAAAATTCAAATGATTGCATAAATCAAAACACGACAAAGGTGTTTTAACTTTTGCCAAATTGGACCTCTTCTAACGACCTTTATGATTGTTGTCATCAGTACATTCGATGACATCTTGTAACTCCCTACATGTTTCCACCAAACACAGGTCTGTGAACGCACCTGTGTTGTACAGAGCCTTTAATAATAATGAATACATTTCAAACAGCAAAACAGACAGTTTGCCAATAAAATGCTCTTTGTAGAAATATAAAGAAGAAGCAGAAGAAGAACTTTATAATTTAAATAGCAGTTTTCAAAAACAAGTTACAGACATTAAAACAGGAGAACAATACAACAAGCAAGATAAGAAATACCAATACCAAGGTAAAAAGGACCAATTCAGGTGAAAGCCTTTCTGAAAAAAAAAATTTTTAAGAGTGTTTTAAAAGAGGAAACATGTCTTGAAGTTGTAGTTTGCTGAAGCAAAAAGCAGGCAGGAGTTCCTGAAATGAGAAACCTTGATGGGTGGGAACAGCCAGGATCCCACTACTAAAGCAGTTCAGGCTGCAGTCTGGATCATAAGAGTTAAAGTTTAGTAATGTAGCTCTGGCCTAGACCCAGTTTTGCCTAAAATGACTTAAATAGGCCTGATTTTAAAAATCAACATGCTGTTTGTCATCCACAAAAAGGCTTTCATTTGTATTCTTCCGGTAACCTGCAGCTAAATGAAATGCTGAGCCAGCGTGGCACCAGATGCCAGAAGTAACCTTGGAGATGTCATCGCCACAGCACAGTAAATATTTGTTATAATGTTCTGCTCCACACAGAAAACACAATGTAATACAGTCAGTGATTGATGATGTGCTTTTTACCATTACTAACAATATGTTTTCAACAGAAGGACCAGAGATGCCCTCAGGCAGTGTTGTTGTTTCAGAGGCTGATAGTGCTGCCAAAACACACAAACCAGGTACAGCGAGTATGCAACAAGAAAGATCTGTTAAAGGTGTAATATGTAAAACATTTTAGTCAAAAAATGTTAGAAAATAATCAACATGTAAATATAAATTCAACAGGTGGCCGATTCTTACATATTGCACCTTTTAATATAAAGCAGAAACAACGAAACTGTAGAAAAACTACATAATACATATTATCTTTATTGCATTGTGTGCAGACATGAGGAGGAGGAGGAGGAAGGAGACTCCACAGAGCCCATTCAAAGTGCCAGAGAGTAACATTTTTCTACAGAGCATTAAAGAAAAAGAGGACCGAAAAGAGGTTGGTGTGTGTGTTTGAGTACAGATGTGTATTTGCAAATAAGTTCCTTGTCATGATGCAATGTAAATGTAAACTTATCACCCTTGTTAAAGTCCTGCTGCTGTGCTCCTCCATGCACAGGAGATGTGTAAATTCTTGGCTTTGCCAATTGACAAGAAGACAACCCACACTGCAAGAATGATGTTCAAGCTGGAGAAAGCGCTGGTAGAGGAAGAGGAGGAGGAGGAGGTGGGGGAGGAGGAGGAGAAGGTGAAGAGTCTAAAACAAGTCAAGAGTAGGAAAGTTCTCCAAACACCCGCCAGACATGAGCTGAAGATGGCCATGATGAAACGAGGTGAGTGGAGAGAGAGAGTAAAACAAATCTGTAAAGGTGCCACTTGAGGCTTTTTAAAACCCCAATGTATCATGCTTTGGCTAACGTGCTAATCTGAATGTTTACTCTCGTCTGTCCTCTGTCCCCCAGAAAACACTACAAGGGACAGCAAACACGACTTCATCACCATGGAGCGGCAGAAGGCAGTGCTGGAGGTGAATTGTTTTAGGAGATGCTGAGATCTTTAAAAAAGTGCTGCGGTTATACTGAATGCTGCCCATGAACTAGAATGAGCAGATATATTGGCTAAATATTCTCTTTTTCACTGCCAATACATGTCTGGCTTTGACCTCCCTGCTTTATTTGCCCTCACTGTCCCCCCCTCAGTTATCTCTGATGACGAAGAGATCAGAAATTTTGCGGATGGACAAGTCCATTGCAAAAGAGGAGTACAGGCTGAAATCACTCGAAAAAACCATAGAGAGAGAGAACCTCAAGTTTGAAGAGTTCCTCAGAGAAAACGAGAAGAAGTCTGTGGAGGCCAGAACACTGTAAGAAGTGTTTCGATATGACAAGTTGGCTGCTTCTTCATTGTGACTCAAACTTCAATGCAAGAGGACATTAATATGATCTTTAGAAGTCACACTGCTTATCTTGTCTCTGTTTTTAGGTTTGAATGCGAGGCCAAGTCCAAACAGGACAAAAATTCTGAGATTAAGAAACTGACTGCTGAAATCGGGACGGTACAAAGGTAGCGCTCTGATTTTGGATTAGTGTGCACATTGTCCATGTTTTAGTGAATAAAGGTCTTCTAATTATAAATAATGGTGAATACATTTGTTGTGTCATGGATTTAAATCTAGTCTGTCTTTTTCATAGTGAACTCACCAAGTTTGAAGAGATCCTGATAGACAACAAGAGATACAAGAAGCTCCTGTTCAAGTTGTCTCCTCCAGAGTGGCAGGAGGCCCAGAAGGCCAAGGCTTTGAAAGCTAAAGGCCTGTCCCACAGTGAAGAGGCATCTGTTGAGCAGTCATCTATCAGGAGTGGTAAGTACTTGGTGTATTTTAAAGGTCCCATATAATGATAAAAGCATAGTCGGTCTGATTGGTCAGCTCTCACAAGTCTGAGCAGGCATTTCTCCATCGATCGAGTGGATTGATACTTTCACAGTATATACATTGTGCCATGGCCTGCTTTATGATCAAAAAATACATGGAAATCTGACTTTATACAATATGGGACCTTTAAAACCAAGTGAACAATATTTAAATAGATTATGAGGACCAGGGTTGTTGTTGTATTTAATTCAAACCGTGGTCCAAGCAGCATTTGAGTGTGATTTGACTGATAATGTGCCGGCAGGTTTGGATAACGAGGTCTCCAGTCCAGTTAAAGAGCTGCCTTCTATCAGAGAGACCTCAGCCGCCAACAACACAAAGTAAGAAAACACCATCACACACCCACATCTAGTATTTTATCTTTAACATTCATACACACTGATGTGGTGGTAATTAGGTGGGTAATCCATGACTTCAATTAAAGGTGAAATATGTAACAATTGACCACCTACCACAAATAAGGGCTAACTGCTGCTTACTGTAGCTACCGTTTGCTAGTTAGCTCAGTAAGCCGTGCAGCTAGCAGTCCGGACTTGGAGTTCAGAGAAATGGGGGAGAGTTGATTTTTACAATGCGGATGTGTTGGGGCTAGCTGGTTAGCATGCTAACTTTAGTACATATTTCTGTACAGTAGACACCATAAAGTCTTATAACTTTTCACATTCTGTTGATAATTTGAGTAAATTTTGTAATGTTTTCAACTGAAATTCTTACATATTGCACCTTTAAGTTGTTAGCATAAGGAAAAATAATCACTAATATACAAAATACAGAGCTTTAAAAGTCAGTTTTCACCTGTGCCCTTGTAAGTATATCATTTTCTTCTTGTGAATTCTTGTGTTTAGCATGCATCATGCTAGTATCAGTAGAAACATTGTGCAGTAAATTCATTTGTATTGAATCCTGTTAACATGCTGCTGTGACAAACTTTCTCCTGACTCTTTCTTCTCAAACTTTTTCTTCGGTCTTTCAGGTTCACAAATCCCCAGCCGGATAGCGACAGCTCAGAATATGAGGTCAGTTTCCCCAAACTAAAAAATCTAGTTCTCTGACTTAACATGTCTTTTCATCTCTTCTATTTTTTCGTAGCATTCACACACGCCTCTCTCGCCCACCTTCTCTGTCACCTCTGCAGGATGAGCCGGAGCTGTACTTCACTGATCCCCAGCAGCTACTGGACCAGGTGACTGAGCTGACACAGCAGAACTTGTCTCTGATTCAGGCCTCTGCACGGGTGGAAGAGACACTGGTGGAGATGCGGCAGTTGTTGGAGACATCGAGGAAGAAGATGTAAGTAATGTGGTTTAAGCGTCCGTCAGTGAATGATTTTTATTTTGCCTGTTGCCTCGGTTTAAAATGAGCAGACCCTCCTGAGCTCTACAGGTGTCAACTTAAAATATATTCCTCCCATTTGCTTTTCTGTCTTAACTTGAATTTATTTTTGCTTGTACTTTAATCTGACATGTCTGTTCCATGGTCACAGGAATTAAGACTTATTGCATTCATTCTTGTTCTCTGAAAAACTAAATTTAAAAGCCACCCTCTGTCCTGTGCTCAACAGGCAGGTCCATTCGGGACATTTTCTGCACTTACTGAAATGTTTTTACTTGTAATTTTAGACCTATTATAACCCTGTTTGTTTTCCCTGTACACTACATTCTCCCCTCCTCTTCCTCACATCCATCAAATGCCCTTTCTGTCTGAAGTGAGAAGGATGAAGAGCAGCTAAAACTCCAGATAAACGACATGAATGAGAGGGTTGGCAAAGAGAAGAAAAGAGGCGCCAAGCTCAAACAGAAGGTTCAGCTCCATGTCACACTGAACACAGAAGACCAGGTCAGGAAGCAGAATGTGTCCGACTATATTTTATATTTGAACACCATAGATATCTGGTTTCACTGTCTGTTTCGCTCTTCATTTTTTCCTCCTCTTGCCTGCAGGATCTTATGTTGGAAGCCCTTGGTGAGAAGGTGACGGAGGTGCATCGCTTCTGCGTTGATGACAGGATGACCAACATCAGCACCTTGGAGAAGCTGACCAACATTGAGAACCGTATGTCTGAGCTACTGCAGGACCTCGAGAGCATCCCTGAAGAAAGCTTAGAGATGATGAAGATGATCAAGGACAGTGAGAGGAGGAGCAGGTACTGTACGTCTCAGTGACTAACTTTACCTCGAAAAAATCGATAGAGCAAATTCAAGCCTCTTCTGAAGGTAACGTCAGGGTTAGTATTTTGTTTAAAATCCCCTCTCTTCGTACATCATGTCGCAGGGAGCGTGAAGAAAAGCTGAGAGAGCAGAAAGAGAAACAGAAGGAGAGGATGAGGAGGTACATGGAGAGATCCCTGGCTGACTCCAAGAAAATAGTAAGTCCTTTGCTTAGAAAGTGCTTCATAGCAGCCTTGTATACTACAGTATTCTCCAAATTGCGTATAACCACTAGAAAACATCATTATCTATTACTATAACATTAACAGAAGCTCACAGTGTATCCTAGTTCAGCTGCACACTTCTAAATCAATACCTGTCGTGCAGACTCAAGCTGAAATGTAAACAAGAAAACACAGGAGCAATTCTTAAACTGCAGCCAATTTTCTTTCAGACTGGGAGGAAGCTCATGCCCAGATGCATGCCTGTTGCCCAGAAAGTCAAAGTCAGCCATGTGGACGACGGCCCTGCTGAAGATGAGATACAGGCCTACCTCTATAGCTCTGAGGACATGGAATAAGAAAGAGATGATGAGTGCGATCTTGACCCAAACACAGCAGCTGAGGAGTAAAAATGTGTTGCAGTTGGATATTTGGTTGCCTGCACCATCGAATGAAATGAAATCAATAAATCAATGTTAACACAAAAACTCTCACTGAAGTGTTTTGCCTTTTCAAATGTGAAAAATCACCCATTTCCCTTTCACAATCAACTGACCAGTTACTAATATTTTAACGTTAAAAAGGTTTTAAAACCGTAGACAGTAACCTCAGGTCCAAGTCCTTCGTACAAATTTAAGTGAAGTTGTGAAAAATAACTGCCCTACAGCACTACAGTACATACAGGATGTAATTTAAACTCAAATATTTCCTGACTCACAACATCCATCACTGAATCAGAAGGATTTGAACCCTTCTGAACAATTATAGACATAAATAAAAGTTAAGAGCGACATGCACATTTTAAAAACCCAGAGGAAAAGACAAGAACACACATGATTTCTAAGCTCTATTATATTATACCTGCTTCATATAATATTTTTTTTAGATACTCCATTCACTGAAAATGCAAGAAACTGTTGAGGTACCACACACTATATCAATTTGAACTAATTTAGTGGTAAATTTTAGGGGAACAGCTCAGATTACACATTAAAATGCAGTGGAAGGTTTTTAAAGAAAACCCCAACAGAGACATGGCATTAAAATGATTTATCTCCCATTGTTATGTATATTTATATATCTATATAAAAAACAATTGTGTTCCGGTTGAGCGTATTTGGTCTAAAAATGGATTTCCCCAGCACAGTTACTCATTTTTCTTGAGGTCAGCAGTGAGGAAAGGCTTATGTCTCTGCAGGCTGATCCAGCTTTCAGGAGACAGAGATCATAACAATCCTGCAGGATGACTTTCCAGCTTCAAACAGTGTTCTGGTAACTTGTTTTCCTCTGATTACAGCTTGTTAAGGAAAACATAAATATTTATGAGACTGTATTGTTACCTCATTAACACTGTAAATATTAGAGTTTGATTTCCTTTAAACTACATCTGAAGGAATAAGGTCTACATTTTACACTTATTAGATGATGTATTTTGAAAAGTTTTTCTAATTTCTGACATTTTTGGAAAAAAACACTTACTGTCAATATTATAATGACGTCATAGATATCTTGAATACACATTTTGACTTGTCACAAAGTATTAACGGCTTGTCAAAATGACGTAGGTGATATTGACAATCTTAAATGGATAAATGTTAAACAGGCTTGCCGTACAGCAGGTGGTGGTGTTGAACATTTCTGCGCGCGCTGTCATCACCCGGAGAGGAAGGAGGAGGATGAGGAAGTGGCTGGAGCAGCAGCAGCAGCAGCAGGACAGGACTTGGAGATGTAGCTGCCCACACCAGAAGCACCAGCAGCTGTCAGGAGACTACTAGCTGGGCAGCTAGATAACAGGGGTACCTGACAATGCGATGGGTAACTGCTGGGCATACTGTGTCGGGCTCTTCAGGAGAGAAGCCAACAGGATCCAGAGAGGAGGCGGGTAAGTAAACATGGCACTAGCCGGGGGAGCTAACTAACTAGCATGAAAGCCTCATCTGAAACAGCGGCTCCGGTCACTGCTAACATTAGCTAAAAGTTGGTTAGCCGACAACTGGTGTGACAGTGTGTGTTGAGAGTGTGTGGCTGCTGTGTGTGTGTTAGCCTGGTGGTGATAGTGTAACCGAGAGATGAAGGCCGGTCAGTGAGCCTCCGGTTACGGTCTCTGAGGGGTCTGACCTGAAGCTAGCCGGG
This sequence comes from Pagrus pagrus, assembly GCF_965226575.1. Taxonomy (NCBI): domain Eukaryota; kingdom Metazoa; phylum Chordata; class Actinopteri; order Spariformes; family Sparidae; genus Pagrus; species Pagrus pagrus. Next base: position 14,986,700 of record NC_140189.1, on the reverse strand, counting down.
TGCCAAAAGCCATCAGGACCCCACCCCTGTTGTCAACAGTCTGGACATGCAGCTCAGCGAGTCACAGGCTCATTGAGTCAGGGCTGTTAAACAGGTCTCTGACTGGGGCTGTGGACTCAGATTGGACCTGGTAGTTCAGCCTGTCCTGAATCTCATTCCTGATAAATATACCGGGTCCAGTTGTCTGTCCCATGCGTGTCTTACAGACCGTTATGTCACCAAATGTAATGTTAATAATTGATGTTTTTAGTCTGACTTCGCCTGGTGCTTTGTTCAGATGACTGAAGGCCTGCTGTTTCACACACCACCTCCATATGTTCACACATCAGAGCCTGCAGACACAGTGCTAGTTATAATGTACTGTGGGGTTGGTGATTTGGGAACATCATAAATCTGCAAATGCTCATGTTTTATAATAAAAAGAAGAATGTAAAGTTGAAATTATTTATTTATATTTTATATAAACAGGAGGTAGGACGTCTCAAACCTGTATTCATATTTAACTTAATCAATGACATAATGAGCAAAGGAGTAAGTGACTCAGAAGCAGACCTGCCACCTGTCAACAGCCAAACACCTGCGACATAAGAGAGTCATAGATCCATATCATTGAAGACATTTTGATATGAAAAGCACAGGTCAATAATGTTAATTATGGCTGCATTCAATTAAGGACAACCTGTTTCAGAGTGCTGGCGTTTTGCATTACTGAACAATTAATCAAAATATCATCAAAATCGTAATATGGCCAGGTGCAATATCCAAATCCCAGGAGCTGCATTTTGTTTGAAAAAGGTAACAGGTGTAACAACATACCATTATAATGAAGCATTGTGGTGTTGTTCTAGAGAGCCGGTATGCATTTATGAAGATTATCAAAACATTATTTTAACATAAAAAAAACCAAACCAGATTTGTGTCATTAATGTGAAACATAAAGAAGGCTTTAGGCTGTTATATGTGCTGTTTCTATACATGCTGTACTTTGTTACACATAGGGTGTCACTGTGAATACTGATTGACTGACACTTACCAAACCAGATTAGTCAGCACAGTCATCGTCGGTCACAGTGTCGTCGTCATTGCAACATGGCTCTGTACACTCTCTACTCAGCTTCTGACTGATTTCAACATTTGGGACAAAAAGTATTACCCTCAACATCGAATGCTTCGGACACACCTTCACTTTCAGAGTCACTATGATCAGAACCCTTCAATATCCTTTATACTCATCAAAGTTTTTAATAATTAAGCATAGTGGTCAGTTTACCTCTTGAGAATATGAACACAAAATGCATCAATGCATCTACCCAGCAGGTCACTAGCATTTAAGTAAGTTGCTAAAATTTTTGCGCATGTCATGTTGTGTAAACTTGCAGAGGTTTGAGAAAACACCTAGGAAAGCTGTGTCACGATACACAACATTTAGATTAAAGTTGCAATTCTAATCACAAAGTGTATTTGATGTCAGTGCTGTACAGTATAATCATTATTCATCTCATATACAGAATAAATAAATCTTTAAGCCACCATCTCCTTGACATGACAGGCCTTTAATCAGGCTTTATATCACTGTGTGTTTGTGCTCTCTCAATTATTCATACAGGTCAAAGTACTTCAGAAGCAGTACCACAGGGGAACATTATACAATAGAGGTATGAGTCCCTCATTTACTCGTATTGTTTTCCTTTATTAATGATGACATCATTAATATAGCAGCATACTGTTATATGTCTAACTGTGACTTTTCATTTTGCAGTTTGAAAATCTGGTGGAGAGTGATGAGGTAGGTCTGATCATGTTATGACGATAAGTTAATATATATAAGAGCTTTCAGTAAATAAGTTTAAGGAAAACATTGTTGGAGAGTTTTCTCTCAACTCTATTATTGCTCTACGGCTTCAGAATAAATTACAACGTAATAGACTGTTTTATAAGACGTATAGTCTAATTAAAAGCTGCATTATGCTGGCTCTCTCAGGATACTTTTTACTGTTAGACTCCCTCCTCTCCTCCACCCTCCACTGATGGGTAGAAAATTATGGGTGCACCACAGCGCACCCATCACTGTGATACAGCAGTCAGGGACTAATTTGATTACTGTCTCCATCCCAGACTGGTAGCACATGAGTGAAACAGTGCCGCAGAGAAGATTCAGTTCACGTTGCTCTGTGGTAAAATGTTGTTTGTTGCTTTGCAGGCTGAGAGTCCACAGACCTGCCCGAGGTATCTGAAAACAAATAATCATGAGGATTCTTTTACAAAGAAGATATGTAAGGACCAGTTTTTAACAAGTGTGTTTTGTGCTTTTATCAGGCCCATCAGTGAAGATGAGATCAATCACCTCAAAGAGCACCGCTACGCTGCCATCACAGACAAACAGATGCTGATCGACCAGAAGCTACAAGTGGAGGTAAGTCAGTTTAAAATGAACAGCCCCCGTTATTCCATTTTGTGTTTTAAACCTACTTTTGCTTATTTTTAATTTGCTGCATTGTTTTTTCTGTTTGGTAATTTTCTGTTCTGTGTCTTTTGTGTTTTGTTTCATTTCATTATTTCTGCTTCAGTTAGAGGCACAAGAGGAGAAGTTGAGGCTAGAAGAGGAGGCTAGAAATGCCGCCCAGCGTGAGGCCTCCAGGTTGGCTCGTGAACGCAAATTGAAGGAGGTGAGGCGGCACTGAGCGCTCCCTTCTGCCAGTTTGACTTACTGCTTGGTTTAAACAACTTCTCCTCTAACCTGCTGGCCCTGTGCAGGCAGAGGCTTCCCAGCCTTTAAAGGGACACAGTGACATTTTCTCTGTTTCCTGTCTTCTTTTTGTCCTCATATCCTTGTTATCTAGTCAGTCTGTTTTAGTGCTTTATTTACCCGACAAACAAACAAACAAACAAACAAACAAACCTGTTAGCATTCTTACTCATCCTTGAAGTATTTCAGTCTCTTTATCATAGAGGGGTAAAAGACAACACATTTATTTGAGTCAGGCACTTAAGGATACAATAATATCCAGTAGATGATACATAATATACAGAAGGATGAAAGTGCCAATAGACATAAAAATGTCAATGAACCTTTTTCGTAATTACAAGCAGTGAAATGAGGAAAAGAGAAGGCCATGCTGCAAATAATTATGTAATTATTACTTTTGCCTGGCTTTTACACTAATTACAGTCTGCACATCATTAGGTGGGAAATGTGGATTGTATATAATTAGTATTGTATATATGTAATATAATATAGTATTGCAGCAAGACTTGTTGATCAATAGCTCAGCTACGATGTAGGGAAATGCTGGCTGCAGGAAAATTGCTTTTTATTTAAATTTTAAAATGAAAATTGGCCTGAAAATACAAAACTGCTAGGATTGTGTTTTTTTTGTTTTTCATCCAACATCTCACTGCTTCTCCGATGTTGCTTTGTTTTGTTAAAGGGGACATATCATGCTCATTTTCAGGTTCTTAAATTTATTTTGGGTTACTACTGGAACAATTTTACCTGCTTTAATGCTTAAAAAACACGTCAGTTTTCTCATACTGTCCAGTGCTGCTGCACTATATTCCCCCTCTGTCTCCAAAAACTCTGTTTTAGCTCCTGTCTCTTTAAGGCCCCTCCTCCTAAATATCCAGTCTGCTCTGATTGGTCAGCTCACACACGGCATCGTGTCTTGGGTCGGCTCTGTCGTGTTTTTAGCTTCCAGTAAGCTTAAATTATACTGTTAATGTTGGCATTAATAATGCAAATGTGTGACACAATGATGTCGTTTGATGTCATAAAGTCACAGAATTAAAGGCCGGAGAGTGGAGCTTCTGTTGGGGCGGACTTTGACCTTTTTAATCTTCATGACCTTTTTACATACACATATAATATATACAACACATACAACACACTGAGGGAAAGGGAAAAAATGCAAAGGCATAATAGTTCTCCTTTAAAGTTATTTGCTCACACTAAAACTGTTCACAGTTTATTGAATATTAACATAGTTTGTCTTTTAATCATGGAAAGATGTGACTATTTTTTTCACTTGATCTTGTTCACAGCTGTCTGCCCAGAGGAAACGGGGCAGAGCAGATGGCTCCGGAGGTGAAACTCAGCAAAGAAAGTGAGTGACTGAAGTTCATTAGACAACAGGATTGTTGTTTAGCTGAGCACGAGCCGCAGTCATGAGGTTCAGCACAGGTTTTAGTAGGCAAACTAAAGTAGAAATACTGAATAGACAAGAACTCTGGATGCATTTAAAGGGATCTTGCATATTTCTTGTTTTAAGCTCCCAACAGAAACATTGATTTGATGATGTGAGCACACAGTTGGCTCCCGCAGTCAGGCAGTGTGTAGGCTGCAGAACAGATGTTATAGCGCTTCAAGGTATCCAGTCTCAGAATTCAATGCTTATCTAATTCTCACTGTGCAAATCAAAGCTGAGTGCAGTATTTCTTTATTTGTTTTTGTCAAAATAAGTCAAGCTGTTCTGCGCCTAATGCTGTCTTTTTAATTTATAGTTGCACGTACTTGTTGGCAAATTATAAGTTAACCTAACTCACTTTAATACCCATATTCCCACATAAAACCTACCTCTGGGGACCACATGCAGTACACTACTTAATCTGTATTACTTGAATAAGAAAAAGAAGATTTGTCCAAAAATCATTTTCAAATTTGTTTTAAAAAGAGCTTTAAAAGGTCTTAAACAGAATTACATTTCAGTGTCTGACTCCTGTAGACACCCTGGAAAACCTTATTGGGAGGTATTTTTCAGGCCAATTGATTTTGTGTCAAAGCTAGGAGTGGCTGCTCTTACAGTTCTGTTGTTGTGTTGATTGTTGTCATGGTCTCTTCCAGACAAGCCTCTGGGGAGGATTTCGACGTCTACCTCCAGAGTGTTAAAGCCCAGTCGGAGGCTTTCAGGAGCAACAGTAAGTCAACCATGTAACTCGTGCAGGTGTTGATCTGTGTCAGAGTGTACTTCTTTCTGTTTTAATATTTTCCTCTTTGTTTCCAGGACTGCCCTCTGACACAAACGTGGTGACTCCCAACACAGAGTGCAGCTGGGACTTCACCACCAAGACCCGCTCCACCAACGACGACGGGACCTCACTGGATCTGGAGTGGGAGGACGAGGAAGGTGAGGGTTAATGTTTTTGCTGACATTGGAAATCTTTCTCTTGCCTCCGAACCAGAGCTCCTGTTATTTCTCAGCCAAGATTGAGTCTGTCTTTTAGTGACACTGCAGCAAAGAGTAGAAGGAGGCAGAGCAGGCCATTTCTACACAGTGCATACAGTATATGTATTACCCTCCTCCTAAGTTCCCTCCAAATGTGTAATGAACAGGTGTGAAACAAGTCAGTCAGCAAGTTGCACTTAAATACATAAGAAAATAGAGTTGCGCTGAAAGAGTTCAGACATTCACAGGTACATTTAAGCAGTTTCCACAGTTAGGCTAATTTATCATCTCAAAATGAGGCCCCTCATATATACTTGAGGTCCTACATCTGACTACCATATCTGACCCCTGATGGAAGTCAGCATGATCTTCTGATCCAAACATCAGTGTTATTTTGAAGGTTTAGCAATACATTCTAATGAATTTAGTTTTTTGTACTGAGTTTTAGTGATTTTAATTTTCCTCCTGATGTGTAAGTTGGACCAAAAGTTGTCCTACAGGAAAATACGAGTCAGCGATGGTTTTAAATGACTTGTATCTTTTTCATGGCAGTTTCTTTCGATCAAAATAATTTTATATCCAGGCTTCCCACTGGTCCTTGAAATTCTTTGAAGGATGTGAATTTGGGGGGAAAATCAAGGCCTTGAAAGTTTAAAAAAAAAAAAATAGTCATAAATAGTCGTCGGTCATTGAAAGTACCTGAATATACCATATATTTTTGTGCAACAAGTTCTTTGTGATGTTTTTTATACTTACGTTAGTAAATAGGCTACGTTCTGCTGTCTGCACGTGTGTCTCCTGCAGATTTCTGGGCACAACTGAGAAGTGTTCAAGCTTCTCTCTCTTTTACATTGTTGTCTGTTAGCTTTGCCAAATCCTTCTATTTCTTATTATCAAAATTCTCAGTAACAGTAATTAACCTCAGATCTTTGGTAATTGACTTGGGCCTTGAAAAGTCTTTGATGTTTGATGTTTAAGAAGGTGTGGGAGCCCTGAATATCACAATGTGAGCCCCCTGTTTAATTTTGATATAGTTTACAGGAGTATTTGTATCAGATGTATTGTTCAAAGGCAGAGCACTGTGAGATTGTGCCCCCCAGCTTCACAGGGACTGTCTGTTTACTTGTGTTTATTGTATTACAGCCTGACAGTAAACGCTCAATTCAGCTCTGACCATGATAAAAGATTAGTTTAAGAAAAGTTTAAACTTTGTTCAGAAGTCTTGGGTAGAAGAAGGTTACCTGGATCACTGCCTGCAGCAGTTTTGACTTCAGACTTCTGCTGTCAGACTGAAAGCTGGTGTCGTTGCATCACAGGAATCAATCGTGCTCTTCCAGCCTGGGAGAGGTCGCGGACGGAGGAGGACATCTTGCGCGCAGCCCTGAGGCCTGGCAGCAAGCAGATGAACAGCGGGCCGACCTCGGCCTCCGAGGACTCCAACGCGCTGGAGTGGGAGAATGATTTTGTGAGTACCCATCCAGAGGACAATGCAGACACTGAATTTGAAGGGTTTGTCAACCCTGTTCTAGACACTCCCTCTGAGGACGCGTCGGACTGCAGCCTCAGGTTGGACAACCAGGACAGATAGTGTCCAGCACCAAAGGAGACGTTTGTTGTGTCCTCTTCATGTCGAAGCTCACCAGCTTTTCGCCTCATGAAACGGAAATGTACTCACTTGCTCTTCATATTCTGTGATAAGAGACTGTGATGCTGCAGGAATATGTTGTGTTTCTCTTCACTACTGCACAGTGTAGTGATGTTTTTATCAAATACTCATTATTTCAGTGCCTTCATTCGCCAAATTAGCCGACCATTTTATGCATTGTAACTTCAACTGATCAGTTTCCATCCATTACCATTTGACAAGGTGTTCAGTGAGTGCTTATTCTCAATGCACAGCGTCCAGGTGATCAAACAGAAGCTGCCAAGCTGCTGTGAAGGGAGCCTTGAGTGCAGAGTGCTGCTTTAGGTGGTGGGGACAGTGGGTCATAGTGTGTAACTTATGAAGTTACGTTGTATATTTCAAATTCCTGTCGGGAAATTTGTCCCCTGCATTTGACCTGTCCTAACTCTTTAGCAGCAGTTGACAGCCACCATGCAGCGCCCGGGCACCGACTGCAGCTAAGGCCTGAGCCTTGGTCAGTGGCAGCACCAAGAGTGTTCCTGCATATGTTTTGTTGTCACAAAAACCTCCAAAATCAAGTCACAAAAACCTCCAAAATCTCCTAGTGTCGCTTCAGTTTTATAAACCTATTGCATGATTGGGGAAAAAAAGGAATATATAAAGGTTGCTGGTGAAAAAAAGTCAAACATTAAACTAAACCATGCCACAGCCACTGATTCCAGGATCTGAGCTGGTGATATTATATTATCCTCAAATGCTCTTCTGAATCTTGGATCGACTGCACAACATCAAACCGTTTGATTGACAGTAATCTACAATAAACATTGCCTGGGTGCATGGCACTCATTTTGTGATATGCTGCATGCACTCTGACGGGAAAGCTGACCTCACTTCAGTCACCACCGTACTGGAAGGCCTAATATGATGCAGAGTAATGTTGCCAGTATGGGACTGTTTCTCATATTTTAATAGATCAGCAAGTAGAATAGCTACCAGGCTCCAAACAGCTTTCATATCTGATTGAATGTGTCCACCTCTCAGGGCTGACAACCTTGTGTCCAGAAAACTAAAACTAAAGAAGAAGTCCAAGCATGAAAACGCTTTCACTGTGCTTTTGCAGTAGTATGATCAATAGTGTTGTGCTTCTAAATTTACACATTTCCATTAGTGGACAGAGACCTTTTATAAAACTACGTAATTAAGCACATGCATTGACTCCTCGCCGTCTGCTTTTGGACATCTGGGTTTCAAACTGGCCTTTTACTTGTCTTTGTTTTGACAGATTATATTTGGTATATCTTTTGTATGTCAAAATCAATAGCACAGAACAGCAATATCATTGCCAGGAACCATGACATCCACATCACAAACATTACAGGTTACGTTACGGTTTATTAAGGACAGCAGGTCTTTATGCATTGTCCACGTCTAGAAGAAACATACTGCAAATAGGAAGGTCTCGTTCATAGATTGCCAGCTTCTAAACTGTCCTGAAATACCAGTAATTTCCCCAACTTTTTCATGGTTTAATTGAAAGTATGGAACCATATGGAAATTAAAAATCTTGACATTTAGGAAGCTGCTATTAGCAATAATTGTTGGGCACTAATATTCTAGATCGAAATTATAAATCACAAATCCAAACAACTGGGGTCAAACAAAAATATTAAGCTGTTGAATAAAAAAAATAGGTGGAACTTAATAGGAGACAATCTTCATTAAGTAAAACTAAAATAATTCATTTAATCTGACATGAAACCAGTTAACTAAAACATTGACAAATCATGATCTGTTAATTGATCACTGCTGATATTGAATGCAATATTTTGTGGCATCTGGATGAAAAAAGAAAAGAACCAAACATGTAAAAAGTCATGTTCCTATAATTGATCCAATGCTGCTTTATACATTGTTCTACATCTTGTACGTTACATCATTTTTATATCCACCAGGTACGGTCGAGCATGAGTCGAGACTTTGGTGTTTGACATTGATTATTTAATCTGTTCGAATCAAAAGTAGTTCACTGATTTCACTCTTAATGTGTAGATTTTTAATTTGCTGTTAGACATTCACTGAACTGATTCACTTGTGAGAAGAGGAAACTGATCGGGACGACTGTGCACTACTGTAGAAGTGTGTAGACGAGACACGGGTTGATTTGCAGAGTGTAATTTAATGATGAATTGTTTTGAGCACATTTGATTATTATGTTTTGCTGTGATGACATGATCTCTTATTAATCACTGTAACTTTCTGTAAAAAAACAAAAAAAACAAAACAACAACCTGTAACTTTACATTCCTTGTCACACTGAGCCTAAGAGAAAAAATAAAATGTAGAAAAATGTATTGACATCACATACACTCACTTTAATGACAAATGTGCATGGAGTGTCACGTACAGCTGGGGTTGTTACATCTTTAAAGGTGCAATATGTAAGAATTTTAGTGGAAGGCATAAAAAATAAACTAAGTATCAGCGGAATGTGACAAAATAACATACATGACATTATGATGTCTATCTGAAGTTCGCTTGCTAACCAGCTAGCCGTGGCCCATCTCGATCCAAAGCTCCTAACAAGCCATTTGTCTTCATATAAACAGCAACTCTCCCCCAGTGCTCTGAGCTCTCAGTCCGGACTGCTAGCTGCACAGCTAACTGAGCTAATTAGTTAACGGTAGCTACAACAGTCAATAGTTGGCAGTTATTCTCGTGATACACTGCCCCATATTTGTATGAAATATGTGGAGACTCCAATTCTCACATACTGTACCTTTAATTTTCCTTTTTTCACAGAGCCACAGTTTCATCAGTCTTGTGAGCTGTTGCTGGATGTAAATTGTTTGTGTGGATTTTGTCATTGTCAAAGAGATATTTCACAAAATGCCTGAACAAGTTCGAGGCTCAAGGGAGACGGACCAAAGTAACTTGCGACTTTATACCCCGTTTCCACCATTATGGAATCGTTCACACACCTAATTCTGATTTTGAACCAATTGGTGAATTTCAACCAAAAATAAATTAGTTTAGTGCAAACCAAAGTGGGCGTGTCATTTTCTACAGGTTATTGTGCATTGTGCAAAGCCCTCCGATAATGAGGCATCCTTGATTGCAAAGACTCCACGCTAAACTGGTAGAAACCCGGGCTGGTTCTCTGAATAACACCAAAACCAAGTCAAGAGCCAGAGATCATTTGTTGGAATGGGCTGTAGACGACCACAGGCTGCACCGAAATCAAGCCAAAAGTTTACTTGCATCACAATAACTAGAATGGCACTCAGTAGAGCCCAATATCAAACTCGACAGCCCTGCAAAACTCTAAATTTTAAACAACCCATAACTGCTTGACCATGATTTAACCTCACTCACCCGTGCATTATTACCTGAGAACTTTTCTTTGAAAAACACCCTATCACAATGTAAATGTTATCCGGATCTGTACCAAAAGTTAATGGGGTCTGTTCTGGGCTGAGATCAATCCTCAGCCCAAGTTTCATGGAAATCCGTTCTGTAGTTTGTGCGTAATCCTGCTCACAAACCAACAAACAAACTAATGGACACGGGTGAAAATAAAACCTCCTCCAATACAATTTTTTAAAGTAGATCTGGTCGACCTTTGAGTGCTCTACAAACTCAGTTACAGACAAACAGCCAGTAAACCTCCTCAAATTATATTGAATGTATTTATGTCCTTAAAGGCAGACTGTACAGCACAATTGAGTTTAAGTTGGGAGGAAATGTGTGTTATTTCTGGCTTTCAAGTAGATTTTTTTTTAAAGTTTCTGCAAAGTAACATGCTCTTTCAGTATACAAGATACAGTGCACATACAGTATAGACAGATGATTCAAGAAATTGACTCATTGTCTTAAAATAACCTCCCATCAGCAGGGTTTTCACACATAGGTCACAGTTCATGCAGCACAGACTTATTTCAAAAGCAACACAAAACCAGCAGCGGGCAGCTTTGAAGTGACCTTTTAAAGCTTTGATGGAGCACTCTGCAGACCATCGCAATCCTCAACTGTCTGACTCGGTTTTGGAAATGTTTCTTTATCTCGTTGTTTCAATATGTAGAAATGGACTCTTGATAATCCGTAATAAATTTCACAAAAATGAAAGTCCTCATTTGCTGCTCTGTGTTTAAAATACAGCAGTGATTCAACTTCCTGCCAGTGCATTACTCATGAGCTGTTCTGAACACTGTGTGCCTGCTGTGAAAAATCCTCTGTGGAAAGGAAATGATGCATTTAATGTTTTTTCTGGTTGAAGAAGTAAGTAGAAGAAGACTTGACTAGTTCACAGGCTGACATAGACACTGTGGCTGAACAGTCGAGGAAAATTATGACACAAAACCAAAAAATGTGTCTCTTCAACCGCTGACACTGCAAATCAAAAGGATTATTTACCTGTTTGATCATCAGTCAAACCAGGTGATCTCCTCTGAGATGTGTGGTGAGTAAACTTCACACTGATGATGGCTCAGCAACAAAAATGAAAAAGATGAACTTGGTCAAACCTGCCAAATTTGCTTAATAACGTACATCATAGTATTTATTTATTACTTAATAAGGATGGTAAAATGTGTCATAATACTGACCGTCATAAACAACTGGGAAAACAATAGGAATGTGATGACTCAAGTTGTTAGATTACTTTATATGTTATATACGTTGGTGGAGGATGGAGTAAGTCACGGCCTTTACGAGGTAACAATGAGCAGTTGAAGGTCCAGTGTGTATGATTTATAGGCGGCTCTACTAGCAGAAGTGTGATATAATATTAATAATTCTGTTCACATTAGTGTATAATCACACACTGTTGTGTTTTCATTACCTTAGAATGAGCTTTTATATCTACAGAGGGAGCAGGTCCTCTTCCGCAGAGTCCCCCATGTTGCACCGCCATGTTTCTACAGTAGCCCAGAGCGGACAAACCAAATACTGGCTCTAGAGCCAACCATAGGGGAAGAAGACATGAGGGGTGTTCAGGTCTTCCAATCTGCAACGTCACTGCTAGAGGCTACTTAATCCTGCACCCTGGACCTTGAACGCAACAGTGTGATGCAGTTTTTCTGTGCATTTAAATGTGGTGTTTTTGAAGTTGTTACACAAACACTTACTATACATGTGTCCACTGTAATCACTCATCCGTCCGTTGATGGTGCTCACTGGAAGGAAGTTTGCCACAAAGCTGGAAATTGTCAAATGTAACTCTTATCAAGGTGGATTTTGGGGGGTGAATTAGTTTTTGTTTACAAGTTTGCACTTGAAGAAAACAGCTTTACAAGATGATCAATCTTCATTTGCAGCTTGGACTTCTCTGTAAATAAAAGTTGTCTTTGCACATTTGCATTGTCATCGTGTGTTTTTCCATTACAAGAGATACAGTTAATTGATTTCTTTACCCGATACCAGGGTTTGTTTTTGTAAGGTGTGATTTCCAGTGTCAGCTCACCGTCACTACATCGCTGTTCACTGTGAATATTTAATAAGATCGATGTAAACTGTGAGCTGCATTGCGGCAACGCTTTGGCGTCAGAGTTGTCACAACCTCTTCCGCTCTGTTGTTATAAAAATAGCATGTAATCAATTCTTCTACTGGTTATATTTGAGCTCAACATTTCTGTCTACTTACAGAGGCTACTGTAGTGTGTGATGGGGGTAGTCATAGAAGGATATTCTGGAGATTTAAAAGAAAATGGAGCACAGCGTAAACTCTTCCTACTCCTAATGCTCTGCGCAAACATTGACCTGAGTGTGACTATGGTTAATACACCTGGTTCTTATGGCTAATGTATAAAGCACATACACCAATGAAGGGTTCCTCTTATTGCGACAATATTTTGAGTATTTACAACAAGATGTAATGTTTCCCGCAGGTTTTGCTTGATTGCATTGAATCCTAAGTCATCTAGTTTAGTTTTTGCTGTAATCATGTGGGTTTTTTTTTGTTTTTTGCTTTTTGTTTTTTTGGGATTTTTTTACTTTTATTTAAGAAAAAAATATTTACAAGGAGTTCAGGTAAATCAAACAGTAGCACATACAGTAATATTTAAGTGAAAACAAGATTACATTGAGGACATCAAACAAGGACAATACAAATAAATATATGTAAAAAACATAAAGTGAAATAAAATTTAAAGGGAAAAATAAGGGGACAGACGGATGAGTACATATATAGATTAATATAGATATCATTAGTCAGAGGTTTCAGGGTACATTTTTCAAAATAACTCAAATATATTACATTACAAGCAGTCTGGAGAATTTATTTTTGTGAATAAAGAATTTAGCATATAGTATGATGAAATTGATCATATAGTCAAGATTGCTATCATCTGGATTATAATAATAAACTATCTTTAAGTGAGTAGATAAAGTTAGTAGGTTCAAGTGAGACTTTTTGCATATTTCACAGTCAAAAAAGAGGTGAGAGATTGTTTCTATACTTTGTTTATAAAAGGTACAAGACATATCAAGCTCTGTAGCAGTTGACAACAAGACAGTTGACAGGGTATGTTTTATGTAAAATTGTGAAATGTACTTCTTTAGCCTTGTTTGAAATAGAGTATCTGTGAAGTAAAAGCCAAACCCTTCTCCAGTTTGTGTTCTCAAGCTTAGATCTCCAGAAAAACTTTCCTCGAGGAACAGTTTTATTATTTCTCTGTTAGTTCAAGTCCATCCAACATCAGTATAGGTTGTAACACGTTATTCTCACCATAACTTAAGTAGTTTTTCACAAGTTGAATCATTGCATTTGGAACGGCACAAGATAAAGATAAATTCTCTGAGAGGAATTGGAAAACGGTGTACAGACATAAATGATTTATAAGACAGCCTATTTGCTGTAATCATGTGAATAAATATGACACACAGTCTGATGATGTCAGTCTGTGTCACCCACGATGACCTAATACCATAAACACAAGCATTTGTTATTCCCATCAAAGCTCACCATGACTTACAGCAAATGGTAAGCTTTTAAAATGTGTGCAGCCACCTGTTTATCTGCAGATTAGTTAGTGTTGATCCACTGTTCAACAATGACATACAGTATATATGGATGATGAGAATTTCAGAAGGGAAGGTCCCCACAAAGGTCTGGAAAGGACAGAAAGTTATAAAAATAAAAATCAGTTAATTCCAGGTCTTGAAAAGTTTGTAAATTTGCAAGAGTAGGCATGTCAAAGGTATTGAGGAGAACCACCAGCAGAGGCAAACAAGGCAAATGTTCCCAAAAAACATTAAGGCGAAGGGGCCCCGATGGCCCCTCATCGGCACAGCTGGCAAAAACAACTACCAACCCATTTTAAAAACCTCCCGTAAAGGCTCTGCACTGTACCACACTGCTGCCTCAAAATAAATGCTTAATGTGTTGACGATCACTGGCCTTATAATGTGAGTTATTCACAATCTGTCAACGTTGTTGTCAAAGTTGTTTAGTTATTAATTGTTATGGTTTGTAAGTTAATTATAATCTAAAATTTTACTAACGTGAACACTGGGAGTAAAAAAAAGTTTAGATTTTGTAAATTTTTTTGTTGGCGTCAGGTTATTTAGCTATAACATGATGCTGATGAACACTGTTAGAAGTTCACCCTGGAAATGTTTGCCGATTTCATTCTATAGATCGCCAGTTTATGAAAATGTATATTTAATTTAAATTATATATATTTAATAGGTATCTTTCAGGAAATGCATTAAGGTCTGGTTTAGCCACTCTACTCAGAATCAGAAGTGGGTTTATTGCAAAATAGGGTTTCACATGCAAGGAATTGACCTTGGTATATAAAGGTATGAGAAAATAATATAGAAGGGAGATTTAAGGTTTATGAACAAGATTTAAATTTGGCATATGCAGGAATAATTATAAAACGTATGTTACATCAAAAACTTGAAGAAACAGAAAGTTTAATAGTGCCATTAGTAAACTGTAACAGCTGAAGTCTGGATGTAGGTCGCCCACTGGTGGCTGAACGTGGACACTGCATCTCATTTGAGTCTGCAGACTGAATGAGGAATCTGCACTCCCAACATTATCCTCCCAGGGAGAGGCCCTTCGTGTACGGAAATGGGTGTGGAATAGTAATAATTCGTTTGTTTAATTGAAGTTAAACAGATTAACGTCGCGAGGACCGCTGCAGCCCCGAACAAGCGACTACAAAGGACAACAATACACAACAGACCGCAGCGCTCCAGACTGAGTGGAGCCAGCGACTTGAGAGACGTCCCAGAGCCGCAGCACGACCATCGTAAGAAGTCCAACTTCATACATTGAAGCATCAGAAACGCGATCAAACTTTCATTGTGTTTATTTATAGGCAAAGGTCCAGCTGCTGTTGGTATATTTGGAGTTTATAACGGTGATAATGCAGACATAACTGTCAAAAGTGGGAAAAAGTTTATTCACTTGAACTTTTTCTTTTCCATGCGCCAACAAGGGGAGCGGATGAATGCTTTAAGAAGTGTGCAGCTGGCTGTGCTGCTACTGGACCAGAATATAAAACAGCTGTTACAGCTCATGCCATGTTAGCACGTTTGGGACAGTAAGTATCCAAACGCGCCTCAGCTGTAACACTGGAGCGAGCACTAGTTTGTCAGGACAGCGGAGGGATATGCACTCCGCCTCTCCAGTCTACTTGTGTCCAGGATCTGGAGGACATGGCACGGGGAGTCGGAGGGAAGAAGCGGTGGAAAACCAGAGAAATCCTTTAGGAAAGTGGGAAGTACCGCTCAAACGTTACGAGAAAACTCATGACCATGACTTGCGTGCGTTGCTAGAAGGTACGTGACTAAACGAGTGTTGAATTGTGTCATTAGCGGACTAGAAGTGAACTCCAGTGCGCTACATCAGCAGGGTACGCTGGGCTCGCCACTTTCCCTCGGAGGGCTGGGCTAACGGCTAGCATAGCTTAGCTTCAGTTGTGAGAAGTTCAAAAAGTTTCTGGAATGGAGGAAGAGGAGGAAGGGTGAAGCAACTCCGGCTAACCATAAAGAGGTAGGAAACGATGGCGCATGAGGTACATGTTAGAGAGGAAACACTGATTAAAAACGCCGGACTCTTAAATTACATCGCGGTAGATGTTGTGACGCGTTTGGTTAAAAGTTTAAGCTAAACAAGTTGTGTTCTGTTCGCGTTAGCTAAGCTAGTTAGCAAATTCTCGAGGTTACTTCCATTAGCTGCTACATACCAGGGTTAGCTAACGTGTCAGAGATAATGTGTTATATTGTGACTGTGCGTATCGTCGTGGTACAGTTAAATTACAGCAGCACTAAAAGCTGTTTTTACTGCTGTTTGGGGATTTGTTTAGCGTTAGAGGCGTCTTTCTGAATCCCTTTTCTCTCTTTCTCTGGGTGGGGGGTGCTTCGTTACTACTCACCGAGTCGCTCTTCCATATTGTCTGTTCTTGTGTACTTCATACTTGTCAAGCATTGCAGACACATTTCGCACAGTAAGGCAAAGGATTATTCTTTAGTTGTCTTCAGTTGAGACATTATTAAAGTGAGTATGACGTGAGTGAAAAACTACTACTACAGGCCAATTTACCAGGGATTTCAGATGTTTTTGTGTTGTTTACCTCCTCCAGTTTGCTTCTGTTTCAGCTGGTATGAAGTGTTTCAGACATCTGAAAAGATCTTAAGCTGAGTATTAAGTCTCAATTTGAGTTTATGCAGTTGTTTCCAGATAGTCTTCTGGCATGTTATCCTAAGTTGGAAGTACCCCGTGTCATTGAACTGTAAAATATCTGAAAATTGTGCTTGTAGTTTAATCTGAACAATAGTTACATATAGATAACACGGCTGTGATCGTACAGTGTGTCAATCTGACAGCATTTTTCAACATTCAAAATATGTAGGTCATACTCTTTGTTGTAAATGTATCATCCATATGCTCAGGAATTGAGCGGATGAACCACAGATGATTTCCTTAAGACGGATTACAAATCATCTCCAATCACAGTTCATTCAGGCAGTGATCAGTAGTCAGGGGCTTCAGTTCTCCCCCAGCCCCCTCTCAAAATGTGACTTTGTGAAATGTATGTTCGATCAGGATTGATGTGATTTTCAGCCTTTGATGGTGAACACACAAAGAGCTACTAGTGTGAACCGTTATCACTTTGTAGAGATGATCGGCTTTATTTGAACGGTTAGTCATTCAGATGGAAATCGGCGACTCCAGTTGTCCATTCAGGCAAGTTAAACCTACAACATGTTCATCAAACAATAGTTTCTGCCTGTTTCAGGAAGCATGGACATGTCCTTCTGTTGAAATCTGTCACTCGTCATTGCTCACCCTTCACAATGAACCGATGAATCACTGCTGAATCAGTCTAAAAGAGGAATAGCTGCATCTCATCTCTGACTGATTGGGTTATGTGGAAACAGCTGCTGGAACATATTCTGCTGAATGTCTGAAAAAACTCACGCTGATGGTTTTTGTGTATGTCTACATGTCCTACTTGAGGAGGTTTCCCTCCGCTTTCATGTGAATGTAGAACAATGAGCAGTGGAAGTGGGTGCAGTGCTGTTGGACAGCTGTGTGCTGGAAGGGAGGGATCGGGGCAGAGATGGGATGAGGGAGGAAGCAGCTCTTTGTGGTCACATCCTTTTTGACTAAGGCCGTTTTCACAAGCCCCCAAACAGCTGCTGCGGGCTCCATGTGTGGAACTGGGGCTGCATGATATGGACAGAAGTGATATATATCACAGCGTGGCTTGTTTCATAATTGGTATGTCAGGAAGACTGTTGGAAACAGTACCTCTACACTAGTAGGTGGAAACATCAGTTTGTGGGTACAGTCATCCTGATGCTACATACATTTTTAAAGTGATGATTCAGTATTACACCTTTTGTGACTCAAGGTTGTGTGATGCAGAAATGACAAATGGTTTTAACGGTAACTTATGTCATAAATAATGTCAAAGTACTATGTGTAGAGCAGAGTTTCTTAAAGATTTCTTTATTTTTTTACTATTTTGACTTGTCAGTTTAGTAATTTTACTTTACTGCCTGATGGCAGACAAACTACTAGATATTGATTAATTTTATAACAGGTGGTGCTCATATCTCTGCTGGCATCCTCACTTTTTCTTCTTTGTTCTTCTTTTCTTTCATTGTGCACATGCTCAAACAAAGGAAGTAAACATGTGTCTTCAGCCCAAACCTTAAGCATCATTTAACCTGCTTTGAACATGGTTAAAATAAACTTGCACCCTAAATATGCTGAGGAAAGATATGGATTCTGGTCATTGTGGCATTATAAAGATAGCCATGTTCAACAATTATCTTCCCAAGGATCTATATATCAAGTAAAAGAAAATAGTAGATGCTCTGGTAGACCAACTTGCCAGCATTACTTGTTGGTGGGGCCATTTATTAGCCTGAAGAGCTTCCCTCCACTAATGTTTGTCTTTTCATATGCATGACTGTCTGCTAGTTCTACATACAACACCTATCGGATAATTGCATCATCCAAATTTCAGCATGACTGAGTCTCTTTGGGAAATGATGTGTCACATCAAAAAGAGGACAAAGGGCTTTTTGATCAACACATTGAGTGAGAATAGAGTTTGTCACATGCTGTGCTGAGATACAGACTTCATTCAAAAGTGGATTTTTAAAATACATTTTCCATGTGATTCTTTACAAATGTTAACAATGTCTGCATGTTTATCTGTGTACATAATGCCAAACAGATGAGTGAGTAGCTGATCTTGACATGTATCTGTTCTTTTCTCTGTTTTACAGACGGCTGGTTGGACAAGTCAATCCATAGAGGACCTGGGTGTCATCGTGTCAGTTCGACAGAGGTCCTGGTCTCAGCTCCTGCAGCCTGTGCCCCCTCCCTCCATCAGTGTTGGTGACCCAAGTCCGGACAGCTTGCTGCAGGGCCCTTCCTGAGCAGCAGCAGCTGCGTCCTGCTTGCTGACTCCCCTCCCTCCCCTGTTTCCTGTCCTTGGTCAGACAAGGCTAAAGCCTCCTCTCCTCTCCCCTACCCCACCCCTCATCTCTGCTGGCCTCCCATACTCACACACCCACTCACATTTACACACTCAAGTGGTTTCTCTTGTTGACCACACATTCACACACTGTTTTTGGCTATTAACGCTACAGCAGGGGGCTTGTAGATCCTCGTAGTCCCCCTGGAGTGACCAGCCGCCACCACAGAGGTCCTCCCCTTTTACCTACACTGCAGCCTCCAGCATGACCTCGATGTCCAGTCTCTTCTCCTTCACAAGCCCAGCGGTCAAGCGCCTGCTCGGCTGGAAGCAGGGAGACGAGGAGGAGAAATGGGCAGAAAAGGCAGTGGACGCGCTGGTGAAAAAGCTGAAGAAGAAGAAAGGTGCCATGGAGGACCTGGAGAAAGCTTTGAGCTGCCCTGGGCAGCCCAGCAAGTGTGTTACCATTCCAAGATCACTGGACGGCCGGCTACAGGTTTCCCACAGGAAAGGCCTGCCTCACGTCATCTACTGCAGAGTGTGGCGCTGGCCCGACCTCCAGTCCCATCACGAGCTCAAGCCCCTGGAGGTGTGCGAGTACCCGTTTGGCTCCAAACAGAAGGAGGTCTGCATCAACCCATATCACTACAAGCGAGTGGAAAGCCCTGGTAGGTTTTTTTTTAATTAATTATCATAGAAGGTTAATGTTTGACACATACTCTCGAATAACTGTCCAGACAAATTATATTTAAATTAACATCACCAGATGTTGCAAATGAGCTTTTTAACACTTAAAAATAGTTTTAAAAAGGTTTACAATTTTACACTCTTAAATAAGAAAACGGTATCTGTGTTTGTTAAATTACTGGATAGCAACATGAGACCGATCAGAGCAGCGTGGAGCTGTGCACATCTCTTAGCTAGAGCTCTGGCGAAATCGTGGAGCTGGTAAACATATCCACAAAGGTCAGGAGGCTGTCATCACACGGGCCTGTTCCACCCACCCCCTCCATTTCACAGAAAATCAATATCACTAGCTCTTTTGGAGTCTTATTAGATTATATGCTTCGGGCACTCCAGATGGGGTGTGGCATCAGAGAGTGCCTTACTAAATGCATAAACCACTCAGACTAAACTCACTGCACTTTCTCATCACTACCCCCTCTCTCTTTCTCTCCCTCTCTCCGTCTGTCAGTCACACACCACATCACATACACTCAGCGATGACCCTGAGGGGACAGCCTCTCTGACACTAGACTGGTTTGGGAAATCCAGCCTCTGTATAGATCAGTTGAAGGATGTGGATCACATGTCGGTCAGGAGAGACTGCACATCATATCATTTAAAGCAAAGTGAACTGGGTAGTTTGGAGGGACATCCTTGGAGCCCTGAAACTTGCAGTCAGTGAGGAGAGGAGAGTCAAGGCTGGAGAAATGCACGCTATCCCTTTGTCCGAGTTAAAAATGAAAATAAATATGGATGACCTCTGTTATCTCTTTACCAAGGTCTTAAGTGGCTTTTGAGGAATGCAGGATTGTTGTTGTTGAGTGGTGTTTTGTATTATATGTTTATGTTTAACTGTCTCAAGTCTTAGGTTGAGATTGTGTATTTTTGTGTTTAACAAAACAAAGACCTGCTCCAGTTGAATGATATTGGCTGTATGAAAAAATGCTTTAAAATGGGAGGAAGCAGAATTATTTATATCATACATTTTGGTAAAATAACACGTCTCTGCTGTCATAATGATGTCAAGACAACCATCCTATTAAAAAGGCTACAAGAATAAGTACCTCATATAAACGTGTTGGCCCTACATTGATTTGTGTGTTTGTGTTAGAGGCGAAAAAACAATTGTCCAAGCATTAGATCAACAGAATATTAATTGGCACGTAGTTTGACAATTGTGCAAGGTTTTAATCCCTTTATTAAGCAAATATACCAAACGGTATATGATTTCAGCTCCTCCATTTTGTCAGTTTTATCATTTTAAATTGAATGTCTTTGTTTTTTGTAGCCTTACTTAAGAGAAACAAGACATTTGAAGACATTGCTGTGGGGCTGAGAAAATAGTGAAGAGGTTTTTACACTATTTTCTAACATTTTGCAGGTCATATGATGAATGAAGACAGTATTTGGTGGTTAGAGACCTAGTGTTACACATCTTGTGTTTACACCAGGGCTACTTTCCTAAGAGCATGCCCTTCAAAGGCTTCCCTTTCCACCACTGGCTGCATTTCCCCGTTAATGATGGAAAGGATACATAATTTACAAGGAAAAGCATTTAAGCACAATGAAAGCCGTACTTCAAACAGGTTTTCTGGTGAAAGACGTGTGTCATGGACAGAAAATAGAAAATACCTTTCTTCTCATGACTTATCCCATACCTTCTTCTTCCACCATCCAGTGCTCCCTCCTGTCCTGGTACCACGGCACAGCGAGTTCAACCCACAGCACAGCTTGCTGGTACAGTTCCGCAATCTCACCCACAACGAGCCACACATGCCCCTGAACGCCACCTTTCCAGAGTCCTTCCAGCAGCCACACAGTGGGGGCGGCAGCAGCAGCGGTGGAGGAGGAGGTGGAGGCGGCTCTTTCCCCATCTCGCCCAACTCTCCGTATCCTCCTTCTCCTGCCAGCAGTGGTACTTATCCAAACTCTCCTGCCAGCTCGGGGCCCTCCAGTCCATTCCAGCTCCCAGGTACGCCAAATATACTCGTGTACCTGACCCTGGGCAAGATGCCAAACTATTGTGTTTTTGTGAATTGTTGCTGTCATGTAGCCAACAACAAGCTAACTGTTAATAAACACGAGTCTCTAGTGATTTTTGTTTTTTAAGTTGTGTAAAGGAAGGAAAAATGTGTTCATAGTGTAGTTGTTTACAATGAAGTGACAGCAGACATTTACCAAAGATCCAGGAAAGTTTGTTTTGTACACCAAGGACATTTGGAGTGCAAGACCTTGCAATGACTCAGTGTATACTTTACTAAAATATCATACAATTTCTTTTTAATACTTAACACAGTTACAATCCATGCATGATATATTTTATCACTAGGCAATGGAAAAAATGTCCTTATTAACAGAACTCTAACCAGGACAATTTATTATATTCGTCCAAATCAAGCTACAGCCCTAAATGAGGACAAAGGAAATGCCAGCTAAGCAGTGTCCACCAGAGCCAGGGCTGCTGGCTGCTGTCAAGCCACTAACTCAGTGGAGCAGGCAGCCTTTCTGTCTCATTGTTACTGACTAGAGACTGAACAGATACATCCAACATGAACAAATATCACTTCACTGAAACATTTATTTCTGTCCTGTTCAACAGTCTTGGTGTATTAGAGAAATAACTGTTTTTTTGGATCATACTTGTGCTTGAGTGAGTGTGGATTTTGCTGCTGCTATGTGTGTGTCTGGTGACTAGCGCCCTATTCTGCTCCGGTCCAGATCTGCTGACACATCCGGTGGCTGCAGGCAGTCAGGCAGAAAACGTTTTTAATGGCAATTTAGGATTTTAGGATTTGAGCTTATTTGTGCTGAAAAGCCCCTGTTGTCATTGTCTCCACTCACGAGCATCATTATGGTGGAAATGTCCTCGCTGTAATCCAAGTGGAGGTTTTCTGCATTGTTTTTTCCTGTGTGCCTCAATAAGGGCTCGCAGAGCTCATGTTGCATCTCTGTCGGGAATGGGTTAGTATGTGGCTTAGCAAGTGAGGGATATGTGAAATCTGACACCATTTCCGGGGTACAGATCCTGTGATGATTGTTGGAGTCCAGGGAGACACGTGTGTGAGTTCGACTATTTGCCAGCAGCAACAACTGGTCTCATCCTCACTAACTGCTCTCTTAATGTCTCAGCTGACACCCCACCCCCAGCCTACATGCCTCCTGATGAGCAGCTGGGCCAGGAGAGCCAGTCCATGGAAACAAGCAGCAGCCTGGTGCAGCCGAACATGGCCAGAGGAGGTGAGGAGTGCACACGATTACACTGACAATAGAGTTATGTCCAGAAAATACAGAGTACCCCGCAGTGAAAGCAAGGAAGCCCTGTTTGAAGGCTTAATGTAAATCCAAGAAGCTGCACATTAGTTTACAGTATAGTCATTGAGGCACGATGGAAAATGTTCTCCATCTGAGCACATTTTGTTCGTGCAGCTCAATGGCATGCACTATTGATGATGCAAATCTGTAAAAGTAAAACCAGGATAGTTTTTGTCTTTTTATACTGCTTTATTTGGGGTTTCTTGAGCTCCACATCAGCAGCTTTTACACTACACGACTGCAGTGAACTTGAAATGAATTTTGTATGATGTTTGGTACGTATGTACATACCGGGTTTTGACTTGTAACTGTGTGTTTAAAAGCAATACAAATAAAGTTATTGTTTTATTTATTATTGTTACTATATATCAGCCAACATACACATTTATACACACATTATTCCATCATTGCTTTGAACATTTTCTATGATATTTTATATTTTTGTACACTAATATATTTACACAAAGACACATTTATATACAGCAACAGGCACACAGTCTTGCACTGCCTACATGCACTCTAAAAAGGTATTGCTTAGTAAGATGAATCTTAAATCAATATCTTAAAGCTTCTAGAAGATTTTTGTGTGGCGGAAGATGTCGTCAGCTCAGTTAATGAATCGCCTTTTTTTCCCCAACTTGTTGTGCAATGTTCCAGATGTGCAACCAGTCGAGTACGAGGAACCGAGCCACTGGTGCTCTATTGTCTACTATGAACTCAACAATCGTGTAGGTGAGGCGTACCATGCCTCATCGACCAGCGTGCTGGTGGATGGCTTCACCGACCCTTCAAACAACAAGAACCGCTTCTGCCTCGGACTGCTGTCCAACGTCAACCGCAACTCGACAATCGAAAACACCCGCAGACACATCGGCAAAGGTACGACCAACAGGCACACACAGCAGGAAAGGAGGTCTATGAGGTGTACGATTTGTTCAGCTGTCCTGACCATCAGCTGTTTGTCTCTGTTCACCAGGAGTGCACCTGTACTATGTGGGAGGAGAGGTGTACGCAGAGTGCCTCAGTGACACCAGCATCTTTGTCCAGAGCCGTAACTGTAATTACCATCACGGCTTCCACCCCACCACTGTCTGCAAGATCCCCAGTGGATGTAGCCTCAAGATTTTCAACAACCAGGAGTTTGCTCAGCTTCTGGCCCAGTCTGTCAACCACGGCTTTGAGGCTGTGTACGAGCTTACTAAGATGTGTACCATTAGGATGAGCTTCGTCAAGGTAAGGCCCTCATGAAACTAAATAGAAAACGGGAGCACACAGAGTGGGCACAGCTCTACATCTCTCATTTTCGTCATTGTTTCATTTGTTCTGTCTCCTCACAGGGCTGGGGAGCGGAGTATCACCGACAGGACGTCACCAGCACCCCCTGCTGGATTGAAGTGCATCTGCACGGACCCCTCCAGTGGCTGGACAAGGTGCTAACACAAATGGGTTCACCTCTCAACCCAATCTCCTCTGTGTCCTAATGATGGACCTGCGGGAGCTACGGGGAGATCCTTTCTACTTTTTACTTTTCTTGTCTCCCCTCAGTGATTTATAATTTAAGGTGGTCTTAATGGCTGAACTGTTTACACTTAACTTTGGGAAGGGACATTGAACTCTGGCTGGAAATTCAACAGCAGCAGCAGCCGGAATCAGTTGTTGAAACAGAGTAACGTTACAAGCAAATACCTGGAGAAAGATGTGGAACGACGAATGCTCGAGTAGCAGTAACGACATGGACACAATACTGCTTGACAATGCTGCAACACCTGCAAGAATCGAGGGCTCCATTGTCCGGCTCGAATCTGTCAAATGTTAATTTTTGCATCAAGTTTTATTGTTTTCTCAAATGTTTTTATTTCTCTGTATGTGTAGTTTTTAATGAAGCGGTAGTTTCACTACACTCTGCCTTATGTCCGACAGACAAATTGGAATTTTACTGAACACTTTTCTTACATTGTTGTCTCAATGTCAGATATTTACAATAAGATATAGACACGATTATGTTTACCATTAGGCTCAGATATAACAAATGCTTTCTTTTTATAGTCTCTACTGCTAGAAATGAACACTGAGCTACTGCCTTTAAGAGAAGGTGATGTATGCCAACCTGATAGTTTTTGATATGGGAGATCAATCACTGAACAAGTTTTAACATGCCATAAGCTAACAACATTGTGAATGTTGCATCTGTTGCAATAGAAGTAGTCATTTATGATATAATCAGACAATGGACATCATCATTATTGATTCTTGTTTGTACTCTCGAGTTCAAGTAAGAGTGACTGTATTTTCCATACTCACTGTATTAACAATATTGTGCACTCATGGATTTTGTGGAGGCATATTAAATTTTGGCGTGGGTACCAAGGCATTATGTTGATAGATAATTGACTTCATTAGCTCAATGAAATAAACAGGTTATTTGGTAACAATGATTGTTTATGTTGTTTGTTCTTTTAAGATTTGGTAATACTTCTGTGCTGAATCAGGACAGATCAACAGTAACCCAACAATACCAGGCATGCGTATAGATGTAAACAGATTAATCGTGTTTATGAAACACTGATGACAGATTTCTGGCACATTGCCACCCATCGTGTTTTCCATTGAATATTGGTCTATAAACGATTATACTTGTTTGAATAGCTGCTATTGAAAGTAGATGTTACATTTATAATCAAACAACCCTGTAATTACAGTGTTAATTTCTTAATGTCACCATGGCAAACTCATAAAAGCTCCACAGCAAAGACGGACAACAGTGAATTCTCATTACACTACAGCTTATTTCTGTTTGCTGTAAAGCTTTCAGAGGTTCAATAAACCTGTTGAGGCTCATAAGTGTTGTTTATGATATGCAAATAAATGTTTAATTAAAAACACTTAATGGTTGCAATGGAAAACTCAATCATAAAAGCCAGAACGGGCACATTACTGCTGAGGACTGAGTTTTAATGTAACAGCTCTTGATCCTACTGCACAGTATTACACATTCTGTTATAAACTCATTTGTCTTTAAATATTAAATAGGTCAAATGATTATATTCTGATACCAGTATAAAATACAGATGAGTGAAAAATTAAAGGAAAAAACTAACAAACCGTCTTAGTATGGTATTGGGCCACCATGTGCTGGCAGGACAGCCTCAATTTGCTTTGGCATTGATTGTACAAGTCTCTAAACTCTACTGGTGGGGTGAACACCATTCTTCAAAAAGATGTCTCCTCCTTTGGTGTTTTGATGATGGTTGTGGGGATTGCTGTCTTAACGTCAGTCCTAAATCTCTCATACGTGTTTAACTGGATTGAGATCTGAGACCCTTCTTATGGATGGGGGGGCTCATCATCCTGGAAGAGACCACTCCCATCAAGATAGAAATGTTTTCTATCTATGTAATGATTAGCAGTTCCTGTGCTAGAATTAAACTAAAATAGAGTCCAACAGATGTAGTTGTAGTTCTGAAATTGTTCTTTATCTTACTATCAGCCCTGGGTTGATAACCAATTTGTGCTCATGCTTTTTTTTTTTTTTTATTAAAAGTGGTTGCATGTTGTTTGAAACTCTCACACTGTTTTCAATATTCACAAGTATTCAAGTATTTTGAATATGTTCTTCTTTTCTAATCCTAATCCACATACAATCCACCAGGTATGAGATTATTCACTCTGCAGCAGCATCAGAGGCAGAAACACATTTTACGGCATTAGAATCAGAAGACAACTTCCTATTGGTCCACGTCGGTATTTACCGTACATCTCCTAAAAGATGGGTCACCTGACATTTACAAATACAGAGTAACAAATCATATTTACAAATACAACTCGTTTCAGTAGCTGTCAAACCCAAATGTCAAATCTTCCTTAAACATTTAAGATAAAATAGCTTTCTGACTGCTTTTACGATGAGTAACTGACAGAAAACCGGTAACATTCAGTGATGTTTGAAATAGCTCTTGCGTGAAATTACCACAGCAGCCGGATGTGAGGTGGCTCCCAAGGAGCAAGCCAAAGATAAACACGTAGCCAGACGAACAGGGGCGACTATACTCATGTAATAGAGAGGCTACCGTGAAACCATCGAAATGGAGTAGCTGTTAAGAATATAGAGGTTTGAGCAGGCAAGGAGACCCCCGTCTAATTAACCAAGGAGCAAGTCTTCCGCAGGAAACGAGTCGGTGAGTCCCGCAGAGTACTGACAGCTGTAACGTTACCAGCTAGCTAGCTAACGTTAGCTAACACTTGCTAACTAACCTAATTAAAAAGACCTGGCTTTGACAGTTAGGTAGTCCCTGGAGTCAAGTGACGTTACCAACACAAATAAATATATATTCAGCTTTTTGAGAAGGGTGCGCTTAGCTTGCTACCTAAGTTTCTCTCAGTCTTGCAAAGCAGTTAGCCATATCTCTGAGACTTAATTTTTACTACATTAGCTTTGATGTTAGCGAGCCAAGTTAGCTAAAAGAGCTGCCTCCTCTGTAGGAAGATACACGCTAATAAACTAGCTTAACGTGTTGCTACCAATGTGAGAAGTGTTAAGTAGGATGGAGTAATGCAGTAGCTGAAAAAGTGGGAGTGTACTCAATGCTAACCAAGAGCATACATTAGCATATATGCAGGTGAAAATAAAAGCAAGGAATAGTTTCATATTCACCCAATATTCAAGCTGTGACTTGATGTAATTTGATGCTTTATTAGTTGTAGTCTTACATACATCAGTAGTTTTAAAGGTGGTAACAGAATATTGTACAAAGTAATATTTTCTATTGAAGTCCTATTCCTGAATGTTCATTAAAATGCACATGTTGAAGGGTTATTTGTTGTTAGGATTGAGCCTTGGGATCCAGTGTCATACTGAACCTGTTCACCCGACAGTTCAGCATAGTGTCACTATAACCTCACATTACTCAGACAGCAGTGAAGGCTGTCTGTTTGAGGAGTGTGGTTAATGTCAAACCCTGGAGAAACTCTTACACTGTTTGTCTGAAACACAGGGCAATAGTTAACATGGAAAATTACAAAAATCCATATCCCCCTCCCAGATATCATAATTATATATTTTTGATTATTATAGGTTAAAGCTATAAAATTCCTTTATTTATCTATGACCACATATTTGCAGAGCAGATATCTCATTATGGATGACCGACAGGCGGACCACGTGTTTTATTATATGTCTGTAGATGATTACAATCCTGAAGCTTATTTGCTGTACATGTTTGTAAGAGTAAAAATAGCATAGCACAGAGATAACTGACGAAAAATGCTTCCTCTCAAAGTGCTACCGTTTATTTGCATGTCGCTCTGCTACATCAGTCAGCTTTCACATTCAACAACCTTCTTCTTTTCTCTCTTCACCCGTTTCCCCTCCGCAGTATCTGTAGCTGAGTCCAAAATGGTACGAGCAGCCTTGGTGACTGCCACCAGTCTAGCACTGACTGGGGCTGTGGTGGCACATGCTTATCTCCTCAAACATCAGTTCTACCCGACTGTGGTCTACCTCACCAAGAGCAGCCCCAGCATGGCGGTAAGAACAGTGCTAAAGTCAGGTCCAATCTTGCGTTGATATTTCTTCAAAAGCAGAATCAGTGACGATATGAGAAATCAGCTTTTGGTTTCTGTTTTGTTTCTTGTCTCAGGTGCTGTACATTCAGGCCTTTGTGTTGGTGTTCTTGCTGGGAAAGTTCATGAGGAAGGTCTTTTTTGGACAGCTAAGAGCTGCAGAAATGGAGGTAGAGTTCTGTTTAAATATTTATGACTCCCCTTGACTCATCATAACACACATTTAGTTTAATATTAATACATTGTCTCAGCTGTAAATGACAAATTCATCTGATCAGTCTCTTGGTTTATGTGCAATTACTTGTCTTTCCTCTCCCTCCAGCATCTCATTGAGCGATCCTGGTACGCGGTGACCGAGACATGCCTGGCATTCACTGTGTTCAGGGATGACTTCTCCCCCCGCTTCGTAGCCCTCTTCACCCTCCTGCTTTTCCTTAAGTGCTTCCACTGGCTGGCTGAGGACCGGGTGGACTTTGTGAGTGTTTGTCAGTGTCATTAGCTGAATATCAAGCAACCTGGAACTTGTTACAGGTCTCTGTGCTCCTGTTATGGTGTTAGCAGTATCTATAAAATAGTAATTCAGAATCACAATTGATGATTCAATGATTTAATAGACATGTAAATAATGTTTGTTTCTGTGTTTTTTAAAAATCTTTTTCTGTCAGATGGAGCGGAGTCCAAACATATCATGGCTTTTTCACATGAGAGTATTATGTAAGTACACGTTATCATCAGTCACATCAGAAATCATTCTCGTTGCCCGCCTGCGTTGGCTTTTTATATTTGTTTTTTCTTCTCTCTTTATCTACTTCTGTTCTGTTGGCGTCAAGTTATGAAATGAGTCTGAATGAAACTGCATGCAAATCCCTGCTGAGGCCAGGTGCTCCAAAGTTCAATTAACAACAGAACACCAGAATGGTTCACATTAACAGACCATGATATAATTTTCTAAACACAACAGAATCTTCTCCTTCAGTCATCGTGTCAGACTTAAATAGTAAGATTACATTGGAGAGTCATTGAGCATCTTTAAATACTGAATGTACTAATTTGTTTTGTCTGAGAATGAAGTTATTTGTCCTCTATATTTCTGTGGAGCTTCTTCATGTAGCTACTGCAACCCCCTCACAGAAGTCTCGTTCTGTATATCCTGCAGCTCTCATGGGACTTCTGGGTGTCCTGGACTTCCTGTTTGTCAACCATGCCTGTCACAGCATCATCACCCGAGGAGCCTCAGTCCAGCTCGTTTTTGGATTTGAGGTTTGTCATACTGAATTTTAGCTCTGTGTTCTTTTTTGTTGTTTGTTGTTTGTTTTCCTTTTTTGTACCGATAGTCATTTTAGCTCTGTTGGTATAATAAAGGTTTATAAATATTGTCAGGACTCTTCGACATGTGTCATTTTAATGTACTACTTCATTTTAAATTGACTAAGACAACTGTGAGAATGGCTGACTAGACTTGAGGACATTGTTCTGTCTGATTTACATGGCACCGTTCTCCTCGCAACATCACATTCATTTGTTTTCCACATCATTCCACGTAGCCTTTTTGTGTTTCAAACTTTTACTCCTGCTCAGGTTTTGATGGATGCCTCAGAAAGAATTCTGCATACAGTGTCTGTGATTCAGTGTCACTTTGCAAGTTAATGGAGATCAGGAAATGGAGAGGATGATAACTTGTAAATGTCTGTCTCTCCTCTCTGTGCCCCTCAGTATGCCATCCTGCTGACCATGGTATTGACGACCTTCATTAAATACCTTCTGCACACCATCGACCTGCAGAGTGAGAATCCCTGGGACAACAAGGCCGTCTATATGCTCTACACCGAGCTCTTCACAGGTGCTGTATTCAGCCAGAGTTCAAAATTTCATGCTGGAGTATTTCTTTTCCTCTTGATGAAATCTGTGTCCTTCAGGATGCCGTGGCATCAATACTCAAGTACTAATTTTTCTTCCAGGTTTCATCAAAGTGCTCCTGTACATCGCCTTCATGACCATCATGATAAAGGTCCACACCTTCCCCCTGTTCGCCATTCGACCCATGTATCTGGCTATGAGGTGAGCATACTCAAAGAATTTCCCAGCTATTTAGGCTCTTATCTCAGTCAAAGTAAACCAAACCACCACTATTGTATTATAGTTTTAAAAAAACTCAATATTTCTGGGACATTTTAGTCAAACTTTCTGCCTTCTTAGTCAGCTCCATAAAAATGCTTCATTAATCTACCTCACTTTCTTTGTGATGAGCCTTAATGTGTCTTTTCATGTTCATGATATTCTTACCAGCTGTTTTATGGCAACATTCTTTCCCCTTTGATGAAGCAATGCTTTTCTTTTTCTCAGTTTCATTGTAACAAAAAAATGGGCCCAAATATCACCTTCTACCCAAGCACACTTTGTTCTCATGATTTACTGCAACACTATTGCATGTTGATGTAGTCACATTTGGTTTGATAATAACGTTGGTGCTGTCTCGTCTCAGTCATGGAAATAAAGGTCATTAACATATTTTGAAATAGATTTCAATTATAGAACAAACACTATATTTAAGGCACGTTTTAAGTTTGGTATCGTTCTCCTTTGTCTTTCAGGCAATTCAAGAAAGCTGTAACAGACGCTATCATGTCTCGGAGAGCCATCCGCAACATGAATACACTGTGAGTAGTGTTTCCTAATTGCACCGTATTGTATTGTATGGTATTAGTACCTTACTGTAATACTGTATTGTATTAGTATATCATTATATATTTTCTAGAATGTTTTTCATATTCATTTACATTTCATTCTGTTAGACAAAGCTTGTCCAAGTGGGGTTATTCTCATTTAATGACATGGACTATGGCCCATATGTAGATTGTCCATTTTCTCTTCAATGCTAATGTTTCCTCGGTTGTAGGACAGTATTCAGTCTTTAACTGGGGATATTTGCAAGCAGACAACACATGTAGACCCACAGTACAAGCCTGAATAAAACTTCACCCAATAAGTTCTGAGGCTAGTGCTAATTTCTCCCCTTATTTTTGCCTGTCTTCAGATATCCTGATGCCACTCCTGAAGACCTGCAGGCCTCTGACAACGTCTGCATCATCTGTCGAGAGGAAATGGTCACCGGAGCCAAGAAACTGCCTTGTAATCACATTTTCCACTCCAGGTACGTAAACGGTGTGACTCAGCAGAAAAGATTCTTGACTGCAAACCAAGAAAAAAACAGTACCAGTACCTGAAGTTACACTCGGATAACAGTATGTTAACAGGTTTGTATGTGTTTGTCCTTCTAGTGCTACAAATAATGTTGTGTCGCCCTCCTCTCCTCCCCACAGCTGCCTGCGCTCCTGGTTCCAGAGGCAGCAGACCTGTCCTACCTGTCGCATGGACGTCCTCCGGGCATCTAACAACAATCAGACTCCAGCTCCAGCACAGGCCCCGCCCCCTGCTCCAGCAGCCCCCGCCAACGCCCCCGCAGCCCCACCTGCCAATGGTGACGGAAGCAGTACACATGAATACAACTCCTGTCTTTCTACCTCTATCATCACAACATGAAGCCTACCTACGTCCAAATGATTTGCAGTCCAGAACAGATGTTATTAACGTAGAAAAAACTTTTCCATTCATGAACTTAAAGCCACTATGTATTGTGTATGTAACTTGCATGACTATAATATCTTCAGATGGCACAAGTTTAGAGAAACTTGTCCAGATACCTTAATTTAATAAGATCATTATATAGTACTTTATGAAATGGACTCAGGTCATGTTCACTTCCCAGAGCATATTAATGAAGTTTCCTCTGGTAAGCACATATTTGGACTGGGTTGCTAAGGAACTATTTGCTCTGTTTCCTCTCCAGTGGCTCCAGGCATGTTACCTGGCTTTCCTCCGGGCATCTTCCCCTTCTGGGGTCCCTTCCCTGCAGTGCCCCCTCCTCCTGCTGCAGCAGCTGCAGCTCCTGGTGCCACTGATGCTCCACAGGGCAGCACAGAGGCTACACAAGCAGCTGGTAAGGATAACTCATGCTCTCCTGCAGCAAACTACCCCCACAAAACAGGAAAGCAAACCAGTGTGTGAAACGATGTTACATATAGTTCAGTGCACCTGCGTTGTTGTTTAATCTATTTTTTTGACTCTGGGATAGCTTGACATCTACCCAAAATGTTGTGTGTTTGTTTCATCAGGTTCCAGCCAGCCCACCTCATCGTCTGCAGACACTGCTGCTGCTGCCGCTGCTGCTGCTCCAGGATCAGCTCTCCCAGGCTTCCCCTTCTCCTTCCCCCCTCCTCCCTTCCCCACTGCACCTTGGCTGCCCATGCCACCACCTCCTCCCTTCAGTAAGCACAAACACTCTGTACTGTCACAGAGAACAAAGTGAATACATTCAAGTGATAACTACTGTTGCAGAAAATAAGTAAAAAGACGGAAGGTTAATTAACCTCTTCCACCCCGCTGCTTCTAGCAAGATGGCTGCTTGTCCTCTTGTATAAGAATATTAATTATAGATGTGTAATTTTAGATGTATGTGGCGGAGTCATGTTGGGGATAAAACTGTCTTACTCCTCCTATCACCCCTTGTTTAAGAAATTGCTGAGCATTACCAAAGCAACAAATTATCAGTCCACACTGTGTCCAAGTCACTGGAATTTCCCACCACATTTACAACACTTTTTTTGTCAAAGCACATCATTTCTGTTCACAGTTGTCAAGCGTATCAATCAGACAAGCATGAATGAACTTTAACGCTTGAGGTTAGATCATCTGATATGATTTGTAATGCTGAACCTCAGTAGGAACAGTCACATTACTGTTTCCTGTATATGAGAGCGTGGACGCCTCAAAATGTTTTTATTTGACTTGCAAGCAGTTCTTCGAGCTCATGTTTGTGATATTATAAGTTGAAGTGAGTTTCTCCTGGATCTGTTTGTGTTAATGTGTCTCCTCTCCTTTCCTCCAGTGTCATCAATGCCTCCTCCTCCTCCGTCTCTGTCCCGGCTGTCGGAGGAGGAGCTGAGGGAGCTGGAGGCAGAGGGCCGACGGGGCCTCGAGGCCCGGCTCCAGTGTCTCCAGAACATCCACACCCTGCTGGACGCTGCCATGCTCAACATCCACCACTACCTCAGCACCGTCGCCACACTCACGTAACTGAGCTTCCTCTATTTAAAGTCGCATATTCTCTTTTGAAAAATTGAGCTTGAATTATTAAAGGTGCAGTTTGTTAGAATTTAAAGTCAAAACAACAAAAAATGAACTGAAATGATCAACAGAACACAAAGAAATACAAATTAAGACGTTACGTCTTTTGCGTCCCTGTTTTGTGTTGAAGAGATACCTACTGAAGTTAGCATGCTAAGCAGCTAGCAGTGGTTCTGAAAACTTTCTCCCAGCGGTCCAAAGCTCCAGTGCTAGTGGTGTAAACACCAATATTCCCCTGGTAGTCTGGCTAGCTGCACAGCTAACTGTAGCTACAGTTAGTAGCAGATACTAGTTACTCTGGTGATATGCTGCCCCTGTTTGTTTGGAGTATGAAGTCAAGGTGACTAATTCTTATGATAGCACCTTTTAAGATATGTATTCAACTTTTTAATTTAATTAATATCCATAAATATTTTAATCAATGATTTCTTGAGTTGACAATAAATTATTTAAATCTTGGAGTTCACCTCTAGTTTTCAGTTGAATGCTTCATTGTCTTTCTGCTGCTGTGTTCTCCACAGTCCTCCCCGGCCTGAGGCCAGAACTGCAGAAGCCAGCGGGACGAACAACTCTGCTTCATCTCCTGCAGCTAGCAGTAGCATGGACAGTCCCAGCCAGGAGAACGACTCTCCCAGCTGTGAGTAAACCGACAGCTCACATCATCTACGAAGACGATTAAAATCGAAAACATGTACTCCAATTCAGAGTTATTTTCTGTTTCCAGCTGAGCAGGTGGACGGAGCTACAGTCTCCTCTCAGCCGGCTGACTCTACTTCTGCTGCCTCGGACACGGAGAGACAAGAAATGATGGACGAAGGAGTGGTGGTGGGAGAGGAGGATGGAGAGCCCAACGCTGCTGAGCTGAGACGCCGCCGCCTTCGTAAGCTAGAGACGGCAACATCATCATCATCTTCACCCCCTCCAGACAACTGACCCACGCGCTCTGATTCAGACATGTTGCTCTGGACCAACGGGAACTCTGAGCTGATCGATCGTTGCTTTGGTTCCTCATTGCCTCTCTTCCTCGTGGCTCTTGCCTTCCACAGGCTCAGGTTTCTAACTGTGTCGAGTTGGACTCAGGCTACCAGGAGACGCAACAATCTTTACTGCTTATCTGGACAGTTTCTGTGTCAGAAAGCAATAGCACGACTCCTTTTTTGTTTGTTTTCACCACCCTTTCCCTCCCCCAGAATGACTACTGCAATAAGAGCCCTGCAGGTGTTAGTAAGTTTAATCAGATGGAAGAGGAATGCTGATTTTGGTCAGTGTGAGAGAGACTGTGTTTGGATTTGTGTCTGGTAGTTTTACTGTCGGTGAGGTCTTTGCCTGCACTTTGATTTTTGTTTAATTCAGCTTTCTTCAGTATAAACGTGGTCTCATTCACCACGTCAACATGTTACACAGCACCTGGATCAGTGTCGGTTCCGGTGAATTCAAATCTAGGGAAAATGATCAACTCCTCCAGCTTTGGCTTTCTTTAACATTGTTAAATTGTTCTTCTGTTGCCACTGCGGACGTTGTAACTTACTGATTTATTTGAATGTGTACATACTGTATAAAGAGTTTTAATAGGATGATCTGTACATAATGCAGAATAAACTGTTCAGCTGAAACAGCAGCAGCGCAACCCCTCTGTTGGTCTGTATGTTCACAAACTGAAGCCATAGAGATGGGTCTAGGGGTCGAGACCCCCCAAAGGATCCCATCATGATTTGACTGAGTGGTCACAAGATGATTAAATGAAGTCCTGAATCTCTGCTACAAAATTAGGCTGATTTTTTTGTTCTTTTCCCTTTTATTTCCTAGTGAAATATTGGATTCATTTCAACATTTTTAGCACATTAGACCTCCATAAAAATCATTTAAATTTGTTTCAGATTGAGCCTCTAGTTTTCACTAATTTCACATCTTAACCTGAACAGTTGTTGTTAAGTAATGCAGTAATGCTTTATCTTACAGATCTGTAGTTTCCAAGGAAGTTTCTGAGATAGAAGCACTTGTTTGGGCACTAATTATAGGAAAGTAGGAATTTCCTTGAAAGGAGAGCTCTCTTTAAAGGATAAGTTCACCCAAACATGAAAACTGACTCACTATCTACTCATCCTCATGCCGATGGAGAGCTTTGTTAGGTTTAGTTTTCTAGTCCACAACATATTTCTGGAGCTGAACTAGACGGGGACTTGTTCTAAAATATTTATATATAACATCTCAAAACAATTTGGGAACTTGGGACTCTTTGGAGACTTGGATTTCACCAGATGAACTGAAGAGAGCCATTTCTTTTTCGTGGCCTTTTCAGTTGTTTTTTTGTTTTAAAACAAGTCCCCAACTACTTCAGTTGTTCAGGGGAATGATGCTGTTATGCTGTGAAGCTCCATAAATGTTTGTGGACCACAAAACTTCACCCAACTTTCCATCAGCATGAGAGTTAGTAGATAATGACTAAAGTTTCAGTTTGGGTGAACTTGATCTGTAATTTCCCAGTTTTATTGAACAGAAGCACCAACTTTAGGAAAGTAGGAACTTCCTTGGAAGGAAAGCTCTCTTTAAAGTGTATTTCCATTAACCATTCATTCATTCATTATTGGAAACTTTAATTGTGTTTTTCTCAAAAATTGAGTCATTTCTCAAAAATATTTTTATTTTCAGCTGACCTGTGTATACCAATCAACTGATTTTCCGTTAATTAGCACCAAATAACATTGTTCTTTCAAGGAAACTTCATTGGAAAATATTAGGAAATCACATCTACTATATATATATATATGTGGATCACTGGAAATAAAAATTATATTTACACATGAATGTGAACATTAAAAAGTCTCAAACATTCTAGCCTTGGAAAACAGTTGGCACTAATCAAATATACATGGTTTGCAGTACATGAGCTAAAAACATGTAAAAAATGTAGGTGTAGACAACTTTTTATCCATGTACGTTTTCTGCTTAGCAACAGACTGGACGAGCTCATTTTGGTGCCTTTATTGGTTTGTTCACAGAGTCAATATTAGTCATGCTGCAAGGTCAAAGCTACAGTTGAGTGAGTTGCAATGAGGAAGCCTCATACCACTAAAGACAAAGGAGAATGATGTGATCTTTGATAGCTACAATTAAAGGTAAACCAGAGTTATAAAATAATTTAAACTTACGTCAAAATACAATTCAAAGTTAGAGAATAAAAATCAACTTTCAAAATTTGAAATCATGAAAAATCTTAACGTAAGATGTACAAACCAAAAGAATTGACAAGCTGACAAGCTGGAGCTAAAGGAAACATACAAAACAACACCAAAAGGAACATGTCAGTAATGTAATATCTGCAGTTATGTGGAATTATTGATTGAAGGTGTCAAAAGATATCCTTTCACTTGAAACAGTGCAGAGAAGAGTTGCCTTCTTCACGAAACAGCAAATCAGTATCGTCAGTGGTTATTCCAGTGGTCACCACATGCTGCGAGCTTACATGCTTAAACTGCGTTACATGTAGGAAGGAACGAAGGAATGCTAACGAAGCTAAATGTGCAATTTTTAGGACTGGTAAGAGCTAGTTTACCTTGTTTTATCAACAATGGGACAATGGCTTATTAAAACAAGCTTATGATTTGTGACTAAATCTCAGCTTCATAAGGAGATCGCTGAGCAGTTTGGTCATTCATGTCTGTCAGGGCTTTTCACGCCAAGTTTGTTCCCTTTGACCTAAAAAAAGATTTAAATATATTCTCTGTTCAAAAACTACAAGGTGCATATTCACTGTTTGCTGGTGATTCCCTGAGGTCTTCAGTGCAAAAACTGCTGGCAGAGGGCGAGGTGCTACCGACTGGTAGCTGCGCAGGGTGACCCTGATTGTGGTGAGGAGTCAGGGTCAGTTCTGGGGGGTGGAGTAGAACGAGTGGTGCTGGTGGTTCTGGTCTGGAGGGTTGCTGGCAAACAGCAGAGGAGCGGTCTCTGATCCGTACCAGCTGAAACAGAACGAGAAGAGCAGCAGATGACAGCTGTGCCTACACTTCTGCATTTGAGGATTCTTTAATGGTTTCTACATCAGAATTCAATACAGCCTGATCAGAACACACACCCAACTTGTCACCGGAGAACTGAGTACTACGGCAGCGTATTGCTGCCACGCCAGAAAAAGAAAAGTGAATCAATAATGCTATAATGTGAAAAGTTTGTTGTTATAACAAGATGTTTTGTGTCATTACAACATACCAACTTGTCATAAAAATGATTCTTATATTAACACACTTTAACTTTATTATGAACTTTATTATCTTATAATATACTGTGAATCTTGTAATAATACGAAAACATTTATGTTTCAACAATAAGCGCTTCCATTTTTACATAATATATTTTTAGAATAAATGTTATAAGGTTATTATGTGATAACTTTGTGAATATATCTTCTTATACAGTGAAAACATCCATAAACATTTGATGCTATGAGTCTGATCTATTCTTCTTTTCCTGGCATGGCAGTAAAACACTTCTGTGGTGTAGCAAAACACAATGTTATCAACGTGGGAATTGAAATTTAGACAAATTTACTTGAAGGGGGGAACAAACTCTGGTCGGCCAAAAACAGTGTTTTAGCTCTAAGACACTGGGATGGCCATTTTCACAATTTTTGGACATGTCATCAACCAAACAATATTTGCAGACCTATATCAAATACAGGGAAGCAGTAAATTATCACACAAGAAGCTGGAACTAGCTGTACCTGTGAGTCTAACATGCTTTTAATGACAGTACCTCGCGTGTGGATGTAAACTGCGTGCCCACGGAACAGGTGCATCATCATCACTGCCTTGAGGGTCGTCAAAGAAATATGGACGAGGTAGGACCCTGTTGCTGACGGCCATGCTGCTGGTCTGTGAGAATCAGCAAAAAAACAACAAAAAAAACACATGACCTCCACTGCTATGGCATTAATAAACCCTGAGTCATCGTGTTTCATTTCTTTATTCCGCCGACATGTGGTCCAATGTGTCACAGATGTACCAACTACCTCTTGAGTCGGTCGGCGAACTCTGAAGATGAGGATGAGTAAACTGGTCGGGAGCAGCTCCCATATGAGGAGGATGGCGCCGAAGGCCAGGTAGCCTCTGTCGCCCAGTTCACTACGCAAGTCAGCCTACAAACACACACACAGACAGTCATCTAGTGTACTGACATTTTTAATGGCCAGGGCTATAAACTATATCATAATGAATAGTGACAACCATTACTGTCAACTAGAACCAGGCTGGACAGTGTGTTACCCTGGCTAAGAGTGCTTCTACTCCAACATCAGATCATTACCTGGTCAGAGACGTTGTACCAGTCAAAGTTGAATGACTCCACCCGGTGGCTCTGAGACAGAACGAGGACTGTCAGGTTGTAGCAGGCTCGACTGGCAAACAACAAGATCACTGCCGCTCCCAGAGCTGCTGTACGGCACACGGTGGTCCCCTGGTCAGGTTTAAAAAAGACACTGTTAGCTTCAGAATTAGAGCAGGTAATGAAGTGGCGTATGTTCAACAGGGTACTCCACTGATTTGTACTGCACTTCAATAAAGAGGTGCATTATTAAAAGGTGCCAGGGGAATGATGGTGTTGTTTGATATCTGGTTATCACCTCTTGAGGTGTAAAGTGGCTTGGGCCTAGCTAGTTAGCATGCTAACTTTAGTAGATATCTCTGCAACACAATACTAAGATGTCTTTGAGATATGATCAAAACTGTTATTTCTTCACAGATAGCAGAAACCAAGGTATTCTGGCTTTTTTCAGAAATGCTGGGTCCTACAATTCCCATAATGCAACTCAATATTAACTTTCATTAGACCCATTAGTCCTTCGTCTTTCAAACTCTACAGTAACAGTTAAGAATAGACCCTGTTAACGTTTGGTGAGGATCCGCAAGGGACGTATTTTTCTCACTTTCTTTACTTTGCAAGATAGAGCGTTTTCTTTTACATTTTTTATTCATTACAGATCTGGTGATCTTAAATTATGGTTAAGCAGTTATGGCTGGTTTAAGATTTAGAGTAATACAGGGCTATCGAGTTTGATATTGGATTAGGCTTGATAGAATTAAAAGGGAACTGCTCAGCCTTGGCAGAGGTATGCACTCTACTGAATGGCATTCTAGTACTCTTGGTGAAATTGGGGCTGCATCATTTCACTTTCGAGACTGACGCTTAGCGCACCTTGCTGATCAGGTAGGGGCTGGTGGAGCGCGAGTGTCTGGTCAGGAGCAGCAGCGAGGCGGCCAGTAACACCGCATCCAGGATGAAGAGCAAGTCGTTGACTAGAACTCGAACCAGGACAAGATTCCAGGTGCGCTTCTCCGACCCACCGCCAGCACCTCTGTCCCCGAGAGCCGCACACACCGCGTTGACGCAGAGGAACATGACGCTCAACACACCATACATACAACGTGCCAGCAGCCTGAGGAAGACAATGGAAGCCAGAGCGATGAATAGATCAGTATTCATATGGTGTTTCAGAGGCTTAATCAAGATAATAAACTTGATGCAAAATGGTCTGTACTGTAGAGTGAAACTTACAGTCTTCTGTTCACGTCTGAGCTATAAAGCTCTCTCACTTTGAGTAGCACCTGTGGTCGAAAGAGCAACAGAGAAGCAACAGCGTAAACAGACCAAATAGACAGATGAAACCGAAAGCAAAAAAAAGTGTTTATTCAGCACACTGTTTATGGTCTCTCTAAAGCTGTTAGTCACTCCACAAGGTTAAATTTTAATAGCTGTTTGGCACACAGCTATAATGAGATGATTATGTAAAGACCATTAATACTCTTAAAGGAACTTTGATTTTCCTCCTGTTTATTTATGCCATGAAGTATTTTTATCTCTATGGCTGCATCATACTAATTAGTTTTTACAATCATTGTATCAATCAATCAATCAGCATTTCCCCCCACATTACAGTTGGTGTATCCTAGCTTCAAGAGTATAAACCCAGTCTTACCTGAGTGAAATACAGGTTAATAAGGCTGAGAGTGAAGAACTGCAGACAGACAGGGAAGCAGTAGAGCAGCCAGTAGACTGCCACAGGTAGGTGGTTGGCCTCCACAGCGTTACGGAAGTAAAAGGAGAACAGGGTGGTGCGGAGGGCGGCCCAGAGCAGGCAGAGGAACAGAAAAACACTCTGGTAGCTCCATCTTTTGTGTCTGTAGAGGTAGAGAAGCCAGAGCTGGGCGTACACCACCAGGAACAGTCCTCCGTAAAGAACGGTGTAGAGGATCGTGAAACCGAGCTCGACCGAGGGGGCGACGGCTGGGTGCAGGGGGACCGGGGGAGGATAAGTGGAGGAGTTGGGAGGTGGGGAAGCCGTGACTGGAGCTTCCATTACAGTAGTGACAGGTCTAACTAACCGTCCATCATCACAAAGCCAAACCTTCTCTCAGACTGAAGGGTTTACATGGGAGACCTAGAGGCAGAGAGAAAATGGTATGAGCCCTGCAGGTCATGAATAAAATAATGAGGAAGGGAGGGGCAATATGGAAGAAAGATTCATATCTTGATAACACTTTAGTGCACAAAGTTTTTGTTTTTATCCTTTTTTAATGTGAGATTCATGTATGGTCATCTAAGTGCTAACAATGACTCGGTTGATTTTGATACACATGGGTATTTTAATGTCACAATACTGAATTTTCTTCCTTTGATACAATACCTCGAAAAATATTGTTATTCAACTGGGTTTCTTATACCACAGGGCAAAATTGACACAACATTAAAGGCATAGAATTTGAGATTTGACAAATACAACAAGTCTATAAAATGACAATGGTATACAACTTTTCTTTTCTTGGCTTGTAGCAGACAACAGCAGAAAGACTAGTAATTTTATTTTTCCCTCTTTAAGCCTTAAAAATGGTACGTGCAGAAAACGATCGTTTCAAATATTCAAAATGTTTATGTGTATTGTCATATTGATATTTTTGAAAAGACTACATTGGTATTGTGACAGAAAATATAAAGCTGATATCTATATTGCCAACGTCTATTACACAAAGAAATCATTTTGTCACACTCCTGTATATGATAGTGTGGGTTTAGATCTGACATATGAAGCTGTGTAGCTGATTTCCTTCACAGTGGACTGGATGTTGAACACATTCACTTTCATTTTTAAATGCATTCTGTAGTATGTTAGACCAAATTGAAGAAGTCTGACTTTACAATGTGTTAATGTGTCACAACAATCTCGTGTCACGCTGAAATTATATATGACACATACTGTGCTAACCTTGATTCAAACAGGTCAGACAGTGATCGTGTTATGTACCACTAAGTCAGAGACACACAGACATTCTCTGTCATCTCTCGACAAAAAACACAACAATTTCGGGCTCGAGTGCTGTAATATTTGTTGTACACGTTTTCTTGACCCCTGGGTATCTTACAGTGGCCTTTGAAACTCATTAACCAGCAGGCTGTGAGTCTTTACCCTGCTCTTTGGAACATAAACAAGTAGCCGGTGGTGTGTTGCAGCGGCTAAGCTAACTGAAACTAATTCTGTTAACTGAAGTGAATGTCAGCTACTTCCTGCCGTCGCTCGGTTATGCTCTGCCGGCCCCTAACGTTATTAAACGTATATGCTGTCAGTAATATGTCACAATAATAACAACAGACCTTGTTTTAGGCGGACATCCAGCTCCGGTGTACGCAGCAGATGACGGTAATCCTTCTGTTTCCGTGTTGTGTGATGCGCGTAACGTCTGGTGGGCGGAGCCACGAGTTTGATTCCAACCGCCAATCAGCGCTTACAGGAAATCGCGGTTTCTTCAAGTTGTTGTTTACTTGTCCTGAGACGAAGGTTTTTTAAATTCACATTTAAAACTCTATAAACGTGCGGCTCGCTTTTAGGTCACTGGGAAAGGTGTTTTAATGACTGTAGCTGCTGTTCAGTGTACGGTTTGTTCACAACAGCTCGGCTTTATCATCTATGTTCTCACAGTGACAGACGTGCCTGCTCTTCACGCTCCGGACCGTCCGTTAATCTCGTGTGACGAAAGCTTGCTGCGTTATTAAAGTGGTACAAGATGCCGATGATACTGCGGTCCAGAAGATCCATCCACCCCATTCAGGCGAGCGGGGCAGAGCTGATACAGGAGGCGACGCCGAGAAGGTCGACCCGCCTGCACGGGAGGACTAACGTTACGAACGAGGTGGGTATTTTTATTACTCAGCTTTTCCGCCTCCTCTTCCTCCACTGCTCAAAACTTCACAGTCGGCCACGTAGCTTGCTCGCCAGCGTGAACGGCAGCGACGTTAGCTGGCTAACCCGAGGAAAACACTCAAGGAAGGATTATATAGACACCAGCCTGCCCCAGACTGCCGTATTGTATCCTTTTATTAGTACTTTAACGTATTTAACACTCGCTTAGCTGGTTAGCGTAACCGTTAAGCTAGTAATTACAACGTGAGTGTGAACCCCTGCGCCCTGCCAAAACTCGCTACCTAGCAACTTACTGCAGCATGGTAAGTTTCTATTTGCACATTGAAGGTGTTTTAATGTGAAGAAGGTGTAAAAACCTTTCCGTGTATTTGTTTTTTCTTTACGTTTTTCATTTGCACGATGCAGAGTTACATATAACCTATACCTGTGCCCTTAGCTAAGTCTTCCCTAGCTGAATTAATAACTAATGCCCGGTTACAGTGTTGTTCCCTCCTTATTAACTGTTCACCGGTTTTGTCCCGTCAGGAGTCAGATGAGTCAGACTCCGAGTCTGTCCAGAGCCAAGTGATGGAGACAGATCCAAGTTTATCAGCCGAGCTGGAGGAGGAAACTGCTGAGGAGGCTGATCCAACGGTAGTCTATAACTCACCCTAAACAAACCCAAACACACACACACACACACACACCTCGCTGTTAGATGTTTTTCATAGGCCGGAAAAGCACAGCTAACCTTAGCTGTGTACAGTAGGGCGGCTGGGTGTGGCACAGCTCTTACTTAATACAGCCCTGTGGTGAGAGAAATGAAGCTGTGAGTCTGTGCAGCAGAGTGTAATCATCGG
Organism: Pagrus pagrus; assembly: GCF_965226575.1. NCBI lineage: Eukaryota > Metazoa > Chordata > Actinopteri > Spariformes > Sparidae > Pagrus > Pagrus pagrus. The sequence goes on along the minus strand of NC_140189.1, from coordinate 14,943,171 downwards.
CAGGAAATAATGTCAGGGAAGTGAGGTGTCTTAATCTCCTTTAGTCTGCTTTTAGAGTAGTAGAAGTGGTAAAGCTGATTTGATTATTAAGCCTATGAGTTAGTTATTTATAAACATGAGAGTTCAAGCAATACTGGAGGTTTGAAGCCAATGCTTGGTTGTTGTTGTTGTTATCTCGTGTTTTCTTATGATTTTACTGTAATGTCTGGTCTGATGCAGCCGCTACCAACATCCAAGATACACAGGAGACAATAAAGTAACTTTAATCTATATATACTCTAATATTTTAGTTATTTAGTTATAGTTTTTAATTATTGCATAATGTAAACATCAAGAATCCCTTAATATTGGTAATTATTTGCTTAATATTAAACAATAAACTGCTTTTATCAAAGATGTTTATCACAATAAATAGACATGCACAATAATGAATTCAGTTGATACCAATAACAGATAATTACCTGCTTGTCATAGGCGATACTGATAAGATAACTGATAATTTCACAAGTTTGTATTTTAAAAAAAAGGTTCTTCAACTGTAGTTTATACACACCTGAGGGAAGGAAAGGCTAAGATGTAATGAGCAAAATAATAATTGTTTTGTCGATACTCGTAGACCTTTTCCCTCCTCTCTGCACTCTTATTGACTAGAATTTTCACCAATACTGCTAAATAGCTGATAATATCCATTACCAAATCAGACCGATAAGTTATCAGTCCAATACATATTGCTGATACATCTGTAACAATACCTGTCAATTAATTAGTCTAGTATATATATACAGCCACTTTCAATGCAGATGTAACTACCCAGTGCTTCATTATTTAAAAAAAAATATTTCATAAGCTGCAGTTTAGGACTAGAACGACATATCAGCTGATATTAGCTCACTGCAGATATGTACGTATCAGTGCATAGGTTGGCAGATACTTAACAAGAAAACTCTTAAAAATATGATCCAGGTAACTTAAGTACATAGATACATACACTATTTACATTACATTACAAAATGTTCCATTTGATGGATCATTGTCAAAAATGCTTCGGGTATACAACGACTTTATTTCTTGCCCATGTTGTTGATATTAGTATCTGCCGAGTCAATCTAGAAAAAACCTTTTTTCACAGCAGACATTTTGATTTGTCATAGTAAGAAAAGCACAGGTGTTCCTCATAACATTACCGGTGCTCTGCTCTGTTCAGGTGTCCCAGTAATGACAGTTTGAAACTGAAGCAGCTACTGTGACAATGTAAAAAGGATCTTGTAAAATGAAAGCAACATCCACAGAAACATGACCAGTAGAGTGGCTGGGCCCTGATGAACCCCCCTCTGTAGCTGCTCTGAACACTGAAAGATGTCAATTTATTCATTAAAAAGGAACATTGTGGACTGTGACATGTTGCTGTTGCCACGATAACACATCCATAACAACATGTTAAACAGTCTGTGGTGGCCATGCTGACGTAGATCAGACAAAAGAGCTAATTTGAATAGGTGTGGTATTCTAGGTATTGCAGTGCCACAGAAGCCTCTCGAGGTAACATACAGTGTTACAGCATTGTTGTTAAACAGTATCAAGACAAGGAACAAAAGAGTAGAGGATACTGAGTTTGAAAATATCTATTGATGTTTATCTACAAGCTTTTTGAAAGGTATTTTGGGTGTTATTTGCAACTAAGGGTATGTCATGAGGCTATCAGAGCCACTGAGCTATAGACAAAGTATTTTTGTTTATAGACACAAAATGCACGTTTGTCTTTCTAATGAAGTGCTGTCTTCTTCAGGAACTGAAGGATTGTAGCGTTGTGCTGGACCGTATCTGGGCTGACGACAAGGCTGCGAAAAGAGAATTCGAAGAGAAAGAAGATATGAACCGAAAAGGCGGAAAACCCATGTCCCGGATCCCGACTTTCCAAAAACGACCTACCAGTGTGAGCCAGAACACGGAGCTGCCTGTTCCCAAAAAAGATACCCCCGTCCATGTAGCTCAGCCTCCCGAGAAAGTTGGAAGTGTAAGCATGGAGGCCTCGAAGTCCAAGCCTCCCGACGTCAGAGCACTCCCCCTGCCATCGGTCCGCATCCCTAAAATTGGCTTTGAAGCCCCCTCTTCATTCCTCAGTACAGAACACTCCGCTGGGGACGCTCCTAGTTCCCTTACTACTACACCCAAAAGCTGGAGCTTGTCTGAGTCTGTGCAGAGCCCTCCCATGACTGTAAGCCCCAGGCCTGCCCTCAGAACGGAGCAAGAGATGGAGCAAAATGTACCAGAGCAAGACCAGAGGAAAACGGTTGAAATAGGTGACACCGTACCAGATGCCCCAATATCTCATCTTCAACACGAGGGCTCCATCAGTTATAAGCCACCTGAAGATAAGTACGACGATGTGGTTAAAAGCAGGATTACTCTCACTGCCTCTGGGGATATAGAAAAGCCAGAGTCTGCAGAGAGCTTTCACACAGCTGAGGTCACCCAAGAGGAGGATATTATGGACGAAGAGCCACCGTGGGGGACAGAGCCCATGAACACACGTGATTTAAAGGACAGCAGGTCTTCGTCAGACGCTGAATGCGAGGATGACATGGGAGATGAAAAGTCCGAAGGCCGTGATTCTGGAGACCTGAAGGAGTGCCATGAAGCACTTATAAGCCAGTCAGAGTCTTCAAATGTTAAAGAGGAGAGAGCCGATACTGACGAAATGACCTCTCCTGTAGCCCCAGAGAAGCCTGCTAAACATAACTCCACCAAGTCAGCCAAGGTGAGTTATGTAATTCTGCTTGTCGGATAGATTCCACTCATATCAGTCATACTGTCTCCTTGGTGTTCCCAACACTGTCAGTCGTATAAAAAGTTATTCCACCACACCCCGCAGTAACAGCATTGGCATGCAACACAATCCAAAGCTGTTTCCCAAGACTCTTTACTCATTTGTTCATTAGTTAAAATCGTGCTTCTCTTGTTTTGTAGAGCTCCGGATGCTCCAGCTTCACCCTCTTCTGCTTCCTGCCCATGACCTTGCTGCTTCTTGGGGGTTTTGGCCAGCATGTTTGGCAGTACGGGCTTCCCCTGTCTGTGGCTCAGCTCATAGCTCAGCTGGAACTGCACACGCTGGAGGGCTTTGGCTTCATGCCACAGCCTTGCAGCACAGACTGTAGGTAAGAAAATGATCAATCAGGTGTTAATCTCTCCAGTCAGTTTGGTTCTTTTGATCAATTTGTTGTGACAAATAAAATATGTGAAATGTACCTTGTTTTTCTCTGAAATTTCATAGTTAGCCAAGCATGAATGCACCAAACAACAACAGATATAAGCAGCTAAAGAAATGCCATGCAAGCAGCTCTTCTGATCTAAGATAACTGGGATGTGTCTGGTGTGGAAGTGGTTGTAGCTGTAGCTTTTCTCTCTCTTGTTCAGAGTGCGTCTGGTGGAGAGCATCCCTGAGGGTCTCTACCAGTCTTCTCCCTCATCCAGACAAAGCATCGCAGACAGCTGGCTACATCTGCTGGACAAGGCCAACAGCTCGGTCCACATCGCTGCTTTTTACTTCACTCTACGAGGCAACGATTTGGACCTCGCTGGCTCCTCAGACTCTCAGGTTAGTTCATGCCCCAGTCCCCATGCAAGATATCAACTGATTATACCAGAATCTTTTAAGCCTAAGGTGCATAATATTTTTTCCATGTATTTTGCAGGGAAGAATGGTCTTTGACCAACTGAAACAACTTGAATCTAAAGGGGTGAAACTCCAGATCGCCGTCAACGCCCCCCAGACCTCAACTCTAGATACAGCAGAATTGACAGCAACAGGTACATCATGACTTGACAATATGAAGAAAATTGGCTTTAATTTGTAAATTAAAGCCGTACAAGGCAACATCATTTGTATGTTAAATTACATTTTCACAGCAGCATGAGAATTCTCTATCTAAAGAAAGCTGAACTTAACAACAATAGATGTTATCACAGTATCACAAGATCGCCAAGTGTTGGTTTGCTGTGTGCAGTTTATCAGAATCATGCCACATCACTTTTGCTATTTCCCTGATCAGATTTAATTTCCTTGATAATTTCTCGTCATGTGTTTTTACTTTTCTTTTTTAGGTGCAGAAGTCAGAGAGGTCGACCTAGAGGCTGTAACTGGAGGTATCGTCCACACCAAGCTGTGGGTGGTGGATCAAAAGCACTTCTACGTGGGCAGTGCTAACATGGACTGGCGCTCTCTGAGTCAGGTAAAACAGAGAAAAATGTGCATTTTTAAAATCTACATCATCATCTAAACATAGCAGCCATTACGTTCACCCAACATAACCCTATGCATTAGGAGAAAGAAGTTTGTTCCTGTCCACTCAAAGGCGACAAGTACCTTCAGGTAGATTTGTAGAAGTAGTGTCCCAGATTGAGCCTGACTCTCAGTATAAAAGCTCTTTTTTACAGGCACAAAATGTATTGTCCAGTCTAAGATTTAACCAAACAGTAGAATACTTTAATTTTGAGTGCCTTTTCCTGATGTAGGTATTAATGTGGGTCTTAAAGCTGCAATATGTGAGAAACTTAAATTCTACAAAGATGTTTATGTATTGTGTTGCAGAGATATCTACTGAAATTAGCATGCTAACCAGCTAGCCTGGGGCCTAATAGCCCTTTGTCCCAGCTGTCCAAAGTTCCTGTGCTATCGGTGTTAACACCAACATCCCCCTGGTGCTCCGTCTAGCTGCACTGCTAACTGAGCTACTAAGCTAACAGTAACTTCAGTCATGGATGTACAGTTATTATTTGTTGGGCGTACTAATTCAACAGGTGGTATATTCCTACACATTGCACTTTTATGAGTACAGTATAATTGTGCTGTTGTACTCATCCACTCAGATGACTCATTAAATTGGATTCCTGGGACAGACTCTACATCGTGACACCACTGTTTGCCATCAGACACAGTCATAATTGTGGCCTACAGTGACAGTATCAATGCATTCTCTGTTGAACCCAGGTGAAGGAGGTGGGCCTGTCAGTGGAGAACTGCAGCTGCCTGGCTCAGGATGCCTTTCGGATCTTCGGGGTGTACTGGAGCCTCGGTGGGGCGAACAACGGCTCCCTGCCGCCGTACTGGCCTAATCGTCTCTCTGCCCTGTCCAGCTCCCAGAATCCCCTGCACCTCAAGTTCAATGGAGTGCCTGCTCGAGTCTACCTGTCTGTAAGTCCAGAACTGTTTCAAGAGGCGTGCTTCAAAAATGTGCTTTTTTGAATGAGACTGTTTGTTTATTAAATTTAATTGCTGCGTGTTTACAAAGGCTGATACAGATATTTTTATACAAAATGATTCAATAACTGACTAACTGAATAAATTGTGCATTCATGTTTGAGTCGAAGAGGATATCAAACAGCTCTCTCTGGTTACTCCTCTCTCTGGTTGCTCCCATGGTTCTTACCTCTTGTGTTGCATCTGTTTCCTGCAGAGTGCCCCTCCACAGATCTCCGCCCGCGGCCGCTCAGACGATCTCTCCACCATCCTGTCTGTCATCAACGATGCCCAGAAATTCATTTACATCTCTGTCATGGACTATCTCCCTCTGTCTCAATACACAGAGCCACTCAGGTGACGAGCCAACTCAACTCACTGATAACCAGCATTACTTACTGTTTACATCAAAGGCATATACGTCATCACACAAGTTGATTCCCCATAGTACTAGTGCGCTAAATCTGTCTTATGTTGCTCAAGTTACTTGATTATAGAGTTTACAGTAACAAATAATGCAATGCATGATGTCTTGCGATAAATGGACTATTTAAAGGTATTTCTTGAATCAGCAGTCACAACACTGTAGTCTGATTAGCCGACGAAGCAGCTTCACTAAGTGAGATGATGTTGACCTGCTCTGAACATCATATCAATTCTCATATTGACAGATCTTCTGGAAGTCTTTCCCTGCTGAAGATTTCAAACTATGCCTTGTTGTCCCCCTCTCTCTCTCTCTCTCTATCAGGTTCTGGCCCACCATCGACACGGCCCTGCGTGCTGCAGCCTGCACCAGAGACGTCCAGGTTAAACTCCTGGTGAGCTGCTGGAATCATTCACCTGCCGCCATGTTCACCTTCCTGCAGTCCCTGCTGGTGCTCAACAGGCCTCCACTGAATTGTGACATTGATGTGGTACGTTGACAATGAATAAGACATAGTGGTCTGAACAGAATTGTGATGGATCCTAAACTCCTGTTATTTTTTTGGTTTCTGTGCAGAAAATCTTTACGGTGCCTTCAACAGCGGAGCAGATGAAAATTCCCTTTGCTCGTGTCAATCATGCCAAGTACATGGTTACAGACAGAGTGGCGTATATAGGTATGTTATTACCACTTATTATGTTTCAAGCATGCTCTGATCATTCAAGCAAAAAAATACATTACAATGTACAAAAGTACATTTACTCAACTAATGTACTTTTGTACTTGGGCACAATTTATGTCGTACTTTACTGCACTACATTTCAGGAGGAAATATTGTACTTTTTACTCCTCTTCAATTACTTGTAGAATTATATTATATTATATTATATTTTGTGGATTAATTTTCATTCAAAAAATTTTACAACTAGAAAAAATGTATGCTTTTTACAAAGGAAAAATCCCTCTTATGAAGTAATTTTAGGCTAAAACTTAGTCCTTTTTAAACCTGTATTTTGATATGAAAGGTAAAAGAAATTCCAGCTGGAGATTGTCTTGTCCCCTTTTAAACAAGTTGATTTAATAGGTCTAAATATATTTAAATACTCTTAATGCACCCCAAAACACTCTTCTTTAGGACTCAGTTATAGACAGAAATGTCTTTATAAACACATTAAGTAGTTGAAATCAGCTCCATCTCGACTAACTGCAACAACAATGCTGCACACAAGTTAAGTCATCAGTGATAATCTCATACTATACATGGTAGCGCTTACAGAAGCTGTTTGGCATTATCAGTGATTTCACTGTTGTGTCTTCAAGAACATTTAGCTGATAATGTCTCTGTATGTTTACCTGGTAGGAGTTTAAATGTAGACTGTTTTTTGTTATTTTCTGTGAATACTCACGTAAAGGCCTTGAATACTTTATTCCTCCAGGACATGCTGTAACAACATTTTTCTTTGGTCTGCATTTGACAGTTGAGGGTTTTGTGTTATTGAATTAAAACCCATAACATCATACCAAACACTGATAAAGAAAACAACTGCATAGTGTAGGAAACAATCATATCCATTGTTACACACAGCTAACAACATTGCTTTCTGTCTTTTTAGCATGTTGTAGATACGGTCTTTAATTGAACTTATGTGTTGGTGAGACTAGAAATCTCACCCATATGTTAGACGTTGGTCTCAGTTGTTCCTGTGCCTGTCATGCCATCTAACTGATGGGACTGTTTCTGTCTTCACAGGCACGTCCAACTGGTCAGAGAACTACTTCACCCAGACAGCTGGTGTGGGACTGGTGGTGAACCAGACCGGCTCTGAGGTTAAAGAAGGCCAGGAGACTCTGCAGAGCCAAGCAGAGCAGCTCTTCCTCAGAGACTGGACGTCTCAGTATGCCGAGACACTCCCTCTATTTGACGAGAACGTCTGCCCTCGTGGTCCACACTGAGAGTTTGTTGTTCAGTGAAGCATATTGCATTGTACATGAACATCTTGCTTTTCCTGCCACTTGAACTTTGTTTTACTTATGCCGAATCCCCTTGCTGTACTGTGCAAATGAACACGGTTAATTTTATTGCTGTTTGCTGACTGGCTGCCTGTTTTTGTACATAAGTTCTTTGTTATATTTTGTTTCAAAACGTGTTATTTTTATATTCTGTATCATTCCAACGATTGCCTTACATGAGTTTAGGTGAGAGGAAAGTTGCTGTGTACAATTTTATTTTATGCCTGGTGCATTTTGTATATTTTTCTGGTGCCAAGCTTTAATCTCATGCAGGAAATAAAACATTTCCAAAGAGGTGCATGCACCATGGCCTTGTTTACACTGCTGAAGTTATCAACTGTTAAAAGCATCAGATGGGAGATCAAGATTCTTGTAAATACAATCAACATTCAATTCATAACTGATCTCTGGCTCACAAAGGAATATAATTTGAATGTGTAGCACTACAGCCAGAAAACAACTCAGAGGGAGCATGCTTTGATTTTATGCCTCCACACTGACAACAGCCAGAAGGTGATATGTTTTTGGGTAGTCTGTCTGAGGCTGATGGGAATGTCAGTAGTTATGCAAGTATCTGCTCAGAAACCAAAGTACTGGACACTTATACCACTACAGATACCACCAGACATCTCTCAAAACAAATAAAAATGTTTGTGCTTGGAATAATAACTTGTGTCTGAAATGTTTTTTGACCACAAAGAAGTTCAGTTACCTCACGAGGAAGTCTTTAAACTGCATCTACTCTGTCCTCACTGAAGCTAATCACCAAAAAGTTAATTGAGACTTAAAGTGAGCACAGAGGAACTTTCCTCAAACGGTGCAATAGGTAAGTATCGGCCAATCGTAGATTCTGTATGTACTCTGCTGGACTGGGAGCTCAATCCACCGAGGGAGTGTTGGTATTAAAGGCAAAATTGTTATGTCTTCACATTCTGTTCATTTTGCTTCATTTTTGAATGTTTTGAACCAAAATTTTTACATATTGCTCCTTTAAGTACGAGTCTGTTGTTGTTTTTTTGTAGTCAAATAAAAACCCAGATGAAGCGCTCATTAACTCAGCTCTGATCACTGAGACATGTGCTACCTTTCGGTTGCTTTAGCTTTATGTGCCTTTATTTTCACATTTAAGAATAATTCATTTTACTATCCAGCACACAAAAAACATTTAACACACAAGTAAAAAAACAAACTAGAGCCTGTGTTACATTTAAAAGGATCCTCTGTGATGTGCAAGAAATTCATTTTAAAAAATCTCACCATACTGTAATTATCTCAGTGACGTCTGCTGTAATAACATGTTTATCCTTCTTCAATTTAAAGAGTCACTGCTAGATGCTTTACAGCAAACCTGCGAGATCCAGTCTCCCCTTTGCTCTTGGCTTCTCCATCCATCCAGCCTTACCTACTCCATGCCTAACAGACGACGAAGAGACAACAGAAAGTGAATGGAGATGCTTCTCATTCGGGGAACCAAACAGAAACGGCCAGGATAGGAGTGGTGGCCTTTGACCGATCCCTGATCATGGTAGCCATCCAAGTCCTTTCCTATCCATGTGCTGAGGGCTTGAAGACGCAGGAGTGTTTGCGGCTCTGACAGAAAAAGGATGTGTTCCCTCCTGCTCTCATTCCATGGACAGTTGCACACTGTCTGTCTGGCCCTGCTGCTGCTCAAATTTCCTGGCTGGAAGACACGATCATGATATAGGTGATCAAACTAAAACAATGGAAGCATTTGTCAAGTATGAGGTGTTAACATGCGTGAGTGTCTGCACAATCGCACCCAGCCCAGATCCAGGCTGCTCTTTTTGTGTCATGTCCTGTGCAGAGCTCCACTAATGCTCACCCAGAGAGTACATCTCCAGCTGCTGTCTCAGGCGGACCTTCTGCAGGCTGTCGTAGAAGTTGGGCTCCGGGCTGCTTCCAACAGCGGGAGGCAGAGCGAAGATACGCATGATCTTCCTCTTGTTTCTAAATGATGAGAGGAGAGAGAGATTTTAAAGACAGACCACGAGAGTGCACAGGCCCCAATGCCAATATTTCATATATAGAATATCACCAGTCATTTCTGACGGTGGATAACATCAACTGACACTAAAGCTAAAATACAATACGTTTGGGATATTATATGAATGCCGAATTAGCCAGAATACCCTGAAATCGTTTCAGTAATAAATTAATGCAACATAATATACACTCAGTTCCATGTAACTCGGCATATATAAAAAATTTGAAAATTTTAAATGGAGTGTCGCGTACATTTGAATATTTTGTGAGGGCGAGGAAGGGAGCGATCTCTGCCTGAACCGCACGCCTGTGTTGCACCTCTACATATTTTAAGCCGAGAGATGTAGTGAATTTTTGAATGTAAGAGCAAACTGTGCTTACTTTCTGGCGTACATCAGCAGGCCGAAGCTGACCAGGATAACCAGCAGGTACACATTGGTAGCCTCATTCCAGGCTTCGTGCACCGAGTAGTCGATCGACTCGTGCTCGTTCCCCAGGACCCCGTGAGCACCCATCGAAACACGACTATAACCAAACTCTGAGAGCGAAGCTGTGAAGACAGAGGGATGCTATTAGACCCGCTTTCTAAGCTGCCGTTTAATGGCAATTTAACCTGACGGTGTAAACACCATGACGTCACAACCGCCTTCTTCTTCTACTGTTTTTCTATTTCCGGGCAGCCTCACACGCTCGGGGCGTGTTGTTGCCACCTGCTGGCCTGAATTTGAACTAGAGCATTAAAGTGAAAGGTTTCAAAATAGTTATTTTTTTAATCAGGTTGTCCAGTAATTTATTTTAAAGTGTCTCTGCTGCTATCTGCTGAAGTTAGCGTGCCAAACAGCTAGTTCCAGCCTGTCCTGTCCCGTAATACCACGTTGTTATGGATCCCTCCCACATTTCTCGCAAGACCAAGAACTTGGTTGGCTTCGTTGGTTGCATTCTCTTCTTTGGCCTCTCCCCTGGTCTTCTGCTGAGTGAGGAGTGATTTTGGTGAAGCAATGCAAAGGATGTGTGCCACTGAAAAAAAAAAACAGGGCTCGATGGAATTATTGTTTTCAAGGATGAATGCATTGTGTGCCATCATCTCCTGCCTGCAAGCACCAGGTCAGTGGAAATCTGTGCAATGCCTTGTGTTGTTGAAGTTTGGTGAGCAGAGGAAAAGCTCTTTCTGTTTCCTTGTGATTTTTAGGTCTCTGTGTTAAATGTGATAGCCTTGTCTATGTCTCTTTGATTATACATTATTTAACTGCACATTCAGAAACCCAGTTAAAGTCCAGTTTTGATTATATTACAGAAACATGGCAGCAGAAAGAGTGCCGATTGATTGGGGATTCTTACCACCATTTGTCATCAGCTGCTTCTAGATAGTATAAAGCTCTTTCTGCTCACTTGATTGATTCGTCACAGCGAAATCAAGGAGTCACAACAAGGAGTGTGTTTTCTCCTTCTGCACTTTCAAATCTGAGGTAAAGTTACCATAACCTAAGTTTACATAGTTTACAAGGGCACCACTATATTGTTGCACAAATACAAAAAAAAGCGTTTAGGACTAGGACTAACACATGTAGACAGAAAATGACAGTCACACTGACTCTGACAGACATAGGGGAGACATGTAAATCAGACTCAGAGAAGCCTCAGACAGAGAGAGTTAAACCTAAGCTGTTCCTGTTATGATGTGACAGTATTAACCACTCAGTCAGCTGGACACAACTGAAATCCTTGTTACAACTTTAATTTATTCTTCATTGGTATAGATGATTCACATCTAGATTCACATGTAATATCAATCGTCATGATACGATTAAACTAACATGATGAAATTAATCTTGGCAAAAAAAACTCAGAGGCATGTGTGTTTGAATGCAGTTAAAGCCCCTATGTGCAGAATGTATCTTTGATAAAATCACCTTTCAGATGTTGTAATTGCGTCAGTTATTGTTTGTGGAACGATGAGATAATTCCAGGGAAAACTGGTGCTTTTGAGGGTTCCCTGCTGAGATCTGTGGGTAAGGCTAGGTGCATTGTGGTCTGCCACAGAGTCTTTTTTTACACAGACTACAAGTTATCAAAGTAAGGATTTGTCAAATGGGACACAAAGGGGATTTCACTGTGCATTACTGTAATGTACAAAATAATGAAAAGCAAACGCAATACACTAAACTCTATGGTGGGATTGCTGGTGACCATGGAGCTACTACCAGATTATAACAAGGTAATTATTTGTGAATAAGTTTAATTGGTAATCAATTAGATTGTACTATACAGTGTGACCCACTGGCAGTTGATTTACAACACAATTTGCAGTGGCAGCGAAGTGTGGCTGTGTTTGTTAACAGTGATCAATATACTGCATTTGTGTTGCAGGATAATAAATAAAGTTTTAACAATAAATGTCCACTTTGTCATGTCGCTAGCTGTATGAAACATCAAGGAACAACAGCAGGTTTTGCCCGTATAGAAACAGTAATTTCTCCAAGAACTACTGGAGAAATGTCATGAATACAATTATTATTATTATCGATATATTATTATCAATTAAATCAAAAAAGCGGTACGATGTAGTTAATCATTACACAGCATGTAACTACATTAGATTTTTTTTAATGCTGAAATATTCATGATAGTCACTTCAGAGATGACACAATCTGATGATACAGTGAAACTGGATTAACTACTAAAACTGTGGTGGCAGCTTAAGTAGGATTGTTGCCTTCATGTGCTGACTCATTAAAGAGTAACTAGGGTGGCTACCACTTTACATACATTACAGTATCTTACAGTTTCTTTACACTCCTTTAAGATATTTGACATGAAAGATAAATAGGCCGACTAATCACAACACAACACAATGCCACCGTCAAATGGATGGTTTGAACCAAGGTCTCACATCTGGCCAGACAGATAGCCAATCATAGTTTAGGATAATGAGGTGGCACCTGTGGAGGCCAGTCAAATTTAAGGTTTGGCCTGTGGCGCTGCAGGCCATTCCTCAGACATGCTCAGGCTGCTATCAAAGCAGTGGACTGTGCAGCCAATGAGGAGATAATGGAGGAGGAGATCCAGGCTGCGTCAGTTAGAAGAAAGACAGTTGAGCCATGGCAGTGCAAGGCATGTGGCATACCAGTCTGTGTCACTGTGAACTGTAACATTTTGCAGGTGTGGCATCAGTAGAGACAATATTTACATGAAAGTTGATTCATCAGAAACTGAAAAAATATCACTCATGAGTAATGTATATAATTCATCATAAATCTTTAGTGTAACTATTAACATAAAATGTGTCTTCATTTTTAAATAGCCCAGGTAATCCTGAAAAAGAAGAGGTGCAATACAGTATATCCACATTTGAAGCTAATAAGAGGGTTTATAATCGTTATAGACACTGGCTTTTTGGATGTAACTCCTTCAACATTTCTTATTTTGTATATATTTTGTATATTTCACTAATATTTAATGCTCTTTATTGTCAACTAGTCCCAGTGTGTGACCCTGACCATGGGAACCCACTGGTTGTTACTGGTTTTTCTATTGTATCTCGGGCACAACAATTCCTTCTTGATTAATACAGTTCTATCTTATCTTATCTTACGTTATCTTATGTCACCTAAGAGAGACAGAAGCAACACCCACAGGAGTAGCTCAATGTAACTTCTGGTTTACATTCATTCCAGCGTTCCTATTCAGACTCTCTCTCATCCTCAAGAAAAGGGACGTCTGAGATCACGGCTTTGAGCTCATCCAAAACTTCCTGCAGCTCTGTTGCAGCACTCCTGATGGACTGGACAAATTCCATGATCTCAGAGCTTGTTGTACCATCTGCCTGTGTTTGTCTAATGTGGTGTATCTCTTTAGCATCCGAGGCAATAAAGAAGATGTCTGCTGCCACAAATAGACCAGAAAGTGCACCAGTTGCTGCCACTGCCACACGTACTGCCCTGGTTGCTTGTGCTGCGGGTTTGCCAATATTTGCCACTCGAACAAGTCGAAACAATTCAGCGACGCCTCCTAATTCCTTGAATACCATTGTGCAACACCTTGCCCAGTTTTCTTGATTGAAACTGCCTCCTTCATCATCAGGTTTATCACCTTCGGAACATGTTCCGATTGTCTGTAAGCTGCTGCTAATCTCCTGAAGCCAGAGAGCTACAGCATTAATTTTCTCATCAAACTCTTTAATGATGCTTTCAACTGCTTTGCAAGTAGAGGACTGGTTGACCATGTTTGTGATATTTGAGGCACCTGCAGTGACCCCACCAATTGTACCCACCCCGACTCCCACCTCAGTGACAATAAGTGAGGCTCCAAAAGTGAAGGGGGCGAGAACAAGTCCCACTATGGATGCAATCCCTCCCACCGCTCCAATCACTCCTCCTGTCAGACTGCCGATGGTGGCGCCCTGGTGCACCCGTTCCAAACTGTCTGCCACAGCTCTCAGTTTGTCCAACTGAGTCTGAAGGTGCTCTGTAGTTGTTTTGCTCTATGAATAAAAGCATAGTGTCAGAGACAGATACAGGAGGTATTTGATGAGAAGATATACAACTAATAGAGGAGGCAACATGCCTATTCTGCAGGATTTTTGTCATATAGTAAATTATTATGCTATTAATATTTCTTATTATTATTTCTGAAAGTGCCAAACCTTTTTGAAGAGACATTTCAAAGTGATGGGACGCCCCAAAATCTCACAGGCTGTAGGTCTTGAGTCAGGGTCTCTTCTCCATATGTCACTCAAGAGTTCACAGACCTCTGGTGACCACTGGCCTTCGAGACTTGGGTAAGGACCAGAAATGATCTTGGGGATGAGATTGACTGTGGTGTCTGCAGAGAACTGAAGGATTATAAAAATTCATTAAGTAATAAAGGAAGTAATTGCAAACATTGTGGAGAGTAATATTACTTATACTGTATTTTTACTATTTGTAATAAAGTCACATTTTCTCTCCTCATGTTACTTTGCACACATGGCAAGAAGTGCATCGGAGCAGGCATTAGTAGCCTGTTTCGCTGCTAACAACGATTACTGTGACGAACGTTTCTAGATCACAATACTGCACACAGTAATATGGATATGGTGAATACTTTGGTGACCCCACTGACTCAAATCAACCTAAGCTTTAGTTTGCGTGTTGTTCTAATTTGTATATGTTAGCATGATGACATGCTAGACTAAGATGCACAACATAGTAAACATCGGCATGTTAGCATTATTAAGAGCATGTCAGGATGTTAGCATGTATGATCAATATACCAGTGTACCTAGTAAATTGAATGCATTTATGTGGTACATTCTATGTAAAGAAGCACACAATATGCAGGATAAACCTGGGGGTTCAAAATCTTGCCCAAGGACACTTCAACATGACTGGAGGAGCTTGGGATCGAAGCAATGAGCTTCAGATTAGTGGACCACCAGCTTTACCTCCTGAGCCACAGCTGCCTCTACAGTACGACCCACTGGGTAGAGCCTCTCAGAGCTGCTGGTGTGGCAGGAGATTTTTCTGTAGTCTTATTTCCATTGTTATTACCTTGTTGGATTTCATTCAGTTTTTGATAACATGCACATTTCTGGGTAACTCACCGCTAATTGTTGAGTACAGAGCTCGTAGAGTATGCATCCCACTGACCAAATGTCACTACGAAAGAAAGAAGTATTATTATTACAGAAGACATGTTTCAAATGTACTTCTAAGGTGTCTATAACTGTAAAAGGTAATACATTATATGATTTTTAGCTACCAAGGAGCAGCAAATATCAAAACATGTGGATAGATACAGAGCAACATCATATCACTGACTTATTATACGACCTATATTTTAGCAAACAGTTAAACTACATAGCAACATTAGCACTCATTTGAAAATGTTTCAATGGCCAGCAGAATAAATAACTGTTGTTAATCACATTACACAGAAGATCAATGTGTTGCTGCTGTGTGACAATACTTGACTGAGAGGAAAGAGTGTAGACTACCGTGTTACCAAACGTAACAAATACTGGGCTCAAAGATCATGTAAATGTACTTTTCTGGTATGAAGGTCCATACCTCTTTGTTTCATACGTTGCCTGTGTGAAGACCTCTGGTGCCAGATAATTGATTGCTTCACCTCCCGCAGTACTCTCGTTATTGTTGCTGTGAAGGAACAAATATAATACAACATTTAATCATGCACATATTGCATTTATACTTTGTAGGCTTTTATTTGAAATTAATCAGGACAATGCCGTACTTTGCCTGGGTTTCCCCAAATCCACTCAAGCACAGAGTTCCAAATTCTGTGAAGAAAATGTTCTGGAAATGAAAAATATAGAAATAGATAAAAATGTAACTCTGCCTTTTTTGACATACACTCAAATTAAAAATAGTACAAAGACAATATATTCAATGTTTTACCTCATTTCATTTTTGTAAACATATGTTAATTTAATTTTAATTTAATTTTGATTTGAATTTGATGCCACAAACACGTTTAAAACAAGTTGGGACAGGGCAACACAGACTGGGTGAGCTGTGAAATGCTCAAAACACCTGTTTTAGAACGATCCACAGGTAAGGGGCATCCTGGAAAGGCTCAGATGACACAAGCAAAGATGTGGATCTTCAATCTTTGTGATTGTATGAAGGATATTACACATGAGCACAGGAATACTTTGTAAAATCATTGTCTGTAAAAACAGTTCATTTGCAAATGATTGCATTCTGTTTTTATTCATGTTTCACACAGCGTCCTAACTTTTTTGGAATCAGAGTATAAAAAATACAGATGATCAAAAATATGGTGGGGCACACAACATCTGTCTGTCTATAATATTAGCCTGCCTCAAATAAAGGCCTGGTGCCCCTAAGGGTGACTATTTGTGACTACATATTGTGTATGCTTTTGATGTAAAAACATTAATGTGTAAATTGTGTGGAAACACATTGACCCTTTCAACAGACCTGATGTGTGCTGTACCTGCGGCATCAGATCTTTGTGAAGCAAGCCTTTTTCATGTAGGGCTTTCAGAGCCATACAGATTTCAACAATCCAGCTCAGTACCTAGAAAAGTCATCATGACACTTGGATATGTTAGTAGATATTTATCTTGATTTGATTCAAATCTCTCTCTCTCTGTCACACACACACAAAACACACACACACACTCTCTCTCTCTCTCTCTCTCTCTCTCTCTCTCTCTCACACACACACACGTACATATATGTATGAAAATGTGAAATATCTTTTTCAAGAGTACCTCAAACTCTTGTACAGAGTCCCTCTTCCCTTTGATCTTTTCTGTAAGGCTCCCTCCTTGACAGTACTCAGTCACTACATAATAGGTGTTTTGGTCTTCATATTTATGCCAAAGGAAAAGAGAATATGTTTTACATATATATATATATATATATATATATAATGAAGAGTAATGAAGAGATTAGCATCTGCAAATGGGATTGTGATGTACAATAACTGGCTCCAAACACTGACGTTATTCTGTCCATTTATTCAGATTTGCAACATTTATAAACACTACACAACACCAATACTACACAACACATTTATACTCCACTTTTAGTATCACAACTTTGTTACTTGCAACTAATATTTTGACTGAATCATATTACATTTTGCAACAATTTCAGAAGACTTTAATTTAAACAGACCTTTGAACACTTACCTTTAAATGAGTTCTTGGTGCTCATCACATGGGGATGACTTGTTGTCTTGAGGGTTTCTATCTGTGAGATGAATTCTTCATTTGTGGAAATCTGTTAAAACAAAACAACACTGCGTAAGAATGGTTTGGCGGAGGCACTTGGCAATCCAGGTAACCTCCAACTAACTTGTCAAAGTTCTAGTAGCAGTGAGCAAGCTACTGATCCAACACCAGCAGATTTATCTTATCAAATTTAGGTCACCCTTGCACTCCCTCCACCAACCACATGCAACAATCAAAGTTCAGATGCTGTCATACAAGGAAGCAGCTTCAACACATAATCAGTGAGCTGCTATTACACTATAATTGTGTTTTTTTCCCCTCAGCTCTTTTTTAAGTAACACTTTACAATTATAGAGAACAGATTTTTAAACGTGGACATACTCATGCTCAATGAGTTTACTTACCTTGATCTTTCTTATGAAAAATTTGCCACCGTCCTTGGTGGCTATAGCATAACTTTCAGTGTCCTTTTCAATTTTGTAGCCATTCTCCGTAAGGGTGCTCAGTGTCTGTCCCATCTTTTAGCAATCACCTAATGACACAGTAGATCAAATCAACACACACAGACAGATTTGGGGCGCCGATTGTAAAGTTGCGCATGCTAAAATACAGCAACTTTTCCACACATATAGCACCAAACCCCATTAAAAAAACGTATGTGAATTTTTTAATATTGCTTTTGACCAGATTTACAGCAATATTTGTGAACTTTGCGATATTTACTTCTCTTGTAAAAAATATAATATCAATGTTAAATCTAAATGTTAAATCTAAATCTAAATGTTAAATATTAAATCTAAATGTTAAATCTAAATCTAAATGTTAAATTTAAATCTAAATGTTAAATATAAATCTAAATGTTAAATCTAAATGTTAAATACAAATATAAATGTTAAATCTGAATTTTAAATCTAAATCTAAATGTTAAATCTAAATGTTAAATCTAAATCTAAATGCTAAATGTTAAATCTAAATGTTAAATCCAAATGTTAAATCTAAATCTAAATCTAAATGTTAAATCTAAATGTTAAATCCAAATGTTAAATCTAAATCTAAATCTAAATATTAAATCCAAATGTTAAATCTAAATCTAAATGCTAAATGTTAAATCTAAATGTCACGGTGAATCTAAATATTTAGCTAATATGCAAATTCACACTGCCTGTCACCAGAAGTACCAAAATAAAAGCTACCGAGTGCTGTAGTGGCTCTACTGTGGTGTATGCTGTAGCTGTGCCAGCCCTTTTCAAGCAGAGAAGCCGCATTATCGCCGGAGCGGCGGTTCGCTAATTCTCCGCTGTTGGTTGTTCACACAGAGCCAAGCAGTGCTGGCATAAAGACGAACCGCTGTGTAATTCACACAGAAGGCCGCCGCTGCGGCTCCGAAAGAGGTACACGTCATGTTGATGACGTCTGTGTGTTTTTTCAAGGTGTTTCCCCAGGTGTCCTCCATTGACAGGAGTCCTGTCAATCTAAACATGTACCCGCTGACTGTTTATAATCATATGGATGCTGTTATAATGTGTTGGGATTGAGATCCTGACCCACCAAACATCAAGCTGCTTGGCTCTGTGTGAACAAACAACGACGGAGAATTGGCGATAATGCGGTGACTCTGAAAAGGGCTACTGTCGCTGTCGTTGCGGACGCGTTGCTGAACCTCTGTATTGCTGCCAAAACGGCCCTACCAATGTTTCAAGCTAAGTCGCTGGACATGGTGGCAGGCAACATGAGAGCACGGTGAGGAGACGTGACTAACAGTGCAGCGCAATCACTCGCCTGACTACCCGAGGAGACCGCGGATACCGCTTGTTCGCGACAATGAGCTTTTATTTTGGTACTTCCGGTGACAGGCAGTGTGAATTTGCATATTAGCTAAATATTTAGTTTCACCGTGACATTTAGATTTAACATTTAGATTTAGATTTAACATTTAGCATTTATATTTATATTTAACATTTAAATTTATATTTAACATTTAAATTTAACATTTATATTTATATTTAACATTTATATTTAGATTTAACATTTAGATTTAACATTTAGATTTAGATTTAACATTTAGATTTAATATTTAACATTTGGATTTAGATTTTGTATTTAGATTTAACATTGACATTATATTTTTACAAGAGAAGTAAATGTCACAAAGTTCACAAATATTGCTGAAATCTGGTCAAAAGTAACATTTTAAAATTAACATGTGTTTTTTAAACGTGTTTTTTTGCTAAATGTGTGGAAAAGTTGCTGTTTATTTTAGCATGCGCAACTTTACAATCGGCGCCCCATAGACAGACGCATCCACAATGGAACTGTATAATGTATGAAGAGTATCATCGTGACAATGGTAATATCAAATGTGAGAAAGAAAAGTTGGAAAAGTTGCCAAGTCTGAATTGTGTGTGTGTGTGTGTGTGTGTGTGTGTGTGTGTGTGTGTGTGTGCGTGTTTGCTCATGCATGTGTGTGTGTGTGTGTGTATTCATCCTTGTTGCCTTGACCATACGTGCTGGTTCAGAGTGCAAGCTTCCAGTTTTGCACCGTTTTGGAAAGTTTTGGCATCTCCATGCGGTTATGTGTGTGTGTGCTTATTAGGTGTGGTGTCATTCATATTTCCCAATCTTTTGTTTATCATACATTCACATTCAAAGGTCTATACCGGTCACACAGTCAGGCCAGATTTCTCAATATAATCCCCCCTCTGTGGGTTTACAAATCCCACACAAAACTGAACAATGTGCGTGAGGGCGAAAAAAAACTATATTCTCATAAGGATTAAAAAATTCCCCCACGGCCCCCAGATTTGCTTTTACTTTACATGATCTGGATGACCACCTAAGGCTCACATTGTTTACATGAGTTGATCATACAATGGTTATACATATTGCATATACACATTTTCTTTTTGCTATAAATGTTATGCAAGCATGGCCAAACATTAGGCTACCGTTAGCGTTTGCCTGTGGTGTGCAGTTATGTGTAACTTAGATGACTATAAAATGGAATAATATAATTCAGAGCATAGTATTAAAACTTAAATGACAAATATGGTATGAAAACAACAACATTTGTTCGAAAGTAGCATTTCCACCTTTCGTTTTTCTTCGTATGAATCCAGTAACTGTTAAATAGGGAACATCCCAAATTCAGAGCTTTTAACCTTCTCATTCCTTCCATACACATACTATAGTACTGATTAATTAAACACTTCTTGACTTGATATGGACTTCATAAGTTTGGTTTTAGTCCTATTTTAATTGGGTTAGCTGATTTTACTAGTCCAACATCAGTTCCGTGTTTTGACCACAATTGGTCTGGAACGTGTTTAAGCATATCTTGTTTTAACACATTTTCGGTCTCTTAAATCACAGCCATTTGTGGTGTCTCACAAGCAGCTATTTTCACCTCTTTAGGTGTCGCGAGCATGGATCATTGTTCTGTCCGCAGAGTGGAAAATGAGTCGATTGCTCGTGTCCTTCCACTCCATTTTTGATGCAGTTTTCATCATTGGACCTAGGGCTTTTGATTCAAATTTTTCATTCACCAACAACGTTACGTGTGGTGTGGATTCTGGCACATTGTACCATGACAAGAGAAATGGGTTAGGGCTGACGCTCAGCGTTGCTCCTTCTTTTCCGATTTTTATGTGTTCTGTTATTAGTTCAACTTTTAACACCGCTGTCTTGCTGCACGACGGATCGTAATACATAGTGCAGTGATTCTCGGAGCGTGTTTTTTTAGCTTTTGGGATTTGGGTGTGGATGAACATCTCCCACTTGTTGAAACTTGGAGCACTGGTTCTGAAATATCCCCTAACCAATACACATTTGCTGTCTCTGTTTGTAAGTTCATTTGAAAATGTATTCCCGAATCGTCAATGTACACCCCTTGTGTAGAGAACCAAATTTTCAATTTTAATTTAAACAGCGTATCCCTCCTGAGCAAATTTATCAGGGTTTGATCAGACACTAACACTGGCAGTGTGGTTGTACCACTTTTGGTTGATAGTTGAACTGGAGCCGTGATTGGAATTATTTGAATTTGTCCCGAGAGTCCTACTGTTTTGACAAATTTGCCAGACATGGGGAGGTGTGAGGAATATCTTGGACTTACACAGGTGTAAGTAGCTCAGCTGACAGCTGACCCTCCCCTGTAAGATTCTCTGGACACCCCTAGTAGCCCTTGTTTTCTCTTCTTATTTTTGTCTTTTGGCTTGTAGTCTTTAATTCTGACCTCCATATCCTCACACACTCTTACATCAAATGTACCTCCCTCTGGCCAGCTCGGGTCCAACCCTTTTGTTCGTTTCTCCCATTTCTGAAATGTTTTCTCTATGTCCTCTTTTTTGGCTGGGTATTTAATACTCAAAAGAATATAGTTGTTTACTTATAGTGGTTACCCTTTACTGGCAACTTGGTAAATATTGTTTTGTATGCTCTGTATTTTCACTTAATACTTCACCCGTTTCAGTCCTAATGTCAGCTGTTTTATAACTGTAATTTTGCTAATTTTACCTAAACATAAACCGGCTTTAAATGCATTTGCAACACAATTGGCTAAAATATTTGGAATAGCAGCTAATATGTTATTATTAAACACTGATCACTAGCATATAGGTATTCTTAAACGCTTCAGACAACAACTGTTATTCAACCGCTAATAAGACAGTATGCTGAGAAGATCTCGAAAACTCACAGCAAAACCTCACTGTACTCAAAAGAGAACTCGAACACAGTCGACAGTGAGGAGAGAAAGGGAGGGGGATTGCGTCACACCGGACGTGCAGTAGAGTAGGGGGAGCGCTGGGATCCCCCTCACACACACTACAGGACACAGACAGGGGAGGGACAATGGAGCCACAGCTCAAAACACAACTTCTGCTAACACAACTTCTCAACCACCAACGAGTTAGGAACTCACTGTTAAACTAATGCAAATCCTGCCCGGGGCTGTGTCTCTTCGGTTGTAACTGTAACTGACCGTCACTTGGATTCCTTATCACAACAACACTTTAAACAAGCATTTAAAAATTCTTACTATCACGTTTGTCTACTAACTTTCACACCGTGTTTAACTACTGCAACATCCTTAACCACTTATTAACAGTCACACAAAGCTATTTAAAACAGCAGAAACTTCTCCATCATCTGACAGTTATACTGTATCAGCACAAAACCACACAACATTGCCAATAGCACAATTTATTTGAGAACACACAAATCTTTTTTTTTTTTAAACATGTGTTTATTGTTTTTTCATAAAAGGGTAAACAACTATTTACAACAGGGTAAACATTCATATGGCTGGTCCTGTAATTTGTAGTTCAAATAAAGTTATTTGACCAACCATATTCATACTTAGAACACACAAATCTTTCCAGCAGATTTTTCAACACACAGTCATGACACAAGCACATGCACTATTTCTTCACTTTTTGAAGCCCCCATAAGAATGTTCGAACATTTATTATTGGTTTTACTGAAATTGTTTTGGCTGGTATTTTATTTTGTCAACAACTAACTCTTATTGTTGTTTATTCCGGTTCAGATTGTTCTTTTCTGCAGTTAGATCATCGCATGTGTTTACTCTTACTTCTCCTTTAAAATTTGTTTTATTTGATTTTAGCTTATTTAAACAAAATATGTCGTCCATGGACTTAAGGCTGTGTTTTAATCTGCATCTCCCTGTCTTAAAATACCCTTTTTCTTTTAACCTGATTTGACTATATTTTGAAGTCTATGGACTCAATCTTTGCCATCTATGGACTGAAATCTGCATTTTAATCTGCATCCATCTGCATCTCCTTGTGTTTAAAATACCTTCTTTCTTTTAACCTGATTTGTAACTTATCCTTTATTTGAATTGTCTTTACCTTTGTAAAGTACCTCCTCTATTTTGGAAGTCCATGGACTCAAATTCCTACTCTAACCTGCATCTCCCTGTCTTAGAGTTGTAATTTACTTCAATTATTTTCCAATTTGCTCTCTCTTAGAGTCTTTAAGACTTAAGGATTTGTTCCCTTTTGGAACTTTAAGTCTTTTTCAAGTTTTCAGCTTTCTTTTAAAGCTTTAACAAGAGACCCACTCTTCTGCTCCCTCTTGGAGCTATAGGAGATTCTTTAGTAAGAGTTTTTTTATTTTTAATTGCTTCTCTCTGTTTTCTTCGCAATATTCTCACATTTAGCTTTTATGACTCTGATTGTAGCTGTTTGGACTCCGGAGTCAAATTTGCTAAAACACACAAAGAGACTCCCCCACTCTTTTCTTTTCGCCCAGGAGTTCACGTCTCCCCGTGAGGGGGAGAGAGCCGTTTGTGTGAGTGAGACCAAATCAACAAACCCCCTCTGATTTATACTTTAATAGCAAAAATATACAGCTCCGTTTTTGGAGAAATTTGTGGAAGCTTACTCGCTGCTCTTAGGCGTGGGTGAGATTGCAATTTTTGAAAATATGCGAGAAATATCTCACCTTTTTTGTGGCCACTTTGCAATGTCGCAAAAGAGCTGTCCTTTTTCTGCCAAGACCTGTTTTCTTGACGCCAATTATGTTGTAGAGGATGTATACAACAAGTGTATATGTTGAAGCCGAAACTCTCAGAAAGTACGACACAGATGGAAGGTTTGTAGAAAGTGGGTTCCGTTTATTCCTGGACTGACCAAGCAGCTCAAAATCTGTTGACACAATCACAATCAGTGGAGACCAGTTGGTACTTTCCAATAATCTGTCCAGAGCTTGTGTGCTTGCTGGTTCGGAGTGCAAGCTTCCTGTTTTGCACCGTTTTGGAAAGTTTTGACATGTCCATGCTGTTATGTGTGTGTGTGCTTATTAGGTGTGGTGTCACTGCTATTTCCTGTTACAGGCAGGGGCGGTCCTAGACCATTTGGTGCCCTAGGCGAGCTTTACTGATTTACCATCCCCACAAAAAAAGACCTAATTTCCAAAGAATTGCACATTTATTTAAACAATGATAATCAAAACAGGAAAAATGAAATCAGGTGGTACATGATACGGCCCTCTCCGAACCAACTCTGGTCTCATTAGGTCTGTTACAAGAAGAGGCCAGTCAACAGGATCAGCTGGAGGGGAATTGCCAGTGTTTGCTGCATCTAGAGGGCACATGAAGCACACTATCTCACCTTGTATTCAAGATAACTTACCACACGTACACACACACACGATATAGAATAGATATAATGTCAATGTAATGCTATTATGTGACTGCAGCATAAAGCATAACCTGATTTTTTTTAAAAGAGAACATCCTTGAGCCAACTTAGATGGATAAAACTGGACAGTTAAGTTATTGCCAAAATTCCTGAGACACACCAAGTGAGGAATCAGTGGTGCAATCCAGATGAGCAGCTTGCACTCACCTGAACATCCTGGCTCAGTGGTTAGAGGCAGGGTGAGGCTGGCAGGAAGAGCAGCATGCTCTTGTAGTGTCTCCTCTGGTGGCTCTAGGTCCATAAACATAGAGAGAACACACAAGAGCAAATACATTGACTGAATGAGACATCAGACATGGCACAACATGTCGTCATTTTCACGTAAGTCAATACATTTTTATCATCACAAACATTCACTGACACATTAAACTCAAGTGAGGAAACCGGAGCAGCTGAGGTGCATGGTTGTTCCTGGTCTGATGGTTCAGCTGCTGGTGGTCCTAAATATTTTAATAGTGAATCTAAAATGATATAAAAATAAATAAATAAACAAGTGTATTATCAACATGGAGTAAATCTAATTCCCATTTTTCAAGTGATATTATTATTAAGTTGCTAAGTATTTTAATTTTGACATTAATTTTATATAAATTCACTTAGTCCCATATGCTCACAGCTCTATGTGCATACCTCTCTGTATAAACATAACTCTACCTGTATATATAATTTATTATTATTATGCTCAACTTTTTTTGATACAATATTCCATCAGTATGCAACTTATACTTATCTCCGTTCATCAGTATATAACATATGCTCATCTTTTGCACCTCTGTCTATAAAGTCCACATGTTGATATCCTCATCTGCATATGAGGCACTGACTCACTCAGCACTTTACTAGTTTGCACTCTGGTTAGATGTAAAACTGTATTTCACAGTACTTGAACTTGACAGTAAAGTTAAAACTAATCCAAAACTGAATCATATCTAATTTTCCTATATGGACAGTAATAATAGACTTTCCATTTTTAATTTCATAGAACACTATGAGATGCAAAGTGCTATATACTGTAGGTAGCGTCAACTTGTATAGTGTTTTTCTTGAGTAATAGCCAGCCAGTCAAGGCCAACCCAGGCCAGCAGTCTGAACCAGTCTTATGACAGTCTTATTATGACAATTTTGCGGCCGACTGCATGTAAATAACCACCAAACCTAGCCGAACGAAAACAAATAGACGTTATAATTTCTTTTTTTTCTTGTGCATATTTGGCGCCCCTCACTAGATGGCGCCCTAGGCAAGCACCTATGTCGCCTGTAGGAAGGACCACCACTGATTGCGCTCACATGGCCCCCTGCTTAAAAGGGCAGGCCACACCTCCTTCTCCCTCTCTCACACTCCCACCGACAGCAGGCCAGGCTGCAGCATCCCTGGCTGCTCATTCCTTTGTTCTGTTTTCTGTTTTTTTGCATTAATAAACCGCCTTGCACTTAGTGTTGTCCCCCTTGTTTCATTGTGTTGCTTCCCGGGAGCCGGGGATGTAACATTCCCAATCTTTTGTTTATCATACATTCACACTCAAAGGTCAATACCGGTCACTTACTCAGGCCAGATTTCTCAATACACATACACAAACCTTGCAGTTAAAGGATATCAGTCCCTCTGTTTCAGGGCTGCTGTTGGTAGTTTAATCAGCAACCCCCTCTTATGTGATCTGTGTTTCAGATTCTGTTTGTTGGTGTAGCAGTGTCTTAGTGTGTGTCACCAGGGGCATCCACCTCACAGGCAGCTGTGATGGAGGCCTAAACCTCACAGAGAGCTGTGGAGGAGCCTCGCCCCCCTCAGACAGTCCCGGTCCTGTCACAGCACACATCTGCGGACAGCCAGGGTGCAGCTGCTGCACACACAGACTCCAGTGACTGTGCATGTGAGTGACATGTATCACCTGCCACAGGAGTATAATGTAATATATATAATGCATGTTCTACAAACAGCAGTCACATCTTCGTCCTCCTCTGCAGGACTCACAGAATCCAGCCAATCAGAGGATGTGGAGCTTCACCCAGTGATGGAGCAGCTTGATCCTCCACCAAGTTCATCCAGTGCAGAGCATCAGCTGCCCTCCTCTCCTCACTGTGAACTTCTGTGAAGTCATACAGATGGGTGTATAGATTGATGTATAGATAAGATAGTTGCCCTAATTTGCAATAAAAAAATGTAAATCATATTTAATCAGCTCAATGATTCATTTTCTGCAATTACATGGTAAAAACACAAATTACAATACACACTTTGTTGCATCACACTGGCTTGTTTTTTATTTTTTCAAAATAGAGTTTTATAAATTTGAAACTACAGAACACATAAAGCTGTATTTAACATAAATGCTGTAATTAATAACTTGATACATGAGACAGAGACGAGAGCCAGAGCTCAGTACACATTAAGTATCAGAAAGGACAGCAGGCTTTTAAGCCAATAACTGCAGAGGAAGTATAAAGTAGCAGTAAAGGGAAATACTCAGTGTTTGGGTGAATTGTTGTCAGTTACACTTCATCACTGGTTATTCTCAACTTTGACACTAAGATTTTTATTTTTTTACTGTAAACCTAAATCTGTTCCAGTTGCTGTTTATCAGTCTCCTTGAAAACTGATAATAATTGGCAAAGCAGATACAGTGGATTGTGAGCTGTAGTTTCCCCGGTAAAGACACCATCACATTGGCTGTCGCAGCTGCAGAGTCTCTGCTGCTATCTACTGAAGTTAGCGTGCCGACCAGCTAGTTCCAGCCCGTCCTGTCCCGTAATACCACATTGTTATGGATCCCTCCCACATTTCTCGCAAGACCAAGAACTTGGTTGGCTTCGTTGGTTGCATTCTCTTCTTTGGCCTCTCCCCCAGTCTTCTGCTGAGTGAAGAGTGATTTTGGTGAAGCAATGCAAAGGGTGTGTGCATCTGGAAAACCAGGACTCGATGGAATTATAGTTTTCAAGGATGAATGCATTGTGTGCCATCATCTCCTGCCTGCAAGCACCAGGTCAGTGGAAATCTGTGCAATGCCTTGTGTTGTTTAAGTTTTGTGAGCAGAGGAAAAGCTCTTTCTGTTTCCTTGTGATTTTTAGGTCTCTGTGTTAAATGTGATAGCCTTGTCTATGTCTTCTTGATTATACATTCTTTAACTGCACATTCAGAAACCCAGTTAAAGTCCAGTTTTGATTATATTACAGAAACATGGCAGCAGAAAGAGTGCCGATTGATTGGGGATTCTTACCGCCATTTGTCATCAGCTGCTTCTAGATAGTATAAAGCTCTTTCTGCTCACTTGATTGTTTCGTCACAGCGAAATCAAGGAGTCACAACAAGCAGTGTGTTTTCTCCTTCTGCACTTTCAAAATCTGAGGTAAAGTTTCGCATTACTTGAGGTTACACAGTTTACAGTCAAGGGCACCACTATATTGTTGCACAAATACAAAAAAGAAGGTTTTAGGACTAGGACTAACACATGTAGACAGAAAATGACACTGATCCTGACAGACATAGGGGAGACATGTAAATCAGACTCAGAGAAGCCTCAGACAGAGAGAGTTAAACCTAAGCTGTTCCTGTTATGATGTGACAGTATTAACCACTCAGTCAGCTGGACACAATTGAAATCCTTGTTACAACCTTCATTTATTCTTCATTGATATAGATGAGAACGATGAGATAATTCCAGGGAAAACTGGTGCTTTTCAGTGTCCACTTTGTCATGTCGCCGGCTGTATGAAACATAATCATACAACAGCAGTTTTTACCCGTACAAAAACATTAATTTCTCAAAGGACTACTGGAGAAATGTCATGAATACAATTATTATCGGCAATCAATTAAATCAAAAAAGTAGTACGATGTAGTTAATCATTACACAGCATGTAAGCATTTTATTCCTCAGATCACTTTTTATTCCCTAGATCACTACAATTCCCTAATGTCATTCTTCAATGATAAAATACTCAGGATTCACCAGCAACTGACCCCTCAAACCAACTGCTTCCAACTGCCCTCTGCTGCTGACATTTTGGACCTCATTCTGAAATCTAAAACATCTACCTGTCAACTCGACCCCCTGCCTACTTCCTTAGTCACTGCCTGTCTCCCCTCCTTGTTACCCCTGATAACTGCCATCATTCACTCCTCCCTCACTTCTGGTTCTGTACCATCCACTCTTAAATCTGCTGCTGTTACACCTATACTCAAGAAACCTGGTTCACACCCAAGTGACTTCAACAACCCACATCTCCATAACACTAACCTTTACGAACAGTTCCAGTCTGGATTCCGCCCACGTCACAGCACAGAAACGGCCCTCCTCAAAATCACTAACAACCTCCTGATGGCAGCTGACTCCGGACTATTATCCATCCTCATCCTCCTCAATCTAAATGCGGCTTTCGACACCATCTCCCACACCACCCTCCTTGACAGATTAGCATCGATTGGTATCTCCGACACACCCCTGGACTGGTTTAAATCTTATCTTTCCGGCCGCACTCAGTTCATCCAGTCGAAAACCAGAGGTGGGAATTGTGGAGTCATCAAGTCATCTCCATGCCATGTATTTGTTCTGCTCAGTCACTGAACCAGGTGCATTCACTAATTAGCTCACCTTCATGGCTGAAGAGCTGTGCTGATTGGACTCAGCTGGTTTAGTGCATGAACAGAACAAATACATGGCATGGAGATGACTTGATGACTCCACTATTCCCACCTCTGTCGAAAACCTTCACATCCCAACCATCTCTCCTCTCCTCTGGTGTTCCCCAAGGCTCTGTACTTGGCCCCATCCTGTTCATCATCTATCTCCTCCCCCTTGGTCAGATCTTCCGTAAATTCAGCATCCACTTCCACTGTAATGCGGACGACACCCAGCTCTACCTTTCTTCCAAACCCACCTCCACCTTCCCGCCCTCCTCCCTCTGTGACTGTTTACAAGAAATCAAAACCTGCCTCTCTTCCAATTTCCTGAAACTCAACAGTGATAAAACTGAGGTTCTCCTCAATGGTTCCAAATCCACTCTCACTAACACTCCAAGTTTCACCATCCCCATCGGTAACTCCTCTGTTAGCCCCTCCCTACAGGTTAAGAGTCTGGGTGTCGTCCTTGACAGTACTCTCTCATTTCAAACCCACATCAATAACATTACCCTATTACCATCTACGCAACATCAACCGCCTCCGTCCATCCCTTACTCCCAACTCCACTGCCATCCTGGTCCACACTCTGGTCACATCCCGCCTGGACTATTGCATCTCCCTTCTCTTTGGTCTCCCCCACAAGTTCATCCATAAACTCCAATTGGTTTTGTTGTTTTGTAAGGTGACCTTGAGTGCCATGAAAGGCGCCTCCAAATAAAATGTATTATTATTATTATTATTATTATTAACTACATTAGATCATTTGTTTGTTTAATTTGTTTTTAATGTTGAAATAATCATGATAGTCACTTCAAAGGTGACACAATCTGATGATACAGCAAAACTGGATTAACTACTAAAACTGTGGTGGCAGCATAAGTAGGATTGTTGCTTTCATGTGCTGACTCATTAAAGAGTAACTAGGGTGGCTACCACTTTACATACATTACAGTATCTTACAGTTTCTTTACATTCCTTTAAGATATTTGACATAAAAGATAAATAGACCGACTAATCACAACACAACACAATGCTACCGTCAAATGGTTGGTTTGAACCAAGGTCTCACATCTGGCCAGACAGATAGCCAATCATAGTTTAGGATAATGAGGTGGCACCTGTGGAGGCCAGTCAAATTTAAGGTTTGGCCTGTGGCGCTGCAGGCCATTCCTCAGACATGCCAAGGCTGCTATCAAAGCGGTGGACTGCAGCCATTAAGGAGATAATGGAGGAGGAGATGCAGGCTGCGCCAGTTAGAAGAAAGAAAGGTGAGCCATGGCAGTGCAGGGCATGTGGCATACCAGTCTGTGTCACTGTGAACTGTAACATTTTGCAGGTGTGGCATCAGTAGAGACAATATTTACATGAGTTAGATCCACCAGTAACTGAAAAAATATCACTGATTGAGTGAGTAAATTTGAGTGAGTTTCCTCCGTTTTCCCATGATAACGAGTTAATTTCATTTGTTTTCTCGAGATCTCAAGTTATTATCTCGAAATAACAACTGCCGTTTTCCCGAGATAACGGGATACATTTCTCGAGATCTCGAGATAACGAAACTTTGTTTTCCCAACATAACGATATAATTAATTTGAGATCTTGAGAAATATATTGCTATATATTAGTATATTATAGTATATATAATCATTGCAGGAAAAATCATTCAGTGTTGCAATGTCAGAGGAGCAGGAGCATATCGATCACCACGTCACATATCTTTTCAATCAAGGCCTGACACAGGCTGAAATAGCATTATGCCTTGCTATTACAGATAATATACACATCAGTGTGCGTAATCTAAAAAGACGGTTAGCAACACTTCAGCTATATCAGTGGCACAATCTAAGTGAGCCAGAAGTCGTCATTAACTACATAGCTGACCAGCAAAGAGGTCTCCATAATCTCAGGCCTATCATATCACAGTCATTATCTCGAGATCTCGAATTAATTATATTATTATCTCGGGAAAACAAAGTTTCATTATCTCGAGATTATCACGGGAAAACGGAGGAAATAAAATGTATGAATGCATGGCCCTTTAGGGCTTCCGTATATTTGAGAGAATTCAAATAGATTCATTTTGTGCCTGGACTTTTTTTCAAGTGAATCCTAATTCTACATGTATATAATTCATCATAAATCTTTAACATAACTATTAACATAAAATGTGTCTTCATTTTAAATAGCCCAGGTAATCCTGAAAAAGAAGAGGTGCAATACAGTATATCCACATTTGAAGCTAATAAGAGGGTTTATAATCTAAGGGGTTATAGGCACTGGCTTTTTGGTTTACATTCATTCCATATGTTGCCATTCCAACTCTCTCTCATCCTCAAGAAAAGGGACGTCTGAGATCACGGCTTTGAGCTCATCCAAAACTTCCTGCAGCTCTGTTGCGGCACTCCTGATGGACTGGACAAATTTCATGATCTCAGAGCTTGTTGTACCATCTCCCTGTGTTTGTCTAATGTGGTGTATCTCTTTAGCATCCAAGGCAATAAAGAAGATATCTGCTGCCACAAATAGACCAGAAAGTACACCAGTTGCTACCTCTGCCACACGTACTGCCCTGGTTGCTTGCGCTGCGATTTTGCCAATATTTGCCACTCGAACAAGTCGAAACAATTCAGCGAGGCCTCCTAAGCCCCTGCCTACCCTTGCGCCAAACCTCGCCCAGTTTTCTTGATTGAAACTTCCTCCCTCATCATCAGGTTTATCACCTTCGGAACATGTTCCAATTGCCTGTAAGCTGATGCTCATCTCCTGAAGCCAGAGAGCTACAGCATTAATTTTCTCATCAAACTCTTTAATGATGCTTTCAACTGCTTTGCGATCTGAGGACTGGTTGACCATGTTTGTGATATTTGAAGCACTGGCAGTGACCCCACCAGCCACACCCACGCCGACTCCCACCCCAGTGACAATAAGTGAGGTTCCCAGAGTGAAGGGGGCGAGAGCAAGTCCCACTATGGATGCAATCCCTCCCACCGCTCCAATCACTCCTCCTGTCAGACTGCCGATGGTGGCGCCCTGGTGCACCCGTTCCAAACTGTCTGCCACAGCTCTCAGTTTGCCCAACTGAGTCTGAAGGTGCTCTGTAGTTGTTTTGCTCTATGAATAAAAGCATAGTGTCAGAGACAGATACAGGAGGTATTTGATGAGAAGATATACAACTAATAGAGGAGGCAACATGCCTATTCTGCAGGATTTTATCATATAGTAAATTATTATGCTATTAATATTTCTTATTATTATTTCTGAAAGTGCCGAACCTTTTTGAAGAGACATTTCAAAGTGATGGGACGCCCCAAAATCTCACAGGCTGTAGGTCTTGAGTCAGGGTCTCTTGTCCATATGTCACTCAAGAGTTCACAGAACTCTGGTGACCACTGGCCTTCGAGACTTGGGTAAGGACCAGAAATGATCTTGGGGATGAGATTGACTGTGGTGTCTGCAGAGAACTGAAGGATTATAAAAATTCATTAAGTAATAAAGGAAGTAATTGCAAACATTGTGGAGAGTAATATTACTTATACTGTATTTTTACTATTTGTAATAAAGTCACATTGTCTCTCCCCATGTTACTTTGCACACATTTATGTGATACAACAATATATGCTTCTGTTATGCAGGATAAACCTGGGGGTTCAAAATCTTGCCCAAGGACACTTCAACATGACTGGAGGAGTTTGGGATCGAAGCAATGAGCTTCTGAGTAGTGGACCACCAGCTTTACCTCCTGAGCCACAGCTGCACCTACAGTACAGACTACTGGGTAGAGCCTCTCAGAGCTGCTGGTGTGGCAGTAAGTTGTCTTATTTCCATTGTTATTACCTGTTTGGATTTCATTCATTTTTGATAACATGCACATTTCTGGGTAACTCACCGCTAATTGTTGAGTACAGAGCTCGTAGAGTATGCATCCCACTGACCAAATGTCACTACGAATGAAAGACGTATTATTATTACAGAAGAAGTGTTTCAAATGTACTTCTAAGGTGTCTATAACTGTAACAGATAATACATTATATGATATTTGGCTACCAAGGGGCAGAAAATATCAAAACATGTGGATGGATACAGAGCAACATCATATCACTGACTTATTATTATTAATGTGGTTGAGAGGAAAGAAGTGTGAGGACTACCGTGTTACCCAACGTAACAAATACTGGGCTCAAAGATCATGTAAATGTACTTTTCTGCTATGAAGGTCCATACCTCTTTGTTTCATACGTTGCCTGTGTGAAGACCTCTGGTGCCAGATAACTGATTGCTTCATCTCCCGCAGTACTCACGTTAGTGTTGCTGTGTAACAACAAATATAATACAACATTTAATCATGCACATATTGCATTTATACTTTGTAGGCTTTCATTTGTAATTAATCAGGACAATGCCGTACTTTGCCTGGGTTTCCCCAAATCCACTCAAGCACAGAGTTCCAAATTCTGTGAAGAAAATGTTCTGGAAATGAAAAATATAGAAATAGATAAAAATGTAACTTTGTACTATTTTTAATTGAGTGTATGTCAAAAAAGGCTAAGACAATATATTCAATGTTTTACCTCATCAACGTCTTTAATTTTTGTAAATATATGTTGATTTAATTTTAATTTAATTTTGATTTGAATTTGATGCCACAAACACGTTTAAAACAAGTTGGGACAGGGCAACACAGACTGGGTGAGCTGTGAAATGCTCAAAACACCTGTTTTAGAACGATCCACAGGTAAGGGGCATCCTCGAAAGGCTCAGATGACACAAGCAAGGATGTGGAAAGGCTCACCTCTTTGTGATTGTATGAAGGATATTACAGATGAGCACAGGAATACTTTGTAAAATCATTGTCTGTAAAAACAGTTCATTTGAAAACATTTTTGGAATGGGAGTATTTAAAATACAGATGATCAAAAATCTGGTGGGGCACACAACATCTGTCTGTCTATAATATTAGCCTGCCTCAAATAAAGGCCTGGTGCCCCTAAGGGTGACTATTTGTGACTACATATTTTGTATGTTTTTGGTGTAAAAATGTTAATGTGTTAATTGTGTGGAAACACATTGACCCTTTCAACAGATCTGATGTGTGCTGTACCTGCGGCATCAGATTTTTGTGAAGCAAGCCTTTTTCATGTAGGGCTTTCAGAGCCATACAGATTTCAACAATCCAGCTCAGTACCTAGAAAAGACATCATGACACTTGGATATGTTAGTAGATATTTATCTTGATTAAAATCACACACACACACACGTACATATATGTATGAAAATTTGAAATATCTTTTTCAAGAGTACCTCAAACTCTTGCACAGAGTCGCTCTTCCCTTTGATCGTTTCTGCAAGGCTCCCTCCCTGACAGTACTCAGTCACTACATAATAGGTGTTTTTGTCTTCGTCTTTGTGCCAAAAGGAAAATATGTTAGCATTTTTAAAGAAGTAATGAAGAGATTAGCATCTGTCATCAGAGAAACAAATGGGATTGTGATGTACACTGACTGGCTCCAAACACTGACGTTATTCTGTCCATTTATTCAGATTTGCAACATTTATAAACACTACACAACACCAATGCACAACACATTTATACTCCACTTTTAGAATCACGACTTTGTTGCAACTAATATTCTGGCTGAATCATATTACATTTTGCAACAATTTCAGAAGACTATTTAATTTAAACAGACCTTTGAACACTTACCTTTAAATGAGTTCTTGGTGCTCATCACATGGGGATGACTTGTTGTCTTGAGGGTTTCTATCTGTGAGATTAATTCTTCATTTGTGGAAATCTGTTAAAACAAGACAACACTGCGTAAGAATGGTTTGGCGGGGGCACTTGGCAATCCAGGTAACCTCCAACTAACTTGTCAAAGTTCTAGTAGCAGTGAGCAAGCTACTGATCCAACACCAGCAGATTTATCTTATCAAACTTAGGTCACCCTTGCACTCCCTCCACCAACCACATGCAACAATTAGAGTTCAGATGCTGTCATACAAGGAAGCAGCT
Source organism: Pagrus pagrus (assembly GCF_965226575.1). NCBI lineage: Eukaryota > Metazoa > Chordata > Actinopteri > Spariformes > Sparidae > Pagrus > Pagrus pagrus. The sequence goes on along the minus strand of NC_140189.1, from coordinate 14,907,947 downwards.
TCAACACATAATCAGTGAGCTGCTATTACACTATAATAATTTTTTTCCCCCCTCAGCTCTTTTTTTAGTAACACTTTACAATTATAGAGAACAGATTTTTAAACCTGGACATACTCATGCTCAATGAGTTCACTTACCTTGATCTTTCTTATGAAAACTTTGCCACCGTCCTTGGTGGCTATAGCATAACTTTCAGTTTCCTTTTCAATTTTGTAGCCATTCTCCGTAAGGGTGCTCAGTGTCTGTCCCATCTTTTAGCAATCACCTAATGACACAGTAGATCAAATCAACACACACAGACAGACGCATCCACAATGGAACTGTATAATGTATGAAGAGTATCATTGTGACAATGGTAATATCAAATGTAAGAAATAAAAGCTGGAAAAGTTGCCAAGTCAGATTAGATCTTGTCTGAGTAAAGCACCGATGAAATCATTTAACCTTTAGTTTAGGAGGAACTTGTCACGGTGCTACTGTGGCAGTCCTGTTGTTTTTCTGTGTTCGGTTCTCCCTACCTGCTTTCCCCCCTCCTTTTCTCCCTCACCTCCTGTGTGTGTGTGTCTGTGGGCGTGGCAGCAGTCAGACTAGATCTTGGCTGAATAAAGCACCAATGAAATTATTAAGTAGTATGATAGAAATAAAGATATAATGGCAACAATCAGGCATACCATCTACTGTACATCATTCATACAGTAATTAATCAGTGGTGGGACAGTAAACAATCACATTAAACCACTGGATATTACAAGGTAAGCTATCTACTTGGCATATCAACCTGTTGCAGTTTGTCAGACCAGTCTTCACCTGAACAGCTGCATCCGGACATGTTTACTTAACACCTGGTTAGCAGCCTGCGTCAATGATCAATCCCTTTAAAGATTATAAAATGTTAACAGTTAACAGTTAACAGCGCGTGTCATATGGTCACCTGTCACTTGAACTTCAAGGAGAGAGTCAGACGGTGAGAAAGGAAGTCGGTGACTAAATGTAACATGAATGAAATGAAAACATGACCTTGTCCATGAACATTTATAACGTCAGATAGATTTTCTCCAGCAGGGGATTGTTAAATGGTGTTAACCTACGCAAGGCGCAAAATTGGTGCAGACCACATGATCATTCGTATTTATTAACGTTACACGAACAAGTGTTCTTTGACCCCAAACAGCCAGACTAGTGTACTGTACATTAAATATGCCATAAGATAGTGTCTGTGTGTTTGAATTCAGGTCAACCTTTCACTAAACCCAGCACTCACCAGAGACTCTTCTCTTCCCCTTTATTCTCTGAAATGTCTTCATGAAGTAAAATCCATTTCACTTCCAGCTCCGGTCAGCATTACTGTACATACACACCCGGAAATCAGCGTCATCTTCCAGGATCCCTTCACTTTATTTACATATGGGCACCTGCGACTGTGGCAGTTGTTATATAAGGAAGTGTGTTTAATATTTAAACCCGTGAGGTCTGAGGTGAAGAGAAAGACCTTCATTGACTGATTTTTTATGCTTAAACAAACTAAACATGACTGAATAAACAAAGTGACCTTAAAGGACATCACAATTTCATACTGTTTTACTTTGTTTATATGTGGCGGACCCTGCCACCTTTCTTGTTTCAAACAGTGTTCTGGAGACTGAATTGTGCATCTTTGTAAAAGTTGTGACTCTCAAATGAATGTCATTTGATCCAATATTAGTATTCAGATGTAGTTTACTGCAGCTGTGAGACGAGGTATCTTATTTTAAAGTGTTTTTAAAGTTTTAGAAGACTGATCTGTGTTTCTGTTTCTGTTTGTTGGTGTAGCAGTGTCTCAGTGTGTGTCACCAGGGGCATCCACCTCACAGGCAGCTGTGATGGAGGCCTCAACCTCACAGAGAGCTGTGGAGGAGCCTCGTCTCCCTCAGACAGTCCCAGTCCTGTTGCAGACCACATCAGCGGACAGCCAGGGTGCAGCTGCTGCACACAGACTCCAGTGACCGTGCATGTGAGTGACATGTATCACCTGCCACAGGAGTACAATCTAAGTCCCGCCTCCTGGCTGCATGTTCTACAAACAGCAGTCACATCTCCGTCCTCCTCTGCAGGACTCACAGAGTCCAGCCAATCAGAGGATGTGGAGCATCACCCGGTGATGGAGCAGCCTGATCCTCCACCAAGTTCATCCAGTGCAGAGCATCAGCTGCCCTCCTCTCCTCACTGTGGACTTCTGTGATGTCATGCAGATTGATGTATACATAGATAAGATAGTTGCCCTAATTTGCAATAAAATAATTTAAATCATATTTAATCAGCTCAATATCGTTCATTTTCTGCAATTACATGGTAAATACACAAATTACAATACACACTTTGTTGCATCACACTGGCTTATTTTTTATTTTTTCAAAATTATCTTATTTTTTCAAAATAGAGTTTTACTAATTCAAAACTACAGAATACATAAAGCTGCGTTTAACATAATTGCTGTAATTAATAACTTGATACATGAGACAGAGACGAGAGCCAGAGCTCAGTACACATTAAGTATCAGAAAGGACAGCAGGCTTTTGAGCCAATAACTGCAGAAGTTCATCAGTGGGAAAATGTTTCATATACACAAGGTAAACAAACAAAACAAAAACACAAAAAAATAATGTCAGGGTGCTACTTCTAGCAAATATGAATAGGGCGTGGTAGCTACAACTCCACAAAAAGCCATTAATGAGGTGTTAGTGCTTCGTCAACACTTGCTGTAGATCATAAATATGTAATATAACAGAGCAAAATGAACACACTTCTGAAAGTTGAGTCAATGGCTCGATGTTAGTAGCACATCCTTAAGAAACCAGCTCAAGTTTAGCGCCAAAGCAAGCCCAGCCATACAGTACGTGATCAGACACTGATCTGTAAAACATTTACCAATGCTCAAATGCCTGAAATCTATCACGGTGGTCAAGTCATACAGAAATGTAATCGACACTAAATGATGGTGAATCTGATGATTTAGGTCAGTCTCAGGCTAAATACACAGTAGGACTGCTGGCAAAGAAACAAAATGGATAGACGAAGTTCTAAAGATATCTGAGACAATGACCAAACTCAAGTACTTGTGACAAAACAGCTAAATGCTTCAAAATAAGACTTAAATATAGAAAAGAACCAGTGGTAACTGACAGCATTTTTAAGCTATGATAACCAATTAGTTCACTACCTTGTTATGATATATATACAGAGGGAAAAAAAACTTTATATCAAACCTTTATCACCGAGGAAAACCTTAAAGCAAGCAGTAAATATGCTGTTATTTATCATTATTTACAACACAAAAGCTTCTCTAAACAGGTGTAAGCAGTTAATGATGCACGTTGTTAGTTATTGGACCACACAGGGACTCTGTGTGGGTGACGATTTAAACATGCACTGTTTCAGTGCTCCCTCTAAGCCTTAAGAGTGAAATGGGACCACAACACTCAGCAGAGAGAAAGACAGACCAGCTCACTTCATTTCACATCAGTCTCCACATCAGGAATCTCAGATGTATCTGTTAGTTTTCAAGCATGATTTTTCTCCTGAAATGAATCTTAAACTCTGAACTCTGAATTAGAAATTGCTTATCAATGCCATGTTTCAAGCTCAAGATCTTGTGTTGTTTCCCCAAGTATTTCCCTGAGGGCACTCATATTCACAGTAAATGTGCTTTCAAGTTAAAACAGATACTTAACACTTAAACCACCTTCACTGTAGGCCTTTATGTATATACCCATGCTGTAACATCAACTGCAGCAGTTTAAATAGAGCTGCAGATGAACAGAGTTTGGCCAGTGCAGATAAGGCCTGGTAGACTATGGATATATGTGTACGCAGTTGGGTGAAATCTATTACCAAATAAACTAAAATACTGCCAACCTACATATAGTTCCTCCTGTATATTATGTAGAAATAAACTTGCTGCTGTCACCTGTTTTTTCACAGAGCAGCATCTGTATAATGTGGCCAAACTCTGCTTCTCTGGCCTGATCTGTCCTTCTGCCAGTGGTGGCTGCGTTAGTAGCAGTGGATATATGCTGTTACAGCATCTATAAGCAACCCTCTTGTTAAGTGTATTAAGATGAAATAACTTGTAGCGTATATTTATGTGTTGCACTAGCTAAAAGCAGGCTAGACTATCAAATCAAAGCATTAGCAGTATTATTGCTGTAGCTAGCTTATTAGTTTTTGCAGCAGCTATCATTTTTAGCACTAGCGGTATTGCACTAGTATTAGCAAGCAATATAACAAGCTATGTAAGAGGCTTCTACAAGCTTTTACTGCCTATCAAAAACGCATTATGAGCACTTTAGTCTACTCAAAGCTAATGCATGCAGTGATCTGGATCAGCGTGGTCTATAAGCTCTATGGTGGTGGCTGAGGTGTGACAGAGCAGGCATAGAGGGAGCACTGATTGATTCACTGGTGTCACATCAGTATGTCCAGGTCGTCGCCGTGGTCGTCCTCCTCCGTCACCCGTAGTGACAGCACCTCCTCGTTCAGAAACAGTCCACTCAGACGCTCCTTGCGGGCCTGTCGCTGCTCTTTCAGCTGACGCTTCCGGAGGGCTTTCTGCTGAAGCTTGCGCTGCTTTGAGCGTTTCTAAAAGATGGAGCGGCAAGACAGAGAAACAGAGAGGTTAGAAATGATACCTGGACGAGGATCAAGGACATCTAATGTCACATGCTCTGTAAGATGGCGAGGTGAAAGAAATCAAAATAAAAGAACAAAGTCAAAATTGCTTGCAGTAACATCAGGCAACAAAAAATACATTATAATGGATTTGTTACTGTTAAATAAAATGTATGCAGCAGCCAGGATCAGATGTAGTAGTGCTGAGAGGCAAACGTGTTCAAAAGTTTAAAAAACAAAACAAAAACCTGTTAAAAAACTCCTGTACCCCTTAGAATTCTTTCCAGTGTGTTCCCAGTAATGTAAAATAAGTGGTATTTGTCCAGCACAATAATAGCATCACAAGAAAAACAGAGACATGCTCACACGTTTGTGTTTCTTACTTTAGAGTCTCGTATACGTTCTGCAGCACTGGAGAGGTTGCCGTCACTGTGAGCTCTGCTGATGTTTGCAACGCTGCTTCCACTACAGGCTGATGCTGTACCACCTGAACAAAAGGAAGTATTAACAGTATTACAACCAGGAAGACCTTAAAATGACTCGAACTGAGCTGTAAACTGAACTGGACAACAATAGTGGCAGTGGCACTATTATAATTACTGCTAGCCAACCATCTTACCTGCGATGGAGTTGGAGGCTGTAGAGCCCGTGGAGGAACTGGCGGAGCTGACCATGCTGGCATTGCTGCTGCTGGCTCCGCTGACGCCACCGGTGCTGGCGCTGCTGTGGCTGCTCCTCTTCCAGCCCTCTCTGGTGCTGCTGGCCCGCTGCCTGGGACTGTGCTCTCTGATGTAGTTACGTACCTGATGACATCACACGGGTCAAAGGAATGTACTTTTCACACTCTGCATAACTCTGTGTTAACTTAAATATTGCCATGGAGTGATTCTCTTTGATACACAACAATGACCAACAGCTGAATCAAAAAGGCAACTGAGTATAAATTAAATCCCAGAAAGATGGATATACAGTGATATGAGACTTGTTATTGTCTAATTAACAAGTGAAACAGTTAATATTATAATCACAACATTTTACTCAGTAGCTTCTTCAGGTATAAAATAAACTACAAATACACCCTAAAACACAAAACATAGTCAGACTTTTATGTTCATTGACAACTATTATTTTATCTTCTCTGTATCATCCTGGTGACAGGCCACTCACACATTGGTGTAAGTGTGAATCATTATGTGTGACAGAACACTAGCCTTGTTAACTGGTTTGGTATCAGAGCCACTACTCACCTGCTTGAGTTTCTCGTCGGTGAGACAGTTGAGCTCTATGATGAACTCGCTGTCGGTGGGAGAGATTTGAGCGCAGGGGTCGATAATCTTGATGATGTCCAGCTGCTCCCTCAGGCCCATCTCTGTACTGACCTTTCGACTCAGGTACTCAATGTACTCCACCTGAAAGTGGAAACAGACACATTTTTTTTAACCTTTTGTCTAGGCATACCTGCCTACACTGAAGACTAAAGGTGGATGTGTGTTCAAGTGTTTAACTGAGAGAAATAGGTTGTTTTTGACTGCTGGGGTAATTGACGCAAACCAGCAATGGACTAGAAATGGCTGACAATTTATATTGCTGCGAAAAAATGCTCCACTGGCCTCAATCCTGTCCAGCTCAGGACGTCCCTGACTACAATAAAGCTAAATACTGCTAGAAGTTAAGCTGAGATCTGATATTTTACCTGTTTTAACTGTTGAAAGGGGACAGTCAGTATGTTAGTCTGGAATTTGCTCAATGTGCTGTTTGACTGATAGAGATTTATTTTTTATTTTTTCCTCCCACTGGGGACTGTACTACTTTGTAAATATGAATGATGCAAAACTTTACTTGACATGTGAAACATTTAGCTCTAGTCACTCGGAGAAAACCTGTGAGAAAAAGCTCTCCATCAGGATAAACTGCACTGTACAGTTTATTTGAAATTTATTTCAAATATGTTATTTTAAAGAATTACAGTAGAAGTTTAACAATGTGGACATTTTTGTTTGCTCTTTTGTTGTTGCTTATATAACTAACTGGTGTAAAACAAACAATTTATAGTTTATGTCTGCAATCAAGTTATCTCAGGGTTCAATACAAATCATGTAATTTGCTGAAAATTCAATCACAATTAAATGACTGAGCTGAACTGAAAATCTAGACCGATAGAAAATGTACAGAGATTATTCGCAATGGTTCACTCAACATTCAGACAGGAAAAATGACTTCCCTAATAAGATGTTAGCTTATAAATACAATGCCATTGTGTAGCTGACCCACATTTTTTAATCTGCAATAAGATGGCTTTTTATTTTTCCTATTGCTATTTAGTTATGAAATACATTAGTGTCACCAAAATGAATACAAAATCATGAACTTTGTTTTGACACCTCAGCTCCAACAAAATGAGGATTACATAGAAACATATTCATTTGAAATGCAAGCCATGTCACAATCTACTTGTTGCCAGCCCCTGACATTAACAGACCTAAACAAAAAACATAAACCGGGAGCTGAGTCAGCAAGCTTGTCAGTTTCACTGCTGTTGATTCGGACAGCACAGAGCGGTGTCTCATTTAAAACACTGTAAAACAGAGAAGGTGTGTTGGCTGTTTACTTGTTCATCGTTGGTCATGGCACTCCATGGTAACTCATCCAGGTTGCGGTGAGGGTGGGGCTTTGGCTTCCTCTTGGAAAATAGACAGGGTGAACTTGGCACACTCGGGATGATGTCAGAAAGGACATCGCTGCCGCTAGCAATGTCACTTCCTGGCAGCTGGTGGGACAGCAGTGAGACAGACGAACAATGAGAAGTAGAAGAAGAAATTATTTTGAAAAAGAGAAAGACACGTTCTATTCACTATAACATCCACATCCTCTGTGTTTGATGGAAGTCAAAGTTAGAAAACCAGCTGGCCAACAACCAACCTGCCACTCAAACTCGCTGTCGGACCAGTCCCAGTAGGTGCTGATGGAGGAGGAGACATCACTGCAAACACTACCCTCTGGGAACAGGTCCAGAGACGTTAGTTCCTGGTCATCCAGAAGGGAGTAACAGTCGTCCTGATCTCCAACAGACACAGAGGAGAAGAGCTCCTCGCTGCACTCTGAGCTGGCAACACTGGTCCCACAGGAAGTAAGGTTCCACCTAGGAAGGACAATGAATCGTCAAAGTATATCCTATGATTCATTTCTGGAAATTGCTCAGATCATTTTCTGAGACAAGGTTGTGTGCACACAAGATGATGATGTTTAATTTAACTATGTTAATGTATTTCCCTGTGAAACACACTCTAAATGTCAACTAAGTACATCTGAACGAGGGATATACAAAAATATAGATGCAGAAGTTAGTGAGGAGAATGTTTTAGAGAGAATTAACTGCTTCTCTTTTGGCCATTGGCAAAAAGTGTCATGCCACAATATAATTATTGTGCACACCTTCAGGCTATAATTGGTAACTTTACACACGCCTTTGACCATTTTATACTGGTAGGAGACAAGATGGAGATGTTGGTGTATGTGGAATCCGGTTGTTTTCTATTTTATTTGATTAGCAATTGCAAAACATGTGTGTTTCTATTGGCTTGGGTGTAGGTTTGGATGTGTGACAATGCAAACACGGTCAATCAATAGTAGTGCACTGACACACTTGTTGACAGACTTTACTGGCACTGGCAACCAGGCCATGTGCAACTTGATAAGCACATTTGTCAATAACTGTGGTGAATGCTGCAATGACACATCGTGGATGCTCCAGTATAACCTAGACACTTAGGATACTCTACCATAATGGTGCATAACTTGAAAACAAATTCTGAAAGTCAGTTTACTTCACTGGCAGGTGACCTACACATGTAAACAAACACACACTCTACTTGCCTGTTACTGTGGAAGCGGTGCAGAGGATCTGTTCTGTGACAAGATGAGAGCTGACACCCAAAGTCACTGACGTCCAGGGTTCCCACATCGCTGAGGTTGGCTCTTTGGGAGAGCAGAGGGAACGGCTCCTCCGGGGCCAAGAACTTCTCATACAGAGATTCAGACATGGCCGGATGTACCTGACACAGAATAAGAGGGAAACACAACCACAACCTTTCAGTACAGTCTCAATAATAACCACCACATTTAATTAACACATCTGACACACTCTAATCATTGACTCTATTAGTAGTATGATATTGAGGGTACTGTTCTGGACTGTACACAACTCGGTCCACACAGGTATATAGTTTTAATTTGATATGGTTTGTTTGCATACAAACTTTTTGATGTCAAGTCTAGACAACAGACAAACTGCTGATGTTTTTTCAGCAGCTAATGAACCCATGTCTAGGAATGGGACAATAATTTATTTTTATCATGGATGCTGATAGAAACACTCACAATAAATTGATCATTTTGTTCAGTTCTCTGTCAGTTTCCTGATTTATTTTGAAGTGCCTAAGCCTGTCACCATGGCTGAACACATGGCTTGCACAATGTATTTCCCACAAAAACAGGTCAAATCTGATGTGTGTAAATACAACAGATTCCAAACTAAAGAACGACGAGAGATGAGGTTACCACCATTACTTTGTCCTTAATTTGTGTAGGAGGATCACTTTATGATCAATAATTTAGAGTGGTTTGTTAAGTTGTCTTTCTTTTCTTTTTAAAAAGATGTGTGTCATATATGTGATGCAATAAAAAAGTACTTTTTTCAGAGTTTTAAGAATACTTTAATACTTTATAGATATATATAAATGGGGATAATATTGCAAATCACAGTTATGTTGGCCAGGATAATTGTGACATGAATTTTTTTCTATACATATACAAATAATGACACAACAAAAAAATGCAGAAAAATCCATTTGGTCTTCTACTGTATATTACTAAAGCTTGCTGTACTCAACAACAATACATCAACAATATGTTCACAATTAAGTTGAAGAAGTATCCTACTTTGCTTTTTTACCTTAAAAGTAAACTTTGGAAAGCAAATTACAGACAATGATTGCAATTTTTGTAATTAGGAGATGTGTTTTTCACTGCTTAAACCTGTTTATGATTAGGAAGGATAGGTTTAAGGACATTTATCAACAGGGAAATGTGCAGATTAAAGGGGCACTATGTCCTGATGGAGAAGAAATTCAAAATCAGTATTTTAATATTTAACATTAACAGATTTAACATTAATGAGATAATAATACAAACTCAGAATATGTATCTTTTCCATATCTGAATAAACGAGCTGTTCTCAGAGGAAAATAAGGTCCCCAGAACACTGTCTGAAGCTAGAAAGGTGGCAGGGTCCGCCACATATAAACAAAGTAAAACAGAATGAGACTGTGTTGTCATTTAAGGTCAGTTTGTTTTTTTCAGTTTAAGTCATTAAACAAACTTAAAAGAGTTTGTCAATGAAGATCTTTTTCTCCTGATTAAAATTTCTTCCCGTAAACTACATTGTGCATCTTTAAAGTATGCAATGTGTGTACCCTGTGTTCTGTGTGGTGATGATCGGTTTCTGGTAAACTTTGTATTCAGATCTAAATATACTCCTTAAATGTTTTTGTTATCATACTTTAATTCACAGATATTGCCAGTGAAGGAAAAGGCTGAGGTGTGGTTCAATATTTCAGAGATCTTTAGCTCAATCTGAACTTCAACACCTGGTCTTCATTGGACAAATTGTAGGAATTTTCTCTCATGGTAGTAAATTAAGACAGTTTGGGGGGAAAAGATACGAAAAAATGTTTCGCACAGTCACTGACCAAAGCAAAACTTTAATTGATACAAATACTAGCAAGCACTGATTTACATTTGGTTAATCGCGTTTTGAGGATTTGCTGAAAACACCAGTGACGGTGGTGGGTAAAGGTATTGAGGCTACCCAACGTTACTGAACACATTTTCACTGTTTCTTCCTTTCTTTACCTCACATGAACGTTTAAGAACTTGGTCATGTTAAATATTGACACCAGATGTGATTCACTCCGGTAATTATTGTTTTTCTTGACAACAGACTGAAATGTTTCACTGTAAAAGATACCGTCGTCCACAGAAACGCAAGACAAAGATTATCCAAAATTAAAAAAGGGTGTCTACAAAATGTAGCTGAATTAGTTTGGGTAAACTTTACATAACACGTTACGGTCTTTGGTAAATGCGAACAGCCGGAATCACAACACAAGCATGCTAACGCTGTTAGCTTGCTGCTAATGCTCCGAATGTCCACGTAGCGTTTACAAAGCCACAAAATGACACCCAACTAAACTTTCCCCTACAGTGACGATTCTGGGCGGTTTATGGGCATGGTAAAGTTGTTACTAAGAGGCTATCTAATTTAAAACACCAACCTTTTGTCGTTCAAAGAATGATCATTTCTGCCACCTCCATTTGCAAATCCTTTCTTTTCCAGCGATGATCTAACTAAGCTGTCACCGCGAGACTGTCGGCAGCGAGGCCGCGTCACGTCAAGTCACGTAACGTCACGTGACGTGAAGGCGGAAGTGTCACATAAACAGAAAACTAGCATAAAAGCACGAACGTCTCTGCTTAAGTTTGTCTTTTAGGCTGTCTTTTATCTGCACATACAGCATATTAGTGCATGGTGAACGATGTCTTCAAGCCATGCAAAGGACTCCAGCTTTTTGGGAGGCAGGATACCACCAGAAATCGAGTCAATGTCGAAAAACCTGAGGGATGTGGACCAAGAGATGTTCAGAAAAATACTGAAAGGTAAATGCTAGCTAGTTAAGATGTAGCTGTTGTTGTCTCTCTAAACAGCTATCACTGACTCAGACTGATGAATCGATTATCAGAATAGTTAAACTATTAATTTAATAATTGACAACTAATCAATGAATTGCTGCAGCTCTCCCATCACTATCAGTTGAAGCCATTAAAATAGTGAATTAAAGGTGGCTGTGATTGATTGTGTGTGCAGCGGTGGTCAGTGCCCTGGAGGGGAAGGACTGCAGGGAGGTGATGAAGTCGATAGCAGAGAGCAGTACCATCCCTCAGGAGAGGCTCAGTTACATCGTGGCTGGGATGTACAGAGTTCTGTCTGAGGCCATCCGCATCCCCACGCTTAAACAGGAGGTAAGATGTAGTTAAACACTTGAAAATATATGTTGGAAAATGTACACTTAAAAGACTAAATCAGTCTGTGTCAGTGACTTGGCCATATTGTGACATGTCATAGCAGTAAGAGCACAACTGCGTTTGATACAGGTGTTTCAGTCTTGCGGGCCCTGGTATTGTGCTTACTCACACACTATCATGGCTTACCAATACACTTGGAAGAAACAAAGTGGTTATTAATGTTATTGGTTTCATGTCCTTTTCTTGCTATTACAGTACATGACACATGTGTTATTTGCATACTAATTCTAAGCGAGGATGGAGGGTTCACCCTGGAAAAGTGTCAAAATAAAATGAATTGAAAAATGCTGCTCTGCTCACCCAAAAGCAGAAGAAGGAAAAAAATTGCGCAGGTTTAGATAATAAATGTACAGGGTACAGAGTGTACATATTCTCACTGTGTAATTTAGGCACCATATAGTGTCTTAAAAAGTCTCACAAGGGATTCAAAAAAGTGCATTAAGCTACATTGTATATGTTCAAAAATATCTTTTGTTTTGTATCTCTATAGGTGTCAGTAATGACCCCAGCAAAATTATAATTTATAATGTAAGTGCTCAAAATCTCAATTTACTGCTCTCTATAGAGCACTCTATTGAATTTGCAGTTATTATATAGTGTGTAGTGAATAAGTCAACTCTGTTTTTTCCTGCTGCGGCATGCCAAAACGTCTGCTCTGAAAAGGCCTGTTGTGCCACAGTGTTTTTCATGGAGGAAACTAGAATGGCACTCAGTAGAGTGCACACCTCCACCAAGGCCCAACAGTCCCCTTTTGTACTCACCCATAGACACCATCAGGATTTCCTATTTCCTGAGACGTTAACAAAAATGTTGCGCTATCTCACAATGTTAAAGAGAGTGAGGAAAAATGTCTGGATCTGTCCCTTTATCTGGATCTGCACCAATAGTCAGTGGGGTCTGTTCTGGGCAGAGACCCATCCTCCATCAAAGTTTCATTAAAATCTGTTCAATAGTTTATTTGGGTGAGGTAGGGTAATGATTAAATGAGATGGTGGTGGTAGAACAGCTACTTAAAGATCTCGGAAAACAATTTCTTTTTATTATTTTGAAATAAACCTTTCGCTTCCTCTTTGTGAAGTCTGATAGACAGTTTGATTGATAATTGTTGGTGCACATATGGTGTGATTTCCTGTTAGTATGTGTAAGTTGTGTAATGAAGGAGTCGGGATGCCATGGAGTACACTTAACAAGAACGAAAGTCACATACAATGCCTCATGGGTACTGTAGTCCTAACCGCTACATTAGTGTTACATACTGCATATAGCATAATGTGTATACACATATTGATAATATTTATATCTTTGATCTCATTTTAATCTCTTTATCTTATTTTTCTTAATAGTCTTTAATGTAACCAAACAAGCTAATCTTGGAGGGCCTAAAATGCATTTCACTGTCAGCTGAACCTCGAGAGGCAATTTGTGGTACAGCACAGAAGAAACAGAGACATTTAAAACACATCAGAGTCAGTAGCCTCTGATGTGTCGTCACAGTCCAGACAGACATTGTATTGTATTTTCTGTGTATTTGACATTAAACCTTTACTTTATGTTGTTGATGAAGGTTCTCAGTCATCCAGGTCATGGTAATTCTAAGTGCTTTATCACAGACAACTGGACTTCTTTTAGTTTCTGAAGTAGTTGCACCTCTCATCCAAGAGGCTTCTTCAGTTCTAGCTAACTGGAGAGGTGTTGGCTGGCTTTTAAACTCTGTGTTGGAGTGTCATTACAGAGTCGTTAAGGACACGTGTGAGCTCTGAGTTTCAGAGTCAACAAGGCCACTTGTGGGTCGTTGACTTAAACGGCCTTCATGTGTGTTGTTAGGGCTAGGTGAGCCCAGGTGTGAATGGTTGTTAAGCTGTCTGTCTAAGCACTTAGAATTTACTGTATGTAAATATTTTTTATATTCTCACTCAGTATATTATAACAATAAGTATATAATACATAATGTGTACTATTAGTATGCAGTATGGAATTGGCACGCTGCTAAAATGAAAAAAAAAAAGGTGTTTTCACTAAATTTGCCTGATTAAGTTCCAACCTCAGATACACACACCTGTGTTTGTATCCAGGGCAACAAATGCTATAACAATACTCTTTGTTTGTGTCCCTGTTAAGGCCTTCAAAGAGGATCTCAAAGAACTGAGGTAAGGCTCATCCTTATTATCTCATCCTCTGTTTGTTGGTGCATTACCACTTATACACAACACAATTTCAACCTCTAGTGCTGAGTTTGTTGTTTCTGTTGTTTGTCAATCAGGGTACCTGAAGACTTTATCACAGATTTCTCCAGTGTTGTCTTTGGCAGTCGGTATGTTGAAATTTCATCCTCTAAATTTAGACCATCATGCATTTAGTCTCTGTTTTTGCGTGTTCTCCTGAAGAAGAGCTCTCTTTACCATGAATAAATAGTGAAGAATACATGCCTATTACATATTGTAACCTACATCTGATAATATTTTTATATAATTTATTTAGAAGCTGGTCATGGAAACATTATTATTGCTGTGTCCCACCTCTCTCTTTGTATGTGCAGGCGTGCAGCTCTAGAAGCAGCGGCCTCCCAAAAGGATCCCAACCTCCCGACAGTAGAAGACTTTAAATGGAGAGTGGATGTGGCCATTTCTACAAGGTGATGAAGAAATGTCTTTGTTTTTCAACCTGTCACCAGTTAATTAAAGCGTTTCTGTTGATTGTTTGGTGTTGGGTTGGTCTTTCCAGGAAGATTCTCTCTCAGAGAATGTGAGATAGTTGGACTGAGCAGTAATGGTCAAAATTCAAAAGAAAACATGGGACATATTTCTTTCAAAAATTTAATGTCCAACTTTTGTAATGGGGTCCATGTTGTTGTGTGTCTCTTCTGTCTCCACAGCTCTTTAGCGAGATCCCTGCAGCCTTCTGTTCTGATGCAGATGAAACTGTCAGACGGGAGCTTTCACCGTTTTGAGGTTTCTCCCCAATTCAACTTATTTTCATCCTAAATATTTATACAGATGTGCTCATAGGAAATAAATGCAATAAGTCATGAATGATTCAGAAAGCTCATGACACAAAGGTGAGCAGACAAAGTGAGAAACTCAACAGCAGAATGAATCAAATCTTCAACAAGTCAGTAAGATGCTTTACTCAACAGGGGGCGCCATACTCCATACCTGCACTATATTTGCAGGATGCTTTCAAAGTAGGCTATACTAGTGGAGACAGAGGCAGGAAGAGGACTTCCACTGTGGCTATTGGCGTACCTAGTGCAGCAGTTATGTAATCAGATTACAGCAGAATTAGAAGATAAGTGGCGACAACATCCGATGGGCAGATTCTATTAGCGGACACACCTGATCTCCACCTGATATGTGCCTCTCAGGATCTCTTCCGGAGTATCACTGAGGATAATCTGCTGCTGCTCTCACAGTAAACAAACAAACAGAAGAGCTGGCTGCTCGAGCCTTGAACAGAAATGATTGTAGCTATACATAACAGCCCCTACTTGTGAATGTATGTGGAGGACATTGATTTGGGAGAAGCCCACCATTTACTTGTAGGGAGGTTAGAGGTCAAACTCAGGCATAAATGAATGTGAATGTCTCTCAAGACTCTCAAGAACTTTTTCAGTGACTATTTTCCTACACCTGACCAAAAAGACAGGTGTAGGAAAATGTAATCATTGAAAGAAAGTTGAATATTACCACACATGCATTTTCTGGCAGAACACAGTGCTGACTGTGTGCAGGAACATGAATTTACATTTTCCCCACACTTTTAACAGTGTCCTATCTCAGCCTCTACTTACAAATATTTAAGCAATGGCCACCATCTTATTGCTGTCATGGCATCATGGTAATGTTGTGCTGTATCCACATTTTAGCTCCACCTTTGCTGTGCAGTTTTTTTCACACTGGTCACATTGTCGGTGCTGCATTGTCAGTTACTTGTTGTCTTCTTCTTCAGGTGCCTGTGTCTAAATTCCAGGAGCTCCGGTACAACGTGGCTCTGATCCTCAAAGAGATGAACGATCTGGAGAAGAGGAGCATCCTCCAAATCCAAGATTGATCCACTGCGCGGAGCTGTTGTCTATTCTGTTTTTGAGAAATGGCACCAAATGCATTTTAATGCTTTCAAATATGATAAAATGAATGATGATGATGATAATCCGCCTGTCATGATGTTATAATATCAAGATGTTGGCATCCAACATACTTGACTGTTTTGACAGAGTGCACCAGGATAAGAATAGTGACCTAATGACCATACAGAAGACAAAAAGACTCAAGACTGTTAAAACAAATCTATAGACTCAAACCGTCTCACTCTTTTTGTTGCTGTGTTATAAACTGTACATATTAGTATTATTCAGTGGTTGTTTTGAGACAGCTGCGAGGCCTCCACTGTGCCAAAATATAAATGCAGTCAAGTGAGCACCCAGTCTCTTAATAAGTGGCCACTCTAACTGGTGTCATGTGATCTGGTGAGTTTGGGCCTGAACATTTTGTTCACATGCTTCTGAAACACGAGGATGTGCGAGTCAAAGATTATCAAGGTATTTTTTTCTACACGTGTTTATACATGTAATTCAAACCAGTGACAGTACAAAAGATTGGGTTGTAGCACTATTGTATAACAGGTAAAGTGAAGATTTTTCTGTTATTTTGTATGCGTTTTCTATAATGGCATCAAGAATGTTTCCCGCCTGATCCCACATACCCTAATAAAATCTGTCCATTCCTGTATTTGCAAAGAACAGCTGATTTGCTCTGAAGTGTCGGGACAGTTTATAATTCATATAGCATTTTTTAAAGGCGTAATGCTTCTTAACAATACAACACTACCATAAACACACTATGGAAATGAGGCCAAACATTGACAGTAGCCTCAACAGAAGTGACTGACAAAATATATACTATGAAGTTGTTTTGAAAGCTCGTAATTAACAAAATAGGTTTGTAATGTTTGTACAGTTTATTGTGCAAGTAATGAACTGGAACAGAATATAATTTTTGAAACAGCTGCTCCTGATCAGTTTTATATGGAAGCCCGTATCTGCGGGTTAAAGAAAAAATAAAATAAAAACTTAGTCTCATTATCATAGTCTTAAACTCACTTTTTACCTCATTTTTATGACTATGATTAATTTTGTCTTTCTATTGCATAATTATGACTTACCATGGCAATGTTTTTTTCATCAAGCTTAGTTTTCATCCTTTTTTTCCTTTAACTGGCAGAAATGTGCTTTCATAGTTTTATGATTGAACCAACAACTCTTTAATCTTTGATTCAATCACGTTATCTCTGGAAGAATTGCTCTGCAATCATCACATTTCCCCATTCAACATTTTTAATCTCAATGAATATAGTTTAAACATGTTGTTTCTTAACTTGTGGGATTGTTTTTAAAATAAGGCTTGAAGCCACATCACCTTCCAAGTAGCATGACACTAGGAAAGACTCAGTCCATCCACCTATTTGGTCCAGACTGAAATATCTCAACTACGGTTTGATGGATTGACATGAAATTGTGTGCAGACATTCATGATCCCAAGAGGATGAATTCTGATTTTAGTGATGCCCTGACATCCTCAAGTGCCACCATGAGCTTCAGCTGTGGTTTTGTGTCACTTGTCTCAAAACTAATATACACATTCGGTGGTTTGTCATGAAATTTGTTGCACACATTCAAGTTCTCTTCAGGATGAATTGTAATTAACTTTCCATGTAGCTCCATCATGTCGAAATTAGAATTTATCCAGAACTTGATAAAATAATGATGATAAAATACCTGCGTAACCAATGACAGCTGTATTTAATGTGATACTGTATCAACTCGGGGAAAAAAGAAGCTTTGTACTGTGTCAAAGTTTTGTTTTTTTAACTTTTGCAATAGCATTTAAAATCTTGCTAGCTGTTCAGCTCTGATGTAAGACCTGTGTCACATGTAACCTCGATTCTGTCATGCTTTTTTATTCTTGTTTGTTTGTGCATTCTTTCCTAAAGGAATGCACTAAAATCTGAGGTTTGCCCTCAAATTTGAAGGATTGACTGTATAATGAGATACCTCCGGCGTCAAGCCAAATGAGCCCTTGTATAATCGTCTGTGATGTGACTTTGAGGATAACTGCTGGTCCCAGCCCAGTATAAAATGTCTAGACAATCTGCGCTAGAAGAACTGGCTAGACTGCATTGGTGGCCCACTTAGAAACACACATAACATCTGAAGGTATGAGGGGGCCCGAGCATCTCTGAATATTGTGTGTGTGTGTGGTCAGTGTGTGTCCGGCGTGTGCTTGCATAATACTCTGCGCGTGTCCTCATTTGCATATATGTCAGTCCATCTGTTTCCACATGTGTGTCACCCCGTCTCTGTCTCCTGCAGAGTATATGTCACTCACAAGGTTTTTGTCTGTGTGTGGGATTGAGTTCACGGGCTAGACCGGGCGACCTATATTACCAGCACCGCTACTACTGACATGGACACTGATCGACTGACTAGCCTATAATCCCCGCTCACTCACTCACACACACAGCAAACCCCTTTAGCAAAGAGGTTTTATTTGGAGGCTGCAGGATATACTACTCCAGGTAATGCTAATAATACCACAGTCTAGTATCAGGGCTATTTTACCCAATCCCTTAACCAGAGCCATTAAACTCCGACCTTAACCTACTTCTACATCTGGTCTTGTAGCAAGTAACACCAGCCACTGTGCGTGAAGGTCTCGAGTGCAGGAAAAGGCTAAATGTAGCATAACATTCCAACAATTAGAGAAGAAGTTTGATATCTACAAAGCTGACTCAGTAATGTCAGTGATTCGGCAATATATCATTGGGGAAACAGACATTTACAAACGGCTCTACACTGGCGCTCTCCATCGAGTGAACGTCCGTCTGTTCACTCTTGTTCCGCCTCGGTTTCTATCACACTCCTTCTTCACTTCCTCTGCCTCCTCCAACAGTGGGGTTTTCTTCTTTTGCAGTTTAGACTTTCCACACTTATTTCATCGTTACCCGGGGACAGCGACCAGGGGAAACAATGACTCTTCCTGTTTTGGTTGTGCAATGGCAGATGCGCTTTAATTGTGCCGCAAAATCGGCCTTCATTTTTTTGGGAAACATCCAGCCCGGTTGCAGAATAAAAAGCATAGTGAAAGCAGCTTTTACAGGGAGGCCATCTATACGTGGATGGTGTCATTGATCTACAGCCATTACACTGTGCAATCAGTATTTATTTCAGTTAAAGCAGTAAAGTGGTCTATTGCAAGTTCAGCTACTGGAACTACAAACAATTCTGGGACAAAAGTGGTAAATGGACTGTACTGAGCGCTTTTCTAGTCTTAGCAACCACTCAAAGCTCTTTACCACACAAGTCAGCAGTCATACACTGTACAATGCAAGGTGCCACCTGCTCATCAGGAGCAATAACCATTTATACATACTCACACACCAATAGAAGAGCAACTGGGAGCAATATGGTGTAATACCCACCTGGCATTTCTTTTTTTTACTGGCGTGTGACTTTTTTGTATTATATTTTGTTATAATGTCATATCACATGTAGATTGTCAATTTGATCATTTCTCCCAGGGGAGCTTTTCTGTAGTTCAACTTCATCCAGAGTGAAGTAACTGGTATCTTTCAAAGCCGTGCTTCCCTGACCCGGATATTATGATAACCACTTATAGTTTTATTCTAAAATAATAATATAATAGATATATATAATAATTTTGTATTTGTATTTGTACATATTGCATATGTATGCTATGATACAGTCTGTTCCGTGAGATGTCACCTTGCACTATTCATTTTCATTATGCAAACTCTTTTATGCAACAATGACTGTCAAAACTTCAAAGCTCTGGTTTCCTTACAGTTATCAAATCCTGAGCTCTGAGTCACAGTTCAAAAAGTCATCCTCTGTTGGTTTATGTGATCAAAAGATCCCTCGATAGCCATTACATGACATTACAGTTTGTGTAAGAGCTGAACAGGTTTACCTGCGCTTCACCTGCATCAGATAAGGTGAAGTAAGTTGGTGGTAAACTGTTGATTTAGTTCCAAGTATTTAGGCAGACTCTAACTCAGTGCCAGCAGTCAGTTTTAGAGTGAGTTGCAGTGCATGCAGAGATTTGTTCAGGTGCCCCTGAGCAAAAGCATTCACCAAACCCAAACTTCCCTCAAGGTGTTGCATGCAACCCATATAAACTGTCCTCGAAACTAACATTACACGCAAACAGCTGCCTGTGTGCCCGTACATTCAGTGTAGCCTTTCTAAAGATCGTTGCACGACTATTCCTACAAGAAGTAATGATTCAGTCCCGTTTCTGGTGCAAAAAACCTTATGTAAATACTTACATAAAGCCGTTTTGAGACTGTCACATAACTGCTTCACTTGACACATAACAGGTAACTGCAGCATTTCATAGCAGGACAGACATTTGTAATTAGATAAACAGAACCAGAGAGGGAAGGCCTTTAAAAGTCCACGCCTACGGGTCAATTACTGTGCCATAATGCTTACTACAGCTGGCCTAGTTTAATAACTAAACCAAGAAACGGCACAAAAACTGCAGTTACCTAATCACCCAATGATGGTGATAGAAATTCACTTCATACGATTAATACAGTTTGATCCTTGGGTAACGGTTTGTCAATTAGTGGGACTGTCTTAAAATATTTTGCCCATTTTGACTTGTGGAGTAAATGCTGTACAATTACTCCAGTGTACTACACCATTTATACTGTAAATTTCAATTACTTCTTGTCACAGTGTCACAGTATAGTGTTAGGCACATATCTTTACATATTTCTAGCTCTTATCTCTGTTTTCTTTCTCTAAAATTCAGCAGTTTATTTTTCAGTAATTGAGGTTGTCGTCATTTTTTTCTTTGCAAGAGCTGTAATTCAAGAAGAACGTGTATTTTCACTTGTATTCGTGTTTGTAATCATTTACATTATTTGTAAGAAATTAATTCAAATGTGTTATTAGGTGCATCAAAATGATGTGCTGGTTCATCTAAATGAAGAAGTCAGGCACACCAATGCAACCGGTATGAAACGTTAGTCTGCAGCCCTGAGTGATCAGTTATCAAAGTAATGCACATATATATATATTTTTTTTACATTTTTATTTTTTACATTTTGTAAATTCTTACTCTTATTTTCTTAGTATTGATTCTCTGTTTTAGATTTTTCTTATAATTCCTCTATGCTGACTTTGTTTTTCTTTGTGGTAACCCCATTTTCCCTCCTGTAGATCAGCAAAGTATTTCTTATTCTTATATCACCACTATTCACCGTCTTTACTGACTTTAAATACACTTAAAAGTCTGAACCGTTCTTATCTTACTGATGTTAATAGTGCTGATAGATCACAGATTTTTCGATTTTTTTCTTATGTAAACTAGGTCATCGGTTCTCAACCTGAGGGTTGGGGCCCCGAAGGCGGTCATAAGATTATTTCCAGGGGTCGCCAGATAGTGTTGGAGAAAAAAAATGAAATAACATATTTTAAACTGGGGAATAGTTTTCACATTACACTAGATGTACCGGTAATATGATTTTACATGATTTACTCGGAATATTTTTTTGAAATGTAAAAATGTAAAACTCCTCATTGTGTGTGTGTGTGTGTGTGTGTGTCGAGGGTCCCACCTGGGCCTCCATACAAGCTGACCCGCCTGTGTTATGTGGATCGTGGCTGCAGCTCAGACAGGCTCCGGCCCTCTGCCCCAGCACTCCAACTGTTACATGGCAGCTTGTTTTATAACAGTTTTCCTCAACTCGTCCAATCAGAACAGCTGGTGGGCGTCACGTGACAAAACTTTTACGTAACAGTTTTTTTTCCCTGCGCTGCTCCATTGACAATTATATAGGTACTTCCTGGTCCACAGCATCAGTGTGCAGTGTAGTCACAGCCTCCCAGCAGCGAGCATGAATGGCAGTGGAGGTATTGGCCACATTCACAGGTGAGGGGACAGACTTCACACAACCGCAGGACATGGGGACTGAGAGTGAGAGCATGCTGCAGCTGGCAGCAGAGGCTTTCCAATCGAAAAACTTCGACCTGGCGGCGGATATTTACCAGTGTCAGCTGGCGGGTCTGGGGGATGCAGGGAGCCGGCAGGAGCTGATGGTCAAGCGGGCTGACGCGCTGGCCTTCGGGGGCAAACTGGCCGAAGCTTTCGAGGTTTACCGACAAGCCTCGGAGACAGAGAGACTGAGAGCCGTCCACCTGTCCAACCTCATAGAGTACCTGTCGGACAGCATCAAGAGGCAGGACGGGGGTGACGGTCAAAGCAGGAGCCCGAGGAGAGGAGAGGAGGCAGCCGGGTGCCCGGGAGGGTACGAAGACCTCTCCTGTCGGATATGTCTGAGCTTTCTGTACGAGCCCGTGACTCTGCCGTGCGGACACTGCTTCTGCAAGAAGTGTCTGGAGAGGGAGAGGAAGGAGAAGGAGAAGCCGGTGATGTGTAAGGAGTGCAGGGACAGCTCCAGGGTGGCCGACGTCCAGAGCTACAGGGTCAACGTGGTCCTCAGCAACCTGCTGGCCAAGTGGTTCCCGAGCCAGCACCAGGCCGGCCGGCTGAGGCGGGAGGGCAACGGACTGTACTCGGAGAAGAAGATGGAGGCAGCGCTGGAGAAATACAACCAAGCCATAACGATAGGTAGGTCACTGAACGGCGTAGTGTTATATGTATTGAAACTTTACTCAACATGCCTGCCAGTTATGTGAGGGGGGAGCCGACTACGTGTCTGCGCTACTTGACCTGCATGTTTTTCTCATTACTCTTGGTTAAGACGAGCCTTTTTGCCTCACAACATCAGGTCAGCTCACTTGTCATGAGGCCACAAAGAGCTAAATAGTCAGTAATAACACATGACTGAGTTTCGTAAGTGTGCTACATACTGCGTGTGGCGGTGGCACAGTTCGCAGGAGCGGCACGTCACAGCACTCCCTCTCCAGCCATGTGTTGGATAACAGCGTTATGTAGGCTGGGCCAGTGGACCAAACATTGCGTAAGCACGTAACCCGCCTCATTGTGTAACGTCAACCAATGATTCAGGCAAATGTGGGTCAAGGGTATTATTGCAGGTCACCAGGAGGGGGACGGTTATGCTCTCTCACAGGCAGGTTTTATACAAGCAGAGCTGGTGGTGAAGAGGTGAACTGTAACCTACATAACCTGATTATTTGTAGTCATATAATAACCTCCTGTATTGTTTAGACAGATATTTATTAGGACCCTCTCAGGCTGGATGGTCATCTATGTGCTGTTCACATACATTGTTTTCTTTAATTGATAAAGCAGTTGAAATGTATTGTTGAAAAACAGTTGCAGTAGTGTGGACTGCTGAGCTGGAGAGTCTCCTCTGGTGCAGGCAGACGTCTTTTATGGCTGGGATAGCTGACCTGACCTCATTTGGCCTCAGTGCGCTGCTCTACTGCAGCTCACAGTCACTCCACACCAGAGCCAGACTGATATCTACGGCCGATATCGGCCTATTACAGATATTGCAGTATTGGCATATATGTTGTTCATATGTGTCATTGACCACTTTTTTTAAATGACCAATTTGTCCCCATCACTTTTTATAAAGCATCATTAGTTAAAAGTGCACTTGGTAGTTTTGGGTGAAGAAGTTTTAATCAGAAGAGAAAGATCTTCATTGACTGATTTTTTTAAATTTATTCCTAAACAAGCTAAATATATATGTGGCGGACCCTGCCACCTTTCTATCTTTAAACAGTGTTCTGAGGACCTTATTTTCCTCTGAGAACAGCTTGTGTATTCAGTTATTGAAAAGATGAATATTACTGAGTTTGTATTGTTACCTCATGAATAATGTAAATATTAAAATTCTTAGTTTGAATTTCTTGACCCTTTAAAATCGTGCCAAAAAGTAGCTTGCACTAGGAAATGTTGGCTAACTAATGACAATGAATGAATTTTGATGTGCTATCATGCCATTTTTTTCGCTGTAATTACGGCCTGATGTCCCCACCACTTTTCAACAGACAGTGACGCCCCTGATATTGTCAGATAGGCCCCAGATAGGAAACTTTTGTTTTACAGAACATGTAGAAAAGTAGCTTGAGGTAATTTATAATCATTACATTCCCAGGAAATTTACTGTTTCAGTGCACTGGTGTCCTTTTGGATTATAAAGTTTAATGTCAAACTATAAAATATCCTGCCTCCACCACATTATCTTTGTTAAAAGGGTTTGAGGGACCATTTTATGCTGATATCTTGATTCTGGAATTTTCTTTACTCACTTATATCAGTATCGGCATCGGCCCTGAAGACTGAGCAATGCTCTACTTTACAGGCGGGTTGTGTAAGTTTATAGTTACTTGTTTCCCTGACAGTTGAGAGTTTCTCGAGCCAATCAGTAGACAGCGGATAGAATCACCGGATTGATCGGTCAGGATTATTCACCCACACCCACGTCTCTGTACACCGGCTGACCCACCAGTAGAGCGTTTATCTGCCGGCTGCTGCAGTGGAGCTGCTCAGACAACAATGACAGTCATAGGAGAGGATTGTCCTGTGCTGTTTTTGTGCGCCACAGTGTTATTCAAAGTGATTCTCCATGGTTAGCGAAATGTTTTGATAAATGATGACGAAGAGTGACATAACTGTCTAATTTTGAATAAACCAGCTCTAAACTGCAGTGAATCACAGAAGCGGCCGGTAGCCGATGGTGATCTCTGATCCAGGTGGAGGATTTAAAGTCTGCCTCGTTAACTGCATCGCTCTGACTCATACGTAGTTATTCAATAATGGCGTCCGATTCATAATGGAACGACCCAAATAAAAAAATTGTGCAAATTAGTTCAGCAAAAGAGAATTAGTGCTTGTTGTCCTTCAGAATTTGTTCTGCACATTAGACTGTTTATCAGTGTGTTTTATGAAAATATATTTATGCTCTTTAAAAATGTGCTTGAATAATGTTGTCATGTCAGTACAATGTCCTCAGAGTTATAATTAGCTTAGGTGTGTGTGTGTGTGTGTGTGTGTGTGTGTGTGTGTCTGTGTCTATGTGAAACAAAGCAGCATTGTTGACAATAAGCACTGTGCAGTGATTACTGTGATAATTTAAAATAACACTTTTCACTCGAGGCGTCTCCCAAACGGCATTTCTCTTTTTATTGGTTTATTGATTATACTGCTCGTTCCTGTGCAGAATGATGGCGTGTATCTCGCTCTGGTTCCCATAGGGCTAACTGTGACATTTGCATAAGTTTTTATAGTTATGAAACCTGGAATGTGGGTGACCTTGATAGTGCTGCATGGTTTTGTAAGGCAGCCAGTTTTTTCACAACATGTTTTGTAATGTGGAATCTGAGCCATTTTAAACATATAACTCAAAACCTTATATCACCAGTGAATTTAGGTTTTAAAGACGAGGAAATAAAAACGTGACTGATGCAGTATGTTGTGAAATAGTTGTCTTAGAATAGAGGTCATGCATCTTATAGAGAATGTAAAGGTTTTAATCTGTAGGAAAATGGGTGGACACTTCACTTTATTAACAATATATACCTATTATGTGTATGTATATATATATATATATATATGGTTCCAGCTTTTCTGCTTTTTTCTCTGAAACACACTACATATTCACATTCTGTTGATAATTGTTGTTAATTTTTTACAATTTCAACTAAATTTCTTACATATTGTCCCTTTAACATTGCAGGATAGGGTGTTTTTTTGTCAGTTTCTCAGGGGGAAATGCATGGATCTTAATGAAAGAAATGGGGTGTATTTAGGTGGCTTGTGTCTATGAGTGAGTATAAAAGGGAGGTATGCCCATTCTAGTTGTAGCTGTGCTTTGTGTTAGATCATTGTTAATTGAATGTCTTTGGGTTTAAGACTTGTTCAGACAAACACAAGCAGAGCAGCTTTTTTCACTGTTAATCAATAATGAGTGAAATTTGCAACAAACTAACTACGGTCATAACTAACTGACTGACTGTCCCTTCTCTCCTCCTCAGCACCCATGGACCACATACTGTTCAGTAATCGCTCCCAGATCCACTCCAGTCTCAAACACTATGAGAGCGCGCTGAGAGACGCTGAGATGGCCTGCAGACTAATGCCTCTCTGGTCCAAGGTATTGCACACAACTACGTTTTCTCATTCAGCCTTATACACAAATATATAAATATTAGTTTCCTCTCCAAATGTATAAAGCTGCCATGTGGATGTTAGATAAGTGACATATCTTCCTCTTGCCTGCAGGGTCATGTTCGTAAGGCCCAGGCCCTGGTGTCGCTGGGCAGGACGGAGGAAGCTCTGAGAGAGTACCTGGTGTGTCTGTCCATAGAGCCCGACTGTAGACTGGCCAAGACTGAGGTCAACAAGGTAAATCCAACATCAGAACTGCAGTAATTTCCTTGTGAACCCAGTTGTGTGCAGCCTATTTTAAAGAAAACACGACACATTGCATCAGCAGTTTAGATTCTTATTTTATAATGAATGCATGCAGAATCGTTAGAATAAAGAATAATGATGTCATTGTCTGTCATCTCCTCTCAGCTCCTCAGCGATCTCCTGGCTCCAGTTATGGATCAGGTACCTGAACACATCTCAGACTGCAATACAGTGTGTTTCAGAGCACACATCAAAAACAGCATTACCACTCCCTCCCAGGTAAGGGCTGCTCTACCTCTGTTAGTCAGCATGACACTGAGGAGAAATTAGGTTTCATTGTCCTCTCCTTCCATCCTTTCCTCAGAGCTTCAGTTCCAGCTTGTTGTCGTCAGAGTTCGGCCTCGGCCTCACCCCTCCTGTGCCTGAGAGGTTGGAGGGATGCGAGGTCAAAGGTCAGGGAGAGCCTAAGGTCGGGAGGCTGGACCAGTGTTTACTGCTAAAGCGGAAACGGAGGAACACAGAGGAGGAGGAGCTGGAGAAGGAAGGACGGGAGAGGGCCGACGATCACAAGAGATCCAAGTGTGGTGAGCTTTTGAAATTTGTGCACAAACACACACGCTCTTTCTGTTAGCCGGCTTTGTGTCTTATCATGTGTTTGATAATCTCTCTATCAGAGCCAGCAGAGGGGAATGAATCTTCGAGGTCTTCGGTCGGTGACGTCTTGGACCCGACAGATCTGGAGTGTTCTCTTTGCATGAGGTGAGATTAGCTTTACAGCTCGATTCAGAACTCTAACTTTATTATACACCATGCAATAAATCAGTTAGCAGTTCAGCTGTGCTGTGCTAAATTGCCGCTTAGGGTTATATAGTCTGTAATAAAACAATGTGACACACAGTAGCTTTTAGGGCATCAGTATTTGCTGTAAGAGTGTTTGTTTTGACTAGTAGCCTGTGTGGGACCAGACTGCCAGACATTAACACCCAAGCTTCTCAAATATGAGGATTTGCTGCTCTTTTTAACGTCTTATATCTTGATTATCTTTGGGCTTTTGGTCAAACGTGAAAGAAAATGTCACCTTGTTTCCCACCCAGAATTTTCTACGAGCCGGTGACGACGCCGTGCGGTCACACCTTCTGTCTTCAGTGTCTGGAGAGATGTCTGGACCACAACCCAATGTGTCCACTCTGTAAAGAGGAGCTGTCGGAGGTACGAAGGGTCTTAAAATCTGTTAACCTCAATGTGGAACTGATTTGCGTCATCTTTATGTAAGGTAACATAACGCCAGGGGTTGATATGGAACTAAAAACAGAGCTGGTGACCTGCCATGACTGTACTGAATGTAACTGAAAGAGGAAAGCACTGAACGTTATAACAGCAACTTTTATTTGGATCGGTTATGTCATGGCTGATGCCCAATAGGAATTGGGCGTATCTGATTGATGCTAGAGTGAGAAAGATTTTAGATAAGTGTGACAAATATAGAGCAGGCCTTAATGTGGATGTTGTTGAAAAAATGTGACCCAAACTCTGTCTCTGCATGTTTCTGCCACTGTTAACATGTATGTGATGAAGTCTCTGTGTGCGTCTCTCTCCAGTACCTGGTCCAGAGGCAGTACTGTAAGACAGTATTAATGGAGAGCCTGATATCTAAGTATCTTCCCTCTGAGCTCATGGAAAGACAGAAAATCCACCAGGACGAGATAGCTGAGCTCTCAAAGTAAGTCTGCTCTCTCCCCCACTGTCTCTTTATCAGTGCCGTATGTAGCCTGTTTTCTCTTCTCACGTAGAATCTGATTTCATGTGTGTGAGTATGTGTGACAGACGTGAACACTCACATGTGAATATCCCCCTCTGCTGTTGACCTACTGACCCACTGTAGAAAACACACATGTCTGACACACTGACCTCTTAATGCACGTCACATGAGGTATCAAGTTTCACTCCCTGGAGGCTGCAACAAACTTGGCTGTCTCCAGTAAATAACTTCTCTTTAACTGGGTTCAGTCTCACTCAACCCAGTTTGGGTTTTTTATGCATTTGACTTAGAGGTCAGTTGAGATTAATGCTGCAGATGGAGTTTTATTTATATTTTTTTAATTGTTTTAAAGATTGATGTTGAGACAGAAAGTTCATTTTTGACCTTACAAACACGCTCCCTTATTCTTGTCTCCCTTCAGTCTTAACAAGAATGTGCCTATATTCGTGTGCACCATGGCCTTCCCCACTGTGCCGTGTCCTCTCCATATCTTCGAGCCCTGCTACAGGCTGATGATTCGCCGATGCATGGAGATGGGAACCAACTGCTTTGGCATGTGTCTGGCAGACAACCTCAAAGGGTCAGTGCTAGGATGTGCTTTCTTCTGCGCTTCAGTTTCAGAGTATGTATCCATGATCTCTATAACATCACGTCCTCTTCCTCCTCCTGTCTCCAGGTTTGCAGACTACGGGTGCCTGTTGGAGATCCGCGATGTGAAGTTCTTCTCCGACGGCCGTTCGGTTGTGGACACCGTCGGCAGACGGAGGTTTAAAGTCATTCAGCACCGTGAGAGGGATGGATACAACACAGCTGATATAGAGTACCTGGAGGATGTTAAGGTATGTGGGGAGGTGTGGCTGGAGGGAGAGGGTATGAAAACAAAAGACGAGAAATACGAGAAGATGCCATAGCTCAAACGTGTGTGTGTGTGCAGGTGGAGGGCGTGGCAGAGCGGGAGCTGCAGTCTCTACATGACACGGTGTACGACCAGGCCCTGGTGTGGGTCGACTCCCTGAAGGCAGAGCAGAAGGAACGCATTGAAGGACACTTTGGACCCATGCCTCGGAAAGACTCTGTACTTCAGGTACACACAACGCACAATTTGCAAAGTCACATTTTTCATTTGATAGTTTTAGAAATCAACATGTTTTTTGTATGTACAAAACGATAGTAGCATGGAGATCAACTATCAATTTATCTTTATATAAGACGGAGAAAAAAAACGTCAACGGAGAATAAAAGCAGTTCTCCTTCATTTTGTCTTTAATACCCTCTCACTGTGTCCCCTCTTTCTCTTCCTCCCTTCAGACCACTCCCAACGGTCCCTCGTGGTGTTGGTGGCTACTAGCGGTTTTCCCATTAGAAGGCCGAGCCCAGCTGCCGTTCCTGGCCCTCACCTCTCTGAAAGATCGCCTCAGCGGCATCCGCAAGGTGCTGCTCTTCATGGCCCACAGCAGGCCCCGGTGACATGCTCTTGACAAGCGTGCATCCACCTGGAAAAATGCAGTAAACCACCTGCCCCCTTCCTCTGCAGCAGCAGTTGACCTGTTGCTCGTACTTTTGATGCACAAAGAACTGACGTTGATGTCGCTGCGCCTTCCCTGTTGTAGCAAGGTCCCATTTGGAAAGTAGCAATGGACTTCACCCAGACATCGACAGCAAACTTTAACCTTCAAAAAAAGCAGCAACAAGGATAACATAGATATCTTCCATGCATAATGCAGACATAAGCTACGTTCAGACAGGAGGGAACTCTTCTTTATGTGACTCATTTGGGTTTGAACACAATCATTACCTCCCGTTTACCATTGGATGTCACTGTATCAACGCTAATGCGCACATGCTAAGTGTATGTTTATGTCTTCATGTGAACAGCAACAAGCCATTGTGCTGATATGTCTTCATTTGTCCGGGGTGCATTGTTGCCTTTCTGGCCCTCTTCCATTTTTATAGCTGTTCCTCTTGACACACCGAAAAAAAAAAACTGATATGTGTGATTGAACTGAGCTGCCTGTCTGAACATAGCTTTAAAGCAAAGACAAAGCAAATTGTCCAGTTCACAATCACACAATGGCTGCGAGTGCCATCAATTCAACCAATCAGTGTCCCCAAACTGTCTGTCTTTAAATGTCCTCATAAATTCTGCAAGAGACCAAATAATGAATTTGCCTTTTTGTGTAACTGCACTCACCACAGCTGAGTATATAATTATATAATACCGATTAGACTATTTGTAGTGATTGAAAACTCATTTGCTGATTGAAATCTCTGTAAATGGTGTGACCATTAATAAGTTTAACATTTACAGATGAACCTCTGTGTTTACTAGTTTCCACCTACACCATAACTTTAACAATAATCAGCTATTCTGTCTTCCTTAACTTCCTTCATTGCTTCTCTTCCTGTCTGACATCCTGCAGCTGAATAACTGCGGACTGAACCTTTACATTGGCGTGCTTTAAGGCTCTTGTTCTTGTGTTTTACTCATCCATTTTTTTTTATTTGTTGGATATTTTTTTTTCTCCATTATTTATTTTGTCATTATTTATGCATGCAGTGACATTGTTTACATTTCACAGAAAGAGATGTTGAGCTGCTCACTTTCCAAAGGCTGTTTTCAACGTAGTATTTGACCCCAAACGTCAAACTTTGTTAACTCTTGGGGAAAAAAAAACACCATTTACACTATCAAGAGGGGGTAATGACTCTGAGCCAAAATGGCTGCCAGTGAAAACTCTTGAAACTGGAGTTGAGGGAGGTTTCTCTTCCGAACCACCTATTTTTAGGTCACTGGTGACCCAAATCCGTGTAGTATTTTTATTGGCCTGCAACAATCCGAGCTATGTTGACTTAAACATATTTGGCTGTCAGCAGCCTCTCTATACGGCCGTAAAGCGAGCCTGACAGTGATACAGGAAGCAACATCTGGATTTCTGATACCATTATGTCGTACGTGTATTTATTCAGTATTTATTCTGACTTATTTTGCACTTCCACTTTAAGTAAGGGAAAGAAACAGGCCTCAGGATATGACTAAAATCAGGATTTGGATTACCACAGAATTAAGTTAAATCTTCTGGTGGATAAATTGGAAAACAGTCTCTAGGTGTGAGCCTATTCTCGTTATCTAGCAGGCCAAGACTACTGCAAAATAACTCCTTCCATGTGAGTTTGATTGATGTATGCTCTGAGTAAAGGCCAGTGCCTTAATAATAAGGTTCATTTTTTCCCCTTTATGGAGATTTGTCCATTCATCAAACATGATTTAGGAAAGGAAATAAGTAAAAAATATAAAACACATTTTGAGAAGATCCACGAGCGAATTTCTGAGGAAGAAAAATGTTTGATAAATATAGAGGCCTTCACGATGTCTGTGACATGACTGTTTTTACACGGCAATAAGCTCAACTCTGGAAAATACGAGATGTTGTTGAGCTTTGCCTTCAGAATCTTTTATTTTATATACATGTGTTTGATTTTACATGTTTCTATGTCGATCGAGTTCTTTGTATTTTATAATTTTCTTCACTTGCTAGTGTGTTTGTCTCTCCTCATTTCATGTGTAATAGAACAGAGTGTCATGTCAAATTATCCACATGTATTATTTTGTATTGAAAGGGCCAAAGCCATGTCAGATGGAGAAACTGATGAAGTGCAAGACCACAATCTTTTAAAATTTCCCCCTTAATGATATTCTAGTGGTGCTTGATTAGAGTTTTTCAGCACAATTGTTAAATACTTGAGAAGATGTTTGTCATTAGAGGCATTTGTTTAGTCAGTATTTGGAAAGTACTGACTAAACAAACAACTGGTTTCAACTCGGGTTGCAACGATACGAGATTTTCATGGTACAAAAACCAATGAGAAAATATCACATTAAACGCTATGTCACAATTATTATAATCATTGTTATCACTGACAATAATTATAGAGATTTATTGGTGAACAAAAGCTTTCACTAAATATTATGTCCTGACAGACAATATTGTTTTGTAATAACTAAAGTCAATACTGCAATTTTTGGACCACGATATACCTTGAAAATGGAGCACCGCTGCAACTCTACCTCTTCACCTTGAATAAAATCATCGCCCCAGTAAATGTTTGCTGATATCCACACTGGTAACCACTTAGAAGCTACGATGAGTTAGCTCAAACTGGGCGGGAAAGGGAAAAGCCGTAATACAAAAACAATCACCTCCAGTGTAAAAGCATATCACAGACTGTAGATATTACAGACGCAGAGTCGAATGTACCTCCTGAAAGAGGTAAAGGGAAAATCCACCTAAAATGTAATCACATCTGCTTTTGTTATTATATTTTCTGTTTGTGAGTAAAAGCTCCAGACAAAAATTCTCCCAAAACTCCCACTGCCCTATGTAGTCATATGACGAAGAGCCAGTGTTTTGTCATTTGTAATTGTTGAGAGTTCCCATCCAGAAAGTTGAACAGTGACACCGAAATGGATTTTGGTTTAAAACTGATTATCTGTGAACTATTGGTCATCTGTGACAGCAGTTCTAGTGCCTTAAGTTTGACTTCTTCCATTTCTACTTTGATGTGTGAACTACTATGGTGATGTTTTGAATTTTGACTTTAAAGGTACAAGCATTTAAAAAATAACTAAAATTATCAACAGAATGTGAATAATAAGATATCTACTGAAGTTAGCTTGCTAGCCAGCCAGTTCAGCTGGCCGATACTGCTAGGGACTATTTCTACTTAAAGGAATAGTTTGACATTTTGGGAAATAAGCTTATTAGCTCTCTTGCTTATAGTTGGATGAGAAGATCAATACCACTCTCATGTCCAATTCGCCTAGTTCCCGGGAGGTCAATCTATGCTTTAATTAGACTGACTGGACATGTAGGAGTTCAAAGAATCAGATTACATAACAGCCTGGGTGGTTAAAATGAATTTGCTAATCATTCATCCCCCCACAAACATCACCATTGTAGGATTGAATTGACGTAACATCAACAGTAACTAAAGCAACTTCAATGGTAACTATTTATATATTTTTTTTAAATAAATGGAAATGGCTTTTGTCACCGATGAGATTCAACATGTTTGGATTATCACAGAGTTGAGAAACAGCACAGGTTATAAGCTACGACCCAGTTGGGACATGAACACAGTGACATTCAAGTATGGAATTCTTAAAGTTCAGGATGGGTTTAGCTTGATGGCACCATTTTGACATCTTGTAGCACTCCAAACTCGTGATAACTTTGATCGTGCCGACACCGACCTCTCCTTTGTGCTTTTTCATGCAGAAATGTAAAACAATGCAGATGTTGGTGAAGTTAGATCTTTTCGATCTCTTGTTATCAAGCTATGCAAAAACAGCAGGATGGTGGATTATTGCCCGTTGATATCTTGAACTTTTCAGAATTCAGTCTCTGACATTTTGTCGAAGTGTAACTACCTCTGGCGTCCTCCTAGAGCACTTCCATAAAGAGAGAGAGGGAAAATATGCTTGGTTGTGGTGTTTTCCTGTCATTGTTGTTTAATCTGTGTTGAAAGTGTCATTTGAGAGTCCAAACAAATTGTGTAGGACATCTGTGGTCCAAAATGTCTTTTGCCCATGTTAATGTGCAACATTTTCACTTCGCACCTGAGATGAGAGATTACTGTTATTGTTGTCTACTAAAACGGCAAAGCTGTCAATTCAAAGGTTTCTGTGTAATGTGATACTGAGCTCAGATATTTGAACTGTGTGAAGGAGAGCTTGATTTATCCTACGTGGCAAATTGAACGTCTTGTTGAAGTGTGTTGACTACAAAACATCTGATATACAACACTGGTGTGGAAGAACAGGGCTACAACTGACAATATATCACATTCTTGCTTAGCTAACTATAAAATCTTCATCTCTACGCTGCCAAGCGCTCCTCATGTTTTCAAATATTTGCACTGACTTCAGTGACTACACTGCCTGCTTATTTCAAAGGTTGTTATTCTCCTGTAGAACTTCATGGCCTCTAAATGTGTCTGGGTGAATTCGCACAAGATGAATGTATGTGTGTGTCGACATCTCTCTGATATTTCCTGTACATGTCTGTTTTTGATAGTAAAACTTTATTAGGTCTGACATTAGGTCTGCAAAAGTACAGTCTGCAGTTTGTGAATAAACCAAAAGGTTTGTGTTCTCCTGAACACAGTGGACTGTAAGAGAGTCTGACGTCTCCTTTGTTTGTGTGCTGCAGGGCTGGCTGAGTTTATTAGATAGTCGGGGGTTAGATTACTGAGTTTCTGTTCAATAATTCACACGATGAATCAAACCCTCAGTGTGAGCAGAATTGTTTCAAAGCACAATTGTCCATGAAGTGATTGATTACTAAGTTCAGTAACAGTCCTTGTTAAAACCTTCAATCTCTTTTGAGATTTGAGTAAATCAAATATACATACATATATATATATATATATAAATAAATGAATAAATACATTTATTAAAAAACAAAAACAGTAGCTACAAAAGGCTTTACAAGGGACAATGAAGGAAAAAAGGTTAGCCTAGCTTAGCATAAAGCATAAAGACTGGAAATTGGTAAACAGCTCTGTTCACAGTATCAATATCCACTCGTCACCATCTCTAAACCTCACTAATTAACAAGTTATATTTTGTTTGTTTAAAGCTGCTACAAGGAACTTTCATGTTGTATTGCTTCTGGCGACCCCTGTGGACAGAAGTGGTACAAGCACCGCTGACTCCAGTCATAAAGCCTGTGCATTTGTTTTAGAAGTGAGTTATTTTTAATACCGGTCTTATTTTTTGATTACAGGATACATGGCAATGAAATTATGCATTCTGTATTTATGTATCTATTTGTGGCTAAGTAGATTAATAACTGACGATGGTGAAACAGTACGTTTTAGTGCTGTTCATACATCTAGGTCACATGTAATCCTACAGCTAACAGACTCAGCTGAAGGTAATAGTTATTTTGCTAAGCTAAAGCTAAATTTATCAACATTCCCTCACAATGTTACGTCTTCAAAATCATCAGTAGCTATTAAATTGAGGTTTCATAACCAGTTAGAAACTTCTTGTACTTCATTAAATCTGTAAAAAAAGAAAAAAAAAACCAAACAAACGAAAAAAAACAAAACAGGTAGTTATGCTAAGCTAAGCTAACCTAACATGAGACTGGTGTAAAAGCAAACAGGCGTATTGCCAAAAATGCTGAACTGGTTCTTCTCCATCTGCAAATTAACAACAGATCTTTGGTACATATTTCTATATATTTGCTCACAGCTGCTTTGATTTGTCTGATCTTCTTACATTTAATTCAATCAATAAAGAAATGAATAAATGACTCATTTATTAAAATTCTACCAAATGCACCAAAAATAATATATATATAAACAATCTATGTAGGTATTAATGAATGAATAAACAGTGACATTGATATTTCTGTTTAATTTGCTTCTGTTTTCATTTACCCTTCATATTTATTCCCCTTAAATTTACATTCCCATTTAATTTTCCATTTTATTGATTCATTTATTTCTATTTAACGTCTACTAACCAGCCAATGGGCGAAAAAGTTGACACCATGACTTACTGTGAATTACAGCCCATGACTCAGATAAGGAAAATGTAAAAAGACAATACAGAAAAAAATAAATAAATAGGGAAAATAAATAGGGCGGAAGGCAAAGGGTAACTAACACATGAATTAATACATAAATATATTTAAAAATGAAAATATAAAATGGAAAATTAACTGGAAAATAAATAAATAGGGGAGTTAATACAAAGGAAAATACAGATGCAAGTAAAAACAGAAATGTCAATTCACGATAGATTTTATAAACAAATTAATTTAAAATATTTTCTTGTTAATTTAATGGCATATTTATATATCTGTTTAGTCAATTATTTCTTTCTTGGCAGTTTTGGTCCTCCATATTTTAGCTCTTCACTGAAGCTGTATTATGTTTATACTAAGTAAAATGGGCCTCCTCATACATAAGACGTTATGTTATTAACTGTATGGCTGCAGTATTGACTGTTTTGCGGTGTGGACAGTGGGAATGAAGAGGTTAAAAAATGCGGCTGCAGAGTGAGGGAGGAACGAAGCCACTGGTTTATATGTTCACGTGTTGGCAAGCTGACCAGAGTTTTTGCGTTTCATAAGCAACCTAAATCCTGTTATATACCAGTTAGCTAACAACTCACACTGAGAGTTAGTGGAGGTACCACTCAACAACATTTGGGTCATGAAAACATTCCTCTGAAGGAGAGGGTCCCTGGAGACAAGTCTGCAAACCACTGGTGGACAGATTCAAACAGAGTAGTTTATAGAGAAAGAAGAGGGCGGTGGTGGTGTGTGTGTGTGTGTGTATGTGTGGCCTTGTGTGTGTGTGTGGTGGGATAAACAAGTGTGAGAAGCCAAGAAAAGACAGTTGAAGAAAACAAATTTGACACTTCGAGAGAGAAAAACAAGCAAGACAGAGAAAGCGTGAAGGAAATCTTGCATGTGGATGTGGAGTCGTGTTCAAGCGTTTTGATTTTGGGACCAGAACCAGGCAAAGTGACAGCTTGTTTTCACACATACATATGTCCCCAATATGTTTGAGCTGCACACACACACACACACACACACACACACACACACACTGTTAATGTGCAGCTGAATGACGGAGAGGGAGCTTGACAGACAGGAAGACAGTTTATGCAAGCGATGTAAATGTAGGTCACTCAGTCCGAGTCAGGAAAGTTACGAAGAGACAAAAAGCACGTCAGAGGAAGAAATATGAAAGGTCGATGTTATGATATATGCACAGTGTCTCCTTCCCTTCCTGGCTTGCACGTTATTTGTTGCTCTTCAGTGTAATCAGACTGCAGATTAACAAGTCTGCCTCGCTGTGGTTGTATAAGGACTCTTAAAGGTTTGAAGGCCTACTTATGCCAATCCATGGCCTCTAAATATAGAGGTATAGAAGAGGTATGATGAGACCAGCATATTGCATACAGTAAACACCCGTCATCAAACCCTCAGACTTAGTGTCTAGGATCTATCCTGTTTATGCAAATCAGCACTCACCGTGGACTAGAGTCACTCAGGCGCTCTGGCGGGTCTTCATAGATAGTCTCGTCGTCACAGACATGCTGTTGAATAATCACTCAACCTCAAAACAATATGAATTGAGACCTTGAGTGAAATGGCCATTGTGTGTTAAGCATCAGAGTGAAGAAGAGCAGCAATCACTCCTTCCTCCCTCAGCACAACGTGAAGAGCTACTTTCATATTCAGAATGTGACCTCACAATAACGGTCATTGAGCGTTCATATCAGTCACTATAGCAGCGTGGCTCCAATCAGATGGTGGGTCCACGTCTATACTTAAATATCTCAGCAACTGTTGGATAGATTGACATTAAGTTTGGTTCAGACATTCATGTTCCCCAGAGGATGAATTCTAATGACTTCGATGATCCCTTTACTTTTCATCTAGCGCCACCAGCTGGATTAGATTTTTGGGTTTGAGTGAACCGACTTCATAATTTGTCATTATGAAGGTCATAATTTGTCCAATCCTTCATTTGTTTTTTTTTGTTTTTTTTTCTATAAAATACCTGCAAAACTAATGAGCCTCAGTGTTTGTTTAATGAATGAATGAATGAAATATACCATACTATATGTTGGTATGATGTTGGCGAGTGATAAAAGGCCTGTGATCCAATAATTGGCTTCAGTTTTGCTCAAAATGTGCAGGTACAAATAAAGAAATGAACATCCTCAAAAATGGAAAATATCATTATACAGTATACTCATAAAGTAATTGATGGACAAATCACATTAAGATCTGTCTGCAAGGAACCCAGAGGACCATGTTTCATGTTAAAGGCTATCCTATGGAAGATTTACAATGCCTAAATTAAAACAAATAAAGAAATATAGTGAAATACAACACACACTGTCATATCTATACCATTCCTGTATGCATTTACTGTGTCATCATAATAAAATAAAAAGGACTGATGTTTCCATGCCTCATTAAAATCTAAGCAAGTTTAATGGTTCTGTTCTTTGCTGATGGTACAAAAACTACCCACTTAACCTCACCGAGGAGTCTCACAGAGGATTGAATGTGTGGGAAAATTAAGCCTATTTCATGGCTATTCTTAACTTTTATTATTAGCTCTTCTGGGCAGAGGAGTATGGCAGTGCATCGCTACAAGAAAAAGAATAATGGATTGGTATCATGTTATAACATGGGAAGTTTTTCATGTTTAAATAAAATATGTTCAGATTATATATTGACGATAAAAAAATCAAATATTGATATCGTGTTACTGATGCACATATTATAATATTGTGTGAATATTCCAGTGCAGCTGTTAGGCCTTGTGGATCTTTTTTTAAAATTAGTTTATCTTGTTGCCTTTTTCGTATTTATTTATTGTGATTCTTCTTTTTGTACCCTTTTGTACAGATATGGTTAGAGACTCTCTTTCCACCTCCCTCCACCCAAAAAAGAGACAACAACACATTAAACAAAGGGAGGAAAGAGGAATTTGACTGATAGCATTTTTTATATTTAATTTGTAGATATCGTTTTACAAATTACTATAATACAGTATATTCAGTTAAATACAATAATTTATGCATAAATCAAATTTGTTTCTGTCTGCAAGGAAATGTGACAACTACATTTCATGCTTAAGGTCGTTTTCTATGGAAGATTTAAAATGCCCGAATTAAAACAAATCAAAGAAACAAAGAGACTGAAAAACAGCACACTTTGTAACGTGTGTCCCTTTGAATGTGTGCATTTAAAGTGTCGTAATTAGATGCCACATTAGAATCTCAACATACACACACACACACACACACACACACACACACACACACACACACACAAAAAGTCTTTGTAAAACAGCATAGATTTGCCATAATTAAATGCAAAAACAAAACAACAACAATCAAATCAACAAACTGTCCAATCACATCCTGGATGCTGAACCATGGGCCAACCATGACAGGAAATACATATAACAATGTGTACAGCATTTTGTGTTATTTGGTTGTTGGATTTGTTTTTATTTAGACATTTTAAATTAACTGATATGTCAACAGTCCTGTCATGTCTTGATGTACAGTATATAGTAAAGCAGTTTGTACAAAGAGCAGCCATTCAGAAAATGTGGCTGGGAAATTATTGTAGTTTTATTTGTAATTAAATCCTGTGAGGAGGACCTGTCATCTGCCTCCAGCTGCAGTGTCCTCTTGGACTGCACAGGTCAGGGCAGGTCACTTTTCCCTGCCAGTATAAACCAGCCAGTGTTGCTGTTGTCGTGTTAATGGAAATTCATTGTCACAGTGGCAATCAAATGGTCAGCTATAATGTCACTGGAGACAATGACAGTTTGAGAATCCGACCTCGCCCGGTGCAGGGTCAGTCCAGTTCGTACACACGGGTCAGTGAGGTCTAGCGGGTCTGACCAAACCTTAAAGCATGCAGGCTGTGTGGCTAATCTGCTGCCGTGTTTCCTGTGGGAGTCCAGCTCATCCTCCGCTCCCAGAGAAATGTTGTGCTGTCTCATGTCCAAAAATAAAAAACAGCTCAGTGAAACTTTAGCAACCTGACAACAAATAAGACAGCATTGTGACTCTAAGGCTGCTTTCACCCAACCTGTTTGGTTCGGCTATGACGGACCCTGTTTTACTACGTGTGTGACTTCAAACTGCAAACAGCTTACAGCTACTTTGCTGTAAACCTGTTTGTATCAGGTTGCTACACCTTAATGACTAAACAGGTCGATCACCACTCCCAAAACAACATGACCTACAGCGTAACAGCATCCAAGGACTGGACCTTCGTCATACGGTCGCAGTTTGGTTAGGTTTAGGCACTAAAACTACTTGGTTAGGTTTAGGTTAAAATCACTATGTTACATCTGTAACTTTGATTATAAACGTACCTTTATAGCCAAAGTAACTAACTTTACATTTTGTTTTTGGATCTTCACTAACTTAGTAAGTTTGAAGAGCTCAACGCTGACTTCTGGTTTCACACTGGACACAAACAGCTGTCTCCTGAATGAAAGTCCTGTGCTTGATTAACCCAACCTACAGACTTTTCACTCTTTTATATGGGTCTTAATAAGCTGCTTACATTTTTTACCTATATGTTTGTTTTCCTGATGAGGACAAGCTCATTTTTGATACAAGCAATGGATTACGTGAGTACTTGTAAGTAGTACTTGCTTGTAGTAATGAACGGACAGAGAATCATCACTGTGTCACCTTTCAGCTCTACAGAGCTTTATAGAAAGCTGCAGAGCATTTTAGCATCTTTTAGCTCATTGTTGTTTTACGGCTTACAGCTGTAGGCTACTGTTTTGGTGCAGTCCCACCATTTTCATTAGCGTTTTTCAGAGAGAGAGGTCTGGAAAAACCCAATGTGAGCTAACACCAACCAGCAGATAGAAAAGCTGGGTATTAGCTGCTGTACAGAGTGGAGCATTTAGCAGCTAAAGAGCCAAAATACTCCCCGTTAGCTAGGAGAGCCAAACAAACCTGACTCCAAATGTATGCCAGTGTCGCTCTGTATGCGCTGAACACGTAAACTGTTTCTAATAATACGCTAGCCAACCATGTAAGGTGATAATATGCCAGCGTCGTGTTTATAGATTGTTTTTGCTGCTCCTGAGTAGTTAAAAAAGGCGGACTGTGTTTCTCC
Organism: Pagrus pagrus; assembly: GCF_965226575.1. NCBI lineage: Eukaryota > Metazoa > Chordata > Actinopteri > Spariformes > Sparidae > Pagrus > Pagrus pagrus. The sequence continues at coordinate 14,867,340 of NC_140189.1, read as the reverse complement.
TGAGTTTCACATGTGTCACTCTTCTGGGCAGAGGAGTGTCATATAGTGTCTCACACAAATACCATCACACATTATATTGATTTCAACACAGACTTCTGACACCTGTATTTACATGACAGCAACATTTTTTCACAGCAGCATTATCAGCAATAGTGTCTCTTACATATCTATGTGGCCTAAGTGGACATGAACACCTCCTCTCCTTGTCTCCTCACCTCTGTGCTTCCGATTCCTGCCAAGTTTGTTGGTTATATAACCTGTAAATGAGAAGGTCAGCACCCAGCAGTCATCGCTATGGATACTTGGCACTGACACACACACACACACACACACACACACACACACACACACACACACACACACACACATCCTGGCTGGTCCAGTTCGGAGCGTGTGTGTGTGATAGAGCATGTATCAGAAGTAGGGCAGCAGCAGCAACGTTACCTAACTCACCCAGAAAAGACATCTGGGGAGTTTAAGCAGCCCTCTCACTGATTACAGCTTCCTGTATGTGCACACACAACTATCAATCATACACATGCAGCCACTCGCTCATGTTGCATACACACTGGTGCAGGCATGCACACACACACACACACACACACACACACACACACACACACACACACATACACAAACATCTGGCTTTAATTCTGGCTGCACAAGAGCAGAAATTCCAACATACACACAATATACACAGTACAGTGAGTGTTCAAGACACTGTTTAATAAACACTAAATCAGTACTTCAAAAGGTTTTTTTTTATGATTCAGTATTGTATTATAAAAAGTGCTCGGTATCTTACACTATTTCATTAACTAATCTATATATTTTTTCAGTGATATTTAAATACATTGATAGTAAAAAGTACTGGAATTACCCACTTAAACATCCTCCAAGTGCTAGTTTTTGATTACAGGAAGTTAACTCCTCAGGTTGCTAAAAACACCAAATTCCGAAATTATAAATAAATTATAAAATAAAAAGTCACTAATTATGAAATAACAACAGTCATAATTAGGAGACAAATAATAATATATTAATAATAATTATGATTATATACTATAATTATTATGCCGAAATTGTTAAGTTTTTATCTCACAATTTATATTTTTATATTTTTAATCATAACTCCAATTCCTAATATATATATATATATATATATATATACACATATATATTTGATCAAGCTTAGATTTCATTTAATTTTTTTTTCTTTAACTAGCAGCAATGAGCTTCCACAGACTTCTCATTGGTAGCTATGAACGACCCTGTTGGAGACCAAGAATGAGCAGAAATACTGATTTTATCACTGTTGAATATTCTTGAAACAAGTCACTTGTGTGTTAACAAGTTTAAAATGCTTCACTTAAAAACATACAGGACATGTATGCTGATGTTTTGATGTTGGCATTTTAACTTTCAACCCCACGTGGCTGTAAGAAAAACACTTTTCCTTTACAGTTACACTGCAGAGACTGTACGTGGACGTACAGACAGATAACAAGAAAACAAAGAGAAACTTGATTAATTTGTTCTTTACTGCACATTTTATGTACAAGACAAATCCTCAAAAGGCAATACAAAATAAAACAAAATGCATAAAACATATATAGTTACTGTGAGACAGATTTAAATGATACAAAGGAAACTTCAGCAGCAAACCAGTCTCCAAGTGGCCGATAGCACATTGAGCTTCATTTACAATGGAAAATGTTTCATAACCCGCAGCACACTGCCAACATCATGATGTGCTGAGACGTATTAAAAAACACATGAAAGTCAACGTGATGATCGTTTCTCTTGATTCCTGAACTGATGGCTTTCTGGAGATAGTAGGTTTGTGTCGGATGCTGACAGTTAATCTGTGGTTATTTATTCAAAATATCAAAAGACAAAATTAAAAATATAATTTACACTGAAATTACACTGGAACAAGTTGGACACGCTCAGCACTCGCTAACAACACAAACATGAGTTAAGTGTGTGTGGATTATGTTACAAGAAATGTGTTTGTCTGAAGAAGTGGATACACAGACAGCAGTTTGAGGAAACGCGGATCAGCAAATTTTACTAAAAATCGCTGAAGTTCAGCAAATATGTCTCCGGCTGAATGTGGATGTTTTCCCGGTTTAGTCTTGTTTCCACATTCCTCCTAATGTGAGCAAGTATCACTGCCTTCAAATAAGCACACACACATACACACACTTTTAACCAGCTTTCTGTAAATAAAGTCTTCTCTGTATAAAATAATGTCTCCTGCTTCCCCTCCCTGAAATGTTTAGTGATATCAAATGGAATCATCTGAGTGACTTTCGCTAAAAATGACTATTTACTGCTGTGAGACTACAGGTATTTTCTCTCATTCAGGCACCGTATAACATTATGAAGACTGCTGTAAAATATGGATTCACTTCAAGTGAGACGTGTTAGATTTTGGGGTCCTACCCTGTCATTTAGAAAACATGAATGTACAACATTAGGTCATAAAGAAGAGTTAAACTGAACCTGTCTTCAGCTCTGATTGGAGGGTTTGTACCAATCCGAAGCCTTAAGCCAGGATAGAAACCAGGAAGTAAGAAAACAACAGAAAACAGCAACTCTTTGTGTGCAAATGCATTCTGGTCCATCCAGACTCTCGGCCCGCTTCATCCCCCTCCTCAGATCTTCTTGGGCCCGTGAACTAGACCTCAGTGAAACTTGTCCCCCGTCACTGGACGATCTGGGGCATCTCACTCCAGGCTTTGGCCTTCTTCTTGGCCAGGGCCATCCAGGGCGGCTCGTCCTGGGGCAGCGCCGGGGCAGGCAAGCCTCGCTGGGTGGACTTTTCCGGGGCGGTTCTCGATGAGAAAGGAGGGGAGGTAACTGTTGTGCTCTGGGGCTGGGGACTCTTGGGTGAGGTGGCAGTTTTGGAGAGAGGTGGTGGGCTTGTGCAAGAGGGAGATTTCTGAGGAACAGGAACAGGAGCAGGGGGTGACAGGGATCTTTGGGGCGGGATAGGTTGGGGTGTGGGTTTGGTGGTGGCAGGGGGAACCTGGGGTTTTGGAGGGACAGGGCAGGGGAGCGACTGGGGTTTAGGAGGTTGAGGTGGCACTGGAGCTGGAGGAGAGAGAGCCCTCCTGGCCTCCTTCTCTACAGATACTGGAGGCTTACTGATCTCCAACGGACTCACTGGAGGGAGAAGAATAGAAAAATACAAGTGTTAAAAAGAGTGTGTGTTGATTCTACTTTATAATCATAGGAAGACACATTGACTTTAAAGGACCAGTTCACCCAAAAATGACAGTTCTGTCATTATCTAAACTCATAATTACATTATAACTGTAAATGTTATCATGATGAGCTAAGGCACAGGTGCAATATGAGCTTTCTGAAAAACAGATGGAGTCTGTATATACTGTATACAACAGCTGAGGTTTAAATACAATGGATGTCAGTGGGATTATTTTTAAAATGTAATAAATCAAAAACTATAATTGTTATCAATTAAAAAGATTGCTGCATCCGCTTAAAATTGAATGATTTGACATATCAATCCTTAAAAGTGCAGGAGGAGGTGCGTATCATAACGTGTTTTTATGGAATAGCTCAATAAATATGTAATAAATAATATTGTTTTGCCTCTTCATTGCCTACTCAGGACCAGCACTGTTTTCCTCTTCTGACATATCCAATTTGTATTTTTGTCAAATTCCTCTGCAGAACTTCACAACTGTATTCTGATAGACTGTAATCTTGACCAATTATGTCTGTGTAAATCCAGCTGTCACGTGTGATTAATTGAAACATCACGGACTTCAGAGAACAACAGTATGAATGATAAAAAGTGAGTTGAATTGAATTGTGTTGGGTCAGTTGCAGTAGCACAGTTTGGCCAGATGAGGGCAGCATTGCAGCAGTGAAAAACTTTATTTGCATGCAACAAGTTCAGGTGCAGAACAAACAGCAGGTGATGACGGTTAGTGTACTTTTATTGTACAGGGATTGAGCATGTTGAGCTAAATACACACTTTCAAGTCTCACATGACCGTGTGTGTCTGTGTGCGTTTGTGTGTGTGTGTGTGTGCTTGTTTTGTTCTGACCTTTGCCTGTGGTGGACTCAGCTGTTTTGTTGCTGTGCTCTCTGCTCACAGCTGAGCTGACATACATCGGCAGTGAACTCTTCCTCTCTTGGTCCTCCTGATGACAAAGAGCAGGACAGTCAGTTATACTGAAATGTGTGCTGATGTACTGTAAACACATGGAAGCAGGGGGGAAAGAAGAAGACCAAAACAGGAAGTACAATCACACCATCCAAGTGCAAATCTGAACCACTGCTGGAGAATCTGAATCTTTTCTGCCTGTCATCATGTCAGTCACTGTGACTGACTGTATTCCAATGCTGTTTATATTCTGCTTCTCATAGGAAGTGGACACCCATGTACATGTACACACACACACACACACACACACACACACACACACACACACACACACACACCAGATTACCTTCTTGACAGAAATCTCCTCCAGCGAGTTTTCTTTATAGATCTTCTGTTTCTGTTTGGCCACAGAGATCCAGCTGGGAGACTCAGATCCAGCAGAAACACCACGAGCTGCAGCTGGGTCTGAATCAATAACACAGTGGGAATCAGGAGCTATTTTCTTTTGTCCTGTAAGCCTTGTGCACTTAGGAAGATCAGATTGTGAGGAAATGCTGTGTGTTTATGTGTGTATACACACCTGAGACGCGCTTGTTTTTCCCTGCGGTGTCTCCATGCACATCTGGTTTCTTAGGGAGGGCGGGCTTGTTGCTGACTGGCGGGCTTAAGGTGGGCTTTACACTGACTGGCTGCTGTGAGTCGACTTTACAGCTGCTTTGTTGAGCAGGTGACTCAGTGGGAGGCTGAAAAATCAGGAAATAAATACAAAATTGAATATTAAACACCTTTACGGCTGCATGAAATTATTTTCGGCCACTTGGGGGCAGCAGAGACAAACCATAAATACAACACTGACTTGGCTTTTGTTAACTCACTGATTTGTAGACTACTGTTTTGGAGTTTAGACTTTGGCATTATAGTGTTCGCCATCTTGTTTTCTGGGAGCCAGATGTGTCCATATCCTGATTGAATTTGACTAAGAACCTGAGGACAAGCTGTGTTAGGGCCATGTCAATCACAAGGTAGCCACATCCCAAAGCGTACCCTGCTCCATCGTCTATTTTACTCCAACTTTGACTATAATTTACTGAGCGAACATTGTGCTGTATTGAAGGAGACTTGAAACCAGAGGTTGAGACCAAAAACTCATGAGGGAACTGTTTACTGAAGTAATGGATCAAGTGAGAAGTAGGGTCAGTTTCTCATAAGCTTACGTACAGTCAGACTTCTTTTTGAAACCAGTGGAGTCGCCCCCTGCTGGCATTTAGAAAGAATGAAGGCTTGAGGCACTGCTGTGTCGGCTTTACTTTTCAAACTTTGAAGCTCCTTCCATATTTGATACGGTCAGTGTAGTTTTAGAGCTTTTGTGCTGGAGAAAGCTGCCCGCTGCAGCTGAAAACATAATAATTGTAACAAAGTAACAAAAAACTTAAAAAAATCAGCAAAAGTAATCACCTCTGTGTTTTCCTCCTCCGAGCTGAAGCGGTGCAGAACAGACGTCTTCCTCAGCCGAACTCCAAATGGATTGTCGGGGTTTCCCTCCACTACGACGGAGCTCTCTGTAGGTGGAAAAGTTAGTCTGTGGTTTAACTTTATCTCAACTTCAACAGCAAACTCACCTCACATGACCGAGAACAGACTACTTTCATTGCTTGTAGTGAAAAGACAACAGAAAACATGACTGAAAATAATTTTAGGTCTAAAACAGGCCAACCTTTGACCCCGCTCAGCATCCTTACCTTCTGAGCCCGCAGCAGCTGAGGTCTGAGTTTTAATGGGGGATGGAGGCGATGCTGTGTTGCTCTGTTGTTTGGCTGTTGTGGTCCCCGTGTTCCTCACTCTACCAGGACTCAACAACAGTTCAACCTTGGCCGGACTCGCTGGCTCTGCTTTCACTTCGGGGTCCGTCTTAGCTGTAGCCTCCACCTTCACAGCTCCAGGTCCTGTGACGGCGGACGATGAAGCGGAGTCAAAGGCGGGTGGGGAGGAGGGAGGAGTTGAACTCTCTTTGACGTCTTCTACAGAGATGGATCTCTGCCAGGCGGGGGTGATAGTGAAGCGGACTTTACTCTGATCTGAACCGCTAGACGGCTGTTGGTCTGTTTTCTCAGAAAAGGCAGGAGGTGAAGCTTCCTCTTCCAGGGACGACTGTTTATCTTCTTCTACTCTTTCCACACACTCAGCTGGTTCTTCTTCTGTGGCTACAACGTCATGAGACGCTGTCTCATTTTCTTTGGGATGTGCAGAAGTTGGGGACTGTTGAAAGAAAGATTTGGCTTTGTCTTTGCTTGGAGAGAGCAGGTTTATGTGCAGAGTGGTGGTCTTACTGGGAGAGATCGCTCCACTCTCTTGCGGCTGAGTCTCATATTGGGACTCTGGCAGAGACAAAGAAGGAGGCTTGGACGCTTGTTCTGTGGCTTCAATTGGATCTTCCTCCACTTGCTCCATGTCCAAATGCGGTACTTCTCCACCCTCCTGCTCCACATCTTGTTCAGTTTGATCTGCATCAGGTTGGCTCACTTCACCCTCCTCCTCTTGGTCTGTTTTCTGTTCCATGTGGTCAATCTCGACGCCTTCCTCCACTCCCTCTTCTCCAAAGCTTTGACTAGAAGCTTCCTGACTCTCGTGCACGACGGCAGAGACCTGATCTCCCAGTTCGGCGGGGATTTCGTCATCATTTGTGTGTTGCGTGCTGTGAACAGAGTCATCTCCAACCACAACATCTACACCCTCATCCGCTTCCGACAAAACCATTTGGACTCCTTCATCTGCTGCACCGGGAAGCACCTCCGTCATTTCTTCTGCTTCCTCCCTCTCGTCCTCTACCGCTTCCTCTGCCTCCTCTACTCTCTCCTTTGCCTCCTCCAACTCCACCTCTTCGTCGTCCTCTTCCATCTTCTCCCGTCCCTCCTCTTCCGCCTCGGGCTCCTTCTCCAGCTCTATCGCCTCCTCCTCACCCTCACTCTCTTCTTCTTCTTCTTCTCCTCCTCTCCCTCCTTCCCCTGCCTGGTTGACAGTGTTTTCTGTAAGCAGATCATTTTGTCCCTCGGGTTTGACTTCCACTGCCTCCTCTCTCTCTTCTTCCTCTTTTTGCTGAAAGACAAAGAAGAAAGGAAAATAAGAAAAGAGCTTAGTGGTCAAAAACTGTACGAGTCACTTACAGACAGTCCTTTCTCCACACTTGTTTGACGTAAAGCAGCTATAGTCGATATTTTTATTTCGGCAATGGCTCACATGACTGTAACCCGTAACTTTACTGCTTCATACTGCGTGTCACAAAGAAATCAAAGACACTTACACCATGTTGACTGAATTGTCCAACCACTTGTTCTTCTTCCTCCTCCACTGCTTCTTCTTCTTCTTCTTCTTCGTTTTCTTCAACTTTTTCCTTTTCTTCAACATCTTGACAAGAAGGACTGCTCATGCTCAAAGCGGCAACATCTTCCTCTTCCTCGTTGGTCTGATCTGACAGGTGGGAACCAGCAGGAGCAGCCTGATAACTGACAGGCTCATCCACCTCTTCCTTCACCTCCTCTTCTACTTTTACCTCTAAATCTTCTCCATCATTTTTCTTCTCCTCCTCTTTTATCTCCAGGACAACACCCTCAGTCTCCATGCCCAGCGAGCAAGATGCCAGGGGAGTCTTCAAGGAGCTCAGCACCTCCTGTAAGAAGGAGCTCTCCTCCTCCATCTTTTCTTGGACTCCATCTTCTTCTTCCAAGTCACTTTCAGCCCCGTGCTCCTCTGCTCCATAGGCGATGCCTGGAGGGTCCATCAGGTACTCTCTTGGACCAGCAGGGGGCTCTGGTGTGGCTCTGGAAGCAGATATCAAGAGGTCAGATTGATAGAAGGAGAAAACACAAACAAGCAGGAGGAAAAAGCAAGGAGGAAATGATCTAATCACCCGGGACTGTCCAGAGAGGAGGCTCTCGAGCTGGGTTTAGAGGAGAGCGGGGGCTGGGCATCTGGAGCCTCCTCCTCTGAGAGACGCAGCTCAGGAGGAGAGGAAGTGTCCGGGCCGTGAGAAACATCCGGTTCTGCTTCCGACTCATCCTCACCCTCGTCCTTCTCCTCCTTATCACTCAACAGGGATCGTCTCAAATTCTGTGGTTGTTCCTCCTCCACCTCCTCCACCTCCTCCTCCTCCTCATCTTCTTCTCCATCCCTCTCCACTTTTGGTTTTAGCTCATCAGCACTTTCAACTGGATCAGAGATGGAAGCAAAGGTCTCAGAGATCAACCTGATATGATACAGTGGTAGCAAGCATATGGAAGCCTATGGAGGACAATTTTTTAATTAAATAATTCAACCAAATTAAAGATTTACGGTCAATTTGTGTGCCCATGATGTCTGACTAAATAGAAATAAACATTTTCATATTTAAAAATGCAATGTTTGCCAAAACCAAATTAATGTATATAATATTACTTTCATAATGACGATGAAATTTAATTTGAAATGTTTTTTATTTTTTATTTCAATTTATTGGACAAAATGTAAACTTTGAATCTTAACCTTGTCCTGACTCTAGTAAACTGAAAATCATTTTTATTTTAATCATAAATGTTGGAATAATTATGCAGTTTCAAACCTGAAAATGAAAACTGAATAATAAAAGATTTACTTTAATTCACCTAACATGATGCAAACACAGATGGAACATGGAATTTCAATTCGACCACATGATTGATATTTAACATCGGCAGTCAGAGACTTCCATACATGCAGAGTCTTTGCTTTGCTGGTTTAAAGTTAAAATGAGATGGAAAAGAGAGAGAGAATAATGTGCCGACCTTCTGTCTTCTGTTGTTCTTTCTCCTCCGAAGCTTCTGTTATGGACATGTTCAGTTTCTTCTCCACCACAGAGTCTCCCTCTGTTTTAACCTCCAACCTCTGCAGGGACACAAGACATTAACGATGACAGTTAAGACTCTGATGCTCATGGTGATGTAGTGATCCTGTAACACACTCCTTTAGGTCAGAGCCACAACATGAGCCATCACTTCTCCTGCTGAAGTGCCTCTGAGCAGAACACTGGTTCCATCTCTGACTTTATTATCTGACATTAATTATTATTTCCTACTGTAGCATGTTATAAATGCTTAGCTGAACGCATTATAAATCAGACTAATCATTTAAAGAAGACGTAATGGGTGTATTAGACTCTACATGTTGATTTTGGTGTGTTTGTATGTGTGTGAATGTCTTACACTGGCAGGTTTCCTCCTGTTGCAGGCTTTGTTTCTCAGGCCCAGCTTGTGTTTGGCAGCAGAGTTATCCAGACAGCCGAAGGGGCTGGCCGGCTGACTGAAGTCTCCTGGAACCACCAGGGGGCTCACAGCCCTGCTGGAGGCAGCACAGGACAGCTGGGGAGAGAAGGAGACAGACACAGGTTTAACAAAGATGTTTCACAAATATAAATGTTTTATCAGAGGAAGTAACCCTCGGCATATGAGAATACAGGTAAAAGAACCGTCTCCAACACTCAAATCTCTGATGTCAGCACCATTTATAAAAGTTGGGCTTTGTCAGTCCGTGTCCTGGGAAAATTATAGCCACTTGCAACTGTATCCACAAGGTCTGTCTGTCCAGACAGAGCGGCTCATGTCAGAGATTTGAGTCACTGCTCTCAGTCTTGTTCCAAACACTGGGGAGATTGTGTAGTTGAGTGTGTTGATTACGACAAAACGGAGGATTTTCCCTAAAATGATGAAGGCAGCAGATAAAGAAACCAGGGGAAACAGAGCTGGACCAGCAAAGAGAGGGAGTCCAGCTGTATAAATATTAGCTGTCCTTATCACCAGGACCAACACTTACTCTGTCATCACTGTGGAAGAATCTCCTTCTCTCACCTTGGACAAAGTCACTTCTCATTAATCCGTCAGAAAACACTAAAGAAAGGTCCACATTATTCTTTTAACACATTCTTGGGCAGTTTGGGTTGACACAGTTCTGTGTTTGAGCTCTATTCTCCACTAAAACGAAATTCAAACTGTCCACAGTGAGGTCCAACTCGCTTCATGTAACCAAGACTTTGTTTAAAGTTTAAAGAAAGATCCGGTGCTGTTAAGTTTTCCCAAATATAATTCTGGATGTTTTGAGTTCCACTCAACCTCAAGTTTCAGAGATGGATCTCTCTAAACATCAGCAAACGAAACCAAAAGTATTTGCACCAGAGTTCATCCAGGAAATATGGTTTGTTTTCATGATTTTGGTGAAATGACCCTTTAAGTCTCACATTATTGTCTGATTGTGAGCAAAACTCATAGAACGACGGAGAGATCGTGTAACACATGAAGGAATACGATCACAGTCTCCTATGTTGACATCTAGAGGTTTATTTATGGAGTTTTCAGGTCTGTGTGTGTGTGTGTGTGTGTGTGTGTGTGTGTGTGTGTGTGAGAGAGAGAGAGAGGGACAGAGAGAGCGAGAGAGGCGGGTTGAGGCAGAATTTAAACGCTATAACTACAAGCAGACACGCTGACTGCCAGAGAAACCATTGGAATGCACCCTGAAAACACACACACACACACACACACACACACACACACACACACACACACACACACACACACACACACACACACACACACACACACACACACACACACACACACACACACACACACACACACACGGGGTCAGTAGAATAACACGTACAGTATTATGGCCAGAGAAAAGAGAAAGAAGGTCAGCAAAACAGAGACAAGGGAAGAGAGACGGGGACGTACAGAGGAAGAGGAGGTCGGGGACCAGACTTCCATTTAAGGTTTGAGGAGCAGCTTGAGGGTTGTTACCACACCCACTGACATGTACACACTAACACACACACACCCTGAGGTCCCTCTTCAAGCATCACACATAAAGCACATGACAGCATGATATTTACTGTGCTGCAGACACAGTATGCTCTTGTGTTTGTGAATTTAATGCATGAATCAGAGCTGCAGTGTTAAATCCTAAATAACATGACGTTCATTTAGCTGACGCCGTTATCCAAAGTGACAGACATTACAGTAAGTGCATGGATACCAAACCGAGGTGCAGACAGTTTATCAGAGCTTTTTCACTGAAGACAGCTGCCTGGTGAGGAGAGTGTTGAGGGCGAACCAAAACTTAGACTAAAGGACACCAAAATGCTTCATGGAGCCAAGGATGGATTGTGTACCTTAGGTACAAACATGTACAGGCCCCACCAATCCTTTATCGGAGCACAACCAGATTGGCAGAGCCACTGTGTCTCTTTGAAGACGTTTGGTGTCTCTTTGTAAAAGTTATGTCCATTTTCTGTTATTTTGTGTCTCTTGGTGGTAGGTTTATGTTTCTGTGTGGTAAGTTTGTGTGTCTTTGTTGTCATTTTGCTTAACTTTTTGGTAGTTATGTGTGTCTTTGTTTTAGTTTTGTATCCCTTTGTGTCCCATTGTAGCTGTTTTGTGCCATTTTTGTGTAACTTGATGGTGGTCTTTGTAGACGTTTTGTGTCTCTTCGTGGTACCTTTGTTTGTGTTCATGGTACTTGTGTGCCTCTGTAGTTGTGTTGTGTCTCTTTTTAGTTCATTTTGTTTCTTCTTTGTAGGTGTATAATTGACCTTCCCAAAAGACACGTTAACAGTCACTTCAAACAGACTCTCTGGCCCCCTGACACCTGTGGGGGCCTGCGCCTAGTAGGCCTGTTCACTAATCCATGCATAGAGCTCAGAGGAAGAGTCAGGTTATCGTTCTGTTAGTACGACACCTCAGATTATGGATAGCCATCGATCCATCGGTAATATGAAGATACTGATTAGGGCAGTTTTATCAACTAGAGCTGAAAGATATTCTTTATATCAGTAATATTTTAAATCTCACACTGAAGAATAAAGCTGGCAGATGATCCAGTCTGCACTCGCATGGACGAGCTGTCTAGCTCCAAACTGCTGCAATAAAGTTCATTTAAGAATAAAGTCTACAGAAAGCACCCCTCTGTGTCTCCACGAAGTCTGTCGTGAGTCCTCAGTGAATGGAAAAGCTCCGGAAAGTGCCGGTGCGACTGCAGTTCATAAGTCACTGCAGTCCTCCTTGACCTCGTTCCTGTGTGTGGAATGCACTTTAAAAAGGGATATTTTCAGGTTTTTGTTCGCATGTCTTTGCAGCTGGCCATTTGTGGTTCTTTTCAGCGGGGACACGACGGGCCAGAACCCTTCTGAAATTGCTAAAACGGCACTATCATTAAATGCTCATTTGTCATACTTTGCTGACTGTGCTTTTAAGGCCGCATTACACATCATAGCCAGCGAGACTAAGTGGATAGTTGAGGTTTTTAGGACATTTGTCTTATCACGAATTGGCTCTCCTTTCTGTCCATCTGCAGTGGATTGTTTTAACTGACAGCGTCGTCGGGCAGAATATGGAACATTAAATGGGCTGAACCACAAACACTCATACAGTAAGTCAAGAGACGGACAATTAGACTGTAAGAGCGAGGAGGGGACAAAATAAAGGAAGAGGTCCATTAGCATGAAGGTGGCCTTTATGTAGAACCAGAGCGGTGTTTCAGTGATTAGATTAGATCATGAGATGTTTTTACCATCAGAGTCACATGAGAAGAAATGTCACGATCACACACAGCCTGAAGGTTCCTTTACGCTTTTGTAAACCACACATCATGCCAAGAGATGACTTAAATGGCTGTTTGGCTGAAGACAGGGGGAATTCACTCAGCATGCTGCTTTGAGGCTATTTGTTTTACAATAGAAGCATGTACTGGATTCAGTCTGGTTCCTGCAGCACTTAAGCATTATAGTGTAGAAGTGACGTTAGCTGGGGTTATACTGTATGGACAATATTTCTTTTCCCCCGATTGAAATCATTCTGATTCTAAGTATTTAATTTTTTTAACATGTAAAAAGTGGTTCTGCCTGCTGGGAAGTATCTAATCTGTCGGAAACATTATAGCAATAGATTAAGCATGGTGTTCTCAAAAATGTGGCAAACCTCTTATGGACAAAACAACAACTAATTGAACACAATTTCAACTTTTATAGGTGTTTTATCATCTAGAGCCTCTCAGAAGAATAACTGTCTGGTTAAATTTAATGTGGAAACAACAGACAAACCCCTAAAACGTATTGTCGTACTGTAAGTGATTAGTAAAAGTTCTTACAAAGGTTTTGTTCAGTTACACATTCTCAATGTTTTTTGTCCCTCTTGGAAAGAATATATATTTTCCTACCAGAGAGAAACAGGTGGATTAACCCTTTACGTGATTATTAGGCGCTAATATTTTCCCATCGAAACGGTTATCAAAAGGTTTACACCACCTCTCTCAATCAAACTGAAAATCCCTTACGATCAGGCTGGATCAGATCAGTCTCTTCAGATTGGGGTGGTTACATGAGGCCTTTTTTTCTAAATGGGCTATTGTTCCAATCATTAGTGTCTAACTAATGTCTCTGAAACCGTTGACTGTAGCGGCCGCAGTGAATAGACCCTTTTCACTAGACACTTTGACTTGTCAAAGCAGGAAAAGCACAGGTGGAATTTAAAACATTAATGATGACTGCATTCCTTCTCGGTGAGCCAGTTCCTGTGCCCTCGATTGTGCATGCTCACACGAGATACTGGGTTACTTAGGAATGGTGCCATTGTTAACGTTATTGCTCGGACCTTGGTTTTTTCCTGCTTGTGTCTGCCGTTATCAATTAACCTTTAAAGTTACTAGCAGAATGTGTTTTTATTCCGCTTAACAACACCTGAATCTCTCACTGGACTGCTGAGTTGCATTGTGGGTAATGTAGGTGCAGGGTTTTGACAAGGAAGAAGAGTGTATGGAATAAAAAGACAATATTTCTGGCTCTGTGGAATCCATTTTGAAACAATGCTAAAAAGATAGATTCCTCTTAGGTGTTTGTTTACCTGGTCGTCATCACTGTCTATCCCCTCCAGACTGATCGAGCTGTTCCTCTCAGCCTGATTCTGACACACGGACAGAAGAATAACAGTGTTAGCGTCTCACTCTGTGGTCCACCTGAATGTAATGTGCTGCAGAGCGGGACATCGTTCAATAATATGTGTCACCATGGCCGTGTGAAGTGTCGTGTATTCAGGTGGACTGCACGGCAGGCCGTCATCCTCAGACATGGTTCCAGCGTCTTCTATCCTCTTCACACACATGAGGGATGGAGGAGAGCCCAGTCTGATGGCCTGCTTCAGCTGGAGCTGCAGAAAAACACAATTAAATTAACAACTTGTCTTTGTATGCCTTATCTATGTTGGAATCAAAACGCCCGATAAAGAATCAAAAAACCTGGGAACATAGCCACACTTGGAGATACAGCAGCAGGAAGTGAAAGTGTTTTCCAGGTTTTGTGTGTGTTTGGGTAGTCAGAGGTGGAGAGAAGCCAAAACTGTGAGCCTGTTTGATAAACTACCGCTTTATTAAAGGGTAATAAAGGTGCGTACCAGTGCTCATTTTGTGTTTTTCTAGCATTTATTTGCTTTTAAAGTCTGCAACTCCTCACTAGTGTAGAGTACGATTAACAGAGAATGACTTGTGAGGACAGGCAGCTGGCACTCAAGAGAGAAAGTGTTTATTTTAGGCTGTGCGGGCGTGTGTGTGTGTGTATGTGGGTAGGTATCACAGAAACTCGAACTAATAGATTCGTTATCTGGCAGTGACGTTTCTACCTGTAACAGTCACTCAAGGACTCAAGGTGCTACGCAAACAGAGGACAATACGGCTTTTATTGGCCGGGCTCGACGCTGGCACACACACCGAGTCATTGAGAGGGAGACATCGACCGCTGCTGTTTTCAATGTTAATATTTTAATGTTATTACAGTAACTCTAAAACGTGGAGAAACAGAGAGGAACTCCAACTAAAATATAGGAATAGCTCACCATTTAGCAGTTGTGTTGCTAGTGTTGCTCAACTTTCTAGCATTAGTTTATAGCTAATATTAAATCTTTAGAATGTATAATGCAGTACAAAATGTTGTGTTACAGACATACATCTTAATATTTATGTTGTGAGGTAACCGCACATTACTATGACTTGATCTGAGCTGAAAAAACGTAGGGGAGTTCGGGGGCAATAGTAACACATTTTGGTTTTGATGTCACTACTCACATGTTTTTACAATCAGTGTTAAAGTCACAGTATTCACTGAAACACAGGAAGTTGGATGTTACATCTGCCCCCATGTGCAGGGGCGACTGTAACAGCATGTGGGAGCAACTGTAATGGCTAGAAACGACAAAGATATCCAGTGTCAGACAACGGAATGATCATCAAACTAGACAGATTTAAGTTCATAGACATTTAAGGTTATGAGCGTATGAGGGGGAAAAAAGGATGAAAAAGATTTTACATCTCAAAAATGAGTTTTGGCCGAGAGGCTTGGACAGGTATGAGACATCAGTTTGTCCTTTGGCAGGCAAAGAGGGATCATCAAAGACCATCTGCATTATGAATTTCATGGCTGTGCATCGCTTCTGCTTCGAGCTATTTGAGACATCACAACTGCCCCCGGTCTCCCTGTTAATAATGCAGTGGCATAATTATGACCATCAAAAATAGCAACGTTGGCGTTTTAATAAGGTAGGTAGTTTTCTTTTTTCGCTTCTTTTTCAACTGTGTATCTCCCATTTTCATATCAAATGACTGAGTTAACTGAATATCTCAATATCTCAACTGTTACAGAATATGCTCGCATAGCAAGTAGCATTTCCAATTCAGTTAGCTACAGAAAGGGGAACCATTACATGCTGTCTTTTTGTTTGTTTGAGAGTCAGTATTCTTAGACGCGACTGTTAAAGGAAAATAAAAGGATTTGCTATTTCTACATAAGATTTACAGAAAATACAATTGAAGAGTAAAACGAAGTAATTCAGACATTTTTTGGGATGTCTACAAGCTAACACCAACATTATCTTCGGAGAGCGACCACCATGTTAGACACACTTTACAGCGTAGCACTGTACATTGTGTTCTTATATGCACCCTGTAACATATTGATCCTTACATAGTGTGTTTATATTTGGCTCTGGAACGATCAACCTGCTTATCAAACAGTCCAGCTCACAGTGAGGATTAAGGTCAGGAAATGTCCATCAGATTGTGTCCTACAGTAAATTCAGTTATCTAAGTCAAGGTACATACTCTCTCAAAGCCTTTTTTCTATCTAACACTTCTACTTGTGAAATATTGTTAAATATGAATGAATTGATTATTATTCCCCATGTCTCTCTGTCTGTTGTTCCCTCACACTCACCGTGGGATTGCTGTCTCGTCTGCAAACAGACCCAAAGAGCCTTTCTCTGTATTTTAGCTGCAGGAGAAAGTTTCTTTTTAAGCAAATCCCTTTTAGACGTTGTTTAATTCTCACTCCTCTGTAGGTAGCTTAGTGGAGCAGTTTAACTGCAGGTCAGCTCGTCTGTCTGGGTCTCATGTCTTCCGGTTTTAGCCCGTTGTTGTGACAGACGTTTGTTCTGTCTGTCTGCGTTTCTTTTCATCAACCGCTCCTTCATTTTGCTTTGACAGGCGCTTCACTTTTAACTTGTATTTGTGATAAACATCAGCTCTGCCCGTCTGACTAAATATAGCACAGATCAGCTGGTACCGCTCTGTCTTTCTCCATCATCTCCTTTATTGATAAATACTGCTTATGACAGCTGAGGACGACACAGGGTCACAGACATCCTCTCAGCCAAACACATATTTTGATCCTTGTTTATTATTACTTGTAAACACGCAGAGAAATCTTTTTTTGTCTCGTCTGTCTCCACACACAGGTCAGAGGTCAGGGTCAACACAGCTTCCTCAATATACTTCATGTGTATTTACCTGGAGTGATTTCACTTTCCCATGAATGCTGTCTTGAGATTCCCCCAGAGCTTCGTTGGCCTCCGATGAGTCCGAAACAAAGACGGAGTCGTGTGACAAGGCCTTGCTGCCCAGGCTGATCTTTGACCTTTGGGAAACAGGAAGTGGAAGAAATAAACAAAGCAGAGAGTGATTTTTCACAGATTCTAAAAGAAAACAAACAAAATAAAGAGAACTGCATGCTGCATGCTTAAATCAGATATATCCTGCGACACAACAAGGAAACGTCAAGAGTAGACAAGGCAGGAAGTGGCACAGCTTAGAAAACAAAGGAAATTAAGACTGTCCACAGGAAGACACGTTCCACTATACTTGTTACGAAAACAGGAAACCGTGAGTCCCAGCTGAGGAAGACCAGGAGATGGATGTTAAAACACGATCTTCCTTTCTCAAACTGTCTCTGTCCTTTTCACACAAAAGGAGATATTTATCTAAATGGGCAGAGGAACGCCAACAAATTGGGCAGAAAAACAATGCTGGGCTGCAGGGAGGTCACTGGTATCACCCACGAATGGCTGTTTTGTTGGCGAACTCCTTCAAAAACTTGTGGTGTCCAGTAAGTGGAGGGCTCAGTAATATCCTCGGAAAACAAGGCGATGTTGCCAAAATATTACTGGATTCATATTTTATTGGGTGGGTCAACTCAACTTAGGTATCTGCCAACCCACCAAAAATGATTTGATTAGCTTGAGTTTTAGTGTCCCGTAATGGTCATTCGAAGGCTTTTCTACACTCACATGAATACGATTATGAGGGAATTGAGAATATTTTTTGCGCAAAAGCCAGAAAACTACAAGCACATTTCCCCAATAAACCAATGTTAACATGTGTGTTTCTGCATGTGTCTGATCTTACCCAGAGCCCTTTTCCTTCTCTGATCGAGTGAGCGTGTTATTTTCGGATGTTTTGCTGACATTGTCGCTTGATTGGCTGGCTTTGAGCCCGGCGTCTGCTCCTGTGGCTGGCGGCTCCTTTCTCTTCTTCCTGGCGAAGAACTTTTTAAACGTCTGGAACTTGGACTTCTTCTTTCCTGTGAAGCCAAAATGAGAAAAAAGAGAAAAAAAGACTTTTATAGAAACAGGTTTAACACCCCCCACAGTTACCTTCCCCTGACAGCACCACAGCGAATCATTACAGCTAACTGCACAGTGTTATATTAATGAGAAAATTACACACACGGCATCTTTACACACAGCCCTCATATGAACTCTATTTGAGCAATTAGCCCTGTGTTGGCTGTAAAGGGTCAGGTAGGCACCCCAGGAGACGCTACACACCAGGACTGATGTGTGTTTACACAGAGACGTACATGAAGACAGATACACACACAAACACACACGAGTGTGCTCGTAAACCCTCCCCCCCAGTGAGTCCACCTCCATTAGCGCCGCAGTGGAAAAACTCAACAACTCTTTTATAACTCCTCAAACAGCTACAAACAGCTTTCACTGCTCTCAGTCAGCACGGCGCTCATCCAGAGCTTGAAATGCCCACGGTCGTCTGGTTCTCTATTTAAGTCAAGGGGTCAGTATTTAAGAAAACTGCAGATGGCGATGGCCAATCAAATACATGCAAGCGCACATGTACCAAGAATACAATTATTTTTTCACAGTTCACCAAGTGGCTCGACAGCGTTTTGATATCTGATAAGTCACTCAAACTGAACCTCCTCAATGTATTTTTAGGATTTTCAAGATTATGGCAAATAAAAAAATGAAGGCAGATCATTTCCGATCTGACTAGTGCCTCACTCGACACAGCCCCTTGAACTTTTTTAATGCAGTGCTGTAAGACTCTACAGCTGTGCTAAAGGCTCTGTGAGGCTGAAGTTGAACACATATCGGGCTTTGAGCTAAATGCTAACATCAGAATTTTAATGGGAATGTCACTAGTTTCAAAGGTTTATTTGATATTCATTTACAACACCAGGGTTGTGCAATGAAAATACATATTTTTCATGGTGGAGAGTTTTGGATGAGTTCATGATGAGTCTCAAAGCAGCCTGCTCTGTAGTCTGTTGGTACAGCAGTGGATACTTCTGTATCTTTTGCCAGACGGGTGAACAGACTGTGGCTGGGTGGCTGTTATCGTTTAGTATCCTTTGGGCTCTGTGCAGACATCTCACCTCATTGATATCACTGATCTGAAGATGGTATTAAGCAGGTATTGTAGACATATTGGACAAAAAAGCTTTGACCAGCTAGTGACACTAGAGATCACAAAAGTCAGTAAGAGTCATCCTCTGGAGACCACCAAGTAGACTTAGAAAGAATTGAGCTCAGATCTCTGTAGCCCACTACTCATCTCTGCTTGAGGCTAGCAGCTCAAGGCTACATTAGCTGCTACTAGCAAACCATAGCATAACAACTGCTTAGCGTAACTGAATCTCTGACCAAACTGTTAGATCCTTGTGGTCAAGTTGCAGTGTGGGTAATGTAGGCACCAGATTTCAACAGAGAAGGAGAATGCACAGAATAACGACGAGTTCTCTCGCTCTGCTGCATTGATTGAGCACGCTTTGAAAGATGGTCATAGCATCATCTACATCTGCCCTCTATCAGAGCTACAGGGCAGTCAACATTATGTTGGACCCCTAAAGCTAAGTGGGTGTTGTAAATGAGCATTCCAATGCAGACAAAAGTCACAACAACCTCATCACAGATGGACACATCTCCAACACTGAGGCTCCAAATTACAAGTAGTGAGATTAACATATATATTATCCCAATGTACAGATATATGAACCCCCAAGAGGCTGGAGAGTGTTGAGGAGCAAACACAGGGACGGACAAAAAAGCAAATGAGCTGAGAGAAATACAAAACAACTGTGATCCTTCCTAACTATTTTGAGAATTCACCTCCCCGGGCCATAGAAATGCTTCAGAAGAGACTTAAAAAAGACACATTCTTTACACACGAGCGGTGTAATTTTTGTCCTTCGCCCTGTGGGGAATCCTTCAGCATTCCTTCTTTTCTCTAAAAATACTCTTTCTGGTTGGAGCTGAATCACAGCTGAAAAATGTCTGGAATCTAAACCTGGTATCAGGGCCAAGACGCTCGAAATATCTGGGTCTTTTGTTAAAGAACATGTCACAAAATGATTGGACTTGTTCATTTCCTTGTCGTGGATATATATACAGAGAGATATTGTGCGTTATTGATACATTTTAAGACTTTTAAAAACATCACACAAAACTAAGCACAAGTCAAAATCTAATTGCAGTCACATGGAGTGCCAAAAATAGCCCCTGTCACATAATCAGAGAGCATAACGTCCATTTTCATCCAATTTCTCTGAAAAACATTGGCTACAAGTCCTCCTCTCTTCTGTCTGGACCTTGAAGTGAACTACTTGAGGAGCTTCCAACAAGCTTTTGACAACACTTCAGAGTCCACTCTGCGCTGCCAAGATGAAGAATCAGGGGGAAACACCAGTCGACGGGGCCATTTATTGTGCTATTTCAGGCACAATGCACTGTTAAGTTAAAGGTCTGCACCCAGAAAGCTGAAAAAGGCCACTGCCTCAATGGAAGGTCAGTGGAGCCTTATGGCCTTTGTAGGTCTAAGATAATGTTATTCCCTAATATACATTCCTTTAGTTATAAACACAACTATACGCACACACTCTGAATAGCACTGTGGGAATTTCAAGGTAGTCTAAGGTCAATATTAGGGGGAACTGAACTCAGCTTTCTCAGTGAGAAGACGTTGACCTTTGACAGGAAAACAATGTCATGTAGAGAGTGAGAAAGAGGAGGAGAGGGAACAACGACAAAATGTTTATGGTCGTGACGCGGTCATTGTCAGGACAGCTGGAGTGAAACGTTATCATGAAGTAAAAAAAGGTGATGTCACATCTTTCTGTGAACCAATCAAAATGTAGGAATATTCAAATCAGATCAGATCGGGCCACTATCAATCAAAACTGGTCGAACCACACACATACAGCCCGGATACAGCAGGTCTGAATGATGTTTGAATCCCTTTTCTCGTGTTACTTCATGATGTTTTGAATGTGGGAAATCATGTAAGCCTCAGTCTGGAGTGACAGATTGGGTGTTTTCTTATGACACTGGTTGACTCATAGCGAAGAGACAGTTTTGCCAGGAGACACAGTATTAACTTTGGTTGCAACCCTGGTGGTGCGCTAGCAAGTAAAGAAACACATTTCCAACAGTGTTAGTGATCAACCCTGAGTGATTTCAGCTGTCCATCTTTTTACAAAATACATTTCTGGGAGGTTTTATTTTGATGTCAAGCTCCGATTCCATTTGGAAAGAGGGAGCTTGTTAGCATAACTTGTCCCTAGTTTAGTATTCGGTCCCCTCAGAGGCCAAAAGCTCGTCTTTAAAGACTTCAACACTTTCAACACACGGTGCGTTCTGATGCCAATCAGAGATAAGCTGCCTGTCTGCCACCATCAGTGGGTTAATACCAACAGATTGAGATGGACATGACTGGCAGCCTCCATGATCTGTGGAGTCACGCCTGACGTTCAACAATCCCACAAGAGTCAAACAGAAGTGACTCACCAAACTCAGTACTAATGGTCCACTTCCTGAAACAAATCTAATAAGATTTTCAATTAAATGACAGAATTAAAAGAGGACCCCGTCTGAAGCTCGGGGATGAAAGACAGTTTGCACTGTGTTGGACTCTCTTCTTCTTCTTCCTAGTTCCCATTATATCAGCAGCATATGTGCTATCCATCTGTATAGACTGTGTGCATCTGTGTGTGTGTGTGTGTGTGTATGACTGAGAGATGATGATAGCCTTCTCCGGTCCTTCATTTCCTGCCAACAGCAGCAGGGAGATGTAGATTGTAAAAGTCGGCCTGATCTTGTGTGTGTGTGTGTGTGTGTGTCTGTGTGTGTGTGTAGTGTACAAAATCTCATTGCTGATACGATGTAGACCTCCATATACTGTGATCCACCTTATTCTGACACCAATATAGTTTGTTATTGTTTTCCCAGTTAGAGACAGCAGGTCCTCGAGAAACCATTCTGACTTCAAAGCACATGCAGAGTTTAAGATGTTAATATTAAAATCTACCACAAAATCTCACACGTAACACTGGGAGCAGGGAGGATGTACTGTAGACGAGTGCATTGTGTAGAGGTCGCTCTACATCTTCCTAACAAAAAGTATTTCTCGGTAGTTAAAGTAGCAAGAGACAACCTTTCACTTTAACATATCATTGCACAGTGTAATGGATCTAGAGAAATCCATCCACGTATAGATTGGTTCCCTATCAACCTCGCTGTCACGTTGCTATTCAGTCTGCCACCAGGATCGATTTTCTGAAAACAAAGGTCAAGTTATGGCACAAAGTGAAGCGCGTCTGCCGTTGTGCGACTAAAGCAGGAAGAGGCATCGTTCCCCCCGGTCACTATCCAGGTAACTGTGGAACAGCTGAAAACTGTGGGAACTCTACACTGCAAAAGGGTAAAGTAAAGTAAAACAAGAGTGACAGGACGGGCATTCACCTGATGGAGAGCTGGTGTTGTGTCAAAGTCTGTTCCCCTGTTGATATGTGTTTCCCCTTACCGGACGGTTCAAACTAAGCATTCTTTGTACTTGATCACTAAGTAACAAACCCTGCCTAGTCATTAATACAACAAAGCGTTTTACTCTGACGATTGTTTTTTGCTTTGGACAGTAGCCAGGACGTTAGCGGTAGCCATGTTAATAGTGCTATCTTTGCGACAGCGGCGCCAACAGTAATACCACAGGGAAAAACTACTGGAGGGAAAAGTTGAAACGTTGTCTATTTCCGCTTTAAGTTTAACAATTTCAGTCCCTTGCTGCTGCCAAAATAAAGCCTATAGAAAGCAACAACTACACGTTTTGCATTTGTTTGACGTCTATTTGTATGCAGATGACTTATTATTATATTTAAAACTTTATTTAGTCCAAACTTGCTCGTGCATCATGAGCAGATAGGTCAAGGTCACTGGATATACAAGGTCAGTGTTCTTCAACCCTGGTCCTGGATTGAAGAACACTGTACTGTGTCCAACATTTTGAAATTCAAACAAATATTCATTCTTTCTTAATAAACTTGTTGAGCTGTTTCATTTTCACAACATGAATAAACTCTTTACTCAGGCTTTACTGTGCGTACATATGAATTATACCTGGGGAGAGTGTAAAGGTGATTGAGGATCTAATGATGTTTCAAATCAGCTGGTTTCTGTTTCAATTCATCGTGAAACTCTTTGTGATTGTGCAAAACGAAATGAGTTGACATCTACATAAACATGACCACAAAATCAGCCATAAAAGAACATTTTCTCAAACTGTGCGCACATAATGACTTTGTAAACTCCTTATTTAAGCAAAAAGGCTAAAAACATGCGAGAGCTCGGCATGATTTAATTGGATGTTTAATTGTGCTCATTATTACATATTCAGAGCGCCTTTCTTTATCGAAATCACAACATTTTTTTAAACGTTTAATCAAATTGTTACCTGAGCACTCTTCCACGACCTCAGCAGGCTCCTGATTGGCCGTCACATCTGGAGGTCCTGATGCCATGGCAGCGCTGTCACTGCTGTGAGACAGAGAGAGACACTGATGAGCAGAGCTGTTCCTCAAAACAACATTTGTGCAATAACATGATTAATTGGACTGATTTATACTGTCTGCGCAGTGCGGCAGTCCACTGATAAATTCTAAAAAGGTCAAGGTGATGGAGGATGCTCATGACTTCTCCACAACGATGCATACCAATTTAATCTGGGGAAAATTAAACAAGCTTACGTATGAACTCCCCAACCCTACAAGTCCCCTCTTAACTAATTTCTAACGTCCTCTCACTGCTATTTGGTTTTGGTTGTATTTCTCATCATTTCCTATTGTATCACTTTGATTTTGATCGTGCATACAGAACCTGTTGCAGCAGATTTTTGCCCATCTGCCTTAATCGGAAAGCACTTTGTTTCAACGACTGCTGTTTTTAAATGTGCCATATAAATAAACTGACATGACTGAACTGGGCTAAAACTGCAGGATGACTGCTTTGTTCCAAAAGATTTGTCTGGATAAACTCTGGACCCCTTACTGATCACAGTGTCACAGTGACAGGGTTATTCATAATTACAAATAATTAATGTTACAGCTACTGTGCTTAAAAATACCCATTCTTAATGTGGACAGATTGTTCTTGCTGCTTTGTGACGGCTGGTATGATGATTAATACGAACCAGCGCACCAGTCAAGTTGCTGTTCCAGAGCTGTGGCGCTCAATAATGACCAGAACATTTTTTTGCAGAATATAATGACGTCACGGTGCATTTAACCTCCGACCTCTTGGATATCACATTTCAACTTCATCATTTTATCCTTTTAGACATTTGTGTGTCATGTTTTATTCTTGAGTTGTGGCCAAAAATGTGTTTTGTGAGATCATAGTGGCCTTGACCTTTGACCTATGGCCACTAAAATCTAATCAGTTTATACCCCTGTCATAGTGGACATTTGCACCAAAATTTGAATACATTTCCTCGCAGCGTTCTTATGATATTGCATTCACGAGAATGGGACAGGCGTAGGGAAACCAGGAAACATAATCCCTGCAGCCACGGCTGTCGCAGATATGGAGGCACAATAAATGGAATGACCAGTGACGTGAACTTAAAAGGGAAAATGTATTAAAATAACACAGACTGTGAAAAAAATTAATTGCATTTTATGTCTCGGAGCTTGAATATCGAAAAAAAGTCCTGATGTTCGCATGTTGTCTGTCTGTGTGTGTCACACCAAACACAGTATTAAATCTAGAGCAAGAACTAAGCAATGTGCCCAAAGTATTATCAAAACAAGAGCACAAATTAGTTTTATTTTGCCTCCATGCACCTCCTGGGCTGTTACTTTGTGCCTGTATTTATCTTAATCTGCCTCGATCTCCTTATATCACTCATATGCCGGCCTGACCACTTGCAATGTGATCTGGCTGGCTGGATTACAACGTGATTAAAGTCCCGTTTGGGAGTGTCGTGACTTCTACTAAAAGTGTCTTGGCATGAGCAGGTGGTGAAATGTGAAATCACAGACAAAGCAGGTTCATTCTGAAGGATTACACAGTCTAAAATCAAATAAAATCATCCAAATACCTGCTGGATAAACTGCTAAATGCATCAACACTCATCTATTTCTACATTCCTTAAAAGTCGAACATGTGTGGTGTGCCTTTAATATTTCAGACCAACTTCAGTGCGCTCTTTAAACTTCTTTTAAACTCCAGGCTGTTATGTTACAGTCGGATCTAAAACCAATCATCCTTCACTTCAATCCAAACAGCTCAGACAGAGGCATCTCAGCTATGTTTCCAGTGTTGTGCTCGGCTCTGCCATCCACTTATCTCAGCTGCAACGCTCAGTCTTAGCAACCGCTAACACAAACTCAAACAGACATGAAATCACATTACAGGCTGATGTCTTTTTATTGCTCTCATCGTGCAGCAGCATGGAGGTCATTAAGTACAACAGTATCAGAGGTTAGCATCGGATACATTTCAATATTGTAATAACGTTCATAAGTAATCGCCATCACTCATAGTTTCATTTTGAGTTAGCCAGCCGCTCGCTTCACTTTATTTCTCAGGACTATCGATGAGCCTCGTCCAGCTGACAGGAAGCCGGAGGCCATGTGAGAGTTCAGCTCCAGCGTGTCGAGGCAGTTAGCTGCTGTCTCACACAGACACGCCATCAATTCACCAAGTTTTACACGACTCGCTATTCTAGGCTCAAATCCAATTATCTATGCGCGTTATGTACAAGATTTCCTGTGTAGTTTGGCAGGAAGCTGAGTATTACTGATATGTTTTTCAGTGAATTGATATCTCAGAATAGTTGTGGCTGTTATTTTCACAGAATCAATGGACGTCGTGAGAATAGACCTGGTGAGAGGGAGAGATGGAAATGTTTTCTGAGGCCAAACTTCAGAAAAGTATTTCAGGATCTCTTCATTTACAACAGATGAGCTTGAAACCATCAAGCCTCCAGAACAGCTGTGACGGGATACTACAAGTCAGTACAGATGTGTGACACCATAAAGTCTGTGTTTATGTCACACTGAAGTGACTTAAGTGAAGTGAGCAGCTCAGTTGGTCGAGTGTGCGACCCATGTACAGAAGCTGTGTCCTTGCCACAGCTGCCCAGGATTTGAATCAGACCTGTGGCCCTGTGCTGCATGTCAATGTCTCTCTCCCCACTTTCCTGTCAACTCTTCAAGCTATCCTACCAAAAAAAAAGCACTAAACAGCCCCCCAAAAATGGAAATTGACCTTTTCCTCAAGACTTCTATAAGAACAGTGACAAGTCCTGTTGATGAAAACCGCAGAGCTTCACAAAGAAGAAAGAATAAAACACAATTCCTCGACACCAAAATTAAATGTCAGACTGTCTTTAAAGGGAAAATACAGGTTTCACAAAGGCCAAAGAAAATCTATATTCCACTATAGCAGTGTTATCAAATACCCCTGGGAAAACTTTTTCTTTTTTTTTTATTCTTAATGTTTTATTGTCCTCTTACATGTGCCAACTAAAACTAAACTTTATTTCCTGTACATCCAGAACCTCGTTATTGCTCTATACAATTACATGAAATGCAAACACTTCATTAAATTTATACATTTTTGGGCAATACTGAGAAATGGGAAAAAATAAATGACACAAAAATTGAGAGGGATGAAACTATTTCAAAAATGTCATTGTAAAACTGTCCATAAATATAAAGCTACGATGAATCCATTTTTCCTCCTACAGAGGTTTGATTATACCAGATGTACAAAACTAATCAAATCTAGTAATAGGGAAAAAAACATGTTCTCCATGTTTGCTGTTGGTGTGAACATGCCCTTTCTCTCTATTAAAGACGCAGCTGGAGAGCTTCTTGTCAACTGTGTTTACAGTGAGTTTGTGTTTGAGAAGCAGACGGAAAATTCCAGAGGGTTTGTTGACGTGCTGGAGTCTTTCGTCAGTATTGCAATTACATAAACATGTGCCATTATCTTCGTCCTAACCCTTGTTAAAGTCATCATCATCTCCATCATCTCCAGCCTTACCTTTTTTAATCATGTACAGCAGAGAGAGAAACAACTCCACTCTAACAGCCTGTAACATCACTTCTTTAATAAACCGTAAACTGTGGTATTTGCATTATTACATCACAAGGCCATAAACAAAGACACACGCTGCTGATGTTGCTGTTATGAGCTGATAGTGCTGGACTGATCCATTTCCTGTCTGATGCTACAGGAAGACACTGCAGCCACAAGTAGCCTACACCACACAAACACACACACACACACACACACACTGGTTCAAGAGGCTTAATAACATCTCTAGGAAACAGATACAGATAAACACAGACAATGATAAAGCATGCTGTCTATTATATGAACACAGGAAACAATCAAGTGTCAGGGAGAGAAGGAAAAACAGTCTAAACACCCAATAACACCACATGTGCTATAAAACTGAACATACCATCGCAGATGAAGGCAAAAGTATTGACATTATTGAACAGCCTGTACACAGGTCCATAACATCAATGGAAGAGTCTGCTCTTCAGTGAAATGCTTGTAATAAAGTACAATTCAAGATAAGGCTAATATCTCATAAATGACTCTATAAGATAAGAGTTAGGTGAGAAGAGATACCACTCATGTCTGTGCGTTGTGAGGCTGAAGCTAGGAGGTGGTTAGCTTAAATTAGCACAAAGACAGGAAGCGGGAGGAGACAGCTAGCCTAGCTTTGTCTAAAGTTCAAAAATCCACCCACACAGCTCTAGAGCTTGACAAATACAGAATCATGATGTCTCTTTGTTTATTCCAAACATTAACTGAAATGTAATGTCACCCTGTAAAACCACAACTTGTCATTATATTGAGGCTATATTGACTAATCCCCCTGCTACTAGTCGAAGCTAGGCTCCATTGGCTCAACTAGCTAGCTCAACTTTTTGTTTAATAGAAAGTGGACTGGGCTTTTTAAAAAGGTGCAAGATGTAAGAATATTAGTTGAAAAAAGTCAAAGTTAACTAAAATAATCAACAGAATGTGATTTTGATGTTATGGTATCTGTGCATTTTGTTGCTAGTCATGTTTAGCATGCTAACTAGACTAGCCCGAGCCCCTCCCGGTCCAAATATCCAGTGCTGGCAGAGTAAACACCGACACTTCTGTGGTGCTTTGAGCTCCCGGTCCTGACTGCTAGCTGCATGGCTAACTGAGCTAACTAGTTAACGGCAGCTATAGTTGGCAGCAGTTAGCGGTTACTCCTATATGATGTTTGAATTTGAGTATGAATTCAACAGGTGGCCAATTTTTACATACTGCACCTTTAAAGGTTATTTAGTGCAGTTCAGATAAGTTGATACAACACGTGTGTTCATCTTTTAAAATCACTGATAAGTATTAAATTCACGGTCAGATGGTCAGGGGGCAAAATGACTGACCTGTGCCCACTTCCAAAGCCAGCTCCCCAAGGTGACATCCTCCGCTTCATCTATGAGAATGATGGAGGGATGACAGGGGGGAGGAGAGGGAGAAGGTAAACAGAAAGACGGGCAGAAAGATAGATAGTTATAGATGAGAGGATGAGGAGGGGACATAACATAAAGAGCAAGGGGGAGTGAAGGGAGACAGTGAGAAAACAGAGAAGACGGGGACAAACACAAGTCAGAGGGAGGGAAGGGGTCAGAGAGAGGGGTTGTGGGAAAGAGCAGCATGAAAGGAAAGATGAGTCAGTTAGATAAACAGACGAATATTGGGAAGAAGAGAGGGACAAAAGAGAAAACAGACTTACAGTAAACATAGAGGCCTGTCTGTGTACAGCAGCGGTGTAGTTTTCAACCAAAGATGGTAAGAAGCTCTTAGTGAAATTATATTATCACCCTCACTTACTTAAATAAGCAAACAAATTGCTTGAAAAAGGCAAAGCAACAACAAACTCTGACAGAGAAAATAAATGTAGTTTAGCTGTCTGGTGCAATGGCCACGATTTCCAACAAAAATCTACATAAATGATGAGTTATATTCCCATCCAACAAAATGACTGGAAGACAAACTGATTTATGAATAATGAGTGTAAAGAAAAGTAACGTGGCCGCAGGCTTCATTATCTGGTTCTGGAAGCTAACACATGGTTTCAGCCTTTTGCAATCAGCCAAACAATTTAATCACCCAAAAAGAAAGCATTTATTTGCAATGGTAAATAGTGTCAGAGCCGTGAAGCCCATCTCTGAGTTATTCATGTGAACTTCATTAGGTTTTAATAAGATGGCTGATTAGAAGTGTAGCCTAGATGCCCTCAGGTAATCCACTATTATTGGAAACCACAGCTGATTGCCTGCTCAGAGCTAGTTTATATTGATAAGGTGAAGTTAATATATTGAATGAAGTGTATGTTGTTACAAGCTTTGGGTCATGTTTACATTACACTGAGTCGCCATACGCCAAACATCTGTACCAACTGAATTAAACCCATACAGCAGCTCCGTAGTTATTCACGTCTTTGTTGACAGTTTATGTCAACAAAGTAAGAAGCTGTTTGTTATTGTGCTTCACATATAGAGCAGCTTTGCCGGATAGGAAGGACCAAATTAGGATTTTTCAAACACAGTCAGCAATGCACAATCTATCCTGCACAACACATCACAACACATCCATTGGCTCATCCATTGATACACAATATGCACCCTAGCATTTATAGTTAGAAAAATGGTAACAGGCAGTATTTGTGTACCATAAACCATCACCAACTAGAATGGCATTCAGTAGAGCGCATACTTCTGCCAAGGTACTCACTCACAGGTTACAGCCACCTGAATATTTCATCAAGATCCATCCATGCATTATTCCCTGAGAAATTTACACAAAATGTAAGAAAACACCCTATCTGGCAATGTTAAAGAAAATGAGAAATGGATTTGACCCTAGATCTGCAAACAAAAGTTAACTGGGTTTGTTCTGGGCAGAGACCCATTGTACATACAAGTTTTGTGGAAATGTGTTCAGTAGTTTTTGTGTTATCCCGCTGACAAACCAATCAACCAACTGACCAATCAACCTCCTTGGCTGAGGTAACAAACGCCTAAAACAATGTTGAAATGACTGTATATTAAGGTGTTTGAAGAACTATTGATCGTTTATCTGACAAAGAGCTACATTATGTATAATCACAATAGATATTTTAGACCTGGTAATGCTGTCTGAGAGGTGTTTCGGATTTCTTTTTCTTCTTTCTACATGTAAATGAGCGGGACAGAGTATAAAGACAGACCTGATAACATTTCTCTGTTACTTTCAACACAGAACAACTGAACGGCATCAAAATCACATACAGGCTGCAGCAGTATGAGGCGAGAGACGCACAGAAAGAGATTAAATGTGCACCTTCTAACATTGCCTACTTTTAGTATACAATTGCAACTCTTCTTCTCTGTTGTAATCATATTTTAAGCTCACCACAATTATCTCTCTCTATGTCTCACCTTTGTCTACATTACAAAAAGGTATAACAGATAGATGTATTCTATGTTTGAAAAGCGCGTTAGAAACAGTTATATCAGGGTGTGGAAACCTTGTAAATCTGCAAAGAGTCTTTTCAGACTATATGTCACAGCCACAGCGTGACACTTAACAAGCTGGAGCTCCTTCTCTCCTCATATTCTAATATACAAGAGCAAGTTACATTATTTTGTAGCTCTGAGCTTTAACATAAAATGCAAAACCACAACAGCAATCTGGCCTTAATAACATATTTTTGTCCATTGTTTTTGACAATTGTTTTCTTTCCAACCACTTCCATATGATATACTTTTTCCATTTTGCATTGTTCCCTGACATTTTTCTGGCAGTGGTTTATAAACTTGGCTTTATTTAAGATACTAATCCTTCTGCAGCACTGCAGTGTAAACACTCTCAGGCACATCATTAGCTTTATTTGGAAGCTACCAAGTGTGTGTGTGTGAGAGAGAGTGAGAGTGTGTGTCTGTGCATGAGAAACACGCACAGAGAGTGAGAGTGTGTGTTTCAGCCTCATTACATAACAAGGGATTAGTACGTACAGGTATTCCTACCAGCAGGGGTCTGTCTTTAATAGACGGATGAAATAACGGGCGTTGGAATAATAATTTCCAACGCCCACATACAGTGAGCACGCACACTTACACACACACACACACACACTGAAGATAAACATGTCCATATTTGTCCATGACGTTAAATCTGTGCTAAAATGAGGCGTACATACACACAAATAAGTTACAGTAACACACACGCTACAGTAACCTCACTCTCATGCCGTCTGCTGTAAACAGGACAACACAAATCAATGACTGGACTGAACAGTGTTCAGGTCCACACGGTAAGAACAACCCTCATCTAACACGGGACAAAACTGTATAGATGCAAGTTAAAGGTGCAATATGTAAGAACTGGTGTACTACAGCACATCACCAGAATTACCACGAACTGTAACTACCATTAGCTAGTTAGCGCAGTGAGCAGTGCAGCTAGCGGTCCATTCCCGGGGATGTGTTGGTGTTTACATCCGTGGCAGAGCAATTTTGGATCGGTATAGGCCAGGGCTAGCTGGTTAGCATGCTAACTTCAGTAAGCTATCATGTCAAAACTGTTATTTCTTCACATCCTGTTGATCATTTGTTATTTTTTTAAATGTTATAAATTCTATAAATTCCTACATATTGCACCTCAAAAAGGAAATTCAGATAAATACGATTGATGGCAGAAATTAACACTGAGCTCTTTGGTTTTAGATGACTGTAACCTGACTTTGTCCACAGGGTTCTTGTCCTTCTGACGTAAAGCAAATCTAATCTAGTGCAGCCTTAATCCCTCAATGGAACCAGTCTTACTCACTGCACCTAAGCTAATTGTACTGAGTAATTGGCTCTTGTCAGCACCAACATGCAGATGTCTGACTGCAACAACTCTGAAGATCATATTGAAATAAGCTTTAAATAATCTTTAGATATTTAACAAACCCCTTCATGAGTCTAAAATGATCTGTCTGTAGATCCTCTTGTCTATCTAAAAGGGATAATCTGATCGAGTAAAGCTTCCATAGTAGCTTCCATATTGGACTTTGAGCTTTTACATCACAAATCCACACCACTCCAGTCCTAATCCTGCTGTACCACCAGCACTAAACTGGGCTAATATGGACCCGATTACATTACTACAGCAATTAGGGCCCACAGAGTAAGAGATTTACAGTGAATCAGCAGCAGACGAAGAGGCTGAGAGCTTAGAAAGGCACTAATGTACGGTGCACGGCAGCTTTTAACTGAGATATTTTGACATTGTTGAGTACAACACGGTAAGCACTGAAATCTGACATCCACTGCTGCAGAGCTTCAGCGCCTGTTAACTGCGACTCGTTCAAGAGACCTTGTAAAGCTTTCTGCCTTCGATAACTTGATTAAATTACAGTAACGATATCCCATTAGACTCATAGAACAAACCCCTCAGCTGTGTGGCCATACACAGTAAACAGAGAGCTCAACCTCAGTCATGTGAGAGCTGTGAGAGCAGAATGAGCTAAAACGGTTCATGAATGAAATTCTGTTTTCTATCGTAAAATCCGGCTGCTCATGCTTTCATAAATGCTCTGCAAAATCTAGTATCATCTACTGAAGTGAATGAAAATCAACACAGTGATTGTTCAGACTCAGACTGTACTGCTAACTACACAGTCTCTTATTTCAGTACGAAGGATCACTGTCAATATGGGAGTGAAATCCATGTGGGAAACCTTAAAAGACCAGTCAGAGACCTACTTCTAAGTGCTTGGCCAGAGAACTAGAGAATCTATTCCCCATGTTTGAGACGCAAATACAAGTCCTTAACTTGAATCCCGGCGGAGAACGAGGAGATGAGAGGCTGAGCGGAGGGAGCGCAGATGAATTGGCCACAGTAATATGATGTTAGTGGATCTATGACGAGCCGCAAGCCTTCAATTTCCACAGAGGAAGAGAGAGAGATGCAGAAATGAATGGAGAGAGGATTGCGAGGGAGAAGGATTTTTCCGGTCTGCTAAAATGATAAACCGGGCTGAACCCCTAAGTACAGATATAGCTATAGACAGGCATGCTGTTCTAGCAGCACGCATGACTACTTCAAAGTGTGCACACGACATAAAGTATGTATGCAAATTGAGGAGGTGTGCGTTGAAACATTTCCGGCACGTAGTTATAATCATATGTTTAAAGCAACCTGAGATTATTGTTGACCTGCTGGAATAAAGAAGATACATTATAGAGAATTAAGACACTTCAGGTTCAAATCAGCTCTAATCTCTGGTTGTCTTTCCCCTCTTCATCTCTACTGTGAACATGCTATGATCGTTCAAGGATTAGCATGCTGATGGCGTCAACCTCCACAAAGTGATATGCTTCTTCTCTTTAGATCTCCTTCATTAGTCAGGTGGTTCACTTTCAATGAAGCGCAGCTATATAATTATCAAATCAGATTTTACATGCAATATGTAAAATTTGACTAAAATGATCACCAGAGTGTGAAGAAGTACCAGTTTTTACATTATGACAGTGTTACAGAGGTATCTACAGAAGTTAGCATGCTAACCAGCTAGCCCAGGTCTGTGCTGGTCCAAAACTCCTGCGCTAAAGATACACATCAACACGTCCCTGGTTCCAGAGCTCCGAGCCCCCCAGTCCGGACAGCTAGCTGCACAGCTACCTGAGCTAGTTAGCAGCAGTTAGCGGTGACCCTTATGATATGCTGCCTCCAACCAAAACGGAAAATCAATGGTGTTATGAAGGGTTATGTCCTGAAACTATTTCTTGTCTGGTCCAGTTACTTCCAAGAGAGCGAGTCTCTCAGTTCAGTCTTTATGCTAAGCTAAGCTAACCGCCTGCTGGCTCAAGTTATATATGCAGTGTACAGACATGACAGTGGCATCAATCTTCACATTTAGTGAATTTTCAATTGTCTGTGTTTAATGTTTTAGTCTGTGTTGGACTTAGTACATTGCTATGAATTGTTACATAGGGTCCCTTTAAACACCTTTTTAAAAAGGAGACACCAGGGATTCAGAGTTTTGCATCAATAGACTGGGGAGGTAGTCCTTGTGGTTCATTCTGTGCTGGACTATTGATCACTACACAAAGTCCAGCTGACTGTTTCCTTGTGCCATCTCGTCACATGTCTCTCTGCATGTTATCTAATAAAACATTAATGGGGAATAGTGTGTAAAAGGCAGCATCCTTCCAGGATAAACATCTTTCACTGGCCTATTAACTCGATCCCTGGATGTTAAAAGGCTTTAACATGACTTTTGTTATTGACTGAGCTATTTCCATTACTTTAAGGAGCTCAATTTGAGCCAAAGGGCCATAAAAGGATATGAGAAATATATAAAGAATGTGGCCAGATAACAGCTCCTAAACAACATTTCTTTATCCCCTCCTCCCCTCTTTGTCTCCTCGCTCATTTTACCTCCCGTCTCATTTTCTCACCATCCCTCCTCTCTTTCTTTGTCTGTTCCTGTCTCTTGTCCAACCACACATACCTAACTGGGAACACGGCCTTTACAACCGTGGTATTTCCTCTTGACCAGTTCAACTATTCAACGCCTGCACGGTCAGCAGGAGACGGTGACTACGAAGGAAATTATTCATTAAATTTCAGTCCTGAACTCCAAGGAATGTCATTGTTGCTTTGACTTTCCCATGCCTTAAAGAAAAAAAGATTTGAGAAATTAACAGTACTTAGTAGCAGGACCCTAGTATTACTTCTAGAGTTACTGATTTAAAGGTGTGGAAAAACATAACTTAAGATGAGCTACTGCATGTCATTATTAAAAACTCAATACACAACGACAGCATTTGTGTGCTTTGTCTCTCTTTTTTTAGTAACAAGGGGAGACAGACAGATGCAATAACGGTCCTAAGCAGGACTGGAACTGGGGACATTACTGACAGGCCACCAAGACCTCCCAGGTGTGTCATTGTTAATAACTACATGGACCAGAATGAATATAACATGGCCATCTGTTAACTTATATTTTGGGGTAACACACTTACACACACTTGTTCCTATAGCTGACCTACATAAAAAATGTTTCATGCTCAGTGCTGAAAACTACATTGTTCCATGAGAACACACCCATCTCAAACTTCAGTCTTCATTTTGATCTCAACTACACACCTGTAAAGTTTCGTGACTGCACCTTGCGATCGCCAAGTCTAAACTCTGAAATTGTCCTTAATCAAGTTATGAAGACACTGCGATGGGCTAATGTGTTTTCTACCCCCTTGGTGGACGTGCATTCTGGATTGTTGGTAAATGGAAAAAGGTAAGACATCCAACTTATTTTGCCCTGATGCATGAACTCTGAAATTCCCAGCATTCACCAAATTTAGCATTCAAGCAGTTATGATTTAATCCTATCAAGCATCATAAAGTGCCAGTGAACTACAGTGACCTTCACCACGCAGAATGATGCAGCACATGCTTGTACGAATCAGTACCGATAAACAGTTGCCTTGGTTATCTGATGTACGAAGAGCTATTTAAAAGTGCAACACTGTTATTTCTGTTTGTCTGAGACTTAGAAACAAAATGGGAGAAATATTGGTCACATCTCCTTCCAATTGTGGTGAACAAAATGACAATCAGTAGAAGTCAGTTATAAAATGCAAAACAAACACCGCAGCAGTGATGCACTGCGACTGAAACAAAACCAGACACTGCCTGTAAAAAAAAAATCAGAGATCCCCGAAAAAGTGGAAAAAGGAGATTAGCTTCTTAGTCCAGCATGCCTGACTGTATTAATCTGGACTGGTGCTGTAGTAATCCAGCAGGAACAACATAAACCAGCATGGTAAGAGTAATTGGCCACCACCAGGGTCTTATAACTAAAGAGCTGTGACACAGTCGGGGTAAAGTAGTAAATGCTTGAGTAGTTTATCACTAAATATCCTTAAAGCTTCAAAAGAATTTGCTATGATGAAAAGTATATGTTGTCATCCCTGTGCCTGACTGAGCTCTGAGATTCTCAGTCATCTTCAGATTTTCAATTATTGTTCAAATTCAATTACAGTCCAGATAGCTCCAACAAGCTTTTTATTCCTGAGGTTTGGTTGAAGTTTAGAAACCATTCTTTCTGGTTTGGGGTTTCTCTTGTCTTCCAGCTGTCCTTTCTCTGCCTCCCCTCCATCTCTTCCCCTCCTGTTTGAGATGGGGCTGTGCTCTTAGCAACAAGCCTTACATGGACTGAAGACAGAAACTGCCCAAACACTCTCATCAGTCACTCTGCACCGTCTACATTCACTTGCAGCTGCATCACCGTTCCTGCTGAACAAACTCAACCTCCCGTGGTTATATAATGACTGGGAAGCTTTGGGAAAGATGGGGTCGGGTGTGAAAGTGAGAACACAAAGTTGTCATCGTCTGCCAACACTGACCTGAACCACTGGTGGGCTGAAAATTAACCTGCCTCAATTTTTGCAAAATATTAAATCAAGACTAAAATACTGCGTTTCTGCTTCGCTAAGCACCTTTAGCCATCATTGTTTTGCCTGGGAAGTTTTCCCTGCTTGTGTAGCACATTTTGAGTTTACGGAGATAACGGGGACAGATACATTGCTCAAAATTCATAATGTGTTTTTAACAATAGAAAAAAGCAGGCCTCTCATTTTTGGCTGGCAACCATCAATTTTATTTTGAAATCACAGCCCTGGCTAGCAGATTTTATCAACTGTAGCTAGCTAGCTAGTCAGCTAAATTCACAGTAACTGATTTAGTAGACAGATAAGGACTTATTTTTTTAAGAGTTTGTTTTACTTGTAACAGGAAACAAGAAGTTTTTGAGAGCGAGGCCTCTTCAGTGTAGTTCAAACACAGGCTAAAGCTAACTAGCATAATGAGGTTGACTGGGACTGCTATCGTCACGAAGATTGTGATATAGTAAAATCCACACAGTAGGAAAAATACTATGCAACCCAGCAAAATAATGACCTAATGATTTGCACCCTAGTCTCGGAAGTAAGCTAATATTAGCCTACATGCCGGCATATAGCCACTTTAACTTGGTTGTCAGCAGGTAAGCTAACATTTGCAGCTAACATTAGAGCAGATAATGCAGCGCTTTACACACCGCCAAACCAAACTCTTTGTATTTTGTGTATACTTGAGCCCCATGCTGCTGTAGCAACCCTGTTTAGCAGTTACGTTAGCTTAGTGGCAGAGGGATTTTGTAAAGTTTTAGCTAATAGAGAGTAGTGTCGAAGTAGTTAATGCCCTGTGAGATTATGCTGCCTTCAAGTGGGATTGTGTGAAAAGTCCATCTGAAAGTATCCCAACTTTAAGAGTGGACATTTTCTGATGGACAACCAATGGACATGTTGTCTTTTTTTTTTTCGTTAGTCATTTTTAAACACAACATTGAAACAAACAAAAGAAGAAAATAATTTCTGAACATGTAATGTTATAGCCTGACAGAGCTGTCTAGGGACCCACTTAAAGTTGCTGTAAGCGTCATTTTAGCTAACTTCCTGTCCGTTTTGCAGTTAGCAATCCCCTATGAAACCACATGAAGACAGTTCTCTGTCCTGATTGTATTAAGTTGGCAGGGATACCAGAAAATGTATTTTCTCTTATGCTACATGAGCAGGGAGAGGAGAGACATGGGATACTGACCAAATACTAACAGTGATTTACTGCTGGAATATAGAGCTATTTAACACTTATTTTAAAGAAAATATATCACTTACAGCAACTTTAATTAACAAACATATGATGGAGCCACTTCCTGTGTTGCATTTGTCTGTGTACTGACAAAAGGTAGAAGTTAGTGATCGTCGCTATAACTTATAAGTTATATAGGAAGTGATTCAATCACTCATGGTTTCGGTATGAACCGATACCAGGAGAACACAATTGTGGTTCTTCAGTTGGATCTGTGTGTCGCTGTCTTGCAGCACATCCCCTCTCTTAATTCACTCTCTTTGTCTGTGGCACACACACAAACAAAATGTTTGTCTAAGTCAACTCTAGTGAGTGGGCCATAAAAGCTTGTATTGTTGTCACGTCATGAGTCTGAAAGCCTTACAGACAAAGAAAGTAGAAGGGGGTATCAGTGCGCCCAACACCACATCTCCACAGCTCTGGTACGAAAAAAGATACTTTACTGTAGTCAGAAAGCTAAAGGCACTCATTATGCTAACCCTCTGTGGTGCGATCATACTGCCAAGCCCGGAGTCCTATATATAACCAATTCAAAGCATTACAATCACTGAGGACTTCTATCAGCTGTAACAGAAAACACTCACTCAAATTTAAATGAGGAAAAAGTCTAATATGGAGCTACAACACGACGTGATCCCGCGTCTTCCAGATTCTCCTACATACAAAACAAAAGCAAACTCAGTTCTGGGATTTATCGCTCGCTTCCAGAGTAAACTGAGTCTCTTCAGTCAATCAGCTCTGAGTCACACAGCTGACTGTCAGCTCCAACAACAAGCCATCAATTGTCTCAATAAACAAAAGAGAAACAAAAGTTTGATTAGACAGCTGCAACAAAGGACTCTGGGAAAACCCCCAACATGCAAATTGTCAGCACTTAGTTGTGGTCAACATGTATTCCTCTTCAGAACAAGAAGTGGCCAGTTGTGAATTAAGCATTAAGTAACAGAGCCTGTTAACACATGTTGCGTTGTTAATACTACAAGCAGCGCCTGGCTTCTATTAAGATGTAATGATGTGTTGAAAATGGAAAATTCCTTTAAACAGACAGATAACACCCCTGTCCTGTGACACAGATCTGAAGATCATGTTCGTACTTATGTGAACGGGCGGTTTGATGAAGCAATAGGTGAGTAATATCAAACTGTCAGGTGTGATGCAGAGGCAAGATTTGGCAATCTTCGGGAAACATCTTATGGCTGATTTTGTAACCAACCAATGTTATTTCATCATTGTATAATGTACTGGTATCTGCTGGAAAACCTAATGCAATTTAAAATCCAATGGAATTCAATAAATAACTTACTTCCTGCTCTTGAAGCATCCATACATCCCAGCCATGTTGTAAAAGTGAAGAAGAGTCTTTCCCAGAACAAAACACTTCTTCCTCCTTTGTCAAATAAAAGCCTTTTCCCTGGTTTGTCCAAGAGTGGGATATAAAACCTTCAGATCCAACACCTTGAGGTGTTGCTCCACATCAGACTCCCTTTGCTTCCTGAAAGCCAAAGACTGAAGACTCCACAACAGATCGTCCTCTCCTCCCAGTCAAACCATGTCCTGAGGTTCCTCCCCCTTTCAAGCTCCTCTAAAGTCAAACTTCATACAGAGCTCCCTTCTCCAAAATCTGGCAGCAGAGGCACAACAGCAAGCCAATCTTAACCACGCCAGTGCTCACATACAACAGCAGCCAGAGTGGGATTATAACAGGATCAGGATATCACACAAGGAGCACTGAATTATAGGAACAGAAGTTTGAAAAACAGGAATCTTCTCTTCAAATGTGTCCTCACAAACAGGGAAAAAAAGCTTTTCCTGTAAGATTGCGTCTCACAGAGGAAGCATAGTAGAAAAAAATCCCTGGATTGGTACAATATGGTGGAGAGCTAGAGGGAAAACAATTGACTAAATGACTGAGTGAGTGGCTGCTGCATGCCTCACTCCTCTCCCCGCGGCCACCACTGCTGGTAATGCAGGAGAGGGAGGGCTGGAGGAGGGAAGAGGATGAGGAGGGAGGAGAGAGGGAGGAGGGAAGTGTGAACAAGAGACTGCCCCCCATGACCTGATCCTCTTTGTTTCCCTCTCCAGGGTTAGTGTTGTACAAAATGATGTCTGTTGTAAACTGACTGATGGCAAGATTTTATTTCTCTGGTGAAAATGCATTAAGTGTGGGCGCGACGTGTGTAACTTTGACGGCCATATTGGCGGACCACGCTAGCTAGACAATAGTAGCCTATCGTGGGAAGTCTTTAGGTATATTTGTAGCTAACTTGTCGCTAGCTAGTTCGAGTGAGCTGACACCACTGTCTTGATTAGCAGTTAGCATAATGTGGCCAGTAGCTTGAACGTTCATGTTAACATTAACATCAGTTATAGTAACAATTTAAAAAGGTGCTCTTACTAGAGATAAAAACTTGTAAGACGACAACTCACCTCAGCACTATGGAGTGTTTTAGCATCTTTTAGCTCATTGTTTCCATTTTACAGCCAATAACTTTACTGCTTTGCATCACTCTCACTGTATTCATCAGCATTGTTTCCAGCTAAACAGGGCAGCTGCTCTAACAAACGTGGACAAACTATTCACCTTTGTCTCAATAGCCTACTTCGCTAACGTTCGCTAATATGCAGTAGGCTATACAGACACCTGTGCAACTATTTACTGGATGTTTGAAGCAAGATGTACTGTATTTGTGTACGTTGTTTTTTCTGTGTCCATCACTTGAAGAACTGAAGTGCAGTATATTGATGAACCTTGAGACTGATTTATTGTTCTGTTTCTGATCAGAGTTAAGGCTATTTAAGAAAACACAACACAACTTATGCTTACTATCCAGTGGATGACGCTTCACAGGCAGCTCACTCTCATTGGCTATTTCTCTCAGGTTTCTTCTCAGTATTCCGTCTCCGTTCCTTTCACGCTACAGGATTTCAAGTCATCAATATCGATATTAAGGATTAGAAACCTGGGAGACTCTGATCCAGTTGGTAACATTAAGATTGCGTCTGTAAAACCCATCACAATGCAGGATCATTTGGGCAGATTAATCTGTTCAGACCAGCCTTGAATCAGAAAACACTCGAGCTATTGTTGGGAGGGGCGAACTGTGTCTGGTTCCAGCCATACGGGGACATATTGGATTGGATCCAGTCCTTGGGCTCCATTTAGTATAGACCATCCTGGTACATTGTGTTGTTCTACTTTCATATAATGGATTAGCATTTTCAAAATGAATCAATATTGAGCACTTAGTGATGACAGCATCGATTCTTTCAGTTGACAGATGCGTGTGATGGGACCTCCATAATGGAGATGGCAGGTTGCAGTGAATGTTGAATAAAAGTAGAGACAGCGTTCATCAGAAGTATCTCCCTGATATCAGGGAGATACTGATATGTTGTGCAGCTTGTTTGAGTTAAGTCAATTGGCCCACTCCTGCATGTCACAGAGCCTCATGTTAATCATTGTATCCGTCTCAGTAGGGGGCCTAGCGGTCGCGCAACAGCCTGTCGCAGCTAATCACTATAAGCAGGGAGCTTATCTACCCACAGCCACTACAGCCCCGAGTGCTTATGTGTGTGTGGCTGCGAGGTGACACAAGGGCTGATCATGAGATTCCCTGCTGCTAGATCCTCTCAGACACATACAATCAAGAGAAGGAGTCAATTTTAGTGACCTGGCCAGCTCACTTAACGATCACTGTAGGATCAATCAGACTTTTAAATCATCATCTACCACAAGGTCTGTCTTTACATTTTGTAATAGTCTTAGTGAGATTTCCAGTGAAAGCTGGATGATTTACCTCTACCGAAAAAACGCTTTGTCACCCAATAGCACGTCTGAACTGAATCCTATTACACAACAACAGAGAGCGTCATCTTAATTGGACTGAGAACATGACAGAAACATCTAAATCACATTAATCATCAGAGCATTCATGGACGAGTGGTGATGGTGGAGTGAGTTTCTCAATCCCAACATGCCCAGACTGAATGTTGTCTGTGTGATTCATTTTTTAAAATTTCAAACATGTTGAAATTGATCGAAGCTGGCCAAGTCACTTGAGCATTTGTGTGTGTGTGTGTGTGTGTGTGTGTGTGTGGGTGGGTGCATGTGCACGAATGTGTCAGTGTAAACAAAGACAGAGTCAGTGTGTATCAGTTCCAGAGCTCAGCAGCTCCGTTTCAACAGCATAAAACACAAACACACAGTCGCTAAGATCAGTTTTGGCACGCTGTGATAGAGAAATTCCTTCTCACACAAACACACACACACTGCTCTCTATAGAAACGTCTACCACATGACATTGCCAAGAAACAGCCAGGAAGGACCATCTGAGGGTGAAGCAGTGTTGACAGAGGATTTCCACTATATTAATGTATGTGCTAATCAGTGCTTCCACCAATGCGTTTGGTGTCGCCTCGGCTTTGTTTGAGATTAATTCCAGGAACGAAGATCTCGGGATTTCCCATTCTGAATCTCTCCGTCTTTCGCTGCAGCCGGGACGTCAGACACTCAGGAAATTGAATAAATCTGTCAGATAAATCTACACAGAGTACATGATCTCCTTTTTCCCGTTTCAGAAGGATACAAACTTTAATTTCTTACATTTTTATTGCTCGGTGCTGCAGCAAGAGTGATGTGTTGCTACAGCCTGACGGAACCGATTTGAAAGAGAAACTTAAGATGAGAACATGAGAATATTCTGAAAACAAAAAAAGCTTCAAAATCAAAGACAAAGTCAAACACATCCAGTCTCACATAAAACTGGGTCAAACTAATTAGACAGGTTAAGATGTGTTCGGCTGCCAGACAGAGGAGGAGGCAGTGATGCAGAGGTTTGATTGAGCAACACACCACCGACTGATGCATGTATTCAGATGCAAAATATCAGGATCTGCACTGTCACTTCTATTGAGGCTAGCTAGCTGATTAAAAACAAAAGGTAGATACTAAAGATTCACTGAAGACTGAAATTACTGGTGCAACCATGTTGAATAAGTATGAATCATCACTACCAAATGAGGCAATCTGCAAGTGCTGAAACACTTGGTGGAGTAATCAATTAGGGAATTGACAGAAAGCTACTCAAAACTAAATGTAATCAAGGTGTTAAAGTCATCAAGCGTTGCTCTCGGGTTCAAGTTTAAAAAACGTAACTATTTGAGGAAAGCTTCAGCAGCTCTAGAAAATTGTGAAGGCCATTTTTCACCAGTTTTTTGATTAAATGATAAATTGATTACATAAATTGCAGCCGTAATAAGAGCACGCATTCATCATCCGTCCAACTTTACATCGAAAAGTCAGACAGTTTCATCTTTACATTGCCCCAATTCAATAAAGTGTTGTAGTCAAGACCACCCAAACCAGGACCAAGACCAGAGTGTATCAAGACCAAGTCAAGAAGGGTTTGGACAAAGTCAAGACCAAAACCAAGGCAGGAAACTGCCTCGACTTCCCTTATAAACCACCATTAAGCACAGCATGTATCAAACAATCATACAATACAGTGATGACCCTGACAGTTGTGGTCTTGGCTGGTTTTGAAATAAATTCCTGTTTTTTTGAGACCAAGACAAGGCCGAGCAAAGACGTAGCCGATTCCGAGACGAGACCAAGACCTTCAAAAAGTGGTCTTGAGACCATGACTGATTTCGAGTACTATAACACTACTATCAATGCAATATTTTTAGCACCAGCCAACAACACGATTGTACATCATGCAATCAAGTCTCATAACCTGTATGGAACAACATTTTAAAGCTGCTTTTTTGATTTGTGACCACAAGGGGGCTGTAAACACGTCATTGACATATTATCACATTTAAAAGCCGTTACTGTGAACATGTTAGCAAACTAGGAAACATGTGTCTCTTTAGATATTAAATGCTAAACTTCATTCACTATCCAGTTACTAACGTTTTGTATATCATGTGGTGCAGTGCAGGTAGTGTACAGCGAGTTAATCAGAACTGTTTCACAGGCTGAAAACAACACTCTTGAGAGCGGTGAGACTAAACCAAAAATTGTTTCTGGCTGTAGAAACCTGAACATTGAACTGTAAGGTGCCACAAAGCTGTGCACAACTGAGGGGAGCTGCACAGTTGGATAGATTATCTGCAGGTCTCCCACCATGAGCAACCTCTTTCACCTTACACGTAGTCATTTGACCCATTGGCATCAGTCACAGCACACCCAATCCAGGCATGTTGCTTTGCTTTCAAAGTGGGAAAATGAA
This sequence comes from Pagrus pagrus, assembly GCF_965226575.1. NCBI lineage: Eukaryota > Metazoa > Chordata > Actinopteri > Spariformes > Sparidae > Pagrus > Pagrus pagrus. The sequence continues at coordinate 14,823,366 of NC_140189.1, read as the reverse complement.
CTCTTTTGCGAAGGAATCTAAATACACCCCTGTGGAGGGAGATTTATGACCCCCATTTCAATATATGAAACACCTGGTTCCTCACTCGTGTTCCCTTCCAAAAATCAACAGGAGGACTTTTTCAAAACACATCAATGTCTCTGGGTATGCGTACGAATTTCTAAATGTTGACACTTCAAAACGGATCCAAGAGCATGGTGCAATTCTTCATTATATGTGTAAATGTGCATGAGTGTGTGTGTGTAAATGTGTGTATGCATGTATCAATCATACAGCTTTCTGTTTATAGAGCCAAGAGGAATGTCGGTCGGTTTCCCTACGAAGAAAAAAAAAGTGGATGTTGGTATTTCCTGAAACGGCCAGGAGTCTGGACCCACTGAAACTAGAGAGAGGGTGGGGGGGTGACACCAACGGGAAGACAAACTGCACGTCTGTCCTATCAATGATTATTATCGTTTCCTTATCTGTGTGGAGCCGATTCATTTCACAGTTTTTGACTTCATGACATACAAATAGTCACGTGCAGACCAATTTGAATGCCAGTAAAAGTCTAACAGCTCTTCTCAACAAAATGTCTGATGGCTGGATTCCATTTAGCTGCTTCAGTTTAAGGTCCTGGGGCCAGTTTCACACAGATATTTCAGACTGATTTATAGTTTGAGGCCACTTTTGCTCTGAAAGTCAGGTACTCTCCCCCAGGCGCACCATGACCCGGGTCAAAAATCATTGACACCTGCTGACCGGCAGAATAGAAGGAAACACAGCTCATAATTTGTGGTTTTGTCAAAAACATTGTGGAGCAAATAATGAGAAGGGAACAAGTTTTGAGAGAGCATACAGACCTGTTGGAAATACAGAGCAGTGAGGAATCATCAGTGGTTTTCATTTAACCGAGGGAACCATCTCGAGCCTGACTGATGAGTTGGCAGAAGTATGGAGCACTTCCACCGCAGCTCAGCTCTGCTACAGGTCTGTGCTACACTGAGGTTTAAGGCAAATGGAAATGCTTGTATTTTCACTCTCTGCTGAATTTTTACATTAAAATGTCCTTGTGACTGTTAAATTCTTTATAATTTTGGGCTGATGTGGCTGTTCTGTCAGTAATGTTTTAAGAAGTTTTAACTTACCCAGAATTCATAACAAAGTAGTCCTATTTAAAAGGGCAATACGTAAGAATTTTGTTAAAAACATTTAAAAAAATGAACTGAAATCATCAACTGAATGTGAATAAATAAGAGTTTTGATGTCATGGTGTCTGTTTATTGTGTTGCAGAGAAGTTACCATGCTAAGCCAACACACATCCCCCAGACCGGACTGCTAGCTTCATGGCTACCTGAGCTAACTAGCTAATGGCAGCTACAGTCAGAGGCAGTTAGTGGTTACATTGGTGATATGCTGCTCCTTATTTGCTTTGTGTATGAATACGACAGGTAACCAATTCTTAAATAGACGACTATTTAAAATCTGATTATTAGTTAAAGGTGCAGTATGTAAGAATTGGACACCTGTTGAATTTATACCCCCAACAAACAGGGGAAGCATCTCACCTTCCCGCTGATTTCTATTTATACATCCATGACTGCAGCTACCGTTTGCTTGTTAGCTCAGTTAGCGGTGCAGCTGGCTGGACTACTTGGAGAGTATTGGTGTTTACACAGCTAGCACAGGAGCTTTGGACCGCTTGGAGAAAGAGGTTTTCAGGCCCGGGGCTAGCTGGTTAGCATGCTAACATCAGTAGATATATCTGCAAAATAGTACATAGATATCTTTAACATAATGTCGACACTGTTAATTCTTCACATTCTGATGATAATAGTTGCTAATTTTTTAATGTTTAACCAAAATTCTTAGATATTGCACCTTTAAGATGCAGTACAATCTTTGTGAAACTGGCCCTGAGTATTTATCAAACTGGCTCATTGTCTCATCTTCGCTTTTCCCACTACGCTCCAAAATGTCTGCTAATAAAAAGGCCAATTCTTCATCAATGGGTTAACAGATTAACACTCATTCTTAGATACAAAACAGTACAAACCCCCGCTGTGCCGATGCAGGGGCCTCATTGAAACAAACGAGGGACTTTTATTTTTCACACGGTGCTTCCGTTTATCTTTCCATGACCTATAATTCATGTGTGATAAAGAGACCAGGATCAACCTCAGATATGATGCTGATAAAAGTCTGACCGCTACAAACGTTTGAAGGGCAGAACGTTGCATTTTGTTTCCACACAGATTCACAGAAGTGTTTAATTGTGGTGGTTTTTTTCGCTCACCGACACTAAAACAACCTCTACCGCCTGAATTCCCCCAGTTAGATCTCTGGACTTGTGGTCGACAAAGAGGCCATGCGTGCTTTTCTTCCCTCTCCTCGCTCTTCTCTATTCTTTCCATCCCCTTCCTCATCTCCATCACTTCTTTTCCCTCTGCTGGCTGGAGTCCCTCTCGCTCACCCCTGCAATGCCTTCTCCCTCTCCTCTGTTTTGTGGTTTCTCTGTCTCCTATTCTCTCCATTACAACATGCACAGGCTGATCCAGATCTCTCTCTGTGCAGAGGAGGAGGGGAGCTCTCTGAATTCCACCTCACATCTGGAAACCATCTTCTCTCTCTCTCTCTTCTCTCCCTCTTTTTGCCAAACTCTCGCCCCCTCTCTCTCCCTCGCTCGCTCTCTATGTTGTAATGTAAATAGCCCTGTAATCATACTCCTTCCCTCAGTCTGCCGTACTGGGTGGTGTGTGTTTGTGTGTGTGTGTGTGCGCAAGCTCTTACACAGAACACACTCCTCCAACAAGCTAAGATCTCTTCTTCTTTCTCCACATCTCAGGTCCCAGCTGAGCTTTATGGGGCGATAAAAACAGAGCAACTGTCTTCACCGCTGCTCGCTCACACACCTATTCTGTGTGTGTGTGTGTTGAAGCAACAGTGGCGACACGAGCAATTAATTCAAAGTGTTTAACTGAGCGACGACGACCTAATAACCCTAAACTGAGCAACGAGACACAGATGATGGTTCTTGTCAGTGAGCTCGTCATCAGGTTTAAGCAGGGTTGAATTTTTATGGTAACAGCCGACTTCGACCTGGCAGATTCATATACAATAGTATGTTAACCTTGTTTTAACAGTATCTTCAGGTTATGTACTGCAGAGAGACACAATCAGGACTTACACATTCCTCTCTCCTTTCCTCCACTATGATCTAACCTCCTGGTGATGTCTCTGGGCAGTAAATGCTGTTTATTATGTCTATGTAAATAAACAGGCGACTGCCAAGTATTCTCTATTCAGTTCTTTTGACTCAAGTAAATATAACATTGCAAAAATGCTTGGAAAACCCAAAACTCAGTACTGAGAGGGACGCACATCCACAGAAATTTGAGAGTCGATATCAAAAATTAAGCTTTTATCATCCAGTCATTATCTCTGAAGGGATAGTCGCTTCACACGAATCCTATGAATGTTTGCCCTGTTCCCCTTCACTTCAGCGTATACTGTATAAAATACAGATGGAGCTTCTGGGTCTAAAAAGTGAAGCCAATATCAAAGTTCCCTAAATCTGCTTTCTTTCCCATGGCCAGTGGGGGCAGCTCTGCTGGTTGCATAAAGAAGTTCAATTGTAGTTCATATAGGCTTATGAGAAAATGATGCTACTTCATGCTTGATTTATTACCTCAGAAAATACTTTCCTAATGAGTTTATGATCTTAATCGCTAGTTTCAAGTCTTCTTCAACACAGCATGATGTTCATTTATTAAATTATGGTCTCGTTTACAGTAAAATAGACAATAAAGTAGGGTATGCTTTAGGGCAGGGCTACTTCACCATTGACAAGCTGTTATCACAGTGTGTCCTCTGGTTCTCAGTCAGATCCAATCAGTATCCTCGCCAGCTCCACCCTCTCATCCAAATATAGTTACTTCAAGCATGTGTCTCCTGTTTCGGTGCAATCTCCAGCTAATTCAGGCTGACTCGCAGGTCAGAGCTCACCTTCTACAGAGTGTTTCACTGCCATGTTTACTACACCGTTATAGCACCTGGCTGCAAACTCCAGTGTTCCTCATACAGACTGCTTCCAGTGATCGTTCTGATCAATATTCATTTGTTCCCCACATCAGAAATGTGACATGTGTCCTGAAGTTAGTGCTGGGCAATGTCATCGAACAGAAGACCGACATAACCGTACCTTTAGACAATGAAACATTCACTTTTCCTGACATGACCAAGATTCAAATTGGCATGTGCAAACACCTACTTAACATGTCAACCCATTATTAAAGAGGCACTCTAACAAGGGACAAACATCTGTGCAGCAGAGGCTGAGATATTCTTACTTTTACTTCGTTGTATGGGTCAAGTTCCAGAAAAACTGGATGCTAGCACAACAGCCACCCCAGCCACCGTCTGTTCACCCTGCTGCCTTCTGGCAAAAGATACAGAAGTATCTGCTGCCATACCACCAGACTACAGAGCAGCTTCTTTCCTGAGACTCTTCAGTAATTCATCCTCAACACTCCACCATAAAAATAGTCTTTTTTTCTAGTATAGCATTAAAAGTCCAATTTGTAAGAAAGTCAAATACGGACGCTTTGGGATTGTAGGTTGGGTTTTGACAAATTGGACCTTTAAAAGGACTACAATGTGCTTTAAAATGAACCTTGAACCTTAACTGCTACAATCCCCATAATACAACCAACAACTTAATTTTGTTTGAGCCTCCTTGCCTGGTAAATGTAATCTTACGTGCCAGATGGTTTGTTGTACAGAGCCATCAAGGGAAAGTGCAAAGGGCAGAAAAAAGGCAGGTACTGTCAAAAAATACTTGGTAGGGGACTGAATGAACCGTGTTCATCACCATCTATCCTGGGTGAGTAGTAGGGGAATGCAACCATTGGGGGAGCCAGTTGCTAATTCAAAGTCAAGAGAAGAGTGAAAACATTTGTTTTCTTTCCGATGGCCAGTAGGGGCAACTCCAGTCGCTTCTCTCACTGGTCGTCACACCTAAACAACGTCTATAGCTGCCAATAGTTCCTCATAGGACTCTAACTGGTTCGATGCCTGTGCGTTTGGCTGCAGGAACACAACTTGAAGCGTTGCAAGATGGATTCTGGATCTCTTCCAACAGGTTTTAGTTGTAGTAGCCATGACAAATACACTGACCTGCCCTATAATGAAGCAGGAAACAGTTCAGGACTCAGAGTCTCAAATCGGCTTCCACAGAGGCTGTACACAGTGCAGGGGACAAACCACAAACATGCATGTAGCCGAGGGCATTCGGGCAGACACAGAGCAGGACACGCTGACAGCAGAGCCACATGTCTAATTGACTAATTGTGTATCAGCGAAGAATCATGATGGGATTTCCTCGCAGAGAGGAACAGTAAACAGGACACGTCTGTGAGACGTTGTTCAATGACCCAGTGACAGATGACCTGATCAGCCCTCTAATCAGGAAGGCAGCGACAGTTGACAGGCCACACACGCAAACACAGGCATATTTATTCATCAAGCTTCTCAGCCAGATTACCTACTCTGATGCCCTTAAGCTCATGTAACCTCGTCCAGTGTGATAATGCTAACTCGATTTACTGCAAAAGACCAGTCCACCATCTATCATCTACCATTTATCAGGAGGCTTTGAAAAGATCTGCTTTATCGTCATTTACAGCACAAAGACACTCTGCCATCAGACGTATTGCTCTACTACAGTATGAGGCTCGGGTCAGCTGAGTCCTGATCAATAGAGCCTTTCATCCCCTCACGCTGACACACAACATGAATCTATTCTGAATCACTCACTGTCTGTGTTCTGGATTACAGTGGTTCACACACTGAAAAATAACTGTGTAATCTGGACTGTCCTTGACCTGCCTCTACCAAACACTGAGCTCACACACACACACACACACACACACACACACACACACACACACCATCACATCGAGGGAGCGTGTGTGTGATGTCACAGTATTACAGCATGGTGAAGAATGGGTGACTGTAGAGAAAAGGGTACAATATGACTTCAAGTTAATTGTTAAATGACCTACTATGAGGAGAAAGTGATCAATTTAAAGAAAACCAGGGTCCTATTGAGAAATTGGCTAATTTAAGAAAGTTCACCCTAAACCTTATTGTGCAATATGCAATAGATTTCAACCTGAAACACATTTTAATGACCTAAATTCATACAGAATAAATCATAATAAGTAGTAAACTTTTAACTGACCTAGCACAGTTTTGTTGTGTTGACTAATTAAATTAAAAAATCTATTTTTTGTCTGTGTTTAAAAGTCATTACTTTGCAGGTAAAGTTTTGTCTAACAGTAAAAAAAAAAACACATTTACAGTTCAGACAACGTTGAAACAGAACATTTCTGGAAAGTTGGTAAATATAAATCAAAGCAAACTCAATTCTCAGCTGGAATATGGTTGAGTTGTTCCCAACCAAACCCTTAAAAACTCACAATTTGACTTCCAAGAACTCTTCAGAATAATTAAAGCCCACACACATCGCCCCAGTGCTGCCAGTAACTCATCATAAACCAAACACAAAACACATTGAACAACTCAAACCGATGCACAAACAAAAGCAAAGCATTGCAGGACACTGTATCGACCGCATGTATCGATCAGCAGTCCAACATCATAAACTCCCCGCAGCCCAATAACTCATGTCGGCTCTAACACAGCTCAAGTCGCTCCGCCACAGTCCAGTTAAAGCCCGTGAACACTTACTGTGTCGGCTGTAGCTCAAACGGTCTCAGAGTGAAGTCATCCCTCAGAGACTGAAACCAAGACATCAGCGCTCTTAGTGCATTAATGATTGGATTATTTGTCCCAGTCCTGCCCTGGCGTCCGAGGCTACGCTGCTGCGTTCAGGGCCGGCTCGGAGTGTAGCCCACAAGTAGAGAGAGAAAAAATAAAGGGAACCCGTGACTTGCATATCATTACAACGCAACTGTGCATCAAATAATCTGAGTGGCACTGTAGATTTAGGCTTGTGACTTGCAGAGTATAATTACATGAAACAAATGAGTTTATATTTAGGGTCCACGTCACTAATCCTGAAGTAATTTTCAGATTATTAAATAAAGAGTTGGAATATATAGTGTGTTTCACCTCGTTTGCCATCTGATAGTCCAAATTAATGTCCTTACATTAAGGCAAGGCTGAATATGCACTTCTGAGCAGGTTGCTAATGTTAGTTGTGACCTTAAATTAATGAAATGTTAAAGGTGCAATATGTCAGAATTAGCCACCTGTCGAATTCATACTCAAAACAAATAGGGGGCAGTATATCACCAGAGCAACCACTAACTGCTGCTAACTGTAGCTGCTGTTAGCTAGTTAGCTCAGTAAGCCGTGCAGCTAGCGGTCTGGACTGAAGCTCGGAGTACCGGGGAAGTGTACAGGCACTTTGGCCAAAGACGGGCCGCGGCTAGCTGGTTAACATGCTAACTTTAGAAGATAGCTCTGCAACACAAGACAGCTGTAATGATGTCAAAACTCTTATTTCTTCGCATTCTGTTGATGATTTCTAATTTGTGATTTGTGATGTTATCAACTAAAATCTTGCATACTGCTCCTTTAATTGGCAGATTGAGCTATGATGATTATATCTGTTGCATTTTACAATTAAACAATTTCCCCCCTGGGGATTAATAAAGTATTCTGATTCTGATTCTGATGATTTTCTTTGTGGGGTATTCACTAAAATAAGCACTTTTAAAAATCATACTTTCTCAAATACATAAATGCACACATAGAGGAACAGAATCATAGAGAGGCCAGACAATGGCAATAAACAAAACAGAACAAAATTTGTCATTTGACATATATGACTATTATAAAGCCTAAAAAACACACTTCAGCTGCATCCCAGTGTTTCCAATACTTCTGTGATACACTGTGGAATTTAGTTAATAGAACAACATCTGTGTGAGTACTATAGTCAAAATAAATACATTTTATAATCCACAAATTTTGAAAAATATATATATAAAATAGTGACAAAAACTGCCATATTTTATTTTAACGTAGGCTTCTCCCTCCATCAAAATAATCTTATCACATCTTGTAAACCTGGAACTTCTGCAAACATCTTTTATAAATTTGAACCTTAAGAAGTGAGTGCTGGGATACACTGATTTTTAATGAATAGTCCATCCTCTCAGGTTTGGGTCCTGTTAGTCTTCATTTTTACGAGGAACACTTGAAGGCACCTTAAGCACAAAGCGGAGCACCGCCCAACAGACTTCAGATGAGATAAGAAAATGATGTCCGCTGTAAGAAATGTCCTCATTAACAATCTAATCACATATCAAATCTGAACATTTTGAGAAGTAAAAAAAAAAAAACAGTGTACAGTTAAATATGAAAACTATTTTTAAGAAGCAGCTCTGTCACAATCTGTCTGTTTCCAGTCTGTCTCTGGAGGAGGAGGAGGAGGAGGAGGAGTGTTTATGCATTTGGGATTGTGGTTATCAATCCAACTAAACATGGTGCTTCAGCTCCAAAAGTATGTAAGCTGTCACAGGATAAATATAGTTTGGTGGAAAATGACAGTGTTGTGTTTACATGAGCTGCAAAACTATAGCATCTAACATACAAGCAGCTCTCGACTCTTTCTGTAAATGGAGACCAACAGAAACTCCAGCTTCTTACTGGAATCCACAGTTTGTTTGTTTTTGCATTAAAAGAGTTTCATAGTAGAAAAAAACAGAGGGGCCCCTTCAGGATTTATGCCGCCATCTAGTGTTGTGGCTGGGTTACTGTCAGCACTCACTGTATCTGGAAATGATTTCTGAATATGAACTTTGATATTGCCTGTGTTTGAAAGCTAAAACAAGTCCCCATCCACTTCAGTTGTTTCAGATAAAGCTGCAATGTTGTTTTGCTGTGAATCTCCAGAAATGTTTAGTGGACTACAAAACTGCAACCAACTTTCCATCAGCATGAAGGTGAGTAGATAATGAGTGAATTTTCATTTTTGGGTGAACTTTTCCTTTAAGTAATTTAGGCTATCCACCACTGATTTGATGTTAAACTGGTGTATCAGGGCAAAAGTGCTGCCAAAGTGTTTAGTTAAAAAAAAGTGTCGGAAACATCCACACAACACAAACAGACTAGGTAAAAAAATGAGTCTTTATTTCAGTCTGTGACAATCTGCAAACACATAAAAAACACTGGAACAGAATGAGCACTGGTGATCCACTGGCTGAAAACATCTCAATGAGGAGTCAGACTCAATCATGTAGAAATTATGTATCCAAATATGTATAAAATATGCAGAAAACGGTGATATTCATCAGTTGAAGTGTGAAATATTCCTATATTTTTCTGGAACATTACAAAATATCACTTTGACAGACATAATATTTGAAGCTAAACTACCAATCTGTACACCTACAGTAATGAACTGGCTCGCACTGTTACTGTTGACAGAGGAAACAGTCATCTATCGACAAAAACTGATTAAAAAAAGATTGGATTTATTCTGACACAATTACAGTAGGTGCATGAGGCCCGTTACAGCCTCCCTGCCTCCTTGAACTTGCTGAGCAGTCCATCGTCTGCCCTCAGGGGGAAGTACAGGGTCCTGGTTTTGTAGTACTGGGAGTCAGACTGGATGTTCTGGATGACGTCAGCCAGGAGGTGGGCCCGCTCCACGCCACAGCCCGGTGCCTCGTAGCCCAGCTTGGTGAAATGGACGTGGAGATGGTAGTAGGATGGCTGGTAGTGCAGGTAGACTCTCAGCTTGCTGGCTGGAAGGTCATAGCGCTTCAGGATGGCCTCCTGAGAGACAATGAAACAGGGGTTGTCATTCTGCCTTGACATCATGAACTGGTCCAAGGTTTTGTCACTTTTGTCTCCAATTTTTAAGTGCTATGTCTCGTCCTAGCTCTCCAAAATGGAAAATAACAATCACACAGTTTAATCTTTTCTGTGGATGCAATCAAATGGATGGACTGTTGGTGTCCCGCAAGGCTCAATCCTAGGACCTCTTTTATTTAGTATATATGTTAACAACATATCACTTGTATGCTTTGAAGTTAATGTTTTTAAATGTTATAGTTATTGTTGTGGTTGCTGATGTTGCACATATTGCACTGCCCCTACCAAATAAACAAATAAAGACCTCACCTTTCCTTTCTGGAAGATGTTCTGCAGCAGTGGGAGATGCTCTGAGGTCAGGTCTCTGAGACTCTTGATGTCTCTCGGATGGACGATGGCGATCAGGTATAAATCATCAACCTGATAGAAGAAGACACATATTGAGGAACTGTAACTGACTGAGCCTGTTCTGTTCCATTCTCACTTTGTATAGATGAGAGGGTTGAATCTGAACTTAATCGTCAGTGTTTTGGACAGGAGCTGTCAGGACATCAAACACAAACCATCACTTATTGCCATATGGCCAGGGGTGCAGGTTTTATTTCAGCATCGTGGGGGACACATATTAAGACCTGGACATTTTGAACACAGACACTTCCTTTCCAGCATTCTGGTGAATTGTTATCCACCAAGTTACAGTAAAATGTATTTATGTAAAGGAAAACACTAAATTTAGGTGCCAAGTGACAAGTTAAAATATAATGTATTATACAATGCTCTCAGGCAAGCAATTTGATAAAATAAAAGTTCATTTTCTTACTGGAAGTGATAAATGCAAAAGAAGCTGTCTCTTAATGGCAGAAGGAGAATGCTGTAACTGTCTCCTAGTTAAACCTACATAATTATCTGAAAATTATATCAGTTGGAGTGGGGTTACAGTCTTTAGTTAATTACATATGTTTATTATCCTAATCATGCATGTGCACAACTTGTCAGTGGTCCTTAACAACTCCTTCTCAAACCAAAAGAAAAGATTGTTGTCCTGAGAGTATACATGTCTGAAATCACTAACCTATATTATATCTATCTTATCACATCATTATCTGTGGACTCTCACCTGTTTCTGGTCCCATTTGAAGTCTGGGAGGAGGACAAAGCCAACCTTTGGGTCCGGATCTTCATGAACTATCCTGTCAGCCTCCGCCTTCTTCTCCAGGATGTTATAGACCCACTGGGGAGGTGAAAGTGAAATTAAGTTGATTGTCAAACATTCAGAAGGATACATTAGGATGCCAGTACATGAGTTAACACTGACCTGCACGCTGAAACTCTGCTTCTGAATGTAGGGCAGAGTGATGGATCGATAGTCCTCGCCCGTCTCCTCCACCAGGGAGCTCTCCTGACGCTGGTATTTCTTCACATGCTTCTCTGTAGCTGGACACACCACTGTCGTCTTGATCTCTGAAAAACAGAAATGTACGTGACCTCAGTTTCCTCTAGCTGGCCAATGCTGCCCCTGACTCCTCGCAATATCTTCAATCAGTTTATTCTTTAGTTTTTTTAACCATTGAGATGAGAGGGAGCCTGTAACCGGTATGTGCTGTAGATGTCGTTCTTTAACTCCAGCGTCATCGTGGAGGCTCTGAGCAGCTCGGCCAGGGTGTCCTCTCTGATGGGAGTCTTCTCCAGGATAATCACGGCCTCCTGATCAGCGAGCTGGTGATGACACGTTCAACAGTTTCATGTGTACCTATACAGCACTATTATGCATACTCTTATTTTGAAACATCAAACAGGAAGTCAGTGCTACGTCTTTCCTTGACAAACCTACTCACACCACTTTGAATGAATATAACAATGAAAACCTTTCACTCGACAAATAAATGCTCTCAACTCAACACGCATTAGCTACAGTTAGCTAAATACCTTCTAACAGCTAGTTAGCTAACTTTACAACAGCCTTACTTTTCCATGGACGAAGATATTTTTCTCCCGGGCAGAATCCTTCAACACTTTGGACGTGCTAAAGCCAGACAGAATATTTTTAGGTTCAGACTCCTTCGCAACTTCTCCTCGACCATTCTCATTGTCAGTCTTCACCCTCTTGACTTTCAGAGATAGATCATCAGGTTCATCACTGTCGATTTGACGTTTAGCCGCCGAGTCTGCCATGTTTCCTGTGTGCTGGTGTTGTGGCCGGAGATCGTCTATGTATAAGAAGATGATTCACTCGACAGCCACCTCGAGTGCAACGAGGACCAGGAGCCTCATGCATACGAGGAAGCATTTTCCAAATTGTAAAATATAAAAAAAAAAAACAGTATTTCAGCGATAACTAATGTTGTTATTACCTGGTCTTGTAATAATAATAAAATAATAATAATAATAATAATAATAATAATAATAATAATGATGATAATAATAATAATACACCTATTTATATAGCACAATTCATGCATAAAATGGAACTTGGAAGAGGAAGTGCTTCACATAACAGCAGTGTAACAAAACATACAGAAAATAATATAGAAGAATTAAATAAAATAGACTCAAAACAGCAGGGTAAGATACGATAAAACGACGCTTAGGTAAATACAGTTCAGGAGAAAGCTATAGTCAATTTAATACAGAGTGAGACATCGCCTCGTCTACCATCTCTCGGCTACAGCAGTGTCAAGTTAGACTAAATAAAACACACAACATCCGTTAACATTATGTCAACATAGCTGCAGAGTCTATACTATACTCGTGGCTTATTTACTCCACAGTAGCAAGTGCAGAAATAATTTCACATTCCTGCATTTACAGTGTGAGGTGCTTTTGTCTATCTTATCATATTTCACTGCTTTGACGTATTGTTTAAATTAAGCAAGGCTACATGTAAGCTACAAGCTAAATTGACAACAATAGATCAAGTATAGATGCTATTAAAATGATTGACACATCATTTAACTAATGTGATTAGCGCTTCGGGGCGGGGCGACTGCTGAGCGGACCAATGAGAACGCTTCACTCGGGCGATGCGATAATCAGGAAGTTATTTAAAGACGACCACGACACGCTCGTTTGTTTTGGTACCAGACTGCGGGGACGACGGCTGAAAGTGTCGAGGAGATGCGAGATTAACTTCTAATGAAACTTTCCCTCAAGGACAACTCGTCCTTAGTCTTTTCTGGCAAAGGAAAATGTACAATTATTTCCGAGCATGGCTTCTCCTCCTGGGTCTTCACACACTTGCTCTTGGCGTTGTGGCACGAAGAGGTAGAGTTGGCACAGATTGAAGAGCTAGCTAGCAAAACTTGACAAAGTGTCATTATGTGTGAGGTCTGCACGGGAGTTATAATAAATAGACCGGTTGTCCTTTTATCTTCCTGACTTGTATATTTTTTTTATCTGCTTGTCTGAACAGTAAATCTCAGTAACTAACTCTCATTAGTGTTTAATAAGTCTTTATTTAATTATCATTATGTTTATTTAGTGTGTAGCTAGAGGGCTAACTTTCATGTAGTACACACCTGTTGTTGTATTTAGGTGTTTTTGTTTAAGTTTACTAGGATGATTTTATCCTCACCTGCAATTAAACCTTTTTAGCAGTAATCTGGAAGCTATTCCTGAACTGTTTCCTTCATAGGTTCATTTAAAAGCTACAAATATATGGCAAACATTTATTTTACTGTGGTTGTGTTTGCTTTCAGCGAGGAGAAATGTTCTGTTCATCATAGCAGATGATTTGCGGACATCATTGGGCTGCTATGGGGACACTGTGGCAAAATCACCAAACATTGACCAACTGGCCTCCAAAAGCCAAGTTTTTCTCAACGCGTATGCACAGGTGTGTTGGTGTTGTATGTGTTTATCATCAAAGCAGATGAGTGACTAATTGGGTCGTTTTGTGTGATCAGAATGTTTGAAAGTGTTTTTTTTCCTCTTCCAGCAAGCTGTGTGTGCTCCCAGTCGTACGTCCATGTTGACCAGTCGCAGACCAGACACGACCAGGCTCTACGACTTCAACTCCTACTGGAGAGTCCATTCTGGAAACTACACCACCATGCCACAGCACTTTAAATCTAAGGGATACTTCACCATGTCTGTGGGCAAGGTATTCCATCCAGGTAAGATTAATTATATGCATTTTTAACAAAAGACTAAGTGGACACAGCGGCACATTTAGGAAGGGAAACGGAGCCCTGCTCAATGTTTACATATGTAACTGCAGGGAGAAGCACAGATTTACCGCTGAGCTGCATTTTTAAGAAGAACCCACACTGCAAGAATTTGTTGTTTATGGAGAGAAAGTCTTGACATTTTTGTCAATCAAATTGTATAGTGGTAACAATGGTTGTGTTGTATTTTCTTTAGGTATTGCCTCTAACCACACTGATGACTACCCCTACAGCTGGTCCATCCCTGCCTACCACCCAGCTTCGTTTAGATTTGAGAAAAAAAAGGTATGAATAGGAAAGAGTATTCAGAGTAAGTTAATGATGTGTCACTTTAGCTACATAAAAATGTAGCTTGAAGGGATGCCGCCATACTCCTCACCCCTACAACTCTGCCTCGCAGATTACAAGTGTAACTGGTAGATTTTTTAGAATCAACACTTGCATTTGAAAGCGTGATGTAGAATAACAATTTCCTGTTCATTAAGGCCAGGCTTTTAGGTCAAGCTTCTTGACCTCGTTTCACTTAACATCTCCCAATTATTTGCTAAATATGATCCAGCTTAGTGGATCTGAAAATCTCAGGGAGAACATAAAACTCCCTTCAGAAAGAGGCCCAGAACCTTCTTGCTCTGAGATGAGCACCACATTGCCCCAAGTCGTTACTGTATGTCTGGGTTTGATTTCTAGTGTAAAGGAAATGGTCCTTTATGAAGGAGGAAATCACTGCTTAATTTCACTAAGCGGGAGGAATGCAGATCTTAAACAGTTACTTGTGCCAGACTGTATCCGGGTCAATGTTGACATCGTCCAGCTGAACAGGTGCAGCTGCAGCTCCATCATTAGAATAAGTGGTGGCTGCAGCTCCGGCTGCTGACCCAGCGCCAGCTGAAGGTCCGTCAGTGGAGCCAGAAACAGCTGAAGCTCTGTCATCACTGGCACTTTCATGGTGGAGAGGAAGTCGTATGCTATACAGATTGTAAAGCTTCTTGAGGCAAATTTGTGAAATTGAGCTATATGAATAGAATTTGACTTGACAATTGGTAAAACAAGCTGTGCCGGATTTGTTAGAACTGGAAGTATCAGCAGTTCCTGACTCTTCGTTTCTGCGAGTAGTTGTGTCTCTGACTCCATCATATGAGTCAGTGGCCACTCCAAGTCTGTAATTATTACAGCCAACAGATACCCTGAAATCTAAATCCCAGCAGGAACTGTTCATAATGTGACTTTAAATAGTTTGTATCATAACCTTGTTTCCAGATGTGTAAAGGAGAGGATGGTGAACTCCATGCCAACTTGCTGTGTGCAGTGAACGTGACGGAGCAGCCGGGGAGAACCCTCCCTGACCTGGAGAGCACAGACGAGGCAGTCAGGTTACTGAAGAGTCGGGTCGACCATGACGCTCCTTTTTTCTTGGCTGTGGGCTTTCACAAACCACACATACCCTTCAGGATACCACAGGTACGTGACTTCTATCAACACCTGTCCAACCTCTGTACACTGCCTGGGATGTAACATAATGATGTGGCATAATTTTTAGATTACAGTTAAACTGATGCAGTAATTTCATTAAAACCAGCATTGATACTGGCTGCAGGTGGCTGTCTCAGGCTTCAGCCCAGTCACAGAGGTGATGCTGGCTTTGTTTCAAGAGGCTCAGGAGGTTTTGACTTTGACAGTATTAAAGTGCTGCTCTTGGGTGCTTTTTTTTTTTTTTTTTCTTCTTCTGATGTTTGGTGTGTATAAATGCAGTGAAGGATTGATTTTTGTCTGATTGGTTATATCCAACAATATATAACTATATCAATAGCAAAAATTCATATACTGTGATTGCAAATTTTAAGCTCAAGCTTTACAGAGCTATTTAACAGATAAATAGTAAACTAAGGGTGTTATCACATCTGAAAGTCCCGAACCATGTCTGAACCAAGTGTCATGTTTTTAGTCCATGGCTGGAGTGGGGGGCCAGACCAGACAGGAGCGCTTTTACAACCACCCGCACGCGCACAACTGTCTTTGACGTTTCTGTAACGCCAGTGCTGATGCTGTTTTATTTGATTTTAACAACACCTCAATTTCATCTCTCCAATCACTGTGCCAGTGTTGGCTTTTTGCACACGACTCAACTTCTGCCCTTATAATGGTGTTTAGTGGGCATTAGAGTTGGAGTTAATCTATGCTGATTTGTGCATCTATAGATAGCTTCTTATTTTTTTCTCTTGACAAAAAATAATATAAGAGGAAGTTGCTACATGAGGCCCAATGTTTATGGAACAACTGGTAAAATGCTCGATCTCTGTATCAGCCGACTGTATCGGAGCTACAGATGTGGCTCCGATACAGCGTCACATTAGTGTCACAGTGGTCAATGGTGTCATTTGTTCATTGACACAGCTCTTTACTGTGGCAGTGTAAAAGAGCAGTGCGTGGCTAATCGATCTCCTGTCAGATGATCACATACTGTACATGTGTAATATCTAGATGTGTTTTTCTTTTAAGTTGCAGACTAAAGCGAACAGCTACTGTTTTTTTGAGGCGGCGGGTGCCAGGTTGGGGCGAGTTTTCAAATTCTTTAAAAAGGTGTAGGTATTTTGCAACAACTTGATTTTATCCTGGTGGCTTCTTGCATGTTAGGGTTAGGAAAATTCCAGTTTACTGGCCAATATTCTCCCTTTTTTAAATGTATACTATATGTAACATAAAACACAAGTATTTTAACTGAGGGTTCCTCAAAGTTTTGGCGTGGTGGATGTAATTGACAGTGTTTGTATTTGACCTAAACCACACCTGTGCTAAATGTTTTTGTTATCAGATTGTATATTCACTGGCACAAATGAAGCCGAGTATGTGAAGTGGAGAAGTGAAAGTCAGTTTTGAATGACAGTGTTGCAGTGTATTCTTGGACAGGACCATGAGTGTCAGGAGAAAATAACAGAATGAGGATGAATCATAGTGTTAACATGGAGGAGATGACGTGTGAGGAGCAGAGCATAAGAGGAACAAGTGCCACAGAGAACATTGTGTAAAGCCTGGCGGATGAAGGGAACAAACTCATCTGGGCCAGTAGACGACAAAAGCATTGAGGTTTTAAAAATACAAGGTTTTACCCAACAAGGAGCTAGTTTTGATGTAAGGCTGTGTGTGTGTAAAAACAAGGGAATAGAATAAAAAGGAACTTGTGAAAGCTAGAATGGAGAAACGTACTGTATGTGATGTGAATTTAAAGGGAACTGATCTAGATTTATGAAAGACTCAATTCAGCATGAAGGAGGAAGAGGGCATGATGAAGTGGAAGCTGAATGAGAGCGGAGACAGATGGATCAGAGGCAAAGGGGTTTGCCACGAAGTGTAAGTCGAGAGATGAAATGAGCGAAAAGGTCAAGCCAACTGTCTCAGTCGGCATGTGATGCGTTTGCTACATGTGATTCACCTCGTATCGTCTGGACACAGTCTTCTCAGCCAGATTAAAGGAATGATGAAAGTCAATGGAGCTGAAGACTTCTGAGAACATCTGCAATACTCAAGGGTCTGAGGAGTTCAAGTCCTTTTGAAAGTGACTATATTACATACATTATCCTTATTAATAAGTGACATATTGTATGTTTTTAAAGTAGTACCTTATGTTATTGTAATTAAATGCTAAGACTGCAGTGATTTTAATATAATAACTGTGATTCTGGATAGGAGAATGCAAGCAAGCCCTTTTTAAAAAAAGTTTAGTCTTTGAAAGTGAACAGAAAAGAGGAAAGAGTGAGATAAAAGACAAAAGGCCATAGTTAAAGGAGAAAGAGAATTAAATGTGCAACCAACAAAATGAAGGTTGTAAAATCAAGAGGAAACCATTTCTTGTAGATGCATTTTAAAGATGTGAGTGGTTGGCCTCTGGGAAATAGCAGGAGGCTTTTCTAAGAGTAACAACACAAAAAGCTCTGTCACTTTGTGTTTTCAGTTTTAAACCTTGAACAGCCAGAAGTCCCCGCTCTGATGATCTGATGCTCCTCTAGAAGTCAGAGGACCCTGACTATGTAATGATTAGATGAATCCCAAAAGTGACAGAAGGCCAATAAAGAAAAGCTAAACGTGAGGAAATGTGTGATCTCGAATGAGTTTTTGTTAAAACCCTCACTGCAGAGTTTTTGGCAGGTTACTGTAGTTGAGGCAGAGCAGATCTGCTGAGGCGGACTAACAAGGGTTACCCAGGTTGAGGTGGTTTAATGAAAATATGGACTTCTGTTTGAGTCTGGCGTTAACATTGGTGTTTGTTTTGGGGGAAAATTGGACTGGGTGAGTGCTTTCACATGGAGAATTTTTTTTTTAACACTGATTCTAGTATTTTGGGCAGACAGGCCAGTTCAATTTTAATAATTTGAAATAAATGATCACAGTGTCTGAGCCAAAGAAAATCATTTCTGTTTTGTCACAGTACAAATCCATCTTTTTAATTAAATTGTGTACTATGTGTAGCTGTTTTTACTAAACATCATTTTAAAACTTGTTGCTCGTCTATCGCAGGAGTACCTGAGCTTATATCCCATTGACCAAATGACTCTGGCCCCTGACCCCGATGTCCCTAAACTCCTTCCACCTGTGGCCTACAACCCCTGGTCTGACGTGAGGAGGAGAGATGACGTCCAAAAACTCAATATTAGCTTCCCTTATGGACCCATTCCTAAAGACTTCCAGGTATGATCTGGCTGCGCTCAACACCTTTAAACTCACATGTTGCCCCTCCCTGAAAAACACACTAACAGTGTTCTGCATCATGTCTTCCAGCTGCGTATCCGTCGGCACTATTACGCTGCTGTGTCTTACATGGACGCTCAAGTTGGGCGGCTGCTCAGTACTCTTGATGAGCTGGGGCTGGCTGACAGCACTATGGTGGTGTTCACCTCAGATCACGGTCAGTGGGGAAGAACTGGGAATGACTGTGTTATAACTAGAAATACAGTTTCAAGGCCTTAGTGCACATTATTTAGGAAGTGGAGTGTTTTGTTCAAGTAAATATTGCAGACGTTTGGCTGTTCTGCTGGTCTTTCACCACCAGATGACAGTGTTGTTACAGACTACTGTGCTATTACCTCCCTCCATAGTTCTGCTGTCTCCTTTTTTAAAAAACTTTGTGATTCGGAAACTCACTTTCTTTTAATGTCTCCTTCAGTGGAGGATGTTGGAGTGAATCCTTATCATGACTGTTTGATATATTCCCAGTAAAGCTCAATTTAAAGTCATCATTTTCAAATATATGATGGCTGGGAGAAGGATCAGTAAAATGGATTCTGTTTCTAAAATGTTGTTTGGATGATACAGATTCATAGTTTTAGTTGTGTTTTTCTTCCACGTGCTTCAGTCTCTTTGAACGACCGTCTTTCATGATCTCCGTTTCTCCCTCTTTTTGCAGGATGGTCGTTGGGAGAACACGGCGAATGGGCGAAATATTCTAATTTCGACGTGGCAACACGCGTCCCTCTCATCTTCTACGTTCCTGGCGTCACCCATCACCGTCGTAATTGGTCGGGAAAGTCTACCTTTCCCTATATTGATGCTCTGACCCAATCAGAGCTCAGCTTTAAGAGTAAGGCCCTTCACTGACGACAAATTGATGAACACGACACATGTAGCATCCTTTTTATCATTTAAAAGCACCATGTACATCAAGACACAAAGGGAACTCTGGTTTGATTTAACATTTTTGGCCTTAATTGCTCATATAAACCTTGTTGGAACATGTATCATCATGCCAGCTTGACTTTAATGAAGTCTTTGATATACAGAGATCCCAAAAGTATTTAGACAGGGACACACTTTGATATTTCGCCTCCATCGGTTTTTACATCAAGTGCAAATGGTGCAATGATGATGAAATTTAAGAGCAGGGTGTCTAGTAAATTTTAGTGGATATCATGACTATTTTGCTGTCAGCGGCTATGCAAGACTTCCTCTAATTGGCTGACCCCTCTCTCTTCCAGATGACAAAGTAATAAGAAACGTGGTGGAGCTGGTGGATGTTTTTCCGACCGTCTCCTACCTGGCTGGTGGCACCGCACCTAAACCTTGTCCTGATGTTTCTTTCCAGGTAAAAAACGATGAAAATGAAATATGTTGCTCGAGTCTAAAATGTTTCACTCATTTAAACTATAATTATACTTACGACTACAATTTTCTGTCTGAGCCAAGTTTACTCATTTTACTGCATTTTTTTATTAGCAACGCTGGCGGCAACCCTGTAGGGAAGGCAGTGTCAGTCTGTCTGAAATATCTCAACAATAACAGCTATTGAATGGATTGCCATAAAATTTAGTGCAGATATTGACGGTGCTTAGAGGAGGAATCCTTTTGAGTATTGTGAACCTCTTTCTCTTCATCTGTTACGATCAGCAGGTTTATGACCAAATAATACCTGTAAAGCTAATGACATTCCCATCAGCCACGGCTGTGCTTTGTGTTTTGTGCCAAATGGTAACTTTAAGCATGCTAACGCACTAAAATTGCATGGTGAATGTGGTTAACATTATAATTAAGCATGTTAGCATTTTCATTGTGGGCATGTGGGCATGCTGAGCTTTTAGCTCGAAGCACCACAGGGCTGATGCCGCGATCATTACATGTCTTCCAGACTGTAGTTGCAGGCCCAGTCCCAATGTACACAGTCAGACTCAGACTTTGAGGTGCATTCCTGGTGAGACTGAGGGTTTAGGGCCGACACACTGTCAGATTAAGTGCATGAGGACTCTTGCAGACAATTTCCAGAAGTCTGCACACTTTGCTAAAGGGAACAGCGTAAGTGTAGCGATTTAAAAAAAATAACAATAATCTGGATGCATCCATTATTCAATATGCAGCCTTTTTTATTCACAAACAGAATTTTTCTAAATCACTACCCAATATCGACATTTTCTCCCAGAACTGATTCTTTACTTTAATCACTCAGTTTCTCAAACAACAAAAGTGAAAATAAAGTCTTAAACCTACAAGGTAAAGTGAAACGTCACAAAGCACTTATTATACCATTTCGGCCCCTTGCAGACGCACTCAAACACTTACCAGGTGACGTCAGCAAAGTCTGTGAGGGCTCAGGGTGTCGGGCCTCCGGGGGGGCATTGGAATTGGTCCTCAGTCTTGATGTATTTAGTTAAATTAGAAACAGACAACTTCCCACAGACAACCAGATTGCTTTCAGTTGTCCTTCGAGTATTGACAACACAGGTCAAAAATCTGAGTTTATTCACTCATTCAGTCTATAAAGGAGACATGAAAGCAGATAGAAGTGGTGCCAGGCTGCCAGCCTGACTCGAAGGTCAGTCAGCCTTCATTTTCCCAGGAGATTTTATGCCCAGTAGCAAAGAAAATAGCCTAGTAAAAGGTTTATAGGAAACCAATCTAAACGCTGATTGTGTCATTATTCTAGAACAATTACATTGTACAATCAGTATTTACTTCATAATGGTGGGTTAAAGCAAAAACTTGTCTACTGGCATTGAAGCCATTGTAGTAAATGAGTAACTGTTGAAGAAAAGATTGTTATCTAAAGCTTAGAAATAAGCTCAACATGTAATTCAGTGTCATTTTATTTCCTGTTCTTCACATTACATCCTTATTTTCTACAAATTGCACCACATGAACAGTCAGAGGACTGAGACCTTTCAGGCATATTTGAACAGTTACTGCAAATGGTACTGACATTGCCAAACAAAGTAAATCCAAAAGTAAACTTTCCATAAACCGGCCCAAACATGCCCGATGAATGTGATCTAACTGACTCTGACATCTATTTCCTTTACTCTTCGGCCTGTTTTCATGCTCTCAGGAGGAGCTGTGCACAGAAGGAGACAACCTGGCCTACACCTTCAGACACCGAGAGAGAGGAGAGGATGAAGAGGCCATATCTTTCAGCCAGTACCCTCGACCTGCTGATACTCCACAGGTACCAGAGACGAGCTAATAATTGCACGCAGGCATGTTGTGTGGTTACTTATAATGGATCTTAAGGTGCATTTAAAATGTCAGAATGAGTGAAGGTCATGTGTGCCTGCTTGTACCAGAGCTGCCAGCTACAAGCACAAGATCTTAAAATTAACATATCCAGATGAGTGCTGCACCTGCTGCAGGTTAATCTCTGTCAGAGCTGTTTGGCAGCCTGACTTTAGCTGGTCGGCTCATCTCGCAGGATGAGTCGGCAGCTGTGGCTCTGACAGCACTGCAGAAAGGTTTCTACAGTATAAGGATACTTTTTTTAATCCAATGTTCTTGTTTTAGGTGAACTCTGACCTCCCAGACCTTAAAGACATAAAGGTGATGGGATACTCTCTGCGCTCCTGGGACTATAGATACACTCTCTGGCTGGGATTCAACCCTAAAACATTTCAGGTTGGTGCATGACAATCATCTCCCCTTTATCTGTCTCTTTTCATTATTTTTCCTCTGTGAATGTATCAAGCTGGATAGTTATGCGCATGCGAGTGTGAGAGATATCATCCATCTTGTCTGGCGCAATATGGTGGAGACGTCTTCCATGACAGTAACGGATTATATTTGTCTGTCATCCATCTGTCTCTCCGTCCAGGTGAATGTGTCCGATGTCCACGCTGGAGAGCTGTACATGGTAGCAGACGACCCCGGTCAGGACGAGAACATCTACAGTGACTCTGACCACAGCGTGATCATGACAAAGATGGCCAGCCTGCCTCATGTGAGTTTGTTTTAGAATTCTAATCATTTTTCACTAATTTACTTGTTTACTTCTTCTCTGACTTGCGGTTTCTGTCCAGACGGTGAGTCTGCAGATGAGAATGAGGCTGCAGCTCCTCTACCTCACAGCAGGGATGAAGACGGGTAGAAGGAAGGCGTGATGACGGAAATAAAACACAACAGATGGACGGTCAGGGACGAGTACAAAGGGAAGATGGATGGAAACTTCACTTGGAAAGGGAGAATTTCTTGAATATTTCTTTTAATGAAATGCATACTTGATTCAGTATTATGTGGTGTAGCTATTAATCTTTCAGCCTCAGTTCTTCAGGCTAATGTTCCTTGTTAAGAAGTCATTGGCAGGCAGATCTGGTTTTCGATACGAGTAGTTAAAGTGAATACGAAAGACATTTTACCCTTCAAAGGAGTTAATGTTTCAGTGTGGCTTATTTTTGACAAAGAGAAACATCCATATGTGGTTTGTCTTTCTGCTGCTAAACACTACTCCAATGTTTGATTGCCTGGCATCTTCTCTCCTGCCACTGACATCTATGTAAACTTGAACATTGAGATCAATTACTAAAGACAATTAGGGCCACTGTAAAACATTAAGTTCTGGCTTTTCTTTTCTCAATTCTGACTTTTTTCCTTGGAAGTCTGACTTTTATCTCGGAACTAAAAACAGAGAAAGAATTTATTTTATTATTTATTTTTGTTACAATGGCCCCAGTCCTCTTCCATAATAAATACAGCTCTCCTGTATGTAAACTATGAAGGTGGCCTTGCTAGCTGCCTGCTAGCTAGCAGCCAATTATCTTAGCTAAGCGTAAAGACTGGAAGCAGAGGAGCCTGCCTCTTCAAAGCTAAATTAATAACATGTTTTCATGTGTGTGCAAACAGAAATGCGACGTTGGCAAGTCGGGTTTCCAAGAGCTCACTGCACCCGGACGGAAAGTTCCAGCACTTTGTTATCCAAAATAACAGAACTTTTTTTTTTACATTTGTTTACAAACAAAAAAAGCTAAAACTTATTAATTAGCAAAAATTAGGAAATCAGGTTGACATATATTTTTAAACGTTTATTTAAGAACCCCTTCTCTTTTGCTTCCAGTCGTCATGCTAAGCTAAGCTTGTTGCCAGCTGGCTTGTATTTAACACGGTGGTATTTATCTGAAGATTCACACTACAGATATCTGAGCAGCTGACCCAGACGACTTTACTTGGAAGCAAGAACTCCTGATTGGCCCGTCTGATTGGCTACGAAAGTACTGCCTCCTTGAAAGTGATAACATAACAATTTTCAAGCTGTTACCTGCTAACAAGGCTTTTAGTCTGAAGGAATATTGAGGAAACCTGAAGAATTAGCTCTTTTGATTAATAGCGACAGCAGTTTCTCTTTTTGGAACAAGTGCTTATGAGTGTACTATTGATCATCCAGTCTGCTTCAGGTGGAGTGTGTGTGTACTCTGTAGTACAACAGCTAAAAGGGACTTGCACAGTTTTGTACTGTAGTGTTAAACAATGTGACATTTCTATTTGCACTTGATGTCACTCGCAGCTATTTGCCTCCCTCCTTGTAAACAGTCAGTTCAGATCAATTTGTGGACCCAGAATGGAGTGAGTAAAAGCCACCCATAATAATTCAATGCAAATGAAACGGAGTGCAGCCATGTTTTACTGCTGTTCCAATGCATGAACATTTTGTGCCATGGCAATTTAGAGGAAGGCAATTACAGCTTGAATTTCAGGTCCAACAATGACTGGAAGCCAGCGCAGCCGACAATAAAAGTTGACAGACCAAATCTCCTCGTGTTAATAGGATGCAGATGAATCATGTAATCAGTGCGGTTCCATCACAAGTCAGGACGTTGATAAATTCTCAAGATGGAAATGAATTGGCTCCCTCTCTTGTGCTCCTTCCCCTGGTGACCTCGATGCATTTGTGACGGTTTACAGTAACATCTGGAACAATGGATAGAACCAGTGATGTAAACTGTCCATACTGACAGTGGATAGATGTACTTAGCTTGAGTTTAGTTGCGTCAGAACAGCCTCAACAAGCTCGAGCTCCAGCTTTCTGAAGGGAAATAAAAAATAAATGCTGCAGAAATAATTCAAATCTACAGCTTGGCAAGGACACACTCGTAATATATTTATGTCTCTTTCAATTGGTTGGCAAAAAAAATAAAGTATTTTTGCAGCAAAAGTTGACTTTGTGCTTTTTTAGTAACTTATGATCACAACCTCCTCTCCAGTGTTTGTGTCTGTATTCCCGTGTGTCCTGCACAAACACTGTACACTCTGCTGCCTGTCCACACACACACAGCCCACCACTCTGCTGTAACTCATTTTGCGCTCACCCACAGCAGACGTGTAAAGCTGCAGAGTAGTGGGGGGGTCTCCTCGGGGACCTCTCCAGTCTATTCTGTGTTTTCTCTCCTTCCTCCTGCTGTAGCTTCTCTCCTCTGGAGCAGATAATGCAATGCCTTGCTCTTTGGTGCTGGAAGAATTTAAACCAAACTGAGCATTTCCTAATTTGTGCGTGATTCCACAGAGTCGGTCTGTCCGGGCAACACAAACGGTTAAAAGCCTTGTAATTGCATTTTGAAATATGGTATGAATTCATTCTCATGCCTTTTGAGTTTTTCACCATTTTCAATTTCTGGGCAATCATGCAGAACCATGTGTTGAAGTGAAGTCTGTGTGCTACAAATGAAAAGTCAAAAATTTCCCAAAGACCAGAGAAGCACTTGACATCCCTACCCTGCCAATTTCACCTCTTGCAATCATTTCTTCACTGCTTTTCATACCAGTTAGGTCTCATTTGCATCTTTTGAACACGACAACATTCACCTGTGCTCCAAGGGGCGAAGTCCATCATTTCTTTATGATCTATTTGTATCTGTATATTTGATTGTTGTACATATTTGTAAAACATGGAAGTGATTTCATTGGCAACACAACACTGATATGTGGTCACCTTTAAAGGCACTCTATGGAGTTGTTTACCACTAGTAGTGCTATGGAGCAATATTTTATCATCGGTCCCTGTTCTGTGTAGCAAGATGGCGGCACACACATTCCTGTCTTCAGCTTCCTGCTATTCCAAGTTCTGTATCGTAGGCAACTGGATGTGTTTCAGTTTCTTGAAGACGTTTCACCTCTCATCCAAGAGGCTTTTTCAGTTCCAAGTTCTTCCTGTTATATTCTGCTAACATTCAATGGCAATGATCCTATGGCAACAATAATCAAATGAGACCACAAGTGACATAAATCAAAACTATTTTTATGGCAGACTGCTGAGGATGAATTGAGTGCAGGGGTGTGTTTATAAGTACTGGAGCGCAACTACGAGTTAAGTTATGCCTCGTTTCGAAGGTCAAGTAACCTCCCTACAGCTGCAAATGTACTTAGATTAGTCTATTACAACTGACCACATGATTAAATGTAGTCTGACTTCATCATGTTGAGAATATAATGTGACATTCAACCTGAAGATCTGTTTTGAATCATTACATTCATACTTTTTAAGTCATGACTTTTACCTTTTTAGCTGTTCGAAAATATGAAAGGATGAGCAAGAGTTGACTTTAGCACTCTTTAAATGTCAATATGACAACTTTGACCATTCCGCTTGTTTTTTCTTGTTGACAGTAAACTTTAGTGATGATTGGATCACTAAAAACCGATTCAAGAGCTTAAAATGTATGTGATTTTCAACTGGATTGTGCAAACTGAAAATGTTATCTCCTCACAGTAATAAACTGGCAGGGCAGCGCTCCAGTGGGCTCCGGCGCTACACCTGTGACTGAGGGGTCGAACAGCCTCAGGACAGAAGCTGCTCTGTAGTCTGGCAAGTCAAGTTTACTTTGTTTTACCACAGTCACATTACAGTTGATACCTCATCACCGGGCATCCCGCAAACAGCTGTTTTAAAAAAAAAGAAAAATTGTATTTAAAAATACTTTCTTTCACTCGTTTTCAAAACAAATGCACGTGCTTGCCAGATCAAGATCCTGATGACACAAGTGTTGGTGCTCATCACACTATTGTCAACAGGGGCCGCCAGAATCAACAAAAAATTAAAGTTCTGTGTTGGAGCTGTAAGTAAAGTACAAATACATGGATACTTACCTGGATTAATACTTAAGTACAGCATTTGAGTAAATGCATTTAGTTACATTCCACCACTGACAATGTTCAGCTGTTGGAGATAATGCGCAGACGCATAGCAGTGTACCAAAAAATGAAGATAGGTAAACAAGCCCTGCAGATTTGAGGCGCTTCCCTGCTCCTACACACCTGATTCAAATAATCAGCTCGTTATCGGGCTCAGCTGAACCCTGATAACGAGACATTCATTTGAATCAGGTGTGTTTGGACAAAGAAACACTAAAACATGCATGGATGGGGGCCTCCAAGACAAATATATCTAGAGGGCACCTTTAAGTAGGTATGTCAAATTTGTTAGCACAGAAAACGATTGACTTTTTACACACACTTCCTTACTCAATTAGTGTTGCCCCAATATTCACTCTGCTTTTAGCTCTGTTTTTGGTCTCCACCATCTCCTGCTGGAAATGCAGTGTATGGCTCTTTAGCTGCTGTAATCTCTTTATTCTCCATCCAGCCGCTAACTTTGTGTGCCGGGTGTTTGGTGCTGAGCTGGTGGTGTACAGCAGGTATATCAGAGCGTCATGGTCATGTTTTGAGATGGAGGTCTGGGTCAGTGCAGCTGTTACCGCTCTCCTCTACTCCGGCTGTATTCATGTCAGCCCGTATTTCTGCCTCAGTGGTTTTATCAGATCAATATTTATCATCACGAGCACTGATCTCTGACCGCGATCAAATTGATCTAATAGCAATTACATTACTGTTTACCTACTGTTTTTTCTCTGCTGCTACCCTGCCTTTTTCTCACTCTGTCCTACCTGATCCTTCCCTCCAATCCACTCTATCTTTGTCTCACTCTCATTGTCTGTCATTATGTTTCATACGCTAGTAATCGCATTACCGCTATGGGCTCATATTCTGGCAGGTCACACTGCCTTTCTGTTAATGTTGGCGACATACACAATTACATTAGAGAGAGGCAGAGTGTGTGTGCAGAAACCGCTTAGCTCAGCTGCATCATGACGAGGGTTCGTCTCAAGGGTGTGTGTGTCTGTGTGTGTGTGTTTATTATACGTGAATGAATCCAGGAATAGTAAACAAAACTGTAGTGTACTCGCTTCCCAAGGACTTGAGGAAGTGGTTTGAGAAGAGTATTTTCTCAGAGGAGCTGTTTTTCACCAGAAATGCTCTTCAACGGCCAAATTAATTTTGTAGACTCGGCTGTCTCCTTCTTTTGAGGCGACTAAGCTGCTTACAGTATTTTATCTGGCCAGCTTTACATTGTAGAGACGCTGTAGGAAAGTCATAGCATGCCACAGCTGGAAGCTTCATATGAAATTATACATTTTGTTTCTCAAAGTAAGGGACTGAGACACAGTCATGGTCTGCATTTGAATGTTTTTTTAAATCGACACAAAGTGGTTAGTGCATTAGTCAACTCGATGAGGTTAAGACATACATTTATGTATTTCAGCTTTAAAAGGCTGATCCTTATTTGTTAGTTCTCATGGTAGCCTGTATAGGAACAACACTGTACACATATAATGGGCTGTTGCCATTTTGTTGCATGTACTGTAATAGGTGGAGGCAACAGACCTGTGCTGTAGTAACAGTAATTATGCTTTCATTCTATGTAGACCATGTCAGTGAGCCAGTTTATGTGATAGCAGGACCGTGACACTGGATCGCCTAAATGAGATGCAAACACAATTAATGTTGTTAGTTACACCTGCGACCAACAGGTCAACATGTAAGGTCCGTAACAGCAGCTGCATTTAACACCGTCTAGTAATTGAATGTGCTGATACGGTTTTTCTTTACAAGCCACATGTCAATTGCTGTATGCAGGGGCGAAAAGGTGATATCAACTACATGAAATTTAAAAGAGCAATTCCTGAGAGGGAAGCTAAAGGTAGTGATGTAACTCTGCTAACGCGAGCCTGTCTTCATAGGTCGAAAATGACCCGTATTTTATTACGACCCGTATTTACTTTTTGTTGTTGGCAGCTGCAGTAATTATTGCAGCTGCATGCGAAAAATACAGACAAAGATAACTTGCGTTATAGTTAGACGTTGAAATTATTGTCTTGTTTTCAGTGATATATTTGGGGGAAATCATATTATTCCCAGGATTTTTAGGGGTCATGTTCCCCCTGATATACCCGCGTGGTTGTACGTGCATTACTTTCACAGTGCTTTGAATGGCGAACCTGTCGACGCCAGTGGAAGCTGGTAGAGGAGCGCATAGAAATGCAACACTTTAAATGGCTATTGTTACAAAATGGCGGTGAGAAAAAATGAGGGAGGAATGCTTTTATTTTCCGAAGAAAACAATCCTTGCCATCTGGGGTTGGCCAGCTTGTTGGGGTTATGCTCTTGTTTTAATAAAGATAAGTGCTAAAAAAGAACAAATGCTGCCCAGTTCAAATTCTCAGCTTAAAAACATGCTCGGTGTAAAAGTGTCTTATTGTCCCACACAAAGACTGTCAACAACATGGACGTGGTGTCTGTGATATCACTTTCTGGACCCTGGACTTTAGATTACTGCCTGATGCATTTAAATCACCCGCAGCAGGCGAGTGACAACAGCTGCCTGCTGCTATGAGAGCGAACCAAGTCAGTAAAGTTGGCAGCAGACAGCTAAACCATAATTATGCTGAAAGTTTCTCCAAAGCTCTGTAAAGCAGAGAGAAGCTGCTGATTCAGGTGGTTATTCTCTGTAGGTTCATCACTATGTGCAACCTACAAGATTGTTTTCATGTCTCATTTGATACGTTATTATAATAATATTGACTATAGCAGCTCTGATATTGAAACGCTCCTTTTGAAGGGCCCACACACACAGGGTGTACACAAAATTGTTTTTTTTTTTACGGGTATATTGGATGTCACCACCTTTATCTGTAGGATATTGTGTCTTTTTGTCCTCTGCAGGAAGCCAGAATGTTTTGTCTCTCTCTGTAACACTGTCTTTTTCCACACTGAAGAAATATGTGTCTCCAGAGCACGTGGAGCATCAAGGAAGCAACCAATTAGAAGTCAGACAAGATGTGATATGTTGGCTGCCAATGTGAAACCAGTCTAATCAGGAGTCATTCAATTAGAGCTGACGAGCTCTTCCCTCGTTAGCGCTGCTGGAGCTGTGAACCGCAGAGCTGTATAGAAAGCCCCCCTGTTTTAACAATCACCTCTGCAGTGGTTTGCTCTATCGCCTCACTGCAAGAAGGCTGGTTTTGGACCTGGGGCCTTTCTGTGACGAACAGCGTAGGTTAACTGGCGACTCTAAATTGCTCATAGGTGTGAGTGTGTGTGTGTGTGTCAGCCCTGTGTTTGACCTGTCCGTGGTGTACCTGCCTCTCACTCAATGCCAGCCTGGATTGGCTCCAGCCCCCTCCCAAGACCCTCAACAATAAGCAGCTATGAGCTAATGGATGATGGACTGTTAAACATGCGGCAAAGAATGAGTGGCAATCTATTAAAATTGCCGCTCTGCACAATGAGAGAGAGAGAGAGGGAATTAATTTTCTGATTGGGTTTCTTTTAATGAAGTTGAATGTCTGTAATCAACTCTTTGATGGTAGTGGGTGAGGGAAACCTGTGGTTTTGAAAATAGGGTAAAATGCATTTTAGTGAAATGTCTATTATAGCAATTACAGGCTACTTTGGAGAATGAATCTAAACATCATCAGAAAAATCTGATTTTAAATACAGGAGTGGTGCCTTGTTCAGTAGTGATCGAAGCTTTTGCGCTTACAGCATCACAAGAAGCTTAAAACAATGTTTGGTTTCTCAAACTACTAGCATGACAAGTTCACTTGTTAATCATACAGTTCACTCAGTTTATAAATTTTTTCTTTGCATCTAAAGCCACAAATTTACATCCTCTTATGTCAGGACTGATCTGGTCATGTGAAGAGCCAACAGACCCTGAGGAAGGAGAGAGTAAGTCTACAATGTTGGAGGTATGCAGGGACTCATTAACACATTGTCAGGTGAGTATTCAGGGAAATCATTTATTACAATCAGACAATTTCATATTATGCTTTGTGCTTTAAATATATTAAACCCTTTAAATGTAAAACCTTTCCACATGATTACAAGATAAATCGGTAGCACTTCATTTTACAGGTCCACAAATGTCATGGTCAGGAGGTAGTTTCTTTCTTTCTTTGAAATTACCCCCAAATTACCACAATAATTACCCATTGTAATAATAACAATACTAATTCTGCCAGTTTCCAACAGTTCATAAAACCTGGTAATTTCTGTAATGCATTTCCAGGAAACTTCCAACTGATTTCTGCTGAACTTCTGCTGATCAACCATTCACATTCTGACCCAAAATGGAATGAAAATGAAAATGAAAATGGAGACAAAATACCCCAGCATATCATTCTATCTTGTTATATCAAGCCTGTAGCCTTAATTAGCAAGAAAATGTCCAATTACCGGTTTACATATTGATTATACCTTATTTCAACTTTAGATGTACCAAGACAGGCATTTCAGCCGTTCATCCATCTCATCATGCGGGGGTCACAGGGGGCTGTCTGCCATAATATTCACTATTTGCTTGTGTTTAATAGATTACAAGCATTTTATGTAGCCAGGTTACAGAGATTAATTTAAGTTCTGACCAAAGCTGGCCTATCCACATGCAAAATCAGCCTTTTACTGCTGCTCAAAAACAGTAGTAATATTTATTTGAAAATCTCTTCTCATTAGTATTTGTTTCACTCCCGAAGATCTGAAGTTAAACTCTTGACTCCAGACTCCAGCGTTTGCATTTGATTTAAATACATATCCATTTAAAATCAACTCTCCGCTTCTCAATCAGACACTTTATTTAAAAAGCCTGATGCAGAGTTCTTTATTCACATCGTCTGTGAGAATATACCATGGGAATGGATAATGAGCTTCTGACAACTTTAAAACTCTGCCAGCGTGTTGGGACTGCTCAACCAGCCTGCTCACACTGGGGGAAACTCGCACATTGGCCGTCTTGATCACAGCGCCAGTCCACATGTAAAAGTCAATAACGGCAGTGCGCATGAGGTTCTAGTGCTCATGCTACATTAGCTGTGTTTCTACCCAGCTGTCTAAATACACTTTTGAAACATCATGAAGAATAAATCCAGTTTCTTTTAGCTGAGCTGTTGAGAGGATGTGGAGATGCAATTATGTAACACTTATTTAACGTTGCAATTATTAACACTTACTTAAGTTTACGATTATTAACACTTATTTAACATTACAATTATTAACACTATCTTAAGTTTACGATTATTAACACTTATTTAACATTACAATTATTAACAATTACTTAAGTTTACGATTATTAACACTTATTTAACATTACAATTATGAACACTTATTTAACTTTACGATTATTAACACTTATTTAACATTACAATTAACACTTATTTAACATTACAATTATTAACACTTAACTTTACAATTATTAACACTTATTTAACATTACAATTATTAACACTTATTTAACTTTACGATTATTATCACTTATTTAACATTACAATTAACACTTATTTAACATTACAATTATTAACACTTACCTAACATTTACAATTATTGAACACGTCTTTAACATTACAATTATTAACACTTATTTAACATCAATATTATTAACACTTATTTAACTTTACAATTATTGAACACCAGTGTTGGGGGTAAATTCTTACAAAGTAATCCGTCAGAGTACTCTGATTACTTTTTAGTTGTAACGTAACGCGTTAATTCTGCAATTCAAGTTATCCATTATTTAGTTAGTGAGTTACCGACTGTGGGCTGTAAAGAGGGTTACAAAATGGCCGTAGAGTCAATACATACAAAGGTACATGTACAGTTGGCTACTCGGGGTCTGGACAAATATACCCGACATGCGCAACGAGTCGCAGAGGGATTACCGTAATTTTTCGGTAACTCTAAAGTACTCTAATGTGTTACTTCCTCAGTAGATAATGCAGTAACATAACAAGTTAATTTTTCATGGCAGTAATCTTGTAACTTAATGAGTTACTTTTAAAAGTAATGTTACCCAACACTGTTGAACACTTACTTGACATTACAATTATTGACACTTATTTTAGTAGAAGACAATAGTGATCTGTTAAAGTCATCATAGTTTTGACTGCAGCATTAGAATCAGGTCAAATTTCCCATCAGGGCTAATCGACACTTATTGCTTCAATATGTGTGTGTCCATCCATACATTTTAGTCTCTGTCCATGTGTGTTTTGTGTGTGTGTGATGCTAGGCCATATCTCTGAGAGCTTATTTGACTGCATGGTTACCTATGGCAATTAAACCTATAAATCTAGGCTGTCAGTGTGTTGGCCCTTTACCAAGGACACACACACAAGCCTTTATACACACTGACTTAATATGTCTCAGGGTCTGCAAAAAAGCTTTGCACCTCCTGATACATTTAGGGAAATACTTAATTAGATGGGATTTATATTTCTCCGAAAATGAACACTTTAAATTGGACTTTAACACAGGACTCCTTGTCTGTCTCGGTCTTTATTCTTCTCATTTCTCTCCCACACTCTGAAGTCCATCGAGCTCTTTTCCACCACCTCTCTTACTTTTTCAAGCGGCCTTCTCCTTCCCTCTTGAATTCTAATGTGCAGCTATATTCAATGAATTAATCATGCATGATAAAGTAGGCTAATAGTTGTTATGATGTAGAAATAAGAGTCCATTAGTGCTAATAAGAAGACTAGCCTGGCTCTTAGAATGTAATACAGGAAGGCCACTCAAAGGCTAAGGTCTTATTTATAAAGAATATTGTTGAGTGCAAAATCTGAGAAATGTTATACATTAACAGAACTCAATCTTATTATAAGAACGCACGTGTTGTCTAGTTACAGTCTGAATACACAGGAAAGTCTCTATGCTTGTCACATTTAATGAATAAGAAGTTACTTAATGCAATATGTGGGAGGGTTTTATGTTTTCTTGCAGTGAATTTAAAGATGATGAGCTGGAAAGTCCTGAGTTCAAATCTTTATAAAGCCATGCAAAAAAGCACAGCCCTGTAAAGTATCGCTTTTTAAGGAAGACACTGCAGGTGAATAGATTATAAAATGTTAACTAACAGATATCACCATGAAAAATTACATTATTTAGCATAATTATCTTTTGTATTACAAGTTTTTCTGAAACTTTATGTTTAAATATGCAAATTGAGCGTGATAAAATGTGCACTAATTTGCATACATCCTCAGAACAGAAATCTAAACAGTGGATAAAGCAAGGTTCAAAATCTACATTTCATTTTGTTGATATATAAGAGTCAAAAGTTACAGAGGGAACTTTGGATGTCTCTATTCTATCACTATAAATAGAAATTAAAAACACCATGTTTTTAGGAATAAAATTCAGTCTATGAATGACAATAAACCAAGCACTCTAAAACCTCCAGAATATAATAACTGTTTAGTTTTATATTCTGGTTTATATAATTAACTTTAATAAGATTAGTGTATGTTAGTCCTACTGAAGTGGAGATTTACGGCTCATGTTTAACTTCCAACTGTAATTCTATAATTTCAGAAGATCAGTCCAACTTTGAAACCATTTTTCCTAAAGGTCAGTTAGCCACCATACATTTCTATTTACTGAAAAAATACAACAAATGAAGTGACCAATTTCCCATTTTAAAACTCTGAAGTCTCAAGTTAAATGCCACTCTATTTATATTTATGAAGTCCCTATGTAAAATAATTGTGTGTGTGTGTGTGTGTGTTTGTGTGTGTGTGTGTGCGTGTGTGTGTGTGTGTGTGTGAGAGAGATTGGTAGAGAAAGAGAGAGAGAGCCAAGATTGTTGATTGTTGAACTGGTGAAAATGTAAATGGTTATAAAATGTACTTCAATTCACTGACTCGCAGAAGATGGACAAAAACCAGTTGGAAGTTTCCTGAAAATGTATTAAAGAAATTAACAGTTATTTATTAAGTGCTTGTTGGAAAATAGCAGAATATTATCATTAAATAATATTGGGGTAGATATTGTGGTAATTGGGGGGTCATTTCAAAGAAATGTCAAATTACCACCTACTTACCATGAAATTTGTGCACCTGTAAAATTGCTTATTCCAAGAATAATTGTCTTAATATAATATAAGCAATCATTAGTTCACCATTTTTTTAATCTGAAAATGCAATTTTACAAGATATATCTTTTAAATGCAGTTTTCTCAGAATTATTTTATATTTTAAATATGCAAATGATATACATACATATACATTTGCTTACATTTTTCAAAACTGAAATTTAAACTAAAAATCTGTGCATTTTTGGTCATTTTCTTTCCACTAGAGAGTGGAGAGAGACATGTTTCGCCCCAAATTGACCAGAACGTGAAAAAACTGTTTTGACGTGTACTTTCTCATAAAGACACAAATAAGACCACGACAACAGCAGGACCACTGGTTTAAACAGATTTTAATCCATATTTTAGAGACATT
The DNA here is from genome assembly GCF_965226575.1 of Pagrus pagrus. Taxonomy (NCBI): domain Eukaryota; kingdom Metazoa; phylum Chordata; class Actinopteri; order Spariformes; family Sparidae; genus Pagrus; species Pagrus pagrus. The sequence goes on along the minus strand of NC_140189.1, from coordinate 14,788,090 downwards.
AAATATTTAAAAACAATGGAACTGCATCACAACTTCTGATCATCACATAGAACAACTTCATTATAAAAAGAACCATATAAAAGGCCAAAAGATAGCACTGATAGAAACAGAAAAACGGCTGAAGTTGTGCAACACATTTAAAAATACAATGCAATCCATGTTGGACGGATGTGTTCTCAGATGTTACTGTTATAGAAATCTTTACCATGTTGTGTTTAGCCAGTGATGTATATCAGAGCCACAGACAGATTTGTCAGGCTGAATCAGAGGCACGTGTTGCTGCCTTTCTCCAAACCACCAAAATCTGGTTTGAAATATGCTAATTTGACCATATTTGGATGCCCAACACTTACAGTGTATTATTTTAATATCAATAAATGCCACATGAATTTTAATTCTGTTATATAATTGAGATAACCTAAGTAGATCATCGCTGGAATACTGTCTACAAAGCTAGAGGAAGGGCAGGCGAGTCATACTGTCAAGACTAATGAGTTTTAGAAAATCAGGCCATAAAATTTTGCACCTTTTAAAGACAAAATTCAGAGTTGTGGAGTTAACTGATCGGGGCCTATTCTACATCTGAGATCAGCTGACAGTTTCTCACTGCAGGGAACAGACTGACTGAAAACATGAAAGTGCTCAGAGTCAACACAGTTTTCACCTGGGCTATTTTGAATCACTGCATGATTTTACAGTCTTGTGTCCCAGGAGGGATACAGTAATAGCTATTACAAAATCAAACCAACCATGGCTAGAGGTTAACATGATTTCAAACTGGTTGACTAGTTAAAATCATCATCAAGATTAATTGAGAAATAAGTTTTTAATAATGGACAGTACTTTATGTTTACAACTACATTACCAGTTCCTTCTCATTCCCAGGGGTCAAATACCAACGTTTTGTCACACCTCTTGGAAACTCAGACACACAAGGTACCTGTCTGTATAAACTCCATGTAAACCCATCATTTACGATATTAATTGCTGGGAGTAACTGCTCCGATAGGTCATTAATGCTAATATTAACTCAACATAGTCTGAAGAGTGACAAAGTGTGTGTAGGGTGTTGGTTGGGCTGGATGAATGGGTCAAACACAGGACTTTACCAGAGAGACTGCTGTTTGACTCCCATGTGAAACCAAGAGTCTAGGATCTTTTCCTAAACCAAGTAGTTTAGCTGCCTTAACCAAACCGAACTGCAACCATTTCACAAAGTTAACTATGTTAGAGTTGCTTTCTGGCAGTGTTGGTATTTGACAACCTGGTTATGAAAATGGGTTGACATTACCAGAACAAAATGGCTCTGTGTTAAGTACTCTGTAAAGAAATCGCACAACATTTTGGGAAATTCGCTCATTCACTTTTTTCCATGAGTTTGATTTGACGTTTGGTACCACTATAATTTCTGTGTGTTAAAGTTTTTAACAAGTTGGAAACTCAATCAATCAACTTTTCTGACAACTACTAGCTTTAAGTAAGGAGAACTCTGAGGTGACACAGCTAACCTGGTCCTTCCAAAGTCCAGTGATCCAACAGCCATCACATCTAAAGGGAGAGTTTTAGGGAGAGTTTGCTGCTTGCTTTTTTTTTTTGTAGTTTTCTTTAGTGTATGGTTTAAACAAAAGAGGTATGTTTTAATTAGTGAACTTTAGGTGCTACATAGATATTTTAACTTAACTTAGAGAGGGGCAGGCTAGCTGTTTCCTAATGCTTCCTGTCTTTATGCTAAGCGAGGCTAACTGGCTTCTCATCTGCTCTATTCCGATCTAGGTCCGCACTCATTCAATTTTCTTATCTAACTCTTGGAAAGAAATTGCATAAGAAGCATAATTGCCAAAGTGGTATATTCTGTTACAGCTGAACGTAGAAATTGTCCAACAATATTGCAAGATTTTATTAAGGAACTTGAAAAGGACCGATGATTGTGTCACTACTTAGTCATTCTGCATAAATGATTATGTAACATGTTAGCAGTCATTTTCTGAAGCTGACCTGTGTGGTTGTGAAAGCATGTTATTGTTTCCCTCCAGTGACCTTAACAAATGATTATTGGACAATTAGACTTATTTCAGATATATCTTCCTAACACTGTTGCATGACTCTGACAGTACAACTGAGGACAATCAAATGAAAAAAAAAAAGAAACTAGAAAGTAAAGCAGCTTTCTGGTAGATTATATGAATTTAAGAAGAAAGAAAACCCTTTATTGTCCTTATGAATACTGCTAGTTCATTTACTGTGTGAGGCGGTTTTGGCAATTTCCTCAACAATCCAAGTGTATCTGTGATTTTCCGAAATGCAAACAAATATTAGAGACACTCATCAGTACTGGAGAGATTATCAGCGTATTATCGGCTTGTAACCATCTGTTGTCAAAAAATAAATCAGTCTGTTTTGCTCTCTATTGTAATCACCACAGCGGCGACGTTGTTTCTGTCACTGCTGCTCTTGATAAACAAGTTGACAACTGTGATAATGTAACAGGAGCTAATGAGAGATTTAATAAGATGTCAGCAGAATAAAAGGCCATGCTGAGGCAGTCTGTCTCTGAAATGTTTCAGAGTATATTGACATTGCATATAGTCAAATGAACGGTTGCATGAATTCAACATTTACCATAACCATCATGTGACATGTAGCATAGTGGGATGAAACCGATGCTTCCCATAATGTCACCAATGCAATGTTTTTGACATTTTACAGCAAAGTATTGTATAAGTATATTGTACCGCTGCGTATAACTAAAATAAGGACCATTGTGTGAAATTAACAATAACCATATAGTAACATCACTGTTTCACCATAAAACAAAACAACATCGAACATCATTGAATTGGACTGTGCAACACTGTGGATCAACTATTGACTTGAGACGACTGAGGTCTAACAGAAACAGTGTGTGGGTTTTGTTCGTTGGCTGTTGTAGAAGTTCATTGGCTTATTGGGACAATTTGGCTTTAAATAACAACAAAAATAACAACTTTAAAAGGCATTTTTGTTAAAACACAGGGAATAACGTTTATCCAAAATGTTCACCAGTAAACATTTTCAGGCTTTCAGATAAAGAACCACGAGTCCATTTTAAAGGAAAAGTTTGACATTTTCATTCACTAATTTGCAGATAGTTACCACTCTCACGTCTGCGTGCTAAATATGAAGCTAGGGTCAGTAGCCAGTAAGCTTAGCCTAGCACAAAGACTGAAAACAGAGGGAAACAACTAGCTTGTCCAAAGGTTACAAAATCTGCCTACCACAGGCCATCCTCGACCATAGAGGTGGACAATGAAATCAGCTTATAACGATCCATATTTATGTTTGTTGTTAAATGATGGCCTCTAGTGGCTGTAGTAATTATTACAGCTGCAAAGGAGGACGTAAGGAGAAGTAGCATAAAAAGCAAAAAAGTGTGTATAGTAATGAGGCCAGGAACCTTATAAAACATGATTGAAACACCATCAAAAAACGCAGGCTATACCGTTATGCTCCAGACTGTCTGTGTTTGATGCTTCTTGATGCTTTAACTGTCCCATTCACTGTGAGATCCACCTGCCATCATGACAATTAACTACTGTAAAACAGTAAATCAAAATGATATTTGACGGGACTATCATGACTCACAACAATAAAGTAGCAGCTAACACCTACGTTACTTTCTGACAGAAAGTAACCCTTTAAAGCTGGGTGTAATAATGTGATTGTCACAATGCAACATCTTACACATTGTTCAAAAAGTTGAAATGAATCCTATTAATTTGAACCAATACAAACTAGATACAATGTGTAAAAAGGTGCTAGTAGGTGGATATTTTTTTCTACCTTTAGAAAAACCAAGCTAGCTGTTTCCCGCTGTTATGCAAAGCTAAGCTAACTGGCTGCTGGCTCTAGCTTCATGCTTAACATACAAACATGACAGTGGTATCAACCCTCTCATCTTATTCTCTGTAAGAAGATAATTCAAGTGTTTAAAATGTTGAACTTTTCCTGTTGACTGACTTGATGTTCTTAAACATCTTAGTTGTTAGCTTTAGTGTTGTGCATTCGAAGTGGCTCCGTATTTTCAGGTGATGTTGAACATTCACACTGTAAATGATTTTGTGACAAGAAATACATTGACTGTTTTTTTTTTCCTTTTTCAAAATGGACACAAGTAGTTCTTGGTCTGAAGCTATCATTTATTGCATGCGATGGTTTAAATTTTTCAGGCATTTCAGACAAACCCATACTTGCTCAAATCATCAATATAATAAAATAAAACAGCAACCGATGCAAATTTGACATGTTAAATCACACATTTTTCTTAAAGCCAAACCCTGGTGTCGTCATAAACGCCAGTAAAAAGCTTGTGGAAACATTTGATTTTACGAAAAACAATCTCATATTTATACCAATATGGTATGGAAAATCATTTAGATTAATTCTTTGTTCTTAAATAAATAGAGCAATTCCCACTGGACACAAATAGAGGCACTTGAGTTTCTTTTTTTTGTCAAAGTGAAAATTACTTTTCACATCCGCATTGTCTTCCATACACATTCAGCGATGGTCAAATGATCCAAAACTTAAAAACTCATGCTTGATGCGCTGGATTTACAGAGACCATGAAAAAATAAATCTATAATTTTAAGTCTTGATAGCACATGTGAAAACAGAGGAGACACACCGCATGGACACAATATGGTCTCCCTTTGTTTGTATGTGCCATAAAGGGTTAAAAATCAGATTATGTTTGGTGCTGTGTAAATGCAGCCATAGCCTGTGCATGGACACACAGTCATACACACACTCTTTCTCACACACACACATATATAGATACCCTATCTTCTTGTTTCAATTCCTCATTCATTCACATTGATTCATTCACAAGACACTAAAAAATACAAACAAACACTGTTTTCAGGAGTCACAGTCTGTACATTATGGTACACAAACATCATTATTGTCCAGTCAGGTAATGATTTAAATAGACTTGACAATCAGCTGTACATGTATACACACTAACAACACAACACGACAAATGTTGGGAAATGACTACAAGATCTCCGACAGGTGATTTGATCTCATTAAGCGCTGTACAAAGTCGCTGTCGATGCACAGACGTCTTGACATCAGGGCAGGAAAGCCAATGTGAGATTTTCACCCTGTTTACTTGATCTGCGCTTGATCATGGGTGGGGGCTTAATTAGAGCCAAATCAGACTGAATCTTGTAGTTTTTTCCCCCCTGTACTGTAAGTGTTTGACACCTTAGTGGGCGGGATACTCTGGGAAATAGAACTGAGTGTAATTTCACCAAAGCCCATTACCAGTAAGAGAAGAACCAGACAAATGCCTTTTTTTCTGATGGAAGAAAGACCTCATTTGTAGGACCAGGGAACTGAGTGCTTGTTCTGCTGAGCTGTTAACTCCTCCGGACTGCAACTCGACCAGGTGTTATAATCCTCAGTCTACCTCGACACATCTTAATGGTAGGGTTATCTTGATTGGACTGTACTGAGAGGCTCCACATGTGAGATCTTACAGCTTCCATTTAAACAAACCACTGATTCGGGTCACATGGGAGTTTCTTGATGGAAACTGGACAAACTGAGGGAATCCCGATAATCATAGATGCTTTTGAAGCTTTAAAAATGTTAGTTTCATTACATGAAAAGGTTAGGGGTCAAACCCCGACACCTTTTTGGACTTGGTCTGGTCAAATGATTTATCTATTAGATAGTTTAACTAATTAAAAATTGCCCGTCCTTTTATGGGTGCTTTCTGTTAAGACGACTTTAAAGAACTTTGTCGTCTTTTACTAAAATAAAAATGAAAAGGGGTATTTAGAAAAGCATATTTATATTTCTTTATATATTGCATCTATATACCTGATTGGTTTAGCAACACCTGTGTTTACTGGTGGTAAAGCTAACGTCTTTATAATACTAATCCCTAGTGCACGTGTATATCATTTGAATCCAGTGCAGAAACGGAGGACTCCACCAGTGACGAGACAGAATACAGGTAGGCTATTTGACAAGAGTAAACCCAGTTAAAGGTGCACTATGTCATCTCAGAAAGAAAAAATCTAACTCAGTTCATATTTACAATAATGATAGGGTAATAATACAAACTCAGAAATGGTTATCTAATATATATCTATACAAACAAGCTGTCCTCAAGGGGAATAAGGTCTCCAGAATACTGTTTGGCAGTATGAAGAAGAGTCCTACTGACATATACAAAGTAAAGTATGAAACTGTGTTGTCCGATGAGGGCAGTTTGTTCATTGTATGCAGTCATGAAAATCAATAAGTGAAGAGTTTTCTCTTCTCTTCAAATTTCTTTCTCAAAACTACATAGTGCACCTCTAATAGCTACAGCAGAATAAATGTGAGCCATAAATAAAGTATCAAATCTCGAGTTTGATGTGATGAAAGATTTTTTTTTAACTTTAAAAAGTTTCATTTGACTGATTGTCAACAACAGATGGTGACTTGTCAGCAGTGATTCTTCAGAAGCCACTTTGTGTCTCTGCGACGTTTGTTACATTTCTGAAGGAAAACACGACACCGGCAGCTTCAAGCTTCTAACTGAAATAGAAGCAGAGGACGAAGTTCAACCTCTATCAATTCAGCTCTAGCTGTTGTTACGGAGCCCTTTCCTTGACCAGCGTGGTCCTTATCTGATGAATTGGACCGGTACTCCACTTGGATCGATATGAACCTGAGGCTTTAATTCTCGTCCCAATCACAGATATGTTTCTGGGCCACTGCAGGAGCAGATGAGCCTCTGTTGAGTTCCTTCCTTCCCTTCAGTCTCTTTAATCACATCAGCCTCTCAGATTTCTTTTTTGAAAATGGTCCTTACTAAAAAATACCTTTTCCCTTCCATCTCTGGTTCTTATTTCTATACAGGGAGGTTTGTAACATCTATTCGGCCCATTAGGAATTAAAGCTTCCTGCACTGATGTACAGTTGCAGTAGCTCTGAAGAGCAGCATCAGCTACATTTTTTAATATGCTAATTAGTATTGTGTGATTCACAGTTGAAATTCCCAAATGTAGTTACTGTTCAGACCTAATTGCAGGTGGATTACAGCTCAATTAATGGACCCAGTCCATGCCGTTACTTTACCATGGGTGGTGTTGGGTCATTTGAAGGATCCCTGCGGGAACTGAAGCATCGTCCTGAGTCTCATCTTACTTGTTATCCCAGTTCTAGCTCCCAGGCCCATTTCCTTTTTTTTTTTTGTTAAAAAAATGTTTGGCTCCAGTCCAATCCTTACAGCAGGTGAGCCTCTATGCGGAGCCAGTGGAGTCCCTGTCTGATGTATCGGACCAGCTCAGTCATGCTGCTCTGCTGACTCAACGGCTCCATCACCGAGTCCAGCTCCTGGAAGAACTCTACAGGAGGGTGGACAAGAGACACAGTCACTGAGGGTTACTCTATCTGCTGCTGCCTGCTCTGAAAAGAGACACAGTAATAGAGTGTGGATGGTTTTTCTGATGGTGCTGTTGTTGAGTCAGGTGAGTCATTCATCCATAACCTTGTTGTCCAACACTTTCCATAAATTACTGTATGCACTGAACTGTATGTGTATCAACAGAATTTGAACAGTTCTGATGTTATATATACTGAAATTAGCATGCTATCCAACTAGCCACAACCTGTCTCAGTCCAAAGCCTCTGAGCTAGCGGTGTTAACACCAACAGTCCCCCGATCCTCTGAGCCCCAAGTCTGGACTGCTAGCTGCAGGGCTAACTGAGCTAACTAGCTTATGGCAGCTAGTGAGCACAGTTGGCAACAGTTAGCGGTAACTCTGATGATAATCTGCCTCGTATTTTTTTTTTAACATGAATTTAAAAGGCTGCCTATTCTTACATATTGCACCTTTAATGAAGTAAAGTAAAAGTGTTTTTATTGTAAGAATTCAACCCTTACTTTAAATCATTAGCTTTATATAGTGGCTCAGGCAGCATGATAGCTTAACTTGCTAATTAGCTTTAAATGTTTGTTTTTCTGGGTTGCACAGGCAGAATGATGGGTATCCTGACATGCTGTCAGCATGCTAGTTAGCTAAACACATTATTGGTACGCTGGTTTATTCGGTGGCTTGGGCAGCATGAGGGTTACCTTGACATGTTAGGAGCATGCTAGTTAGCCTAACATGTGCGCTGAACATGTTTTTTTGGCTGTTCCAACATGCTAGTTAGCTTTTCATGTTGTTATTTGGTTGTTGTTTGCTAGAAGGCTGTTAGCTACGGCTATTGTGGACAAAACTGAATACAACTTGCTACAGAGGGCTGTGTTGGGCGTATGGGTGCAGTTAAAGAGGGCTGTGGTTTTGGGATCATGTGAAACTTCATAAACAGATCTTTAGTGAACTTGAAACCACAGCAAAAAAATATTTTTCAATAACAGTGTTTAAAAATTGATCTGAAGATGCATATAATCATGTAAATTAATGTAGTTGTAGTCCTACCTTGGCTGTCAGTGGCCAGTCTGTCAGCCGTCTCCCAGTGTTCATAGCTCCGCAGGATGTTGTTGGTGATGTTAACGTGACTGGCAGCCATGTGGTGAATCCGCTGTGGAATAGCCACACTTCCAGACGAGCCGTGGGCACCTCCCGATCCTCCGCCTGCTCCTCCACCGCCTCCTCCACTGCTGGCTGGAGAGGGGCTGAGTGAGAGGGGGGATGGAGTCCCATTGACCCTGGAGAATAATGAGAGGCAGTGAGTCCCAGTGACAAGAGAGTGGGGCGATCAGAGCTTTTGTAATTATACAGCTGCTTGCTGTGGCCAGTTACAACACTGATGAGAGCGCTGAGACTGAACCAAGACATTAAAGCAAAACAATGAGCTGAAAGACATTAAAACTCTCACCAGAGAGTTGGTGAAATCACAACTACATTAATAATGATACATTCTGCTGTTGTTGCACATTAGTGATGGTAAAAATCTTTTGTTTTGGCTTTGACTTTGCAAGGAACTTTATCAAATATATTTAAGGAGTAATCATTCGAAGCCTTAAGGCTATAAAAAGTGATAAAGGTGAGAGGGTGTGTGGCACTTCTGACATCCACTGTAAAGTAACATCAGTCATGTTGGTACAAACTGCTCCCCCTGCCTCGCACAGCTGGGTGTGTGGCTGTGGCAGTGATGTAATGTCTGTGATGTGGCCTTGACCCTCGCTGACCCAACGACTTGTGCCTGATTCAGTGCTGCGCGCACACAGACAAGCCAAACACACACGCTGAGCTCCAGTCCTGCTGTTGTGCAGTGTCAGAGCTGTCCAAACTCATTAGCTTCACTTCCACAGCTCCTCCACCCCTCTCCTCCTCCATCTATCATCACTCCTTCTCACCCCGGCACTCAGCAGCCCCTCCAGTGTTCTCCTACACACATCTACAACAAATCAATCCCTTTATTTGCTTCCTGAGGGGTTTGTTTGAGGAAGTGGCTGTCAGAGGCTGCATGGTATTTTGCAGCAAAGCTCCGGTGAATTATACATTCTCAATTATCTATGTGGATGAAGGGGGGGGGGGACTGCATGTTTGTTTGTGTATACTCACTTCCCAGTGGTCCTCCAGGGAGAGGGTGCTTGGTGGGAACTCTTGGCGGAATTCTGGGTCACAAAAAGACAAATTTATTAAATCGTGTTTTTTATGGTTTATGGTATCTGCTTTACAGGAGAGTGTGAGGCAGAAATGACAGCATGCCCCAGAGGTCATATTTTACAGTTTATAGCCTGCTCTGTCAGTGCTGGAAAAGGTCTGGCTGCACCAATTCTCACTCTGGTTAGTTTGTACTACTTTAAACCAATCAGAATCGTCTTAACCCAGGATGCAGTGACAATGCCCCTGCATATTAGTGTTGGGGTGAACTTGTTTTGTACACGGGGAGGCAAGTCCTGGTATTAAAATGGCTAAATCCCTGCAAAAGAAAAGGTAACAGCTGCCAGCTTGTTTAAGTTCGTACCATTGGCCACCAGGATAGAGTTTGGGTACCAGCGTGTCGGTTGCTAGTTCGGGTGCTCGGGTTCTTGTAGGATGCAGCCTGAAACAGCCGCCTAATTTAAGGCCTTATACCAACAGTCTATATCTGGTAAGTCTGACTAATGTCTGTGTAATTTCAAGCTACAGCCAAGAGAAGATTAGCTTAGATTAGCTCTGTCTGATGGTAACAAAATCTAAGTACCAGCACCTCTAAAGCACAATTACTAACACGTTATATCTCGTTTGTGTAAAGTGTAAAAATGACAAGTTGTGGTGTTACACAGATTTGCGGATGTTTTAACTACTAGTCGGTGCTAACGGCCCACAAAGTGTAGCTTATATTTAACAGACAGATCAGGAGAACAATCCTTTCTTCTTCTTTTTAAAATTTTTTTTTTTAATATTAGTGCCGTATAGTATGAAGACATACAATCAAATACTACAGGGGTGCAACGTGGGTGATTAACAAACAACAGCACAATAAACAATACAAACAATCCTTTCTTCTGACTCTCAGCAATACAGTGAAACATATTTCAATAAGTGTTCAACTCTTTATCTATGTATGGGTTTAAAGGCCCAAACTATAGGAGGCAGTATATCACCAGAGAAACAGACAACTGCTGCTCTTTGCTAGCTATTCTTGGCTGTAGATAGCGACCGTTAGCTAATTAGCTCATATACGTATCTCCCAACTGAAACTACAGGGGCTATCAGACTATATTGCTATTTCAAAGTGGTATTAGGAAACAGGACGGGTTGGGGCTAGCTGGTTAGCATGCTAACATCAGTAGATGTCTCTTCAACACAATGTGTAGACGTCTTTGACATGACGTCAACTCTGTTGTTTCTTCATACTGTTGATAATGTTAGTTTTTGACTTTTTGAATGTTTTAAAATTAAATTCTGGCCTTATCTCACAAGTTGCTCCTTGAACAAGGTCAGCACACATTAATAATCGCTGATGTAAACACACCAATTAGCCAAAAGGCTATTTGCAATCCGTAAAGTGATAAAACAAGGCATGAAAGCTCAACTAATTGGATTAACTCGGCAGTAATTACCTTCAAATAGCAATTTTTCAATAATACAGTAGATTAAAATACAGACTGATTAAAATCTATTATATATTTTAGGTTTAAAGCCTTAATTGAATCAGTGACATGTAAAGCCATTGTAGACAAAAGCCTTCATGTTAATATAACGTGAGCAGGACCCCACTGAGCGACCAGTTTGCCCCGTACAGTATTTGTGATTTCTGATCATTAAATTTTTTAATGTTACACAGTGACAAGCACTTAAAATCCACATTAATGTGTCATTGCAGAACTGCTGAGTGTTTCTGTGCCGTTTCTTTTTTAAAACGAACGGCTCCGACTGATCTCGGTTATTTTTTTTCTCCCTCTGTCAACACATACTGTATGTACACAGCCTGCGCACACATACACAGCTAAACCCCCAGCCAGTCCCTTTGCAGAAATCCAATCCCATCAATGCAAATGCGGCACTGTGATAATGACATCCTCAGTAATTAATTACACTAAACATAATTAATCAAAACAAGCACATTAAACCCTAACAATCCACTGTGATGATTGATGGAGCTAATTAATACATTAATATCAAAGAGAAAGAATGGATTTTAATAACGCCATGCAAAATTAATGCACAGGCACCATGAAAATGAATATGAAATGTATTTGAGGGATTGTAATTAGCTTTTCATGTTTTCCAGCCACAGAGGGAGAAAATGAGCGAGAGCGGAAGGAAATAAAGTCCAAGTGTGTGTGTGTGTGTGTGTGTGTGTGTGTGTGTGTGTGTGTGCTCGTGTTACCTTGAAGTACTCCATGAGCGACCGCGAGTACTTGACAGCGTGGTCTTTCTTCAGATGGAACATCCTCAGATACAGCAGAGACAGACAGCGGTTACTATGGAAACAAAACCATTAGACGGCAGATGAAACCTCCGTACAGATTCTCTTTAAAGCTCCATGTCATCCACACAAAATGCACCCGGACTTCAAACACGCCCCACAAGTCTTCGTGGATTAGGAAGAACTTCAGTGAAGTAAAGAATGTGGGAAATGCATACCACTACTATGTGATAGTGTAAAAAAAATCCACTTCAGATCTTTTTCTTCTGAGTCGTAAGTTCACAGTTAAATTAATTCACAGAGCGCACAAAGGAAGAAAAAAACACTTAAAGTAAAGACAAAGATTTTGAGTGTATTCAGCGAGGCCTCTTGTATGAACAGACTGGTTTTTAAATGTCACGGTCAAGTGATCGAGAGAGAATTTGTCACAATCGCCAACTTTCTCTGCCCAGAACGCCGTAGAAGTCGCGTACAGATTGTCTCCGCAGATTAACAGATTTGACTGAAGAACCTTTATCTGAATGAGTGTGGAGTTTCTCACTCCAGCAGCTGCCTCACAGTCTTTCCTTCTTTCCTTCTTCCAAAGCTCTTTTAATTAAATTTCATATTTTACATAAATTGCGAGAAGAACATTCCCACCCTACAACGAACATCCCTCACCCCCTGCTGTCACGCGATAGGTGGACTCGCTCCACTTTATAGAAGAATTCATCATGATATGCATGTATGTCAGAGAGTACAAAATGAAAACCATAATTAATTCGAGGCGCTTAGTAATGTAAGAGAAACAGAGAAAAGAAAAGCATTTGATTTGAGTTATAATGGCAGGTGAAGCAGAAGCAGCATTTCCAGGTCTGAAATGTTGCCTCACAGTCTTTATGCAGGTTGATGTCGGGTCACTGAACTCAACAGTGTATCATCTCCTTCTACAAGCCTATAATATTCACAACCTAAGTGATTAAACACTTTTCTTTAGAAGGACGGTTTTTAGCAGCCATAATTACGGCGTTACGGCTTATTGATTTGGGTCCCGCAATGCAGCTACCGACACGGCTAAATTTGTTTTCGTCTGCTGATGGATGTTTAACGGCATGAAGCTGTAGCAGCTCTCGGGTTGTGTTTTTGTGAATGAAACGTATCCACAAATAGAGCACAGCAGGTAGCCTTAAGAAGGAGTTAGGGGGTCTTGATTGTGCCAACGATCACATCTCATGAAGGCACAGCTACGCCTGAACAGGTTGGAACGGGGAGTTTACGACAACTTTGTGCAGCTGAAATGGATTTCTGAATCAAACTTGCAACAATTGTAAGAGTAAACCTGACACGAGTGAGAGTAAGGGAGATTTAGACTAAGAATACAGAAATGTTCTTGCAGTAGATCCCAAAACAGTGTTCTTCAATCATGGTTGTCAGGGTCCTCTGCCCTGCATGTTTTCTTACTCCGGCACACCTGATTCAAACGATAGGCTCTTTGCCGAGCTCTGCTGGAGTCTGATAACGACCAATTCATTTGAATCAAGCGTGTTGGGGATAGGTAACATCTAAAACATGCACGACGGGACAACTAGGATTAAGGAACACCGCCCTAAAGGGTTTAAATTCGCATGAGAAAATAAAGGTTTCAGTAATTCTCAACCAGGATCTGGCTGGCAGGTATGATATGCAACTGAAGATCGGAGCACCAGGAGATATTGCAACCACGTGGTCAACATCCTAAACCCTCAGATCTACAGGACAATCCACCCAGACCTTATCTAACAGCTCACTGAACTGTTAAAAAATAATACTAATTTTCATAAAAATAAATAATGGTTGTAATGCACATTAAAAGAGAATCATACCACAACACAGCTAGTTTCTTCTCAGCGACGGTGGCTGAATGGCTGGCGAAGTTCTTCAACCTCATGGCATACCTGCAGGGGAGAGACGCTCATTACTCATCTGCTGACATTTCCACTGACTTATGAAATGAGAGCACGCTTTATTTTTCTCAGGATCGTGAATACATGTATACTCAAGGTTCTTTTTAATTAGAGAATCAAGGTTAAAATCAGTCAAGGAGCTGCGCTTTCTGAGCACAAAGAATAATAAACAGTCAGTTAGTGATGAATTCCTTCAGCTTGCTGACAGTCAGCATCCGCCGTGCTGAAGTGCCCTCAGGCAGGACAAGCTACAGGTCAGCTTTATCTGACCCTATGGAAGGATGCATCTCTCCTTTGGTTATTGATTAGGTACTTAAAGAAACACTGTAGGATCAGCTGCCCTCAGTGACCCACCTGATTGCTTAGCGAGTGGTTAATCAGTCAAAATGACTCTCGGCAGTGGCAGGTGAGTCGGAGGAGAGAAGCTGCACCTTTATGTTTTATTGATCTCTGCAGGAAAAACCTTGTGCTTTTCTTCTGCTCCCTCCTCAGGGAGGTCAAAAGCCAGAGTCAAGGATCGTGACGCTTCAGTGTATTGCTCAAGGACACCTCAGCAGGATGGATGAGCTCAGACGGGCAGAGCTTGAACCGGAGTCCTTCAGTTTAAAGACTCTCTCCCACTACAGCAACCTGCTGTCACAACCCGTCTGCTTTCAGAGGTAGCAGTCGTTTGTTACTCTCACACAGCGGTGGTTCTGAACGGCTGGAAACCAGCAGAGATCTCGTAATGCAACACTTGTTTAACTGCGCTCATTAGCAACCCTGCAGGTCTGAGAGGCTTTAGACAGAAAAGGCAAAACATTTCACGTTGGAGAGTCCAGACATCACTGATTACAGCACCGGCTTCATGCTAATTAGGATTTAGTTTTTATTCCAGAGCTGTAAGTTTTAATTTGTCATTTTCTGTGGGCAGAGAGGTGACCATACAGTGTGTAACCACTGAATATTATTGAAGCTAATTGACTGGAATGATAAGAAAGGTGTGATTTTTCACATATGAGTCCAGGGTAATGCTTCATGAGAGGTAATTAAAAGGAAATAGATACAATGCTCTGAGATATTGCACATGGTAAGTAGCCTCATTTATTTGAGTTTTAGTAAAGAATGAAGGGATTACAGTGAAAAAATAGCTGCATAGCTGGGTAGAGTTTATAAGCAGAGTCTTAATGACTCTAAAATGACAGAATGAGATCAATTTAAACTACATTAAATATTTGTTTAACCTTATTCTCCATTGGCTGTGGAATTGAATGATTGCTGGTAATTTACAGCTATGCAATTTACAGTTTTCACAAATGTTAATTTTCTTGCTTGTGTACTGACTGAATAGGTTGCACTTTAAGGGCACAGGAAATGAGGGTGCTGAAGGTGCCGCTGCATCCCATTATACAAATTAATTCTAAAAGTCAGCGGTGCACGCATGTTACGCATTGTACAAATGTACATATTTGGCAAAATGGCTCGATAACACGCTCTACAAAATGTCTACAAATGATCCCTTGCAGTACATTTCATCTACATGTATGAAGTTCCGTGGGCAGATGTGTCACAGTTACAAAACAGCCTCCTGGAGCCCAAATGTGTCTGACATCCAACAGGAGGTTAGCCATTTTGAATTTACTGTGCAATTTTTTTTTTTTTTTTTTTTGCCATTTCCAGGAGTTGTACTTCGTAATAAATTCCTTCTACAAATTTAAGCTGATCATCTTCAGATTTTGTCTGGGCAATCTCAAGATAATAAAAGTTCAAATCTTGACTTTTCGTTGAATGGCATGGCCTTGGAGACGTAGTGAAATTTAATATAGGTATTGTTCGTGCAGTGTGTCCAGAAATTTAGAGCCGCATCGGTTTAATTTATTACTGTTTCCTTTATTGAAGTGATGGTTGTTGATACTTTGAGAAAAGGTTGGAGTTTTCTATCAGGCGCTCCATTATTCTGGAGGTGTTTCAGAGGAATTTTCTAGTGTCCCTGAATAAAAATTACAAAAAAAGGACACAAGCGAGTGTTTAACTATTGTGTAAAACATTCACAAATGTCTGTTAGAGATAAGCATAATGATTTAAAGCATTTAGTATGCATCTTTAGAAAAAGTAACTTTTTCTCCGCACAATTGTAAATAATTAAAGGTGTGCCGATCTAACACTGTCTTCATTTCCCTACAATTAAGACTAACAGACATATTGAGAAAACACATCAATTATCATATTCATTCCACAAAAACATCAGGAAACCATAGAGACTTTGTAAAATCAAGTGTTCACCAACACTGTTTTGTTCTTTTCACTTCTCCATCAGTACTGTACCTGATGAGCTCGACGGTCTCAGAGTACATGGTGTACGGTGATTTGGCCTCTAGCGGATCACGCTCCATGGCATTTCCACACTCTATGAAGGAGAGGGCGCCGTCTGCGTAGTTCACCGCTTTGCCAAATTTGTCCATCTACACGCAGAGAAGGAAGAAAGAGAAAAGACAGACACATAATGAGCAACAGAGGAAAAAGAAGAAATGTAGCGATGAGAAAAATGAACAGAAATGTAAGAGGATAGGCGGAGAAGACGTGAATAAGACAGAATAAACAAAGTGTGTAGCAGCTTCTTAAGAATAATCTCCTGCGAAGATGTAAATCCCCAGATAAATGTGAGAAAACAATGCGTAAACATAAGATAAATAACAAGTTAAATAAATCTCATTTCATTGTTGGGGGGGAGGGGGATCAGATAATTCTTTTGATATTGTATAATCTTGCAGACATCATCACTCCTTGAATGCAATGTTCTCTTGGAGACAAATGGTGCAATAAATAACACAAATTATACAGTACAGGCCCCGATATGAAATAGATTTTCATTCTTCGGAGACGCGCTGTGCACACACATGAGCGATGACACACGTCTGAACAAGTACACACATAATTACGGTCTAGACTGTAGATGTTAACATTGTGTGTTTTCAAATCATTTTTCTGCTATCTCTCAGAGGTGTAAATGTGTGTGTGTGTGTGATTGTGATTGCAGATTGAGTTGTAGAGGACAACATCTTACCAAAGCATCAGCCTTGTGCTTCAGTCTCTTGGCCTCCTGCATGTAGTAGTCTGCACTGTGGACTCTGTGAACAGCACAGTGAACGCAAGGACATAAATAGCAAGTTTGCACCGACACGTCGTTTAACAAAAAGTTATGAAAACTGCAGGTTGGAGTGATTTACATAATCACTGGCTACGAGTAGCTCGCAGTGAGTTATATACAGTAGCCTACTTTGTTATACACACCCCAGGCTTAGTGTAACCTTAGTATAACAACAAAACATGTTGTTCATGAATAATGCAGGGACCCTATGGGGCAAGTCAGTAACAAGATGCATCATCTTTCCAGGTTTCAACACAATTGGACCAGCGGTGATGGAGTTACTGATATTTACCCCGCCTACAGTACGCCCATAGGCCAGCATTCAGCCAGCCTGTGAGTGTACTGTTTGAACACATCCAGAGTACAGAGTGAAGATGAGTTGTTTAGAAATAAGACAGACATGAGAATGCATTAGAGGTTGTCATGGGTCCACTCCGCCAACCAAGGACCTGAGTTGGTTTTAAATAGCGTTATGTTGGGTTTAGGTCTGTCAGCTTCACGCATGTCTCACTGGAAACGTGGTATTTCACCCGGATTGGGCAAGGTTCTTCAGGATGTAGCAGTGCACGGTTTAGCCCATGCTGTTAGTGCACGTTGCTTTTAATAATTTGTGCAATTGACCTAATTTTCCGTTTTCAGATCTACTTGGTTAGGTTTAGGAAAAGATCATGGTCTGGATTAAAATGACAGGCTTCACTTCGTACGGGACATGAACAGCGATGATCATGAAAAATAAAAATCATCTTTGCTTGAAGTTACAAGTGACGAAACAGCCAATGCGAATCAGGTACACAACTCTGTGACACAGGATGTAGAATTGTTATTAAATCAATTAATAGATCCTCTTCTTCTTCTTCTTCTTCTTTTTAAAGTATTCATAATTCAGGCAATTCATACGTTTGAGGTTTGGGTAGGGGTCCAGTACAAAGCAGGCACAAAACTTTGGACTCATAAATTCCTCTAATGAATTACTCTAAATATAAATTAGTGCTGGAGCTAGTAGCAGACTGGTACTGGTACCATCTGCCAGAAACGGGACATTTTAAGTGTTTGTATTAGAAAAGCAGTGAACCATAAAACAATTTTGGTTTGTGTCACAGAGCAGTATATCTGTCAAACTCAGCCTGGCAGGCTGTATTGTAAAATGCAGTGTTTACTGTAATTATACTTGAATAAAGAGAACTCTCTGAGAAATACATTTACTTGTCTCAGCTGAGGGAGAGGACTCATAAATAACGTGAATCTAATAATGAGGATGCACGATACATCACATTTACATTTACATGTAAAGAGGAAACCCATGCCGTCTCCTGCCAAAGAGAATCTGGGAATCACTTACACATGAATTAATGGAGTTACGTACAGTCTGTAGGCTCTGATGAACAACAACGATGATTGGAATAAAAACAACTATAAATAAATCATGCTGTTGAACAGAGGAGATCAGGCAGCACTGTAGAACGTCTCCAACACAATTAATGTGTCAATAGTAATCTGTTGATGACTTATCAAATTTAAAAAGACATAAAATATGTGTCTTGGTGTGTTTCCTATACACTGTATTTCTACATACGTGTCGCTAAATGACAGTCTTGGCCTGCGAGGTTCGCCGGGTTCTGTCGGTTCCGACCACACCTCTGAGTCCGACTGTCCGTTGGCATGGTAACCGTCTCCACTGGGCTTCTCGCTGTGGGGATCCATTTCCTGTAGGAGAGAAGGCATTAAATCCGTGGTCTTACAATGTGTGGCTTTTTAATGTTATTGTTGGCTTCTCATAAACAGTGAAGACTGAATTAGCAGTCTTACGGTCACTGCTCTGAGGAGTGGTTGAAAGACAATCATGAACTATTTCTTTAAATGTATTAATGCGATGCTATAAATACTCCAACATTTAGTATTTTACTGGAAGCTGTCCTTATCGATTGTACTACTTAATGCATCTGCCCTGCTTTTTGCAATGCATTACCTGCCAGCGTACAACAAATCATTCTTGGACATTTTAGTGAATTTGGCTCCTGAAACTAATTGTAGGTAAGGAAACATGACTCACACCAGCAGAGATGTGTATCATGCTGAAGAATGGTATGTTTTAAAAAATTGCATGTCATTGACTCAAGCGTTAACTGTGGAAGAGAGTCAGGTGAGCAAGGAGATAATGCCACTAGCCTACTAATTCAAACATAGTGTGCACAATGACGCACCAGAGCCAACAACCTACAGTACCTGGGGGATATGCATTATTGTCAGGTCCAAGTTATCATCAGTACTCTCTCTTGAAAACTTTGTGTATTGGTTGAATTTGTAAAATTTGTACTAGTATTCTTGGCCACTTACACTGCCATTTCTTGAATGCGATGACCCCTTGCCTTCGCCTCTCCTGTGTCTGTGCGAGGAAGAGGGGGTGGAGGAAGAGGTGGAGCAGGGCAGCATCCCAGCGGTGCCGCCCTCCTGGCCGAGAGAGGAAGTGCTGTCGCAGGGTCGTTTACGAGGGGGATCGTCTGAGAGGGGGGACAGGAGGGGTGGCAGCAGCTTCTCATCACGCCTTCGGGACTGCTTCCTGTTTAGAGAGCTACTGAAGGCAAGACACACACACACACACACACACACAGAGGCACACAAATGAAGAAACAAGGTCATTTTTCGTTTATTTAGTGTAAACAACGTATATGTTTATTTAGAATATGAGCTTTAATTAGTCACTTTACTTGTGGCTTTTCATAAAGTGTCATTTAATTTCTTGTTTTAATTAACACCTTAGTGGCATGTGAGGATGCAAGAGATGAGAAGGAAACTGTCATTCTTAATGTTTAAACATTCCCTAAGCAAAGGATCACAAATGATCTTGAAATCTTGAATCTTGTTAGGGAAATAATCATGATAACCGATAAATAAACGATCATGACTTCTAAGACATTGTCAGCAGACTGCAAAATCTCATATAAACACTAATGCCAAACCCACTGTAACCTCAAGGTACCTCATAGATAGTTAAATGTAACATAAAACCACCAATATAATATAAAAATGCATTTTTATTTTTTATTTTATTCATATTATTATTACTTGGTCTTTTATGGTGAGGTACTTCATCTCACTCTGCCACTAGATTAAATTAAATTGCAATTAGTGTCTGTTACAACTGTTGTTACAACTTTCTGTACACTTTCCCATCTACGGCTCCTTTGGACCTCCAAACATCTGGGAAGAGGGTCTCTCTTCAAATTAAGATAAAAATCAGGTAACAACACAATCATCCAGTATGTAAATCCTACCTCTATAAGCTAGGCTAATAGTGTCTAACTATCTTGTTGTGACTTCATTTGCAACTGCTGAATAATATTTTCCTTCTAAAATTGTTGTAATTCTGCCTTCCCGGCTGGAGCATCGACGATTATTCCCTCAGCTGCCTTATTGGAGCTCTTGTGTCTCATATTGTTTGCAGCACAACAGATAATATTTTTATGTTTTTCCTCTGCCTGGAAACTCTGGGGGTTTGATGCAGCGAGAAAAGTTGCTGAGCTCGCAGAACAACGCCCCGAGCCCCGACATTAGTGATAATACACAAAACCAGGGAGACAAAGACTAATTAGCTGCTGCGGTGTGAGTGTGTGTGTGTGTGTGCGTGTGCTTTTGTGTCTGTGTGCGGCATAATTGATGTGCGCATGACTATGCTAATTCGCCTGCCTTTGTGTGGGTCTCTCCTTGAGTGGATGCCGGTGTGTGCGCAGGAAAGCATCTGAGAGCTCTCATACTTCTTTTAAAGGGGATAATAAGTTAAGAAAATGTACAGCCTCACAGCACAAAATGACCACAGTATATCTGCCAAATATTCATCTGCAAAACATTTGCAATGACTCAACAGTAATGTGGTCAGGTGGGAAGATTTGTGGCTTTAATGTCCAACTGAAATTAAATAGCTTTCTTTGTCTACTACAGCACACAGATATGCTCTGCACATGGATGTTTTAAGGAGGATCTGGATGCAGCGTTTGAGGTGGGGCCCTGTTCACGCCTATGAAAATTGCTCAGTTCACGCATGAGGCCATAAAACTTCAACTTCCCAGGTATAAAATGACTCAGATCTTCCACATTGTGCTGCCCATGGAGCGTGCGCTCGAGAGACTTCGCTGGCTGAGAGGCTAACTTCACTAACTTTAAACGGGCTACAATGATTTAATGCAGCCAAATGTTTTCAGACCATATTGCTCAGATTCTTTTAGTGAATCAAGTCATTTTGTGTGTGGTGTGTCGATTTATCCATCAAATTACAGCAGCTTCTTTCCCAATATAAGCTTATGGAAAAGGTCTTTTTGGGCCACTTAGCGTCGAATGACATTGTAATTACACAGTTTGGCTACTATGTCAAATTGGCTTCAGAGCCCAGCACACTTCCTACTGGCTTGGCTCTGCACATCACCTATCCTGTGCTCTCCTTTGAAAAAGAAAATTAAAAATTAAAATGGGAAAATGCTGGTGTCATGATGGTGCCCCCTACTGTTGCATTAATTTGTCGCCATATCATTAGTTATCCATCCACACTGATGGAGAACTTGTTTCCATACAGCCGATCAAATCTTTTAACGAAGCAGTAACGTCAGCGTTTTTTCACAAACTTAGCAGATGGTCACACTGAGCCAGATAGCAGCCTGCTACACAAGACTGACTCTGAACAAGAACCATATTACTGTCTCTATCCTGAGAGTCTCCTCATTATCTTTTTAACTCCTGCACCTTAGCTTGTTGAACGAGTGACCAAACAAACACCTGGGAAAAGTGCTGCTTAAAGGGCCTTTCAGACACAACGAGACAACGACACCACTGGGCTCTAGAAAAAAAATCACGCTCAGTCTGACAGGCACATTAATCAGTTTGCAAATAACGCTAGCTAGCCTATGAGCTAGCAATAGTCAGGTGCAGCACATTAAACAACATGTAAACTTGCCTGCAAATGTCACTTTGGTTTGTTTAGATGTGGTTCTTCCTCTTCAATACCACAGCTAATACTGTCTGTCTGTCATGTGTGCTACAATAGGTTTGTGTACTTTTGTGTCTTTTGTTCCCCTGCCTGTGCTCAGCCTGCCAGTTGCTGTCAATCAAAGTGGACACGGGCATGGCCTTCCATGTGGCTGAGAAAAATTGGCTTATTCTGATAGTTTGCTAAAGACAACTTTTTTCTTTCTTATAATAATGACAACTATTACTGATATATAAAAACAAACAACAAAAACAAGATTACTTTTGTTATTACAATCAGACTTAAAGACTATTTGTGGCCCTAATTTAAATTTCATGTGTGCGCTTAAATTCTCAACAAAAGTGGGCAAAGAAAACAAAGGTTAAAAAAAAAAATAATTAATTTCAATGTCTTTTCTAATTATCTCTTGTCAAAATATGACCTCACTGATTAAAACGGGGGGATAATGACTGTCAAAAGTCACCGGTTAGAAACTGCAGTTTGAGTCTGAGGTGGATGAACACATCATCCACTTTACAGCTTCCATAAAAAGCCTCTTGGATGATAAAGAGACACTGAGACGTCTGCAGAACAATGTCATGGGTTCAAGTCCAGGTCAGCCGCGCCTTCCCTCCCACCTTTCCCCGCTGTGTACTCTTTGATAACGCTGAAATGCTATAAAAATATTTCCTCTGTAGCTGTCAGGTTGAGGCTTATTTATAGCGACAGCCAGCTTAGTCTGTTTTTAATAATTCAGATGGAAAGCTGAAATTCACAATTTGTCATTCCTATGTCACAGCGTGAATTGAACTTGCCTCTCCGATGACTTCATCACCACATTAAAAATTTCAAGCCTTCCTAAAAATACTCCTCCTCTGTCAGTGTTTGTCCCAGTCACATGGGGATATTGTGTTTAGTGAGGGTAAGAATGGGGACAGTAATAACACAGTACTTATTACTTACAGTAATAAACTTGCAGTCATTTTTATTGGGTAATTTATGTAGGGTCGTTTAAATCTTCATTCACAACAAGCATGAATTCCTTTCCTCCCCATTGACTAAGATGGTTTGGAAACACTCCCACTGACACTACTTAAAGGGTAACTCTGCCAATTTTGCACATTAAAGTGTATTCACAGGGGAGTACTACTGCACATGTGAGTAAAGTAGTATATAAAGCTTTGTGTGGCTCCAGAGAAAGCTTCATGTAATCTGATAAACTGCCTCCAGTGATGTCACGCAGTGGTTGGGTTGCATTGTGGGTAGCATAGGCACCAGGTTTCACCAAGAAAGAAGTTATAGGACTGCAATGTTAAGTCAGTGGACTGTTTCTCAAAACCTGGTGCCTACATTACTACATTACCCACAGTGCAACTAGTCACTGAGAGACATCACTGGAGGCAATTTATCAGATTACATGCAGCTTCCTCTGGAGCCACTAAAGGCTTTATACTACTTTTTTCATATATGCATTAGTCCCCAATACCTGTAAACACACTTCAAAGGCACAATATGTAAAGAATATTGCTTTAGTACATTAAATGGACTTGTTTGGCCTCAATGTATACACAAATTCTTTCAACTTTCAGTGAATAAATAAAAAAACTTTTTATTTCAACCTCTGTATATAATATTCATCACAATACACACATCAGTCACTTAGGGTTGAACCTCATTAATACACTGTCACAAAAAACTTTCATGACTGTATCATCTACTTTTCCTTCTGTTCAGGCCTCTGGGGAGCTCATGTAGTGGGTGCTTAAAGGACGTTCATACTCACTCTGTGGAGCTGTTCTTGTGGTTGTGTATTGGAGAGATGCAGGGTGGGAGGAGCTGACAGTCTTTGTCCAATCGCAGCTTCTTATTGCCGTTGACTGAGGATTCACTGTGGTCAGACTGGAATATAGAAGAGAGAAGAAAACTATGTGTAAGCACAGTATCAACATTTGAGAGAGGAAGGACACATATTTGGAGGTTGGGAGTAAGTGAAATAGGAGAGAATGGGTACGGTAAATATGATAAAGTATGTGAGGGGAATTTCAGTGAGAAAGAGTAAAAAAAAAAACCACCTTATGTTTCCTCTTGCTCTTGCTGGTGTGTTTCTCTGTTGGGACCACTACGTTTCCAGCTGCCTGTCTCCTGTGTTTGCCTCCATTCTCTCCTCTCTCCGTCCTACCGGCCAGCCTGGGATTGCTCTGCTCTTGCACTGGGGGGTTATCCAGGACCCCCAGACCTTGGCAAACCTTCTCTCTGTCCCTCCCCGTCGTCCTCTCCCTCTCCCCAAGCCCAAATCTTTCTCTGTCCTCTCTGTCCATCTGCCTCTCTCTCTCTGTTAATCTGTCTCTGTCACCTTGCCTCTCTCTGTCCTGCACTAATCGCTCATTTTCCTCTTCCTGTTTCTCCCCTTTGGGTAACTTCTGCCTCTCTCTCAGTGCTGGCCACTCTGCTTCCTGCTTCTGTCTTTCTCTCTCCACCTGTCTCTCTCTGTCTCTCCCTTCACTCCCACCCCTCTCTGTGATTCCAACTCTGGATCTTTCTCCCAAACCCTGGCCAGGTACCCTGCTGAGCAAACTCAGGTCAATTTTAACCCATAAACTCTGAATCTCTTGGTATTCCCTCAGAGGGGAGAGAGGCACCTCGTGTCCCATGTTGGAAGGTGGTGACATGGACTCCAGTTCTTTGCACTGTCCTCCTAACCCTCCAGGATCAGGAACAGAAGTGCCGAATGAACCACTTATGTTGCTAATGCTTAGGGAGTTACAGCTACTACTGCTGCCATTACTTACACTGCTGATGCTACCATTACTACTGCTGCTACCATTAGTTGTCACATTGCTACCATCTTTGACGCGAAGTCCCTTCCCTCCAAATGTTCCCATACTGCCAACGGAGGCGAGGCATGGGAGAAGAGGCGTGTGTATGTGTGTGCTGGACAGAGTCTGTGTGTTAATTGCGGCGCGTGTCGTCTGAGCTGGCAGAGCAGGGATTTTGATGGCTTCCTCTGAGTCCGACTGGCATTCAGAGGAGGAGGAGGAGGAATCTGTTTCGATGAATTCTCTGGACTTGGGTGTGATTTTGGTGTTTGGACCTCTGTGTTTCCTCTTGTCCTGTTTTGAAGTCAAAGGAGAGAGAGCTTTAAGTTGACTGAATAATATCACTCATGCTCATCACTCAGTGTCAAGCGCTTTGATTGATCTCAGCTGCAGAGAGTACCGTGTTTTATTTGAACCAGGCTTATATTAGAGACAGGCTTTATTAAAATTAATAAAATATGATCTGAAAAATAAAGTCAGCGTACAGCTATGTTTTCTAAGATTTCTCACAAATGTTGGATTTGCCAAAAAATCGAAGCCAATCTTTAACCACAAATGTAACCACAAACTGATGCTCCACCAGTGGTCTGTGTGTGATGGGCAGTGATGGGATGTAACTAAGTACATTTACTAAATTACTGTACTTAAGTATAGTTTTGAGGTATTTAAATTTATACTTCACTATATTGCAAATATTGTACTTTTTACTCCACACTTAGACTGACGACCCATAGTATACAGTACACACATACATGTAAATACTAAAGTACTTCCAGCACTTTAGTATGGGTAACTTTCATTTTAACCTAAGGAATATTTTAACATGATATCTTTACTTTTACTCAAATATGACATTGCATTCGCCTACAACAACCAAAATGGAAAAAGTAATACTTGAGTAATCCAGAACAACAAAGCTTCGAAAATATGAATATATTGTTGAATTCATTAAATTAAAGCGATGGAAGGGAACATAATGCCTCGTTGCCACTAAGAGTTTATCCTCCCTTGTTTTTTCCCACATGCCGTGTTTGGAGCCAGCCTTTGGTTAAGTTGAAGATGCCTCTGGTCATGTTTTGAGAATGCTTTAATTTGACCACCTAGAATATTGCAACATAATGTAATTATTCACATGCGCCAACCTATGTGAATCACTGTAGCTGCTAATCATAAACACATGTAATTTATAATCTCTCTGCACCCTCGACTATACAAATTACTGAACTACTACCATGATACAAAGGCCTATATGCCAGCTGCTGTTGCATTTTAACCCCCTGCATAAATACCCTGTAGTTGACAGGAAGTATAATCAGCCAAGCTAAAGATATACCTCATGTGATAACATCATGCAAATTATGCAGCACAGGCTTGTTCTTCCAATCTGTGAAATGAAATGAAACCTGTTTGACTGTCTAATTTTGTACATCAGTGATAAACACTGCACACAGTCACTATTGAATACAGGCAGCTGGCAGCAGCGATGGTTGTCACATGCAAACGAAAAGATGTATTGCACATTTCTTATATAAGAATTCTCATTCTTTCTTACGGAGGAAATCTCATGACAATACCAACACCAACAACGTGTTAGTCCTTCTCTCAGAACCTCCCTACCCTTTCTGTAGCTCAGCCCAAAACCACTGGTTCCTACTGAAGAAGTGCTGTACATTTTTAAAAACATGTTATTAAGATATTCATTTATTTATGCACAGTACATTATCTAAAAAGGCTCATTAATTTCCTAAAACAGCCATGTTCTGTAGTTTTTAGAAAAAAAACCTCAAACAATAGGAAATAATGTCATTTTTTGGGACTATTTTCAGCTGTGGATTAATACACATTTGGTCTGCTAGTGAAACAACAGGGCTCTATTGCACAGAGGAAGACATTCAGCTACAAAGGCGATACTTGAATGTATTCATTGTTGGTTTTCATCTTTTGATTTGTTGACAATATAAAAAACATTAGTTGTTTGTCAGCCTAATGCTTTGAGAGAAATATAGCTGTTTGTGCATCATCATCCTGACATTATTGTTGTGTGAAGGACATGTGCCAGCAATCAGAACCAGCCTGCACCTGCCGGGTCTATTTTCTTGGTAGCTCTGCCACATTACAGCTGCAACTTTGATCTTGTTTTGTATCCAATTAAAATTGTCCCTCAGATTTTGAATGCCTGATTTTAGATGTGAATTGATCAATTATTGTTTTTTGAAACAAAATGATGTCAGTAGCTGTGCTTCATGTGCAACATCAACACGAGAAAGCAACACTAGAGGTAGATGATGAAAACACCACTAACGTTTCCAGTCTTGAGCTAAACCCACTCACTTGGCAGACACAAAGGAACAGTTTTCTCCAGCTTGTGGAATCAGTCCAATGTATGTTAGCATCTACAAAATTCACTTTCAGTAAAGTCCATGTTCTGTTTTATGAAGAAGAAGAAAAAAACTGCACCCTGTAAAATGGTTATTTACACTAAAGTCAGAAACTTGTCCTTTCTTGAATAGAAGTCTTCAGCAGTGTTTTCTGGAAAGTTCTCCTCTCCTCACTGTTGACACTAACATTAACTGTTCTGCCAGCTGTTCTGCACAGCCAGTCTGCTGGCAGCAGATCAGCTGTCGTGACAGCACCCACAGGGCAGGTTGCAGAGGTTAGGCTATTTTTTTGGCAAAATGGAGGAATTTTAGGTTGTTGACATCCGATTATGTAATACACCCCTGTATGTAAATCCTGGTTCTTGAACAGGCGGTTCGTGGCCCCTAGGAGGTCCTCCGAGTGATTTTTATTTTTTCAAAAATTTAAATGTGTCACAAAAGACACATTTGTAAAAAAAAAAATAAAAATGATCACACGATTCCTCCTGCAATCGTGTGATCAAGCTAACCTTATCGTTGCCTGACATTCGCCATGCTATAACTGCTGCTGGAATGTTTGTACATGTCACTATAGGTCCATTATATATACACACTATTGTGGGCCCAGTTTAATATGCAACAGAATGTTTTACAATGTATGGAGTAGGGGGTCCTGCTCCTGCTCCTGACAAACGCTGAGGACCCCTGATGTTAATCATGTAAAATCAACATTTATACAATGCCTGTAAAATAACAGTTATTGAGGCTTAAACTTAAATCCATTACATCAATTTAGTGGTATTTTCTGTCATGGTTGATGAAGGCAAAACATGTAGAACCAGCTACATCTTTTTGCTGAAGCATATTATTGTTAAAAAGAAAAAGAAAAACAGGGAAAAGAAACTCATAACGAGTTGATGAGTAGGCTTTAAATGTATTGTGAGAATGAAGAGAAGAGAAAGCTCTGAATGGCTGTCGGGCTGATTGAACCTGCGGCTGAAGAGGTGGCAGATGTCAGGGTCAGGCTCTCAGCTCTAAGCTTTTCTTGGTTTTGTTCTGGACTATGGCAGATGATCTGAGGTTTGCTAGTTGTCGATAACAAAATGCAGTTTTCAATGCTTCAGTATAATGGCCAGCTGTCAGCTAATTTATCTCAGCAGCTGAGTTTTTCATGCATACTTTCTTTGGAATGAAAGCAAAAAAACAGCACGGAGAGCAAACAGATAAAATGACGTGAGGCACCAGTGTCGTGAAGATCAGCAAGGATCAAAACATGGCACGTCCTAAAATAAATTCAAGAGAGCGCTGTGTGAGCTGATGTTCACTCCTTTTGTTCTTCCAAAGATATTCATCTTTCTCATATGTCAACCTTACTTCACTAGATTTCCAACTTTTTCTCTCTAAGGTTACATGAGGTCAACATTTGAAAATGTTTTTATGAATACAGACTGTTCTTGGTGTGTTATTTCAATATTACAGACCGTTTTAACAATATCCTGTTGATTTCTTGATATTTATTATTAAATCAAACTGAATCGTCTGTAACCATCATATAATGTTCTTGTTTTTTTCTATCTATATTACATAAAGACAGCTTTCTTTCTTTTTCTTTCTTTCTTTCTTTCTTTCTTTCTTTCTTTTTTCTTTCTGTCTTTCTTTCTTGCTTTCTTCTTACTTTCTCCTTGAAACTACGTAATCTTCATAAAACCACAGGGTGTTAACTCATTATAGGTTAAGAAGATGGTCAATGATTCAAGTCTGTCTCTTTGCCTTCCTCTCTTACTTTCCATATTTCAATAAAAACCAGTCAGTGTTGAGCCTTAATAGTCATGTAATAATACAGTTTTTATCCTTTGGAATTTTATGACTTTGACAAATCATCCAGAGACTATAGGGGTGAGGTGATCACTACAGAATACATGTCCATTGTTACATGTGTGCAGCCCTTGGTTTTAAACTGTGTTTTTACATATTCGAGGTGTTGATCGGTAAAAGGACCATGGCCCACTTTCTAACACTAATAAAGAAAATTCTGGATTAACCTTGAGACATTAGTAGCTATTATAAGGAGCAACCATCACTGAGAATATAGTCAGAAGAAATATGGAGAAAGTCTCTACAGTACGTCCCCCGCAAACACACACACACACACACACACACACACACATGAATTCCACCCCCACAAACTAACCTGGTTTACACTGACAGCAGGTATTGGCACAGGTGTCTGCTGTAGCGCCGCTGGTGGAGTTACTGTGTTGTTGTTGTTTGAGTTGGTAGCACTGCGAGGTTCTTTCCTGGGGGCTGTTTTCCCACTCGGGGGTTTGCTTCGTGGCCTCGGGGGGTTCTGGTGCTCCAGGGAGGGGGGAGGCAACAGGTCCTTCTCCCTCGCTGCAGGGCTGCAGTGGGGAAAAAACAGAATAAGAGGGAGCGTCACAATCCGAGTTAGATTCACCCTTGAGCAAGGCACTGCGACTGTAGTGCAGTTTGACACCAACAAGCAGTAGAGGATAATGTTTGCAGTGGCCAGCTCCAGGGGGTGGATGTGTGTTAAAATGGAAAAAAATAGGAGACAGCATGAAATAATTGAAAACAGCATGTATTCAGCTGAACTTGTTTGGATGTGAAAAGCTTAAAAATGGAAAGGGGAAGGGAAGAAGGGATTGTAGGAGAAAATAATCAAGAAAAGAAGAGAGGAAGTCAGTGTTTTTTCTTCTAATTAGCCAAAATTCACGCTGAGCAGCCAGTTTGGGATGGCTTCCACTAAGTCTGAGCATTTTTCACAACAGCTGTGGGAGTGACAGTGTTCAGTGGCCAGCTGCCAAGAAGCTCAGTGATCCAGTGGAGCCTGTGAACACTCAAGTGACATGTAGTCTTAACAGTAACTGTAGTACTTATACCAATAACATGTGACATGTTATAATATATAGTTACTGGTAAAATTGAAAGGATAACATTTTTTTTGTGATATTTGTGATCATGATATTTTATTGGTTTCAGTAAAGCAGCGATCAATAGGCAATACCCACAAAAACCTGAATAGGATCTAAACTCTTAACTTGCGGTGTCCTCCAGGGAAGAGTCCTGGAGCCCTTATATAATAAAAATAGAAATACTGCACTGATAATGTTCAATAAAGATAAGAATAAAGTAAAGAATATATTGAAATTTGGCTCTCTGATAAAAAAAACCCTCATATGTAAATCAAACTGAGAAAACATTCAGAATATTTAGTTTGATTTAAGATAATTAGCTCTAAGTAAATGCCATGGCACCAAAAGCACTAAAACACTAAATTGTTGACCAGGAAAGCATAAGACCACTGGCTAAATGCCATTTTGACCACAAAGCCATTTTCTCTATGGCTCATCCAAAAAGCTTCACTGCTCAAAAAAGTTGTCTTGGGTTGTATCCAAATTACCTCCCCATATAAATCTGAACCTGGTACATATTCATGATACCAAGAATACAAAAATAATTAAAACATGTCTCCCTAACAAATGTATAATTCTTAGAATATAGTTCCTACTCACAGAGGTTGTCATAATTATATCAACACAATACAATGGTCTTGTTATTGTACAATGGTCTGTTATTGCCACTTTAATCAATCTAAGAACAGTAAATATTGGCAATCACCACTTTTTAGGTCAAATGGTAAGCAGTGGATCAGTATTTAATAATGCAACAAATTGTTGCTACAAGGAAACAATCACTCATAGTTTTACATTTTAAATAAATAATAGTTAAGTATACTTTTAGGACGTAGCCACTAATAGATGTTCAACACATACAATTCAGTCAAAATGTTAATGTGGGGTCTTGTCCTCCCATCCTTACCTATGCTGGTTTGCTCTGGTCCATGTCTGGTTCTGATTATCCTCCACACTGTTTGATCTGTCTGTCCGTCTGGGCTGTTTCTTCCCTGTGGTGTTCCTCCTTGGGGTTGTGACCTCTGGTCCGGACAACAGGCCTGGCGATAGCCTCATCTTTGACCTCTGGCCCTCCCCTGACGCCTTCTGGCTGAGCTTGGCCTTGGCCTTCTCTCTGCCTGGGCTGCAAGGAGTGAGAATCGATTTTTTTTTCTTTCATGGTCAGAGACAAATTTTTTATCCATTGTTGCCTGCAAATTGTTCACCCTTCTGTCAGTGTAGAACAGATGGAATTTGAAAAATTACTTTTGAGGTTACAAATTTCCAAACAAATACACTTGTAGCTCCTACCATAAGGCTCCCCTTGTGTCCTTGTGTTCCACTGTTGCAGCTTGAACAGGGGTGCTGTTGGATCCGCAGGGCTTGGTCTTAGCAGCCGTACCCACTCCTGGTGCTTCACTCCCTGGAGAGAAAGTCTCTGGACCCTGTGTGATGGAGCCTAGGCAGAGGACCATTATCCCAGCATAAGTATTCCAATACAAACCAGATGCTTTATTTATTTTAGATGTAGCTGCTGTTTGACACAGTAAATATAACTGTCCATACTAACCTGTGCCATGATGCTCTTGCTGTAGGGGAACCAGGGGTTTGGTTTGAGCTTGGACCTTATTCAACCAGCTGTCAAGCTGCCACTTGTTGGTGGAGGGAGGCTCAGGCTATAGGGTGAAAACAACTTATAGATTAATATATATTTCAGAAGTAAATACACTCTGCAACACTTTTTATTAGGATGGTTGTATCCATATTGTCTGTCTAGTGTTTGGTCTGAAAAACTCAAAGGATGTCTACCAGGTAATATTTACATATTTTAATGTTTGAAAAACACTTTTTTCATACTGTCCAATGCTGCAGCACCTCCATTCATCCTTCATCCATATCTGAATGCTTGCTCTGTTTAAGCACCTGTCTCTTTAGGGATTCCCCCCTGAAATAGCCCAGTCTGTTCTGATTGGTCAGCTCTCACAGGCCTGAGCAGGTACCACCCACTGTGTTTCTGCTTTAGCCCTGCAGGGCTGAGGTCGATTACGGCATAGTTGTGACATCAGAACAAGTACTAAAGGCTTGTTTAAAGGCAGAGTTTCTGAATACGGGCTGTGCTGATTTTACCGTGAATTGACCATTTTCATATGTTCAGAGTGTTTATAAAGCACCCACACCTGCTTTATAATCAAAAATGAGAGAAAATCTCACTACAATCTGGGACCTTTTAAAGGTATTTTGTCTTGAAATCATAAATCATTGAAGAACTTTGTTTGGTTTGATCTGAAAGTAGCTCTATTTATTCCTGTGTTGTGGATTGTTTTCACATAAAGCTGCCTACGTATGTGCTGCATGCTGCTCAACAATTTCCTTTCTCTTTCCCTGCGTGTCTCCCTCTTTCTCTCAGTGGGTAGGACGGCATAAGCCTATGAAACCAGGCAGCGTTGAGCCATTAAAATAATGTGATAAATAATGTTATAATTCAGCTCTCTGCAGTTGGAGTTTTATGACTTTGCGAGCACCACCCAGAGACCGTGGGAAGAGACCATTTAATGTACAGGCAGTCAGACACACGATTTTGATGGCTGGCATAAACAAAACCTTGCATAACTCCAGTAATGATCAGATGTCTCCAATGGGGCGTTAAAAATATGCATATGGCAACTGTACTGGCTGTTTATTGAACAATGGGAATAATCCATGAATCCAATGAAATTTCTTCCACAAAACTTTTTTTTTGTAGCTTCACATCCATAAACTCATGTGCACAGAGTTACAGAGAATTCACACACACACACAAACACACACACACACACACACACACACACGCAAACACACACACACGCAAACACACACACACACACACACACACACACACACACACACACACACACACACACACACACACACACACACATTCACATGTAGAGACACACTTGTCATCCTACCTCTGGTGTGTGTGTGCGGGAGGCCTGATTATACTCGCTGTCACTGGAGCTGCTCTCTGATTCGTCTGTGTCGGACTCTGAGCTGCTCTCTGATTCACTGCTGCTCCCTGATGCTCCACTAACGAAAAGAAAGAAAGAAAGAAAGAATGAAAAGACATATCACAAAACAAAGACAGTTATAGTTTCGGTGAGAAAACACATCCATGGCCACTGTCACTACTAACAGGGTTACATCACAGTTTCACACTCAGCAGGGGGTCCTCACACAGATGCCCACTCTCTCCCTTACTATTATTTTAAATGACCACCTGCTAGCTCTATCTGTTAGAACTGAAAAGAAACAGGAATACTGTCTGCAAATTCAGAGCACAAGATTCAACTTTATGCAGATGATGTTTCACTTAATCTTCAAGAATGATCAGATTCACTTCAGGAGGCAATCAACATCATTCACCCTCTCAATACATCATCAACAGGTCTAAATTTGCATACTACTTATGTTTGAAAACCCAAGGTCAATGCTGAGTTGTATCTCAGTCACATTGTAGTGCTAGAAAGAAAAATGTTCCTGAACTCTTAACCTCTTTCCATAGGTTCCCAAAATAGTACAACCAAATTAACTTAATTTGATTATTTCAACTTTGTAGTGGAACACTGGTTAGTCTGTCTGTCCACTCTACACCTTTATTTTCTTCTGTAAAAAATGTGATTAGAATTTTTCTTGTTGATTTTACTGATTTTCACAGTATTTTGAAAGACAGGAAATTATCCAGAAAATTACAAAAATATACTGTGAATGTACATACTGTGTATTGTAAAATAACATGAACAATCTGTAAGTGTGAATAACCATTAAATTTAAATTTTTAAAAAACTTGTAAATGTTACATTGACGTTTAATACTATAATTACATGTATTAAATTGATACAAAGTTTTGACCATTAACAGAACAAGTTATGATTCTGTAGTTACATTTACAACTATTGTGCAGTTACATACAACTATTTGTTAATTGACAGAAACAATACAGATATCACAACAAAAACTTAATGTGTTTTTATGTATTGCACAACTAGTTAGCAACTTTTCTGTGAAGACACCATTTGACTGTGATGTATAAGACAACTCACTTTTCCGATCATGTATTGTTCTGACCATGTTTGTCATGTTTGCTGTTTTGTGTTCCAAAATGAAAACATTTAATTTGTTTTAGTGTTTGTAGTATTTGGTATGTATGTGTATCTTTAGAACATCATGTCATATTTTTAATTGTCATTTTAAAAAAAAAAAAATTACAGTGTCTATTTGTGTATATTTTCCCCCCAAAAAACATTGCAATTACAAGATTTATAGGTACAAATATGAAATATTACAATTCTTTCAAAACCATTCTAGTTTCCTGGACTTTCCTGGACACCCTGATGGATAGAACTGGAAACAAACAGCTGATAGATTACAACTTGCACGTGTTAGGGAGCATGTTTCCTTCATTGCTATAAAATGAAGCTCTGTCATCCTTACTGACTCATCCTGACACTTACCTTCAATCACTGTCAGGGTAATTTGAGGCACCTGCTGGGACATGGATTTCTCTTGCGCCCCTTCTTTGTTGATTGCAGCTTCCCTACCAGTCTAGTTAGAATGAGTTGACTTGTGAGTGAGCTGGTTGTGAATGAGCTGAAATGTTTGCTGTTGGTAAGTGGTAAATAAGGTGCTGGACATGTGTTATTGATTTGTTTATATTGAATGTGTGGCAATACAGCATAGTCTCAGTACAACTGCTGTTTTTCTGGTGTATATTTTACAACAATATATTTTGCTATATGTGGTGTAGCATGAGGTTGTTCTCCAAAGTTCTGGTATTTTGGGGATGCTAGAGATCCTGGGTAATGTCCTTTCTCTGTATATTGTGGATATACCTTAAAAAGAATACTTTATGAAATCTTTCAACTTATAAATCTGTTGATTCCCGTTACTACAGATTTATATTGTTCTTTCTATTCATTCTCATTTTTCAATCAAATTGTTTATCGTTGAGTGCCTGCGTTTCTGTCTCTAGCCAGTTCATAAGACTTACAACGGTATCTTCAGTCTTATCTATTGTTATTTCCTGTGGTGAAGTTTCATCCTCATCTGTACACACACCCCTAGTTGACACAATTGACCTTGCTGCTAAGAAAATCTCCTCTACACTGCCGCAGAAATGAGAGTAAAAGAGAGGAGACAAACCACCACCACCAATCAGTTTGAATAAAAAAGTCTGCAACACTACAGAGGGCGATTGTATGACACATATCCCGTCCCTTTTGCCTTAGCCAAGTGTCTGCTTTATCACAGCCATACCAGGATACATATCAGCCAATCGTGTTGTTGCACTGACATAAGTGCACAGTTGAGACTCACAATAGTTTAATTCAATTCAATGTGGCTGATGATGGACTTTGATTATACATTGAAGAGGAGGATATCACACGAATGTACTAGGATTTCCAAGAAAGGTGATATTATTCAAACATTACATGTTAAACTTGCATTTGTTCTGAATGAGCTGATGGTGTCACGGTACTCTGGATTGAGCCATCAAATAAGTTGGTGTTGTGCAACTGTGCATATGTGTATGACCTGTGGGGCAAGTGTTTTTAAACCTTATTTGGAGACAAAGTCATCACATTTTTTAAGCATTTCTTAAAATCAGATTTGACTGGTCATTCTGTACATGCAGGTTTGAAAGTACGTGGAAGTGGATGTAAGGCTCTCTCCCCATTTATTTAGATTAGGGCCTGGTTTTGTTAGCCTGAAAATAACTGGCGGCGGGCTTTCCTGAGATGGCTGCCGAGTGGCAAGGACTTTTACTGTGGCCCATTGGAACAAAACACACGTCTTTACATATTTTAAGACAAACCAATAACCTCATCTATGGATTTGATTAAGAGCTATGGATAAATGATATACACTGTTATCAAAGACAAGATCAAGATATTTCATTATCAACTCCATCTGGCTCAAATAGCAGAACATAACATCAGATTGTTAAGTAAAAAAGAATCTCTCTCTAAGCTGTGTGAATTAATCTCAGTTTATCTGCTCTGTTGTGTTTTTGTCTCATTTCACCAATTTTAAAAAAGGATAATAATTGGGGAAGCCAGCCACCCTTTTACTGATTCAATAAAAATGAGTCCACCGACTCAGTATAATAAAGCTGCTAATAAACGCATAAACACAGCGTTTTGAACCTGTTCAATTGTCTCATCCTCTCTGGCGCCTTCGATGGCCTTGTGTTCATCCATCCCTCCACAGAGCTTTGAAATGGCCTCCTGGAGGCAACACACCCGCTCGTCCCAACTTAAGAATACACACAAATGCACTCGCACACACAGAAATTGCAATTATGTGTAGTCCTCCTTTTGTGTGTGTGTATGTGTGTGTGTGAGTGTACACGTAATTTCAGTTCAAGGCTGCCATCACAGCAGGCACCAATCTGTGTGAGCAGTCAAGCAGCAAATCCATCAACTGTTCCGCAGGCAACACACACACACACACACACACAGTGACAGATACTGTATGAACGCAGTCTCTGCCCTGTTTTTCTTCTTCTATCATTACTCATCT
This sequence comes from Pagrus pagrus, assembly GCF_965226575.1. Lineage (NCBI taxonomy): Eukaryota > Metazoa > Chordata > Actinopteri > Spariformes > Sparidae > Pagrus > Pagrus pagrus. The sequence goes on along the minus strand of NC_140189.1, from coordinate 14,751,597 downwards.
CTTCTCTTTGTCTCTCCCTCCCTCTCTCTTTCAATTTCAATTGAATTTTCACCTCAGTTTGCTCTATTAGCATCGCAGTTGAAACAATATTGGCAAAGCATTGCGTTAAACTCCTTGTATACATGTTTGTGTGTGTGCATGTGTGCATGTTTGTATGTGTATTTTAGTCTTCCCTTTGCAGACCCTCCTCCACACAGCCATGTGTTTGGAAAACATATTATAGCAGCTTCAGAAACTGTTCTGAACTATATCAGAAAGCCAGTTAGATTCAGATTTTCCTCAACAATGCAAGTAGCCACAGAGGATAGCAACATCTTGTCTGTCTGAGTTTTCATTTCGGTGTTCATTGCCGGTGCAGGCTGGTAAATCAGCATCACAATCAAACAAGTAATATAATCAGAGATGCGATTCACAGTCAGTAAGTTATTGCTCATTACATTCAGCTCTCTCTCTGAGCAGCAGAATTTTAAAATCTTTCATCCACAATATTTCTAAATATCCCGGGGAAATTATTGACGAGGCCAAGCACATGAAGACAAAAAATGGCAGAATATCACTGCAGGCAGGGCAAGGAAATATAACAGAAGTTGGCCATAAGAGAAGGATCTAGCACTTTAAGCACTGATGGTATATCCAATTAACAGTGTGAGAAATATTGCTTTAAAGAAATGTAGTTTTAAAGCAGACCAGTATCTCAGCCTGTCAGTGGCAAAAACAAACACTTTTAGTGGACGTAACTTTGTAGGTTGGAGTTGCCTCAAAGGATTACATTGCAGCCATTGCAGAGGTGATCTACTGAAACAATTCCAAAACGTTTGGTAAGTATGAATCCTTTACGCACCAAAACATGCAAATATAGAGCCCAAGTTTAAAAATACAGGAATTCTCCTTTCACAACAACTTGTATTTTCCATTGTAACAGGATGCTAATTCTCTTTCTCAGAGTGATTGCTATGGCATATGATTCATCCATGAAGATCTATGTTGGCAACTTACAGAGTGAATACTACAAACTCTGTTATTATTGCTCAGTCCACTTAGCAAACGCTTTTAGAGCTTTGAAAGTGCTGCCAGTGCGTAAGTTATTACAATACTTGCAAATACCAAAACTCCCCATTGATGTTCTTGTCACTGGTGATGGGGCTGTTATAAAAGTATAATATCTTTTCTACTGGACTCATTTTATGTTAAAATCACTGAGATACGAGGATTGTCAAACATTGTTTCGGTTTTTATGGTGAACAGTCTGTTGGATTGCAGAAAGACTGAGGTAGAGATGCCAGACAGATGGCCATAAGAGACATTTCCTGGACTTATGTCCCTGTAGGTTTTTCATGTCCCTCAGTGCCTTTAAAGAGGCTTTTGATGTATAACTAAAGAGAACCAAGAGCCCTGTGAGTCAGCAGCTCCCTGTTGTAGCAGAGACTTGTTACTGTTCGTGATTCATATCCAAGAGAACGTACTGACCAGACTGTGGCACAACTAAAGTATGCAACATTTTTATTCATCTCTTAAATTGACTGAGCTTTTTGGACAAACAGTTGGAGCCAAAATGCTTATCAGGTTTGTGTTGCTGTTGAGAACAGCAGCAGTCAGAGCGTTTCTATCCATCTGTTTTTACATGCATTTCGAATTAGCACTATGGCAACGGTAGCACATGCAGATGCAACAGATGGTAGCTCCTTTTAATTTCACTACATAATTGTGTTTTTAACTGTTATTTTTTCTGCTTTATTGCTGCAACACGTATTGCCTATGACAGAAATACATTCATCAGCATTGGAGAAGAAAGCGCAGGTTTTGGATTCGGAGTAGTGGCCTCTGAGATGACATGGTATCCAACCTGACCGTCCGGACTGCCCCAGGGCAGAAGAGAGTCAGGATAAAAGAAAGCAAAATGCAACTAAATGAAATGGAAAGACTTAAATAAACCATACATAACAATATGGTCGACTACTGAATCCTGTATTTAATTGATTTTTTCATTCGCCCCCCTCAGGGTTCCTTAAACCCCGAGAGTTTAAAAATCTAGCAATAATACAGGAGACATGACCTCGGTGTCTTAAGCGGTAGCTACAGCTCGGTACATCAACATCCGAGCGTTTCCATATTATTTATTACTGGAGAATAAAAATGATCTGAAATTCTCCTCAACTGAATCCACGTTAATTGGGAGAGGACGTGCAGCCAGTCGATGATTCACAGATACAGTTCAACTGCTACACAAAATAACACCATTTGGTGGATACTTTTCATCCAAAGCACCTTATTGTTTGATGAGTGCCTGCATTTTAACTCTGGGAAACAAATCACTTCCCCTGGTGGGCTAGCCCACTTTGTCGATCAGACATTTGGCAAGAAATCAAGGTGTCTGCTCTGTAGAAGTGTGCTGCTCTCACTTGTCATTAGAGCTGCAAAAGCTGGATAAGAAAGGATTTCTCTGATCGCTGAGCTTTGTCCTGTATGAGCCTGTGAGCCTGGAGCAGTTAGTAGAATGAGTGATATAAGTCTGGTCTTGGTGTATTCGCTGTCTTATTATTGGATGTTTACAACATTAGATGCCTCTTTAACTCGATGAGCGGAACTCTCCAATGTGCTGTACATGCTAGACAAAATCAGGCAAGGCACATTTAATACATTTGATGGTTCTCTTTTTATGCCATTTCATATCATCCTTTCATTTGCCAAAAAATAAAAATTGACTGGAAGCGTGAAAAGAACCCGTATTTCCCACACTGATATGTTTTTGTTTAAATAGCGCTGTGTGAAGTTAAACGAAAGCGTGAGTGTCTTTTCCTCTCAATGGGATTTTCAGTTGAGTGCTCTCTAGCCTATTTTATTCTGGCAACATAAACAGTATGTGCTGGAGGAACAAGATGAAAGGAGATGAGTGTGTGAGTGAAAGCATTACATCTGGCTCGCTTTCCTCCTTTTTTTTCCTCTTCTCAGGAATCAGCCATCAGCCGTCGAAAATAATTTAATGCCGGAGTCGGTGCCAAATTAAAATGCAGCGCCAGCTGGTGCAGACTGACAGACTGGCTCTTTACTGGACATTTTAGATGCATTTCTGTGAAGTTTGGTTGAAGTTAAGACATATAAACTTCATCCAGGAGTGAGTCTATTTCTATTTATTATTACTATATAAAATATATTGTCCTTGTAATCAGTTATTGGGCTATTATACTGTAGTTCTTTGTCCACAAAGCAAAGTTTCACACATTTGTTAAAAAGGTATTTTTGTATCTTTCATCTAGCTCACATTTCCTTATCAGCCACATATTGTTGGCATGCTTTGTGTCCTCATTCAAGCATTCAAAATTTCTGTTTATCTGCATGTAAAAACATAAAAAACAAAGGAAAACACAAACATTATATTAACAATATATCAAAAACAATTTCCTCTTCACTGTTTCATACAGCTGCCTTCCTGTCTTGTCTACATCTTACACATCAATGCAGGTCTTTTGCTTATTTGGGACGCACAGCCTTCACTCTCTATTTTCTGTGTGTACGCCTGTGTCAATGTTGCATAAGTAACACAGATAAGACTTACAAAATAGCCTTTGTCAGATCTTCAGGCTCCGGTGGAGGCTTTGGTGTCTGTCTGTTTATTTGTGTGATAAAATCACAAGCACAACAGGGGAAATGAAAGCCTTACAGCCCTAACAAAGTGATCTGTTGGCTTGATACGTCCAGTGGGCCTCACAAGATCCACACGACGCCCACATACTTACGGGCTGCAACTGAGCTGGCATCAACACTCGGGGTACACGGTGACTTTCAAATCTGTTGGTATTCATGGTTGGTACCGTTGACAAGGTCGAGTCACTTTTAACAGCACACCTGAGAGAGTTACTGCTGTCTGAATGCAGGTCAGTTCACTTGTGTTATCAGTTAAAGGGGATAATGACCTGAAAGTAAAGTCACTCCTGTCATTCATTTCAATGAGGCAACTGGTATGATGCAGCAGGAGTGCCAAGGAGATAAAACATCACCTTCATTGGCCAATCAAATTTCTACTGTTCACCTCATAATCATCAAAACAGAGGATTCAATGATTGTCTCTGCCATAACTACCTATCTCAAAGCATTATAAACCACTGTGCAGTAATCTATCACTCAGGCTGGACTTCCCGGATCATATTTCATTCATCCGCTTTCAGTCTGAATGCCTGGTAATAACATTATGAGCTTCAAAAGACTGATTGATATGTGGTTCCATAACTCTGCTAACTAGCAAGTAGCAATTTAACAAAGCAACTGAGATTAATAATTAAATAAGATTACGAGTCAGCACAAATTTGAACCGAGTCAGCGTTCAGCTACATTTCCTGCTCCTTCCATTCTGCCCCATCTCATCAGTCCTCATTATGGTCTACTTGAATTGAACTGAACTTAAGGAGATTACATTGAAATGAATTGAATTCAACTTTCTTGTCACTGTTCAAGTACACCTACATAGAAAACTGTTCAATACTATAAGGAGTTAAAAGTCCAGTCTGCATTTTCAGACAAATATATTATAGGCTAATCTTATTTAATTCAAGTTTTTGACTAAATAATGAAGAAAAAAATAAACAATGGTATGATACACTGGATGAAACATTCCTTTTTTCTTTTCAGAAACTTGAAAAATTGAGTGGGTATTAAAGCAACATTATGTAGAAATTGGCATTTTGTGTGATTTGGGGCCCCCCCACAGTTTCTGAGTGCAACACCACTGTTGTAAATACAAATCCCAGGTCTGTAACAGTTTGTCAGATGTAATGTAGGTGCTAACTACAAATAAAACTCATTACGTCATAATAATGTTATGTGTTGAAAACCCCTCTCACTGAGGTTACATAGAGCAGAAACAAGTGATAGAGACACCATTCACCCTGTAACAAGACACTGGCCCATCAAAATGGTTTTGAAGCTGTTTTAAGGTTAAAAAAAAAAAAGAAAAAAAAGTTTTTTAAATACATTCATTTAAATTGTAATACAAGGTTTTTTGCTTTTTCATGGTCAAAAGGGATGAGCTAAATCTTTAAAAAAATAAATCATTTAGATTTTCCATTTTGTTCAACAAAAACAAAAAAACACTACAAAACAGAAATGAAAAAAAGGCCTGTTTTTTCATATTCTGGGGCCAAATGTGGTAATTTACAAGACAAGAGCACCAGATGGAGGAATACTGTGCCAGACAGTGTTGTTTAGTCCAGGCTAAAATGTCTTTGGAATCCTACTCTTATATGATTTTAGACTGACTGATTTAAAACTGTTGGCTGTAAACCAATTTCACATGGTTGTAGTCGTGGTCGTCCTGAAGAAAAGAAAAACCCAGTCTTGCGGAAGTTATGAATGGTATACTGTAATTTGAGTCAAACTTTCTTTGTTTAGCCATTTCTAAAATCATATAAGATTCAGGTTCCAAGGACATTTAAGCCTGGGCTGAATCAACACTGTCTGCCACATGTGCAACCCTAGATATAAAGTTCTTGTTCATTCAGTCTCAGAATATGAAACAGGCCTTTTTTCATTTCTATTTCCAAGTGAACAGTAAATTTCACTCTTACCTTTTGACCATGAAAAAGAAAAATACCTTAATATCTCATCTCATCTCATCTCATTGTCTTGTCCGCTTTTCCTGTTCGGGTCGCGGGGTGTTGCCGCTTTATCCCCCCCTCTCGGGGGGTTGCGGGGCTACTGGGGCCTAATCCAGTACTCAAAGGGCGAAGGCCAGGGTACACCCCTGGATGAGTCGCCAGTTCATCGCAGGGCCCGCTGATGGCAGAGGCTGCCTCGCAAGGTGCCAACTGCACATCAGGAGCAATTTCGGGGTTCAGCATCTTGCTCAAGGATGCTTCGGCATGTAGCTCACCCTAATATCATTTTCTGAAAAGAGAACTGAACGGCCAAACATCAGACTGTCACTGTTATAACTCCTCTTCTTCTTTTGCAACAAACATGAAGTGAGAGCTGCTGCTAGCTCGTCACGACACTGACTCAATCTTCATCTCACAGGATGTGGTAGCAGGTCATGGCAGATTTTGCCTTCCACTTTGCTCCTCTCCTCAGACTTTAGCAGACTGTTTGGTCACCGGAGACAGGATGTCAGGACCATTTTCCCTGTTTAGTCTGATGCTTTGCATGTTCAGCCTTGACATGAGCAAATTTCTCATCTACCACCTGTATTTATTGATTGTGTCCTGAAGGCTCTTGCCTCGCTGGTGAACTCCTCAACCTGCACCAGTGATGGTGCAGGTTTTCTTTAGAAAATATCTCTTGAAGATCAAGATGGGTCTGATTTTAAATTCTTTAGAAATACATTAACAAGATGGTGAAAACCTGTGCTCCTACGCATGGCAGGATTGGATTATATATTAAGCTACCTTTAGCCAAAAATATAACAGTAACATAACCCAACAGGGACACTTGAAATAGGATTACACAAAAGGAAACTTTTTCTGCTTCAGTTTCTTTTGAGTAGCTTTATTATAACATACATACAAAGCTGTAGCTACAATTGTTGCTAAGTTCATGTCCTCTGTAATATTTTAGGTTTCAGGTTTCTTACAAATGGACCAACCAACTGACTAACCAACCAATCAACCAACCAACCAACCAACCAACCAACCAACCAACAAGCCAACCAACCAACCAACCAACCAACCAACCAGCCAACAAACCAACCAACCAACCAACCAACCAACCAACCAACCAACCAGCCAACAAACTAACCAACAAACCAACCAACCAACCAACCAACAAATCATCTGACCAACCAAACAGAAACAGGTAAAGACATAACATTCTTTAGTATTGTCTTCCAGAATTACATACAACCTTAATGTAGTCCATCATTTTTTGATTTTTGTAAAATTTTAAAGACTGTGGTCCAGAATGAATGAGTCAAGTTAAAAATGAATGAGGTGGGTGGGGTTGTGCTAGGGGGGAATTCGTGACCTTGGTTTATCTAAAATCTTGGCTGCAGCCCTGCATATATGAATGTTTAATTACACTCTCAGCGGTGTTGTTTGCTATGATCCCTGGTTAAAGTGTGAAAATATATTGATGGATGTGTAAAACATATTCATTCATACTGTACTGCCCCATTTTTCATACATGATTCCATAAAAGAAGCCGATATTAGCATCCTTTAATCATTATGTTTTCCTCATGTGCTCTTTTAAACCCTCCAGGGTCCATCTGTGTTACACTGTACGTCTCAGTTTGGGCCGTGTCACCATTAATTAACCAGCAGAAATTGAACATAAGGAGGACAATCAACAGACAATAGACAGTTACAGTTTCTGTCTCTCCTCTCAATCGCTGCTGCTGGAAAACTGAATTGATCAGCTTCTAAAAACAATGGAGCGGGTGGCTCGGAGCCAGAGAGGCCGTGGCTCAGATAAACTGCAGCCAGAAGAGACAAGATGTAACAGTGTAACAGAGTGTGAAGCAGCTGAAGCAGGAGGATCGGGCCCAAAAACAGGTAAATATGGGTTCTTAAGATGACGGAAGAACTGAGTGAGAATATGTAGAATCACAAGGGTATTACGGGAATGTGAAGTGAAGATGTGGAGGCCATCTGGGCTCAGTTCATCTGTCATCTTATCATCTGCCTTCAGCTCGCTGGTTCTGCCCTCCACTTGGCAGGGCTTCCCGCTGCACAGCTGGCTTTACAATCTCTCTCTGTCTCTCTCTCAATCACTCACACTCTCGTGTGTGAACACTCCAGCGTGTGTGTGCATGTGTTTAAATGCATACTCGCGTGTGTGCTTGTTTTATCCGACTCCGGGCTGCGTGTAAACCTGTGATATGTGGAGCATTTTGAGAGGATTTTTCATGTTACCCCATCGCGGTGTGCCAAATATATAAAGCTTATCTGACCCACTAACAAGATGCTGGTGCGTAATTGTGAGAGAGGTGGAGGAATACCATTCACACATCCATCATTATCACATTCATGATTATATTCCAACGTATGCATGTGTGTTATATGTACATAGTGTGTATGTTATTGCGCTAATTATTCAAAATCTCTCAAAGATTTAGGTAGGTAGGTTTAGCAAAAACTCTTATTTTGAAGGGTGCAGTTTAACACCCATGGAAGAGACTGAGACTGATTATTCAATGACACAAACCGGAGTCATTTTGATATCTCTGCATGTCATGAAGAGACAATTTGGACTCAAACACACCATTTACACCTAATTAAATGCGATCTATATCACGTTATCACGATAAGGAAAATGAATGATAATGCAAGCTTTGAATGCTTTGTGAACGTAATGTGATTGGATCATCATGACGTTGATACAGATATTTGTTTTTGCTAAGTAAAATATAGGTGGGTGTTCACATTTAGAGAGTGAGCAAGCCAGGAAGCTGAACACGGCTCTAGTTATGGATAAAACATCTATTATGTGCCACGAAAGTGCCAAAAGTTGCTTTTTAAAAATTAAAGTGATGTGGGTGGAAAGTAAATGACATACAGTAAGAAATTACTGTGTGTGACGCATCTGTGCAGCTGACCTGCTGTAGTATGTATTTTATCTAGTCACAGAGTTGCCTACACGAACATACTGCGACACACTTGGACAATCTGACTCAATATTTTTATATGACAAAAGGAATAACTTAATGTATTGCATATGCCGAATTTACAAGAGAAGACAAATAATTATGAATATGTTGCAGCCATAGTTACACAAGTATATAAAGTTTCCTCTAACTCAACAACCCACAAAACTTCATGTTTTGTATAGGGAGTCTGGGGCTGACTTGCAGCCACCTCAAAATCCTCACTGAGGACAGAGATCCCATCTGATTAAGGATAAAGCGATGTCTTAAACATACCAGGGGTAAACACAAAGACAAGATCTGACCGTGTTTTATCTTGATAATGTATCTTGATGGAGATCTCTTTTTAATACCAGGTGTAAATCAGGTTAAAATATAATTCTTTAATGCCGTTTTTAAAGGGGCCGTTCTACAGTGTTGCGAGTCTCTGTGAAGCAGAAATACAGTTTAACATAACAAGTGTTATGTTGATGATTTACAAAGTTTTCCGACAATATTATAATGGGATATATGTCTTTCATGTACTTTGAAACAAAAGCGAATATTCTATATTTTTAGGAAATATAGCAACTGTTTCATAATATGACTTATATGTGTTGCACTTATATGCACATATATGTGATACTAGGTGGATATATTTCTAATTTTACATTTTGACATTTTTAGAAAACTGTGTTGCACGGCTGGTGTGTACCTGCACCCACCTTTGGGGAGCATTTTGTGACTCCCTTCTTGGTGTTGCACAGGGCATTTATAATAGAAAGGCCCTCTGAATAAATAGTTTTCAATTGCAGGGAATTCATGCTGATGTAATTTCTGGTGCCTTGCAATAAAAAACTGAAAGACAGTCATGGGAAGTGTGGTTGTTATTCCGTACTGTACAACTTGAGGCAGAAATAGACTCACTACATGAATCCATTGTTCATCTGTGTAAGGTGTGTGTGCATGTGTTTCAGTCATTTCACCCCGGAAACCAATAGTCTTGCACACTGCACTGGGGATTATTGTGTAATTAGTCAAGTTGAACATACAATAACGAGATTGTACCCTAACATCAGACAAAGTCATAGAGTGCATGTATTATAGATGGTAACTTGTGTGTCATAAATTATGAATTTAGAATTATGTATAAAACTTTTGCACATTTTCAAAAGAACAGTTGCGGATGGTTTTTCAGCATCCGCGATGTCTGCACGAGTGTATTTGTGGTTGTGTGTGTGTACGTGTGTGTTTGCCTGGGGCAGTACTGTGGGGAAGGCTATAATAGGTTTCCGTTGCTACATATGTAGTGTAATGCTCCTTGGCAGCAGCAGGAGTGACGGTGTTTGAAGAAGTGCATCACATTTGAACTTGTGTCACACTTGATGCCCCTGACTGGCAGGGTGCATCCAAGGGCTTAACCAGCCTGTGTGTCTATCACGGCAACATGTTGGTATTTATTATTGATCATGACTGTGAACAAAGTTACATTACAGCAGAAGTACAATGCGATTTCTTGTTCTTTCCTGCAGTTAAATTTATTCTACGTATACATAACTGATTGTAAAGTAAACTTCTATTTGTCTCCGGTATCATATCTGGTATATGAAAGTGCTGCTCATATACTAAGAAGTGTGGACTTGAATTGGTCAACATTTTACCCAAGAGTCCTTGCTGTTTTACGTTTATCAACACCACCTGGTTAGAAGAAGAATGAGACAGTAAACGTAACCTTAAAGGTTGAGTCACACCAGCTTTAAACAGAAAAAAGTAAGTTAATTTTATGTTTCATCTTTTTAAACAGAGGAAGCTATCGTAGCTTAGCATCCGTGTTGCACAATTACAATTTATTTAGCCGTCGCTGTTGGAGTCTAAACTGATGCTTAAAAAAAAGGAATAGTCTGCAGTTACGACAAAGTCAATGGTAAAAATAAGCCAATTAAATACATAATGTGAACTGTCCTGTTAGCAACCAAGCTAGCAATTATGCTAAATGCCCATTAGTTAACTGAGAGTTGACAGTTAGCTTGGAGAGTTGTTGTGACAGGCTAGCGCTTGAATGTTTCTGACTGACTTGTTAGCAGTTAGCTACAGTAAACTGACCGTCACCAGGCTTGGAGAGACCAGGGGTTAAGGTGTGTTATGTTATTTTTTTAACAAACTGAAGTGTCTTTGGACTTTGTGTTCATTCACCTACAAAACCCCTGTGTACTGATGCTACGAACATTAGTTTTAGCTTGCTAGCAACATATGCAGCAACCATGTGAGTGTGAGTTGAGTGTGCTGGGTCTATTGTGCTAACCGTCTTCACCAGAAGAGTCCGTATGAATGCTCCCCCCTCGTGGTATTCACAACCTGGTAAATGTAGATTTTCTGAAAGCTCCAAGTTCACAAGTTGTGATGTGTTTGCTGACATTTTCAGAAGTGCCCGAGGCCATGGAAGTACATTTTCGTTTTTTACTTCAAGTCAATTTATTGTAATTTTTGTTGTATAGTTTTTCTCCATCAGAGAGAAAAGGATGATTTTACATTACATTACACACTTGGTAGCTTGCTAAATTGCAGCGATGAAATGTATATTTACTGTACTTAAGTGCAATTTTGCAGTACTTTACAGTACTTTCTGTTGCTTTACTTCAATTCCAATACATCTTGGAGGAAATGTTGTACATACTCTAGTTACTTTACAGACTGCATCAGTGTCAAAGCGGCACATTTCTAAATGACTGTACTTTATCTGTGATCAAATTTAAATAAAAACAAAACACTGATCAGAAAAATGCTGAATACTGGATAATGTTATGCCTAAACAAACTAAGTAAACAAACTTTGTTTTCATGACTGAATAAACTGATAAACTTGTTTGTATTTGGCGGACCCTGCCACCTACACAGTTCAAACAGTGTTCTGGGGACCTTATTTTCCTCCGAGAACAGCTTGTTTATTCAGTGATGGAAAAAATAAATATTTCTGAGTTTGTATTATTACCTCATTAATATTGTAAATATTAAAATTCTGAGTTTGAATTCATCTCCAGAAACTACATTGACTCGACTATTACTACTATCACATTTACTCCTGACTAAAACTAGCTTTTTCTTCTATTCCAAAAACATTCTGCAAAGTTTTGCTGTTGATGTTCAGAGCTCAGGACACACTGACTTGACTGAACTTGTACCAGTCTGGTCTTTATTAGTGATCATGAACGTCAGCACAGTAATCTCTGTTGAGTTATACTATATCATCTTCTAAATGAACCATGTTCGACTGAAATTTCCGGTGCTAATTCCAGTGACAGATACGCAGTGTCTATAAATGGATTCTTCGTCAACATCCACTGTATTCAATATAATTCACAGCACCACTGATTAAAATAACATCAATCATAAAACTATAATGATACTACTCCCACTATGATTACCAACTCCACTCTTACTCCTTCTATAACTAATTCTATTGTACTAAAATAATTAGAGTAAGAAGACAAATCTACATGACTCCAAGCAGTTTTACTCACCAGAGTGTATATGATAAAAGATACACGCGGATATAATGAAGAAAAAACAGAGCAGCAGATCGCACAGAGATTTAAAGATTATTGAGCAGAAACATAAAAATGATAGGGTTGAATATACACTATGGTGGTGGGATGGATGGGGTGGGTGGTTGCATGTGTGTGTGTGTGGCAGCAGAATAACGATTGGTATGTGGGTGAGGTTGTCAAAGCGAGGATTTAAAAAAAAAAAAACGTGTGTGTCTGTATGTATGGTGTGAGGCGTGTGGGTGAGAGAGAGTGTGTGTGTGTGTGAAAACGTGTGTGTGTGTGTTGCTCCATGGGGGATATAGCCAGTGGATCGCTCGCAGCATCTTTAGTCCCAGCGTCCCCGCGGACATGTGTATGTGTGTGTGCGGTGTTGAGTAGATTGGGCTGCAGAGTGAATGGGCTCATTAGCGGTAGCAGAGTAACACATGGCCTGGGGCACACACAGACACACAGCACACACTCTCTCTCTCTCTCTCTCTCTCTCTCACAGACACACACACACACACACACACACACACACACACACACACACACACAGTCACACTCCAGACTTGCATACTAATGTCTTCAGACTGTGAACACAACGAGCCTCATTTATAAAAGATTCTTATATTCTTATGCGCCAGTCTGGGCTTTACAACACAATCCAAGCAAAAAGATGAACTTGTGAAAAATTGATCTCGGTGCCAAAATCAGCTGTTTACATGAATTCTCACCAACGTTCTGTGATGTTACAAATGCAGCTAACATTTTTTCTAATGATTAATTAGGTGACATGTTCCCCCAAGATGTTACAGGAAGACAATAATGTAGCACAATGTGTAGCCCACACACAATGTGGAAAATGGAAATAGACATGACAGAATTCACAAAGACAAGAACGGTTATTATAAACAGTCTCACATCTACATTCCAGCTCGTTAGATTTATTTTCAACTAAATTATCCATAAATTAGATGATGAAGAGTCGATGTATTAGCTTAAATGAGATTCTTGTGTCAGTATAAACAATAATATGGAATAATGTGGACTCCAAACATGTATTGGCATCAAAGAATATGATTTCTGGGTAATGAAGTTAAGACATTGCAACCAATAAGATAAAAGTAGCTCTTACAACATGCACTACAACAGCTCAAGCTCTCTTGATGATCTGAAATATCTTCTACTCTGTCACTAACCCCCAAGGTGTGTTCAATATTTTACATTCACCATCAAATCAAGTCTAGATTGCCAGTTTTAATTTTAAATTCCACAATAAAATACCCTCAGACTGCCATAGATGTGACTCTTTGGCTGTCTTTATAGCCTTTGCTGTGAAAGGAGCGGCCATGAATTTAGTTCTGTGTTAACCCTGACTTAGACCTGCTGAACTGAAGTACTGTCAGAAGTACTCAGATAGTTGACTTAAAGCATCTCAAATCAATCATTTTCAATATACAGAACATTTTAGTGTCTTACAACTTATTGTTTTGGTCCACAGCTTTACCAAACTGGGTTCATTCTCAATGCTCTCATCAACCCCTTCAGCAAAAAGAAGCAGGTATTTTTTATGTATGTTTTTTATAGCAGGCAAGCTTTGAGAAACCAACTGTACACTACCTGCTCTACAGCAAACAGACCAGGAAGACAAGTGGAGCATTTAGCTATCAAGCCAGATATTTCAATGGGTTGGAGGAGACCAAAAACAGAGCTAAAGGGAGAGTGGATATTGTACTTCAGGTGGACAGAAACAGAAACTCCAAATGAATAAATAAATATTGCTCTGTATCTGCCTGATGTGTAAACAGGAAACAAGTTGCTTTATTAAGTTTACAATGTACCAATATGCCAGTGTTGTGTTTATAGCTTGATTTTGCTGACCCTATGTGGGCAAAGATCAAAAAATGCAACTGTAAGTAAAAGTAGTGATGCTACATTGTAACAACACTAAATAACAAGTAATATTCCTGCATTTAAATTTTATTTAAAGGAGACATATTGTGCAAATTTTCTGGTTCATAATTTGATTTTGGGTTACTGCTAGAGTAGGTTTACAATCTTTAATGTTAAAAAATGTGTTTTCTTATGCCTTCCAGTGCTGCAGCTCTGTATTCCCCCATTACACTGTTATATTATTTAAATGTCATTATAGATGCATTAATATCTAATATCAAATTTAAATGTTGTAACCCATGGAGGTGGATCTTATGTATTTAACACACAGTTGGACTGTTTAATCTAAAACAATGCATCATATTTTAGAAGTGTGACATGCTTTGTTTATCGTAATCCAATCTGCAAGAATATCAGCCAAATAACTACAACAACTATACATTTAAGTCCTTTTTTCTCTGAACTGTAGTAGAATAGAAGCAGAAATTAGCACAAAAATATTAATACTTAAGTACTGTACAATGTTTTATCTCAAAGCAATGTTAAAGAAAAGGGTTCCACACACAAGCAAGTTTATTAAAAATCTAATACTGCAGCCAGAGTTAAGCTTTTTATTTCAACAGCACGCCACCTTGATACTCCCCCGTATGTTCACCACATGCTCTCTGTTTTGGATGAACGTCAAATGTTACATTTGTGTGAAGCTATAATGAGACTAAAATTAGTAAAAAGAAGTCTAAGGCAACCTTACGTAGTGACCTTGTCTCATTATACAGCATATGTACATTTACACTATTTATAAAGACACACAGGATTTTATATTGCTTCCTTTGAACCATAATCCCGTGTGAGCACGCAGGAGCATGTGGAAAGATTTATGCCCTAACAAACTAATAGTGAGTGTAGAAGACATCTGCTGCCTAATTTCTGGTGGTACAGAGTCGAGTGTGTGAGTGCAGGCTGGTGACTGGGGTTATCAAGTGGGCACCTGCCATCACAGATGCTTCAGTGAATTAGAGCCACTACACCTCCAGAAAGCTTAATAGTGGTTGTTTCTGCAGTAACCTTCAAACATTACTAATCCCAGACAGAATCTTTGATCCACACTCAGACTCTTCAACAGCATCCATTAGCCTGAGCCTCTCCATCTTACAGATCATAGGTTGATAATTAGTAAAAAATTGTAGATCTGTGCACACACACTGAAGGTTATGTGTCTCTGGACGTTCCAGTGACATCTCTGACCTTAACAGTTCCTCCAATAACAACAACAGAAAAAAGGCCAGAGACTCATCCAACACACTGACCATGGCTGCCTCAAAATGTATGCTTTCAGAGCAGAGAGCATTTATTTACAGCGTGTTGTTTGGTTGATGTTGAAAGGAACATACTGCATTGACTTTCTATTGTCTGCCAAAGACATACTGACCAGCAGACTATATAGAAGGATGATGCTTGAGTTTGACTATACCTAAATTGCATTTCTCTCACATTTAACAAGTTGTTATATACCACAGTTTAGCACAAAAATATGTCATTGAGATAAATCAGCCATTATGTTACGATGCAGAATGTGGCTATTTGTCTTACCTTATGGCCGTGCCTCTGGCCTTGGGCTTGTCAGACACCTGTCAATACACATACACAGAAACCATCAGTTACAGCATGTTCATATATTCAGGTTGAATTTTCAGCACAGTTTTACTATTTATGTAACCGAACGCAGAAGTCAGTAATTAAAGGAGGCAGGACAAACTTTACAGAAGTACAGGATTTAACTAGTAGGTTTTCCCATAGAATCAAAGATTGTAATACAATGAATGTGTCTGTGATATAAGAGCGTACGACACCAACATGATGATGAGTGTCAGTGTTTGTGTTTCTTGTCTGGCTGATCATGTTCATCAGGAGCAAATGTGAGGCTGCTTGTTAAATATCTGACAGACAGTGAAGATTAAGTAATGTAACAAAAAATATGCTTGAATCAAGCCTCTAATAGTTTTATTAAATGTATTATTGGTAACTTATGTCAGTTGACAATATCAACTGATTGATGATTAATGACTATATTCAGTGGTTCAATAGAAATCATAAAGAAAATATTTAAAAAATTGCTAAATGCTATTACTACAATTAAAAAATTTGTAAATTCAGTTGTGCAAATAGGATCTGTCTTTGTAGCAGCAGCAAAAACAAAAAGAGAAAAACATTTTTTTCTGTGTCAAGGTGAGTTATTGAAGTTGTTAAGCTTATTAAAAAATTGGATATTAAAAAGAAATGTGAGATTTTGTGAAATAAGTTGTGATTGTTAAAAAAAAAGGCAATTATATACAGTCATAATAAAATTATGTTTTGTTCCAGTATGTTTGGTATTTTGGGGTTCTTGGTCCTCAGAAATGACACCACTGACAGGAACAGCAACATAAAACATTATTTTATAGCCTTTTCTGAACAAAGTACTTCACAGAGAATAAAAACCACAAAATAAATAGAACTAATCAATACAACTTGAAGACACTATCCAGCGTTTGCCTTTCACCCATTTAAACCTCGACTCCTCAGACCTTCACTTTTTTTCCTCTCTCCTCTTAGAGAACCACGCCGAGGCTTTCTTGTCATTAAAGCGAGAAAAAAACCCTTTTTTTTCTCTTTATCTTCTCTTCTTTTATCCCTTGTTTCCTCCCTGCCCTCTCCCTTCACCCCGGCCTCTGTTCACTCATTTATTTCTATTCATACTTCCCCTCCTTTCAGTAAAAGAATGGGGTGATTAGGTTTGTCAGTGAAGCCTTTCTTCCCTCCCTTTCTCCCCTCTCATCTTCTTCTCCTCCCTCTGTCAACCCCGAGTCAATTTTGTACATGACTACATCAATTATGAGAACAAAACAAAAACAGTAAACTCAATTTCTGAGAATATCAGCCGTTAATTCATCTTCAAGCACTGAAACCCGACAATTAAAATGAATTACTGGAACAGAATCAGGACCTTTTCTCGCCTCTGGCTTGTTGTCTTTCTCTCTCTCTCTCCAGGAATAAGGTGATTAACTGGACCAGTGAAGTTTCTGATAGATCGATGTGTAGCTGCGGGCTACAACAACAAACCTCCTCAGATCTTTGGCTTTGGGAGACTTGCAGGGCTTGTGGAGAGGATCTACGTGTGAATATATTTAGCTAGCTGGTGGCTTTACTTGGATTTAAATAAAGAACAATCCAACCAGTATTTATTCACACAATCTCCTCGGTTTCAACACGGCTGGAAGTATTGTTCCTGACATAGAGGACAAGCTGTTTTACCCAAAGCAAGACAATTCAGACCTTAAAGCTTTAGACATAATGCGCTCTGTATATGTTTTATGTTTATCCGTAAAACCCCACATCTCCCTTCTTTCTCAAGACATCACAGTGTTGCACATCAGGCCTGGCTGGATGCAGTTTTAACAAGGCTTTAAACACCCCCGCACCATCTTGAACAGTAACTGAACAATGAATTCTTCGCTTGTCCATACAATGTCGCTTTACTTCACGTGAGAGACTTTATAAAGCATTTCTAACACCTGAACAGTGGGTTAAAAAATCCTCAATTTCTGATGCAACTCTTGCGCAGAGCTTGCACACTGGAAATATAGCAGCTACTGGATTTAGTGCAAAACAAAGAAGCTCCACATCCCGACTTTTAGCATCTTTCCATCAGCTGCCAGTTCGATTTAACACAGCTAGTTCACTCAAGACCTTTGTATTCTCATCGGCACCTGACTGTGTACAGAAATAATATTAGTCTTTAGAATTGAAGGCGAATCTTTAATCTTTCAGAGCCAAATTACATATTCATGCACGATTAGATACACGATCACTCATCCCTGACTTTCTCCTCAGCTATGTGACACATGTTTCACCAGTCGTGTGCGGTAGCTCGCGGACAAAATGAACAAATGTTTTCCTTTCTCACCTGTCAACCAAGATATGAGATTTCTCTATTTACTCAGCTGCCTTTATGCCCATGTTGTCACTTTCACCCCTTCCAGTCACTTTTAAATCTTACTGATCGATGCCTCTCTATACCTTGCACACGCTTGTTTGCTCGAGTTTGCTCTGACCATCTGTTACAAGTTATCTCTGTTTCAAGGTCACTCAGTAGCCTCTGCACTTTGCTTTCATTTTGAGATACACTGCTGCACCTCTGCAGAAGACTGTGTAAACTACAGCCAGTTAATCTGAGCTCATGCAAATGGACACAGACTGAGCTGAATTCTGAGACGCAAGCCTGACATTAACATGTGCAACTGCTTTAAAAGTCCCGTATTATATTTATTTCTCTCAGCTTTGTATTTTGAATCTAGGTGTCAGTCACAAAATGTTTACATCCTTTAATGTTCAAAAACACATTATTTTTCTCATACTGTCCAGTGCTGCAGCACGCTTCTGTCACTTTAAGACGCCCCTCCCAAAAAGCCCAGTCTACTCTGATTGGTCAGCTCTCACAGGCCTGAGCAGGAACAGCCCATCATGATTTTACATCATCCTGCTGGCTGTAATGGGGGCGTGGCTAAGTGCAGTGACTGTATAGTTGTGACATCACGACCTTACAGAAGTCCTGACGGCTCGTGTGAAGGCACAGTTTCTGAATGCAGACTGTGCACATTTCTACAGCTTACTATACAGTAGCTGCCGTTAGCTTGTAAGCTCATTTAACTAGCAGCTAGCTGTTAGTGTTGTTCACTGTTGGACTATCACCTCTCGAGCTACAATTTGGCTAGCTGGTTAGCATGCTAACTTCAATAAATATCCCTGCAACACAAGACATATACATCTTTGACATGATGCAAAATAGTTATATCTTCACATTCTGTTGATAATTTAAGTCAATTTTTAAAAATGTTTTTTAACTAACATTCTTGCATTTAACACCTTTAAGCGGATACTTCTGCAGTATTTATATACCACCTAGAACTACCTTATAGTCAAAATATACGAGAAAACTCACTTTCTACAATCCAATCCAGTCCAATCCTATCCAAATGTATTTATAAAGCATATCTAAGACAACAATTGGCAAAAGTGCTGAACAGTCAGAAACAGCAAAAAGCAACACAATAAAACACAAAGATCATAAAAACAAGAAAGGCAACCCTCATACTGAATCAAAAGCCAAGGAATAAAAATGTGTTTTGAGACAAGATTTAAAAACAGGCAGTGTAGAGGGCAGCTTAACATGTAGAGGCAACTTGTTCCAGAGTTTAGGGTCGGCAACTGCAAAGATGCGATCTCCCCATAATATGGGATTTAACTGATTTTCATTTGTGTTTTGTTCTATTTTTAACTTGTTTGTAACTCGACATCATTGCAGCCTCAATGGTACGAGTTTAAATAAAGTTTTGAATGAAATACCTTAACGGTAATGAAATACAATGATGAGACTTCCCGGCATAAACAGGTGATTATACAGACAATAAAACAAACTCACTACAGCAAAAACAATAAGATTATTCTGCCAAAAAACTCAGATTTGAGCTTCTTTAATCAAAGATGTGTTTCATGCAGTGTTTTGACTCTCGCCCTGGTGTCCTCTACAAACATCCACGTACACTTCACTTTTTTCCTTATTTATATAACATTTTTGCCACTGTGCATTTAAACCATCCTAAACTGTGATTTGAGGTCACTCTTTAACTATATGCTTTAGATGCTTAGTTGAAGGTTGCCATTGAAACTGGTGAAAAGTCGGACTCGCTCACTTTATGGACATTTTTTCCAGCAGATGCAGATTCCACATGTTTAAATGCACCCTGCACAGTCCTGTTTACACTGTTTCTCAACAAAAACACACAGTGTACATTCTGAAGGCTGACAAACGTGCTGAATATATTTCCTGCTTCATAAAACACTGGACTCAACAACTCTTGTATTTCATTTTTTATATTTTGGTCCTGGATTGTTAATATCTATGCTAAGCAAGCAATCTTTTTCATCTTCAATACTTTTTCCTGCATTACCACTAGGAAAGTGTATTGCTCAGTCCACAGGCTCTATCAATGATAAAAGAGTATTCATATCTTTTACATAAAAAGCCATAAAAAACATAGATGTTAAATAAATAGTGGGGTGAAAATAAAAAGTAATATAGAATGGAAATATTGAACCTGTACTATAGTTAACCACCACTTTATACACGTATAAACAAAACGAGAACCCATGCATGAAAACATTGCTCCATAGAGCTACTAGTGGTCGAAACCTCCACAGTATACTGTTAAAGGTCCAGTCTGTAGGATTTAGTGGTTGCAAATTGCAACAAACAGAATACCCCTTGTCTCATTGTCCCCTATATTGGATGCTAAAAACACAAAGAAATATATTCTAATTTAACGAATACACAATGATTCTCAGTTTTAGGTGATTATGCACTAATGAAAACATTATTATAAATATTATATTCCATTTCTACCACTAATTCCTACACAATGAACTGTATTTTGTGATCCTAAATAAAGAACACAGATATTATACCAGGGTCTTAAGTGGTGGAGCCATACTGTCACAGGGAATTATTACATTTTTATGAAATATAATATCACGCTTATTGAGTGTCAGGGAAAATGAGCAGTGGCACTAATCACACAGCAAATGCCACGTATTTAAAGAAGTGCTTCAATACTGGAAAGATGGGCCTTTAAATCTGGGCCATAAAACTGGGCTGTTGATGAAGGTTCTCAGTCATCCAGGTCATGGTAAATCTAAGTGCTGTATCGAAGGGAACTGGACGTTTTTCAGTTTCTTGAAGTCGTCTCACCTCTCATCCAAGAGGATTGCTCAGTTCTAACTAACTGGAGGGAAGTTGCAGGATTTAAACCCTCGTTTAAAAATCGTTAGGGCCACTTGTGGGTTGTTGACCCAACTGGCCTTCATGTGGGTTGTTAGCTTAACAAACATGTTTATGCAGTAGAACAGAAATATTTTTAAATCTAGTGCTCCATAACCAGAGGAAACTGAGAAAAAAACTACCAAACTTGTAGTGATACAACGCTGGTTGAAAATCGACAAAGTTTTTGTTATCAAGGGATTGAGGCTACTGTTCAAACTGTCAACTAGTAACTACTTAATGATAAGGACATGTGATACTTAAGGATCTGTCTAATTCAGCTCAGAGGTTAATTGATTGGTTGATCACATCTGCTTTAAAATAAGATAAGATAAGATAAGATAAGATAAGATAAATGTACCTTTTTTTGATGCCCCGTAGGAGGAATTCAATTTGGCACAGTGGCAAACAGGAACAACAGTATGAAAACAATACAAAACAGTACAAAAGTAGCAGCACAAGGTGGGAGTGGACAAAGGAAAACAAAAGAATAGAAATGCTACTGTATATACACGAGATGGATCTGTGATCATTTCCTGAGACATACATACAGTGTGTACACTTACACAGGCTGTTTGTATATACATACATGTGCAATATCTGTCGTTAACTATAAGTGATGCATGAAATTAGTCTTAAGTGGGTTGGGAGGTACTAGGTACAACACTAGGTGTTGTGCAGTCTGATGGCTGATGGTCTGACTTAAAACTTAAACTAAACTTCAAAAGTTAAAAACAGTATATATATAAAAAAAGAGTCAAACTAGGATAGTGGAGGGGGGAGCTTCTGTGTCGTGCTGCACACTCTGTTGTGGCGCTGTTAAGGTCGACATTGACCAGATGGACTAATCAGTGGCTGTGATTGGATGTGGTTACTGATCACCTCTGCTGATGGGTTACCTGGAGCAAAACCTGCACGCTATCATGTTTATATTATGTTTATTTCAATGACTTCATCCAGAGATTTGTCTCAAAGCTACACAGCTCAAACTGATCTCCTTTGACAATTTCTCAAGTTCAATGTCATATAACAGTATGAATACATCACATGTCTGGAAACACCTCAGAGAACCTGTCTAAATATTTCTGCATCTAGCTGACTGTGAAACAGTGTTCGGACATGACTTTGGTCCCCAGTGTGCTGGACACTTTCACCGGCTGCAGCTGTATTTTTATATAAAGACAGAGCTTTTTAAGCTTGACTTTGCTCTGACCGAGGTGATCTGTCATCACAAGCTCGGGGAGAGAAAAGAGAGAAATGCAGGCAGATAGAGAGACAAAGGAAAGTCCTGCAGCGGTAATTGGGTTGCTGTTTTTCTGTCAGTTTCTAAAGTCATTAGGAACATCTCTCTCTTTCCTGCTATCTCTTGTTTCCTCTCCTCTTTCCCCTCTCTCCTCCATCCCTCCTTCCCCTGCTCTTTCTTTCAATTCCCTCCTCTCCTCCGTCTCTTTGCTCGGTGCCAAAAACATATTCATCATACTCCTCTGCTGCCCTCACAGCGCTGTGCCACAGAATACTAATGGCAGTGTGTGTCTGTGTGTGTTAGAAGACTGTCAGCATGTGTTTTTATTTATGTGTTTGCTGGCGCAAATGCTTCAGAGTATAAATCGGCATGGGTCCACTGTATGTGCGTGTATATGTGGACTGATGCATGTGTGTAATACGTGCACGTCTGTTTATTTGATATTGTGTGTGTGTGTGTGTGTGTGTGTGTGTGTGTGTGTGTGTGTTTCACTTCAGGCTATAAAAGCTTGATAATACACCATGCACTCATTTGCTATAAGCCTGTTAACAGCATGCACAGAAAAATGCCACTGAATTCATCTCAGCCTCTCTCTCTCTCTCTTCGTCGCTCTCATTCTTCCTCTTTGTCTCTCGCTCTGCCTTCTTGTTTTCTTTTCCGTCCTTCCCTCTTTATCTTCGCCTCGTCTGCATTGTTATCAGCCTGTCTCGTCTGTCTTTGTCTTCCTCTCTGTCCCGCTAACTTATTCACTTTCAGTTCCTTTCATTCTTTCTGTCGTTCTCTCTCGCTTTCCTCCTCTGTTTATTTTGATCACTCTCCGTGTCTGTCTTGCACAGTCATCCAGAGAGAGAGAGAGATTCACGACAAGAAAAAAATACAGAGAGAGAACGTGTGGTGGAGACTTTAAAAGAATAGTTCAACATTTTGGGAAACAGTAAAATACGTTTCCACAAGTTCTAATCCCATGTCCCTGTGAGAATTGTTCAGTTATCTGCTGGCATATACCGAACACTTCCTGTAAAACATTAAAGTGTTGTTTGATGACTCACCCTGGTCATAAGGGCATACATTCATCCAATTAAATGTAATTTGCTGTGGCTAGCAAACCCCATCGTATGAAACCATACCTAGCAGAGTGATGTCTTATCAGAGCGTGATGACGTGATTGGATCTCCAGGCTAGCTTAAAGGATGAGTTCACTCAAAAACAAAATCTCAATCATTATCTACTCCACCCAATTCTTATGTAAAGATGGATGAAGTTTCACAAAACATTTCTGCAGCTTCACAGCAAAACTGCGGCGTTCTCCTCAACAACTGACGTAGAGGGAGACTTGTATTAAAATGTAAAAAAAAACAACTGAAAGAAAACATTCAGCTTGTGCGGTGTAATCCGAGTCTCCAGAAGTCCCAAGATTCCAAACTGGCTTGAAAAGATGTTATTTACACCCTTGACACGCAAGTTTGTGCACCCACTTCAGACGAGTTGCACGTTTGAGATTTTAGTATAGCCGCTACACTGAAGATTTTGGCTCAAAAAGAGTGTAAATAACGTTCTCTTTAGGATTTTGGTGCTAACGTTGGCTTGGATTATGCTGGAAGTTTTTTTTTGTTTTTTTTTTGTTTTTTTTTACAATTTAAAATAAGAGAATGCTGCAACGCCTATTTGCTGTGAAGGTCCAGAAATGTTTTAAGGACTACAAATTTTCATTTTGGGCGAACTTATCCTTTAAATCTCAACAAAGCCAAAACTTTAAATGGTGAAAAAAAAGGTGCTACAGCTCGTTGCAGAGACTCTTTTGTCAAGTTTGGTAACATCATCAGAGACCAGAAGCTCTGCAACATGTTATAATAATTCAACTACTGCAGTAGGAAAACTGCAGTAAAATACAACCTGGGTTATGTTTTTGGAGCTTGGGCAATCAGTTCTGCTGGCTATGATAACATTGTACTTGCCAAGCTAACTGCTGAGATCTTGGACGTAGCAACAATCCCTCACTGTAGAGGAAAACCATGAGGCTGCACAACTATGGTAAGCAGGTAAAAGTTACACAGGGGAGTTATTTGCTTCATTTTAAAGTCTCAGTGAAGCAGAAGTAGTAGTAATAGTAATGTGAGGGTGTAACGAAAGGTTTCACCAACTCAAATTGAAACACACACCTCAGAGATTGCTCTGATATCAACTACGACCCACTAGATAACAGTCAGGTGCAGTTTTATATGATTGGCAGGTCTGCTTAGTTGCCACAACTCAGATTTGACTCAATAAAATGTGTATGTATACACTCCCAAATTTTAAGATGACTCATCAAAATGACATTACAAAACGATATCTTTATCGTATATTTGGCATAGACCGAGAGATAGCTGGAGGTTTCCTGTCACAGTGTCTCGAAGGAGAGATTAAGGTATTGTGACACAGCAGGAAACAGAGCAAGAGAAATAACGTAGTTGCATTTCACACAGAAAAAGTGAGATACAGAGAGAAAGACAAAGATAGAATTAATCATAGTTTACTTCATCCTGTCTGTTCATTCTAATACCGAGAATAATCATAAGTAACCCCTATGATTAAGGAAGCCACTTGCTGCAATTCTGAATGCACACTAAGTATCTGTAATTAACAGTTCTACTTTCAGCATAATTATAACAACTAAAACCACTATAAATGACCTGCCATCATCTATAATTATAATATCTACCATCGAGGTAATTATACAATCAGAAGGCCAGTTAAAAGGGGATGAGAGAAACTGGTATCTTTTCATTAACAGAAAATATCTCACGGACTCTTTGATGAGCGCTGATATCAGTGTGCGCAGTAGGGGAGGGGGCAGCAGCACGACCCCCACCGACTGCTTTGAACTCATCTCTGGCATCATTAATGCATGATGATAGTGATTAGAGGAGAGAGGGCCACCATGCCAATTTTCATACAGAAAAACAAGACAAGAGGAACAGGACAACTGCTAGCTCGTATGCAAAGAGCCCCGGAGTGACAGACACAAGCTCTTCAGTCACAGACACTGAACTAACCGTGTTGAAACACCCCTTTTGGATAAAAAGCTACATGCTGCATAATCCCCTCCAAGGCTTGTCTGTATTACACCGATGATGCAGCAGCTATGGCCTTTCAGAGTTTTGACAGTTGTTGTTTAGCCCCCAAATTATAGCGCCTGAAAGTGTGCCACCTGAATAACTACAGACTTTTGTGTTTAATTATAATTAATTCATAATTTGATCAATTTAAAAAAGCTATTACAACTTGATTAATTTCATTTGCATTTAAATGATGAAAAAAAAAAATGACAACACAAAAATCATTAACAGAAGGAGAGGTCCGCTACTCTGTGGATTGGACTTTAATTAATTTGTGGGCGGCGCACAGAGTACACATCGAAGTGATCACAAAATAGAAACCGTAAAATGTAAAAGCAGGAAACAAACAAACTTAATATGAGAGGCGCCTTCATCATTTACAGACAGAAAGATGAGAGAATTGATTGCAAATTTAATTAACTTTTGGACGACAAAAGTAAAATTTCCCGACAAGGTCCCTTTAGCAGCTGTTCTGGAGCTTTCGATTCTATCACATGAACTGCACTAAACCCAGTCATATCAGATACTGTTCTGATCCAGGGCCACTTACCAAAGAGAGGAGAGCTCAGAGATTACTTAGTAACTTTTTTGGATTAAAACATGGATTATCGTAGCGTAGTGATCTTCACTTGGGGTGAAGAGGTCGACCTGAATTTAAACACGCAGATGCACACAATCAGTGTGTGCTGTTGTTCGCTAGCTTAACGCTAGCTAAAGTACAGTAAGGTAATTTGGCTGTTCGGGGTGAGTAAACACTGGTGTGAGTAGGATGAGAGCAACGCTAGCTGAAATTGGCTTCACTTGTGGTAAACAAACCAATTAACAACCACCATGGCTGATGAAAAACTACCTGATATGATTCAAGCACAAATGTTCATAGACTTTTATCCACGTTCACCGACTTTCCCTCTCTCTCTGGCGCTCTCCCGAAAGTTATAGTGGCAGGCTGTCATTGTTGGAAACATCTGGGATCATGTACAGTAAGTGAGGTCTTAAGCCATTTCGATTCAGCAATCTTACATGTTCTGTCTTTAAGCTACGTCTGGATTCATTATTGTGTGCTAGCTTTTCTAAATTTGATGATCAATCATAGATATAGTTAAACACGATTCAAATTTAAAGTTATCCTTCCAGTAGTCCTCCCATGACTGAAAGAATAATAAGCAATTGCTGTTATAAATAACAAGCTCTTCGAAACATCAACAAAGCAATCACTTTGATAATCACGACTGGAGGTCCTGACTTCAATATTTATGGACCCCATTCAAAGAGAACAAAAACACTTACTCGTCCCTGATGAGTTTAAAAGGTTTATAAATCCTTTCCCAGTGGCTACACCATACAATTACTCGGAAAAAAACCCAACTAATTTACAGGAAAGTTTGCTTTGATTGATACATAGTATACACCTCGACCAGCTGGAGTAAACTCACAGCACTAGAAGATAGTTACTGATGCTGCTGGGTATTTGACAGGTACTTGCAGGGAAGAGGAGTCTTTTTCTGTAGTATTTACAGTGAAACTCAAGCTGTTACAGCCTGAACCTCCTATGACCTCAGTTGAATCATTTAACGAGAATTATTTCGAGCCTCGTTCCTAGCTGTGTTTAAAATACCAAGTTAGTTATGATTTGGTAATGTGCTATTTGTTTCAACAGGACAGCATTTGGACCACATAAGGTCTTCTTAAGCTTTCTGTATTTTATTTCACATTATGTGTGATACACCATTTGTGTTTGAAAGATTGTGTCATCCATGAAGAATAAAAGAAGAATGTGAAAGAAAACATTTACATACACGTGCCTCCTGATGATTGTGATTACTGATCTTTCCAAATATTTACCTGTAAGTAAATAGCTGTCAGTCGCAGCAGAACACTGGTGAGGCTTTGCACGTGAACCTACTGGTGTATCTCGCTATCAGTCGACATATCAGTGATGTTCCCTGGTGGTCTGAAGGTTAACACTGAACATCAGCTGCAACATCTGCATCCAGCCGGGGGACCATGTCGCATATACTAAATAACAGCTGATTGAAGGTAGCCGGATTTATGGATTAACTGATTTGGACTTCTGGACAGATGAGTGAATCAGTGCATGTCACATACAAAAAAATGACTTTAATAAAATGTATGTGAATGCACAGCTGACTGGAGGACTAACTAAGCTGGAACGAGGGAAAGTGTGCATAGAAGAATGAATGATCAGACAGACTGCAGGGGGAGCTCACCTTTTGTTCACCCTCCTCCTCATCGCTGCTGATCTTCAGGTCATCCTCCAACATTCTGCGCAGAGACAAAGAGACACGTGTTATTGCAGTCCTGACCTCCTGTCTGCTCGTATTAGGTCGGATTTGCCGAGTCGTGGTCGGCGATTCCCTTTCATGAACATTTCTGGCAAACGGATTAATTACACAGCAGAAGAAGCAGAGCTGCTTCATGTTAGGGAGTGAAGAGGTGGACAGTGGATGGAGCACTTCGCTGCCTTAAAACCTACCAGATGTTCGGCTTTTCGAGCTCGGAGGAGGAAAGCCAGATTGTTTTTTCACCTGGAAACTTTCTGTCTGACAAGCGCTGACCTACAGCCAAGAATTCCTTGGAAACAAAGAGGACGTGCTCGGCCGAGATCAGTCCCCCGGTCAGGACTGTACACGGATACTTTGGAGAGAGCTAATAATTACAAAAAGGACCTGCTTGTTGCTTTTATTGGCTTTCGTTTATTCTCACCACGCTGGAGATGAAATTCTAACAATATAGATGTACGGAGGCTGTGAAAGAGATATACAAGACACAGTCGATAACATGACCTCCCTCAGAGCATCACCTGCTCTTTACCGCACAAATTATTCAGTATTTATGTGCTGTGCATTGGCAAGTTCCTGTGTTTTATTGCTTTATATAAACCCTCCACACAAACTCCTGTTATTTTAAGCTGGCACTGCTATTGTTATGACAGGAGAATCCCCTAAAGGGATTTTTACTGCCTCACGAACCACTCTTGTCAGTGCTTGCACCGCTAAAAAACACTCCCCAGTGTTGTGGTGTTTTCAGATGGGACCGTACGAGTGGTGAATAACTGAAGCACAATGAGAAAAAAGCATTGCAGATAAGCGGGGCACAGTGCAGCACACGCAGCGATGATAGATATGTTTGAATGAATGAATAATGGATTCATGTTTTATTTCATAAGAAGGGACAGATGGAGAGAGGGAGATAGTGAGTGAGATGGAGATGATAATGACGGAGAGGAGAAGGGGAGCGCGCGATGGAGGAGAGGGAGATGGAGACTCAATAGAGGAAGCGTGGAGGGAAAGGAATAAAATGCAAGAGAGAGTGGAAGCATCCATGAGGACAGACGCAGTCAGATATAAATGAGTTATGGACTGAAGCATCCAGCTTGGAAAGCACGGCATCAGATTTCTACAAGGCTCTTAATTGCCTTCATAAAACGGAGTCTTTTTTATTTCTCAAAGTAAAGCGCGAGCAGTGCTCCATTACTTGCGGAAGTTTGTCTGAGAGGATGTTAATATTTTCCGAAGCTAAATCAAAGCCACGCTCAGCTAATGACTAATTGCTCAACACGGCATTTCAGATGCACATGAACTCCGGCTGCAAAACAAAACACACGCATAAATCTTTCTCTTGAGTTGACTTGGCTTTAGGGGGAAAACGCTCAAGCTGAACAAGCTCCCTGCCAGCGTCTCTGTGTCATCGTCCACAATGAAGACAAACTTATTCAGACCAGCTCACAGCCCTAAAGGAGTCCTATTAGGCTTTTGTTTGTTTTTATTTCCCTCTCCTTCAGTGTTTTAAATGTCCGTGTGCGTGTAAAAGATCTTGAAAGTTCGCACCAACAGGAGCTCCTCTCTCCCACAGAACACACTGCGCCTGAAACGCCTCGTCAGTAGTCCCTCCTTTAATTCTGTGACTTTGTGACATCACACGACATCACAATGTCACATATCTACATAATTTATGCCTAGCAGCTAGTTCGGCACATAAGAATTGATTTAGCACATCTACTCTGTTGTTGTAAGCGGTTGTTGTAAGCTCAGTCATGTGTGAGCTGACCAATCACGATACTGGGTGCTTGGGAGGAGGGGCCTTAAAGAGACAGGAGGGGTTTCAGACAGACGGAGAATACAGAGCTGCAGCACTGGACAGTATGAGAAAACTGTGTTTTTTGAGCTTTAAATCATGTAAACCTATTCTAGAAGTAACCCAAAATGAAATGATGAGCCTAAAAATGAGGATAAAATGTCTCCTTTAACTCTGTCCTTCTCTGCTTCTTGTCCCTCTGTGTTCTACAGGAAAATATCCCCTTCATTTATCATTTCTTGACTCCATTTTGGCGCTTAGCGATCATTGCTGCACTTGGATCTCCTTTTAATGCAGGTTCTGTTATGTGTTGTTCTTTCCATTGCTTTTTATGGTGGCCAGCACTGCTCACACCAACTCCATCCTTCATTCAAAAGCTATGCCAACAATGCGAACCACATACTGTAACTATCT
Organism: Pagrus pagrus; assembly: GCF_965226575.1. Lineage (NCBI taxonomy): Eukaryota > Metazoa > Chordata > Actinopteri > Spariformes > Sparidae > Pagrus > Pagrus pagrus. The sequence continues at coordinate 14,721,928 of NC_140189.1, read as the reverse complement.
GTGAGTCAGACGTTTGTTTAGGGCAGTGGTTCCCAACCTGGGGGTCACGGTTTCCTGCTCTAACAAATTAAATTAACTTTTTCAGGCTTTCTTTGAATCTTTGCATTTTTCTTTGTGAATCATCGGATAATTTTACCTCTGAAAATGAGTCAAGAGTGAAAAAAAATCTCTCTTTGATTGAACTGGCTGTGAGAGGAAGACATGCATCCGGTGACAACGGGTTGAGAGTAGACAGTGTTTTGTTTTAAGTGGTTATAAGCCTGAAAGATTAGGAACCGCTGGTCTCGTAAAGTGCAAGGAGGCAAAGAGGTTGAATGTTACTGTGGTTCATTATTCTGCAGGAACAACACAGACACGTGAGCAGACTGTAGTTCAACCAGCTTTTGAAGTCGTTGTCATTTTGAGGTTTGTATCGTTGTTATTTGCATTTTCTTAGCTTAGTTTTCTCAGTCTAGCTAGTCAGCTAACGTTGTTTCAAGCTTCTGGGGCTAATATACAGACAGGTGGTGTGGAGAGGAAACCCTTTTAAATCCAAATCAGGGATGCATGTCGGCGGCTGGGTGACACAGTCAGAGATTTCTACTTCAAATTCAGAAAAACATAGCAACACCCCCGTCCTCCCACAAATGTGTCATCGTCCATCACGACGTTTCACTGTTGACATAGCCCAATGCCAATTTGGTTGACATCGCACAACCCTAATTGGTATCTTTGATGCAATGTGTCAGATTTTTGCTCTGAGTTTGAGCTCTTACGCAAGGCTCGTTGGTTGTTGTCACTCATGTTGTGTCTTATTATTGAAGATAAATACTTGTTAACACAGGATGCATCAGAATCTGAACATGCACCTGCACAGCAGATGTGTTACTAGTGCTGCTGAATCTCATTCAAAATTAACATTACATTCACTCGGCAGATGCTTTTGTCCAAAGCAACTTACAGCAAGTGCATTCACACTCCAACGTGTTTTAATAACATCACAATAACACTTGGCTGCTTATTGTCTCCTGTAACTTGGTGCTGACAAAGCATCATGTTTGACAGTATTCTTTTCGTATTGAGCAAACAGAGACCTTGTAGTTGGCAGTGTTGAGGCCCTGCTCTGTGTCTAGGATGTTAAACTGCACTCTGTGTTTCTGTCGCTGCCAGCAGGTGAGACGACCACACTGCCGACTGAGCAACCACCGAAGCTGCTCCGACTAGACACGAGTCTTCTTCACTTCTTCCGCTCTGTTGCATACACGCAGTTGTCTCGGCATCATGTGAGCGGATCCGAGCGTAATGAACCTCCTGCAGCGGGAGGGTATGGTATCCTCTCTACTCTCTGCTCTAACCAAATAAACAAATCAAACACAACATATTCTATGTAGCATTAATGCACAGAGCCTGTTTGAGAGGGATTACTGTCGGATGAGTTTTCTGTAATGGTCGGACATTGTAAACATTCGGCAAAGAATATAGCAATTAGCCTCAACGGCACAATTACTCTTGAATAAGACGAGGTGTTCATTATCCCGAACATTTTACGCTGTTGAGCATCGCAGTAAAAACAAAGAACTGCCTAATGGCTGCAGTAAACAGGCATTGTTTTTAACCAATAACAATTATTTCACCCTAATAAACAAAGCAGCATTTATGCTTGAATACAAGATGGGAAAAAAATTACACCTCAGGGCAGACAATAGTAATCAAAAGCAAAAAGGCTTATCGGCTTTGGAACCAAAATAGTGTAATAAGCCACAAAAAGCAGTGCAGCTCCAGCAGACATCATCCTAATGGAGATACAATTAACTATTTAAACACATATCTAAAGAGGAGGAAATGAGAGTTTACATGCTGACCTGGAATTTTAATGAAACGAGCTGAATTAGTGCTGACTACAGACTGCTTTGACATCTTTTTAACTTGCAGGATTTTTGCATCATCTTTTGGCCATCAAGTCTTTTTCATTTTCAAAAGCCTCTGTCTGACACTACGCTTGCCACATTTTCTCTCCTTTTTTAAAATGAGCTTTCATCAAATGCATAAATAATTCATGGCACTTAGCACTTGAAAACTCTCATTAGAGGTAGTAACACAGGAGTTGTCATATTGAACTAATGTTAAAGGGATAATACGACTGTGGATAGAGCAAAAAATCCTCTTCCCCTGATGAGGAAAGAAATTAAACAAGAAAAGCAAAATGTGTAGAAGCACCAGAACTAACAGCTTTTTGTTTTACATCAAAAAAACATTCTGATACAACAAATAGATCAGTGTTCTTCAGTTTGGTGAGCACCTCTGTCATTTGTTTGAATTACTGTCATCCAAAATGGATAGATGCCAAAAAAAAACCCTTAGCTATTGTTGCCACTATCCATTCTTTCATGTCCTTTACAGTGATGACTTACTCCAATGTTTTAAACAATGGGTCCGTGATTTCAGCATGTAGACAAAAGCCTTGAAGCTTCTTGTTTCCTGTCAGTGCTAATAGAGCGCTGTAGGGAGGCCATTTTTGTAAGATAACCCAGATCACATCGCCCTGGTTCCCTTGACAAAAAGCCTATGGGACTTTCCAAGTGGATTTTGGATTATTGCAGAAAGTAAACTCTGTGGCAAACACACGAATATACTACTACAGTATACACGTTTTGTTCAACGAGATAATAGTCACAGATGATCACCACTTTAATGATTTTTGAAGCATAAATCCAATCACCAGAAGTAAGAAGCTACATCATGGCGACTTCCCCATCACCATCACTAAACATCTACTGAACTATATTATAAACAGTGTTGGGTGAGTTACTTTCAAAATGCAATACATTACATATATCTACTTACCTTCACTTTAAAGTAATATATTACGTTACAATATTTCTGTCTGCATAGATGAATGTACTACTTTTTAGTTACTTTCAACAAAATGCCCAAATAGAAATTTAATAACCTAGATCTTTTATAAATAAACAAATGTCCTTGGACACAGGGATGAGCAGGCAGACAAAGGATCAAAGGGAGATATAAGAAATAAATATTTTTAATTGTAGGCTCAGTCATATGAAACTACCTTCTATAATGGAGCCTATAATGACATGACAAGTCAAATATGTCTTTTTTTATGCCTTTATATTTTTGTCCACAGAACAAGGGATGCATGGTGTGATTCAAGAATGTAAATTAAAGTGCACTCGGAGGATTAGTCTTCATCATTAGTCCTATGAAATATGACTCATTACAGTCACACAGAGACTGAACAAAGAACTTATAGGCTCGGCCATATTAAATACACACAGCCTATATTAATATGGTCGTGGTGGACGGGCTCTTAAAAAAGCAACAATAAACACTTCGCTTTGGTCGGTAACGAGGATTGTAACGCATTACCTGACATAACTGTCATAATATATTACTGAAATATTCTTAGTAACGTCTAATGTCGATATTAAACTCTCTTAAGCTTGTGTTAACCACAGACCTTATTTCAGACATTTACCGAAAACCAAAACCAAAAGTCTATTGACCTCGAGACGAGGGATCCTGACGTGCAAAAATGCTAACTGATTTCTGGGTTTTAGGACTCATTCCTGCGGGACTCCATATATTTACACTTTTTTGCTCACTGAAACGACAGCTGTAGCTAGCTAGCTAAAAAAAGCTAATGTTGACAGCATGAGTTTGTTGCAAACACTGGCTCGGACTGACTTTTTAGAAACAGAAGGAGTCCCAGAAAAAAAGGTTTGTGATACTAGTGATGATATGGTGATAAAAGAGCGGCATTGTTCTTGTACTGCGTGTGGAGCTTTAAGTACGATAATAAAAAATGTAGGATCACACTTATTTCATTCTTACATAACTGTTTAGCAGCTTAGCTTACATACATTCCCCCATTGTTTAAAAAGTATGTGTCACTTTTATTGTTGCAAGACAAAAGGCACTTAGGTTGAGTACTAACCAGTGTTTGGCTAATGCAGCGCTACCTCTGGTAACAAGCTCGGCTCAGAGGGGCTGTAGCAAAAAGAAAAATCTGGACAAAGCTGCCAATGTCACACTCTGATATAGTGGACTAGCGTCGGCTACACAGTTCCTTTACTTTTATAAATGAGACTTGTTTTTGCTCAACCCCACAACATGTTACAAGATAATAAAGCTCCTAATGATGCTGGGTCAGGTTAGACTACTTCTGTCAGTGGTAAACTTGAATATGCTGAAGTTTACAGCTGAGCAGATAAACACACTGTTTAATCCACTTCCTGCACTCTTCCTCTTGTGTTTTGGATTTTGTAAACGCTAAAGGCCGTTGCTGCGTAGTTACAGTAATTCAGCCGTGAGTGGACAATCACTGTTCGGCGGAGAGACGTTTCAGCGAACTGTCAATTTCTAAAACAAAATCATTATGCTTGTCTCGGTCAGGCTCGGGATGAATCAGGGCCGTGAGGCGGATTTACAAGCCAAGATTTCTGCCTTTCCAATCTCCCCCCGCCATGAATCCTGCTGTACAGCTCTGTGAGTGAAGTGGAGTGGGCTGCAGCCAGAGATGTTGCAATATGCTCCTGGCTCACGTTAAATTAATGTAGCTGCACTTTCCCGCTCTGATCCACACAATCTTTTTTTCCTCCTACCAGCAGTGAATTTCATCCAAGAGTCAAGCTTAATTTTACCTTGAGGCGAGCGCAGCAGCGGGTCAGAAATTCTCTGTTTATGTGTGTGTGTGTGTGTGTGTGTGTGTGTGTGTGTGTGTGTGTGTGTGTGTGTCAGAGAGAGAGATACTCACGACTTCTGTGGTGCAGTTGGTGGTTTAGCAGCAGCAGGCTTGTTAGCTGATACAGTACATCGCTCTGCAACACAACAGAGGACATTCAAGTATCACTGTTTTGCATGCGTCTTTGGCTGAGAGTGATTACTGTTTGACAAGCAGCCAGACTCAAATCACTGTAGATGTGTGGTACTTGTGCCACCCTGGAAAACATGACACCCTGCTCCAGTGTTATTAAATTAGTGTGTGTCCATGTGTGTGTTTTCTTCACTGTGGTAACAGGAGTTTGGGTGTAAACACAAAGCAAATGTCCCTTTGCAATAAAATTCAAACTGAAATACACTGTGCAACCACAACGACTCGAGGTGATGAATTCTCCTCCAACACACACTTTCTGAACCCTTTCACTGTATTTTATATTCTAGTCAGCGGCGTTTCTTCAGAGAGAAAAGGCTGCCAGTGGGGAAACATTTCAGCTTTATATACATCACAAACATCTCAAAAGACTACACGATGGGGTTAACAAAAGAGCACAAGTTCAGAGGAGCTTTTGAAGATCTGATGTGAGTCAGAGCTACTGTAATGTACAAATCCAGTATTGGGCAATGTGATGATATATATGATGAAACAAATGAGATCCTTTCAAGTGGTCTACATTTAGATACAGTACATGTACAGTATGGCTGTTTAGGCAGCAATCCCTTCAATATGTCCTCTTGTGTGAGACAATCGTGGGGAATGTTGCAGAAATCAGTGAGCAAATTTCAGTATTTTTGACTATTTATAACTATCTTCAATTGTCAGATTAATATTTAAACAATATAAAATGGGACATTTCAGCATTAAAATATCAAAAAAGAAAAATAACTTTGTTATACATTTTGTTTAAAACCCATACTGATATAATTGGCTGATGCTGGGACAGATATATAGGTATTGGTGTATATGTTGTCCACTATGTGCTGACATGAATGATTCTTGGGGAAGTTCTCAAAAAATCTTCATATTTGTTTTGTACATTAAAGTTAATTGTTAAACTGTAAAACATCCTGTGTCCAATACATACGCATCTTTCTCATAAGTGTTTGATTGATTTGAGGGATCAATACTAAAAAAGTGTATTTATGTAAATATTCTGTGTGTATCAATATTTTCTTCCCTCCCAATATCGGCATCAGCCCCAAAAATCCAGCATTGGCCAGGCTCTAGTTGTGTTCAGCTCATATGTAAGATTTCTGAGAACAACTTGACCTCTGTTATATATTTGGTTAAGCTGTGTACTAACATTATCCCAAATGGTTTGTCGTCTGTCGCTTCCAGGAGAGAGTCAGAAAGGGAGGAAGGAAGTTGGGGAACGTGGTTAAACATAACGCGACTACATTTTTACGACATGACCTCGTCTGGGAACATTAATGTCTGAGTCACGTCAGATAGATCTTCACCAGCAATAGTGATTGTTTAACAATGAAGACTCCCATGATCCCACACTACTTCACAACATCATCATACATTTTTTGTTATTGTTTTGATTGAGAGGCCTCTAGTGGTAGAAATTACATACTGTGATTTTAAAGGGTAACTCCACCAAACCTGTAAAAACAGTTGTTCAACTGCTGTTTTTTTTGTTATCTGGCCTTTAACTTGGAGAGATTGAAGTTAATTTGCTCAAGGAGGTTTGTTCCTGCTTGCCATCCACAATGTTACTGCTGACACTGACACTGCTTCCTGATTTCCCAAACTACGGGGCGGACCAAGGGTCATAACATGCGTGCGTTAAAAAAAAAATAACCAAGCTTTAAGAGGAATTAGCGTTAACTTTGACAGCCCCAGTTATTGTCTCATTAATATTGTAAATACTCAAATTCTGAGTTTGAATTTCTTCTCCAAAACTACATAGTGCCCCTTTAAAAACAGTGTGCTGAGTGTGAGTTTGGTAATAAATGTCTGTGTTCCTGTGTGTGAGCATCCTCGCTGCTATTAATAATAAAAGACATGGCCTCCACAATCAATCGAACCAACTGAGCTGCGTGCGTGCAATCATGTTTGTCTGATTACTTGTTTAGACGAACACAGAAAGATAAAGGAGAGGTTTTCTGACTATGATGCTCTCGGGGCTACGAATTCATTTGAACATCAGCTGCTTTTCTCACATCACTTCTGAGCGGTGCTGCCTTTATGGCCTCACCAGTGTTAATTATCACGGAGCCAGTAGGTGAGTGTTGATGCTGGGAAACTTACTCTGGGTGTTGTAGCCCGAGGTCACATGCTGTGACTCCTAGAGAGAGGGAGAGAGGGAGAGAGAAAGCCAGAGGGCGATGAGTTGAATGAATAAACCAACAGATGTCATTATTGATTTCACAGCAGCACAACGATGCCATTAAACAGAATTCAGATCCTCTCATCTCCCCGCGTCGGCGCCGCACCTCATTCTTAAAAACTCCCTGGCAGGATTAGCGTGACGCTTAGGGCTGAAAGCGCCACAACAGTCTTTCCTAATTCATTAACTACCGGGTCAGATTCACCGCCTCAGTGTTTACATTGCTTCTTCTCTCGACATCAGCACCAGTGTGATGTTGTGCATATTAAAAGTGATTCATAAAAGCAATCTGCAGAAGAAGAAAACACATCTGCTGTTTCAGTCTGAATATTACTGCCATATCGGAGATAAATGTTGAATATAACATTTATGTTGCTTTTAATGTGACAAATATTCCCACCGTTTACATTCGAGCTGTCATAAAGCATTTTTGTCGGAGCAGGAGAAACTTTACCGCCATCCATCTTTTGAAGCAGCGATTCTTTAGTCCCCGCTTTTATTGTGTCTCGGTCTTTGTTGATTACTGTGTGTTTTCTGCACTTCACTCCTCAAACACAACCTGTCAAACAAACAGTGTGGGTGGTGCTACAGTGTCATTTCCTTGAAATTTCTGTTGAAGTTTCTGTAAGTGATGTTTTGTTGGTTGTTATCACCAGTCATGTTAAAAAACCCACTTATTTCTGTTTATTATCAACAGGAAATCATCGCTTGCCTACCGCAGGTTTTTTCTTCTCAGGAAACAACACAACAGCAACCAGATACCAATCAGAGGTTTTAAAAAATAGAAAATGAAAAAGCTTTCTTTAGCTTGAAGTGGGTTGAAATTTTTCTTTTGGAGAAGATTGACAGGAGCCAAACATTATTAGTGCAACTTTGTAATATGGTGTCCTTTATCAGTGAAGGTCGCTCTGAGTCGGCTCCTTTAAGTGAACAATGGAAGCCAGCTCCCGTCTGAGAGGCTTTTTTTTTTTTTTCTAATAAATGAATACAAGAAAAAGCAAGAGGAGGATGAACGTATTTGTTGGATAAGTTCCAGAAATGTCTCTTTTTGTAAAATTACAACCCAATCATGGTGAGACTTTTGTATGCTGCAATGGTTGCCAACAAAAGTGTTTGATGTTTTTACATGATTTGAGGTTTTCATAACAAACAGAATGTGGAAATATCGTACTCTGGAGAATGTAAGGTTGGGTGGATGTGTATATAATACTGACAGTGAAAAATGTTTGTATAGGATTTTATTTTTATAGATATTGTATGACTTTGCTAGCTCAGGGTGATCTTGATTTGGTGACCTCTTGCATGTAATTGTGAACACACTTCCAGCACAGCTGTGGACCGTCAGGTAACAGTGGGCTGCAAGTCACTTTGTGAGTCTTGTGTCTTGAGTAAAGATCTTGAGGACGAGTCATCAACCATTTTTTTATTAAATCAATGCAAAAAAAAAGAGGAATTATAAAATTTCATTGGAAAATTGGAAATTACAAATAAGCCATAAATTTGAACAACACATGTTTCTTATGTTCAAATAATCTTACAGCAACAGTTGGTACATTGTGTGTGATTGATTCATGTTAATCATACAACTTTAAATGTTCATAAAAGGTTAAATGTTGACAATTTACTACCAGATGGACTCTGAAACACAAAGAAAGCTAAACCAGCCAAAGAGGTTTCTGAACCTGGCAACCCAAAATGTGCTTTTGTTAATGACTTACAACTGACTTTGAAGCATTAGATTTTATTACTAATGAATAAAGTCATAAATTACAATTTACAAAAACCATTTATAAAAGGTGTCATGTTTGAAAAATTCTACCCAAAGATTTAATATAAAAAATATTAACAGCGACAGTTCAGACGCCTGCAGACTGAAAGTGGCTCGCTTCATGTCCACTTCCTCGCAGGAAGGGAATTAAACATGCAATACTTAATTAACATTTTAATTTCATTGGCTGTCACTTGTGCCACTGTGCAGGATGAGGCAACAGTAATCTGATTCAATCACAGCAATCAGCGCCGCAGTGAATTTATGAATCAGATCTAATTAGCAGACTGAAGATTCTCAGTGACAGACTGCAGTTAGTTTGGTGATGAGCCGCCGATAAGTGTAGGAGTTTAAGTGAAGGTTTTTCATCTGTGTCACATCTTTTTCCGCCACTCACTGACTCATGCACAAATAAAAGGGAAACGGTGGAGTCAGAGCTCAAGTAGAGAGCGTGATAACAAAGTTTAAGGAAGCATACGTGACATTAGTTTGCACTTTTTACACCTCAATGTGAGCGGAGATCTTTTACTTTGGTGAATTAGAGACGAGTGGAACGAAGGCAGAGAGCTCACACTCACCTTGCTTGGGATGGGGAACTTGGTCTGATCAGCCTTCCCAGGAGTGTGTATGGCTGTGAGAGGAGGCGGCCAGGAATGTGTCATCTCCTAAATACACACACACACACAAAAACACCCCTTTTTTATAACATTACACAAATAATCTGATATTTTTGCATATTTGGCTCCAGTCCAAACTCAATACAGCATGCTTCACGGTAACTGTAGTTTTGCCCTCCTGGGATAAGTACCTTCTGAATAATAATGATGACTAAAGTTGAGCAAATTCGAGCAAAGGGACTGCTTATGCAACATCTCTGATGCAGAGGAGTTGAGTCAGCATTCAATCAAGGTTGTGCTGAAGCGTCCCCCATCAGAGAGGACTTTATTAGAGTTTGAACTGAGAGGAGCACGGGGAGTTAGTGGCACACCAGGGATCACTGTACTGAGAGTGAACTGAGTGCAGAGTTGTTGAATTACCAAAATAAAAGCTGACTCCGGTCGGCTGCATTAAAGCTCGGCTACACAGCAGCAGCAGCAGCATCGCCTTTCAATTATTCTAATCGCGCAGTCTCCCTAGTTGAATTCCAGCATCAATATGTAGCTTCAAGCTCCCATTAGTTAACAAGATAAGCATATGTGTGTGTGCCTGTGTGTGTGTGTTTGTGTGTACCATAGCTACATGATCTGTTAGGTATAGGTTGTTTCTCTTTCTCACCAACAGTGGAGAGGTACTGCATGTATGGGAAATCTGCTCACAAAGCAAAGTGAAGCCACCAGCTAATTTTTCATGTAAGCACAAACTCAGGTTCTCTCTTTCATGCCCTCTCTGCAAGCAAACACACACACACACACACACACACACACACACACACACACACACACACACACACTCACTCTCGAAAGTTAAATCCTTTGTAAGTTGCAAAGTACAAATCTGCAACACAATTCCAACATCAGAATTAATTATTTGATAAATGTTGCATTTACTTTGATTCACACTCGCACAGCTGCCGTACAGCAGCGGGTCACTAGGTCATTGGGCTTCAAAGGTCACTGACATCACAATTTCCCATCATGCGTCTCTTCACCCCTCAGGGGTGGATGACTCACATTCATCAGATGACTCATGTTTCCATGGTTAAGAGTGTGTTTTAGTGAGTTGTGGAGCCTATTGAAGATTCCTGAGTATGAGTAAGGTCTATGTGCATGTGTGTGTTCTCCCTCTCTGCAATTGTAACACACTTGGCCTGACGACATACGGAGCGTTGCTAGGCAACGCTTCTCTGACATCATCACGTCCCTCTTAGAAGAGTTCCTGTGTTTTGACAGACGGCACTCCTGATGGTGTGTGCCAGTGTGTGTGTGCGTGCATGTATTTGAATATGTGTATGTGTGTCTCTAAATGTGTTGCTGCTGCCATTGTATGTGATTAGCTCAGTCTGTCACCCTATCACACACACAGATATTAACACAGAGCCACATGTCACTGTGTTTTACAGTTATTATCTACTAGTCGTATCAACCATAATTACACCTTAACACAAATACACAAAATGTAAATTTACCCTGAATGTCCACATTGTGGTCTCTCACATTTTCCTCTCCACTATCTTTACACACTGGGTCTATTTTCTGCCAGAGCAGCCTGAGTTTATATTTAAAGACGCTTTTCATTTGTTGTCCCTGAGGAAATGTAGCAAAACTATATTTCCTTGTTGTGAAGGTATAAGCACAGTGTACGTACAAGCAAATTGAATATAAATGAGCAGCAAACGTGTATTTATTTAAATGTGTCTTCTGAAGAGGAGGAGACTTCTCGAATGTCTCCAAGACACAGTGGAACCATGAAGGAGATGTGTTAGAGTTGTTAGAGTTCAAATTTGTCCTCATTAACTTAATATTTCTCAGTCCTGATCGGTTGGTAGGTTTCCATAAACTACTTAAAGGAGGGCGCTCGGTGGAACTAGTGTAAGAAACAAAGCGAGTGGTCTAAGCAATAATAATAGTGTCAGGAGCATTCACTCGATAAAGTCGAATGAGAAACACCTGGGCCCCATGTCTACATGTTGTGGTGTGCAAATGATTCATATGTACCAAAAGTTTTGGTATTGGTCAAGCGGATCACTTCAGCTGGCAGCCGCCACACAGCCACAATGTAATCCTTCGGGGCAACTCCGACCGCCAAAGTTACGAACACTGAAAGTGCTTGTTTTTGCCACTGACAGGCTGAGGTTGTTACTGTTACTGCTTAGACAACTTGACAGTAATGATTAATGCAGAGAAAGACCTTTTTGTTAAACAAAAGATCCGTTTTGTAACCAGAAACACAAGTCACATTCAAGGCGAACTGTCGCTCTGAAATCTGGAGAGTTAAACTGTCAGATCTGTTAAATAGACAGCGACGACTTTGGAAATATTCTTTCTGGCAGTTCCTCAAGTTAAACTGCTCCCTCCTTCCAGAGTGAGACTGCTTTTTCAGCAAAACTTGTGTTTCTGGTTTCAAAAAAGTTCTGGTATTTTTAACCAAAAATTTCTGTGGCAATTGTTTCACACATCAGCCTGTCAGTGGCAAAAACAAACACTTTTAGTGGACGTGACTCTGACAGTCGGAGTTGCCACAAAGGATTACACTGCAGCCGTGGACCGATTCCAAAACATTTGGTACGTATACACAGAAACATCTAAATATAAGGCCATGGTGTAAAAATACCTGAAGTCGCGGACATAATTTGTGCAAAGCATCATGGGGGCTAGGACGAAGTTGGAGGGGAACATTTTTTGTTCCAGTGAAAACAGTTGATGGTGAGATCTGCGGATTTAACGTATGTTTCAGTGTTGTCACCATACGACATATCAGGGTGGAAGCAGAAATATGATAGATCTTGAAACCTCGACGTGCACATCTGCATGGCTGGATGCCATTAGAGGTAAATGAGAAGTGACATGTACTGAGGTGTCTCAATGTAGAAAATAATAGACACAATGGAGGCATTAATGTTCACCACACCACATGTTACAGTATTGGCATGGATACATTAATAAGAGACAAAGGTGGTCCAAATACTCGAGGAGTCAGTCTCTTGCATGCTTGAAGGACGGTGGTTTGAAGTCGGTTTCATGCAGCTTTTCTTTTGTACACAATATCTATGATCCACGCTGTTATCTCGAATTGTGAAAACATCCGAAACAACAATGCTTCTGTTACAACCGTCTTGTAGCTGAGCCGTCACAGAAAGGGAAAAATGAACCGCAGGCCTACGCTCCGATTCACCTCGCCTCACATTTTGAACTCCCTGATCTTTCCACTTGACACGGCTAAAAACCACAGACTGAATTCAATAGTGCACCGATATTATTGACAAAGGCTTTTCATGCAGCTCACAGCGCACTATCTGTCACACAGCCTGTTGGCCAGCATATTGATTTGTGAAAGGGAGAGAGAGGTGAATGACAGAAGGGCAGAGAGGGATGAAGAGAGGAAGACAGACAGGGAGCGAAAAAGAGAGCTGGCACAGTGAGCGATTTGACAAAGGAGAGAGAAGAGATAGAGACAAACATGGAGAGGAGGACAGAGTGAGGGGAAGAGATAACTTGACATAAAGCAGTCAGAGAAGGTCCTTGTCCGTGCAAATCTTCTGACTGGAGAGAAGATTTGCGGGAAAACATTTCTGTTTTGACATCAATCCGAAGGAACACACCAACAAAACAAAACAAAAAAAGAGAGGATGGGACACAAAGGAAGGGGAATTGTGGAAAAAATGTGTTGCTCCATGTAATTTCGATGACATCCAGATAGGAAAAGAGGAGGATGGAGAGAGAGAGAGATGAAAAGGAGGGTAAAGGAGAGGAGAAAATGGTGGAAAAGATTTCTGCATGAAGTCATCCTACAAAAACAAAAACTTGTATAATCATTGACCTGAGCCAACAGATCTCCCTCTGCTTTTCTCTCCATCGCTGCCTTTCTCTCACTACTCCTCCTCCTCCTGTCCTTTTTTTCCTTAAAACCAGACTCTCGAGAGAGACCGAGGTCTTTGTGAGCAAACACAAAACAGCTGATAATCAGTGCAATTATGTGTGCGTGCATGTGTGTGTGTGTGTGTGTGTGTGTGTGCGTGTGTGTGTGTGTGTGTGTGTGTGTGTGTGTGTGTGTGTGTGTGTGTGTGTGTGCCAAGCAACATACCCGCAAAATCTCTTCAACACAGCTGGAGTCATTTGGTAGGCTGACCTGGATAAAACAAAGAAGAGAGAGAGAGAGAGAGACACTGACTTAAACACTAAATATAGCTCCATGTGAAACTGCAAACAGAGAAAGTTATAAACAATGAAAAAGTAAAGCAGATTAATACACAACAATTGACCATTCGCTGTGCCCAATTCTGTGCCTGTCGAGCTTTACATTCTCGCACAGCACGAGTACAGTTTACAGTTATATCTGAGGCAGATTCCTTTATCACTTCTTAAACAATGGCTCTGTGAGGTACACAAATGCAGACTTCTCATTTGTTTTGCTGCTGTAACGATGATTGTAACTGGCAGTCTTTATCAGCTGTATCCTGCTAGCTAATTAAACTAACATTTGTTCCATGACTCGGTTAAAAATGCTGTCTCCGGCTCAGTTTTTAAATGTTTAGCCTACAACTTTAAAAGATTGGATCCATTCAAAAGGTCTTTCAGCTGTAATTTGTAGAATATGGCCAGAATTCAAAGGTAGCTCCAAAAACACACCGGGGGGAGTGTATCATCAGAGGAACCGAGAACTGATGCTCTTTGCTAGCCATCCTTTGATGTAGCCAACTACAGTTAGCTAATATAGCTCATGGCTCAGCTAGCCGTGGAGCATCATCAGCGGGTGAAAACGACATGCACAACATTTTCACATCATACTCTGTGAATTGAGTTTTCGACCAAACCAGAGGTGATTGTGGAAAAACAAAAGGAGACCGTTCTGGTGAGTTTAATTTAGTTTATGTTGAGTTTGAATGTAGTGTGTTTTTACGATGAGTTAACGAGGCAACTGAGCTCGTCTTAGTTCAGTAAAAGAGAGAAACTAGGATTCAGAAGGTGACTTTTACTTTCTAGTAAGGAAAATAGAAGTAAGACACTGACATTTTTTGAGTTTATTTTATTCATTTATTACGCTAACAGCTGCCAGCTGAAGCCACGGGGGCGATAGGACTATTGCCTCTTGTGGTACAAACTGGTGCTACAAGACACGACGGGCTGGCGCTAGCTGATTAGCATACTAACTCCAGTAGACATCTCTGAAACACAATACACATATCTTTGGCATATTGTATGTATTTGTTGAGTGAAATGTTGGTTGTTTCAGATAACGTCACTGGGCTTGTTGGAGTTTAAAGAGCCGGACATCGCTTAGCTTAAACTTAACCACAAACAAGCTATTGTGAAAGGGACTTTATTTTAATGTAACCTGCTACCCCCAAAACTAATGTCCCCTACTTGGTTAATAAAGTGTTTTCTCCTTTGCCATGCGAGTAACAATCAGCTACTACTCTGGGTTATGTAGTAAGCTAGTTAGCCAGCCAGTCTGAGGATTGCTTCTCGCGTGAGAGCAGAAAACTCACTGTTTAAACTGTTTCTTAGAATTTTGCTTGTATGTTTTTGATTTGGGGAAAAGTTAGAAAAAGCAGACATCCCCGTCCAAATGTTTCATATTCCAAGAAATGCTCTGGCTACAGCCCACAGTACTTTGGCATGTGGACAAATCCAAAGCTTGCCAGGTCATGCCAAGTTACGGTTACTAAGTTATGATCGGACGATCTGTTGGGTCAACGTCAAAACATTCATCAAACTTGAAACATTCATTTTAAAATGCCGAATTACAGCTTGTGTTGTAAATCTACGTATATTAACACGTCAAGGTCAGAACATTTGCACATTTGGCTGTCTAAGATGATGCAATAAAATGGTTAGGATTATATTTACCCTTAGTATGATTTATAAAAACTGGCTTGTGTGTGGGCAGAGAAAAGTAATGGAGGGACATTTAGACAGCTGACATGTTTTAGTTTTCAAATTCAAAAAAGCCATAAAATGCCTGTGGTCTGGCCTGTGTGATGTTAACCACAAGGTCATTTCAGCTCCACAAATCATCGCGGGACTGACTGTTTTACTCAAGGAGAAAGAAACAGGCTTGTTTGACCTTAAACATATGCAACTGCTCTGATTGAATTTAACAGTTCAGCTGCTACACACTGCTAATCTGTGTTAACATGTGTCCCTGTCAATAAAGTCTTTCCTATTGAACTGCAGTGATCTGGACTGAACATTATAGTGACATTACCCCAGATGCCTGGACTGTCAGTTCAGACAGGTGTTAAACTCTCACGACACTATCTGAACCTGTCATGGAAGGTGAAACCGAAATAAAATATCAATGTCAAACGGTGAACGCTCAACCTTCAAATATCAAACACTAATCAGAAAATGAAGTCTCTGTTGCTGGAACTCTGCTTTGTCAGTTCAGCCAAAGTGCATATTTGCTGCTAATACAAACTACAGAGCTATTCTTCTGTTTATTCCAAACAAACCGTTATTGCCGCTGCTGGAAACCCATGATTTTGTTAGCCTAGACCTACAAGACACATGAATAAATATCCATTGCCAAATTATCGCTTCCAAAAAGTAATTGAAAACATAATAAAGCAGCTCGCCGGGCCAGATCTCAGCTTAGATCAATCCAACAAACAGACTCATTAAAGAAGAAGAAAGAGAGCGAGGAACAGCTGGAGGAAGACTGAGAGACTCTGAGAGCAATTCACTGTAGAGCTCATGTCTAACATATTACAGCACCATAACCTCTGTCACACACCATTAGTAAAAGCACCAACATGAGCAGAGGAACAATTTAGTAACCAAGATGAGGAGGATGACATCATCTTCTGCCTTCAATCACTGACCGTTAAAACAACAGAACAATAAAAGTGATCCCAGTCGGCCTGTGTGTGTGTGTGGTAGAGTCAAACCTGCCTGAGCTCAACAACAAAACATCCACCTGAATGGTTTCTAGACATGAGCTGTACTTTCACATGAGCTCATTAGTCTACGTCCACATTATGTTAAAAACAGATAAAAACATTATGTTTCGACAGTCAGTCGAAAGAAAACCATATCGGGAGGATGGTAACGTGTGCTTTCCAATAAAAGATTTGAGGCTACTTTTAACCAAAATGTATAAAATGTACACAGTATAACAAAATAAAGCAGAAATACAATGTTTACATCATGTAAGAATCTACTATCTACTACTCATCTACTGATTCAATATTGTCAGGATACTTGGGGTGACTCTTAAGTAAAATGGATTGTTTGTTAAGATAGTGTTATTGCGGTCGAAACACTAAATTAAGCGCTTCAATGGTAATCCCGTGTTAGCACTGAGCTAACGGACTAAGCGCTAGCAAAATCCATTCAGGAATAAAAGTGTTGTTTCAGGAATCGTAAAAAAAAGGCCTAGTTTGTTTTACAGTATTATTATTACAACTGGTCTGCAATGATAAAATGTAGTTCTTGTTGGATTATGCCAGCTAGCTCATACAGTACTTCTACATCATTTAAAATGTGGCAGAGAGTGAAGTTTTTCCGTATTTCCCCATTATTGATTAAGGGACTATTGTCATAATCATTGTCTGATATGTAGAATCTGAATGATGTTAAATCACCATCAGTATAAGGTACCTCAGTCACTAACTGGGGACCACTGTCTAACATCTTTAATCCAATTACCCATCCTGCTGTCACTGTTGCCACTGGAGCGATTGCAGTGATGTTATTTAGCGGAACGCACAAATCGCTCACCGGACTCCTTTATAGTGCAACAAATACAGAGCGCACAGCAGGAAGAGTGAAGAGTGTCTGTATCACAACACCTAAAGCATAATTCAGACATAGAGAGTGAAGGTACAGAAGCTGGGATGTGCCAATTTGGGAAAAAAATGTGATAAATGTATCTGCTTTTCTTAAGAGTTGACATGTGCTGATGCTGGTAAACAGACAGTGTCATTAGTGTGTTACTGTGAATCTGCCATAACTGATTGTTTTTGGCCACAAAACATTGACATATTATCAGTGCAGTTGTTATGGCGAATATGTTACCGAACAATTTCCAAGCAACATTACCATTTAATTTGAGGATTAACATTTATTTCTCAGGTTAAATATGTGGCTCTTTAGCTGCTAATTGCTCCACTATGTTCACCAGCTAGTTGCTAATGTTGAGCATCTGCTGATGGTGCTGGACAGGGTTTATTAGAGCTTTGTTACTGAAAACAGCTGCCTCTTTTGGCTTTCCATTTTTATATAAAAATAGAAAATAGCAACGGAGCTTTGTGTAGCATTAAAATTATTATTGTGGCATTTCATCAATCAGTGCAATCATGTTACAATAACACCATGTACTCATAGCATGTATACATGTAGCTTGTATACAGCAAGACATATATTTTGAAACAAAAGGAGATAGCTTTACAGCACAAACCAGGAAGTTGACAGTGTTTTCCAGTTGAAAGAGAATAAAAGCTTTAATAATTCCTCAGAATAGTGAAGTCAGTGTAGATAAAAGAAGAAAGTAAATGTGACATCTATTCTCTTTAAAAGTCTTACTTTGATTTTCTTAATCAATGTTGAAGGATTTGCTGTGATAGCACCTGGATATGCTAATGACGTTACATTATTTATATACGCATTACAAATACATATACTATTTAAATTGTACATTTAAATAGAAATTAATAAACATTATATACATTATAGTATTATACCAAGGTGTCCATTAATGATTAACGATGTGCCAGCTATTTAATAAAAAACACAGCCTAATTCTCATTGGTACCAAACCAGTGAGAATTAGGCCATTTGTGCACTACTCGACTCTTCCTGTGTCACGTTCCTAATGGGTTCACACTATAAGGTGCTGGAGGACATTTAAATGTGATTTCCCACTTCAGTGTAAAACACAGCTGACAGACAAAAAATGGAAACACTCATATGATTTCAGGCTCGCTGACTCTGTCTATTTCTGTCTCTATCCATCCGTCTATACATCTGTCTCTCCCCGCCTCACTTTAACCATCCCTGTCCATCACTGTTGTGTTTAGTTCACTGGAGCATCACGCTGACACTACCAGGGTTTGGGTGTCAGACTCCTGTTTGCTGTGTGGACCTCAAAACCAGATGGCACACTGTTTGTATTATAATAAACATTGCACCATTTAGTCATTTATAGATAGATGTCTATTCCCAGCTCAGTGACTAGAATCTGACTTTAATGGATTTTAATAGACTTACATATACCCCCTGTGTGTGTGTGTGTGTGTGTGTGTGTGTGTGTGTGTGTCCCTAATTGATCTGAATGTGAGATCATGGTTAATGTCAAGGACTAAGAAATGAAGGGAATATAAAAGAGAAACGAGCGATGAGTGAGAGCCGGAGAGGAAGTCTGCAAGAGGAGAGAGGACAGAATTCAGAGAGAAAATAGACACCAAAGAAAAATGAGAAAGAGAGAGAGTGTGGAGGGGTGGGGAGAGAGATTGGGGTGGAAAATATAGCTGAGGCAATTACTGAGGCAGAAATCCTTTCTCTCTGAAATAGCTGCTCAGATAGATAGACGTCTACGCACACGAACACACCAACTCTCTCTCTCGCACACACACATGTGCCAACCTAAAGGCGGATACACTCAGTCACTCGCAGACAGGACCGTGTGGATGCATGGGGACACACAAAAGCACAGTCGCGCACAGGGTGATGCAACTAACCTACTTCCATTATGGAATAATATGTTGATCATTATTTTTTTCAAGATGAGAAAACAAAAATAATTGCAAGTTATTTCTTCGTTGATCGACTCATCATTTGAGCTCTACACGCATAAACACACCTGCACACACACGCACGCACTGTAATAATAACCTCACATGGCAGATGTATCTTTTATAACTGTGGCGTGCACAAGTGCCGAGCCCGATCTCTACTGCAGTGGTGAAACCTCTGTCAGACATGATGAACACAACTTCTTACACAGAATATTACATTGCAAACCTGAAACTATGCCCGACAGTCCCCTTTAATTCAGCCAAGCCTCATCAAATGTCAAGCTCAATAGTCCCGTATCAACATTTTAAACAACCCATAACTGTTTACCCGTCATTCAAGCTCACCGGATCTCCAATCCACTTCAAACTGGTCAATTAACAGTCAAGATCAACGCAATATTCATTGAGATTTAATGAAATTGTTGAGAAACCCCTACCTCGCAATGATAAAAAAATGTCCTGGATCTGTCTCTTTATCTGGATCCACAGCAAAACTTAATGGGGTCTATTCTGGACTGAGACCCATCCTCCACCCAAGTTTAGTGGAAATCCGTTCTGTAGTTTTTGTGTAATCCTGCCGACAAACCAACCAACAAACACGGACACGGTTGGAAACATACCCTCCTTGGCGTAGGTGACAAAGCACTTTGTCAGCAGTGTTTTTTTTATAATAAGGCACTGAGAAGCACTCATCAAAAACAATGGTAAATTTACTGAAAAGAAGTAGCTCCTGATTGAATGAAATCCAAGCCTGGAGTCGTGTGGACTGACAGCTCACTCGTGTTTTGTTGTTACACTGCCTTTAGTTTTAATGGGAACTGCGAAAATACATGAAGCAGTAGTTGTATGTTTTATCTCATTCTCACTTCCTGATGTGTCGGGGAAAATCCCCACACTCTTGTGGTCATGTGCACCTGCGTTACCCGTAAATGTTGCAATTTATATTGATCTCTGTCACAACAGTTTGACCAGCAGGTGGATAGTATAATAAATGTAGTTTAATAATAGTTTGATTGCAGCAACATGTTTCAGATAAGTTTGACAGGACCAACAAGAGATTGGGAAATGCTCAAAAAACACCTGTTTGGAGCGTTCCACAGGTAAACAGGTTCACTGGTAACAGCTGATATTAAACTGTGGTTTTACAATAAATACATTTGAAATACCTTTGATTTTTTTTAAAATGTGTTTAATTGTTGAGCTTTGAATCCTTGAAGAGCTGATAACAATCTGACACATCGAGATAAACAACAGTGGTTTATTGATGATATCTGTCTCAAGCAACGTGTCCCACATGTAACATGAATTATGGCCACTCACTCCATTCTGATTGGTTAAATAAGTCCTCGTTAGATCTATTTGTCCTATTAGCGAGGAGCCAGTTTACACTCCACAAGCAGCCACCTCTAAAATTGCACAACAAACACATTTAATGTGATTCCACTCAGATGATTTCCTTTTCTATAACTGTGTCTTTTCATGTTTCCAACCCACCAGAGTGTCTTGTTTCTTTTGTACTGGAATTAAAAATCATTAAGAGGTAATTATAGTAATGTGTTTGAGACCGCAGAAACAGGCTCCTCTCTCTCTCTCTCTCTCTCTCTCTCTTTCTGTGTGTGTGTGTGTGTGTGTGTGTGTGAGGGAGATGGATGACTAAGTGGAAGCATGCGGGACGACAAAATATGCATTAATAAAAACACCCTGGAAGAAATACAGTCTATTCATATATATGATAACACAGAGATGGTAACATTTGACTTGGAGATCGGCAGACGGAGACGATGAGAGAAAGAAAAGAAGAGATGCAAAGAGAGGGTGAGAGATGGTAATGAGCAAAGAAACAGAGCGATGTGCAAAGACAAAGTCAAACAGAATGAAATCTAGAGCCTGATGAATGTAAACACATTCTCCTGCACTGTCCACTGAGAGCTATTAACTCATCCTCTCCCATTTCTGTTTTATTTTAGGACTGTTTCCTCGGCAAGATGAGGAGAAGGTTTACTCTGTTGGCTGAATTACACAGAGTAAGTGAACTTCATCTTTTAACACGGCACTCCTCCACACCAGAGAGAGCAATCTGTTGCTCTGCCGTCATGAAAAATGTCAAAGTCAAATGAATACTGCCAATCATCCAGTCCGGCGCGATTGAAGTTTCGAGTCGTGTACGGTTCAGACTGAAGTCCAACAGGGTTTGGAAAATCTTCAAGGATTTTTTGTCCACAGGCTTCTCGTTTATTCAGTTTCATCTGCTCCTTTTATCATCCATATTTCAGCTGTTTACAGAGCTGGAGTGACCGCCATCACTGGGATTACCAGCATGCTAGATAGATCACAAGCACTGCCCTCAGAGACTGTGTGTGTGTGTGTGTGTGTGTGTGTGTGTGTGTGTGTGTGTGTGTGTGTGTGTAGCGGTATGACTCAGTGTGTACACTGATAAGTGCGCATGTTTGTGTATGAGTCTGCCCAATAATCTAAAGATTGTTGAGTACATCTGTCACCTCGTGTGGCCTCTTCACACACTTTTTCTTGACATGAGATGACTTGACATCTCTTACATAAAAGGTCAGCTGGTTTTCTGGCTTGTATTTTAGGTCCTGTGGTGCTCAAGTAAACTGCACTTACACACATTATTTTCTACAAGAGAAGTCTTTGTCACTAAAGTGGTTTTCATATTGTTAGTGCTAAAGTCGTTACTCCAATGTTGAAGATATGTCGGACGCAATTTTTCTAATCTTGGTAACACTTGACAATAAGGTCTTTGTGATAAGTGCGTACAGAGTGGTGTAGTGATGAGCCCTCAAACCTGGGAATCAGTAAGCATCTTTGCACTTCAGCCTCAAAGTCAATGGGTTTTTGAATTGTTTTTTTGGTTAAACGCCTGAAATAAGTTTTCTTCCACAGCATGAAATAATCACTAATGTCCCACAATTCAATTATAACGTGCTTACGTGTCTTAAAAACGGCGGTTGATAACAAGTGGCTAATGAGACTACAGAAGTTGTTGGGGACATTAAACGTCATCACACCGAACACGGAGACTCGTGTGCTCACTAGTCCGTCTTTAATGCAAAATTACAAGGACTTTAATAGAAAGTTCTCTCACTCCATCCATCACTAACTCAGTCACTCAGTTGTGATTGAACAGCAAACATTATCTGCAGCACGTAACACTTTTGTGTATGATGCTGGCCTTTACTAGTGATGGTTACAGCTGTGTGTGTTGCTGTGCTATCACCTTGAAGCTCTGATGGCGAACAGTATTTGACAATATATTCTTGACATTGTAATTGAATGGAACATAAGGGTGAATGAACAGGAAGAGGATTTTGCTTCAGGGGCGGTTTGAAAAGTTTCTATTTGTACTTCTTTTTCTTTTGTCACTACAGTATAGTGCAATCCACTGCAACCAACATAACCAACATGAATTTACTCCAGCTGCTTTTGTAACTTATATCAACTACTTTTATAGCCTGCAGGGGAAAATAGGAGTTTTCGAGGCCAGCGCTTTAGATTTTCTCAAATTTACAGATAGTACAAGGATAGAGGATATTTTACAGAGAAACTTAGGACCATCTGAAAATCTGCCTATCTCTGCTGGTCTAACTGCAGTAATGTACAGGGTGTGGGTGTGTCAGTACACTGGGACTTCACCCACATCACAGTTCAGAGTGAGCTGTGAAACACTGATGCTCAGGCGGTGGCCAAAATGTTCTGAGTATTTGCATATCTGCCAACATAAATGAGAACAGCAACGTTTGTCTCAGCAGAAACACAGATAGGTTAAAACATTACGCCTCTATATGTTACAACTTAACTCTTCTTATGTTGAATTTTCAATTTTTATCTTGTCACAATGCTGTGCTTAGGTTCATGCACAGAAACCACGTGGTTAGGGTTAGGAAAACATCATGTTTTGGCTTAAAATACTATTAAAAATATATATTTTTTGCCATGAACACGGCTGGAAATTGTCCCAAGGCCTCCTTAAAAAAATCCAGTAGTGTCACACTTACAAATGTTGAAACACAGACTTGAACCCCCTCCACCGCTGACTTTAGCGTCACTTGTTGTAGGTTTCCTTGATGCCCATCCATCACCGTGTTCATGGTCTGATGTTGTCAGCTAAACTAATAGCCTCCTGTGTGACCACTACGAAGTCCCAGAGTTGCCTCTCTAGCATAAGTGACTGGCAAAGTTACCTTACTGTACACATACATACACATGCAGCAGTTTCCCTCTCCCTCTCTTTGCCTCTTTACTCACTCACTGTCCCCCTCTTCCTCCAAATCCCCTTTTTTCCTCTTCCATCCCTCTTTCTTTTTCTCTCCCTCCATCTCTCTCCCTCTTTTCCTCCATCTCATTCTCTCCGCACCAAGCTGTGGAGAGGCAGATAAGGAGTTGATTTACCATCCAATTAAATGTCGTCATTGAAACATTGCTTCAAAAAAGCCTGTCGTTTTCACCCTGCGCTAATTGGCCTTCCACTAGCACGTGCACGTGTTAGGATGTGTGTGCGTGCCGTTGCGTGTGTGCATTTGTCTTTCTGTGTGTATCTTGTGCTTTACTCAGGACCGGCAGATTCAGACTGTGGTTGCTCCCCACTTTAAAAGAGGGTCATTTTAAGTTCAAACTAAGTTTACGTGTGGCTGTTTTTGTCTCTTCTGCCATCGTATGGTGCTTCCTACCAATCCTTTCTTCTCTTTTCTAAACACTCGAGCGTCCAGCTGAGCCAAGTTATCATTTTTTATTTTTAAAAACAACTCAAAGCTCCGGTAATTAATGTTTTTTTCATTTCTATAAAAACTGAACCACTGCACATGAAAGGGGTCACTCAAAGTCACAAACCCAGAGAGAGTTATCACCAAACTCTGCAGCTCTTTAGAGGCTAAAACGCTAGCTCTTATCCCCCCTTTTAGCTCACTGTTATGGTTTTAAAGCACCCTTCTATTCGCTTTAGTCTTGCCTCTCACATAAACCGTGTTTCGAGCAGCTGCAGGCAGCTATTCGCAGCCAGAATGTTATGATCTGGACTTTGTGGTGGCCTGTTTGTGGTCCGTGTTTTGTGCTTTTGGTTTCAGAGGTGCTTGGTGAGGCTGGGCGAGGCTTTACTGCTGGTCGGAGCTGTGCCGGTCCACACACCTGCAGCACATTGAGTATAATCAGCACCTGCACTCATACCCGGACCTTCCCTCTGCACGGTGCCAGATTATTGTCGCCAGCTCCAGTGGTACTTGATCACTCTCAGTATCTCTTGAGTTTATGTATTTAGAAAGCCTTCTTGTGTTCACTCGCCAGCGCTTTAACCCTGCCTTCCTCCTCTTCCAGTGTGACCGGACCATACCTGAGAACCGGTTCCTCAACCACTCGAAAACGCAAAAGTTAGAGTTAAAATAGTTTACAACCTAAGTTGACCTGTAAAGACGGACTAGTGAGTAGATGAGTCTTTAGCCTCGTGTTAGCAACCACTGTTTTTAAGGAACAAAACACTTTATAGTTCAAGCGTGGGATACTTACTGGTGTATTTTATGTCACAGAACAAAATGTGAAAATCTCTTAAGCTTGTGGTAACCACAGACCTTATTTCAAAAACTCATTGACTTTGCGACGAGGGTACCAGAAGTGCAAAAATGCTGCCTCTATTTGGGTTTTAGGACTCATTCCACTGGCAGAAAGACAGAGTTAGCAGCTAACTTGTCAAGACAGTTGAACACCTAGCCAATAGCTAATGAAGCAGGCACATTTCTCAGGAGTTAGTGGCTGAAACAGAGTTTAAAGGAGTTTGAGTGTTGAACTTACATTTGTCACGTGACAGATAAGGTGACCAGATACCAACAAACTAAATCTGGGACACTGAGTATGTTTGTGTGTGGTGCATTATGGGACACATCAGCACGGCTGAGATGTAGCCTGGTGTAAAATTTAGTTATAATGTATATTTAACGTAGAAACTAAACAGTTCTACTCTGGCCCTTTAACAGAATATGATTGACTCAGTAGCACACAGACTCACGTACTGTGCTGTTTCCATCATATTCCACCTTAATCTGCTCGTGACTTTGTGGTGACTCGTAATATTCCCCGTTGGGTGTAGCAGGCAGCAAAGACGGTGACAGGTTAACCTGCACTTGACCCGCAATCGCGCAGTTTGACTGACGTCAAACACAGCCCTGTGATGTCAGCCTCCTCTGCTGTCTTACAGCCGCTGGATAAAAGCCAGGCTTTAAAAAAGAATCTGTTCTGAAGTGGTTTGACTTTTAAAAACTGAAGCCAATCAGACCAGGGGTACAAATGCTCTGCAGCACTTAAGCATTACTTTGCTCAATATTAAAAATTAAATGATTGATTAAATAATTAATGATAATTAATACAAGTGTTGCTCTAAGTCTGCTGTCTGTGAAAATAGACAACTGTTTGCTACAAACACTGTGATATCTCAGGGCTGCATGTCTGAAAAAGCCTGTTCTCTAACCAGAGTATTTGATTTTTTCTCTCTGTCTCTGTCTCTGTCTCTCTGTCTGTCTCTCTCTCTCTCTCTCTCTCTTTCCCTCTCTCTCACACACACACACACACACACACACACACACACACACACACACACACACACACACACAAAGAGTCTAATAGTCTACCTTTCCCCATCACGTTCTTTCTCGAGCGCGCACACACTGAAAAGAGGGTTTTTATAGAATTTTAATAAATCCATGGGAAAGCGGTCTCAAAACTCATTTATCAAACATTTAACACTGACTTAGCCATTAAAGGGGGCGAGAGAGGGATAGAGGAGAATAGATTGAAGAAGAGGAGCTATGATCAATGCCAGTGGACCATATAATTGCACCAGGAGTGGTTTAGCTGAAAACATTAGCCTTGTTTTCTGATGGATCACATCCTGGAGCCGGCTAGCCAAGCTAAACGCTTCAATCTGTATTAGTACGACCCAGAGTCATCCGTCTACTGGAGCCGTGCCACTTAAATTAGCAAAAGTTTTCTACACAATTGATAGACTGATAACTAAAATGTTATGTTTAAAGAAAGAACAACTGGTGAATAGCATTAACCTCCTCAAAGTACTTAAAGCCTTCTCTTTCTTTGTTCTTGATTTTATGAGCAGAAGTCACTCTTTTCAGTAAATACAACCGACTCAATCCGTTGCATTTTCAACAGACTTTTTTTCTTCTCTTAGCTCGATTCCACACATCGATTTGAACTACAGTGCACTATTCCCACAGCAACAACAATAACTGGCACTGACCTTCCACTGAGTCATTTCTTCACCTAGCGCACCATCAAGCGTGCCAAGACGAGAGTTTCCAGCTCACTCTCTCCACATCACAGCATCTTTTCTGGCTGCTCTCCTCTGAAAAATACTTCAGATCTGTGACAAGTGAAAACATCCACTTCAAGAACCATTAGTCCCCGCTGCTACGTGGACATTTCACCACGCGGTTGGCTGCTGTGTGTTGTCAGGTCTTAACTGCCCATGTTCAATCATGCTTCATTGTTTCTGTATTTATTAGATTACATTAGCAGCGCATGCTTATATTGCACGACTATATTGCACAGCTGTTGTTTTGAGTGTAGTTTTTCATAACTGCTAAATTGTCTTTAATTGAGTTCACTCTCACATAGGTGTTATTTTATTATTCTGGGTGATTAGACCTCTTCTCATAGCATTTTCCAGAATCATGTGAGTATTACCTCACCAAACCTCATATTTGGAATGATTAAGGTGTAAAGCTGAAAATGTACTGCTGCAGCAGCGCCATATGAAGCGGGCCAAGTGCCTCTCCTAGCACCAATAGACCACACGTATCGTATCGTATCATATCGTATCGCATCGTATCACATCACATCATATCATATATCGCATCGCATCGTATCAAAGCCTAACCTCAAGATCTAGTCTCTAACTAATTTGAAAATGTTCTACTCTGGCTCTGATGCATCATCCTCTCACACAATGTCCCACTCACAACAATATCTGATTGGTAACACGTCACAATTGATAGCCTATAAACAATTAAATAATCTAAATCTGCAAAGTAACTAGTTACTAATTGTACAAATGAATGTAGTGGAGATGTATAAAGTAAATATACGGTATAAAGTAGCATAAAATGGAAATACTCAAGTAAAGTAGCTGAAAATTGTACTTAAGAACAGTACTTGAGTAAATCGTACTTAGGTTCATTCCATCAGTGGTTGTTCGAAATTTTTACACAAAAAAATTTCATTTTTACTGCAAATGAATGTCAGTACCAAATATCAGTTTTCAGTCTCCTCGACTCCTAATAATCGGCATCAGCCCTGAAAAAGTTATTTCAGTCGACCCCTAATCTACAGCGTGAGTGAGTAATGATTGATGTGGATCCAAATACAAATCTGGATGTAGCTGCTTTAAATATTTATTTTATATTTATTCAATACTGGTTAGGCTTGATTGAATTAAAGGGCATTATTGGGGTTTGGCAGAGGTATGCACTCTACTGGGTGGCATTCTAGTTATTTTTTCTATTTTGCCTTGTGAACATAGACAAAAGTGAAATAGTTCAAACTACAGTGAAAAGCAAGCATCAGAGTAGTAAATAACATCTGTAGCTGGGCCAACATTGTGTTGACATGTAGAGTAAACCACACAAAATACTGTCGAGTAATGTGATGTTCTAAGACCGGATCTTCAGTCATTTGTGTGGTACAAATGTCAATGTGATTTTGAATGAGGTTTTGTTACTTCTGGAACAGATCCTGGATGTTCCAGTTTCCCTTCAGCCCTCTATTTCCTGAATAGCTCAGCCTCCAAGAAACTACTGAAAGCTGCATTCAGTATGGTACCCAGCAGGCTTGTGAGCTGTTCTATTATCCCGTACTGTAAAACTGTCAATACAATCTACGGCTATAATATGGTACAGTATAATAATGTTAATTAATTTTAATTAAATTCTATTAAGATAAACAATACTGCTTAGACCACTTATGCAGCCAAGTAACCACCCTGTGGAGTTACTGCTGTAGATGACATCTATATCATAGGACAAGGGGAGGGAGATCCAGTACTGTGATTAATTGTGAACACAACACCTCCTACATGGACACACACACACACACACTCTCTCTCTATGTCGCATACACACACATTCATCGAAAAAGAAAACCCCTTTGAAAAACACACACGACACACACAGCCATATTAATGGAAAGAAAAGGGCTTTATATGGTCACACACACTCTGTTTTAATTAGAGAATAAAAAGAGAATGATTGACAGGTATGCGTGTGTGTGTGGGTGTGCATGTGTGTGTGCAGAGGCAAAATTCAAGCTGTGTATATTTGATTTGTTCTGTTGGCAGGATGTGTTTGAGTGTGTGTGTGTGTGTGTGTGTGTGTGTGTGTGTGTGTGTGTGTGTGTGTGTGTGTGTGTGTGTGTGTGTGTGTGTGTGTTGGTGCTGGCTGTGTGTGTGGTCTGTCTGTGTGTGGCTCTCAGCATGACGTCTGTGTACCAACTAAATAAGTGCCTCTTCAGAGGGGGGACGACGGGTGGAGGGTGGAGGGCTCCTCCGCACTACAATAGGGCATCAGATGTGCGTGTCCGTGTGTGTGTTCCTCCGACAATTTGAATGTTTATCCACGCACACACATACATAACTCCCAGAAGACTGAATAAATCCCTTTGTCTGCAAAATCAATGGCATCACTTCAACAAAATTATTGTTTCTTACAGTGATGGGACATTTTATTCAGATTACACATCTTAAAAAAACAACCCATTGAAACGCAGTGTGGGAGTTCTGGCCTCATGAAATAAATTAACAGCATGGTAATTCTGGAGCGTAATAGACAAATATAAAATATTTCTGATTCAAAACATCGTCTTTGATGCTTATTGTACTTCAGTTGGGTTCCACTAGCATTTTGCTAACAAGTGGAACTTTTGCCACCAGTATCTCTGGAGGTTTTGTCTCTCTGGACATGCATAGTGTTTTCACCTTGGAGCGTCTCATCTCGAATATAAGACAAAGACAAAGTAGCTTGTTTAAATCAGGATGTATGAAGTGTTTTATTTAGACGACGATTCAGCAGCAGAAGACAAGCTGTTGGCTCATCGTCTTCCTTTATCCTCCTCATTAGTAAGTGGCTAGCAAGCAACCAGTTAACACCTGGCTCATTAATCTTTGACTGATAAATAACAAGACACATGCTCAACGTGCTAAATTAATTTAAGTGCACATGTAGAGTAGGGTAATCAATTTAAATTCAAAGGAGTCGAGTTGAATTTCCTTCAGCGAAGGTCCAGAACATCATAATGTCTAACTTGTATTATGATTCAGTCCTACAGGTATGTACAGTGTGCTGAAGTAGCCTCATAGTTGTGTCAACATCTGAATGTAGTCAAATTAAATTCAAGTCCAATTCTAGAATATTTCAGAATATTTACAGGGACGGAAGTAACTAATAACATCTACAGTACTCAGATTATTGTAATTAAGTCTTCTTTTGGGTAGTTTTTCAATTCTGTAATTTCACTCATAATTAAGTATGGATTGCATCATGTAATCTGCTTAGTTACTTTCATCTGCACTTTTGTAGCCAATGAAAACCTTGACATATGGACAGAAAACAAAAAACTGTGCAGCAGGTTTGGAGAGGTGAGCGTGACCACTGAGCAGAACAGAGCAGGAGTTGGAAGTAATTTAGACTGAAGATTAGGAGAAACAGAAACCCCTTTGATTGATGCCTGTTATTGATAACACATTAAACATCAATGGCTAAAAAGTAACTAAAACTCTGAGTAGTGTTTGAGAAAATACTTTGTAC
Organism: Pagrus pagrus; assembly: GCF_965226575.1. NCBI lineage: Eukaryota > Metazoa > Chordata > Actinopteri > Spariformes > Sparidae > Pagrus > Pagrus pagrus. The sequence goes on along the minus strand of NC_140189.1, from coordinate 14,691,904 downwards.
TTTTACTCTGTAACTGTACTCGTATTTGAGTACAAATATTCAGCACTCTTTCCACCGCTGAATATTCATTGTCAGTTTTCACATTGAACTGGAGGGAGAACGGGTACGTACACTAATAATGAATAAATGTTATTTTATTATTTCAATTAAAATCAGTGCTGCATTTTAAAACAAATATTTAAGAAAGAGCTTTTGAAAAATGTGACATCTCACATCTCTAAATATGTTTAAAATGAATAGGGGATGAGACTTCAATGTCCTTCTTTGCTGTGCAAAGTACTGGAAGACAGTCTTCCCAAGATCAGCATTTAGTGGTGGGGTAGGAGTTCACCTGTCCTGGGATCTGTTCAGATGAACTGCAGCTTACATTTGACAGGAGATGTGATATACAGACGCAGCTTTAGTCTGAGACGTTCAAAATCAAAGATGATAGCCTGTACTGTAGTTCTCTTCTTGTTGCTACTGAGACCCAGCCTCTTTCAAATAGTACAAAGCGATGAGTTTGATGTTTGTCTCCTGTAATAATATGCAGAGCACAGTGCATGAAGTTGTTTTGAAGTGGAATGAGCAGCATGAAAATACAAGATATCTCCATAGTCAAATAAAAATGTCAGTGAGACAAAGAACTGTTTTCATTCATTTTTAATTCAAATATCTTAAAGTGAGGATTTGGCCGGTGTGGACACAAGTGGAAAGGCACTTGAATTTCCTTCAATTTCCCAAGGCCCTCTTGAGTCAGTCCCTTAAAACATTGGGTCTCAACCTTGGAATCAGAACCACCAAGGGGCTCGCAGGTTAATTTCCAGTGGTTGCCAGAGGGTGGAAAAAAAATAAAATAACATATTTTAGACAGGGGAATAGTTTTTACATTACATCTGACGATATATATATATTCTATTGAGTGTGTTTGTGAGAGTCAAAGTGTGTGTGCACATGAGTTCTGGATGGACAGGCACCCAAAAAACCCTCTTTCTTTCATTTTGGCACTTTCAGGGTGTTGTGAGTTAGAAATCCCAGTGCTAGGGGTCCTGAACATCAACCTGATTGTCACGGGGGGGTCTCGACTTGAAAAGGTTGGGAACCGCTGGCTCAAAAGACATCATCATACCTTGACGATACAACAGGAAGAGAAATGTGGCCACAAGCAGTAAGTGTTTCCCCTGGTCATGAATTTTCTATCTATCGCTTGTTTTCGTCATTGAATTTTTATCCGTAACATGTTAAAACAAAGTGTTACAGTAGAACAAGTAAAGAAGTCAGACATTATTAAATCAGCATAATGGCTCAGTAATAATACATTAACTGAAAGCAGCCTTTCTAATAATAAAATCAGAGTGTATAAACGGTGTGAACCCACTTGTGTAGGCGCATCTCATGTGTCCTTTAAATAGCAGGAATCAGATTCCGCTTTTGACTTTAGACCAGCTTTTTGTTGGTCACTTTTCTGCTGCCTCAAGATAGCAATCCGCAATCAGTGCGTCTCACCACACCTCATTTTTAAGAACAACACGCCCAGGGGTACCCAGGTGGGCTAAGTAAATTTGCTATTTACACAACATGGGTGCTGGGCATGAAAATGACAACTGCGTCAGTCTGAAACTAGCCATGACACTTGCGCTGCGTTGTGCGATGCTTTGCGCTGAGCGTAAGATCATCAATCATCACAATCATCAATCTGAGCAAACAAAAATCACATGTGGAGTTCCTCAAGGCTCCATTCCTGTGCCTCTTCTTTTCAACATCAACATGCTCCCCTCACTCGGAGTATGTAATACTATTACATCTCCTACCACACTTATGCAGATGACACACAACTCTACATAACAGTGTCACCACATGACTACAGTCCCTTACAATTGCTGAGTAAGTGCATGGAACAAATCAGTAAGTGGATGGGCCAGAATTTTCTACCACTGAACACCGAGAAAAACTGAAAATGTTGTCTCTGTCCCCAAACAAGGAAGATTAAAAGTCAGAGTGCACCTGGAATCCGTGGCACTAAAATCAACAAATTAAGCCAGAAATCTTGTTGTAGTTATCGACCTGAATTCTGACAGCCACATAATATCAATCATAAAACTGGCCTATTACCACCTTAAAAATATAGTAAGACTCAAACGATTTCTGTCTAAACAAGATACAGAAAAAACTTGTTCAAGAATTTATTTTCAGGAGCTAGACTATTTCAATGGTGTCTTTACAGGTCTCAGTAAAAATTCAACCAGACAGCTGCAGCTCGGCCAGTATGGTGCTACCAGAGTCCCACACCGTTCCTTAAATCAGGATGGATTTTAAAATCCTCTTACTTGACTATAAAGCACTAGATGGTCTCGGGGCAAAACACATCTCTGATTTACTTGTACATAACGAAGCATCTAGGCCCCTCAGGTCATCTGGGACAGCTTTACTCAGTGTTGCCAGGATCAAAACCAAATGAAGTTAAGCAGCTTTTAGTTTCTATGCTCCGCACCTGTGGAACAAGCTTTCCAAATACCTGAGGTAAGCTGAGACTGTTAGGTCATTTAAATCAGGGCTCACATGTTCCTGTTTACTTTGGCTTTCCAATAATTAGATTCTTAACTTTCTTTTTCCTTTTTCTGTAACTTTTCATTTGTTTGCTTTTGTTTTTACTGTCTTTTAAATGCTTTTTTATCTGTTACTATTGATTTGTTTATTTAGATTTTTGTTATTATTGGCTTTTAAAAGGTGCAGTATGTAAGAGTTGGCCACCTGATGAATTCATACTCAAAGAAATAGAGGGCAACATATCAACAGAGTAACCACTAATTACTGCTAACTGTAGCTGTCATTAGCTAGTTAGCTCAGTTAGCCGTGCAGCTACTGTAGCAGTCCAGGCTGGGAGCTCAGGGGCTAGGGTAAGTGTTGACACTAACTGACTTCATAGTGTCTTCCGATTTTGTTGATAATTGTGGTTAATTTTTTAACCAGAATGTCTACATATTGCACATTTAAATACAATTCCATGCCGTATTTTGCATGTATTTCTATGTCTCTGTAAAGCATTTTTGAATTGCCTTGCGTCTGAATGGTGCCATGTAAAAAAAACTTGCCTTGCCTTTTATTCAGCTTTTCATTTGTAAGAAGAAGATAGTGTTATTCATCCTTTCAAAAGTTGCACAGTCTTGCTTTAAAAAGCAGCTGATCACAAGCAATGTTAAGTGTTAGCAGCCTTTATGCTAACATAAGAGATCTCTACATTATTAAAAAAAGAAGGGAACTTCTGACAATCCTAAATGGTACAAAGATCTAATTTTTATTATAATGCTAGTATTTCACATGGAGCACTTAAGGCAGCAGAACACATGGAAGCCTTTGTTGTTTGTTCTCATATACCCTAAAAGAGAAGTTAGCCAGAGGGACAATGCTGCAAAAATTAAAATTCCTTTCTGAAAGGAGGATTTTGTAAAGAAGGAAGAATTATAATCTATACATGATGTTTGCAGTGTCCTGGTCCCACATTGATATCTTTACTGTGTTCCTCCCCCTCTGTCTCTCTCTCTCTCCACTGTCTGCTAGAAGGACCATAAAACGTGTTAAAGAACAGGCTCCAGCTGCACAGGTTACCCAGCAGAGACATCTCAGCACCATCGCAGGTGCCAGCGTTGGCCCTCAGCCCGGACGCTGACAACCACAGAGCTATAAAATGAGGTGAGACCCGTGTGACTTCACAGGTAAGCTGTGTGTGTTTACACTGCAGCCAAAAGCACTGCTGCAGTATTTCACACCGTGGTGGTGCACACACACACACACACACACACACACACACTCGCAAGATGACACACACTACACACTTTTGTCATTCAAAGCCTCGGTTCTCTCCTTCACCAGCAGGAAATAACACCTAAATATTCATCTACTTCTCACTTTTTGAAAATCCCTCTTTCACCTGAGCCCTTAAAATTAATTAAAAATGAAAGTTTCTTCTTTGACTGTTTCTTCTGTTTATTCCAAACATGTTTCCTGTGTGCTTGAAAATGTGTGATTACTTCGAGTATAAACTGTAAATGAACACTTCTCTCTTTTAATCTCCCTCCTCGACTCCTCTTCTGTTGTCTCATCAGTGTGGCCCTGTTATTCTGTTTCCCCCTCTCTTTCTTTTTTTTATCTCCCCCACTTTTCTTTCTTTCCTCCTCTCCTCCTCATGCTCCCTTCTTCCTCTCCTCCCTCTCTGTGCAGTTTAAGTCTAAATCAGGGGATTTGGGGGTGTTAAGAGCTGAGGTGTAAAACACCGGCTGGTTCTCTGTAAGCTCCTAAGAGGAGAAAATAATCCAACACAAATTCTTTTTCTCAACAGCAGCTCTCCTCCCCCCTAATCACCCTATTAGCTGCCTCTCCTCTCCTCTCCTCTCCTCTCCGAAGGAAAAGTCAAGGTCCGAGACCAAACTGTTTTTGATTCTGTGCCTTCAGTCTAATATCACATGGGCCAAGTAACACTGTCTTGATAGTTGTCAGTCGTGGTTGTTTGACTTTGTAAGTTTCTCCTGATGTTAATGTCAATTGCTGCACACATGACTAACAATGACAAGGCATTTGTTCTGATTGCACAATGCCTTTTGTTCAATCAGCAAATCGCGTTTCATGTTTATTGATACCGTAGCATTTTGCATTAATCTCAGGCTCTGTGCTGATCGTGGCAAGGCTCATTTCTCGCTGCCAGACTCCTTTAATATCAAGGAACAATATACAAACCTGAAAAATGCAAAGGAATTGGCAAAGAACGACTGAGGGAGCCATTTAATCGTCTATCTTCCGTGTAATCTCTCTGATGCATTCTCTTGCTCAGTCTCCCCGAGAACTTAATAATAAACAGAAAAAGAACAGAAAATGTTGTTTCCTCTCACTTTCCTCCCCGGCCGTATCTCTCCTCCCTCTCTCTTCCCCTCCCTCCCTCTCTGATGCTCTCTCGCCCATCTCTCTCATCTCCTTCCTCTCACTTCCATCCTTCTCCCTCTCTCTCTTTTTTATATTCATAGGATTTTAAAATGTCTGTAATGGCCCTGGTAGATCAAAACACTCCTTCTCCCACTGTGTGTGTGTGTGTGTGTGTGTGTGTGTTTGTGTGTGTGTGCATGTATGTGTGTGTGTGTGTGTGTGTGTGTGTGCGTGCCTGCTCCTGTGTATGTGTGTGTGTGTGAGTGTGTGTGTTTACCTCCGTGTGTGTGTGTGTGATTTGCATATCGTGGCTATGCTCTGATTGGCAAACTGGCAACGCAGAGCCCAGCGGGGCATTTTTTATTAAAAGGCCCTACCACAGTCATATACACACTCACACACACACACAAACACATACACAAAGTTAGGAGCAGCCACTGGCCTGTATCAGAACCTAATGAATAATACTAAAGAGCTAGCAGTAGGGGTTCTCCATGTATTGTTCTGTAATGCCAAGAGCAATAAAGATTTTTATTACCATATTTTTATGGGCAGCAGACATAAGCTGCTACGAAATACTGGGACCAGTTTTTTATTGTCTAAAATGAAGTTGCATAGTAATTCATTATATTTTACTTGTCATGATGTATAAGTATTAACCAGGATGTTTTATTATTGATGTTTTATTTTATTTTATTATATTTATTATGTCACTATCTATCACATACCAGCAATGTGCGCAGAGCAACATAAGAGAAATTTGAATTAGGCAGTAATCTGGAGTAATCTTGAGAAATTAAGACATCTCTGTTTGATTAAACTACATAAGGAGATTCAATCAAACACTAATTTCAGCAATGAATTATGTGAAGTGGGCTCAAGGCCTCATAAGAGCATGATACATGGACTTACCACTGGAACAATATAAAACAGCTATATTTTAGAGGAGAGTGGGCAATCCACTTTATTTGGCACCATGTGGGCATATAAAAGAATAAATGTACTTCCAGGACCGGCAGCTCCAGCAAGATCAGAGGAGATGATAAAGTGGAGTATAATGAACATAAAGGGCCAGAAAGAAATGCTAGAAATGTGGATGTATATTTTCTCGAAGCCTCACTATGTATCATGTCATATTAGCTGTTATCCACAATCAACACAGAATCTACTGAGCTTCAGCACATTTTGAGGTCATTTATTCATTTAATGATTCTTCCACTTCACTACATTTCAAATAGAAATAATGCACTTTTTACTTCACTACATTTACTCACAGTTTTAATTTACATATTTAATTCTTTCATACAAAACATGTTGTTATCGTCAAGGTTGGATTATGAACTGGGCAAAGTAGGAAACTTCACCTAAAGACCGACACAAAGACGATTGGTTTTGGTGAGTTTCAAAATTGCAAAATTGTTAAGAAAATATAAACAATGGGCAATACCAGGTCAGCACGTACTTCTACATGGACGAGGAGGCATCATCATGTTCAGCAACAACTTTATGTAATCAATTAGCTGATTGGAGAAGTTGTTGTTGGAGGAAACTGGGCACTGCTGTATTAACAACAACGTAAGAAAAATGCTGGTGTTTCTTCTTATGTGGATTAGACAGACTAGACAGTCATTTTGACAGTATATGACGGTATATTTGACATTATTTATTTATATAGTCCTGTGCGGACTTTAGTCCAGTTCTCCAGGTTGAGTAACGTAAGAGTAAAGAGTAAAAACAGTGTTGAAGCAGCGACGGTCATAGTTGGTGACTTAGTTTTAACAATTGAAATGACCTTTTATATAATTGGAGAATAAAGTTCCTAAGAAAGGTACTGTTGGGTGCCGAGGCTGAATTTCCAGGTATGTGTACTGATATCAGTTCAAGTGTTAACAGTGCCCAACCCTGACTAAGGTAGGTGCATAATGACATCATTCTGTGGACCCATGCCTTCTCGCAGACAAGGCATGGGTCAATATTAAATGTAAGAGCTTTATTATTTTGGTTTATATGGTGCTCACATTGTGCATAAATTATCAAAACTATCACAAATGAAGTATTACTCCGGCATATGAGTCCTGGTTGAACTGGGCCTAATGGGGATTTGGAGGCAAAAGGATAAATACACAGCAAAATGAGCTAGATGTGCTGCAACAATAAAATGCTGCTGACATGTTCCAGTCGTCAATAATAAATCAATCACATGCTTCATATGATAATATAAGCTTCCAAACTAGCCATTCTGTATCACCAGTATATTTTGCTGTTAATACTTCTGTACTTTTACTGAATTAAGATTATGAATGCAGGACTTCTACTTTTACTGAACACTTCTTCCATGTCCTCAGAATTCTTTATTAAAATGTCACAGACTCAGGCTTTAAACTATGAATTAAAGTCTTGACTGTGCGAACCCATGACATCAGGTACATGCCACTGCCGGCACACTAAGCCCCCAAATCACTCCAGCAGACCAAGAGGAAGCCGCAGTTAAAGTGCAGGGATTGACTGCTGTGACCCCCGGCCAGCGATCACCGGGAGCCGCAGTGTGTCAAGAGCTCGGTCCTGCCCCCCGCTCAGACTGCAGACCTCAGCTACACCAGCGCTGTGAGGCTGAAAATTTTCATCTTGAAAAATGTCCGATTCAGATTGTGTTAAAGGAGGATTCACTTAAGAGCGAAATGACAGCACTCTGAGGGGCGATAAAACACACAATCAGCCTCTTCTAGTGATGGCAGAGATCAATGCTGATCATTACGACTAATCCAGTCAACAAAGCTATAGGCTACTGTTAATCCTTGGGGTAAACAGTCATCTGGAATCATCTTCTGTTTAAAAAACAGCACTGTTTCATAACTAACGACTCTGTGGCTATCATACAAAACCACCATAGTGTGTGTGTGTGTGTGTGTGTGTGTGTGTGTTTGTGTGTGTGTGTGTTCTTGTACTTGCAACATAGTGAGGACCAAGGTTTTGAACAACAAAGTGAGGCCATTTTGGCTGATTGTCATGACTATAAGGGGCTTTTTGAAGGTTAAGACTTGGTTTTAAGGTTTAGGCTATAATCAGTGGAAAGGGTACTGATAATCTGTATCCTAGTACGAGTACAGTTATATTACTGAAATATCACTCAATTACAGGTAAAACTACTTAAAATGATACAAAGTATTCTTCTCAAATGCAACTCAGAGTATAAGTTACTTTTTAATCTTTGATGTTTAATGCATTATCAATAGCAGTACCCCAAACTTAATTACCCTACTGACTTAATAACAGTAATTTGAGTAGATGTAATTAATTACTTCCACCCCTGTTTATAATTAGGTTAGGGTTAGGCATTTAGTTGTGATGGTTAAGGTCAGGGTAAGGGTCTAAGGAATGCATTATGTCAATTACGGTTCCTCACAAGTATGTATGTACAAGTATGTGTGTGTTTGTGTGTGTGTGTGTGTGTGTGTGTGTGTTTACTTGCTCTCTCTTAGGACAAAGCCATCTAATGAGAAATGAAGCGATGCACTTTAGAATTTGTCAGCGATGTTTCGGCTGATGGTGACAGACTATTCGCTTTCTTGCTGCTTGTTTGTCGTCACATTACATGACACTACAACGCCGCACCATTCACATGAAGTCATTATCACAGAGCACTGCCATCTCCACATCATCTTGTACACATGATCTTAGCTGTTAAACCCCACAGGGACTTGCCCGGGCTGCTCCCCTGTCATCTCTCGCATTGCTGTGATGACACCCCAGCAGCACCTTGCTGATGGGACACCTCCCTTCTGTGATTCGGCTAAAGTACATTTCTCCCCAAGCACCCTCTTCTCTGTCGTACTGCAGCCGCTCAAGAGTGGTTTGATTCATTGGAGTGTATTCTTTGTTTCTAAAAGACGATTTTATGATCTTTTTACTATCAGCATAAAAGCGAAATCGTCTCATCTCCTTCTCTCTGCAGGGGCAATTAGTCTGCTTTATGAAAATCAAATAAATTAAAGCGTTAAAAAGCTTCCACTGAGTCACAGATGAGCGTTGAATGCACCGATACAGCATCACTACTCTAATAGTAAGTTTCCAGAAGGTGCTATGCATATATAGGTACTGATAGAGTGAATGGTGGTGTCATGAGCGTGTATATGCGTGTATGTCTCGGTCGTGAGTTGACAGGCTGCCTGAGGGAAAGAGAGGCCTGATGGGTATTATGCAAATGAAGCCAGCTGTTTGCTGCATTGGCAGACTCCTCATAACTCTCTTCTAGTTCTGCTGCAAGTGAGAAAATATTTTATCCCCGATTCCCTCGTCGCCACATTCTCTCGCCTCCTCTTTATTTCCTCAGAGAAGGTATTTCTATACACAGTAATTTTATATACACCCTCCTCTCCGCATTTTAGCGTTATCCCCCCGTGTCTGCCTGACTATCCATCTGCACTGTTACAGTAATGAATGTACGAACAGGGAAAGCTTCCTTAAGCATTTGTTGACTTCTACAGTGTGGAGTAAATTATTCTGAGGCTGCCTGAAAAACAAACAGTTTTCCATGAATAGGTCTCATGTTAATTCAGATATTTACTGCAGCAACCTTATTTCAGTCAGTCAGTAGAAACCTTCTGTCCGTATTGTTGGATTTTCTCTCGAATATTTCCCTTCATCTCTCACTTCTGACTCTGCTCTACACTTCAAATCAAAAAGCCTTAGCTGGGATGATAAAATGTATGTATATTTATTTTTCTTTCCTTTTTCTTCTCCTCTGATGATCTCAGATATGTGCCAAACATGACCTGATGGGTGTTTCCCTTAGCAAGTAGGTAAACTCTGTAAGGACACTCCCATACAGAGTTTAAAAGCCTGCAACTCCCCTCCAGTTAGTTAGTCCAGTTGCCCATGATACAGCACTTAGAAATACCATGACCTGGATGACTGAGAGCCTTCATCAACATGTAGGTAAAGCATCTAAAGAGATTATTTATATTTCGTGTTAATATTCTTTAGTGGAATTTGCTCATAATCGTGCGTGAAAAACATCATCTTATAGTCAGTCTTATTCATTTTTTGGAGCGCTGGAGAAAGCTGACTTACACAATATCACTGTATAAAGATGCTATTGCTAACTTTTGCTCCTTTTACCTATGTCGTGCTCTCCAATAACTGCTGAGGAAAATATCTGGCTCTTTAGCTGCTCTTTTAACTCACTATGTTCACCTGCTAGTTGCTAACTTTGTCTGTCTGCTGCCTGGTGCTTGGTGGCTGTACACAGAAGTTTTTATCTGAGCCAAAAACATCTGTATGAAATTGTTTTTAAGAGGTGATATGAGAGTGAGATTGAACCAAAACAGTTAAGACGTGTGCTGTAAAACCAAAACAATGAGCTGAAAGGTGCTTAAAGGCACTACAGGGCGTTGAGGGATAATTCTGTGGGTTTGTAATCAGCAAACTCTTTGACTAAGGATGTTAATAAAAATCATTTATTGTTTAATCGCTGTTAAGAATTAATATTATTACAATAAAGCTATTTTGTCAGCTTGGGCTGGATTTTATTAGTTGTTGAATAGCAACAGACAGAACCTTGCAATTAAAATGAAGTCATTATTTTGTATTATTTAGTTTATCATTCAAGTAACTTTATGATTTTCTGTTCTGTTAAGTCATTATGTAGCCTACTCTTCTTTTGCATCAAACATGAATCAAGTCAGTGGTTTAAAACTATTTTCCAATAGAAGAACGTCCAACATTATTAATGATTAATTGATAATCGATGGTTAAGGCAGCCAACTATCCATTAAAGGATCTACTTAAAATTTGCATCCATATCTATTACATTTCACATATTCAATGTAATCTAATGTGAATATAAAAATATTGATTTGTGTAATATTTAATTTTTGGTGCGAGGGGTGTCTCTATCAAAACAATGAAAACAAGAGAAGTAGTTATGTGGTCATGTTATGAAGTAGCATAGGATCATGGGAGTTAAGGTAACCGGTCAACAAATGAAGCAAGCTGTTACCTTCTGTGAATTACAGACACCTCTGGGTTTGTCCATTGCTGGCGAAATTTTAGGATAATTAGTTGGTACACAACCCAACAAAATATACCAAAGGTCCAGTCATTTTTCTAAATCTTAATGCAGAATTTGTTACACATTAATATCTTCATTCCAGAAAGCTTGCAAAGTGCAGTTTGGATTGGTGCTGAACTCCTACCAGTCTTTTCCTAACCACGGCAAAGGAATCTTAATTCAACAAATTAAACATCTGCCAATAAATCAGTGCAGCTGATGCTGATTTACGCCTTGTCTAACTGAAAGATACTTGATTCAGCACATTAATATGCAAATTAGCATATGACATCATTTGGCACCTTTCAGCGCATTCATAGTTACTTTCCCTCGAGTGTCAGCGACACAGATCTCAATATTATGGGTTTTACCTACCTGCATTCAAGTTAGCAGCTAAAATATTCCAGGAAAATTCGGGGAACATTTGCATCATTTTGCACTTTGTTCAATCTGTTATTTTGTTCATGTGTCTAAAAACTGAAAGACATGGGGTTTGTTAAATCCAGGCACAACTGTCTTTCATCACTTGAAGTAGGAGCAAAATACAAAAAGTACATGTTAGAATATGCATTTGACTTTGACTGAAGGAGTGGCAATTCTACATTATTTTAACAATTTTAAGCATCACTTTCAGGTTTCAAACTGCCTTGTAAAGGTATTTTTTCTTGCCAGCTGTCCCTACATAACCTGTAATATTGCATAAGAGTATTCTGCTGTTTTACATAAACCCAATGCTGCTGAAACATAGAATTTCAACAGCCCTCACAGGGCAAGAAGCTATATGTCATACACAGCACGTCCATCCCATTTCAGTTTAACCAGTTTCTCAGGCCGACATCCATTTTTAGAAACATATATTCCCACGTTCACTTTTATCAAACCAGTGTGTTATATGAAGGCAGGATCTTTTCATGCAAAAAGCCATGAAAGAATGCTTTCTCTGAGAGCAGAATTGATTTGGTTGGTGTTAGCCTCGTGGTGATTACTGACTGGAGGTCTAAGTCTACCCTGCTTCTTATTTACCGCTACATTAGTGGCGAAGCGCTGTGTGCACCTCTACACGCGCCTGACGGAAACACCACAGCAGGCCTTCAAATCACTGTGAAATTACATCAGCTCTATACTTTGAACTACATGTAAATGAAACTTGTCACAGTGCTGTTGGAAATGCCACCTGTCACCTCCATGTTTACCTTCTGGCAGCGTCGCTGGCAGGGCCTCACAAATATACTTGTACATCCACTTGACTAGAATGTTGTTTACCTGAATGGCAATGCAGTGCAGACTGAAGGCAATTGAATGTCACTAAAATCTTAGTGACAGCTTGAAGCAAGTGTTTCTGTTTTAGCATAAACGTTTCTCTGAAGTGCTTTGGAGTCTTCTTCTGTTTCTTTTCCCCCTTTGAGGATGAAAGATTTTTATTTTTATTTTATTACAATATCAATATAAACCTATTGAGTTTATGTGACTTTGTGAAACCTTATGAGTCAATAAATTAGAAAGGATTGTTTCATGGTATGTGAATTTTAAAAGACAATACAATAGATTTTGTTTATAGTTTTGTGGCCTAATGTTTTAGTTCATTTAAACAGTAATATTTCTATGTGAACAATGGATCAATCATGTAATATGGACTGGGTCACTCGGAGTTACAACTCCACAGTTCCCAGCTGAGTGTCTTTCAGCTCATTGTTTTGGTTTTACAGCCCAAAGTTAAACTGTTTCGGTTCAGTTTCACTGTTCACATCATCCCTGTTTTCATTCACAGCTAAAGTTTTCAGCGAAAAAGCTACAATACATTACCTGACCAGTACTAAATGAGAAAACAGACACAGTTAGCAGCTAGCTGGTAACATTAGTGGAACATTAAGCAGCTAAAGAGTCAAATATTCCCCTCAGGAGTTGGTGGAGACAGAAAACATAGCTCAAAGGAGAGTGAATATTAGACTTACATTCGTCAGGGGGCCAGAAACACAACTGAAAATGATGATAATGTTTCTCTGTGTCTGCTGAAGGTCTTCATATGCAACTGTTTTCCAACACATTTGCTTTATAAGGTAGATTTTGTTCTGACAGTTTGTTCCACTGTCCCCAATTGGCAGAAAAAGTAAAAAAGATCCTGTCAACCAATTCTCACAAACAGCTATTAACTATGATTTAAGGGGTCCCACATGAACACGTTGAACTCATTTAGAAAAATAAAGTACTTCCATACACCAATCAGGATTTAGAACATTTTAATCAGGAACTGATGACAGTTGATCATCAAATCCGACCAACCCACACCCACACAGTCCTGATGAAACAGATAAGATGAGTTTCGACTGTTGAACTCTTAATAAATAATAAGCAAAGATGCTTTGATTTAAGTTGTGTAGTAATGCATATTCAATGATCTAAATAAATAATTCAAAGATCCTCTCTGGACATATTTTAAGACATATAAAAATATTCAGCTCAGAACAATAATTTGTGTCTCATATAGTTTACCAAAAACGTCTCATTAATCTTCTCATTTTCCTTCATTAAAATAATCCAGAATCCATAAAAACACAAATATCTTTAGTTTAAACACGAGACACAAGCTGTCTCCTACTTTGTGTCCTGTTTCCATTCACAGTTTATGAGCACTGTAGGTTTCAAGTTCCCACGTCACACTTGTTGAAGTTTCATACGCGGTCAAAGGCAACACGAACACCACTTGTTGTCTTATGGTACAATGAATCAAATCACCAAAAACTGAATTCCAACAAAAATATGAATTCCTGCACACATTTTGGTCAGCAAAACCTTTCTCAGGACACAACACTCACAAAGTGACTTAGTGCTCAAGTACAGCCCACAATTACATGATGATTCATAGCTGAGGCGTACTCACAGTTACATGCAACAGCTCACATCAAGATCACCACGAGCGAGCAAAGTCATTCAATACCTATTACTGAAAATACACCAAAAAATAAATCATACTGGACCATGATTGCTTCCATTTAGTGACGACATACATCCTGGTGGTACGTTCAGGTGTTAAACTGAGATTTAAAGATGATTTTAAAACACTGTGCAATTGTCTTCACTGAGTATTTTTCTGTGTATTTTTGTGTTTCTTGACATTATTGTAAATGAGGGAAACCTCAATGATTTGTGAGGCTTAAATAAAGGTTTGAATTGAATTGAATTGAAATTGAATTTAAGGTGAGAACTGAGAAACCATCAGATTTCAGCAGATAAAGTGTTAAACTCTGCATGTACATCATTCTATACAGTGAAGCACAAACATCACAGTGAAGTTTCAATCAGCAAAATTGATTTTTGACTTTAACAGAGAGTTAAAGTGTATTGTGTTTGAGTGTACTGGATGAATGGGTTTTTGGCCATTGGTTAACACAAGCTTAAGACGCCACGTTTGAATTGTTAAGCGTTTACGTGTCTTGAAAAAAGGATTTTGCCAACAAGTGGCTAAATGAGACTACAGAGGTTGTTGACATTAACTGTCATTACACCAAACAGAGACTCATCTACTCATACTCCGTCTTTACAGGCAGACTTTAGTTATTCTAACTCTAAATTTACAAAATGTAGATTGATCACTTCGTGGTAAGTATATTATAGTAGTATAGTAGTTGTTAAGTTTATAGCCTAATGCTGGCTTTTCACCTCTGGTGATTGCATTTTTTGCCTAGAAAATCATAAACTTGTGTTTGCCACAGAGCTTATTTTCTGCAATTATCCAAAACCCAACTGTAAAATCCCAGAGGCTTCATGTCAAGGGAACCAGGGCAATGCTCACTTCCGGGTTAGCCTTACGGCAGTCTATACTTGCCTGATGTGGGTTTTTTTGTATACCGACATGCTGCTGGTTACTTGTATGTGTAATGAAACTGGAGTAGTTATAGCTCAACATCATAATATATCAAACTAGATCAAGTAAAATCCTGCAGCACCTCACACTTTGAGCTGCTGACGACAACTAAATGTTGTGGATGTGTGTGTGTGTGTGCGTGCAGCAGTAAATTCAAGCCTAGTGTAACTGTTGGGAAAAGATCAATGGTGTTACAGTATCACTATCCCTGCCTCTCTCTCTCTCCCTCACACACACACACACACGCACACGCACAGACACACACACTCGGGAATAATGGGCTCGAATCAATAATTCTATAGCGCTAACAGAAAGCTTCCACAGCAGTTTAAAGGCTTATTGCACACATGGACACACACTCACACACAGTCTTAACACACACACACAAAATCACTGAACACTCAACAACAGAACTGTGAGCCAGATATTGAGTGTTTCAAACACATTCATGGCACCTGAACTAATTTGAAAACCGTTAAATGGGAAATCAATCGTGCTGATTCACTCCACAGGAATTAATTTTATTGGTTTCGGATTCACGTGTCACACACGGACTACCGCTGTAACTACTCTCACTGTGTTGCTAAACTTTCAGTTCATACATTCATACTAATCAAAGGGTAAAATGTGCACATTTTATCCTTGTTTGCTGGCATAAAAAGAGCGCCGGTCTGCTTGCTGCCGTTTGCTGTTTAAGCTGCAGAACACATCCAATAACTCATCTAACCAGAACAAATACAGCGATGATAAGGTGCTGTAATCAGTCAGTCATTGTCTTCCTCTATCCCTCCTTACTCTCCCTGCCTCATCCCCTCCTCCCCCACTCCATCTCTCATCATCAGTCTCCCCTTTTTTCCTCCCGTATCCCCTCTCCTCCACCCCCTCAGTCAGTATTGAGTTTACGTTTTCCTTCCAACAAACTCTCGCCGGAATAAATATGAGAGGAGTGAAAACTAAACGGTAAGGAGGCGATAACGGAGCATCCATGGATGTGTGGGTGAAACAAAGTGAAAGAAACCACTCACGGCCATGAATGTACTTACTCTCTTTTCTCACTCCCCATAAGAAAGTGTTGAAAGTAAAGTATATTTTAATTCAGTCCCTGTCTCCGTTGTCTCCCTTGCTTTCTCCTTCTCGGTGCCATATGCTCAAAGCTCCATCTCGGGCTCATTTGGAGTGCTACACACACACACACACACACACTAGCTCTATCAAAGCACAGGAACAGCTGGCTTGCTCGATATGGATGACTACTCGCCTGTCAACCAGTTTCACGCACACGCATGCAGTGCACAGGCGCACACACATCATCAAGCCTGGTGTTTCTTGCCGTTTTGAAAATGAAAGTGAGTGAGAGATAGATAGAGAGAGAGGGAGGAGGTCGGAGAGTTAAGTGAGTGAGTCAGAGAGCGAGCGAGGGACGTGTGGAGGAGTTTTTATTGTCAGATTCATTTGACATTACAATTAGCTAAATGTGTGAATATTCACCATGATATCACTTAATGATGCGATGCAGAGTGCGGGATTTGAAAGAGAGGGAGTTGGTGTTGTTATGAAAAAAAGGCAAACATGCACTCACACCCATGACATCAGAGGCACAGACAGTATGTGTCACAGTTAACGATCCCAACCAGACATTCGTTTTAGGTTTATTTTTACCAGCTGGGTGTTATTTATATCCTCAGAATAAAGTTTGGTGCCTGTAAGAAAGTAGGGTTTTATTTCAGAATGCATGTCTCCATAAGTAACACTATATTCAGTCATTTAAGTGCTAATTCCTTCGAAAAAAGTTGTAATAATGCATTTTATCGATTTGAAAATTACATCTTTTCTGCTGGTTACAATTAAGCTATATCTTGGCTGTCATATTCAAACAATGCAAATAAGGCATTATTTTTATTTATTTTAATTAACAAAGTTACATGAGGTGTTTACGTCCAAAAGAATCGGAAGAGTTGTTTTTTTTTTTCAGATATGTGGACAAAAGTTCACTTGATGGAAAACGTGGGATTGTGCAAAAATCAATTGTTCTGTCAGTTGAAGTTGTTATTTCTGCCGATGCTGTATGAGATCACCAAACAGTGTCTAAACTTTTAATATATTAAAACTTTTACAGTCCTTTTTTATTCTTCCTGAAATGTACATAAACGGTGAGTTGAGGATGTCAAGATAACTGATTTTCACTCCATGATTTTCATTGCCAAACGAACTTGTGTTGATGACGTTGTGATGTCTATATTTTAAAAAAAGAATGCCATCAGTCAAATGTTCAGTCAGTGTTTAACATGTGTTTCGTCTTTTTTTGGCAAATCAATTGCACTTAAAATAGTAGAGCAGAGAGGTGGAGTAATCTGTAGCCAGAACTGTAAAAAACAAAATTGCCTCCAATGACATCATCGGCGAAGTTGCATTGTGGGTGATGTAGGCGTCAGGTTTACTGTCCGACAGTGTTATAAGAGTGCAATTCTAGACCAGAGAACTACTTTTCAAAACCCCAAATTCATCAGCTTACATGCAGCTTCCTCTGGAGCCACAAAAGGCTTTATACTACTTAATTTCACGTATGGATCCACAAGTCTAACATCTGCGCTGGTGAGCTATTGACACAATATCAATATTTAATTTTTTAACATCACAGTTATTGTCAATACTGGCATATGCCGACACTCCTACTGTGAATCATGGCAGGGAAAAGTGCTGTGGCACTCCTCTCTTTGGGTTTAAGTGTTGTAATTCTGACCACAACCTGATTAGTGATGTCACTGCAGAAGCTGAGATCTCGAGTCAAAAGCAAAAACAATGTTGTTACATCACTGATGAGGTGTGGCCAAAAGTTAAACATGCAGAGAGTCTCATACATGGAGAATCATTTTTCGCATGTAATCAGAAAATCTAAGACTACATCAAATCTAAGGATAATTTCATTTTTTGTAAACATCTGCATTTAGTTTAGAATTAGTTTCTTTATTTGAGGATATTTTGATCACTGCCAGTCACTCTGCTAAACTTTATTATTAATAGAAAAGGACTTGTATTTGGTCCTCTGTTGAATTGAATACATTTTTGCTTGGGGTTAACATACAGCTGAAGTGTTCATTGATATAGAGTCATGCATTGTTCTCTTACCTCCCCTGTATGGCCCAGACTAAGTTTTGGCAGTTTATTCTTCACGTTCCCGGAGTTTCCCACATAGGCCTGACTGTTGTTAAATCCCTCTGTGGCCACCAGAGGGGGTTTAAGCTGGGGAGAGTCACTAGGCGCCTGGTCCTGGCCATCCATTGGTCGAACATACGCTGTGGGCTTCTGCTGCACTGCTATCGGCTTCCCTGATAGGCTGCCAGGCGGGAAGGTGGGGGTAGTCAGTCCAGATGTGGGAGTGGTTAGACCAGGAGTAGGCGTCGTCAGAACTGATGTGGAAGCCAGCGGGGAGGAGGACGTAGACAGGTGAGAACCCGTCTCATTCTCAAACGGGGAGGATTTAAAATGTCCACCATTTTCTGTGTTAGTGGAAGACTTAAAATGGCCACCGTCCATGGTGGAAGATCGAAAATTACCACCATCTGTAAAAGACAAGGAGAAAGGATATAAAACAAAAAAGTGAAAAATAACCAAAGCAGCACCTGGTATTTTGGAATATTGCTGTGCTCTGTGCTGTCAGATCTAATGAAGGTTGAATGCCAAAAATTCCCTCTCCCAGATGGATGGAGCCCATCACAATCAAAGCAAATTATGTGTTGCTTGGTGGTTTAGAAATCAGCTGAAAGATGTGTTTATCATCAGATACAGATGTTAATTTTCATAAAACCCGCCCAAAAGGTGATAGAGTCTGTTTTGCACTGAAATTATTCATGAGCACTTAGGGCTCCAGCAAATACAATGATTTTCCATGAATATCAAAATATGAGAAGTCCCCTTTTGTTGTGTGAATGGCAGGTTTAATCAACCAAACTGTGAGATAGTCCCCACTAGTAGTTCTACACTGCATACTCTCTTTCTCAACTACAGTTGGTTGAAAAGACAGATATCTACAGACATTTTTTATGTAGACAAATCAAGAATAAAAAATAATACATCTACAGAGCTTGTAGAGAGCTGCAAGAATTTACTTTCAAAACAATATTATGATGAACATTTTACTAAATGTTCTCCAGTCCCAAATTATTGTTTATCTCTGTTTAAGAAATCTGACAGTTGGTTCCAGCTTATTACAAGGTTTGTGAGCCGATAGTACAATGGTGTTGGTATCACGTGGTATCTGCATTTCATCAGCGATCAAGATGTCTTGGTAGTTTCCAGTTTCTGGAAAAAAAAAACTTTAAGATGGCCCAGTATGTACTGTCCAAATATTAGCTAGCTAGCGTTAGCAATATTAATATTAGCATTAGCAATGTTAATGTTAGCTAGCGAGCGTTAGGAATGTTATCATTTGCTAGCAATCGTTAGCAAAGATCAAAACGCCAAAGCACAATTCGATAGACCTACAACCATTTAGAGCAACGAAATTATGAAGTAGCTCTAAGCTAGCACATCTCAAAGCAAAGAAGAATTGTAAGCTTGTTAGCTCGTGAGCTTGTTAGTGCAGTTTAGGGAAGCTAGCTAGCTAAAAATACAGTAATACAAATAGCAGTGTGAATCAACGCCTGCTGCTTTGGATTGACATTTTTATAATGTTGTCAGCTTAATACTTCATCTACTAGCTTCTGTTCATGGTAACCACAGAATGCATTGAGCCGAATGTCGCAATCTAATGGTTGAATCGAATCACTGGCAGTGCAGTAGCACCCTTGCCTTAAGAAAGCCAAACTTTTTTGACAAACTTTTCTACAGGCCTTGTTTATCTAATATATACAGAAACCAGGATGGAGGAAAATCTGTCTGAATGGGAGGAATAACAGACGCATCTGCCAGAGCAGATAAAACATGAGCTCACCAATGCATCTGTTTCTGAGTAAGCTAAGCTAACTGCCTCTAGCTTTAAATTTAGTATGCAGGCATGGTATCAAACTTTTCATCTAACCCTTAGATTGTAAAGCAAATAAGTGTATTTTCCAAAATGTCTACTCATTCCTCTGTAGCTTTTCTTTCTAGGACTCACCTGGGAGAGGAACGGGCTTGGAGGTGTGGGAGGAGTGCCTTCTCCGTGAAGAAGAGGAAGAAGAAGACGAGGACGAGGAGGAGGAAGAAGGGCTTGAGTCTCCTTTGAGACCGAGTTCATCTTTAAGTGAGCTAAACAGCTCTTCATGCCTCTGTTCCTCTGATAAAGACATTTTTCCTCGTCCACTAGTAGCTGCTGTGACCTGCCCCTGCCCGTTCTGACCTAACCCCAGAACGAGGCCTGTTCCCTGGGTACTCTGTCCGTGGCCTGCCCTTGACCAGTCCATGGAGCTTCGGGACTTTTTGGAATTCTGATGCTGTATCGTTGTGGCGCTTGATGACGATGTGGTCGAAGCAGGAGGTTGCATGGAAGTTGAAGATGCAGAGGGTGCATTTCCCATCCTCTTGTCCCCACCTCCCTCTGCTCCTCCTCCTCCTCCTCCTCCTCCTCCACCTCCTCCTCCTCCACCTGGTCCTCCCCTCAGGGCTTCGGTGAAAAGCTGCGACTCCAAGGCGGGTCTCTCTGTTGTCGAAGTGGTCGGAGTCTGCAGGTTGTTGCTGCCTTTGGGGATTCCCACCAAGTGGCTCTGGTTAGAGTGGCTGGTTAACAGGTCTTTCATTTCTTCGTAGGAGCCCAGCGTGTTCTGGACGCGACTGGCCAATGCATCACCTTTATTAGTCTGAAATGAGCGGAGAAAGAAGGAAAAGACAAGAGGGAGGAAGAGAGAGAAGAGTATTAATTAAGTCTTCCATTTTTCCATTTCTCTGCACTTGATGAAAAGCCCTCTTTATTCATCCGGAGAGGAACAGTGAGAGACGGATAGGGTGACCACTGACCAGACATCAGGATGAGATGATTAATTAAACACATGCCACCCTTAAGAGGGTCCAGTCCCGGCTGCAGCAGTAAAATTAATGGGGCAGGAATCATTATTACCCTGACCCCAGATTCTCAAGCAATCATCGCTTGGAGGACAGTGCGGGCCTTACTGATATATGACGGTATAGCACCTACAGCTGCTACGTGAGATGTTCCTCAGAATAGCTCAAGAGTACCTTTTGTGTCAGTCACTGACAGCTTCTTTAATGATGAAACTACATGATTTGATCATTTGGCATTTTTGAAAGGACAAGAGCAATCAGCAGTGGGTTCAGTGCTTCTATTCTTGGAGGCATGAAAGAGGAGAGGGAAAAGTGAGGACCTGTAGATTTCTATCCACTTCTCTGACATTTCTTTTCTACCTGAGCAACAAATTGTGAAGCAAATATTAATCATGATGAGCCAAGTCTGAATTATGCAAGAGCTGCAGCCTATAATTTAATCGTGACATTTCATCAAGAGTTACAGACAAATGATGAACACTGGAAACACTGAGTAAGATCGATGTGAAATGCAGCCACGGACTGTAATTTAAATGCACACAACTTTTGTGCTTCAGTCAATAGATCGAGGTGTTTGGCAGTCGATACTCTGCTAATCACCCCTGTGGTAAGTGGTAATGTCAAATGAAGCCATGATAGGTTTAAAGGTTAAATGCAGGAAAGGGAGTGAATAAAACTCTTTTCTAATTTTCAAGACGAGGTGAAACTGCCTGTATTTGGAGAGGTTAATGAAGTCATGAATAATGAATGTATGTCCATAGGAAGTAGGAGCTTAACAAATCTTAGGCAATGTTTCTAAAGAGGATGAAGTTACATGTAATAATAATGAATAATCCCTACACTGCATTTGTTCTCACAGCGGTCAGAAGAATAAAATCACTTGAACGTAACTTTGTGTGTTCCTGTGTATAACAACTTCAGAAAGCAACGTAATACTGTTATAACAAGCAGTGATCCGTGGAGAGGTCCTATTGCTTACTGTGTGTGTGTGTGTTTGTATGTGTGTGTTAGAGGCTTCTCAACCTTACACATTAGTATAACAGTATAACACCACCCTTGCCCTTGCTCTGATGGAGGGTAATGTAAGCATCTTTCAATGCTAATTGCTACGTGGTGATGCCCCTTTTTCACAATCAGATTGGTTTGATAGTTTATAAACTGACCATCAAGAACATTTAAGTATCAGTGATCTTAAATGAGATCTGCCAAGGAAGTTTTGTTTTCACTCGTGTAACTTGTTGGTTGGTTGGTTTGTCAGCAGGATTACACAAAAACTACTAAATAGATTTCTTCGAAACGTGGGTTGAGGATGTGTCTCGGCCCAGAATAGACCCCATTAACTTTTGCTGTGGATCTGGATTAAGAGACGGATCCGGGAACTTTATCTCACTTTCTTTTACATTGTGAGATTTGAGGGCATTTTTTGACACTTTCTCAGGGAATACAATCTGATGCAGATCCAACTCAAATTCCAGATCTGCTGGATTTAAATATGTTTTATTTGATATTGGATTCGGCTCGACTGAATTAAAGAGAGAGTGAGTGCCATCCTTGTTTATTCTATGAAACGTGAAAACACTAACAACATAACATATTCATGTCTAGCCAGTAGTTTAGCGTAATAGCATGACCTTGACCTTTTTCAAATTTTCTAATTTTTCCATTTAGGTTAGCAGAGGGTTAAACAATTAGGAAGCTATGCCAAAGGTCTGGGTATTTTTACTCCCAGGAAGTTGAACTTTTTGGCTTCATGTGCCACTGAGCAGCTTTCATAGGAATGAATGGAGCTCCGCCTCTGGCGCTGTATTGAGACTTTTCCCTATTATATCCATGGGGTTACCAAATTCATTGAATTCATGAATGTCCGCAGCAAGCAATCAATACAATGGATGTTTTCATAAAGTATTTCAGTCTGGACCAAAGTGGTCCCCTGAGAGACATTGCTCTTAAATGGAGCCACAGTGCAGGCATGGCCAAAAGTTACAGAAACAATTAATGAATTATAAAATAGACACAATCAATATTACATCAATATTATGTAGACTAATTGTTTAAGCTCAAGAGTAAAGCCCCATTCATTGGATGAAGTCCTCGGGGACCTCATGTGATTTAAATGATCTCACTCCCCCCAAAGAGGCAATATGTTACATTGAGTGCATTTGTGTGAGATAATGGACGGTTGTGTTTCACTCAAATTTACGAACCAAACCCCAAAAGATCATCTAGTGGCTGAGATATAACTTCTACTTTGCCTCTCAAGCGCTGTTTTTTCAAGCACCAGATGAGTCTCCTGAATTTACACCTAATATGCTTTAAAAGCTCTCACTGATGCTTTACACTGCAATTTACACAATCCTCAGCCTGTACGAGGAAGAAAAGGCAACCTCAAATTATTGAGATTCGAATATAGACGAGTATAAAATATGTTAAACTCGAGTGGACAGATTTGTTTGTGAGCCCCAGGTAGACCTGGTTTCAAAATGAGAGATCCTTGTGGTCGTGTGGTCTACAAAAACCTCTGCTCAAATCTACGTAACCTACAACATGCATCTCTTCTACTATGTCTCTCTTCACTGGATCCTTCGTCTTTACACTCTAACAAACTCAGGAAAACCATGAAAATAGCAAAAAAATAACGAACAGAACAAGGAATAAAGCCTTATTTACAAAAGATTCATATAAGAAAGGAGAGAATTGCCTTCAAATAATCTTAACAGATGTAATTTCTGTGTACACACACACACACACTACACACTGTGGCGAGCCAAAGTTAGCTGTGAATAAATTAGCCCATCTCTTCTCCATCTCAGGCTCATGAATAAAAGATCTGGTGGCTGAAGAGGAACAGAAAACACATTTACAGAGAGGCAAAATGGAAAACAGAGGAGAAAGAGAGGATGAATACCTATGTGTGTGTATGAGTGTATGAGTGTGTGTGAATAGATCATCCCAAATAGCTGCTAACAGCATAACGCTCTTTAACAGGATTAGAAGAGGGATTAGCTAATAGCTGACAGAGAGGATGAATACTGGAGAGAGCAAGAGGGAAAGACAGAGAAGGAGAATGACGGACACATGATAGATATACAGGTACAGAGAGAGACGGATGGGAGAAAAAACGAGGAAGAGAGCGACGGGGAATGATAAAAGTTCTATAAATCCTATGTGATAATGAAAAGTGGCTGATATAGATCTGTAAAGGAGCAGTTCAGTAAGTTCAGTCAGCACTTAAACACAGAGAGAGTGCAGAGAGGTCGAGGAGGCCGTGGTAAATCCACTGAATTGTATGAAGTAAAGCAACAACCTCGGAAAAAAAAAAAAAAAAGAAATTGTTAGTGTGGCAAATAAATCAGCAGAAGAAAGTGGCAAGGTGTGCCAAAGCTGTTTTTCAAGTTTAGCAGCGCTGAGAGATAAACTGGGGAAGTGGAAGGAGTGGAGGAAAAAGATTAGTTGGACAGAGCTGAAATATAAAACAAGCAAAACATGTTGTCCTCTACACAGTCACTCACAAGAAGTATCATCACTCTGAGCTTTATATCTTCATAATTTCTACTATCAATTATGGTTCCCTTGTTAAGTTAATCACTGTAATTAAAGAGAGATGGAGAAATGCTCTGCACAGTCAGGTGCTGCTATTTGAAAGAATCCAAAATGAGATCTGAAATTAATTCTGAACTGAACTAATTGTCAGTGAGCGTAGGTTAGATATGACTCTACCGTGTCTAGATTGTACACTCATAATAAACATTATTATATTGGATAAAGTGACGATGGATAAAATGACTATAGCCAGGGTTCTATTCAAATGTATCACAAATTTTAACGCAAATTTCGAGAAACTCTGCAAAGGAAAACGCAAATGACTGCTTTAGTGCAACTATTAGGAGTCGGTGTATTAAGATAAGTGGTTGATAAGTCTGAAAACCATTATACCTTTGCAATAGAGGAGGGCGCAACAAAATCACGTAATTAAAAGAGCGGCAGTCAAAACGTCAAACAGGGAAAAATGATGTAGAAAACACAAATGAAATGCAGCATTTCCATTTGTTTCATGTATTAAAGGGCCACCAAGTCATCTGGGAGAAGGAATTCAAACACAGGATTTTGTCGTGTTGTTGTATCTAGAACATCACATGAACGTTCCAGGACCAATCACCATTAGAATTAATGTTTCTCAAGGACCATCAATTCAATTTAGGACAGAGTGATGAAAACTGTTTCTGCAGCGAGCCGTCGTAGCTTTGTGGGTTACGCACAGGACTCGCACTCACAAGACTGGGGTTTGTATCCCACTTGGAACATATAAATAGGCTTTATTGTTCACTTGTTATTTTTCTTTTCTGTTTTCTGTTGCTATCTGGTTAGGTTGGACTGAGGCATCAAAAACACTTGTTAGGTTTAGGAAAAGATGGTTTGGGATAAAATAGACCCTTTCGCAATGTTAAACACATGTTTGAATTAAGTCCCAGTTGAATATTTTCCCGGTCTTTTTTCCCAAGTCACAAGGCTACGACATCACAAAAAACGTGACTTGTCAGTTTTAATGATGTTACATGACCAACACCAGCACAGCTTATATTAGATCATGCTTTTATCTGGTCCAACAATGTGTCGAGGAGCGGCCAAACTTTTTGTGCAGTGAGAAGTTTTCCTCCTAGTATTCCTGATATATTTTTCCATCAACACTGAAACATATGGTTGATGCTTTTGAGTACCGTAGGTCGTAGTGAGTGTAAGTTTGAGAGAGTGAGATCAACCACACACGCATCAACGTTGCAATTGCTTAAGTATTGTCAAAAAAATAGCCTTCAAGGCTTCAGGCCACATTTGCACCCTTGAGACACAGCTCAGCGTTGTGAGCCTGCATGAAGCTGCTGCAGAGACATGAATGGATTAAAATAAGAGTGTATCTGTTGCGTAGGACGTCCAAATTAAAAACGCGTCCGACAAGCTTGCAGTCGAGACTCAGGGTTGGAATATATATAGTCTGTTTATAGCTTGTTTCAGCACTCTCAGTATATATAAAGATATAAAATGATGTTTTACAAAAGCTGAGGTGAAAGAGTTTTCGTGGCCACAAAACTGCTGAAATGCGTCTTTAATTGAATGCTCGGTCTTCTTCATTGTAAAAGCAAAGGTGAGTACTAGTTAACTATCACTAGATATTGAACATTATTGTGTTAATATTATTATTGTATATGTACCCGGGACATCACCCAAAAGAAAGTTTATCAGTCTAAACACAAGCTTAAAGGTGCTAAGGAATTTCCAAATCATTTATTTTGAGAAACTTGTTCCAAACGAAATGTATCACTTGCTTCCTGTGATGCTGGCTGGCGTTCCCCTGGGAGCGTGACGTCACGTGAAAACTACATATTGACGAGCGAGCGTGATGAGGTACACCTTAAACACGGTATGGGTCATTCATCGCCAACTCAAACTCAAAATCATGTTGAGACTTCTATTAAATTCATGGGAACTTGCAAAATAATATAGCTGTATTCCAAATACTTTTTAAGAATTAAAATGTTTTATTTTTTTGTTTTTTGAAGAAAATTCATGACATGAACTGGGAGGCCCTTGGTTAGTTGTCATGGAATGACCAGTATTTGTTCTTTCAGTACCCAAAAAATGCAAAAATAAACAATAAATATGAACAATCTTTTCATTTTGGCTCCTTTCACAAGTTAATCCAAATGCTAAAATGCATCAAATCCTCAGGATTCATCAAAACAGCACTAGTGGTGTTTGAAATATCACCCTTCACACAGCCCCGTCCACAGTCATCCTCGCTCTCTCCTCGCACACACATCTTGACCTCACCTCGGCACCATTAATTAGTTGGAAACAATTAGTTGGAGCATGGAGGCACCTCGGATTAGATTCATTATGGGAACAACCTCTCATGTGCTGCCATCACCCCCGAACCTCGAGCAGCGTCTTACTGAGGAGCCCCGTTGTCCTCTGCGCTCAGACACAGCAGCCGTTAAACACATTCCGTCAGGATTCAAAGCCAGTCCGTCCCAAGGTCGATACACTTGGCGGCATAACCAAGTGGTGAAGTGCCCGTCAGTAGCAAATGGGAGTTAACAAACCAAAATCAATTTTATACACAGGGGCCGGAGAGTGGCCATGGATTTCATGCACGGCTAGTTTACTTTCAGCTAAAGAAGAAACAAAATGCGGCATCTCAAGTGCCTTAGATCAGAACCGACCAGAACCTTGTGCTGGATGATGCAACACTAACGATCAATAGGCCGTCATCAGCTTTTATTATCTTTAAAATGCATCATGGAACAAAAAATTGCTTGGATAATAGTTTCTTAGCAATAACAGTTTTAAATTAATTGCTTGCAAGGCAAAACTGTTTCATATGAGCCTGAGTAACAAAGCACGGCCACTTTAGAGGAGACTCTGCCATCCTCGCTGATGAAGATGTCGTAAATTCACTCCATTTGCCCAAATGAAATCCTTGCATAAGGATGTCCATTCTTCTCCACAGATCAATCAAAACTTGCCAGCAAAGTATAAAACTGTCTCCTTAACAGCACTGAGAGAGCACTCTGTGAGCAGAAAACAGCATTCAGTGCAAACAATCACAGCCCAGCCAGGTTGTAAAGACTGTAGAAGAGTGTGCAACTTACTAATGTTAGCTCACAGGATTGCTTTGTGTTTCAGTCCGTACATCTGAACAGATAGAAGGTTAGTGTTTGCCTAGCATTTAACGATAGGCAAACACTTAATTAAACAATTTAACAATTGATTAAACAATTAATGTTATTGGTTGTTTTAGATCGAGAATGTTTAAGAAATAGTTAATAATATGCTAATTTTTTTCTTTTTAATGACTTCAATGAGAAGTCAGCTGTTGTTTTACACAGAGCGAGACCTTTAACCCCCTTCAGACCAAGGACATTACATTAAGACCTGGATACTGTGTCAGAGACTGAGCCCTGTTCATTTCTATAAAAGATGCTCAGCAGCGCATGAAGCCAAAATATACCTATATTACCCAGATCTTCCGTGTTGTCGGGCCCATGAAGTGTGCGTACTAGAGACTTCTGCCGACTGAGCATGCTAACTTCCGATTTAGCGCCTGGCTAAATTGAATAGAAATAAAATGATAGAATAATCTGCTTCTTTCACAATATAAGCTTATGGAAAAAGTCTTTTAGGGCCCCCGTGCATGTAATTACGTGACGTAAAAGCTAAGAGCTAAACGTGTGAACGGCCATGTTGTTTGCTGCAAGAGTCAACAGAAAACTACTTCCACCTGAGGATGTCAAGACCCAGGGGAGTTTTAATGAAAATGTGAAAGAAATGTCCCCACCAAACTTTGTTGTATTTTAGTCCCAGACTATGTTGGGATAGCTAATTCAGTTAATAAATGGTGCCAATTCGCCATATCATCAAAAAATACAGGCTTAAAAGCAGGGCTCAGGAGAGGATACTGGTACCTTCCTGTAGCTAACACAAAAGCCAATTTTCACACTGAGCTGAGGAAGAAGGACAAGCAGCTCTTCCTACAGAAACTTGTGAAAACTCGAAAATAAAAAGACGTCAAAAAACAGTAGCTAATTCCAACTGTAATGTCAAAATGACCTAATCTCTCCTAAAGAAATAAATTCAGTCCGAGTGGGGCTTCAGAATGAAAGCGGGGAAACGTTAGCTAACATTAGCTAACATTAGCATGGCTACTGCACCTCCCAACACATCTAAAGTGGAATAATCAAAATGTTGTATCTCATTTATTTGATTTGAAGATGAACAGAAATGTAAAAAATGCCAATTTGTGGCTTCAGCTGTAAATATTGACAAACTTCCAATCTTTAGTTTATGCTAACTTTAGGCTAATCGGCATCAAGCTCACTGAGTGCACACAATCAAGGCCGGTATCAATCTTCTCATCTTAGCATCAGAAAGAAAAAAAGCATATTTCCCAAAATGTTGAACAATGTATTAAGTCAACCAGTCTTACTTTATAAGGTTCTCCAAACAGGTTGAATCCAGTTGAGAAGAGGTCTTCGTCCTGTTGGACTTCCTGGTTTCTCCTCTCCCACTCTCTCCTCTTCAAGGCGCTGCGCTCTGACTCCAGATGACTGCAAGGACACAAAGAGAAAAGCTTGTTAGCATCCCCCACTGAGGCAGACACATTGCCTGGCACCAGTGAGACCTGCTGGTTTCTAATGAGTATTGCTAACAAGTCATTTTTGGATCTGCAAAGAGCATTTGGCAGAAATTCTCTTCCTGCAGTGTGATTAGAGTCGCTGGGTAGCTGGTAAAGGAAAATAACAGGGTAAATCATGTCACTGCACTGTCAGAAAATGACTCAGATTCCACTGAACACACCGGCCAGGACGAAAGAGGAAAACTGAGAGGAAAACTGAATGTACTGAGAATGCTGAGGATAAGAAACTTAAATGTGCAATATGTTAGAATTAGCCATCTGTTCAATTCATACAAATGGAGCAACATATCACCAGAGCAACCGCTAACAGCTGCCATTGGTTAGTTATCTCAGTTAGCCATGCAGCTAGCGGTCCAGACTGCGTATTTGGAGTGGTATTGGGGAATAGGATGGGCCTGGGCTAGCTGGTTAGCATGCGAACTTCAGTATATATCTCTGCAACACTAAAGGTTTTTTCCCTTCCACTTATGTTGATCATTCTAATTAATTATTAATTATTTTGAATGTTGTAATCTTAAATTCTTACATATTGCAGTCTGAATGGTTGTTAGACAAAAGGCTACTTATCAAATCTGTCTTACTGTCACGCCGTCTTCCATTGAAACTAATATCCAGATAACCCCTTCCCCACTGTCAGTTTATATGAATAAATATGTTCTGTCTCTGCATCAGCTCACCGCTGAGGTTAGTAGCTAGTTATTTTTACTCTGGACTGGACTTAGATTTGATTTGCAAAGGCTGCTTGATCTCAAAGCTCCCATAAAATGCTTTTCCCATGCTACAGTACAACTGACCCTTATGTCATCCAGAACTTACTAAAAGCTTCCACCCATAGCTTTGCTGTGACTGTAACTGCAGGAAACACTTTGACTTAAAAAGAAAATACTTTCATTGTCAAAACAAGATCAGCCAAGGCCAATGCTTCAAACTTCATGAGGAATAGAACAAAGATTCTTCCAATCTGCTGCAAAAGGTCTGATGTGTCTATAAAGAAATTGTGGTAAAAAATTACTTTCCACATACTAGTTCAATACCACTGTCTGTGTTCAGCACGGAGCTGGAGCTAGGAGGCAGTCAGCTTAGCTTAGCTTAGCATAAAGAATAGAAGGGGGAGGCAGCTATCCTGACGTTCACTAAAGTTAAACGTATGCAACCAAAAACTTGGTATTTAAACATGGTATTTCAACACATTTCAACTTGATGTTTTAAGCGAAGTCATGGCGAGCAACTAGCCTATATCCTGACAAAAAAGTATTCCATGCGCTCAGCACTTTGCTACGTTGGTTTTTAGGTAGCGACCTCTGGCAGCTGTAGTAGTTATTACAGCTGCGAAGGAGGAAGTGAGGTCACTGTTAAGCTGCAATGGTCATTTTGTTTGGTGATATATGTTGTGTTGCAGACACTGACAACCTATTCAGTCATTTCGCTATCAGAATGTGTTGTAGTTTTGACAGAGCAATAGCTGTTTCCCCTTCGCTAAGCTAGGCTAATCATTTCCTGGCTCCAGTCTCCTTGCACTCGATACTTATTGCAAGGATATAAAACTAGCGTTGATCTTCTTATCTAACTCTCTGAAAGACACCAAACAAGCCTATTTCTTTCTTTTTAAGATATTATCTATTCCTTTCTACATCCTCAATGGTCCAACAGTAAATAATGAAATCAAATGAATGGGATAATGAATAAGTCTTTATATATCTATGAGGGGAAACAACTCACAAAAAAGGGTTGAACACAGCACGGACAATAAATCTTCTGTTCCTACAATATTAGCCGAGGCTCTGAAGGCAAGCCTTTTACAGTTCTTTCTATTTATAATAAGGTCAATATGATGTAACATATGCCATTAGCAGGGTACTTTCATTCATGAGTGCGTTCATTTTTTACGTAGGTGGGCCCAGTGGGAATTGGAGTCCTAATCCAGGCAGTGTTTATGACATGCTGTACCCACTGAACCACAACAGACTGCAAAGGACAGATGCATTTACGTCCTGTCACAGTGTCCCCGGATGGATCCCAATCATTTTTCTTAAATCTTTCAACGTTCGCACACAAATACTCACAGTGTTTATACTGCGGCTTTCCGTCGTGAAAGTCAGAATTATTGCTCGCGGATATGATTCAAGATTGTTTTTTGTGGCATTTAAAATACGAGACAGCTGACGGTAAACAATGATAAGAATGATGGGAGGCGAGGGAGAGCGCTCTGTTGGGAATAAAGTGGTGGTGAAACCCAGGTTTTTGGAACATTTTTCCTTACATAACCATGTATTTTTAGCAAAGACCCCTTTTACTGCAGAGTTACCGATTCACCCTGCCCTCCTAAACTTTTTCAGTCACCAGCCTCCTCTGAGAAATCTACAAGCTGCCAGCTAAACTCGAATCTCAGAAGTACAAAGTAACGCGCGTGTGTGTGTGTGAGTGCGAGTTATGCATGAGGCTGTGGCCTGCTGACCCAGGAAAGGGCATCCTGTTTTACCACATCCACTGCCGAGAGATGAGACAGGCCGGCTAATTAGCGATCAAGACAATTAAAAGAGACTTTCTCTTTTCCTCTACCAGACCTCGCCTTCAACACTTAATCCGTCAGCAAGATGTGAGTGGGAGGGAGAAAGAGTGGAGAGGCAATGAGAGGAAAGGGGGGGGGGGGGATCATAGAGACCCATGGGAGGGAAAAAAAGACCCAGTTTCAGGGCAACAGACAGTTTCTTTAAAAAGGAAAGAAAAATAACAGAATGATGAAAGACAGAGTGGAGGGATAGGAAGAGGAAGGTAGAAGAGGAAGGAGGGAGGAGCAAAAAGCAGGAGAGAGCAGTGGGAATACCAGACAAAATGATTGACAGGTGAGGCGTTTGTGTGTGTATGTGTGCATGTTACAGCAGTATACGTCGATGTGATCATTGCGTGCGCTGGGACTGCTGGATGACATGTGCATTGTCTGTCAGTGCAGAAAGATAACTGACAGAGCTGTCACTACGACGAACACACACACATGTATACAGTACACACACACACACACACACACACACACACACACACAGCGCTGCAGTCCCATGCCACAGATCACTGTCTCTGTCTCCGTCTGTCACGCAGACATTCACACGGAGGGAACCAGGTCAGACGAGGTAATTAACACATCCAGGATTTATTTCCCAGCATGTGGCAGGAACAGAGAGCGACACTACCTGTCACACACAGGTTACACTGCTACTCGGCCTTTTTACACTTCACTGATTTTATTTCTTTTTTCTTTACAAGTTTTTGAACCATGGTGCTGTGGTCGGCCAGGTCAGAAAGGATCTTTACTGCCATGAACGCTGCGAAACAGAATTTCTCTGTTATGAAATCAAGGTTTTTGAGATAAACTGTTGTAAGTTGTATTATAGTGAAACTTACTGTAATATCATACTCATTATCATACTGCAAAAAAAACATTTGACAGTTTTCCACAAAGCTTCTTGTGATGTCACAGAATGCTTGCATGCTAGCAAAGTAGAGCTAGTAGCACAGCTGGCTAGCGTCCACTGTGCAGGTGACACATAAACGGTATATAACGTTATATATATAACATTATGTATATAACATAATGTATATAACGTTATGTATACAACATTATGTTTATAACGTTATGTATATAACATTATGTATATAACATTATGTATATAACATTATGTATATAACGTTATATATATAACATTATGTTTATAACGTTATGTATATAACATTATGTATATAAGGTTATGTATATAACATAATGTATATAACGTTATGTATACAACATTATGTTTATAACGTTATGTATATAACATTATGTATATAACGTTATATATATAACATTATGTATATAACGTTATATATATATAACATTATGTATAACGTTATGTATATAACATAATGTATATAACGTTATGTATATAACATAATGTATATAACGTTATGTATATAACATTATGTATATAACGTAATATATATAACATTATATATATAACGTTATGTATATAACATTATGTATATAACAGGAAGCAGGTCTTGTACGTCTTGTCAGCTGCTGTGATGGTAAACATTACCCAGACGCTTGATGCTTTCAAAAATATGTCCGAAAACAGGTTTATCCATTTTAGAAATATGTTAAAATATGATGGATAGATATGATAAATGCATTATCATCAAAGTTTATATTTCCCTCAACAACAGTGAAGAACATATACATTTCAGTTGTACCCTGAACTGTCAACATTATAGATTTCAGATATTTTTCTCAATCTCATTTTCGCCTGATGTTATACCTCTGATAGCTCAGAGATGGCACCTGGGTCGGTCAGTTTTTCTGCACTTCTGACAGATTGTGGTAAAATGCACAATTTTGAAAGAAAGAAAGAAAGAAAGAAAGAAAGAAAGAGAGAAAGAAAGATGATGGACAGATAGGCGGACAGATGGATGGATTGCTGAGGATTAATAGCAGTGGTGATATCAGCAGCCGGCATACTGTCGATGTTGATATTTTTATGTGAATGAAAATGTAGCAATGGCAGCTTTCTTTCCTACGACTCTGCTTTCCTTCTGTGTGTGTTAATGTGTGTGTGTGTGTGTCCTGAAGTAATGCTGATAGCCAGAGTAAGCTCTGGGAATTTAATCTCAGCAGAGCTATGCTGTGCTCCCCTGATAACTAAACACACACACTCACACACACACCAGCTTCTCTCACACAGCCTCATCACCCTCTCATTCATTTTCACTGCACACAACTTCAGTAACACTCTCTCTCTTCCCCGACAACTGCTATTCAGGTGCCCATTAGCAAGGCATTAAACCTGCAACTGAGCAGTGTTGTATGCTAAACCTAACCGAACAGCAACCACTTCACAACAATAATCATTATGTTGATTGTTACCATGAAGATGTTCATGATTAAGGTCACTCGACAGCCTCTCCTGCGCGTCCAAAACATATAAAGTACAGACAGCGTT
This sequence comes from Pagrus pagrus, assembly GCF_965226575.1. Classification (NCBI taxonomy): domain Eukaryota; kingdom Metazoa; phylum Chordata; class Actinopteri; order Spariformes; family Sparidae; genus Pagrus; species Pagrus pagrus. The sequence continues at coordinate 14,657,969 of NC_140189.1, read as the reverse complement.
AGATGGCAAGTTAGAAGCTTAAAATGCACAACGTGACGTGCAAAATGTCCTTATAAAGTAGAATGCTCATCATACGGCATCCCGTGATATCAAGCAGACAGCTGACCCCTATCTTTGATGAATGAAGGTTAATAGCGAGGGTTATCGTGGGAAATCAGACTATGTAGTACTAGGATACAATAAATAAAAAAGTGCAATGGTAGATTGCAATTTATACGTTCTAATGCTAAAACCTATGGAACTGTGCTGAAATTATGATATTTGGTTTCATTTCATTTCTAATTTTCGGGAAGCCTTATATTTAATGCCAGTAACAACGGAAAGCTGTTCCCAACACAGCGGCAGCAGCAGCCAGATGTTGAAGCTGGTCAGTGGATTGAGTTGAACATGTTGAAGTTTCTGTGTTCTGTCGTCAGTAGGAAGAAAGGCTCCAGTCTGTGTAAGTCATCAAGAGAGTTTCTCGAGCTGCTTCATTGAAAATCAACTGGAGCCTGACTTTGTGGACTCATGCTGCATTTGTGTCTTATGGGAATAACTGTCAGAACAGTTCAAGGCAGCCGCTTGGAAATATATTTTAACTCATTTGAAGCCATGAAGACACTTTGAGCAAAGCTTTCTCTACATTTTGGTCATGTGCAATCGGCTTCTCCAACCTAGACACTCACGCTACTGTGGCATTTTACAGTCATAGACTAAATCAAAGCATGTTTTAACTGAAGTGAACTCATCATTTGCTTTTTACTGAAACTGATGTTTTGTAAATAACACAACGTGTAGTTTAAAAGGGTATATTTTTTAGAAGCAGCTCAGATGAACATGTTAAATGGAGGCTTTTATGTTGCTGAAAACTGTCCCAATAGGCTGCACAGGTGTTACTAATAACATTAACTGTGGCAGTGAGCCAGCACATGCAATAACAGGATCCAAAAACACAGCACCTGAACGGTATTCAGCTGTCATCATAAATACGTCGCTAAAATTCCCTCTTGTCCCTTTCAGCTCAATGTCTTATACAAATCACTTACTTTAATATGTTCTTATCCCACCATTACTCCCACAACATAGTTATTTTCCTATTTAAATTGATGGATTGACTCAGAAAATAAAATATCGTTATCCACTGAATGATCCAGGATCTGATTTGCATTCATGCTTGCTGGTAAACTTCTTGGTACATTTTTATGTGACAATGACTCTCTTGGCCCAAAGGGGGCAGCAAGCTCATTTTCTATCCCTGCCCATGCGAGTTGATGAGCGTTTCCGTTATTCCAGTGTTTGCCAATGAACATTTTCACGGCGGAAATTAAATGTCAACGATAGCTCCGTTCTTTCAAGTGTCCCACTAAGCTAAGACACAGCCCTGGAAGTAGCTCAGCTAAATGGAAAGCAGCCGTCATTAATGTAATAAATCCCACCTGTGCGTTTTCTGCTTTGACAAGTCAAAGTGTCTAAAAACAAAATCCTTAAATTATTTTGTAGTAATGGTAACACATTAATTACAAGATATACCATTCCTGTATCTGTGTATCTGAATCGTGGTGAACTAATGGCTTCCCAGTAACAACTTCTAAATACTGGCGTTACCTCAGACCTGCGGCAATTACTTTTTCCACAGCTAATTTTGTAAATTACTTTGCTTGTTACCACATGTTGAGGTCACCTGCACTGTAACAAGATGAGCAGGCAATAGTCTTCTTTTTTGCTCATGTGCAACAAAGATTTAGTCGCCCTGTAAACAAACGAGAACATTGTGTAGCGTAGCATGAGTTCAGGCACAGCCCTGGAGTTAAGCCTGTATTAGCTGATTAACATCAGCTGCTTCATTCACGCTTCGCAATCACAGGCTCGTTCTCAGCTGTGTGGCTACCAGCTGACAGGTTGCTTCCAATCACATTCATGTAGGTGTACAGGCAGCCGTTATAACTTTACACTCCTCCTTTGTTCATCCCAACGCCGCTCCCTCCACCACTCTAGCCTCATCCTTACGTCGGATGTTTGGTATTGTTGATTTGGGTCAACCCAACACTTAGAAACACAATGGAACACTAAGACATGTTCAACTCAGTGTGCAAGCTGGTAATTACCAAGCAACACATTTGAAATTTATTTGAAATTACCCCCAAATTAACACAATAATGAATTCTTGAAAACAACAACATGATTTAGTGTAATATTTGGCAATTTTCCAACGAGCAGTTAACAAGTAACTGGTAGCCTAATTTATTTGACACATTTCCAGGAATCTGCCTACTGGTTTCTGCTTAACTTCTGCTGATCATGCACCGGTCCAACTTCTAACTTCCCCTCAACAGACCACTAAACTTCAGTGAGTTGGTCCAGCTTGATTTCTGACTAGTTTCTGTCTAACTTCTGCTGGTCTGAAAGTTTAAGTACATTTCTTATAACCATTTACATTAGGTGTAGACCCATTGTCGGTCTGGCGGATTATGAGGGCCCATATTCAACATTTCTCTGATTATCAGTATCTGTGTTTTTTGGGTCCGACTGCCGATCAAATAAATACATTTTAAAAATGCAGTACTTTGGTTCTGACGCAAAATCCTTTCTCTGTTAATGGTCACCACTCTTTGATCTCAGTGTCCATCACACCATCTGATGTCCAAAGTAATAGCCGATCAGCACAGAATCATCTGAATTTGCAAAGTAACTAGTTGCTAAAGTTATCGGCTAAATGTGGGAGTGGAAGTATTAAGTAGCAGAAAATGGAAAAACATCTCAAAATTGTACACAAATGCAGCACCTAACGTCTTCAAACCACTCACGTTAAATGTCACTCTTTGAATTTTGAAACAACAAAACGTCAGCAAATACATTTATAACAGGAAATTTCACATTTACAATCACTTAGGTGCCTGCGTATAATAATAATGGAAATTAAAATGCCATAGTCAGCAGAGGTACAGCAGAAAAGAAGCAGAATTTGGAAGTTTCCCGGAAATGTATTAAAAACCTGACCAGCTATTTATTAACTGCTTATGGGAAAATATCAGAATATTATTATTAAACACATCGGGGTAATTTTCAATAAGATTTTAAGTAACTATCGTGGTAATCGGGGGTAATTTCAAACAAATTTTAAATATGTTGCTTGATAATTACGACCTACCTACCATGAAAACCTGTCTTTTTGCGTACACACAGTTTCAGTGTTGCTTCCAAACAGAGTTTTATGGATCCGGCCCGTTGGTGCTTTTGTTCCAGAGAGTATTACATCAGCGTCAGAAACAAAACTGTAAGCATGTAACCCATGCTTTAATTAGTGACACCTCGGCCAATAATGTAGCCATTATGACGATTGCTTTCAAAATAAATCACCTTGTTAATCATTTTTTTCTAAAAACTGTACCACTGCTGATTATTATACCGTTAGCTGAAGTGGTGTTATAATAAGCCCTTCATATTTTCAATCTTTGTGTTTTATTTAACCTGCATTTAACCAGGCAGCTCAATTAGGAATAAGCCCTTGAACGCGTTTGTGGTGTGTGTGTGTGTGTGTGTGTGTGTGTGTGTGTGTGTGTGTGTGTGTCTGTGTGTGTGTGTGTGTGGGATAGAGCGAAGGGATGAGGGGGTAGAACGAGTGTTTTGGAATGACAGGGAGAAGTGAGGGGGATAATGAGAGGAGGAGGAAGAGGAGGAGAGGGGGAAGGAGAGAGGAATAGCTGTCAGGCAGCAGACAAAAGCTTTGTTTGAAGTGTCAGTTCAACGACGCATTTGGTGCGTGTTTGTGTGTGTTTTCTGGTTGGTGTGTTCATTCAGACGGCATTAGACATCAGAGAAATATCAGCAGGCATTCCTGGATAGACAGAGGAGAAGAAGAAGATCCAGGATGGCTTCAATATGAAAATATACAGCTTTTAGGTTTCTGTAGGTGGATGGGAAGAAGAAGGAGGATATCAGAAATCACTGCTTTGTGTCTTTGTTGTCTGACACGAGAGCAGGTATTATAATGAGACACAGCCTTCAAACACATTGTTACCTCCAGCTTTGTTTTAATGCACATCACACACAGCCGTGTACTCGACAATGATGGATAGATAAATAGACCGAGAGCGAGGACAGGGCAGGAAGAAGAGAGGACTCTGCAGCTTTGTGTGTCACATCATACTGCAGGAGAGCTAACAATGACACACAAACATAAAGAAATCACACAGTATGTGAAAGAGCTCCCTCATTTACATATGTACATATTTTCTTTGCGTTCGTTTCTTGTCTTTTGTTTGTGCTCAGAAAACAGCGATCTCAAATCCACTCGGTGAAAAATGTGTTCGATATCCTCGTCTTTCAGAAACAGCACAAATACATGACAGGTTAAGAGTCAGAAATACTAAAGAGTATCGATGTGAAGTCTTTAAAGTCTGGTGACATTGATTGGCAAGTTATAGAGATTTACTACAGGCACCATACACTTTACATCACAACTATATGTCTGACAAACAATGGATGTACTTTGTTACAAGTAGCCATTGATTTAAATTAATTTTACATAAAATATGATAATCTGACGTAGCCCGGGAGGTCACATGGAAAGGTTTTTTATTCTTCCTAATCATATCATGCACGCTTTTTGTGTGCACACGATGCACTCACACTCTGGCTCAGTTAGCTCTCGCAGGTCCACTGCATTTTGGAGCGTCAGGAGGAAGACTGATGAAGTTAACATGTGTTTAATGCCACTTTCACATCGATATGATACTATATGCATTCATTGTTAATTGTTTGTCCTGATTGGCAGTAGTCACTGCTGCAACCTTATTTCATAAATGAATTATTACCAAACTACTGTTACCTCGACAACTCGTCCATCAACATGGCTAGCATACAACCGATTTACTAAATAAACACATCCACGTCTCCCGGGCTTCGTATAACCTAATGAAACTTGCTTGAGTTATGTAATCCATGGTCATGTGAGCACACGGTAGAGGCATTTAAAGCTAATGCAAAGATGTAATGTGAATTTGCCTATATAGATGTTGTCGATGCGATTTGTACATTGCTAGCTAGCCACAGCTAATGTCTATATGATTGGTTCATTGGCTGTTAGGGGACAAAAAATACAGACTGCAGAATTTTGCAAGGCAAAAATTGATATTGCATACCTCCACCAAGGCCTAACAGTCCTCTTTAATTCAATCAAGCCCAATCCAATATCAGATAAAACATGTCTAAATCCTCCAGATCTGGATTGTAATGTGCTCACTCATACAACGCAAGAAGGTATTTTTACCAATGTTAAGTTCTTTTTAGGACAGTACGAGCTGTAAATTTAAATATATACATTTAATATTTTTTATAACTTTTTTCAGCCCTGAGAAGTGTCTGTGGTGTTTCTCTGTGTGTAGCCTGAGAGGCTGGACCCAGGGCAATAAAATCCTTAAAAGCTGTCGTCACTTTTGCTCGTTAAGCTTTTGAGCTAACAGTAATAACTGAAGGCGAGTTAGATGACTGTATTAATGTTTCTATCAGCTCAGCTCGTCGCTCATTTGGACAGTGGTGACCACAGTCACAAAGACACAGACCAAAGTTCTGTCATTAAATCTATCATGATGGTAAATTACCATTTCTTCAGTGAGTTTGCAATATGGTAAAGGGAGAACACCAATATCTTAACACAGTGCTAAAAATGTGTGTGTGTGTGTGTGTGTGTGTGTGTGTGTGTGTGAGCATATATTAAATCATTTGCCTCTTTCGATTTAGGTACTCTAACATAATGGCTTTTTGAAGCCCGGTGAAACAAAGGATTAAAGAGAGCGAGAGATAGAGCGCCAACGAGAGAAGACAGAGGGAGAGAGGGATGTTGGAGTGTGTGTGATACAATGGAAACAGGCCACTCAGGCACATTTCTGAGTGCAAACACTTTTGAGTAGAATGATTGTCGGGGCAAACACGGACTCTAGTGACTCCAGAGGCCGTTCTCACGCCATCTCATCTCTCTCCAGCCATCACGCACCAGAACTGTTAATGTCTGAAATGACCCCTAACTGATTAAATTCACGATGACATGCCCTCTTAAAATATATCAACAACTTCAATTATTCTGCCTAAGGTGTGCGTGATGGATATTTTTCACAGTTTTTCCAGTGGTAGAAGGCAAAAGTAATTATTTTTTTAAAAGTTTGAATCCGTCTTAAGAGTCTTTTTTAGCTTAGTCCAATTGCACATCTGTGATGATGACCTGTTCTTCCTTCAGACTACAGGAAGAGCATTGTCAAAGATGTGCGATAATTCACAGCTAAGGTGTGAAGATTCATACTGTTTTCATTAATAATGGAACATGTACTCCCTTTTATTAATTAGGCGCTGCTGAAAAATAACCAGATGAAATGTAGGAAAGGATTTTCACAGGTTTTTAAGAAAAACAAAGATGCACTAAGACAGCGGAGAGATGCGTCTTTCTGACTGTACCTCTGGATTACTGTGGTGATGCTGTTAAAACACAACAAGCTCAATGACTCAGATGACTGATGACTAAAATGAACTGACATCATTTTGGATTAAAGCATGATTTCAGTTTTTCAATTATTAGAGAACATTGAAGATTACATTTGCTGAAAATGATCCATATGTAAAACTATTGTATCCTTAAATACATCTTCTAGTTACTAACTCCTGCAGAAACTAAATCGCTCTATATTTGCTGGATGTGTTTCATGCTGATCAGAACAAGTGGTGCTGACACAATTAGCTGATCAACCACATTTTTTCATGACTGATTCATTGTTTAGGTAATTTATAAAGCAAAACTGCTAAGGGACTGCATAAAAATGATTTGTGTGGGGACAAGAGCTGGACTTCATGCCTCATAAATATTTTTTTAATATAAATATTTGTTTGAACAAAACGTGCTCGATGCATTTCCTTCCTCATGAAACTTTTCCAGAGCAGATTTTTGACAATATCTCTAATCGTGTATTATTTACTGTATATCCATGTCATTTTGCCATTGTTTTTGAAGGTGAATTGTGAATTTTTGTATTTTTGGTTTACACCCAAAAGCAGTTGATCTAGTGCATTGTTTAAAGGAGCAATTTACATGTATTAACGCTGCAGTGGGTGATTTTTTTTTTTTTTTTTCAAATTAAAATGTTAAATAGCTCTTTATTCCAACAGTAATCACTGTTACAGTGTTTGGTCACTAACCCAAATCAATTTTCTGGTATCCCTGCCCACTTTATCCAATCAGGACAGAGAACTCCATGAAGAGGCGGTCCTGTCTGCGCTAACAGAGAGCAACAACAGCTAACGTTAGCTTAGAAATGGAGTCCGCTAACATAAACTAACAACCAGCTTCCAGCACAACAAAGCTCCACAGAGCCCCTTTAAAAGTCATGTCCCTGCATCCTCATGTGTATGCAAAACAGGAACACCAAGTGTAAAAACGTTGCTCTATAGCGCTCCTACTGGGCAAAAATGTGAGTTTAAACGTTAACACATCACATTCTCATATTTTGTTAATGAAATAAATATGAATGTGATCACATGATGCTGTGGATTTCATGAATGTCTGTCATACATGAATCAAATGTGCTAAGTTGCAATAAATTCAACATAAAATATGAGAGAAACATTTTGAAAATAAAACCGTTCCATGCTCGTCAGTAAACAAACAAAAAAATAGACATAACCCCCCCCCCCCTCTGATAACATCCATACAGTCCTTAAGCATTTACTGTTTCCAGCTTCTCACTTGTTGTTTGGTATCGTCATATATTCAATATTTTTGGGTTTTGGGACTGTTACTTTCACCAGCAACATTTTGAAAACCCAATAATTATTCAGTAGGATAAGCTGAAATTGTTGTAGGTGTGGTTTTAAACCTGCAGTGCAGTGTGTAGAACACATAGTTTTACAGATCAAAAACAGATTTGATGTAATTACCAATAATTATCAGTGAATTACCAGCCCTACTAAAGTTTTCTGTGCACTCCCTCACAGTATCTTCTGCCTTCACTGTGATTTCCGCACAGGCTCTCAATGAACTCTGATTACACCCAGCAGTGCTAATGTTTTGACGCTACAGAGTGCTCCTTCCCATCATCAGATTTCAAGATTTCTTTCCGCTCTGCCTTTGATGTGCAACTCCCAAGCCTGCCTGAAGGGTGTTTTCATGTGGCAGCAGGCCCAATGACTTCCAAACTGCTCCGAAAAAAAAGGAAAAACAGCACGATGTGAATCACTGGGGGATATGGGTGTGCAGTGGCAACAATGACACTGTATTCCTGACAGTATTCCACAGGAATGAATCACGCTGAAAGGCTACAGGTTGCTTCTCCAGCTGACAACACAACAGATGACACAGAATCATAAATGATGGTGTGAAGACAAACCTGATTGCTCACTGTTGCCTTTTGAAAGGAAAACTGATTATTCCCTGATTAGCCGGATCACTGATAAGGGCTTTTTCTTTTTCTCCTGACTTTCACCTGATAATGAGGGGTTAATAATTTAACACACACTCAAAAAGCAAACCCCCTCCTCACACACGTCCATACTTAATCTGCAGACTATTAACTGATGAGAAAGAATTAGCGCTTGGTAATTTAGTTAATTAGATAATGAATGAACACACTTCACTACATCCTGTATTCTGTGAAATCAGAGCGGGGTAAAAAAAAAAAAAGAGAAACAGAGAGACACAGCAAATTATCAGATAAGAGGTTACAGAGAGAAGGACAAAAGATGGAGAGAGATGGGGGGAGGAGAGGGGGAGACGGAGAGAGAGTCAGGCAGAGGCATCTGGTGACGTTAATGTTTGCCTCCAAATGCTCCGAGAGCCGAGCTCTGGAGACATAGTCTGGCTAAAACAAACACACACACGCGCACGCACACACACACACACACACACACACACAGAGAGAGAGAGAGTGTCCCTCAACGTCTTTCTCCAAAACACTCATTAGGTGTTCATGCACTCACACACACTTGGCACGCAGTTGCACAAACCCACACGCAACCATGCAACAAGCCTGCATTGGCGTGCACACAAACACACACAAACACACACATACACACATACACAAACACACACACACACACACACACAGTGCGATAAGAAAACAATGTTGGACAGGCAGTTTATCATAAGGGCAGGAAGAGACAGAGAAAGATTAGAGACCATCCCGGTATTCACAGGAACATAAACACTGTGTGTGTGTGTGTGTGTGTGTGTGTGTGTGTGTGTGTGTTAGCACGATATCCAGAAAATGACTCAGAGGGAAAAAAAGGTAATTTTGGGGGAATTAAATTTAGATTAGGTTGACATGAACTTTGCGTTTTTTTGTGTGTGTGTGTGTGTGTGTGTGTGTGTGTGTTTGTGTGTGTGTGCCTCCAGATCTAATGACATTATGTTTGTTAATATCTGTATCATATAATCCTTGTGCTTTAATCTCCTTCACTTATATCCCCGCATGTATACATTTTTGGCCGTGTGTGTGTGTGTGTGTGTGTGTGTGTGTGTGTGTGTGGCCCGTTAATTTCCACAGTGAATGCAGTGTTTAAGGCTGTTTATATGTTAATGAGATCTGTCATCTAGAACATAATAGCTTTACTAATGTAATCACAGCCATTATCACGCTTATGATCTCTGTCGCAGACATTATCGCTGATGTCACATGCTTGTCAATGCTGCTGGGATCCTCTGACAGTGTCCCCCTCACTCCTGTAACACACCGGCCGTTCACACGCTGTTGACATTTCTTGTCGAGGTATTATGAGATTCTGAAAATGTAATTGAAAAGACAGGCGTGTAATCCTCATGCTTTAATCTCACTCATTTACATGTGTGTACATGGCCACGTAGATGCATACATTTGTTTTGTGTTGTGATGTCTGTAAACCAGCAGGTAGTGGAACAGTGGATTCATAAGCAGTTATTAATTACCTTTTATTGACTTTCTGATGTTGTAAAATTGTGTGTGTTTTGATAAAATATTCAAGGTAGGCATGAATATGCCTGTGTTCAATTTTCATTTTAAAGGGCGTTTACTCATTTTGCACTGCCAAATCACACTATTGCTTCTGTTACTGCGGTCTGTGAGACTCTTAGCTAGTCATTTCATGTGGGTAGTACGCAGATGACTGACAGCTCTCTCCAGGTGACCGTTCTGGATGTGTTTTCAAATTCCTCCTGAACTATCCACTCCAATTTTATATGAGCCATGCAGTCTGGTAGAATCAAGCTTTAAAGTGTAACTACTTTGATGAAGAAGAAATAACTGTAATTCATAGTTTAAATATAATTTATGTTAAATTTATGTGACAAAACACACCCTAGCTCAATTTATCCTCACGACCAGTAGCCACTTGACAGCCAGTGTTTAGTAAGGTTAGCAAACTTTAGATAGAAATTACTAAGTCTGTTTTCTGACTTTATGATTCTTCTTTACTTGTCTACATTTTGGCATGTCAGAGATCAGGAATCACCTGATGATCATGTCTGTAAGGGTATGACATGAAAGGCATTGTTAGCATGCTAACCAGCTAGCCCCATCCAGCCCAAAGTTCCTGTGCCAGCAGTGGACACACAAACACTTCCCCCGTGCTCCTAGCTCATTGTCCAGACTGCTAGCTGCACTGCTAACTGAGCTAACTAGCTAATGGCAGCTAGTTGGCAGCAGTGGAGGCAACACAATGAGCCATAAACATACTACATATTATTAGGTAATAAAGTTGATAGGGCAAACGTATAAGTGAGCATTAATCTATTTACATATCCAGCAGATACAGAGCAACATTCATTTGCAGTTGTTGTCTCTGGCCACCTAGTAAATGTTAGCATCACAGAAAACCTGTCGTGGGCATCGGACATCTCTATCCTGGTTAAGAAAGCTCAGTGTTCTCACCAGCTTTTACAGAGGAGCAACAGAAAGCATAGGACTGACATGGTTCATCACGGCCCAGGACAGGAAGGCTCTACAGCGGGTGATTGAAACTGTCCAGAACATCACTGGTACCATCTACAGAGCATCAGTGACATCAGTGAAGTGAGATGTCTGTACAGAGGCCAAAGGACACTAAAAGACAACACCTACCCCAGCCAAGGTCTGTTCACCCTGCTGCCATCTGACAACAGACTAAGTATCCGCTGCCGTACCACCAGACTACAGAGCAGCTCCAGGCTGTGCGACTACTGAACTCATCCTCAACACTCAAATTAAAATTTTTCTTTTTTTTTTCATGACTCATTGTTAATCCATCCATTTCATTTCTGTCTTGAGTTGTATCATAAAAGGACTACATTTCATAACTTTGTGTTGTGTATAAAATTGGATATTGTACAGGCTTAAATATGTTTGCAATGCTGATTTTAGCCCTAATTGGGCAGAAGGTGGCATTTAAATGCTGCAATACTAGAGTCCGACCAGTGTATTGTTTGGCCAATCACAAATATATCTGTGTACATACTGGCCAATATGAAAACATCTTGGTTTCAAAGAAAAAAATAATATTACATATCTTTGTCGGTGTTTATTAACCACATTTGAGAGATCACTGCAAAAAATTGGTATATACTGGCTGATATATCAATATAGGACTTTTTTACTCCCTAATATCGGTATCTGCATCCAACCTAAAAACTGCAAACAGTACGGGCTCTACTGTATATTTCTAATTTGGAAGCATGTAAGTGGTTCATCATACATTGGCACAAAATATCACCTACTGACAGCTTTACTGGCTGAAACTACCCATTGGTATCATTAAACCTAATACACTGCGCTATGTACAACAACAGAACAAACTACCCCAAAGTAAAGCCACAGATAGCTTTGTGGTATTTTATGGTACTCTCTGCAGAACTGTCATAAGGCTAACGACGCTTGATGGCACCCTGCTGAGTGAAAACTACCTGTTGTAGTTGTAGGACGAAACACAAGGAATAATGAATGGGCAAAAGCCAATTATCCCCCTTCAGCTGCGTAAATAAACTACCCTGCTGTTCGTATATGACCTCGTCTACGCTGCTGCAACACTCCGCCTGTCCTCCTTTTCCTTCAACCAATCTCTCTCTTTCTCAGTGTGTGTGTGAGTGTGTGTGTATGCGTGTGGATGCTTTTGCCTGCCAGCATTAGCAAGCTGTACTGGACACACACAGACACAGAGATAAACACACACACTCACACACTCACACACACAGTACTGCCTGCCAGCTTGTATATATGCAAGATAGACGAAGGAGCAGCATGTGTGTGTGCGTGAGTGTGTGCATGTGTGTGTGTCTGAAAAAGATAATACAATTTTTGGGACTCCGGCAGCAGTACCTCTTCTTCTATGTTGCTATGGTAACAAGCTCCGGACCAGAGAGTGAGAGCGAGAAAGATGGATAGAAAGACCCCCAAGGACACACACACACACGCACACACACACACACACTGCAAACATGCCTCCACACCACCTTCCCCTCTCTCTCTCTCTCTCTCTCTCTCTCTCCCTCTCTCTCGCTCGCTCCCTCTCAGTCTCAGACAAAGGCTTTTCCAGCCAATTATCCGGTCCCAGCACATGAAGGGTTAACAGCTGCTTGGTGTCTGTACCACAGAGATTTTACCTCGAGCCATTTGGTCTTGGCTGTAATCGCTGCACACTATTCTGTAGCGTTACACGTATGCCAACTATGTGAAATAGCATTCTCTCATTGTGGGAAATTGCAATAACGGCGTCCCAGCACGCACACACATACACACACACACACACACACACACACTACATGCCAGCAGTGTGACACAGTCTGACTAACCACATACCAGCTGACCATGCTGGGACTCATTGTCACTGTATTAATGTTGACTCTGGATCGATATCTGGTGACTCTTAATTTAATATGACTTATTTAATTTGTATGTCTTTGATGAGCCAGAGTTAATATTTCACTGGGTGTTGTAATTCACTGGCTCAGTAAATATATGTTGTGGAAGTAAAACACTTCCTACTATTTTTGATTTATGAGTCATTATGGTAGAACAATATGGCAACATTGATTAGGTGACAGTGGTCAGCACTCTCTCCTCACAGCGAGGGCGTTCTGTGCTTGAGTTTGCATGTTTTCCTCCACAGTCCACAGGCAAGCCGGTTAACTGGTGATTCTACATTTGTGAAGGTGTGAATGTGAGCATGAACGGTTGTTTGTCATTATATGTCAGCCCCGTGATAAACTGGCAACCTGTCCAGCCCCACACGACCCTCCAAAGGTTGAGTTGTTAAAGATAACGGATGAATGGATTATTGCAACACTCATACATCATGAAGTGTCAGAATCAATAAACCAGGGTTTATTACAGTAGCTCAGAATCAATATATCGACATCTTTTGGCAAACTTTCTGAGAATTGGTCGGCATCTGTTTATTTGTCATTACGTGCCGCCCGTGCCGCTCAAGCAGTTTTAAGTATTTTCTCAACATCTCAAAAAGTACCATCACCATCACCATTATTTGACATTGCAGTCAGTAAGTTGTTGACCAAAAGCTGCAGCAGCCTATTTATTCTTGTTTTATTTCATTTTTAAATAACAAAAGCAACAACAAAAAAAGCAAACAGCTTAAGTTTTACTTCAATGGACTAAGGTCTCCTGCTCATTTGTTATTTGGATAGAAACTGGTCTTCAAGATAAGATAAGATTATTAGCATTTATTTGGTATCATGTTTTTGGCCAGTTGAGGTTTTTACTTCAAATTAATACACAAGCATATTTCAGTCATAGTGGGTTAAATTGAGACAATACTTGAGCGCCTCTGATCCCAGTTATTTGTATTATTCTGGTGTAAATAATGTCATTTAAAGGAATTTCCTTAAAGTGATGATCTTATGCTGTGGACTAGTTGTCTATTTCCCACTTATCCTCAGCTGATTTTTTTTCATTTATTTCGTACTGTTTGTTTGTATGTTTCATCGTTCCATTGTAATCTTTTGTAATCTGTATAGCTGGCACTTATATGTTAAAGAATAAAATGAGAAAAGTCTATGGTGTATAAATAAATAAATAAATAAAAGCACTCATTTTAGCTCTGATTTGGTCTCCACCAACTCCTGAGGGAAATAAATCTGGCTTATTACTGTCGGTGCCTCATGTTGTCCAGCTAGTCGCTGACCTTGTCAGTGGGCTGTGCTGGACGGATGTAAAATCAAAACAATGAGCTGAAAGACACCAAAACGCTCCATAGAGCACATCATTTGCTGTGAGTTTGTAACTATGACCAACAATTTTAACATTGCACATAGTTATGTGATGTTAATGTCAAATAAAATAATAAAAGGATCAGCTTTAAAGCTTGATTTCATTTTCAGCTGTCATCTCTATCAGTGCAATTATCACATAGCACATGATGTAATATAAATATGAATTTAATTTAAATACGCAGTAATAAAAACCCTTAAAAGCTTCAATTGAATTATGACTGAACAGCAGGATACAGAAAATGCTTTTTCATTTCAATTGAAGACATTCATGTCCTATTATGTCAACCCTGGAGACAACACAGCCTCCCATCATCAGGCGGCTGAACTCAAAATATAAGACTGAGTATGACGTAGAAACACCAGGACTCCTGTCATTTCAATCAGACATATCATATCATTTTTTTATCTGTCACAATATTATAATATTATATATAGTTTTTAAATACATTAACCTCAATTAAGCGCCTGAATCCAGATAGATTGATCAGGTGGCTGCTGTAAACACACACACAGCTGTCGGGGATCTTGTGTGAGCATGTGAAACACACACGAAACATGCATGGAAATCATTTCTCTTCCCAGGAGCAATCCGACCCATCGGCACAAACTTCAGCTGCGATGAACTTCTTAAAGACAATCATACATACATCACAAAGCCGGGGTCTCTGTAGACCCACTTCAGTGTATTTACATTTAAGATGGTGTTGTGTGGGTGCTGGAGGTATCACCATGCTTACTGCCTATATAAAGGCAAGGCCACGCTGGTGTTTGTTGACTTCTCAAGTGCACTCAAAATGTAGTGTGCAGCCGTCCTGTGGGCCACGAGCTGCTTAATGTAAACCCTCCGCTGATCCTGTGGATTCTGTCTTTGCTAACAGCAGGTCAGATTTAATGGACTCTACACACTGTATCACTATCAGATCTATTGCTACAGAAAAAGCCCTGAAGATTCTGTGTTATCACCGGCGCTGTTTACTTTGCATACAGATGACTGCAGGAGTACAGAGCCCGATGTGTTCGCTCTGAAATACTCTGATGACACTGTAATCCTGGACTCATTTAAGAGGCTCCTGAGTGCCGCCGGTGCTTTCGCTTCCTGGAGGAAAAGCAATCACCTCCATCTGAAAGCATCCAAAACAAAAGGAATGGTTATAGACTTCCTGTGTAACCTAACACCCCTATCAAATTTGACAGCGGATAGCCAGGCCATCGAACAGGTGGATGAGTGTCGGTACTTCAGCACTGTAACTGGCCAAGGGCTTCACTTTAAAGAGCAATGAAGAACAGATCCTCTCAAAATGCCAGAAAAGGCTCTTCTTGAGAAAATGCAGGTGTCTATATTTGCAAACGCCTGTGCCACAGGCCTTCAACAGATGTTTTACCAGAATAGCGTTGAGGGTTGACATCACAGCCTGGTTTGAATCTCTGTCTGAGCCACAAACAAGACATTTAGTGGAAGAATCGTCAGACAAGATCGGCCAAACCTTACAGCAATCTACCAAAAATTATTCTGCAAAAAAAGACTGAACAGGACCTGCGGACTGAAACCTCAGACTATAAACTGAGTAAGTAATGCCAGAAAAAAAAGAATACAACATTTTTTCCTTTGGGGTGATCACTTAGTTTAGTCTGACGATCACGTCCAGTCATAAATTACATGTTGGACTCCGACCAATCCAAGCTTTCTGTCCAATACGAGTTGTGGGAGGTAAACTGTTGATCAACAAGTTTGTGCTTGAGCCTGAATTAAAGTGGCACCGCTGACAAACTCATTCCTTGTTTTCTCTTACATTTGTTCAGTTGTGTCACAGAACACATATGAGGTTGTTAAACTAGGTGACAATAGGGCTGCAGCTTTTTCAAAAAACAGCGACAAATTTAAAATAACATATCAAATTAATTTGGATGTATGGCGCCCCTGCTGCTTCACTGCTGTTATCAATCATTTTTCAATCTATGGTGTTGATTGAAAAATTCTTCCACATATTAGTTATTAGTTATATTTTATTGAGCATGGCTTGCTAGTTTTCTCAATTTACGTTAACAGACACCCATAAGTAGGGATGCACGATATATAAATATGGATATAAAGATGGATAAATATCGGCTCCGTATTGGGAAATTTATATTATTTTTTTTATCTCGGTATCTGTAAGATTTGTAGATGATAATGGAGCGGATACTATTGAGCCAAATAGCTTTCACTTAACAACTTAACAAGCACAGCATCTGCACGCTGCAGTCTTATCAGACTGTGTTAGTAGAGCTATGAAATATTAAATCTTCTTTGCTCGCTACATCTTAGCCTGTTTACCCTTAGGTGTGCATAAACTAGAGGTCATGAACTTCATTTAAAATATAAAAATGTGAAATTATCAGTAATCTTATTGTTATTGGCCATGAAAAGCAGTTAATTAACAATCAACTGAAAAAAAATCCTTATCATGCATCTCTACCTATAAGCAAATTAATTAGAAGGGCAACAGAGAACACGGTGGGTCAGATGCACTGCAGGGCATTTATAAATTAACACACAGCTAATTTAGAGCTTACTCAGATAAGTTAAAACTTTATGTTTCTTTCACTTAATTTTTTCTCTTGTCACAGTGTTAGGTTAGGTTTAGGCACAAAAACTACTTGTTAAAACATCATGTTTTGGCATAAAAGTTGGTTGCTAAGCCGTTCCTAGGCCACAAACATGGCTGGTCTCCTTATAAATTATCCAGTGGTGTCACACTTACAAATGTTGAAACACAGACTCTGGCTTGGCAGCCTTGTCGCCTTTAAAGTTGCAATATGTAACAATTGGCCACTTGTCAAATAGGGGGCAGTATGTCGCCAGAGTAACGGCTAACTAGCTGTTAGCTAGTTAGCATTGTGTTGGTGTTGACGTCACTAGCGCAGGAGCTTTGGGCCAGGACGGGCCGGGGATGGCTAGTTAGCATGCTAACTTCAGAAGATATCTCTGCATAAAGATAACCACGACCCTGTAGCAGTTTGTTTCTGACTCAACAGAGCTAATGTACATCCACCAGAATCCTCCTGCTCATCTTCAAGGACTTTCACAGCTCCCTCCACTAGCTCACGCAAGCTAAACACCTTGCATAAAAATGAGCTGTTAAGTTTACAGTGTTAAGATGAAGACTCTCTTCAAACAGTTACTACAATGACTAAAAATAAGAGCAGTGAAAATACTTCCGGGAATCAGTATGTGTGATAAAATTATATAAATCTCTTCCTGAGTTTAGACTTTTCCCACGCAGCCCAGGTTTAGAAGAAATGTGCCTCAGTAACCTCAGTAAAAGGCTCAAACTGCTTTTATTGACCTGAAGATAAAAGACTTTTAGTAACAGAAAACAGAAAGTCACCTTTTAAAAGAATGTCAAAATACGATGAAAAACTGTGAATATGAGCGGAGGTGAAAGCACGACGACTCAGACATGTGCTTCATCTCATCAAAACATTTAAATGAGGCATCTCAGAGGAGCAAACACTCGTTCTTTCTTTCTTTTTCTTTGTCAGTCTGTCTAGTGGAGCAGTATCTGAGGGCTCCAGGAAAAGGGCCTGACAGGACAGCCGTTGTTTTCTAGGTCAGTTCTCCCTGCATGGCAGACCATCAAGGCCACCCACGTACCTGGTCGCTACACCGGGGATATGATGTTTTGAGAGGCCTCGTTCTTCAGCAGATTCAGACAGACAGGGACTTTGTGTTCTGTCAGTGTGAAAACCTCAGACGGGACCTGGAATCTGTTTTCAGTTGTTATCCCTCCGCAGGCACAGGCTGGCTCATGGTGATGTGGCGTTACACACTGACACAGCCAGCTCCAAATGAAAAAAATACAGCACTAGTGTGGAGTCAGACTGAAAGATCAGTTTGTCAATACACTGGGCAGACATTGTCCTGCTATTACAAGCTGGATACCGTCCAGTCAGTGTGATCACTCTGGCACGATGGAGTCAGATTGATCCGTGCTATAAAGGGAGGATTTTAATCTCTAGGGACTTGTTCAAGTTTTGAGAAATATGTTTATTCACTGTCTTGCTGAGAGTTAAATGAGAAGAGTGATAATGCTCTCATGTAAGACAAGCAAATCATACCCCTGCCAGTGGACCCCCAACGGACCTTATTTTAATACAAAATATGTGAAACAATGAGCAGCGAGAGACAAATTATTTCTGGATCCCTTTTGAATAGTACCGTGAATCACAAGTATGAAGTTTGTCAATTTAAAACAACTAGCTAACATTAACTAGTAATGATGACAAATGTAAACGTGCCACTGTAGGAACAGTGATTACAGCGTCCAATAAAATTAGCTTTTTGCGCCATTGAAGCAGCTTTCACATAGATGGGGCTCTGCCTCCAACTCTTAATAATCTTTAATGTAACATCCTTGAATGAGAGGGGTATCAATTTTCAGTGTTTCATTAACTAATTCAAATGCAACTGTCTCACAGCATTTCATAAAAAAAGATACTGTATTACCATTTTAATTTTATGATCCTTAATTCCAAGTACTTCATCTAAATGCAGCTTGATAATTCAAGTCAACTTTATTTATATAGCCCCAAATCACAAATTTGCCTCCAGGTCTTCACAATATGTTCAGCATACAGCACCCTCCATCTTCAGACCCCCAGTTTGTTTTTCCAAAGAAACCCTTCACAGAAGGCGGACAGTGCTGATTTCAGATTTGGCTTCATTGCTTAACATCTCTAATCTCTAAGGTACTGAACACTGCCACAAACTACTTATCTGGAACTTCACACCAGAGGTTATCAGTGTAAATATCACTCAGACTACTACACGACATGACAGCTGTTGACAGTTGTGAGCGGGCAAGTTGCAAGCACCCCACACATCTCAAAGGTTACTGAGAGGCTACAAAGCAGCAGTGAATCTGGCAGCGGCTAAACAACAGCCCCGGCTTTTTCAAGGCACCGGCCACGGGTCACAGTTTGTCTCAGTGATGGAGTGGGAGCGGAGGCAGAGAAGACAAAGCAGGACTGATGACCGTTTTGTTGAAATTGAAGGATTCAGAATTTTTTAAAGCTTAAAAATAGCAGGAACTTTGAAAATGTTCAATCCCTGTATCACCTACAGAGCACTGGTAAAACACAATGTATGAGTTCAGAAGTAAAACCACACGTGTCACACTATCTAAAAATGGGTTGTCTGACTTTTTTAGGGCTCGCTAACAACTTCTTAAAAATTCGGCGAGATGATAAAGAAAAAAGTCTTCCGAAAGTAATTACAGCCGGAGTCTCTGCAGAGCGCTGTGTAACATTATGGAGATCTGCTTTTAGTCTCTGGAAACAGGAAAGTCGAACATTATCTCTGACTAAAATAACTAAAGCATGATATTATAAAATAAATGAGGAAAATATTACAAATCCCCATGAAGCCAAACGACTTCAGTGTGAAGGATTTACTCTGATAACATGGTGATTATAGCGAGAGAACAAGAGCGATAGAAGAAGAAAACCTGAGAGAAGAAGAATAAGACATAGAAATGAGACGGATAAAGGAAGAGAAAGGAGTGAATTAACAGCATATAGAGAGCCGGTGGGAATTATGTGTTTATGCGAGAACTTGTGGGAGGCGATGTGTATGTTAGGCTTTGTGTTTATGTGTTGTTATTTACAGTAGCATTAACAATTTGACCTGGTTTCGCTCCTTCTTTCTTTTTGAGGTTGAAGCCCCGCAGGGTGTGAGGCGCCATTGTTTCTGCTCAGGTTTATCATCCTTATTATTCTCCTCCAGCTGTTTCACAATTCCCCCCCGGGAGCCTGGATACTTGTGTATGACTACATATCTAATAATGATGTGCAAATACTTCAAACAAATGTTGCTCCTATTTGTCTAACGGTGGCGCTAAAAATAATGCTGAGAGCCCAAAACCCACCAAATATAAATGTGTGCGACTTAAATATCCATTTTTATGGGATTATCTTCCAGACAGTAGGTGATTATTAAGCTTCTGATGTCTTAACATTAAGTGGTAATTATTATTGATCCACACCTAAATAATACATAAGACCTGCTTAGGGACTACTTACAAATTATTATGGGTGGAGGCGGGGTACGCCATTTAAAATACTGGACGAATCACACTCATTAAAAAAGTGACACTTTATAATAAACCTCCTCCAGAAAGCGAAACGTATTTATCTCCTTTTTTCTCTGTTGCCTGTTAGAAATCTTTTATACCCTCTGAAATTCTTTTTTTTAAAAGCTCAGAAGTCATTTTTATTGATTTTAATGATTTAATCTAACTATTTATTAACATTATCTATTTTTTATTCCAATAAGCTCCTCTGCATATTTATGTATTCACTCATGTATTTATTTATTTCTCTACATGTTACTGTGTGTTTTCTCTTGTGTGCACAAGCTGTTCAAATAAATTGCCCCCGGTGGGATTAATGAAGCCGTCTGACTCTGAATCGTTACTAAATAGTTCATTTATAGTTAATCAGACTTAAGGTAATAGTTATTTCACTCTTAACAAACAGTCACATGCTTTATAGACTATTAAGCAATTGTAAAGGTTTATAAACATCAGTTACAACATTAATAATGTTTATACAAAATACACAGTGTTACAAAGTGTTCTTAAAATCAGTTGCAACTTTTGCAACAATTGTTTAATACATTTTTTTTTTTTAATTTAAGTGAAATAACTATTAACTATAGTTAATTAACAATAAATTAACCATTTAACACTGATATTCATAGTAAAGTGTTACCTTAAATGGTACTAATTCAGTACTGCTGTACTTTTTTGTGAAATTTGAAGTAAGGTGTTACATCTTTTTCTCTAAGGAAGACGTTTACTCTGGGTAGAGATTTGAAAAGTCAAACTTCAAGTCGGACCCCTGAACACAGCATTAATTTTAATACAGTCCCTTAGTCTTCAATGTGTTTGATCTCAGGTGTTGCCAACCTTTTCATCTGTGGCCCCTTAAAATGAAACAGAGTCTACCTGGTCACAGGTTGTATCCTCACTGTGAACACGAGTTGTGATCAGTTCCTTCTCAGATTTTGTAATAACTTTTTTCTTTTTTGAAGAACTTTTCTATTGAATTTTTCTTTTTTACAAAGCAGAACACTATTTGACGTATGACCTCCTGCCTAAAAAAATAAACAATTCAAATTAAAATAACATTTAAATGAAACAGTGTAGTGATAAAATAGTGAAGAAAAAAAGAAAAGAAAAATTACTTTTCATAACATTTGCAGAAACGCAGGATCAATTATAGAAAAAACATAACAGTGATATTTTTGTGGTACTCTGTTATAATAACACAATTCTGTTACAACTCATATCACTTAGTTAAACGCCTAAGAACAATGCAACAAAATCCCACCTTTGTGCAAACGTCTCCGTCCTTCTGGTTCTCAGTTCACTTTTTTTTTTGAGCAATCAATCTGCAATATGTGCCTCTGTGCTATATGTCTCCTGAGGCACAGGCTATTATAACAAGGGGCCTGGAGGGACATTCACTTACAACACTGACTGGGTAGTCCTAAAGAGATTGTGTCATTTGAAAGTTAGAATTTTTAAAAGTCTAGAAAGTATCCAGCGAAAGTAAATGAAAAAATGAGCATAATTTTAACTTCCTTTTAATCAATCAATCAAACAAACTTTATTTATATAGCAGCTTTCAAACAAATGCTTTACAAGTGACTGAACATATATAAAACGTATAAAAACAGGCAAACCAATTGCAATAAAATGAATAGTTAAAATAATAAAAGATAAAAACAAGCAATAAAAATTATGATAAATAGAAAATAAAATATACGGGAAATTTGATTTAAAAATATAAAAAGTGACCCCTCGGATGCATCTTGCTGTATTCTCACTATACTATTCCATACAATTATACTACAATCACAATTCAAGGGTATTATTAGACTGATGTATTGAGTAGATATTGATCTGGTGGCAACAGAGTACATTGCAGTTACTGGTTAAGGAATTTATTTCATCAGGATCAAACACATCTCAGGAGACTGAGTGAGACAAATGATATTTAATTATTTCAAGAGCAGAACCGAAAAAGCATAACAAAGATCTGTGTTTCTCCTCCAGACATCTATCGAATAACACGCGACGAGCTACATGAGAGGAAAATAATGACGAGAGCACATCGAGGAGATGATTTGAAAGACAAACTAAGAAAAACCAGTGAATAGACGTGGGATTTTGGACAACAGTAAACACAAACAGTCAGACCAACTGAGCGCACAAGTATGTGTGTGTGTATGTGTGTGTGTGTGTGTGTGTACGTGTGTGTGTGTGTGAGCTCAAGGATAAAGCGATCGAATCTCTGTTGAATACAAGCCTTCAATGTGTGTACAAGTATTGACACAGACCCGTCTCTCCGTCTCTCCTCGTCCTGTTGTGTGTGTGTGTGTGTGTGTGTGTGTGTGTGTGTGTGTGTGTGTGAGAGAGAGTACTTGAAGCACTAAAAAAGACTCAAACTGGGAATCCACACACTACCCAAAATGCATCAGGTCTCTAATTCCCAAGAGCTGAAAAATGTCCCGAGACTACTTTTTAAAATCATGCTTCAGTTGACTTCATCTGTCATCATTTGTGTGTGTGAGGCAAACTTAATGAAACTAAAACACAGCAGACCATCAGATACACAAAACAACACCTCGGGATCAATACTCATTTAGACAGCCTCGTGCACAAGACAGACTCACATAATGCAAACACACACGCGAGCCAGACACACACACACACACTTTGCGTATTGATTGAGCTCCCTGTTAGCCATTTTCTCCAGTAGCAGTGCAGGCAGAGTGAAGGCTTACAGCTTACAGACTGTCCTCAACAAACCACTGCCATCTATCTACAGGTTAATGAGGCTCAACTAAGGTTGTTTTTCTTTTCTCTACTGGGCTTAGCAGTAGTGTAGTCAGGATTACACACAATTATTGAATACACCTCTTTGTCGAGGATGGTAGAATAACAAATACTGTATCTAATGATACTCAGTCCTCACTGAGAAACAAAACTAAGAATGGAGGATAAAAGATTCTGTTAACTTCTTTTCTTTACTGTGACAATTGTTTATTTTACTTATAAATAAGGGATAGTTTAGGATTATCGTTCAAGTTACGGCAATAAACTACTTTGTGTTAGTAAAATATAATTATGAGGCAACATTGAAGTTTTCCTTTGTGATATAAGACAAAATCTATATCTGCAGAATATTCACTGCCTTAATAATTATCCCTAAATACAATACAAATAATACAAATAAATACAATGTGTTGAAGCTTAAGTGTGATGAGGTTCATATTGGGACATGAACCTGGGACACCAATGTCAAAAACATTGAGAGTCAAGCCCAGCTGTCAGGTCCAGGTCAGCCTCTGTTCCACTCGCCTCTGTAACTCACTGTTAGCACGTCTCTGTTTGTTATGATGAACATGTCTGAAATAACTGCAGCCCCTCGATTCGGCCACGGACAATACAATATTTAATCTGCGAGTCCGAGGTTTATCTTTTTAGTTAATTTTGTTTTTGCAAAAAGTTTTCCCACTTACATGTATGTTACAGATACTGGTAGCTCTGGTTTCACTTTGGCTCTCTATATGCTCAGAATGTGTTCAGAGTTATAGCCCCACTCCAGCCAATGTTACTTCCTGTTTAACAGTTGACATTCTCCTCCAAACAGACAACTGGGGCTTAGTTAATAGTTGGATGTAATCCATTATCATGGCAAACAGCTAGCCATTTTAGCAAGATCAACATCATTCGCATTGGACAGCGATAGCGGTCAGTCAAGTTCTTCTGGGTTCTAAAAAACTTCTGACTTCACCTCTCTATAGGGAGGAGGTCAGGGATGGATGGAGCACAGGGCGTGCATGTACAGTAGTGGTCAAAAGTTTATGTACACTTGTAAAGAGAGGAACACACACTGCTTTTTCATAAAAAACATTCATGAAGTTTGGTTCAGTAATGAATTTACTATAGGTCTTCTGAAAATGTGACCAAATCTGCTGGATCAAAAATATACATACAGTAACTTGAACAGTCAATTTAGGTGATTATAGAAGTTGTGTGAATCATTTTTTCTTTATAGCCTCTTAACTTCTTCTGAGAGATTCTGATTGATAAAAGCTGGTGACTTTTCTGGGCCCATTTTAATAGGGCTTGTTTGATACGACCACAAACACTACGATGGGAAAGTCAGAAATCAGTATTGACCTGAAAGAGCACAGTATTGATTTGATCAGGAAAGTCACTTGGAGCCATTTCAAAGCAGTTACAGGTCCCAAGATCAACTGTGCAAACAGCTGTTTGTAAGTATAAAGTGCATGGCACGGTTGTGTCACTGCCACCATCAGGAAGAAAACACAAACTGTCCCCTGCTGCTAAGAGAAAACTGGTCAGGATGGTCCAGAGTCAACCAAAATCCACTTAATTTTTTAAAGTTTGGGCACAAAGTTAAGTTATTTGTCAAAAGATATTGTCAGGAACCAAAAGAACATACTGTTTCAATAACACAAAGTCCAGTTTGACGGTCATTCAATAGTGAACTATAGCGCATTCACGTTACAAATAATCAAGCAGGCATGTTCGTATACTCTTAGTTTGATTTGCCAACTCGGGCGCTTGCCGGATGACATCACACTGGACAGCAGCAAAATTTAAGACAGCGGCTTTTCTGCAGGACGACCCTAGATTTTTGTTTTTGACACCCCATTATGGCAACACAATGGTCTTATTAGATGAAATAGCTGTAGCTGACACGGCCTTATACCACAATTCAACATCAGAACCAACACATCCCCACTGCACTATATAATACTTAATGGCACTGCCACAAAACACAAAACAAAAGGGTTTGCACTATTACTAAATTGCTCTATTGTTTTCCAGAATATATTCACTTTATTTTGGAAAGTAATGGACTGGCACGCCTGACTTACGCTGGCAGAGTAATAAAGAGTTACACAATGTGGTAGCAGTTGTAGACAAGTCCAGAGCATGGCAGCAGACTAAACAACACACTCCCAGTCTGTACTCACAGCTATGAACTATGGCTCTATTGTAATTTAATACTGTTGTTCATGTGCTGGATAAACACCAGAATTTTCGATTGAGGGTGTGTGTGTGTGTGTGTGTGTGTGTTTATAGTTGCAGGCATGCTTGGAGGTGTAGACTGGATGTGGGGGGGGGGGGGGGAGAAAGCATACATTTGTAGCACTGTTAGCAATGCTGATGTCAGTTAAAGGCTGTAAAAATAATTCCTCTACAACAAACGTTCAGTGTTTTCCACTGTGAGCTGTTTCCTGATGTCAAATGTACAAAACAAATGAGATTTTCCTCTCTTTTCAAGGGTAGATATAGGACTTTAAGAGCTATACCACCGGGGAGGAGATGTCACAGGTCAACATTTAAAGCAAATGCTAATAGCTATCACACAGACGCCCCATGAACCCAGCATGGGAGCCTGCCAAGGACTCTGAGACTCAGACCACAGCTTGAGAACCACTAGGCTGGTACACACACACACACACAGACGCACAAAAACACAGACATACTGAGAGACACCGCCAAAGCAAGAGAAGCCATGAGAGATCGAGATACACAAGCTCCCACATTCACACAGAAAATGGATCTCTGTGTCCTGCTGGCTTTCAGACAGACAAATTGTCTGTCTGTAGATAATAGAGCCTCAGAAGTGAAGGTGAGGAGCCGTCCTGAAATTCATCTATTCAAAAAAATGAGAAAGACAGAAAGGGAAAATGCGGAAAGCAGAAAAAAGTCGGAATGAAATAGGAGGGAGTGAATAAGACATCTCGACAGAGTAATAGAGATAGGAGCGCCTCAGACAGAGAGGGGGCATGTTAATTAGGGAGTAGGTTGATAACAAATGTATTAGCAGGCCTGTGAAGGAAGGCAGGGGAGAGGAAGAGGGGTGAGAGAGATAGGAAAAGGTTAACAGAAAGAGGAAAGAGAGGGGAGACGCTGAAGTAAAAGGCAGAGAGAGACACGGGATAATTATGAATTAGTTGATAAAGAGGTACTAAATGTCCTGAAGGGGAGCAGGAGTGACAGAGACAGAGGACACAGAGGAGCAGTGGAGGAGAAAATAAGGACCGGGATCCTTTTGACAATCAACTTTGAGTATCAATAAAAAGGTATTAGCTCTCTTATTTATTAACCTTAGTGAACGACACTTAAGAAGCTTAGTGTTGTCATTAGATCGGGATTGATTTTCTCCTGCAGGGATATAAGCAATGTAATGCCGTGTGAAATGTTAAGTTAAAGGAGACATATTTCATTATGCAATTACTTCATTAGATATTATATTTTTCAGGTTCCTTTATTTTGGGTTCCTACTATAATAGGTTTATATGCTTTAATGCTGAAAGAACACGAGTCTGCACTATGTTCCCCGCTCTGTTGTAGCTCCTGTCTCTTTAAGGCCCCCCTCCTGAATACCCAGTCTGTTCTGATTGGTCAGCTCACATACGGCTGAGCCAGCACCGCTAC
This sequence comes from Pagrus pagrus, assembly GCF_965226575.1. Taxonomy (NCBI): domain Eukaryota; kingdom Metazoa; phylum Chordata; class Actinopteri; order Spariformes; family Sparidae; genus Pagrus; species Pagrus pagrus. Next base: position 14,631,251 of record NC_140189.1, on the reverse strand, counting down.
AAACAACAGAGCAGCTAAATCAATTATTCTGTGCCAAACTACCTGCTAGGTATAAATTAAATTGCAAGTGCAAGTGTGTGACTCTGTGACATAGTGTGATGTCACAAAGTCACGCAATTAAAGGCGGGACTACTGACGAGGCGTTTCAGGAGCAGTTTTTTCTGCCAGGAGCTTCTGTTGGTGCTGACTGACTTTTTTAACTTTAATATCTAAACCACTCCTTTAACATTTTTGCAAAAAAAAAGAACAGCAGTAGATATGGTTACTACTGTTCTAAGCTAAGCAATCAAAAAATCGAAAAACACTATTAAGCTAGCTATTGTCTGTAGAGAGAAAACAGCTATCATCAGTCTAACACGTCTAAAACGCGTTGAAATATTGCTGTGTTGTAAATAAGTTTTACCAAAAGAAAAAAAAAAAAAACTGCTTCAACTGAAGCCAACCTGCCCGCTCCAAACAGGCACATTTTAAACGGGTACTGCACTGATAATAACAAAAAAGTACATTTTTGGTGCTTTTACTGCGGGACGTTAATCAAATATTATGCTTTATTCATGTAAGACATTTCCTTGAAGAAGTTAAATCTAAATATTAATATTTCTGTTCATTCCCTAGTCCCAAACCATTTAACTACTAATCCCTTTGGCTCTTCCTTTCTCTGGATAGCCCAGGGGACACACAGACGTACATACACACTAATCTGCTCTTTGGGGAGCTGGGTCCTCTCCTTCAGGGGGAATAAGAACCACTGAAATGTCTTCATCTCACCGGCTGGTGGTCGACTTTGTTGTATGTAGTGAGAAAATGAAACAAAAGGAATTATCATTACGGAGCGTGAGATAAAACACGCATTAACACGTCGTCATCTTGCACTACAATGTAACAGACTGTAAATGTTATATCATCTCACAAATTTCAGGGTTTGACGCAGGTTTTGTCTCCATCTGTGGCTGCTTCCATGGATTCCCTGTCAATCAAACAGCTTCTGCTCTGCACTTTCCAGAGTTCACTTGTCAGTCAAAAAGTGCGTGTGATCTCTGTTCCTTTGGTTTTTCTGCCGTTGGAGTTTCTGTAGGTGGCGCCCGCTTATTTTTTTTCTGCCCAGCCACGCTGCTCATGCTTAATACCCACCGCTCCTCAAGACAAGCTAATGGGAAACATCAAACACATCACATCCTCCGCTCCACAGGGGTTTTCTCTGAAAAGATTTACCTGCGTGACATCAAGTGTTTATGGCAGTAAGTTATAAAGCTTTGATAAACTGGCAGCCAGTTAAAAAGATTCTGTCTCGTAGAAAGAGAAAGGTAAAAGAGACGGCGGTTTAAGCAATGATGCTGTCGGATAATTACCTGAAATTCCTTTTTAAAACGAGTCATTTTAACGGTCCCACAGGAGCCGGTTGAATCAGCTGACTCTGCAGTGTACAGTCCAACATGCGCTCAAAATTAAAACATCAAAACGTTGCTGTAAAACACCCCTACATGGCAAGTAGGACGAAGCAGTCCCGTGTCAAAAAATGCAGGTGTTGTTCTTTGATAAGAGCGTCATTAGGCAAAGAGTTAGCAAATGTCTTCAGGGTTCTCGTGTTAACACTGTAGACCAATTACAGTCAAACACACACTCTCGCCCTCCCTCCCTCTTCCTTTACTCTCTGTGTTTCTCCGGGTCTCGCTGCCTCTTTCTACCCGCTGTAAATAATGTAATTTGTCACAGACAGGCCTCCATGTAGGAGATGACCTTTGGAAACCTCACAGTAAATTGGCCTCGGCTAGAAAAGCTACGTCATTAGCCCTCTCCGTCTCCGCCTCGCTCTCACTTCCTCAGCGCCTCCCTGCTTTCAAAGTCACTTTTATTATTTCCCTTTAATTTTGAATTCAGCATTTAATCTGCTGTTCTGTGAGGCCAACTCACTCTAGCTGTCCACGTCTTTGTTTCTCTAGTCAGTCCAGTCAGACACACACACAAACCAGATCGTGAAGCGCTGCCGGGATTCAAATTTTTGAATATTTGACAACCCCATGCCTGAACTGTAGGAGTATCAGTCGCGTTTTTCACTTTCAAATCACTGCAGCTGTGTGCAGCGGCTCTGTGCAGTCTTGCGTCTCGGATGCGTCTTACTGGTGTGACCACGACCTGAAGCATTTATAAAGCTTCAAGTCTATTTTTTCAACGATATGCATGTAATTGCGAGGTTGTTGGGCAATATACGTAACTGAATAAATATATTCATGTTATCTGTATCTGTACTGTATCTGTACCAGGCATGGGACAATATTAAAATGTCATGTCATGATTATCTTGTCCAACATCATCACAACTCACAATACCATCTTGATAGTTTTATTTTATTTATGTAATTTATTTGACCTTTATTTAAGCAGGTATGTCATTAAGAACAAATTCTTATTTAAAATAAATGGACAAAGACAAAGCCTCTTAATAACTATCAAAATATTCTTAAAACTTTAAAATAAAACTAAATCTGCACTGAAACATACTGGAATCACTTTAACCTTGCATACTGTTTGGAAACAAATATTTGTATGGCATCACGGAGTTTTAAGTGAAAGACAATCAAAGAATCCTGAATAAGTAATCATAAATCATAAGGTCTTCCTGCACAGATGAAGGCTAAATGAATGGTGGTAACCCCATCTATCTGTCGTCTTTTAGTTTGGAGCCACAGTTTTTACTGGGTAGAACTGGGTTGATCAGAAGTTGCTAAATAAATATTTTCAAGTTAAAGTCCTATCATAAGGTTTAACATAATGTTTTTATTAAAGGTGCAATACGTAAGAGTTGGCCAGCTTGAATCAATACTTAACAGAGTGACTGCTAACTGCTGCTGACTGTGTTGTTTTTAAACATCCATGATTGTAGCTTCTGTTAGCTTGTTAGCTCAGTTAGCTGTGCAGCTAGCCGGAGCCCACTAGCACAGTTTGTCTACACTTGCGACTACTGACGGAGCAGTGTGAGATTGTGTCCCACAGACGTCACCTTAACTTAAATTCAGCAGCTGCAACGCAAGACACAGGAGCTTTACAGTTTAGTTTATTATTGGACAAACTGTAGCCTCCACTGTAGATTCACCGCCAGGAGACAACCTTTTAAAATTCCCACAAATAAATGTGGAGGACATGACCTCAGTGTCCTCAGTGGTACCTGACCTGTGCATGCCGTCTGAACACTGGTCTGATGGAAACCTTGAGGAAGATTTTCCATCTGCAATCTGCATTTATCTATTTGTAAATATTTACTGCAGGTCCAGGACAGGCATGGGGGGACATGTGCAGCACTCCTGTGCTAGAAACATCACAACCTCTTGGTGTTTTCACCGTAATGATGTTGGACTAAATGAACCTGCTCAAACTTTTGAGTTCAGAAGGCTAAAACATCCCTCTGACAGACAGCCTGACAGCTTTCCAATATGTCTGTGAACATTTATACAGATATACAGCCACAAAGTAGGTATCAGCAGTATCAACTGCCAACTGCTGCAGAGAGGAGAGAACTAGTGTGTGTGTGTGTGTGTGTGTGTGTGTGTGTGTGTGTGTGTGTGTGTGTGTTTCAAAGAAAGAAAGACAGAAAGAGACTGTGTGTGTGTGTGTGTGTGTGTGTGTGTGTGTGTGTGTGTGTGTGTGTGTGTGTGTGTGTGTGTGTGTGTTTTTATGTGCATGTGTTATCATTCCTCAGCACCATGCTCCTCTTGGCAGATGGCTCTGCCATCCTCGGGACCTGGGGTGTGTGTGTGTGTGTGTGTGTGTGTGTGTGTGTGTGCGTGCGTGCGTGCGTGTGTGTGTGTGTGCATTGTCTTGGTATCTTGGGGGCACGAGGGCAGAAGCTACCTGGTGTTGACTGCCAAGTCTCTCGCTCTCTTGTGCTCTCTTTCTCTAAACCCTGCAACACACACACACACACACACACACACACACGCACGCACACACACATGCGCGCGCACGCACACACACAGTCTTGCTGATATGCCTTGCCCAGTCACGACTTCTATTATGTATGAGACTGAATGTTGTTTTTTAATAAGTTACAGCAGTTAAAGAGTTTTTCAAAGATAGTGTAGTAAAGACGATGATCTTAATACCAGTGATAGAAAGAGTAGCAGCGGTTGTAAAACTGGTTGGTCAATAAATCAGTGTTATGACGCACAATCACATCATAATGAATTAACATCATTCTGACACGTCTGCTGTCTGAATTAGTGTTACAGAGCAAACACTGTACTTCATTAACTAATTAAACTAATCACTAATTAATGTCTCACAACAAATTAAAGAAACGGCACTTCAAGCAAATACTTGATTAACTAATTAAAGTAATTCTTAATTAGTTTTAACAACAAATTAGGAATGTAATTTCGAGCAAGCTCCTCATTACTTAATCTGACCCATTCCTAATTCAATTCTCACAGTAAATGAGGACCATCATCTGAGACAAATAGTTTACTAATTTAATACATGCATTACGACATAAATAAAATATCATTGAAAAAATCCCCCAAATAAATACCCAGCTACTGTATGCTGATACATGTTTGATTAATATTACAATCTTTGCCAATTTCCACATCATATTTGTCCTTCTTGTGGGTTTGAATGTGGTTCAAAAACTCCCCAACAGCTAAGCCTCCCCTTATCTCTCCACTGTGTATTCTCTGATAAAGAAAACCACCCCAAAAGTAATCTTTAAAAAAAACAGACATAAAAAGGACTCTGGAGCAATAACTACACAGATGAATACAAGTATTAAAAGGTGGGAAACTCTGCCAATATTAGAACAGCAGCTACAACAGAAGCCTGGTGATCTGATCCCTTGGGGAAGATCCGGCACAGTACAGCTATTCTGCTTTATGGTCTAATTAGTACTTACAAGGCTTTTAGTCACATCTATTGACAAGGCAATTGCATTTTTGCACACCATTAACAGAAAATAATATCTCAACGCAGAGCAGCCCTCTCCACTCCTGTTTATTTGGTAAACTGGCAGCTAACAAGTGAAATGTTTTAAACAGCTTTTGATCCAGGGAACACTCTGTCTTCTCTTCTATCAGTCGTTTTTAATAAAGATATTGCAGCTCAGAGAGACATACCTCAGTCTAAGTACTCGAGCTGCACTCATGAGTGACTTTTTATTGCCCCTCGTTGAGCCACTGAGTGCCTGTTGGGTCTTTTAGTCTGATGTTTGTCATCTTTATTTGCTGTGGGTGTATTCATGTTGATTTTTCTTTATTGTGGCTTCATTAAATGTTTAAAATGTACCTTAATTTAAGTTCATTTAATTTTTTTAATACACTACAAATAAATCAATATCTACCCTTTTCTATTGACTATGAATAATAAAGTGTGTGTTACAGTCTAACTGTAACTGTAACTTCATTGATTGTAACTGATCCAATTTATGCAATCATGTAATATAAATTCCTATCCATAAGAATGGTGATATAGCTTATAGCTATATTGGCATAATCTTATATCACTGTGTTGGTATTGCTCCAGGATCATCACTGAAACTGACAAATCAAGTTTTTATATTGTCAAACTTTGCAAGGGTTGAGGGCCAAAAGATTATGCACATAGGAGAAGTTATACTTTCATGTTTTCATGTTATGAAAGAGTCTGTTTTAACCCAAATCATGTTTACCTTAACCTAACCAGGTACTTTTGTTGCCTAAACCTAACCAAGTATTTTCTTACCTAAACATAACCAAGTATTTTTCTTAACTAAGCATAACCAAGTACTTTTGTTGCCTTAACCAAACCTAAACAGCGACACAGAGCTCTAAGAAACATTGTTGGTCGCCCTTGATGGAGTCTGGAGGATTTTGGAAACTTATGGATGTTCTGAGTTCGAAGGTGTAAATCCTGTAGTCGATTTTGAAGGTGTGGATGTGGTTTTGAGCCATTTCCTTATGTCCATTTTGTTAAACTTTGCTAGCTAGCTTAACTAAAAGTGAAATGTGCATCACTGACAACAGTCAGTGATGATGTGTATTTTTAAAAACCAGTCAGGCAGTAGCACTGTCAAAGGGTATTAGAACATGTACAACAGTCTGGTCAATTCATAAAGTTACATCACTTTTCTGTTATGCAGCCTTTAAAACCAGGAAAATACATCACGATATAAAGATATCCAATATCTAAGATGATAAATAGTCTCATACCATGATAACGATATAACATCAATATATTGCCCAGCACTACATGATATCCTCAGCCAAAGCTAGCATGAATGTCACTGATAATAAAGTCATTTCTGAAAATTGAAGAATTGGAAAAGTAAGCATGCATGGATTTTGGATTAAGAGCAGTGGACCCATCACTGCCCACTGTATTGTTCCACCATCCAACCTGACCAGCCAGACCACCCAAGGGAGGAGAGGAAGACATACAGGATGGGAGTCATGCTAATCCAGTTTAAGCTTGAGGCTGCTCCTGGCAAAAGTCTGGTCACAGGAAAATGAAATGTACAAATGGGACTCAGGCTGGCCGAGCCATGTGAAAGCTTGTGCCTGCATCTTTACAGAGACCTGTTTTCATCATCATCCCATATCAAGCCGTTGTGTGTTGTATAATGACAAGCAGATCACCTTGAACCTTGAAACTTTACGAGACTACAGATTCGGTCACGGTACTCACAATACTGGGATTTCTGAAGCGGTAAAAGGGGTTCTTAGTTCATTCAGAGCTGGTTACCAGATTAAATGAGGTCACATTATGCTGGAGCAGGTAAATCACACCCACAGCTAGATCAGATCAGTCAATGCCCTTGGCCAGTGATAATTAGATTTCATCATTTCTCCAACAAGGGCCATGTAAAGTCTGACAAGGTGAAGTTGATGCTCTGGGAGCCTAGCATATAACAGAACATATGCGTTACTGTATCCTGCTGAGGTGCAAATTATGGCTGATGGAGCCTCCGAGACCTTCGACACCCCTGAAGAAGACGCAGAATTCAAATCTTCCCTGCATGAGACAGATGGCTGACTGCATGTTTCTGGATATTTCGGACACGGGTTTGAATCGTTTATTCCTTAATATGGTTTGCTTATATTCATACACTAGTTTAGGAATGACTGTGATCTGACGACTGAGGTTGGGTGGATCAGCCTCACAGTCAGTTTTAGATAAAGTCTTCTGGGCTTGGATAGTTTTTATTATTTGAATGTTATCAAAGGCAAACTCAGATTTTTTTAAGTTGAAATGCTCAGTTTCTTATTGGTGGTTTGGTTTGGTTTCAGGTTGCCCTTTTTATTGCTTTATTCTATCAAAGATACATTGGTATGCTATTTAATAGCACTTATATTATGCAAGGTTACCATACATCTGCTGAAGAAATGTTAAGGAAAAAGCTCTTTCTTTATTACGTCTATGAACGTGGTGGTACAGCAGGGATAAATGTGACAAAACCTTCGAATAAACCATGAATTATAAGTGCTTAGTGAGTTAAATGAAGATATAACTGCTCTGTTTAGTTCCCTTCATACTCATTTATTTCTGCCTGCAATTAATGAAGCTATAGAAAACATACAGAGCAGTAAACTCTTATTATATGTATAATCACTCATTTCTTGTTGTCTTTAATGGCCCACTGTTTCCTTTTTTTCAAAATCACATCCTCACACAGGCCATCTGCACACCAACATGTGAACTGAAGTTTGGTAGCGGGGGAGGGGATGCACTCTCCTTATATCTTGGTTGGGCAAACTTTTACTGATGAAGATAAATGTTCTGCTGAGGATTTTATATCCCATCCAGATGGTTGATATTTCATTTTCTTATAGGAAAGTGAACAGATGGCTTAGCTCTTTGTGTGGAGCAAGTGCAAGCTCCCTCATCCATACATGGGCTCTGGATTTACTCAATGATAAAGTTTTAACAGTTGACCTCTGTCTTAAACGAGTTCTACAACTGATTTTTACCCTAATTATCAAAAATGATTTTAAAGCATGAAGATAAAAAGCGTTTTGAATGTGTGTGAAGTGATAATATAAGTGTCTGCTGAACAATTCGCTCAAAGGCTCCGACTCCTTAATTATGATTTCTAAAGATTCCAGAAATTGAGGCATTTTATTATCTCCTCCTCTGCTTTGATGAAGCTGTTTTACTTCTTGTGTTTCTACGGATATCTTTTGCGACGAAGGCTGCCGAGTGATTTTGACATATGAAAGACATCTGTAAGAACAATTGACATCACCGCTTACCCTTTTATAATCCTAATGTGTCACAGATGTGATACTTGAACCGACTGTTTACAGCCTCGTGTCATGTTGTGGTGATACTGGATCTAAATCCTAAAAGAAACTGAAAGAATATTTTAAGTTTGTTTGGAGATCCAGTCTCATTATTACTTAGACTTGATTGTTAAAATGTATAAACAGCTGGAAAGACACATCTGTATAATATTACATCCTTTGTAGCGAGGAAAAACATTCAGTCCAAGTCTGCAGTGGATCACCGACAATCCCTCACAATTGCTGTTTGGCACAGAATTGAATAAATACTTCTGGGATACATTAAATTCACATGAAACCGGACAGTTTTCTTTTGTTTTTTTTAAATCTGGAAACACTCTCTCAAAGCAGCTCCAATCAATTTCTTTTTACTGACCAGGAATTAAACAACTGTGTGATGAACCCACAGAGACTCACCAGCATCTGCAGCATCTTTCAGCTCCTTGTTTTTGTTTTCCTTGAAATTTGAAATGTCGTTTTGGTTGATTCTCACAGTACTCGTGAGCTGCATTTTTATCTGTAGCTGTCAGCTGTTAGATGGCAAGAAAGCTTTAAAGGCTCTGAGCAATGTTGACATATATATGTACATACTGGAATTATATACTTTTGTTTTACACAACGCATTGTTTAAATCAGAAAAACAGTTTACAGATTAATCACTAATGAAATAATTGTTTTTTTGCAGCCCTATTCTTAAAAATACAATATATAACTTCTGCGGCTAAGGTGCTGTCTATCAGAACAAAACAAAACCGCCAGGCGGTGCGACCGCCGCAGCCACTCAGAGCCTGCTAGAGAGTCGGATGCAGAGCCAGACCTTCTGGAGGAGTAAACACCCAGAGACACCTCTGATTCTGCACTGATCCAGAGCTGTTTACCAACAGGAAGAGAGCTCAGGCATTACTTTTTAACTTTTCGGATTTAAAAGGGGATTTATCTTCACTCCTGTTTATCAACCTGACGGCAGCAGAAATCCACAGAGGTGACCTCCACCGTCAGATGTTTAACTTTCTGTAAAGTTGACTGCTGACTGGAGAAAGAGGGAAAATGTACTCAGTGGCGGTTCCAGCTTGCCTGTTGCCCTGGGCGATTCTATTTCTACTTCTTACCTTATTAGTATATTGTTTATTTTTTTACTATTATTATTGTTTATTGTTATATTGAACTGTCCTTTGGCTGCTGTGATGCACAAATGTCCCCGTCTGCAGGACTAATAAAGGAATTACACAAGTACAGTCAGTACACAAGTAACCAAATACATAACAAATGTCTTGTCGCACATTCGAATTCAGAATTCCTACATATTTCATCTTGAATTACTCATGGGTTGACACCCAGGATCACTTTTTTCTGTTTTGTTTATTCAGCCTTTTTTATTCTGCCCGTGCCTTCATAAAATGTGAGTGAAGTTTTTTCCAACCCGTTGAGTTTATCACCTTTTTTTTTATCTAGCAACATTTTAGTTGTGAACATATTCATTTAATGGTAGTTTAGTGATATGTTTGTCTTTATTATTAGTTAAGGTAGAATTAGGACTAAAAGCACAACAATACAGCTAAAAGTCAAATAAAAAAATGTATGCATATTTTGTTTTGAGGCCGCATGACCACGGACAGCTCCTGCTTCCTCCCAAATGGCCTCCAGTTGATCGGACTGGTTTTCCCAGCTTCTTCACCGCGGTTCACACCTGCTGACAGAGCTCCCATTGCACAGCCCTGAGGGATAATTGTCCCAGCAGTGAGGGATGAAAAGATTTTCTTCCAGATAGAAAGCTTCCTTCAGTGCTATCTGCTGTTGGTTTTGGAGCATTTGTTTGTTCCAGCTTGGGATGAGACACAGCTTCCTTTCACAGCCTGTGAGCTGTTGATGATGTTGGTGTGAAGTGTCATCGAGCGGAGCTGGTTTGGCGGGGATGGACGTTTCTGTGTGATGAATGATTTTGTGCGAACAGAGCTCACATGTGTGACGGCGCTGATTGAGAGCTTGCGAGGATTGACGGGCAGATTGAATATTGGACTGTGAGACTGAACACTGAATGCACTGACTATAAATTGACTCTGTCACCACTTTTTCCTGCAGATCTTTTGACTGCGACGGCAACACTTTTAATCCAATTTGTACATTTTAAAGCAGCACACAAAAGAAACCAAACAAATTAAAAATAAACAGTAATAATAATAATAGTCTTCCCGCAGATGTGAACTTTTAAGCTCCGAAACGCGCAGCTGGAATCTTACAATTCCACGCTGACGATATGTGTAATCAATTCCCTAATTAACTACCTAAATGGTTCAACCAATCACCATCAGTGTCAATTAACATTCAAAGCGATCTCCCCCAGATTCCACTGCCATGATTAGCCGGCTACATGATGGGCAATTACAGCGAGGAGTGCGCAACATTCAATGCAAGCCCTATTACAATTATACAAAGCCTTCAGATCTCCGAGCAAGAGAATGAAACAAGGAGCGAGATGGGAGGAGGAGGAGGAGGAGGAGGAGGGAGAAAGAGCAACAAAGAGGAGAGGAGATGAAAGGGTATTTCTTCAGGAGGAGGAGGAGGAGGAGACCTACAGTGTTGGATTCGTTCAGATTTAACAAAGGCGTGGGGAGCTTCAAGATTGTTTTCGCTCTCCCTTAAAGGGAAAATCCACTGTCAAACCGGAGCCGCACATCAATGGCGAGTGACAGACTTTTAACTCCAATCTGACTGATTTTCATGGCTTCTATTGAAGGTGTGTGTCAGCTTTTGTGCCTGTAAAATCTAAGAAAAATAGGTCCAATTGAAAATAACTCTCCCTCTCTCTAATTCTGGTGTTCTTCCTACAGCAGAAGTGCTCTCCTCTTTATAATCTTGGACAGTTGAGTCCATTTTGAGGTGTCAGCTACATCAAAGAGCTGTTGCTAAAAGACGCTGGATGAGAGCAGACGGTTTGGAGCAGCAACATCTTGTGCTGAACTGGCTCCATTCCCGACCAAATACATTTCATCGTGTTTCCTTTGGCCATGGAGGAACGGCTGAATTTATTGTATTATTCCTATTTGGCTGGATTTAGGATTCAGTATGCTTGAAATGAACCTGTTTTTTCAAGTCGACCATATTTAAAGGAGAAAGTGTTTGTACCCTCTCCGGAGGGCCGCGCTCAAAGACTCTTCCACAATCTTTCTTTCACAAGTCTTTGTGGTCTCAACACAATGGATCATACAAGTAAAGATAAGTCTCAGACAGACTCCACTCCAAAGCTTTTGTGGTGTAGCACTTGTTTGCACATACTGTATGAAATGTGACGGAAGTGGTTGAGTGGAGAACGTAAAAAGAGAGCTTGACAAAGAAGCTCAAACTTGTCTTTCACACCTCTGCATACCTGGCTGATTATCGGTGTGAAGTGGGTGTGATTATCGGTGTCTGAAAGTTTTAAAAAACTGCGTCAGAAAGGTGTCGGGGGCGCAGGTGGCAGACAATCTGACGATCCAAAAATCTCTAGACGTGAAGCAAACGGAAAGCCCTTAGTTTCATGAACCATATCATCCATGATAAAACAATAAAAGTCATTTTATTGGGCAGAAAACTGGCAACTTCTTACTTCTAATGTAAGCATTTCATGATCTGGTGCCTCTTTGGACTACAGTGTTTGTCATCTCCTTCCAGAAATGTTACAAATGTTCAGCCTGTCCTCATCAGAGAAACAACCTTATAACTCAAATGAAAGCAGCTCATTCTGACCCATATTTACGCTTGTTGTTAGGCAGCGACCTCTAGAGGCTGTAGTAACGATTACAGCTGCAAAGGAGGAAGTGAAGAGAAGAACTTTAAAGAAAAAAAAGTTGATATAGGGAGTTAAATAACGTAATGAAAATTATTTAGGTAACATAGGTAACAGTAGCTATAGACTGTAGTGATTTTAACCAAAACCACAATGTTTTCATGAAACCTTACCATACAGTTTTCTTGACTTAACCTAACCAAGTATTTTTAACCAAAAACCAAACCGCAACCTTACGACAAAGGTCCGGTACGTGTGTCCTTGTTACGCTGCAACGGTCATTTTGTTTTTCGAACAGCAATATATGTAGTTTTGGCTTACACTGACAATTAATCTGTTCAGTAGTTTAGTTATGAGGATGTGTTGGATTTATCTTGTGACTCCTGAAGTCCTGAACCTAGCCTGGGATCCAATGATCCAGGACAGCCAGAGATATAAAAGCGATGGTTTCCACGCTATGAACAGTGTGGAAAAACATCATTCAACATCCTACATAAGCACAGGTTGTTTTAGGCTTTTGAGCAAACATCCAATGCTGCCATTTTTCTGAAGAGGACGGTCTCAAGTGGTGCAGCTGGTTGAACTTGGCAGTGCTCTATTTCTCTGGTGTCCCTACGAGCTCAGGACAGCTAAAGGAGATAGACCTTGTTTTGCGATGCCAGACCCTTGTAATCATAGGTCAAGGAGGGTCTTCGTGTTTCCATACACACCTTCACCTACAGGTAAAGATCTGATCAGGTTTCACCTTTCAGCTGATCAAGCCAACAGCAGCTCTGCTTATTGTTTTCTCTTTTCTAAATCAGCTGTTTCTTTTCTGTGTTGCCTTTTATGTAATAAAGCTTCTGTTTTTTTTTTTATGTTTTGGACCAACTGACAGCAGCGGTGTGATGGAGTGCTGGCAGGGGGAGGGTTACATGTGTAGACACCCTGAGCTTGCTGTTGAGCCCCGTGCAGCTCAGCTCCAGCAGCGGGGGGTTAAGTACCTTGCTCCAGGGCCCTTCCATGGTGGCTGCTGAGGGACAGCAGTGTGTGTCAGATTCTCCCCGCTGGAATATCCGCATTCAAAACAGCAACACGGTTGCCAAGTTATTGTGCTCCCAATATAATACATAGCTGAAGTAGAAAGGCTGCTCCTACAATCCTCGTCATTATTTAGTCAGCTTACAGCCCCAAAACATATTCAATACAGTATTTATACAGCATGTAAACCCTGTAATGAAACACGTCTGATAATGTTTTTCATATCATGACATGTGGATTTTTTTATTCAGTGAATACAGAGCAGTTTCCTGAGGACTTTTCATCACTTTATGTCACATTCATGCTCCATGTTTGAATGGTTTTAGTCATGCCTTGCCCTTTTTTCATTTCTATTCCTCCAGAGGGACTTTATACCTGAGCATACATGGATTCCCCATCACCTCGTATCTCACACACACAGTAAGGTGGCTGTGGCTGAGCAGGTAGAATGAGTCGTCCACTGATTTCAGCGTTGGCAGTAAATGGCTGAATGAGAGGCTGAATTTGTAAAGGGATTTGATTGAAGCAGTATATAACACTGGGAGCCAGACAGTACAACCAAGGGTGCTGCTGACCAGCTGCTCTGCTTTTTCACCTTCAATACGTCTAATTTCTGTACAAATGTTGTAATAAAGTCCAGATCATGTGAAGAAACAGAATTATATCTAACTTCTGTCAGCTGACAGCCTCTCGGTCGTCTTTTGGCCTCCTGGTGTTAAAAGCCTTAAACAGCACCTCTCTCCACACAAGTCTTTGTTCCTCTGCTGCATGTGAAGCGACTTCATTCACACACATTGTAATGTAGGATAATGTAAGATTGTGCAGTATGGATCATAGCTGCAACTAACAATTATTTTAGTTACAGAACAAAGCCCGACTCGTACTGATTTCTTTATGCTGATACAGAAAAAATGTTTGATACCGATATAAAGGACAAGTGTAATTGTTTTCTACGTAAACAAACAATCTTGATTTGGACCCCAGAGATATTTCAGGTTATCTTTTCACCCGTGGCCGATTGTTTGTTGGTTTGTAAGCAGGATTACACAAAAACTACTGAACGGATATCCACGAAACTTGGATGGAGGATGGGTCTCGGCCCAGAATAGACCCAGTTAACTTTTAGTGTGGATCCAGGAATTCTTTTTCTCACTTTCTTCCACATTTTGGTTAATTTCTCCGGGAATAACACATGGATTTTGATCCTAGATCTGGTGAGTTTAAATTATGGTTAAGTAGTTATGGGAGGTTTAAAATTTAGAACGATACAGGGATATTGAGTTTGATATTGGATTAGGCTTGACTGGATTAAACGTAGGGATGCAAGGCATATATCAGACCAATAAATTATCAGCTAAAATTTGATAACACTTTATTTATGGGGGAAATTCTAGCTGAGAAAAAGATTCTGATATTGATATTTATTGGCCGATATACAAAACATTTTTTGGAACCTCAAATGTGTTTATCACTTGTGAGAAGTTTAAGTGACAGAGGCAGGATACTTTACAGTTTGACCATAACATTTGTTGTCCAAGATGACATCACTGCACTGAAACAGTAAACGTCACTGGGAATCAATAGCAATATCAGCCAACCACTATATCGGCCGGGCTCTAGTGGAAATTGCCCGTCACAAGTTCTAAGAGACCGAGTTGACAACTTCAAATGTCCTGTTTTGTCTAACAGTCTAGAGCCCAAAGATATCAGTTTACTGTGATCTACAACTGTTAGCTTAAAGGTGCACTATGTGAAAAAAACTGTAATTTGAAGAGAAAGATCTTCATTGACTGATTTCTTTTATGCCTAAACAAACAAAATAAACAAACTCTCTTTGTTTAGTGACTGCATAAACACTGAACTTAAAGGGACACTATGTATGTATTCAAATAATATTAAAAATATTAATGAGGCAATAATACAAACCAATAATTTCCATTTTTGCATAACTGAATAAACAAGCTGTTTTCAGAGGTAAATAAGGTCCCCAGAACACTGTTTGAAGCTAGAAAGGTGGCAGGGTCCGCCACATATAAACAAGTAAGTTTGTTTATTCAGTCATGAAAACAAAGATAGTTTGTGTATTTAGTTTGTTTGGGCAAAAAAAATCTGTAACGCAAGATATTTCTCTTCTGATTAAAATGTCTTCCCTAAAACTGCACAGTGCTCCTTTAAAGGCCAGCACAGTTTCATTCTGTTTTACTTTGTTTACATGTGGCGGACACTGCCACCTTTCTAGCTTCAAACAGTGTTCTGGGGACCTAATTTTCCTCTGAGAACAGCTTGTTTTTTCAGATAATGAAAAAATAAATAAGTTTGTATTATTACCTCATTAATACTGTAAATATTAAAATTCCGATTTTGAATTTCCTCTCAAAAACTACACAGTGCCCCTTTAAAAATGTGACAATCGGCAGATTACCTGAACACTGACTGACTAATTTTGCCAGTCAACAAATCGATGTACCCACCAATCATCTGACCAACTCCAGAAGACACCACTCACTGTACCAGCCTGCAGACAGCAGCATGTCAGCCTGAGCAGGGGCCACTACAGCACAGTGCCCATGACTCATTAAATGAAGTTACTCAGCATCACCGTACAACAGGAGGCACGTCAAGTTCAAGCACCTCATGATCAGCACACACACACACACACACAACTTCTCTCCTCCACCGTGCGTCCCCGTGAACCAGCCCGACCGGCAGCATCTGTGCAGCTCACCTCAACTCTTGTTTACCGAGAGGATCAGATGAGACTCTGAGACGCTGTCAAACTTCTGTCTGTGCTGCCCCCCCCCGCCCCCCGACACTGTCTGCCCTGTCCCCCTACATCACCGTGTCACCGCTCCGTCACACGACCCGGTGCGCCCTCACCATCGAATCAAACATTCCTTAATATCACAATGAGACAGTAAGAGCCGGCTGTGCGCTGCGTGCATACATGCGTGCGTGTGTGTGTGTTTGCGCGTGTGTATGTGCATGAGTGCGTGTGTGTGTGCGTGTGCAGGCTACGTCTCAAGCATCAGCGGTGACAAAGAAAGACGGTTTGCACGATCTCTCCCGGACTCACTTTGACTGCCTCCACATCTCAATAATAAAATATTTTTAAGAAAAAGCTGCGATGACATGTCCGCTCATCACAAAGCAAGTCCACATTAAAGACGCACATTGGAGGATAATAAAGCAGCGTGTGCAGGACTTACCATGGTTGTTCAAGCTCCCAGTCTCTGAAAAAGTCGAATTCAAAGAGATCCATAGCCGCTCCGGCTGCTGCTGCTGCCGCCGCCGCTGCTCCTGCTGCCGCCGCTGCCGCCGCTGCTGGTGCTGCTGGTGCTGTTGGTGGTGGTGTTGGTGGTGGTTAAAATCCAAAGCTGGTGCTACGTGGTTCTACATGGGCTACTGAGTAGTGTGAGTGTGTGTCAGAGAGGAGGGAGAGTAGACACAAGCGGCTGCCGCTGCCAGGAAGCTGCTACGTGGTGGAGGCAGGCTGACAGGCAGGCAGAGGTGGAGGGAGGGAGAGGAGAGAGAGAGAGAGAGAGAGAGAGAGAGCACACTTACATATACAAACACACACACACACACACACACACTGTGGAGGACAAGTCACACTGAGATAGTCACTGCAAACATTTTCCTTCATAACAAGTGGAGCTATTTATACTGCAGGGGTCTGACAGGAATATACAGAAATGTGCTTCTGGATGTGAATCTGTGACTTTGCAACAGCTGGAGAAGGATTTCAGTGTCTGTCAGAGATGACTTGTTATCAGGATGATCAGGAAGCCACATGTTTCAGTCAGTGATCTGACCCTTCTGCTCCGAGGGCTCAGTCAGTCACCATCGTCTCTCATGTGCTATATGTTCTCATGAGTCACTGGCCGATGAGACAATATGCCGTCTCTCTCTGCGTCGATTCAGACAGCAGCCTGTGTGAGTGCACTCGCTCACTGAGCTGTGAGGAGTCCTTGTTCAGCTGTAGGGTTTCTGTTGGTATATGGTGTGGGGCACCGTGCAGGGCCGTAGCCGAGGTTTTAGAGGGAAGAAGGCGCAAACCCAAAAAACAAAATTTGGACTGGCCACCGCACAAAAAATCCTCCTTTTATTTATTAATTTATCTGTTCAATAATCTTTTCTTTAAATCTTATCTCCATACCTGTATTAATGTTGTCTCAAGGAGACGTTTTCACCAGTGTTTGTCATTTGGTTGGTTTGTCTGCAGAATTACACAAAAACTAAACACAAAAACGGATTTCCATGAAACTTGGATGTAGGATGATCTCGGCCCAGAAACGACCACAATAACTTTTTCTGATAAAGGGACAGATCCAGGAATTTCTCTCTCACTTTCTTGAAAGCAACATTATGTAGAAATTAGCGTTTTGTGTGATTTGGCGCCCCCCACAGTTTCTAACATAACAATGTCTTGTGTTGAAGTAAACATGTATGTAACGCTGTGATCCTACCCTCTCACTGAAGTTACATAGTGCAGAAACAAGTGATAGGAGGGCGGAGTGGCTGAGACAGAGACACCATTAACTCTATTACAAGATACTGTACCAGCAACATGTTGTAAAAAAAAGTTACATAATGTTGCTTTAACATTGTGAGATATGATGTTTTTTGACATTTTCTTTAATTTCTCAGGGAATAATGCAAGGCTCTTGACTGAAAACAAATCATACAGTGATATAGGATTATCGAGGTTGAAATTGAATTAAAGGGGATAGTTTGGCCTTGGTGAAGGTATGCGCTCTACTGAGTGCCATTCTAGTTTTATATCGTATTGTTAAGATACAAAATGGTACTGGGATCCCAAGTTCCCTTAATTTACTGACGCCCCACCCAGAGTGTAAAGAAATAATCAAAATAAATAATCAAAAATAATCCTTAAATTGGGATCCTACATATCTAAAGAGTATTTTACCTCACAGGCCAACTTTGGACCAGAAACAGCCCTAAAAATCCACCTTGTGTAATTTATGTGTAAATTAAAGATGTCAAAATTCCCAGAAGCAACACGGAGGACGTGATATTTGTGTCCTTTCGTGAAGGCTGTGGCCCTGATAGAGGAGTATCATTACTTTAGCTGTGGAGGCAAATCTATGTCTAGCTGATCAGTTTAAACATCAAAGACTGCAGTACAAACATTATAGTCTGAGGAAATAAGGTTGTGACATATTTCCATGCACAGAAACATTCTCGTCAAAAGTGAAGGAAGTCATCCTGAGGTCTTACATTTGTTTTTAACCTTTTACTGGATTCTGGATACTAGATTTGTTGAAATACTGCTTGGTATTGTGATGTGGCTAGTCATCTGCAATACTTACATTTCCACACTTTTCCTCGAAAAGAACCACTCTCCGTGCCTCATTTCCACTGAATCTGAACTCACCAAAGTAACTGCTGAGATCTGAGATTGCGGCAACATTGCCAAAAATAGGTCCAACTGGGCAGCAACCACACACGGTCTGAAATTCATACAAGTTGAAAGGAAGAATGAAAAATGCTGGTAAATGAGCTGCTGCTTTGTAAGTAGGTTGAACTGGAATAGATGGCACTAAATGCACAGAAAATCAGTGCGCACAAGTACGGCAAGTAAAGTGGGCCAAAGTTGACAAGGACGCTGGACTATAAACTGTGTTGAGTGATCATTTCAGCTTAACAATTTGAGTGGAAAGTTGACTCCTTTAAAAACCTATCTCAGTATTTAAAATGCCCCCTTTTTTGGCTTTAATGAAATCGTTCACTCGAGCTGGCATGGACTCCACAAGTAGCCCTGGATTTCATGGACTTTCCTCCACAGTCACATCCCCATCGAACATTTTCGGGAACGCTTGAAGACTGAGACGGCCAAGCGTTCTGTGACATCACAAGAAGCTTTGTGGAACACTGTCAGATCACGCTGGGACAACATGAGTCATCAGGGTTTTCGCTCCAACTTGCGGAGTCCGTGCCAGCACGATGTCATGATTTGCCATCATTCTCACCCTTCTTCTCTTTGTGTGTTTAACCCAGTGAAATCTGCAGTCCGTAACCTGGTTTCCACTCATTAATTCTGACAGATCGTGTTTTTATACCCTCGGGTTTCATATACCGTCACATCTTTGCCTTGTAATGTCCTCTGTGAGCCCTGTTTCCATGATAGTGTTTGATTTGTTTTAAATAACAATCACCCGAAACTCCTCATCTGTTTAAACCATACAGCAGGTTGAGCTGTGAAAATGACATCAGCAGACACATTAGTGCTTGTTACTAATCTCCTGGATGAAGAATGACACTGCAAAAGACAGTTTTTCACTCTGAGTGCGAACCAGTTGAGCTCCAGCTGGCCGGTGTCTAAACGTTGTCGGTTCAGTCCAGCAGAGTTCAGGAGCTATAATCCAGCGTGTGGTTACTCTGCTCTTCCCATCACTGAATCTGCTTCCCTGCACCTGGCCTAAATATAGGATTGGATGTCCAAACAGCTGCTTCTCTGTAGCCTTCTAAACTTTAGCCTCCTGAACAGCAGCGTGTGATCTGTCTTTTCCTTCTTCTGGATCTTTGGACCCCTCTCAAACTGCACCCCTCACCCTCCTCCGTATCTTTCTCCTGCCACTTCACCTTTGTGTGAGATCATCCGAGGTAGCGGCGTGTTAACAACAGTTTAGCAGCCCACCATCCTCGCTCTCTATCATGCACTTGCTGCAACACATGCCCAGCAGCACGTTTTGCTGTTTACGCCTCGCTATGAATAATGATTGACCAGATGGTTGAAACTTCTCACTCAGCATGTGCTGTAGCTGTAACTGTGGTTCCTTTGTGACATCACCGTCCTCTCCTTTTTTTGAAAAGTCCTCCCACGCAGAAGAAGGCTGCATGTTTATACCCGTGATGGGAGAAGACGACAAGTCCAAATGTATCGGAAGTAACATTTGAAGATACACTGCGGGCTCTATGTGTGTCTTTGTTTTGGATGGTGTGTAGCCGTGTGTGTGCGTGTGTGTGTGTGGGTATTTTGGTCTGGTCTGGGGCAACATGCCAGCACTGCTCTGCATCACACAACCACAAGTACAAACAGCAGCCTGAGATGGAGAGAAGAGAAGAGAAGAGAAGAGAAGAGAAGAGAAGAGAAGAGAAGAGAAGAGAAGAGAGTTAACCAGAGTGCATGATGGGAATAAAACACTGCCAGCCATGAGCAATACTGTCTGAAAGTGCTGTTTCATGACCTTGATCAATTCCAGCCATTTCAGCCTCGCACAAATCAAAATTCCAGACATCTCCGGACCTTAAAAACACCACACAGAAATTCAAACAATTTTCAAGGATTTTAAGCACCTGCGGGAACAGTGGTTTTGTGTGTGTGTGTGTGTGTGTGTGTGTGTGTGTGTGTGTGTGTGTGTGTGTGTAAGAAAGGCTGTCCAAAACTAGGTCAGACACTGCGAGACAGAGAATGACTGGAGAGAGAGAGGGAGAGGAAAGGATAGAGGCAGATATGGCAGAATTTAAAAAAAAAAAAAGCAATTGCAGGATGAGCTGATGGAGAGTGAGATGACAGGGGGAGATAGAGCGGCATTAAGATAAAATGTAATTAAGGGCAAACATTCAGAGAGCGACACGCGTGAATTCAATTCCAACTCATTACGCAGTCTTTACCGCGACCAGAGAGGCTGTTTGTTTTTTTGTTTTTGTTTTTTTGTCATCTTTTTCTTCGTTAGTGTCGTTTGCAGGATTGTTAAAGCCACAGCTGTGCTAGTCATTTATATTTCACTGATGACACAGAGAGTTAGAGTTTCACACACAGACACGGAGCCCAGAAGAAATACAAACTGATAAAATAGTCAGGAAGTTCTCAGATTTGAGCTCATTATACTTGCTGTGTATCTTGCAGAAGTTGTGAAGTGCGTGTCATGAATTTTCAATATGTGCCCAGGCTCTCTCTCTCCTCTCCCTCTCTCTCTCTCTCTCTATCTCTGGTACATGAAGCATCAGTGAATCAGCACAGTACCACAGCGCCCCCATGTGGCCCAGAAGAAGTAGTACGCTTTGAAAGAAACTTTCAGCGAGGTCTTATTTTTCATGACACCATTAGGAACATTTCATTCTTAACCTTTACCTTCACCCTGCTCTTTATCTCCAGTCCCACCTGTGTTCTGGTTCTCCTCTGTGCTGTTGGACAGGAGACCAGCAGAGTCATCATTCCAGGGCGAAACACGTAAGACACCTGGGAAGCGTGTCACCGTTCTTTAAATCTTCCTTTTTTTTTGGAGGCATGTAAAAAGAAGTTTTATTACTCAAACATATGTCATCCGATTCTTATTGAATTCAGTCATATTGGCTTACATTGTATCTGGATCCTCCAAATTACTAAGCATAGGTTACACCATGCAGGATACAGTTAAAAAGGATAGATCACTTTAAGTTAAAATAACATTCAAAGGAACAGTTCACCTCCATGCCGAAGGAAAGACGGGGGAAGTTTCGTGGTCCGCAAACTATTTCTGGAGCTTCACAGCAAAACAGCGTTGCAGTATTCTCCAATGCAAGTCTCTGGAAGCTCCGAGATCCCAAATTGATTTCAAAAGATGTTATTAACACCTTGTTTTTAAAGCCAAAACCTGAAGTGGGTGCACAAGCTTGACCCGGTGTCCATGCTGTGAATAAAATCTCGACAAAACAATTTGGGAATTGGGGCATGGGTGTTGGTAGTGTTTATATTTCCGAGAGTTTTGCTTCAGTTTCGTCAGCAGAGCCAGAACAGAACAGTTTGGCCTTGGCTCTTGATTGTCACTGTGCCCAGTAGCTTTGTAATATAGCCTTTTATCCCGATCATCCTTGTGGTCATTTCCCCTAGTGGACCAACTTACCAAGCATGTTGACCCAATTCAAGGCCGTGATGCTTTATCATACAAAGCTGTAATGAATGGAACAGAGGTGTGTCCTTGAATTAATTGTAGAAGGATCCCCGAGGTCCACCTGGCCACCCCAGGTGCTACAAAGTCTCAAGTTACAGTGCGCTTGGCTATAATGGCCATGTTTGAACAAAGATTTCACTTTCATATCTTTTTCTGTTTTTCCGACCTACTATCTGCTCCAACAAATGTGGCGGTCAAGACAACTAGGGCACTGTCACCTGTCAGAGGGTCCAGGTCAAAACATCCTTTATCATTAATACTGGGCCTCCATGGGACTATCTGTCTATATAAAAATCCTAAAACTCATAAAAAGCAGAGATCAGTCGGAGTTCACGGAGGAAGATCGACCTTTATTTATTGAAACTGCTTGCATACAAAATATATTGCACTATAACCAGACATGTCAACCCAAACATCTTAAATGCTAGTAGTATGTACAAAAGGAAACAAAAAATGCCCAAAAGTGCACACAAGGTTTACAGCTTTTTTGACTACCCTGGTTTATTTATCTACAGATTCTCTGCGTGTCTGCACTTTCTGGCCCTCCACTGTTGAACAGTAGAGTCTCGTTAGTATATTTGATGTGATATACATTCTGCAAATAAGTGACTGCTGAGATCTGCGGTGGAATGTCGAGCTACAACAACATCGTTTTTGGCTCATCTTGTCTTGCGTTGGTTCCACATTACTCGTGCTGCAAACCCCATCAGGACTAAATGCTTAGTGAAGGAGGGATGCAAAATGGTCATATGAGACATTTTTCCAGTTAAAAGGATTGAAAGTTTCTGAACTGAACTGGGACTCCACCATTCAAATCCTTGTGCTTTCAGAATTCTCATAATTCTTGTTTAGAGAGCATCTCCTCTGGGATGTCAAGTCAAAATCAAGGTTTGTGGACGAGGCCGGGACAAAACCTCCGTAACCTGATCACATTTGCAAAACAACACAGTGAACAGCGTTCTAGCTTTAAGAGTAAGGATTGGTTAATTCAGTCTGATGCCTCTTTCACATTTGAGGATCCTACGCAGCTGACAAAGAATAAATGCATGGACGCCCGTTTCTGCCAGTCGTAGGAAAAATAAATATGAGCAAAAAGTTTTAATTATGAGAAAAAAGTCATAATTTATGTGATAAAAGTTTGAAATGATACGATAAAAAGTCATAATAATGGAATTGAATAGTCAAATTATGAGTGAAATTAAAATTACGAGATAAAAGGTCACAGTTATGGGATCAAATGCCAAAGTTTTCCGATAAATATGGACATTTTAACTCTTTTCATCGAGCTTAGCTTTTATCTTCTTTAACGACCTTTAACTGGCAGAAATGGGCTACCATATAAAAGTCATTCACACCAAATGCAAATTAAATCACTAGCATTCCCCTTCTGCAACCCATTGGATCATGGGAAAAATACACTCTGTACACCAGAACATTAGAACAGCAAACCTTTCAAGACAATCACCAACAATCAGACGGTCACCCAGTTGAATATCAAGAAAATCAATTTGCTGGAAAACACCCTCAATGTACACTTCATGAGAAAAACAGTCAACGACCCTAAACTATCGACATGAAACTCTTCAATATGTCAACAGCTGCCAAAACGTAGTTTTTGTAAATCAAAATTAATTTCACTCTCAGTTATTTCAACAGTCTGTTTAGAGTGACAATGGCGGAAAGACCCAAAATGTCTGAAGCCACAAATCTCTCATCTAATCCCTCCAAACAGACATCACAAGGTAATAGCATCGTTACATGAAGTGCGTTAAGAGATAAAACAGTCCACTCATCAATTTTAGTATGAAACATTTCATGTGAGTTAACAGTGATTCCCTATTTGAAAAAGCGTTACTCTTTCAAAATCCATCTTTACGGATTATATAGTTTTGGTAGTGCCATTCAATTACACGGAGTACCAGATTACATATGTAATAGTACTGTTCTGATGGACTGGAGACAGAGGAACAAACAGAAGACAGTCCAACAAAGCATCTGAAGAACATCTGCAGAACCTGGATTAACTCAATGCACAATGTTCTTCATGGTGCCATTTGGTATCCCGTGTGCGATCCCTGTTGCTTGTCTTGAACTTTGGTTTGGGATGCCAAATTGTTCACAAACCTACTTCTAGGGAAATGTTTCCCATGCAGCTTTCCATACGACCACAATTACAATGTTTTCCAACGCGACTTTTTTTTTTTGCCATGATCTCGACTGCAGTCAGTAGGATTGGATAATGTCACAACCGGTCAGTTATAGGAGACTCTCAGTAAAATCACTATTGTCGAAATGCCTCCTTAGCACCAATTCTTGAATGACCTCAACCGGTCAGCATGCAACAGTCCTCCCACATCTTTTTTATTTTACACTGTCCATGAAAGTACAAGCCTTGGCCTAGCATTACAGATTGTTAGTAATGCCCCTAAAAGATCATACCAAAGCATGAAAAAGCCATTAAACTGCTTTTGTTGGTTAAATTCCAGCAGTTAAAAAGTCTGACATACACTCTCAACCTGGTGTTTGGAGGCACGATAAAATACACCAACAAGCAGGTTGAAGCACAGCCACAGATGCAAAGAAATTCATTGTCTCTGGTGTGATACAACACAGCTGATGTGAAGGTCGGACCTTCAATGACGTCAATGTGGCTTCTTCTCTTTTTGTCAGTTTAAGGGGAACTGGCTTTTGGGAGACAAGTCTCGCCGCCAGCACCACGCTAGCTTCACCTTAGGAAAAAATGTATACAAGTCAAAAAGAACAGAATATAAAATGTTAAGGAAATCTAAATGAAACACTCATCTTTATCCACCTTTCTGGTGACTAAAAATTAAAGGGAAAATCCACCATAAAACTTTATTCCTTTAGGTAACGTCAGTCTCTGTAGCAGGCTAACCTTTCTCAAAGCTACATGCTAGAAGGTAAATCGACATCTGCTTTCTTTACAAACATGAAAGTGTTGGGAAATTTGGGGAAAATACAGACGGATGACAAAATCAATACCACTCTGATGTTTGTTTGTACTCAAGCTGGGAGACTGTGAGCTTAGCTTAGCATAAAGACTGGAATCCTGGTGGAAACAGTGTGCCTGGCTCTGTCTGAAGTAAATATAATATAAATGTAAAAACAATACATTGCGTTTTTTAGAGGAACTTAAGTGCTGCAGCTTTGCAACGTTTTACAGTTCTATTGGTGTTTGAAATAAACAAAGGAAATTTAAGTTATTTAGCAACAATAAAGGTGCAATATGTAAACATTGGCCACCTGTCAAATTCCTACTCCAAACTAATGGGGGCAGCATATCACCACTTTAACCTTTTATCCTGCTAGCTATCAGGCTCATTTAACAATGCAGCTCATGGTTGTATTACCTGAGGGTCTGGACTGGGACCCCGGAGCACCATAGGATTGTTGGTGTTGTTTTATATCAGAGGGGCTAGCTGTTTAGCATGCAAACTTTGATCATTTTAGTTAATCTTTGGATGTTTTAAACAAAAATGTTTACCTATTGGCATTTAAGAGGTGCTCATAGGTGTATTTTTTTTCCCTTTACTTTGGAGAGATCTATGCTAGCTGTTTCCCGAAGCTTCTCCAGTCTTTACTTAGCTAAGCTAACTGCTTCCTGGCTGTAGCCGTTAGCGCAAGGACATGAGATTGAGACTGATATGTCTTATGTCTTATGTAAAATGTTTTCCTATTTCCCTTACACCTTAACCATTAAAAATAATTTTAGCTTAAAATGACACTGAGGATAACATGCTAAGTTAAAGTCCACTTGCTGGCTTTAACCACATCTCATGATCCTCCTCAACAGGTCTAAGTAAACTTTATCTGCCAACAAAGACTTTGAAATGTGGTTTAAAGTCCTCAAAAGAGCCTGTAAGGGGACTTTCGATTGTTATATTTTTTTTGTCAAATTAGTGTTCCAGTTGTTACAAATGTACGTTGACACTCAACAACCTTAAATCTTTTGAACAACAAAGATTAAACACCCGTTAAAAGTCGCTGCTTTCAGCCATTTAAAACAAATTTAGTATCTAAATGTTCATGGATTGAGTTAAACTAAGCACATGATATATTATTACTCTATTCTTCGTTATGGATGAAAGGTTTCATTGTAAAAGGACTTTCCATCTCAGAATGGAAGTTCAGTCATTATATCAGTCAGAATTCCAGTTTTAGGTGGATTTTCCCCGTCAGATAAAAAAACTTCTTCACCCTCTTACTGTACAGTAACGCTATTTTTGAAGTTCTGCAGCACTATGGACATTTCATTGTTAATAACAGCTGTGTGTGGCTCAACCCTGCTATAGAGGATACTATTTTTTTCACACATCATTAAGTTTATTATCAAGAGCTCTAGCATATAACTGATATTAAACAGCAAAAAAAAAAAAGGAAATATCAGGATAAGTGCACATTTGAAACAATAGTACAAATCTTTTCTCAGACAAATAATGACATCATTATATACAGTATGCCACCCTCCCTTCTTTTTTCCATCATGTTTTTTTTTTCTTTTTTTTTGTACAATACAAAGCAACTCCATACTGTTGATGCTCTATTGACAATATAGAGGTTACTTTCACTGCAGAGAATGCGTACTGGGAACAGTGAAAGCAAAGGTCCTAACCGATTAGTGAGAGAAATTGACACCTATAATACTTCTGAAAAAAGAGAAATTAAATTCTTAAAAAAAAAAAAAAAGAAAGTTTGTTTCATGTTACATAACCGTTTCTTTGTGACATGTTCTAAAGGTTCCCCAAGTGTCGCTGACTCAAAGTTGATGGTTGTCAGAAAACGTAACTCATGGCCGGCTACTCCAGCTGAACTCAGGTCGAGGAGGAATGAGACAAAGTAACACTGACTCAAAAAACTAAACTTATGTAATGTCTTTTTTTTTTTTTTTTTTAAACATGTGTCCGAACTTAGAGAAAGTCTCCATAATCCATAATAAAGATGTACATGCATTGCAAGACTAGGAAGGTACACTGATCTCTGGTAAAAAGATAAGACCTGGCTCAACCTCGGAAATCTGTTCAGTTCCTTTCATCGCTTCAGTTACTTTCGAGGGAAAGTTTCACTGGGTTACACCATTTTGCATCTTAAGAGAACATTTGAAAAAGGGGTACGGCTCTTTGACTTTGGAACCAAAGTAGCTCAAGGTCATGAACAAAAGTAACTGAATCCATTTCACAGATGAATTGAACCAGGTCATCAGCTACAGGCTCATGTTTGTCGACTGTACAATGATACAACACCTTCAGTGTTAAAGAAGGATCAGGTGGTTAAAGCCGGCGGTTTCCTGGTACGCCAACATCGCCCGCACAGTCAACACCAACCCGTCGAGTTTTGAAAGGAAGCTCGAAAATTCTCAGCGTTGACAGTGATGACCCGGGCTGAATCAGCGACGTCACAACAGGAAGTAGCCACCTTTACACACATCTGGTCCGTTATGAGCGTCTCATCATCCCTGATTTACATGTCTAGGTTGTGATACTAGCCACAATTAAAGGCACATGTCACACAAAATATGGTGAGGTTTCTCTGAGCATTCGCAGCTTTCAAGCACAAGAGTTACGTTTTTTCTCCCAAATGATACGTCAAGTATATGATTCAGAAATCTCACAAAGCATCTGTTGAAAATGGAGCGCAGTGGCTGTTTGAAGTAGATCCAACCGACTGTAAAGTTATTTGATGCTACGCTAACTGAAGAAGCTCCTAATGAAGGCAATTTTGAAGGGAACAGATACGATTTTCACAAAAGCGCTTGTTCGCTTTCTTTCCAAGAGTTAGAGTTAGACAATTAGAAGACAGATTTTGGATCGAGCCAGGCTAGTTTCCCATTGTTAGCTAAGCTACTAAGACTACCAGGTGAGTGTTGGTGTTGACACCGCTTGGACCACTGGGTTTTCAGGCCTGGCTAGCTGGTTAGCACGCTAACTTCAGTAGATATCTCTTCAGCACAACATAAGGACATTTAGATTTAGTGTCAACACCGTTATTCCTTCACATTCAGTTGACAATGTTGTTTTTTTTTTTTTGTTTTAAAGTAAAACTCTTACATATTGCACCTTCAACTTCTTAACCCCACAATATTTGCACCAGGCAACACTAAAACTGAAGCTCACAGCTCATTAGCTAGCCCTGATATTGTACAAGATACTAGATTTGTTACAGAATTTCACGTCGATAAGCCTATGAATGCACAGAAAAACCTCGAGAAACCTTTTTTTTTTTGCTTTGCTTTTTTTTGTTTTACAGTGACTTTCTCACATTTCAACAGTTTTATGTTTATTCAAACTAACGCTATTATCAATTTCCCCTCAGTCATAAATCTAAAAATACTGTATACACTAGCCCATCAATGTTACTGCAGTCAGTTTGAGTTTAGGATACAATTTGGGACAACTGAGAATGTACATGATCTTTAAAGGCAGTCATGCCGCCTTAATTAGACTTGAGTTATTTCGATGATGATGCCATGAAGGATATTACCATGCAGAAGCTTTATAAAATCAGAAACTCTCCGAGGTGTCAAACCGAACAGCACCTCCAGATGAGAGCTTCAAGTCAACACATTGTTTTTTTGTCTGATGTTTCTTTGATGTCTGGAAACCTGACATGACTGTCTAGTCCTCTGTTTGTGCGAGTCTGTGTGGTGCGTAGCTCGAGCACGAGGACGATAAGTTTAGAGCAATGTTAAAGAAGACTCAACCTGTTCTGGGATTAAATGAATCACCAGGAACCGTAGAAGTCATCTTGTACCATTGTGCATCCCCAAAAGAATTCAAATAGATGCATATAGGGTCACAGAATCACCCATACAAGAAACGCCCATGTATGACAGAAAAAAAAAACAGATGGGTTTTAACAGAGTATGAAAAGCTTTGATCTATTCAGAGGAGTCAGGTGCATTTTAGAAGAGGCCAGATTCACAGTAATAGAGGAGCATAAATCCAAGGCACAAAGATATGAAGAAAGCCTCATTGTGACAGAAAACTGGCTGCCTGCAGCTTTACGACTGTGGTGAACACTTTGCTCTTAATCCAGAGGAGATTTCACAATGGAGGCTCAGAAACCTGAACGAGAAGATGAAAATCTTATTTCATTAAACCTGACTTTATACTCTGGTTTCATGCAAAGTCCTGCAGTTTAAAAGTAAGGAGACCGATGTGGAATTTAAATCACGTTTTTTTTTATAAAGATTACAATTTGGTGTAACTGAAAGTAAATCTGTTGTCGGTCCCTGTGCTCTGCCCTACAAGTTACAAAATACAGCTAATAGGAAATAACAATAAATAAAGGTTATTACACAAAATGTCTAAGTAAGAGATGTGGCCCCAGAATAACTTGGAAAACAAGGAATAATAAAACTTACACCAAAATTTATTGTCAAAGTATAACTCAGTGAAACGCCGTTTCCCCTACAATAATACTTCAGACAGGTTTTTCTAAAGGTTAAGTACAAAGGTTTTCATAAATTAAAGAAAAGCTCATGGAGTTCTACATTCAAGATGTTCCCACCTTAATCCTGCAAACGTTACTGAACTAATTGAGCTGGCTCGCAATATTCCACTGTGGAAGTAGAGAAGGCTCCCTCAGCGTGGTACAGGATCTAAAGTTTTCACCAAGATAACTTCACGTGTCTGTCTGGAAGATTTCATTCATGACTGTTGTAAAGGCTTTAGTCATGAGACACGGTTTATTTCTTAATGACTGAATGAATACACAGGTTTAACCTCTGAATACTGAATTTATAATCGAGCATTTTGATTCACTGTAGTTGCTGTTAGTGTCCAGTTTTCTGTGTGCTCCCTTTAAGTCAGGGCCAATCCGCACCACAGATTTAAGGGTTTAAGGAGTGTTTTTGATGTCCATCACAGACTTTCACTTTATAATCTTCACAGACAGCTGTTCACGCACTGTTATTAATGGTATTTGTAATGACCGATGAAGGCCCCCAGTTTCACTGTGGACATAGTGCAGGGAAATAAAAATCAGTGAATCAGTAAAAAAAAACAACTAAACAGCAATAGCTGAAGGGAGGTCGAAGTCAGCGTGGGTTGAACGCACTAATCGCTTCAGTAGCGTACGTCACATGACATGAAATTCATTTTAAAAAAGAACAGCAGTGCAAAACATTTTGTAGCCTGGTGAAGACTCTTAAGAGTTAATATCTTTGCTTCTTTAAAAGCTTTTAAAACTGTTTATTTGCATCAGAGTGCCTCAGATTTATGTTTCCCCAGTGGTACGGCTAATACGTGGTTGAATTCGTGCTTGGTCTGACAGTCGAACAGACTGAAGGAATTAATGTTGTGATGGCAACAAGAAGCAAAACACAGATGGGTTCAATAAAGTGAGATTGGTATTCGTTAGCAATTTCATTGCCCGTGCATCCCTGCTGGCATTTCATCCTCAAAACATGGACACTTTGAACTTCACTTTGCTGATCCCAAAGGCAAGTGTGATTGCAGTTTGCAAACATTTTTTTTCTAATCTGATAATTCTATGTCCCATATGTAGAAGTTATTTGGGTGACACCCAAAACACATCTACAACATCTGAAAGATGTTTGTATTATGGAATTATGTCACTGTAGTTCTTAATACTCTCTAAAAATGCACCTGTAAGATGCTTCATGACTTCTCTTCTCACTGTAGTTATATTGTAAATGCAATGCTGTGTTCAGGCTGACTCCCAAGTGTTGGATTCTGGAGCTTCAGGCGATCAAAAATAAAATCCGCACCCCGTGGAAACACTGAGGCCAGTGCTGTCAGATCATCTCGACATTCAACATCTGCAGTAACACGTTTCTTCTGAGGTACCTGTAATTATTTCCTTAATTTGTTTCACTCTTTGTCTTCCCGATGTGAGCCAGTCCAAACAGGGCAGAGGAGAAAAAAAACCATCCAATTCAGGTGATTTAAAAAACAAGTAAACAATTCTTTGCCTTTGCTGGGCAGGGGAGCATGTTTGGGGTTAATGCCTCTGTGAGAGATGAGCTTTAGTCAAATCACATCTCTTCTTTTCCTTCAGTCCAAAAAGTGCCGTTTCTTTACGTGTCACTCCAGAGAAGAACAGAGCAGTGGAGAACTAAGCAGACCAGTACACTCACAGACCTCGACAGAGCAGACCAGCAGAAACCAGATCACCTCTGGCCAAGACTTCACTACAGTAAACTCTTCCATGCTGATGAAATATGTGTATTCATGTGTTTGACAAAGACAGAGAAAGAAAAAAAAGCGAGAGAGAGACACTACGATGGTTTATGACAAGTTGCCTGGGTGTGTGTTTCTGTGTGTGTCTAGATGAGAAGGTCCTCCAGTGGGTTATCTACGACACTCCGTTCACCAGCGGAGGAGGAGCGTCCTGTTTGTCCTTCTTCATCCCTCGGTCTCTGATGGGTCTCTGATGATGATGGCGAGACGGACCCTCCCCGCTGGAACCGGCACCACCCTGGGATGAGGAAAGCCCTCCTCCTCCTCCTCCTCCTCCTCCTCCTCCTCTTCCCCCTGAGGAGTGCTGCACGCTACGTTCATTGTTACCGTCCACACGGATCTGTGGGGGAAAGGAAACAAGTACAGTCTGACACAAGTCTTGTTCGAGGAAGTCTCCCTCTGAAATCTCTGTTGTTGCCTCATCTAGATTGTCAAAGTCAGCTAAATATTCAGCCATGACTTTAGAAAGAAATTATTGCTGCCAGTTCCTCCAGGTCAACTCCAAACTCCTCTCTCCAACTCAGGACTCGTGTTTCCACGACGTCTTCCTGCAAGAAGTCACCTCTCGCGAGAGACTTCTCCTTCAGCGAGACTTGACCTTGACCTTCGTGTTTCTTGTTTCAAAAATCGTATTATTTAACGAAAAGGTCTCTCGGTGTACGAACAGTTTCTATAATGCTGTCAGACACTTGGAACAACAACCTCTGTCAGTGACAAAAACAAGCACTTTCAGTGGACGTAACTTTGACAGACGGAGCTGCCAGCTGAGGCGATCTACTGGACTGATTCTCAAACCTTCTGTAAGTGTGAATCACCTGCACACCAAAACATGTAAATACAGGGCCCGGGTCAAAGAATACAAGAATAAGGGGGCCCATAGGTTAAACAGTCCATCAAAATACATCCCAGTATCAACTTGTGTGTGTCCACATAGCATTGTTCCTAATGAGGAGTGAGTGTCTGCGGCACAGCATCTTTATCTGAACGCTCCGACCTCGTCAAGTTGAAAATCTCTCAACTTTTCAGAAAGGCACTCGTGACGTTATCATTGCTCATTCTTTTTCACGGCCTCGGCAATAATACTGACCGTATTTTTGTCTTCTATGGATCATGTCGTGCCTCACATCCTACTTGCTCTGAAGTTACAGATGTCTTATAAAAGAGAAATGGATGGTAAACCGCAAAGGGGAAGTGTCATAGAGCGGCGGTTGTCAAGATATTGTTGTCATAGAGACAATATGCATGTGCAGCGTTTTTTCTCTCAGCGCTTCATCTCAGCATGCACAGCCAGCACTTTTCTGCCCAAAACACTATGTGGACACAGGCCCTTACCCTTTAAGTATTATAATTTGAAATACAAATTATAATACAAAATAATGAGAATCATTTAGCCTGGGAAAGTCCATCACAGCTGTAGCGGCACAGATCCAATACGCTGTTGATGCAGGAGAACATGACTGTGTTCAGATCAAAGCTTTAGTCCACTCTGATCACACATGCTCAACACTGGAGATGCTGCACGAGCCCGGTTTGATTCATTACTGTAGATATATTTAGTTGTTGCAGAGACAGCATGTGCTGTCCTCGATAACTGGCACAAAGCGGCGATAAAAATGATCTCGTTTTAGTCTAAATTGTATCTTTTAATAAGCTCAGTGTCATCAGATCATCTCTCTGCCATCAGCTCTGGATGGATCCTGAATATCGCTAGAGAAGGAAGTCATTTTGTAGGTTAACAAGGTTGATAACATGGGTTCATCCTAGGTCTAAAAGTTGGACCAATTATGTGTCACAGATAGATATTTGGTCAGTTTTTGGCCTGTTTGGACTGATTTTCTGCACTGAGACACTCGATCATGTCCAGATCAGAGGAAAGACATCTGTGGGTTATTAAATCATTTTCTTGTTCTCTAATAATTACATTTGAAAACAGGTGGCTCTGTGTAGTTGGTGAGGAGTGTTTCCTTGGTACTGTTAAGATTTAAACACAGCAGAGAACTGTGTGTGCGTTTGTGTTACCTGTAGAGTGTCTTCCTGCGCTCTCGTCTTGGGGTCTCTGATATGACGAGGTCTCGGCTCGCTCCACTGCATGTCGTCACCTAAACCACGACAGACAAACCTTGAATCTCAACTCAAAGGCATCATCCTCCTTCACCTAACCTCAGGGGATGTTGGAAACAAAACCTGTTCTAGGAATCCAGAACCACTGACTCAATGTTTTCCAGGAACCTTCATAAACCTCTGCAGTCTAAGGCAGGCAGGTAGCAGCTTGAAAACAGGGTTAAATCTATTTGTTATAATCACATTTATGTCTGGAGAATTTCCTTTTCTCAGAATAAATGTGGATCTCCTTGAAAAGCAAACACTCGAGAATGTTTTAGTGAGGAGAGTCAGCAGGGAACTCATTATTTGATTCATTCTCATTCTTCTTACTTTTTTCAATTCACTACACACATTTCTTCCACTTTCTCATTTTCTTAATAACTTCAATAAAAGATCGTCTCCATTCGTTATCTTTAAAAATAGCAAGAAAGTTTATCAAGCTTTGAATGTAAATATTTGACTCTTCTCTCTGCCTACCTTTATACCCTCCCCCTCCTCTTCCTCTCCCCCCTCGTCCCCGCGGCCCTCCCCCGCCTGCCCTCTTCCTCCCGTCTGTCCGTCTGGGAAGGGTCCCGCCTCCCGTCATCAGCTCCTCGGTGGGGGCCAGCGACCAATCGCTGAGCTCGTCTCTGTGGTCTGACTCCGTCTCCGAAGCGTTGGATGCCTCCGAGTTGGTGCCTGAGGGACGAGGGACACGAGTCAAACATCATTTAAACTGTTTTGTTTTTTAAGACAATCATCACAGAGGGAAGAGACTCTGCAGTCAGTACTTAAAGCCTTGTGCTGACTGATTTTTTCATTTACCTTCCGTTGAAATGTCAGAAATCCAAACACTTATTTAACCTTGAAATGGGGCCACTGGGCACAAAAGGTTAAGTAATTACAGCTCATCAAATATGGCTGAAAATAACCTCAATCTCAGCCAGAGAGTCAGCTCCTTTGCTTCGTCATTGTGCCATTCACGTCCAACCTAATGAGAGCACTTGTGCTGAGCTTGAGATGACTAATTTATATTAAAGCTTCAGATAATTGAGTTTATTAATTTAGAAGAAAGAAGATGTGAATTGATTTAAATTTCATATACCTGAGGCGAAAGCGGCGCCTCCTCCTCTTCGCCCTCTGCCACCTCTTCCTCCCCCTGCATAGGGCTTCCCTCCTCCGCCTCCTCCCGCTCCTCTCCCCATGCCGAGCCCCATGCCGTTATCGAACACGTAGGTTTTGTCTTTAAGGTTCCGGGGCCCCGTCCCTCCTCCTCCACCTCCGCCTCCTATCTGTCTCAGCTGCTCGTCGATCTGCAGGCGCTCCAGACGAAGCTGATCCACCTCCTGTGGACATGAAGAATTAAAAAAAACATGGAAATTAGTATGTTTACATGCACACTAGAGGACTGGTTTTATACTGGTTTTACATATTGTCTGCCTACGATATAGCAGTTAGAATTACCATGACCTGGACGACTGAGAAGACCTTATCAACATTCACCAACTGATATAAATTCCCTGACTAACTTGATGATGGGCCAAATTGTGTTGTCGGGTTGGTGCGCTCTCTGTAAACCAGCCAAAGACTATTTATGAGGTAAAGAAGCATCACTCTGTTCAACCACAGTACAATGGTACAGAGTGAGGGGTCAACATCTGGTATCTTGTGCTGCAATGTACTGTGTATATCTAGTGTTAATATCCATACTGAGTGTCTTTAGCATGAAAATGTCTTTCAAGATGAATTAAGTTCCATCTCATCTAATTCTCCAGTTGTAGCTACAGGTTGTAAACGACATCGAGGCTCAACTCCTCAACTGCTCTTAGACAGATTTCAGCTGGATCTTTTGAGCTCTGTTATTTATACGCTTTTAACCTTCAAAAAGTTGAACACGAGGCAGAAATAGATTCAAAAACAGGTTTTTAAGGGTTCATATTAAATAAGCAAATTCAATACTGGATGCAGGATAACTGGATAACAATAACCTCAGCACTAGCACTGTATTTCCAAAATGACATCAGTGCACTGAAACACTAAATTTAACTGGGAATTTAATCATTAGGCGTCTTTTTCAACATTATAACCTCTAAAATAACACAACATATATGCCGATTCAGTATAGCAGTGATGGTTCAATATTGGCCCACTGAGATACTGGAAAGGAATGCGTTAATGAAGCACATTACATCCCTGTGCTTTGTTAGATCATATAATTATACCTGTCAGTAGATCAAAGAACAGCTGAAGCTCCACTCTGAGAAGTTATTACAACATCCTGTTAAACCTGACACACCAGCTCTCTGAAATTCTTCTGCGAGCGAAGTCTAAGTTCAACACAATACTCAGGACATGTTTACATAGCACACACAGAAACCTGGCTATTTAGCTCCCTGCATGCAAGATTATTACTGACCTACATTACCGTGGTTTATCTGAATCAGTGCAGAGCTGTGCTCTGTCAGGTCTGTACAGAGTTAGATCAGTGACTGAGGATGAGCCCACTTCGGTTTGTGGCTTCCTCAACAATGCTGTTTTCATCACTATGCCAGATTTGGTTTCTCTATGTGATTACCAGTAAACGAAAGAGGAAATGGTAAAAACAAAAACGTATCCTCCGTATTACTGGTTATGACTGAATTATCATAATGTTAGTTTTGCTATCTAATTACAGATAATTAGGGCGGAGGAGGCACTTTTGATGTTTGGATGAGAAAATTACATGCTAATGCTACATTACCTCCTCTTCCTCTTCCAGTATTAATACTACGCTAAGCTAACTGTCTCATGGCACAACTCTGACATGGTGACAACTCTCTGCAAGAAAGCTAATGACTGTAGTCCTTTGCCTCAGAGTTATTCACATTCCTTCAGAAATACTGTAATGCTTTTGTGGAAAAACGTTTTATGTAACATGCAAGTTATTCAGTATTTCTGCATACATTTTAGTGTGACTACTGACAAAAGCTCTAAAAACATCTGCAGCAAGCATTGCCTTTTGATCACATACATACACTATCTCATGTTAAAGCAAAGGGGTCAGTCTAGAATTTAAAAGGGTTGATGCAGGTTGTTGTTATTCATGGTGATGATACGCACCTTAAGGTAGTTGAGGTGATAGTCCAGCAGTACTGTAGCATTGGAGATGCTCTCCTTGGTCCCCACAAATACAAATGGCACCATTCCCTATGAGAGAGGGACAGACAGAGAAAGAAAGATTAATTTTCTTGTCTTGCAGCTGTTCTGTTCTGAAACGATGCATGCTCGCAGTAGTGGAGATACATTCATTACTGGAATCAGAGGTCAGAGATTCGGGGGTTTGACAGCTGAGCCTGTTTCAGTGAGCTGGTTGAATAAAACATTTTGGTTGCTGGTTGGGTTGTCAGTTTGACGGAGGTGTTTTTTCCTACTGACCTCGTCTGCTGCTGCCGCCGCTGCTGCTGAGGGCTTCTTGTCATTCTCAGGCTCAATACGAACGCGCACCACCCCGGACTTGTCGACCACTTCCTGGATTAGTTTGCCGTTTTTGCCAATCACCTTTCCTATAAGAGCAAAAGAAAACAATCACCAGTCACAGTCTGAAGTTTAATAGCGTGGCTAATTCCTGAATAAATTCAAGTTACCGCGTGAAGAATGTCAGTGTCTCAGTCGAGTGATTTTCTCACCTACTAAGTTCCTGGGAACTTTGATGACGTCTTCAGAGAATTCCAGGAAACTCCTGGCCACGCGTACAGCATCCTGGTCCTGAGACAACCAGCAAAAAACACAGTGTAACTTCTGTCACTTCACCTCACTCAGGTCTAACTTCAACATAGAAATAAGAGCCACCCTACCTCTCCATATATGTGGAAGGTGCACGTCTCCTCGTCCAGGTCTATGTTAGTGACTCCGGGGACTTTACGTGCTTGCTGGATGTTGGCGCCGTGAGTCCCGATGGCCAGACCCATGAGGTCATCCCGAACCGCAAACTGTTCATGAAACCGCGACGCCAGCTGCCTGGAACTCTGCAGGAACACAACAAAGAGGAACAAAAACAAAATACATGAGCAAAAACATCATCACTGGCACAACAGAGGAGGAAGCAAGTGATTCCTGATGGGCAATCCTTTAATAAGGCTATAATCGCTTTTTACTGCGCAATGATCACATTATACACACGCATACAAGAATGTCAGTTGTCCGTAAATCCCATTGTGCGTGCGTGTGTGTATTTATATCTACCTCCAGTTGTCTGCTGGCCTCTTCGTTCCTCTGCATGAGAGACAGTTTGGTGCGGAGGCTCCTGAAGTGCATGTCACTCATCATGTTGGCTCTCTTTGTTGTGACCTCGTTCACCGACTGAGAACAAACAGAGCGTCATTAACACAAAGAATCTGACTTTGTGATGTGTTGTTATCTACAAAATGATGCGATACTGATACTGTGTGTGCTGGTTCACGTCTATAAGACATTATTTAAACAATGGCCTATTTGTTAAATAAAAAAAATTAAAAAAAAGGTTTAACGAACCAAAATGACGAGCTGCTTTTTCTCCGAGTCGTAGGTGACACTGAACGCTCCCACTGCCTTCTTGAAGTCTTTGTGTGCCGACTCCTTGGAGCACCTGTCAACACAGTTACACAAATAATTCAGGTCTTATTCATTAATGCCCCCCAGATAACTCATGTACGCACAAACCTTCGACTCATCGCAGATTTGTATGAATCTAATCGAGCGTTATTCAGTCGTGTGCATGATTATCGAAGCCTTACAAGACTTCTATTCTTACTTTTACAGTTTTACATGATAATAAACACCTTGAAGAATGTGGCTCACGCCTTCTTATATTGCTGCTGCATATTTGAGTGTTGCATTATACCACTGCTGTTCTACTGGCATTGTGCCGCTTATTAACACCCTGACGCAGCGTTCCTCTGACAGAGGCAGCGTCACATCAGCAGGTGATGTTTTAAAGTTGTGACAAGGTACTGATCTGTGAGGGCGACCGTCATCTGGGCCGAAGGCATTTGTTGAATCCGAGCTTGCAAGCTGGCCAGGGCTAAAAAAATATCAGCCATTGAATGCCATCACGGCCCAGCGTGTGCTCTCAAACTGAAACGCTCTTAAAATAGAAACTTTGAACTTTTCTGCTGCTTTTTGTTTTTTTACTTTCTGTTTCTTGTGTTAGTATTTTAGTATTATATGACTCCAGTTTCTCAGCACTGTCCTGTAGTAATGTATCAAACCCATAACGTACCCTGATGTGTTTAGTGTGTGCGCGTCAAACTCACATCTGCCGTAGATCCTCAGGTACGTCCAGTCTGATCTTGATGAAGGTGGTTTTGGTGGCTGGCTTATTCGGGTTGACCGGCCGTAGTCGCTCCAGCGTCACTATCTCATTTAATGTAGCGTCGCATGCAGCGTACTCTATTACGTAAAACTAGAGACACAGAGAGACCAGGAGAACGTCATTCTGAAACGATTCAAACTTACTAATGTGATTAACGATGTTTTCACAAAGCTACTTGCTGCAGTTTTGATGGGACTGATGTGTTGATACCCGGCCCTACATTGTACATCCTGTAACCCAGACTTAGACAGACTGTGGTCTGAGTCTTACCTCTCCTTTGACCATGCGAACTTTGGCCAGCCACCACCCACATGGCTCCTTGTCGTTAGCCCTGGAATACACCTGGAAACACAAACATACACACACAACAAAGTCAATTTTCACAAAGTTTTCCACTAATCACCCAAACCTGACAAACGGCATCTGGCACAGAGAATGCAAACGTACAAGCTGAATGTGTTGATAAACATGTGTGGGCTCATTTCTTCTTCTATCCTTTTAAAAGGGAGCTTTTTTAGTGCTGAAGACATCTGAGGCAGCAGAAAGTTGCCACATAAACATATTAGAATAAATGTAAATGCATAAAAATCAGGGAAAAATAAATGAAACAAAGAAAGAAAATGTTTCTAGTTTACATCTTTATCACCACAGCTTTTTTCCCTCCCATTTCTTCTCGTCACTTCCTACTAGTGGATGCTCAGCTCCTGATAACAGCTCCATGTTTACTTAAATCGAAAGTTAACAATATAATCTGTCACATGAGGCGGCAACAGCTACGTTTTTATACGTGGGAACATATAATTCATGTGTCCAATTCCAGGAATTATTGTGTGAAAATCAATAAAAGTGAATAACAATGAGCCTTAAGAGTCCCTTTGTTCCACACAACTGAACTTTTTCCAACAACTTTTCTTCCCTTGCACAACTTTCTGCTTTCTGAACAAGTATTGAATGAGTCCCACCTCGACCTCATCACTCTCATTGATCTCCTTGCAGAACCCTGTTGGAGGAGGGAAACGCACATCCTGGAAGGGGATCTGACGCTCCGGCTGCCAACTGGGACACATTTACAAAAATAAGTGTTGATGCGACGATTAAAAACAAGGTAACATTTTAGGGTTTGTTACGTCCTCTGTACTCACTTGTTTTCAAACGCCACAGTGACCGATCCTTCGTGAACATCCTTCACAAAGGCCTGCAAGAACCACAGAGGTAATAAAACAAAGTTAGAGGAACCAGGGTTTGACATGTGTCTATAAATAGTCAAAACAGCTTTGTACTGGCATCAAGCATGTGAAAGATCCTGCGAACCAAAGCCTAACCCAAGCCCAAGCTGTTAGCAACAGCCCAAATGGATTCCTTTTATTTTGGTGGCTCTGGCTTTGGCCTTGAGTCAGGTTTGGCTCCGTCTCTCTCTGGTTGTACACAGTCTGCGTCCATGTGTGTCAAATACTGCAAGTAGGACATGCAATGCCTTGAAGGAAAAGGGAGCGATACAGAGCCAAGTCTAAGAGTAGCATTAGCCTGGTAAGCTAACAGTCAGTAATGGATAAATATGAAATAAAAATTTGG
This sequence comes from Pagrus pagrus, assembly GCF_965226575.1. Classification (NCBI taxonomy): domain Eukaryota; kingdom Metazoa; phylum Chordata; class Actinopteri; order Spariformes; family Sparidae; genus Pagrus; species Pagrus pagrus. Next base: position 14,591,128 of record NC_140189.1, on the reverse strand, counting down.
GGAAAGCTTTTCTGTTGCAGAACTCCAGACAGGTGTTGACTACCTGAACTGTCGGGTTACGGAGAAGTGGTTCTGAGTTTACAAGCCATGTCCGTCTGGCTTCTTTTGAGAAAAGGAGGTATTTTATTTTGATATCATAAGTTAAACCAGTAAAGGCAGGTGAGGTAGATGGTTGAGTGTGTAGTTAGGCGCAAAATGTGTGGAAAACTGAATTTAAGTGCTCCTTTCAATAGAAATCGTGATACTTTTCATTAAAAATCTGTAAAAAAGAAAAAAAAGAAACAAACAAACCGTAAAGTAAGAGCCTCATTCATGATGTCATGAGTCTTCTGCCATTAGTTGCTCTAGTTAGTTAGTTAATCGTCATCTCCCTATCGTCGTCCAAAGTATTTACCCACATCCAACTTGTTTTTGTGGGGGAAACAATGTGCAAGCCTTCAACCTTCAACCATTGTGACAGGCTTAGGCAATACAAGCTCTTCAAGTCATTCACGTTTATGTGAGTGTCTTTTAAAAACCTGATGTCTTCCCATCCCTCATGTGACTGTGATCTTTTTCCTGTGAAATAAATGACTCATTCATCACTAAGAGATCATATAAAGGGACAGTCACATAAAATTCAAATGAAAAGTAATGATCCTAACGACTGCTGTCTGATTCAAATCTTAACAGCAGCAACAAAAACATCTGATGAAGCTGCTCTAACCTCCAGCCCACTTGGCTCCATCACACCCTGCACATGAGCACTGCCAAATGTACCACCTCTAGGATTAGCATCCTGGACTGAGGCGTCAAAGTCCACTTTCTCACCAAGTGAATTACTGTACAAGAGAGTGAGAGACGCCTCTATGGATCAAACAGCAAGTGTACAAGGTGGGAAACTAAATGACTTGTGTCAGTGGTCCCAGTAAAAGCACTGATCAACTCTCATCAGACGACAGATAATCAGTCTACGCTGTTTATTACAACATGCACCACAGTCCGAACACTTATCAAGCTCGTGATGATGACAATTTATAAAAGTAGTGTTCACACTGTAATGCCCAAATTCCCATTTTGCATGTAGGAAGTGATATGTTCAGTCAGTGCCACACCCAGGACAAAAGTACATCCACCGCTGGTGTGGTCGCCCTGAACTCGTCTAAAGGCCAAAGAACATCTGAACCAATTCACTTTTTATTTTTCACACAGCTTTATATTCATGTTCAACTCAGGAATTTGCTTTAGTTCACTGCTTGATTTCTTTATACAGTCCACAGCATGAGAGTGCGTGTTGAACATGGCTACAATGGAGGCAGAGCAGGTGTGCGGGCCAGTTTGCAGAATGACTCATTCATTCATTCATTCATTCCTCGCATTAGTTTGGCAGCAACAAAACTCCTACTTATAGAAACTTTTAAGCGGTCACAATTCAATCTGCTCACCTGAAGTGTCTCTACTGTGGACTGTGGATATGAGCCGGTGCCACTGTATTTATTTCACTCTGTTAGTGTCACATATTCAGTGTTTAGTTTAGTTTATTAAGATCCCCATTAGCTTTTGCGAGGCAGCAGCTATTCTTCCTGGGGATATCACAGGTGACTTCTCCTCTCTGATCAGAACATAAATCTTCAGCCATCAGTGATCATTTGAATTATTCCTCCCTCCTTCTGTCTTTCCTGCTCTGCTTGTTTCTCCCGTTTCCTCCTTCAATCCTTCTAAAAACAGGTCAGTACGTCAAAACTTGAAACACGAGCGCTCCAACAGTGAAACTTTGGTAGACTGAGCGCTCTCACTGTGGACTCATCAGGATATCCTGATCCAAAGAGTTGATTACTTGCAATTAATTAACATTCAAACGCAGCACTTTAACTTGTACCTGTCCTTTTTCTCACATCGGTGCTGCTTATGTTACCAAGATAAGAAAGACTACCTCTCCCACAGCTGATGAACATCTAACACAGGATCAACACCTGCATATTAACACCAGGCCAAGGATCAATGGACAAGACCCTCAGACCCTCCTTCTGAAACACAAGCTCCTAACAAACCCCTCACAGTACTGCTCCTCCAAACGTTACTTGTTGACTCTTTTCTTCAGAGTAACCCCACAGATGTCTGCTGCCATGATTAACAATGCTACCTGTCCACTCGGGGAAGCCAAACAACACCCAGACCCCTCGTCCTAAATGAAGTTAGTCCATTCACGTCTGGATTTTGACACCTGTGCCTCTGCTACCGACCCCTGCCCATCACTCTCTGGACAACATTAGAGCACAAGCACGTCAACATTACCAACACCGCCAGCTGAACAAGTGCATTGTTTTAGCACCGTCACTTACACCAGTAACTAACACATTTAGCTAGCAGCACTGATGTTGTAGCAGCAGCTTAGCGTCACCTTTGTTTACAGATTTCCTGCCTCCATGTCCCGGTGGAGGCTGGACAGAAGCACTGAGGCCCGGAGATACGAGTAGGTATCTCTGGCTAATGTCAGTTAGGAGAGACAATTCCAGGTCAGTAGGGCTAACGTCCATGCATGTCGTGGTCACCGAGACGACAAAGCTCAATAAAAGCCTTTAACTTACCTTATAAAAGGCGCCACTTGTCCCCCTCACTTCCACGACTAGTTCATCCATGACGCAAATTACTACAGCTCGCTAGCTAGCTAACTACCGTTAGCGATGTGAGTAGCTAGCTAGCTAGCTGGCTAGCCTGACGCTAGCCAAGGCAGAGCTTGCTATCGCTGGCTTCGCCTGCTAGCCAAAGTAGCCTGTCAGACGGCTGCGAGAAGAGGCCGCGGTAACTGTGTGTGACCGTAGTGTTGCTCCCCGCTTTGCACCGTCTATGAATCTGGCGTTTGTTTCTTGCAGATCTGCAATTCCGGATGTATGATAAATCAAAGGCGAGTGATGTAGCAGGCTAGGTTAGCTTGTACTAGCTAGTTATGTTAATGATGTGTGATTAGTGGTGGAGCAGCTACTGCTGGTTGCATCTCTCCATGTGACGTCCCCGCTTTTCTTCCTCTGCTGAAATCCGAGGCTGGTTCCAGTCATCTGAGCCTATTGCTGCTCTCCACAGGTAATACACAGGAATGTCTTCTTCACATATCAGGGCGCTTCATCTGAATAAAAATGACCGTTGTCTTCATCCTGAAATGGACCGCACACTGTTTCCCAACAGAAATGAAAACCTTTAATATTATTCTGGCACTACAGCCCAGCCATTAGCATCTTTATCTTAAAGTTATCTGCCCATATCTAACATACTTCCACACAAATAAATGCAAGAAATTCAGCTTATTAGGTAAATATTTTTATTTTTATTTTTTTCACTGATAATTGCCTTAACTTCACCTCCTGCCACTGTGGAATAAAAACATGGTACCAAGGGCCCCAAAGGTGTTTCAGAATCCAGGACAGCCACCATTTTGTGTCCTAAAGGCAATTACTCTCACCTGCCTCAGGTTTATGTACCTGTATGAGTTATCAATAAGGGCCACTGGAGCTTTTCTTTTGTGTAGGACTCTTGTTCAAATAAAAAAATAAATAAATAAAACAACAACTTTTGATTTAATTTATGTATCTTGGTATATTTTGAATCCCCTTCTCAGATTTCCCTACATTTCATCATGTTCTTAACCTTTTATACAGGCTAGCTTTTTGATTTAGCTTGCATCTTAAAGGAGCAATATGTGAGAATTTTTAGTCTCAAACATTTAGAAAATTAACCAAACCTGTCGACAGAATGTGAAGACACAACAGCTCTGACATGATGTCAAAGAGGTCTATGTCTTGTGTTCATAGATTTATATAGACGAACCAGATACCAGATGGAAAGACGGCGCCCATTCAAACCAATGAGAATTGCTCACCTAGCGCATACGCCAAAAATGTTTTCTGGCTCCCGCGTTTACTTCCCGGGAGCGTTTTACTTCCAAGCTAGCCCTGTACCTGAAAACCTCAGTCCAAAGCTCCTGAGCTGGCGGTCTAAACACCAATACATCCCAGGAGTCTGGCTTGCTGCACGCCTAACTGAGCTAACTAGCTAACAGTAGCTACAGTCATGGAACAGAACACAGGTAGCTGCATTGGGTTGCAGGTGTAGTTAGTGGTATTTGTTGTCAGTATGAATTCAACAGATAGTCAGTTCTTACATATTGCACAATTAACATGACTACATTTATAACATACGTTTGAACCCAACAATTTTGATGAGTAACCGTGTTGTCTAAGATGTCATGGTGCTTGTCTTAAGGAGGTTTTGGATGATTAAAGACACCCACACAGTACACCTGTTCACACGTCATTAAGGTGCAATATGTAAATATTGGTCAACTGTCAAATTCACGCTCAACGCTGCCATTAGCTAGTTAGCACAGTTAGCCGTGCTGCTAGTGGTCGAGACTGGGAATTCAGAGCACCAGGGAACGTTGGGTGTTTACACCGCTAGCACAGGAGCCATGGCCCATCCCAGGATGCTAGCTAGTTGGTTACCTTTAATCATTTGAACTTTCTTTCACTGGTGGACCCAGAGAGTTAGCAAGAAGAAGATACTGTAGCCTAATGATTCGGTCTTTTGTCTTACCTCCCTGATCTTCTCACACTCCCAACATTCAGCGCTCAGCTGCTACATCCATTAATAGGCACATGATCTGCTTGAGAATTTAATTTTCTAGCCAAAGACAAGGAACAGCCACAAGCCACAAGTTTGTAGACAGAAGGTGGAGAGAGACAGAGAGACAGAGAGACACAGACAGATGCAGAAACTGTGAGATATGGAGGCAGTGATGGAGACAGAAATTCAAAGTATTAGTGGTCATTGAAGCAATGACAATGAGATATGAGACAGGCATTGGGGGACTTAAAGGGATAAACTATACAAGGATAAGGACAGAAATAGAATAAGAGGGCGGCAGAAACAGGGTGACACATGAAGGGTGAAATAAGATCCAGGTCAGAGAGAAAGAGAGCAAGAGAATGGAAAACAGACGAAGATGAAGTCTGAAGTTCCTGTGTGTGGGAGGGAAACTTACTCTGACAGTGAACCTCAGTCATGGCCAGAACAGACATTACTGAAATCTTCTTCATGTTAAGGCTTCATAACGTCAGAGGCTGAGGTTTAAACATTCAGATAAAAATGGCTGAGCCGGTCTCCAAAAAAAACGAGGATCTGAGCCAAGTGAAGCTTCTTCAGCAGTTTTTATCAGAAGTCCCTTTGTGAGATTGTAACAACCACAATGTTACATATGAAACATTATAATAGTAGACAATCTGATACAGTCCAAAACAATAAGAACAAACTCACAGCCAAAAAACATTGTCATCTCAGATTCAACAATTAAATGATGACAACATCATAAAATCAAGTAATACCACTCTTAAGGCTTTTGTTAAAGGAGTAACTTGGTATTTTGACTTTTAATCTGATTTTTTTATTTGTAGTATCGACCAGGTAGATTATTACTTTGTTTTCAGGGCGAGCGCTCATCATGTTAAAGTTATTGTGTATGTTTGGTGTCAACACTGGTAGAGAGAGCCTGTCCTCACCAGAAAAACAACCGTATAGATGAAAAATGAAAGCAGCTAATAACAACCCATATTTACTTTTGTTGTCAGGCTGCGACCTCTAGTGGCTGTCGTAATTATTACAGCTTCAAAGGAGGACGTGAGAAGAAGTAGTATAAAGAGTGAAAAGTCCATATAGGGAGTTGTTCGGGTTGAACAAGCACAGGACTTTCATTCAGGTAGTGAAGTTAAGTCACATACATCACGTAGGTAGGTTTGTAACCGAAGTTACAGAAGTAACGTATTGATTTGTACCCATACCACAACCTCTTCCTAAGCCAGTTAACTGACTGAAGGCTGAAAGGAGCTAGCTAACGAGCTAGCCTGCACTAGCACTCCCTGAAAGTAACGTACATAACCATTATTCTCTCATTTAGAGAAACCCCAGTGACGTGTCGTACCCTGTGGGGCTGCAGCTAACTGCTGTTTACGTTATTTGATTAATCTGCCAATTACTTTCTCAATTATTCTGGTAAACATAAAAAATGTGAAATATGCCGATCACAAATGTTTTCTCCAACCAACAGTCCAAATTACGAAGACATTTTGATGGTTAACTTTTCATATCAAGAAAAGAAAACCAGCAAGTTGTCACATTTGAGAAGCCTGAACCAGAGGATTTTTGGGCATTTCTGCTTGAAATTCACTTTTTTTAATTGATTATCAAAAGAAAATGATTTGATTGACTAATTATTTCAGCTCCAGTACCCTGTGCAACTCATTAAATGACCGTGCCCTGACCCGTTCCCTGAACTGATCTCCTGTACCGAACGTACGTTTATTTATTTCAAACCTGACTTTTTGCTGAAAAAATACCAGACCAAATTTCAAAATGTCAAGGCATCCCTTTAAGAGCAAACATCGGTTATTATAAAAGTCACAAACTGACAGCGAAAAAGAGCAAAACTATTATAACAAATAAAACATGTCTGTGTATGTACATGGAAAAATGAAGGCAAGCAAACACACTGTACATTTGTATTCTTAAGTTCAAGACCCGAATAAAATACAAATTACTTATGATTTCAAATGTTTGAAAAACATTTAAAACCTTCAATACCTTCCTCTTTCTTGTCCAATCATTTGAAACCAAGTCAAATGTTATTTTATTCAGATCTGGTGAGTTTATGAAGGAAATGCAGGCACAACATGTTTTGTTTTTTTCTTATTAGGCCAGTACAGTCGTCTCACATGTATTACAGCGACTAAATTAGCCAGGTTATGCTAACCTAAACAGAGCCATAGATGTTTGTTAACAGATAGAAAGTTGTAGAGTGAACCCCTCCAGTCATATCTGACAACCCTAAAGAGAATAAACGGTTTAGGAAAATGGATGACAGGATGTTATCCTAGTGTTTGAGCGTTCTTCTGCCCAGCTTTTGTGAACCTATGGCTCTGGGTTGAATGTCACAGATTTGCCCGTGTATACAGCTCTCCCTGGTATTTTACAGAAACGTTTTTTTATTCACCCTTAACGGCTGCTTGATCCTGCTGATAGAAGACGAACGGAGGAGAATTTCAGAATAAAAATCCCTAAAACCTGATACAGCTCAGAGCAATAGCTCTATGGATATCACTTGGATGCACACAGTGTTTAAATCGCTCAGTGGGATGAATTAATTAGGTCATCAGACTGTCAGTTTAGAGGAAACACCCATCTGAAATCCGCACTGATCTGATTTTTTTGCATATGGCACCAAATATATTTATAGCATTGCTCAAAAGTAGGCTACAGTGTTAAAGGGACAGTTCACCCCAATCAAAAATGCATATTTTCCCAACAATCTGGATTGTTTTGGTGTGAATTGCCAAGTTTTGGAAATACCAGCTCTGGAGATGTCCGCCTTCTCTTGACTATAATGGAATCAGATGGCGCTCAGCTCGTGGTGCTCAAAGCGCCGAAAAAGAAAACCATTTTAAAAAATCAACAGTAATGTCTCTTTCCAGAAATCCTGCCCCGGTAACCAAGATAATCCAAAGACGTGAGCTAAACTCGGCAATGGTATCAATGCACAGAAGAAAACATGCATTTACGTATTGACGAGAGGCTTGTGACAGCGCTGGATGGGAACGTTAATGGTGTCCTCACCAGCTGAGCTGTAACATTAGCTAGCATAGTTAGCTAGCCTCTCATAAATTAAACTTCTCACAGAAAGGGCTGTGGATTATCTTGAGTAGTATCATGATTTCTGGATGGAGACATCACTGCCGGTGCAGCATGTAAGAATAATAGTGAAAAAAAAATCAAGTAGCATGCTAGCCAGCTAGCCCCTGCCCCTCCTGGTCCAAAGATCCCGTGCTAGCGGTGTAATCACCAACAGTCACCCGGTGCTCCAAGCTCCAAGTCCGGACCAGACTAGGTCCACTTCTATCCAAACTGACTAGCTAACGGCAGCAACAGTTAGCAACGGTTAGCGGTTACTCTGGTGTTATGCTGCCCCCTGTTTGTTTTGGGTATTGTTTGTTTTGAGGCCAATTCTAACATATTGCACCTTTTAAGTTTTCCAAATGTATTTTAATGTATGTACTTTATATATTGTAGAGAAGGCAGACACGTCTACGGCCGATATCTGCAAAATTTGGCCACACTAAAACAATCTAGATGGATGAAAAGAAAGAAAATGATTACCTCAAAATCACCAGGTAAAGTACATAAATAATTTTAAGCTTGTACAACTCAAACTTAACAGTCTACGTTACCTGGTATAATGGGGTAATCGGTTTCCTGACTTTTTCAAAGTAAAGTCAACTTTTAAAATGTACAGTGTAGGGTAAGTAATATAGTGAGTATACCACTATGTCTAACTGACTGCATCACAGTGAGGCTTACAGCCTAACGCCTTATTAAAAAGACCCAATAGTTCCAACACTGACTAATGCACAGTGAGTTCCTCTACCCACAACCCATCTGGGAGCTGTCTTAATGTAAAGCACACTGCATCTCAGTGCACAGTAAATAATGAATATGGCTTTCCACAGCGTTTCATGCAGCCTATACCACCCATGGCTTGGATACTCTTGGACTCATTCCTTTGTACACACACCACATCAGGCTTACGTCCACTCACAGCGTACATCCAGGCTCAGGCTGTGCAGCAGTGTCAATATATCCATTACGTCTACAGGGGTTACAGTTTTCTTACATCTTTCCTGCCCTCTCTGAGACTGGAGGCAGTGATATTGATGTGGAGAGCACATCGTCTAAGACAGACCGAACGCCTTCATTACAGAATGTGGATTGCTGTGGTTGACTGGCTATCTTGACGTCACGTCAGATCAGATGTTTCTGCATTTGCACACAAAGGGGAAAGCTGGATAAGCCACTTTGCCAAGAGTTAAGCGTGGAGGGGATTTGTTTACATCAGGGTTAGATGAGAAAAAGTAGCCTTCTCCCTCTCTCCTCCTTCTTTGTTGGAGGGTGCATTACTCCTGCATCAGGGTAAGAGGATCTTACAGCCTCTGATCGATAGGTGACATGCTGCCGAACAACCTCTATGGTCCGTTTTCAGGAAACCTTGCCAAGGTCTTCCTGCACAGGTCCTGGAAGCTCACCTGGAAGCTCACTTTTTTTGCTCCCTTTTTTTATCAACATTAACGTTGTCTTTTCTCAACTTTCCCACGTATTCATCATCTCACAGTGGTTTTCAGTGAACTGTCCTACTTGTGAAGGATTAACCTATATTGACATCAGATATATTGAGACTTTGAGACAAAAAAAGAGTCTCATTCATCCTCTAAAATAGTTGATATTTCCATTTAAGAGGCGGCCAGACCGTCGGTTGGTTGCATACACCAAGATTATGTCAAGTGTGTAAAATACTCGAGACAGAGGCAGCTTTTTTAAGGCAGTAGATAAATGTTTGAAAACGCTGCTTTCAGCTTGAATGAAAATCAATAAGGACAAAGCAGCAGAAAGTAGGATTGTGATTTAAGAGTTTCGAACACGTTGCTTCAGAATGTTGCCGTTAATAATGGCCGTCCGATAAAAACACCAAACCAGGGCTGGTTTAGAAAATAACAGCCTTGGATCAAGTTAGTTGTGGATCCCCAGATGACTGCTATATTAATATTGTTGTGTTTGCCTGGGCACAGTGAAAGTGTATTTACTCAGTGTCTGTCTATGTTTGAATACATGGAGGAATTTCTACACTACACTGTAGTCTAAAAGGCAACATCAACATCGTCCTATTTCTGAATTGCTAATAAATGCATCCTCTTTTCTCTCTATCTTCACCGTCCCCTCTCCTCCCAGTCGTCATCCTCAACAACAAGATTATTGATGATGTTTCAGTCCCTCACTCAAGCATCCTCCTCTTCCTCCGAAACACACTGCTCTTAGTGTCAGCCTCAACCCCCAAATTCTGCTCCTAAACCAGAAAAGTTGCACTTAATTTAAAAGACCCTTGTCTCAGCCTCACTCTCCCATCATCCCTCTCCTCCTCTTCCTCGACATGTACAGTTACTCTTCTCTCTTCCCCTCCATTATGCCTCCCACTCCTCCTTTTTCCTCAACAAGGACAATTACTCTTTGTTTCAGTCTCTTGTGTGAGTCTGACCCTCCCGTCCTCTCTCTCCACGTCTCTGTAGAGCAGGGATTTCTGGGCCTTCAGGCGGCAGGCCAGCGACATGAAGATGGAGTCGACGTTCTGGCTCTCCCTCGGGTCCTTGGCCGACGTCTCGAACAGCAGCATGTTGTGGGAGTCGGCAAACTTCAACGCCATGTTGGAGGGCACCTGAGAAAGCGTACATTCTCATTACACCTAGGAAGGTAAATAAAGGTTTATATTTCTGTGCTGAGGTCTTACACTCACCTGTATTTGGTCCACGAGGTCACACTTGTTTCCCACCAGGACTCGAGGTACTGATGCTGAGACCCGATGGCCGTTACACTCCTGGAACATAACAGATGATTGCTTTATAAACTTTATAAACTATGGCCATGTTCACATGATATGTGACCAGAAATATGAGCAGCTAAGTGGAAAAACAAACCTCCAGCCTCCGAGCTGTAATTAAAAAGAATTTATGACAGCTACAATATGTCTCACTTGGTGAGAAGAACTGCTGGTGCCAAAATGGTTGCCTAGCCACATTTCGAACAGCTCAATATAAATAAAATCCAGTACCAACGCTCATATAATCTGTTCAGCCAGCTGAAAAGGAGCTAGTATAAAGCCTGCACTCTGTGTTTAAATCTGCATTTACGAACAAACCGCTGGGGCAAAAAGACTGAGTACAGGTCGAGCACCAGGGGTAATCAACTTGGAGGTGAAGTTCATGAAGGTCTCTAAGTCATAAAAGCCCCATTCTTTCCATTCTGCTCACATGGTATAGATTTGGCATTAGTCACACTTAATTTTACTTCAACAACAACTAGTTAAACTATTTTACAACTAATAACTTGTCCTACAGGTGTCAGTGTATATGATTGAGTGGCATCTAGCAGAGGAGTTGCAGATTGTTGACCCCCAAAAATGCCAAAAGCAGCAAATGGCCCCTCCTCAGAGTCAGTGTTTGGTGTGTCCCTCCTGGGCTACTGTAGAAACATGGCCGTGCAATGTGGCAGACTCTGTGGACCTGCTTTTAATTCTTTGTTTCAAGTGATTTTACACAAATAAAAACATAGTTAGGAATATTCCACTTCTGATCCCCCTAAAGCCTCGTCTACACACTGAACTTTTAAAAATGCTTCCGTAATTATCTGGCCAAATTCAAAACTTACAATGTAAAAACAACTCAGACAGTGCCTTGTTCGCAAACTGCAATATCATTGAGTCATTGAATGACTAGTTGTCTACAAGAAATCCTTCTGTTCTCCTTACTAACACAAAAAGGAGGAGGCTAACTGTGTTGAACTGACAATCATGATACCAAACGTGAGAAGTAACATTTTGCAAAGATGGAAAAATCTTGGATAATGCTGAGGTCATATGCATTGCACAGAAGGCAAACATGTTAGCTACAGCTACATGTAACAATACAGTAGTAGCAGTATTTTGACATACATTGGAAAGATGTTTCCTACACACACAACGACACAAACCACTTTGAATAATTAATTTCCTAAGTGATCAGTTGGGGCTTTGTTGGTTAGCTCACAGCAGTTGTTAGAATCGCTGCAGCATTAGCATTCAGAGATGCAAACCTCGCTTTGTGATGGCAACATCACAGCGTCAACTCGCAGCTAATAAGCAGATCCTGGGGAAGAACCATTGTGAGCTCTGGAAACTGGTGCTGATGAAGCTCATGGCGCCAAATCACCACATTCAGCACCACATTAAGAAAGTGCCCTCATTTGACCCTTTATCGAGCCAGTTACCGACCTCTATCCACGTCTGTAGGTTGCGGAAGGAAGTCATCTTGGTGACGTCGTACACAAAGACCACCGCGTGGACGTTGCGGTAGTAGTGTTCCACCATGGATTTACGAAAGCGCTCCTGGCCTGCTGTGTCCCATACCTGCACCTGTGGAGATAGACGAGATGAGACTGTGTTTTACAAGTTAAGACTGTGTACAAGTTTGTCGGCTGTTGGTGGTTTTCAGAACATCCTGGCTGGTCATAGCAGCAAACAGAGTGACAACATCCAGGCATCCGAGCTTCTTATCTATAAATGTTTTATTAATCTCATTTAATTAGAGACAATAAGAAATATGAATGTGTCTACATTGACTTGTCTAAGCTGATAAGGGCTAACAAGAACCAGAACACAGCACTGTACCTCGTCAACAGGAAAGAGTGCTAGGATCTTCCTGACTACAGGGCCTCAAGAGAGCAATGCTCTGTAACACAACGGGCTTTTCTGCTTAATCATTAACAAAGGCCTCAGGCAGGTAATCTGTGCATTATATAGCGTTTGATGTATCTCATGCCCAATTTTGTGATTTAAACTAAATGAAACACCATATTTGGATCCACTGCCACAGTGTGTGCAGGTTATATAGCGAAGTTTATCAAATGTGTGTCGTGTTATTCATTGCTCTAGTCTACAATGTCTGATCTGACTACGCTTTGTTCTCATATTTTAAGGGAAAGTGTGAGTCCTGTCAGATCACACCACAACTCACAAGCTAATTCATCCAGCTAAATATACCGCTGTCTGCTTCCAGCGCTTTTTGACGCAATAATACAGTTGTTTGGATTATACTGCCAGAGTTAGCCTTAATCCTCAACCGGTGCACCTGAGCAGCAAGTGGAACAACCCTGCATCACTGTCACTTCCTGGCACAGTCATTTCATAATTATCTCCACTAGGCTTAAGCCTCAGGGGGATCAGGCATTTGGCCGTGTGTGTGATTCTGTGCACAGCTAATCTTACAAACTCCTGGACCCATCGGCCTAATATTTTTAAGCGCATTTCTGAATGTTCAATGACCTGTTTAGTTGCAGTGATTCACACATTTTTTTTATTGACTGTTGTGTTTTACACCACTATCGTCCGCTGGCTCTTCATTTCCTCTTAACCAGCTTGTCGGGACCGCAAGTAATCAACAACGGATTCTGCTTGGAGGCTGATTTCCGCTCGGGATACGGTAGATGGTGGTCAGATTAAATTTTTTTGGCACTTTGAAATTGACATTTTACGCTCTTATCTGAAAGAATTGTGGAAATACACAACTAGAATAACTTCTGACACTACAAAAACTGATATCTAGTCCGACCCGGAGGTCTGGATTTTGGGAGACATACAAAGTCTGAACTTGAGCTCTAATAAAAAATACTTCATATTACAGCACAAAGTTCGGTTTATTCTTTAAAACTGAAATTCAGAACTTCCCCCAGAGGCAGAGGCAGTGGTCAAATGAACTACCATCCTATAGTACACCTGAAAAGATCTTGTTTACTGTACCATGGTTGGTGGTGGTGGGGGAGTAATCTGTTCGTTTTTCTCTCTTTTTTTAAACTTGTGTATTTTATAATGGAAAAATGACATCTTTATAAATGATAAAGGACATTTTACATTGTTGCCCCCCTTCATTCCACTACTCTAATGCATACACACTAGACGCAGCCTGCCCTGCACTTCCTGTTCCCCCAGGACACGTGTGGTGGACATCTGGACTGTACTGTACTCTTCTGGTTGCAGCAGTTGATGGTTCAGATTTAACCAGAGGGTTGCAGAAGAAAAGAGCTTGATTTACCAGCTCTGCACAAGAGAAGTACTGATATTGATTTCACCTAAAAATAAAATTCAGTCATGTCAGAATGCAGAGTAAAAGTGTCAGCTGGCTGAATGTGTCCGCAGCCTGTGTGAGCTTAGCACTTTGTATATCAACATGGACGCCTCCCAACACTCAGCCCAGGCGGGTCGAGAAAAAGGACCAGTGAATAACCTGCTATTACCATTTGAATGGACAAGCCGAGGTATTAGCATCAGAGGCTGAATGCTGCATTTAATGCTGCTCAAAACATCAAAGCTCGGCCCAAATAATTCATCAGCAAGCTGAGCACAAAACTGATATTGAGGCATTCTTTATATACCTCTCATCAGTGTAGATGTTTAGTATTTTTGGATTAGTAACAACTTGGAATTGTGCTAAAAGCTCAGAAATAAAAGAAATAAGAGTCAGACCAAAATAATTCAGTCACTGTCATTGTCTTCAGTTTTAGTTCAGCTGATTTCCTGTTTTATGTTGAAAGTTAACCCTCATGTTTAATATCCACTTCCTGTCTTTGTCTTTTTTTCCAACCGTTTTTCTGCGTATATCTTTCTTTAATTTGTTCATAAGCCCTTGTGTATTTAAGTCTTCACTGGTTTCACTGTCTTCATCCTGTGTCCTGTGTCTCTTCTGTACCTGTGCCTGTTCCCTAGTCCTTGTGTGTTCCCTGTGTCCCCCCTTTGTTCTACGTTGGACTTGGATATCAGCTCATCACTAAAGCTGGATTTTTGTAGTACAACCTGCTTCTGTGTCTGAGTTTGGGTCCCATTTTGATTAACTGTGACGGTCAAATTTAGACAAAATCTCTGCATGTGGACAGAATTCTGGCTGTCAGCTGCTGTCACACAAACCCAAGAATCATGACCATTATTTTGACACCTTACTCTGCACATCTATACATAGTCCACTGCTATTTGTAGTCCTCTGCAGCTTATAACATTTGCTGTTGCCAATCTGTGTGCTTCTTTTATTGACCTGCCAGAGAGCTGGAGAGGAAACGGAGTCACTCAGCTGGATCTGTGTAGTTAGTTGGTCTTAGTGTAAGTGGATTTATATTATATGTTAATCCTGTTATGAAGTGTGAGCGACATTTTGACTCATAACCTTTTTTAAAGCCATATTGCACCACTGGAGAGGCAATGAAATCACCACCGGGATGACGCACATAAAAACACAAGATCTGAGCTCCCTGTCTGGGAGTGAACGACCCGGAGTCTGCCTGATCTGAAACACCTGTCTGCTTATAAACCCTCAGGGCTCGCAATATAACCACCAGTGTCAACCAGTCAAAATATATGACATGAGATAAAATAAAATCCATCCTTCATACTCAGACGTGTCACATCGCTAAATACATACAGTATTCCAGCCTTACTTTCAAGTCTAGTTTGTGTGTTCATCACATCCTACCGTGACTTTTGAACAGGATAACAAACACCCTCCAAAATGCTGCTAGACCCGTTCATTTTGTCCTGAGGATGGTGCTCAAGGCAAATTCTAGGATGATTAGTAATTAAAGGACAAATTCCCTTGGGGCATAAATACAACACTTCATGACAAACGGTCCATTAACTGCTGATAATACTTCCGTATAGGTTGAAACTGTGTCCTGATGGTGGCACTGCATGAAAGGTCATAAGGTCAACAAACCATTAGGGATCATCCTCTGGGGTCAATAAATATCTACAGCTGCAGTAAATGAATGAGCAGTAGTTATCAAGACATGTTTCCCTGGACCAAAAGGACAGGAGAGACCGATCAATATCTTTGGTCACACTTTAAGCAAATCACTGACAACAGGTACAGCATAAGAGTTAATTATTTGAAAAGGCTTAATATAGATAATAAATTCTACTTATTGCCTTATTTATCTTGAATGTGTCCATAATCTACTGTTAAGGTGAATAATAGAGATTCTGCTTCAGTAACCTCAGTCGTGCAATATACCAACAGAGTTATGTGGCTAACCAGATGGTTACACTGATTGGACAAATAACATTTACATGGCTCTTCTTTAGGTGGCATCCTATAAAAAATGCAACATGCATCATGGCTAGCGACATGACCGATGAGGAGCTTGAACCAAAGAGCTACTTTTGATGCAGCATTGTGTTTTGAGTAGAAATTCATAGGCTATTTCATGTGTGGCTGTAGTCAACAGGGCACTTCAAAACTGGGAAAAATATATCACAATAGAGATAATGGATCGTGAATTGCAATTAAATATATCTCAATATTATTTTTTATTATACTATATATCATTTTTTTTGGCCAGATCGCCCACCCTTAAAGATATTTAACGTTCAAACTGATCAACTTTATTCTTTTTTTGTAAATACACACAAAGTTGTGGAATGTATATGATATTGTATTGATTCTTTGGCCAACGATTCGATATTTATTGATATATATATATTGATTTTATTTCAAAGGTGAAATCCAATATTGAATGCCTGTGACCTTCGATCCCTCAGTGCATCACCGCATTAAAACGGAGGTGATTGTACACAGGATACTACTGCCTGGGCTCAGGAACACACTGTCAGTAAACACAGTTCATAGCTGCATCTACAAATCCAAGTTCAGATTCTACCATGCAAAGCAACAGCCACATATTAACAACATACAGAAATGCTGTCGAGTTTTCTAAACCAGAGTTTAGACGGACTGGCACAGAGAAAAAGTGTGCTGTGGTCCACATTTAAAATTATTTTTAGACATTATTACATCATGTCCTCCGGGCTAAAGAGGAAAAGGACCGTACATAGTTAAAACCAGCAGCTGTGATGGTATGGGGTGTGTTAGTGCATCATTAATGTTGAAAGGTACATACAGGTTTTGCGACACACAGTGACAATGCCGAGCCACATTCTGCAGGTGTTACATCACTGATTCAGATTTTTTTTTGTTTGACACAGCATCCCATCTTTTATAGAATGAGGGTTGCAGTAGATTGTAGGATTATTTTCATTATTTAAAATGTTAAACACGAACAGACGGACATTTACGCTTCCTCTCACTGCTCATCACACTGTGTGAATGCCTTCTGAAGAGTATTTCAATGATTCATGTTCTCTGACCTAATAGTTGTCGCGCACAGTGTGTTTGTGAGTCAGCATTAGGGGGCATCTGGAGGTTGCAGACAGGCTGGTCTACTGAGAGAGGAGGGGGAGGGAGCCTACACACATATGTGTATGTGTGATATAGAGGTTGCACACACACCTACTGGCCGAGTGAGGAGGGGGAGGTATGAACGTTAGACAACATTTAGTCACAGATCATCCAATTTAATGAGTAAAGATGTGAGTAAATGTCAAACTAAAATCTTGAACAATATTATTTTTCATTATTCTTCATCATACTGCTCTAGTGAAATTCATTTTGCTACATCTGCCAGCGTGCATCGTCACTAAGGATGTTGGAAGTCATTAAATTTTAATTGAGCGAGTACCAGGACACCATTACACTACTACGGCCCACATCTCTACTGCTTGTGTAGACTCTGTTGTGACTCATGTGAAGTGTGACAAACTGTATTCAAACAGAAGATGGTTGGTTTGAAACAGGAAATGTCAGCAAATCTAAGACATTTTATACAGTGGCAACACCATTTTAGTTCTAAAAATAAATCAATTAAAGATGCTAAAGCTGGACGGAGGTCCTCAAAGTCCCCTGGAATCAGCTGCAACTATTGATTATTTTCATTCCTGACTCATAGCCGATGATCTTCTTAATTAGATTGTTTGGTCCAAAAAATGGCTAAAAATAGTGAAAATTGACTTTAAATGCTTGCTTTTGTTTTTGTTGTCTTTTAAATGAATTTTTTATCTGTAACTATTTATTTCTTCTTTTGTTTTTATTGTCTTTTCAATGCAATTTCTAACATTTTGCATTTTAATGCATTTTCAATGCATTTCTATGTCTCTGTAAAGCACTTTGGGAATGTCCTTGAGTCTGAATGGTGCTATATAAATAAACAATGCCTTTATGTTGCATCGGTTGTCCAACCAAAAGATATTCAGTTTACCATCATACAACACAAAGAAGGGCAGCAGCCCTCATATTTGATGAACCAGAACCAGAAAATGTTTTTTCTTCTACTCGAAAAATTCAGATGAATTGTTTATTAGAATAATTGCAGATGAATCTTCTGTTGATGACCTGATCGATTAATACTTTTAGTTTACCCACATGATTAAATACAGGTTGTAAGGTTTGCCTGTCGCAGCTGAGAATTCTTTAAGATTAAGAAAACAATAAATACTAAAACATCTATTTCCAATTTGAGAGAATATATGAATTTCTCCATAAAAAAACAAAAAACATGTCTCCCAAAACACCCATTTGTCTGTACAGATGAGCCTCATTGTCATGTTTTCTTCCTCTGAACACACAAAGCCTTTGTTGTCACAACATGCTGACTGTCTCCAACATGTCAAATTACAGTTTAAATTGAAAAATATCCCTAATAAATAAAAATGTTTTGTTTAAAGATAAAATGAGAGAGTGGGCCCTGAGTGATCCACTGGCAGACTTTGAGCTGCAGCTGATCAACAAAAAGAGAGGAGGAGGAGGAGGAGGAGGAGGAGGAGGAGGAGGAGGAAACACCACTGTAACATCCAGCCCCTCTGTTGCCTTTACCTTGATCGTCTCCCCTTCTATCTCCACCGCCTTCTCCCTGAAATCCACGCCGATGGTGGCCTCGGTCTTGTCGGGGAAGCTCCCCCCGGTGAAGCGGAAGGTGAGGCAGGTCTTCCCCACGTTGGAGTCCCCGATGACGATGATCTTAAAGATCCGCGTCTGGATGCTCAGCTCCAGGGAGGAGGTGCTCAGATCCACGGAGGATGTGAAGCTCGGGGCGGCATCGTTGCTGCTGCTGGCTCGGCTCCGGCTCGCTCGCTGTAGATCCATGGAGGATGTCAGGATGGTGACATTGTCGTCCGCTCGGTTCCTTCGTACGACTCCTCTCCCACCTCCTGCTCCTCCACCGCCGCCGCCGCCGCCCGGAGCTCGGGTCTCCTCCTCCGGGGAATCGTTGGTCATTATGCCGGAGGAGGCGATGCGCAAATCGGTGTGCGTGAGTGGAGAGGAGAGGGGGTGGACGGACGGATGGATGAGTGAAGGGAGGGGAGAGGAGGAGGAAGGAAGGAAGGAAGGGAGGAGGAGATCAGGGATGAGACAATACCGACGGGGCTCTGTTTCAGCTGCTGACTGTGGCCTTAAAGGGAGAAGCATTGTAAACACAGGAGCATCAGTTTATTTACAAGATTTATTTTATTTTATAAAAAGGCATGTAAGAAGAAGTCTGCAACAAGAAAATCATGTAAAATCATGTAAAATCATTATTTATTAACACCAGATGAGAGGGATGCTTTCAGAGACAATAAATGAAGATATTAAAGTGATGCTACAATATGACCTTGAGTGACTTAAAGGATAAGTTCACCTGAAAATGAAAATGCAGTCATTATCTACTCACGTCCATGCTGATGGAAAGCTGGATGAAGTTTCACAGTCCACAAAACATTTCTGGAGCTTTAACGCCGTTGTGGCATACTCCTAAACAACTGAAGTAGACTGACATAGATGGGGACTCTTTTTTTTTTGGTTGTTTTATGCATTTTTAAACAACATAAATTAGTTCCACACATTTACATTTACATGTAGGGCATTTAGCAGACGCTTTTGTCCAAACCGACTTACAATAGGTACATTTGTCACAAGAAAGAAACCACAACATATCACCGTACATACAACAGGTACAGTGTAGTCAAAGCCTCCAGATGCCCCTAGATCCCAAAATTGATTTAAAAAGACTTTATTTAAACCTTTTTTTAAGCAAAAAATCTTCACTGTAGCTGCTTAGCTGAAAGTGTTAGTGAGCACCCTGTCTGAAGTGGGTGCAGAAGGGTGTAAATACGGTCTTTTCAAATCAATTTGGGATTTCTGGGGCTTCCAGAGACTTTTTAGCCATTTTATGTTGTTTTTTTATGTTGTAAAACAAGTCTGCTGAGAATGCTGCAGCTGATGCTCCAGAAATGTTTTGTGGACTACGAAACTTCACCCGACTTTCAGCCTCGGGTTGAGTAGATAACGACTGAATTTTCAGTTTTATATGAATCCTTTAAGGTTAATATAAACTCCCAATGATTCATGCAGATATAACTTATTAATCTCTATAGAAATATATGGAGAGCAATTTTATATTAAAATCATAAAATCCCATTAAGTATAATAAGGTCATTATTTGAGAACTTCTGGGTCCCACAGATAATATTGTACTTTGTACCCCATTATATTTATCTGTCAGCTGTAATTAGTACTAACTTTCACATTAAGACACCAAAAATATATGATAAGCTTATAAAAATAAAATGCATTGTTGGACATTAAAGGTGCAATATGAAAGAATATTAGCTTAAAACATTAAAAAGTTAACTACAATTATCAATAGAATATCAAAATTAGACCTGTTAAAGATGTCTATGTATTGTGTTGCAGAGATATGCTGAAGTTAGCATGCTAACCAGCTAGCCTCTATGCTAGAGATGTCAACAGAACCAGTCCTGACCAGTAACTGCACAGCGAACTGAGCTAATGAGCTTATTTTGGTGATATTAGTTATCAACTTTTGTGATTTTGGCTCGTTATAAAAAGCAAGTTTGAGCTTGGACCCCTTGTCACATTCCAGATGTTTATGAGGTCCAATAAAGAAAAAAACTCATAGCAACATTATAGTGATACTGGATGATTCAAACACATCATAAAGACCAATGCGTCAAAATAAGACAAAATAACTGCATGATGATTATTGTTTTATTTTTATAATGTTAGGAGATAGTATTGTAAAGTGCAGTAAGGCTACCAGAATGTAAGTTGAACTAAACATTACAGCTTTCTAACACTAAGAACCCGTCTCCCCCCCCCTTTCTCCTTTTATCTAGGATTATTATAATAAATGTTTTTTAAGTAATTTGTCTTATTAGCAGAATGTACTGTAAGATAATTTTCTCCATTTACCATAGACAGATGCATCAGTTGTAGACTGAAGTTCCTGACATCTAGAAAATCACCATCAGGACTCTAACTCCAGATAATATTCTAAAAAAGTACTGGTAGTAAAAAAAACCTGATTGTAGCCATCAGAGGGTTTTAGCAGAGAGAGAAAGTGAAACAGCGTTTCCCACACTACCGGGTCATGTGATTGGATCAGCTGGTAATACTATCACATTCCATAAACCAACATGGCCGTAATGAGAAGGCCTGATTAGTCTTCAAGGTACAAAGAATAACAAAAATGCCAGGAATTTACATTCAAATCAACATCAATACAAAATAATTTACTTAATGTCTTTACATGAGACTATTTTAAAGACAACACTCAGCATACTTCCGTAATCATGTCAATAGGAAGTGACCTAATGCTGGTTGTAATATAGTCACAGCTGAGGACTTTCACACCCAGTTTACCAGCGTGATTTGTCATTGTCCATTCTTATTTATGCAAACCAAGCAGGTGTTGTGATGTAGAATCAATAGCAGTTGAGGCAACAGAGAGGGATGCTGTGTATAAGCTAACCAGAACAAGAGGACACCAGGTGGTGGTAGATGAAAGGCCATGGGTTAACCAAACGTATTACTATTCAGCCAGAGGGGAACATGAATGTCTGTATCAAATGACAATTTGTAGTTTTCAAGACCCGAAATTAAAACTATCAACCTCATGAACGAGATGATCACCAAAGCCATTAGAATGTGTCCTCTGGGGGCCATGACCAATGGAAATTTATCCAATAATTGTTGAGATATGGATGACAGTGATGGTTCAACCAACTGAAATTACCATCCCCGGAGCCACCCTGCTAGCACGCCTAAAAATAACCAAAACGAGATGCTAGAAAGGAAATCAGTGCCACTCACCGTGTGAACTGGAGCTGTGGGACGTGCCGTCGTACGTTTGAGCCGCTTTGCTTCCATTTTGACTCACAGCAGCAGGAAAAAACAACTCAAAACGCACACATACACACACACACGTGCACACATACAGAATGCACACACACTCCCTGTCTGTTGATATCAGACTGAAATGCAGACAGAAATACCAAACACTTGTCCCGTTTTCCCTCTCTAAGTCAATGTCACACACACACACACACATATATACAGGCACGCCACTCACTGTGCTGAACAATCCCTCACACACAGACACAATCTCTTCCTCACAGACATAACACTCTCTCTCTCAAAGAGATACATATAATCTCTTTCTTGCACACACACACACACACACACACACACACACACACTTGCGCTGCGTCGAACAATCTCAACGCTTGTGTCTGACAAAGCTCCCTTCTTCTTCAGTCAAAGGCCTGTTTGTCTGGAAGCAAGTCTCAGTGGGACATTCACATTCTGGTGAAGACAAACCAACAGGGAAATATAGCATACATTTACACAGAAACACACACAGTAGCATTGTCCTGGTTCCACACATTCATATGTTTTTGTGGTAATAAAGACGTGTGCTCGATTTAATATAACATAACATTTTCATGTCATCCTCTGACTTATCAGAATTTTTTTAATTTTTTTTTAAATTTGGTATCTCCTTAGCTGACTTTAACAAAAAAATGGTCATGGCTGCTTTGCTGCCACCTGATAAACTGAACATACAGCAGCTGGCACTCTAGCTGTAAGAGGAATATGGATGTAGGAATCAATAAGTTGTATCCATGGATTTTAATTTAAAAAAAGTGTGAAGAATAGTGTGTAAATGAAGTGCTGTAGACTGGTACACGCATATTCTTTAATCCCATTAATTGCTCATTCAACACCTCACACAAATTAAAGCTGCTTTAAAGGATAAGTACCGTTTTTTACAACCTGGACCTTATTTCTGGCAAAAGATATGGTCATTTACTCACCCAGATAACTTTGGTGTCATTCGGCGTCGTTCGGACGAAATTAGATCCAGTGTAGCGGCGATATATCCATATAATGGGAGTAACGGGGCATCGACACACAGCCTCTATATAACACATTATCTGCCACGAAACTAGTTCATTTCATCAATATTTTGTTACGATATGCTAGCGCTATTAGCCTCTGAGTCCGGGCTCGTCTATTGTCAACATCCGGGGTCTGTAGGCTGATCTACTACCTCTGACCTGGAAGATGTCGTCTCTGAGCTGCGCGCGCACCCGCGACAGCGCGCCTTGTTTACCTGTAGCTGCTGCTGCTAGTTTGACCCCGGATGTTGATAACGGACGAGCCCGGACTCAGAGGCTAATAGCGCTAGCATATCGTAACAAAATATTGATGAAATGAACTAGTTTCGTGGCAGATAATGTGTTATATAGAGGCTGTGTCGATGCCCCGTTACTCCCATTATATGGATATATCGCCGCTACACTGGATCTAATTTTGTCCGAACGACGCCGAATGACACCAAAGTTATCTGGGTGAGTAAATGACCATATCTTTTGCCAGAAATAAGGTCCAGGTTGTAAAAAACGGTACTTATCCTTTAAGTGATATCTTCTTAATAAAATAAGTGTTACATACAGTAGCTCTCTATTCCAACAGTAATCACTGTTATAGAGTGTTTGGTCAGTAACCAATGTCTCTTCACCCCCTGCTCATGTTAGAAATTGTCTGGTATCCCTGCCCACCGTATCCAATCAGGACGCAGAACTCCTGTTTGCTCGTGAATGTACAGAGAGCAGGATCCTCTTGTTCTGGTACCAGCAATGGCAGAACAGGGTATGCTACTAACTCCAGCGCTCCCGGTGACGGCTTATACTACCAACCCTGCTTCAACCCTGCTGCCTAAAGGAACAGCACAGGAAGTCATTCCTACCTGGTGCCATCAGACTTTATAATGCACAATCCACAACACACAAATAATTTTTGCACTTTAACTTATTATTATTATTAATACTGTAAATAAAACTGCACCTTATCCTCTTGCACATTATGTTCAACTTACCTTCACTCCTCAATACCTCAACATTTTATTTTATTTACCTCAGTATTTTATTTTATCTTATTTTAAAACTACTTTGATTTTATTGTTTTTTGTATATTGCATATAGTACTTTATTGTTTCTTTATTTGTCCTTGTATTTTGATTGTATCTGTACTTGAATGTACCCACTGCTATGATAACCTAATTTCCCCTCAAGGAAGTTGCACAGCAAGTTGGTGAACTACTGTAGCTGGTGAGCTAAACAACAGTAATTGCTAACCCAGCTAGCCAGTTGAGTTAGCAGTCACCCTCTAAATCTCTCCAATTCGTCTGTGCTGTGCTGTGCTGACATTTTGTAATTCACCATTGTGCACCATTTTGCTTCAAACAAAGTTTTCAGAGCTAACGACTTTGTTAACTACCTTGAGCAAGCTTGTTTGCTCAAGGTAGTTAACAAAGTTAGTTAACAAAGTCGTAATGGGACAACCACTTATTTAAAAGACGGATTTTTACCATCGACTCTTGCCTCATAACTTTGTGAAAGCCAGTGGTGTGTCCTTACACTAATCCAGTTCTCTACACTAAAATGAGAGTGCTTGTGGTTTCTCTATGAATGAACAAATGGGTCAGAAAATCGATGAAAGAAAATACTTTTCTATCGATATGTACTATAAAACAAAATGTAGAGAGCTTGTGGACATTGAAGAGGCCAATGTAAGAGATGATGAGACATACTACTGTGAAATGCTTGTGCTCCTTAACACATCCGCTGAGCTTTAAAGCAGCTTAATGTAACATGTATTAATACTCATTCTTGCTGTTTTAACATATAGCAAAATGAGGCAAATGACCAAAAACGACAACTTCTCTTATAAATTACATACTTACATATTTTTTGTTATGAGCAACTTTGTTTTGTATTATTGTCCCTCCTGTTAGCTACTGTAAACTAACAACATAGCTATTATGAGCCATTACTTTCCCCCAATGATGGACATGATTAAATGAGTCTCCGTGTTCGGTGTGATGCCGTTTCATTAGCTGACAACCTCTGTAGTCTCATTTAGCCACTTGTAACGCTGTTGTTAAGACACATAAGCACTTTTTAATAAATTGTGGGACATCTAATGATGTATTTTATATCGAAGAACAAAACCTGTAAATATCTTAAGCCTGTGGTAACCACAGACAGTTAACCCAAAACCCTTTAAAAAATGCCAACTCATTTCTGGGTCTCAGGACTCATTACTACACCACTCTATTTGTATATTCAAGAGTCACTGCTCACTATTTTCTCAGAATAAGACACTTCATTAGCATGAGTAGAAGCGTTGATGATATAGGCTACCCATGTGAGAGAAATATCACACTCTATTACTTCTTAATGAATTGTGATTGCTGTCAAGTTAACAGGGGAAAGTCTCTAGGTGTTTTTTAATGTGCCTGTTTTGTGACATGAGAGACTGAATATTTATCTTTCAGTATAATTTCTCACAGACAATAATAATCGTGTAAGGGGTACACATTACATTGAGATATATCCTTCTCAAGAAAGAAGAGTCTAAAGTTACTTTAGTTGCAAAACAAACACTGTTTCGTTAAAATAAAATTGTACTGTGTGGTAAATTTTTACAAACTGTAATGTTGTATGGGGAATGTGAAATTACATAAATTGGTCGAAAAAGCAAACATTTGAGGCGACAAAAAGGCATTTTGAGATGTTTATGTTCACAATGTAGAATTAAAAGTCTGTTGCTACATTTGCAACATTGACAAAATACAACAGTTACAAATAGCAAAAGGTGAGGGTTGACTGCATAGTCCACATTTGAAACTTCATTGTTCAGTGAAAACTGCTTTGCGAGGTATCTCAACCCAACAGTCAGGCAGTTGTACGTCTCCGCAGAGTTTCTTTGTTATGAAGTATTTTCAAATCCTGGTGAAAAAACCTCATTCAGCCTGTGAGATTTTTTCCCAATGTAATAACTGTCACTCAGACCACTTGTAGGTAAGTAGATTTAAAGTCTGTTCCAAGTGCGTTTTTAGCGTTGCATTTGTAAATGCCAGAGTTCATGAGTACAGGGTTCTGTATGACCAGACTGCCCTCCTCCGTCATGTGAATCCCTCCCTGCACTGTGAACCGGTTATGTGGAACCAGCGTTGTGCGTCCAGGCAACGTCCATGAAATATCCGGTTTGGGAATACCGGTTGCCACACAATGTAACGTCACTGGTGATCCCCGGCTGACTCTTGTGATTGAGGCCAGCGTACTGGTGATGCGTGGTGGGAAAACCATCACTGCAACTGGGTAGGAAAGTGTTGATAAGCCAAAAGAGTTGGAGGCTTTACAGATGTAGGTTCCTTTGTCAAAGGTGGCGACATGCCTGAGTTGGAGGGTCCCATTGGCGAGAAAAGATACCCGGCCAATGTGTTGAGGTTTGTCCAAAACAAGACCATTAGGCAGGGTCCATGTGATTGATGCCTGCGGCCAGCCATCCACAGTGCAGGGCAAGTTGAGATTGAGGCCGTAAGTAATCTTCATCCCACCTGGAAAAGTAAAATGAGAAGTATGTAGATTTTATGCAAAAATGATCAACAGAACAAAAAAAATACAATTGAGGAAATATTCTTGCTCCAACAAAGGTACATCTCACTGATGGTGCATATGCCCTCACATGAAGTTTACCAACCCATCTACTGATTCATACCAGAGCAAATGAAGTGTATGTAGCTAAAGTTAGTCCTCACCACGGCCCTGCCATATTCAGGCTTTAAAACTTTATACTTTATATTGACCAATTTAATGAGACTGCTGCTTCATTAATTTAACATAAAAAAATCATACCTGTAGATCCTCTGATCACTGGCTTTCTGCCCGCCTCCAGCGCATAACGTTTCTCTGCTTGTCCTGCCACGTTTCTGGCGAGGCACCGGTACACTCCCTTATCACTTGCAACCGGTTGGGAGATCTGTAGAGTTCCATTACCCAGATGATGTGTGAAGCGTTGGAGTCTAACACCAGGTGTCAACATCGTCCCGTTGGGTAGAATCCATGCAAACTCTGGGTTGGGTTTGCCACGAGCGGGACACTCCAGGCTTAATAGCCCACCGTCTTGCTTTATTGGTAGGATTTCAATATTGGGGACAGCAAAACTTGGTTTCTCAGCCAGTGATGCCACCTCTAATTCAACCAAAAGTGAGGCTTCACCCAGATTGTTCTTAGCCATACACATGTACCTCCCTTCATCTGTTTTCCTCACGCCTCTCAGCTCCAAGCTACCGTTCCGGTGGACTTGGAAGCGACCGCCCAGGTAGGGCATTGGGAGTGTCTGGCCATATGGAGTAACCCACCAGACTCTTGGTTCTGGTTTTCCTTCCACGCCGCAATGCAGGAGTGCTGTTTGGTAGGAAACAGCCAAAACCTTTGTGGTGCTCTTCCCTTTCATACCATTGATAAACGGCTCCTGTGATTCAACTTCAAGTTTCATGTTTTTAACATCATCACCAGCAGAATTTCGTGCCACACATGTATATTTCCCTTCGTCAGCAAGTCTTGCTTTCTTCAGTACTAACATCCCATCATCCATGATCTGAAACTTGTCTGATGACATTGATATCACATCATTTCTTGGTGAGACCCACATGATTTTTGGTGCAGGTTCACCTGTTGCCTGACAGCTCAGTTTAGCTGATTCTCCTAACTTTACTGTCACCAGTGATTGTGATTTTAAACTTATTTTTGGAGCATTTGGTCCCACTTTGACGCTCACTTTTTTTTCATCCTTGCCCAGTTTGTTCTTGGCATAACAAGTGTAGTCGCCCTCATCTTTTTTGCCCATTTGCTGGAGAAGTAAAGTTCCATTGCCAAAAATAACATAGCGGCGGTTGCGAAGGCCGCTGTCGTCTGATTGAAGGGCGTTGTTGATCAAAGTTCCATCAGGGAGACTCCAGGAAACTTCTGGATCTGGGAGGCCTGTCGCAACACAGTCCACCTTAAGATGAAACAAAGGAGGGAGAATGAGTAAATGAGGTAGAAAAATAAGTGTAAGAACAAATCTAGGTTGGATGTTATTGGCAAGTGGTGTTTTAAATCAGAAAATGTTCAGTAATATTTACCTTTTTTTGTCAGTTGTAAGATTTGTTTTATTTTAGACTGCTAATTATTTTGAGTGTAAGAAGGTCATGCTTTTATTAAGATTAAAACAACTCTCATAAAAGAATCCTTTCTGCAGCAGTATGATTATTTACTTATTTATTTGTGTTTTCATTTTGATTTAAAGCTGCACAAATCCATATTTTTAACGACCAGGTCATTTGAAAGGGGTCACTTTTTCACTTATTCACCCCAAGAATATTACAACCCAACTTTGCAGTTCCTCTCAGCTCTATGGAGCATTTTAGCATCTTTCAGCTCATTGTTTTGGTCATACGACCAGTAACTTTATTGTTTTTGCTCACATCACGCGGCTGTTTTTACTGAAAAACTCCAGTAAATGTTACTTTTCCAGCACCAACAGCAGACAGAAAAAGGTAGCAACTAGCTGGTAAACAAAATGGAGCATTTAGCTGCTAAAAGGTTAGATATGAATCCAAGGACTTGGTTGAGACCAAAACATAGATAAAAGAAGAGTTAATATTAAACTTACATAGGTGGAGAGAAACTCCAAATGAATTATAATTTTTTGTAATTGCTGGATGAGTAAATAGACACCTGTTTACTAATACCATTGCTACATAAACTTTATAAGGTGTTAATTTCTCTTGTTCTGCTTCCTCAAAGTGAACAAAATCAATTAATACTGCTTTAAGATGGCTTGGGGAAATGAGACCCTAATGTCTTTTAAGATCAAATGTATTTGTATGTATGAAAAAAATAAAATGCTGAAAATTAAAAGAATACAAGCAAAAGTGTCATAATGTTTGAACTGGCTTATCCCTCTTTATATAAAGTTTGAGCTAGCTCCCCATAGCTACCTGGAAGTTTTGTCCAAAGGTGACCCTTGTCTGTGGAGTCCTCACTCGTTCGATTCTTGGTGGAGTCATTACAACATCTACCTAGTAAAGCAAAAACATAAAGAAATGCATCAAAAATGTTTAACGTGAAATAAATTTGCAGTAAAAGTTTGGAAAATACAGTACAGAAAGATGAAAATCCTTTTCTTAAATGTGAGGACAGACCACATCTTTGATTCTTAACGGGAAGAAATCTCTTTACAACATTGACTTTGATACTCATTAACAAGGCAAAGAAGGCATGAATTAAACATACTCTCATGGTAAAGAGTTGGCAGCAAAATGAACCTGCCTGAAGTCATTATCTTTCCTTATCATACCTGGAACAGCTCCATGTCCTCCCCATTGGGCCGCTGAAAGACACACAGATAATTTCCACCATCCAGCTCTGTTAGCTGAAGTATCCTCAGAGTCCCATTACGGAAGACTTTAATTGGTCTCTCAGGACTGCAGGCAAATGGGGCAGAGAAATGAGGTTGAGACTAAAGCAGTCAGTCAAATATAATGGAAAGTAAAACCTTTAATGTATTAAAAATCTGGTCACTATTGTTCTGATTGATAAATTCACAAGAGCAGGTAACCTGTAACGATGCTCCATGATGGTTTTGGAGGGCAACTGCCAGATGGTCCCTCTTTTGGATCCAGTAGACTCAGGACAGTGGAGGTAGACAGCAGAACCATACATAGCTGAGATAGAGTGGTGGCGGGATGGCACACCATGGCGGTGGGTTGGGGGGATAGGAAGAGGAACAGGAGGCAGGCGTGAGAAGGAGGGAGGATCTGCCTTCACCTCCAGCACAACGGTTCTTTTGGCGACGCCCACAGTATTAGAGGCCAAACACTCGTACCTGTGGAGAGATTGACAGCAGCCCAGTGACTTTTTTTAAACTCCGGTTTAAGAGCTCAGTTCAACAGTCACAGTTCAACAATTTCTACTGCTTGATTACTTTGAGTTGAATTGTAAATTTGTATCGCTTAAGACATTAATACATGCCTCACCCAATGATACACACGTTAGAGGCTAATGGGAATGATCTTAGTTTTGCAGATATTTACCAAAGTGTCGGACTTACTGAAATTCTGACCTGATGCGGGCGTCAGATAAAAAATGAGGATCACTAAATCTATTACAAAGAATTCTGTGGGGAATACGAATGTCTGTTGCAAATGTAATGCCAGTCATCTGAGACTTATCAAGACATTTCATCCTAAACTTAACGTTTCAACCTGCTGGTGGTACTCAAAAGATAGTCTGATCATGAAAGTCATAAGGGCAGCTCAAATGGGAACTACGAATGTTTGTACCAAATTTCACGCCGATCCTTTCTGTAGATGTCAAACTATTCCATTTGATAACTGAAAACGTTAACCTGCTGTTGGCACTAGATATGGGACCATAAATGGCATCCTATCCATCAGTTGTCAAAATATTTAAGTCTGGATCAAAGAAGTGGAATGACAGACCAATCTGCATGGCAATCCCTAGAACCATGTCAACTGCTTTGCTGAGAAAAAGCTAATGCTATATTTGTGATACTTGATGTTGTCGTGCAATTTACTTTTATCAGACAGCTAAATGGCCTGTGCTGACATGAAGACATAAAGTAACTTCATTCATGCATAAACCCGGGGTTGAAAAAAGTTGACTTTTTTTGCTGTCTTAAGTTATGTACAGACTTGACCAACCTTAATTTTCTTGAATTGTCCACACTCTCAATTTTACGTTCTACATAAACACATACCTAACATATATTTTGTCATAAAGCTTGAGATGGAAAACCAGCCTACACGATGAGGGTTATCTGTTATTTTAAGTATTTAAAAACACATCTAATTTAGCTAGGTATGTTCACTCATCTCCAAACCTTGGCTAAAGATACAATAATTACACATATTCAACCAGATATTTAACCAGTGGATATACAGAAAGACTAAATCATATGAAAATAGAGTACTCATACCTCCCAGCATCAGCTGGTGAAACATTCTTCACATACAGTGTCCCATTGGGGAAGACAAACAGTCTGCGTCCAAGAAACTGTGATGGCTTTACATGGACGTCTCCTGGGAGGGTCCACTTCAGAGTGGGCACTGGTTCACCCTTCACAGAGCAGTGGACATACACACTCCTGCCTGGTTAAATGTGACATTATTACAATATTATTAGTTTAGATTAGTCATTATGGAACTGCAAACATTTTATTGTCTTTGTCAACAAGCCATATCATGTGGAAAACTTTTTGTTAAAGGAGTTTTGTTTTGTGCTTTTGTTTGCAAGGCTTTACATTTCCCTACTTTACCTGGCTGAATGATCACAGTATCCATTACTCCTTCACTGATGCTTGGAGGGAGAGCTGCCACGTGGAGATGGTGAGTAATTGTATCAGCACCTGCTGCGTTGCTTGCAATACATTTATAGTCCCCTTTGCTGGAGAAATTAGGAGTGTGAATTCGCAGAGTTCCATTTTGAAGCAGAGACATTGGAGAAAGGAGACTGTGAACAGTCCCGACTTCACGTACAAATGACCTGTCCGGAAGAATCCAGGAAATTTGGGCAGGTGGTTTTCCCGAAGCCAAGCAGTCAAGAGTCACACTTTTCCCCAAGTAGACTGCTATATCTGTAGACTTAGGTGGCTGGATCTTGGGCGCCTCAGTCTGGACAGCTAATGTGATGACTGTGCGATCTGATCCAAACCTATTCTGAGCTGTGCAGAGGTACTGGCCTCTATCCTGAAGCTGGATGTTTTTAATGACAAAAGTTCCATTTTTAAAGACTTCAAAACGGGGACCAAGCTTGGTGTTGGCTGGGATGGTGGCCCCTGAGAAGAGAACAGAAAGAATAAGGAGACAATGATGAGGGAATACTTTAAATTCTGTGCAAGGTGAAAGCCACACATGGACTGCATTGATTTTCCTTGCGATTGTCTCATTTTTCTACATTTTGTAATTTGCTTTTGTCCGTTCTTTTGCCCTGTCTTTCTCTTTTTTTAAATCTCTCTCTTCCTTACCTGTGGAGACTTTGGTCCATGCAATGCTGGGTTCAGGATTTCCTGTGGCTTTGCAGTGCAGGAACACATCACTTTCTGCCAATACTGACACACTAGCTGTGATAACCGTGATAATACGGGGTTTCGCACCACCACTTTCAGCTCCCAACACCCACGGGAAAGGAGGTGCAGCTGTGGGCCACCGAGAGCTGATTCGTCCGGCTACAACGACACATTCAGACAGCATAAAATAATATCATTATTAAATTATGTCAAGATATACTGCTCATTTTGCATTATAACCACATTGCCTATATATTTTCAATAGTACACCTACCTCCAACAGGCTTACGACCTCCATACAGAACCCCAGGGGTGGTGGGGTGGTGAGGACGAGGGGTCGGGATGAAACCAGAGAATGATGATGATGAAGGCTTACCAGATTTCGGAGGTTGGAGGGTGTAAGAAGCAGTGGGAGCTGGTGGTTTGAAGGCATATGGTCTATGTGGAGATGGGTTGGGTTTCGGTGTGATGAGGAATGGAGGATTGTGGTAGCTAGTGCGAGGTTTGGGTGTCACTATCCTCCCTAGCTGAGCGATGCGATCAAGCTGCGCCTGGAATAAACAAAACAACCAATTATTAAGGTATTTTAATTTACTCTTTAAATTCCATCTCTGAGAGCTGATTCATCGTCATTGCCATCATTAGCAATTGGGTGGCAGACATTTTGATACCATCAACAACGACTGGCTTCTTGTGAAGTTTTAGTATATTGGTCTGCGTTCTATGATTTGACCATTTGTTTGTTAAAGTATATTATTAATATTTAGATAGACATACTGCAAACCCACATGACCAACTCTCATCATACTTGTCTGTATCTGTTCCTCAGCCTTGATAGAAACAGTTGATCTCTGGCTTGGTTCCCACCATCCACATGATGATTTTGATTATGATGAGACAGGTGGGGCTTAGAGAGTGTAAATCTGGAGTTTCCAGTTGTTCGAGGAGCTGTAGGTGTGGGCTTCACTGTTTCAGCTGTGATCTCTGGTCTGTTGGTGACAACCGGGTTCTGAGCCCAGGGGTGGTTGAAAGGCCAAGGTCGGTGCGTGGGCACAGGGTATGACCCAGGACCTAGAAGTAGAGAACAAAAACCCAATAGTAAATCAAATTGATAAAACAGTCTAGTTCTTCTATCTTTTAAACATTTGGACACAACTTATTTCAGTCCAGCAATTAATAAGGAAGTCATTACACAGCATCTTGATTTACCTTGCCTTGGTGGAGGAAACGCCCTTTGACCTGGCCAGTAGGGGTAGTGGGGGACGTAATGCTGCTGCTGATGGTGCGAAGGCCAGCGGGAGGTCGGGGGGACTCTGGGAGGCTGGGAATGCTTGCCTGGATTCACTTCACTTTGTCTTCCAGCATTTCTGTCTTGGTTTGTGTGCATCGTCCGGGAAGTAGTAGTCTGCCATCCTCCCTGTTTGTTGGGATGAAGCCAGGGGTGAATTGGTTCCATTACTGGGAAACTGTGGATCTCAGGTGCTGCCTTTGGCTTGTTGACCTCTTTATCTTCTTTCTGTGTAACTTCTTCTCTTGTTCTGCCACTTGTTGAAGTTGAGGTATTGACCTTAGAGGATGAGGTTCTTGCTTGGGTTGGAGAACTTTGTTCCAGAGAAGGTCGGGTGTTAGGTTTTGGTCTACTTTCTGTCGTTAATCGGATGCTATCCCAAGTATTATTGCTCTGTGTAACCCACTCCTTTTTAGACTTTTCTGTGTCTTTCTCACTTCCCTCTGTGTCTATTTTGTGTTTTTCTTTCCCTGTCGTTGCTGTTATTACCTCCTTCTCACTCTCTCCTGCAAGATTATTATCATCTCTGCCCTTTTCTTCAGTTTGCGTTTTGATCTCGACCCTCTGTCCCTCAGATTCCTTTAGGTTTATAGTGTCAGTGTCTTCAACAGTCCTTTTGGTTGGATGGGGGGTACTATCTAGCTTTGGAGTGACAATAGTGTTTGGATCTGGTAAATTATGTCTATCCAGAGAACTACCTACATGGGGATCTTTTTCTCTAGCTGATGGGATCACGGGAAGGCTACTGTCAAGATCATTAGTAGTATGAGAGGTTTCACTGTTTAAATCTTCCTCGGCATCCAAACTATCACTATCCTTGTAATCATATTCGTCACTGTATTCCCCTTCATCTTCCTTTGTCTGATACTCAGCAGATAAGGTTTCAAGGTCTACTGTAGTTGGAACAGGTGTTGTAGTAGTTGTAGTAGTAGTGGTAGTAGTAGTTGTAGTTGTGGTCGTTGTTGGTGGTGTGGTCGTTGTTGTTGGGGGAACAGTTGTTTGCAGCTTGTTTGATGAATGGATGAAGGGGTTAACGTGCGGACGGACTCTTCTCATCGGTGGTCTTCTTCGCCTGTAAGGTGGCCTTCGTCTGTTTGACTGACCAGGAACTAGGTTGTTATTACTTCTCCCCTCTGCAGAGTGCTTATTTTCTGTCTGATCAACTAGCTGAGGAGTTCCAACAGCAGGAGGGTCTGTGACAGCTTCTGCTTTTTCTGCGATCCCACCAACACGGTGTGGGGTTGGTTCTGTACTTCTGGGAGGAGGAGGTGGTAAAACCTGTGGCAGATCTTCTGATGTTTCATCTTCTTCGTTATTTGAGCTCTTATCTGTAGAATAAGTGTTGATAGGGAAATGTGTTGGCTCCATCAGAATATCAATAGGGGTAGCAGTAGTAGTAGGGGGTAAATTGCTAGGAGTAGCAGTAATTGTAGTGGCCACTGTAGTAGTAGATTTGGACGTTCTTTGGACAGTTACAGTGCTGGGTTCTGGTTGTGACTGCTCTGTGGGCTGAGCAACACTTGGTTTGGCATTAGCTTTAGCCAATATCTCTGCCCAACGATTCGGATCTAATTCCTTAACAGATTTATTGGGTTTTCTCTTTGAATCTTTAATTCTGATCCTTTTTGATAACCTGTTAGGATTCCTTTGCTGTGTTCCTACCTTCTTAGGGAACTGCGTTGCAAAAGGACGTATAATTTCTTGGTAATCTCCCCCTGAACCCTCTCCTTCCTCCACGCCCACTGGCAAGATCTGCTGCTCTCTCTCAGTCTGTACTTTGGACCCACTAGAGGCCTTTTCTCCTGTGACTTCCACTATGTGTGACACCATGTCAACTCCATACAGATTTGAGGTCAAGCAGCTGTATTCTCCTGCATCTTCTTGAGTCAATCTCCTTAACACCAAAGTCCCATTTTCCATCACCTCTGATCGTCTTGTCTTTTGTGTAGGAAGAAGAACTTGGTTTTTTGGTAGGTACCACATTGTTTGACTTGGCTGAACTGACGTCACCTCACATGGGAGAGAAAAAGAACGTCCCTTTTCAACTACAATTTTCTTACCATTGAAAGCAGTTGGGCTGAGTGAGCGTTCTTTTATGGTGAGCCTCAAAGGCAATAGATCAACACCGGCTTTGGTTCTGACCAAACAGTGATAAAGGCCTGAGTCAGAAAGCGTGGCATTCAAAATAACAAGTTCTCCTTTAGCAGAAATTTCAATTTTATCAGTTGCATCTTCCACAATTGACAAATCTGGAAGCATCCACTCGACTTTCACCTCCGTATCTGAAGCAACAACAGTGCACTCCAAGTGAACCTTTGAACTGTCGAGAGCCGTCTGAACCCGCCCTGCTGTCCCTCTGCGAATAAAAGCCCAGGACATGGGGAGGTCATTATCATCTTCATGTATGTAGCTGTTGAAGTGCTTAGAAATTACAGTTGTGAAATCCATAACTAGTTTCTT
This sequence comes from Pagrus pagrus, assembly GCF_965226575.1. Taxonomy (NCBI): domain Eukaryota; kingdom Metazoa; phylum Chordata; class Actinopteri; order Spariformes; family Sparidae; genus Pagrus; species Pagrus pagrus. The sequence continues at coordinate 14,555,647 of NC_140189.1, read as the reverse complement.
GGTTGTTGTCTGCTGTCTGTTGAGCTTCAAAGTAACTCTTGGTTGAAGCAGCCACGAGGGTTCTGCAGCCAAATACCCTTTTAAATCAGTGAAATATGGCGAATTTTCATTTACAGCTTGGGAATATTGATAGGTTACCCTGCTGTCATTTCCTTTCAGTTGACCTCTCTCCAAGATAGCAGGGCTTTCATAATAATATGCAACCAGCTGCCACAGATTTTGCAGTGTCTCCCGATCAATCTCACACTCAAGGACAGTTACTAGTGATACATTGACAGACAACTCCCCGGGAGAAAGTGGATTCACTGTCCAAGACATGGGTGAACTTTCTCCAGGGTGTCGCACGTCACATGCCAGGTGAGCATTATTTCCATGACTGTCTGAGAGAACAAACGTGAGATGGCCTAAAGGCTTTTCAAAGTCACGGGTGTACGGGAGGTCAGGCTCTGCTTCAGATTCAGCCCACACAGGATTGTCCCACTGCTTGAGGGGGGAGCGGAGATCTGGCCGTTCACAAGTAAGCTTGTCTGGAGTCAATCCAAGCAAAAGGGTCCCATTCAGGGGTTGAGGAGAGGAGCACTGGGGGCAAACCTCACTGCTGCCACGTTCCTTCTTGCACTTTATAATGCCTTTGGAGAAAGTGGGAGAGGTCATAAGGTAAGAGGACAAAGAGGACAAGGAATGATGAAAACAGTCCGAGTAATTGAATGGAAAGATTAAGGAGGAGAAAGGGTAACAGGAGAGAGGCAGTTAGGGCTAGGGTTAAAATGTAAGATTGGAGATGGAAAAAACATGAATCTGGGATTACAGCGGTTTAGGAAATGCATGATATGGTTTTTAGCTCTTCATGAGTCTGAGTTCAGTGAAGGTTCATGGATCCACAAATAAAGTTCTGGCAGTCACAGTGACTTATTTTCAAATGGAGCAAGTTAGATATATTATCAACAGTTCTATTGATACAACCAGCTGGCACATGGGGCTGGTTAGAGATGTAAAAAAGAATTAAAGCAATGACAATTGAGACAAAGCACATGTGTCATGAGAGATACTGAACGAGAGAAAAGGGTAATGAAAAAGTAAACAATTGAATCAATTTTAAAGACGGCATATGAATCGAATACGGTCCATAAGTTTGTTAGAGAAGGTGTTTCCTTCATGTGTTGTGCAGAAACTGGATGGTAGACATGTAACATTTTCTGCTAGCCTCTGCTTCTAATCACAACCACATCTGGTCTGAAGCCAAGAAATACATATACATTTATACGAATGTGAAGGAGATTGCTCGATGTGGTAAACTCGCAGAGAATTGTTACCTGAACCAAATGAAAGATAGTGTCGTTCAATGTGTGAAAATTTTAGTGTTTCCCAACAACTTTGCAATATAAACTTGAAGGGACACTTTACTCCAAAATTCAAAACACATAGTTTCCTAAGTTGCAAAGCATTGGAGGTAACAACCATAGATATGTCTACCTTCTCTTTAATATAATTGAACTAGATGGCACTCTGCTTGTGGTGCTCAAAGCACCAAAAAATATACATTTAAAAAACTCAACAGCAATGTCTCTTTCCAAAATCTTGACTCAATTAGCTAGCTAACTAATATAGCTAACCTCACAGCTCAGCCGCGGAGGATGCCCTAAATGTTTACATCCTGTACTGTACTATCATGAGCACAAGCCTGTCATCCATGAGAAGATGGCCAGCCCAAAATAAAAGATTAATACAACTTTAAAAATCACGTCTGCTTTAGATATGTGTTTTGGCACCACAGAAGTGAAGGAGTAAGAAAGTGTCAAAGCGAAGCGAAGTGAAGAAGTGTCAAATTCTTACCTTCATGTGTGGAGCTCCATTCTACCAACCCATGAAGTTGACAGTCACAGGTCCAGGGATTACCATGTAGAGAGAGGAGCTCGAGCCTGGGAGCTGTCTTCAGTGCTGCAACAGGGAGCTGCTCCAACAGATTGTCTGACAGGTGTAAGTGTCTGAGACAAAGACATCATTTATCATTTCCTTCACTTATTGATCTGCAGGGTGACTGTCCTCCAATGCATTGTGTTAGATATAGCAATTTCATACCTAAAAACAATTTTAGGGTATCTAGGTGTCTTTAAAGTATTGGAAACTCTTCTAAAGAACATGCTAACTCCTCTACCTTTCACATACTTGCATACTTATACAAAAATATAAATTATGCATCAAAAGTATACTTTTTATGACCTAAATGGCTTCAAAAAATGTGGTTTAAATTTTAAAAAATAAATACCAGAAATATCCACTGCCTTTTATTTCTTACTTGAGGCCAGAGTTCCAAAAGCTTCCCAGTAGTGACACAGTTATGAAGGTGTGAGGGTGGATCTCTTTCAGGAGGTTCCCCTCCAGCTGCAGGAGTTTTAGGGAGGTCAGTCCTGAGAAGGAGTACGGCTCTATAAAGTCAATGTGGTTGTGGTCCAGATGGAGTCGGATCAAACCAACAAGGCCTTCAAACAGACCAGGGTTCACCAATGTGAGCTTGTTGTAACTCAACTTCAAGATCTGGAACAGAAGAATACGTGTTATAGTGACATTTATTAGACATTAAAACTATAATAAGAACTTATTACACTAGGAAGTGAACTCAAAATAACAAACAAAGCCCTGACATACAGTTGGCTTACAAAGTTGCTATGAGCTAAGTTACCATACACCTTACAGATGTGTCTCTGGCAACCTGACCAATGTAAGTCCACATTCAGCAGCCTTTAAACTCTGCGTAAAAGTCCAGCAAATCCTCACAAATTTTTTGTTGTCATATTAAGCTTTCTAGATGCTTTATTCAGCTACTTGTGAACAGGAAACAAAGAAGTAGATAATAGTAGTTGTAGATGTGCAGAGCAGGAATGAAAGCACCACTTTCCTTGGTTTGGCAGCATGAGCAATTGTTTTACATACACAGAGTTATGGATTGATTTAGTCCTAATACACATTTATATTCTGTTATTTTAAAACTTAGTTTTAAACAACTTCATTTACTTTATGAATTAAAGCTGCAATGGAAAAGATCATCCCATCGTCATTACTTGGGATTTTGGGACAACAATACATGGACTCAACCCAACACAATTTGAGTCATGATGTAATTGATTCTGACGTACTGGAGCGGATCTTCAATCTGTTTGGAATAAAAATGCAGATTCTGATTGAACCCATCTGGACCCAACAGGACTCACTGCATTTCTGGTCAAGCAATCAAAGCACAACTAATTACTGGCTTAAATGCGATTTAGGAAGGGGAAGATTTGATTTGGCTCTCGTACGAACACTGTCTGTTGTGGTGTTAGCCAGCCCCAGCGCCGTATATTTCTTTTTTAATTTATGTTGTATAACATGTTATGTGTTATAATTCTTGGGCACATTTTGATATAAAATAACACCATTTGTAAATTACAGAAAATACAAGTACTTTGGCAGTCCCTTGCCCACTGGTTGAGAATGGCACTAAGATATCAAGAAACACACATGGACACACACACAACCGTACCTGTAGTGATCTCAGGCTGTAAAATGCCCCAGGGTGGACTGTGCTAATGTCATTGCCATGCAACATGAGCATTTCCAGTTGCCGTAGTGACCTGAATTCTGACCCCTCCACCTCCGTCAGGCTGTTATAACTGTTAGAGAGAAGATAAACAGGACCAGTTACTGGGATGAAAGAGCGACAGAGGGTCATAATGGAGGTCAAAAGGATAGGAAACTAAAATTAGTTAGCAGTCGCTGCTTGCATGTGTGTCTGAGCAATGTGACCTTTAAAATGATGGGGAACAGGATAGCTGGAAAGAATGAATGGAAAGAAGTAAAGAGAGATGACAGAGAGACCTCAGTCAACCTTTGACCCACAGTTATGTCCTCATTGTTAAAACTTCACACTGAGAAAAAAGCAGAGGAAAATACACGCACACTCACACAGCCTCACCCTCACCCTAACCCCCTGTTTTCTTTACTTGTGGGGACATTACTTAGACCTACATTCCTTCTCTGGAGCGTAACCCTAACCCTAACCTCGGTAGAAGTCTTAGCCTTAACATTTAATGATGTATGTTACGGTGTCCACCATCTTGGTCCCCACAAAGCTGTTGGACCCAACATGGTGAGTGGGCTCCCAGTTTTGGGACCCCACAAATAAAAAAAAAAGTATTCTGTATGTAGAACATAACATTACTGTAATTGTATTGCTTTGCACATGTTGGCCATGCAGGAATGCCTCCTTTAGCCTGCTAAAGCAGGTTAAGCTGTTTGGACAAATTGGAGTTGGATAAGATCGCCTTTCAGTGTTGGAAATTCAACAATATTTTTCCTATGAGATCAGAAAAGGGTTCTAACATTACTGGGAAGTGTAAAGCTTGTTTTCCAGTGGTGAAAATGCTGTGAACAGCGAAATGTATAACTTTCAGCTTTTTTCCCCAGTTTAGAAAGTAGACGTTTTGTTAGAAAAGTAATCAAAAAAGAATTATATAGTACATTGCATTAATTTGATAACTAATTAAAACAGTTACATGACTTATTTAATTTTTAACAGGTAATCTGTAACCTATTACAGTTCAAAAGTAACCTGCCCAACACTGCAGATCAAGAAAAACCATGCTGCATGTTTTCATACTCTTCTTAGATTGAACCAGATTGTAAGGTAAGCATAAGAGTAACACTCTAAAGCAGCAGGGGTCTGTCTGCATAGGGCCCCGGTATATAATTATATCAGCAATCAAAATACAAAGATCTATTGAAAAACCTCTCTTGGAGCTTTCAGCACTACAGCAGTCATCTGTCAAAGAGTCAAACTGGTTGCCAAGTACAGTATAGAACAGTAGATGCCAGAGCCAAAGACACATTATTCATCACAGGAACACCGCAGAGCACGTTGTGTATTGGCAGCAGTCGACAGCATTTGACAGAATTCAGTGACTGAGGGTTAGTGAAGCAGTCCAATACCAGGAATCAGCACAGTAATGTGTAGCAGCGTCTACTATCTGTAGTGAGTTCCTTAACTGTAACACGCAACATTCCCTGGGTGCAGTTATCCCTACCCAATTGAACACATATGGGAGATTCTGCGTTTTTCCACTGCCATCAATAAAACAGCCGGCTCACAATATATCATCTAGTGGTCACTTTCATCCAGAGTGTCTTTCTTTACCATAATGCACATATTTTCAGTGTAGGTTTTCCCATTGGGAGCTGAACTTCGAACCCCAGTAGTGTTATTTATTTGCTCTTATACCATAACGAAAGCTGGTGCATTCCTTCAGCATACAGCATTCGCAGAATATTCATTGAAACTGACACTTGACCATCATCACATTGAAGACCCTTTTTTTAACATTTTTGTTCTCGGTGGTGGGGGTGGCAGTGGGGCTGGGGGTGCCTTAGTTCAGATAGCAACAGCCTAAGACTGAGAGGTAAGGGGAGGGAAAGGGATCAAAATAATCACGCTACCTGGTGAGCTACCAGGTGAGCTACCAGGTGAGCTACCAGGGTGCCCCAAAAACACTTTTTAAAAATGTTTTTATCACTTATGTGGCTAAATGCAATGACTTGTCATATAGCTTTGCCTTGCAAGGCTAAGGCCAGAAACATAGTCCATGCAAGTTAAGCGAACACAACTGTTGGAGGTAACAAACATCGGTCCTTAAGGGGCAATATAGAGTTAATCAAAGTTTTTGATTTCAGCTTTAACCGTAGCAGATGTGTTATTTTCCATAATTGATGATTAGTGTATGACAATAAAGCACATTGAGAAATAGTTAAACGCTAAGATCCATTGTGACTCTGCCAGGCTCTCTAATTATGATGAACTACGTGTGTTGGGGTTATTCTCTCTTGGTGGTCTATGCCATCCTTCTTGATTACTGAACAATCGCAGCTCCTTTGAAAGGGGATGGACGTCTGCATTTTTTATAGCACTTTCCTTTTGAATTCAAACAGCAAACTCAAGGAACCATAGAGTAAATAAAACATCACAGACAAGCCTGGTGTGAAAAGACACCAACAGATCTGCATTAGATTCTAAATCTCCTGGTCTGCAGCCCAGTTTACAGGGTGGTCTAATGTTTAGAAAGTTTGGGCCTCTAAAGGTTTGGTCCACATCCAGATGTCTGTTCTGCTGAAGTGGCCTTGAGAAGTTCCCTTGATTCCTATTAGAACAGACACTGTCGTTCGCCCCACACAACAAAACAACCATCAGGAACCAATAGGGGAATAGAAAACAAGAATGAAACATCAAAGACTTCTCTGAAGTGAAACTGTTAGCATACGTGGTAAACTAACAGCAACATGTTCAGTTTTGCAATTGACTGTTAGGCTTCACCAGCCCTTAGTAACAGTTGCAGTGTGTTTCAAGCTGTCTGTTCACACAGGGCATGTGCCGTTTACAATTACGATGGCGACAGATTTACCGCCCCGATTTTTTTGAAACAATGGATCCTTAATTTCAGACAGAGATAGAAAAAAAAAAAACCTCTTCATTTCTAAATAGTGTTTGGCGACTGATTGGCAGCTATATCTAGCTGGCTAAATACTGTAAGCCTTAAACTCTAAACGTTGGCTCCGTATGTTGGTTCAAAGCGCTATCTTCAACCAACTTTTTTACATTTTTAGGTGACAAATTTGAAAACGGGATTACTTTATAAGACTGTTAAATATACACTTACATACTTACATGATATTGTCCCTGTCAAAAATTAAACGAAGAGTATGAAAAATCTCCTTTATCTCAGAAGCAGGCCTAGCATTGGGTGACTTTACTACTTTAGATATTAGGCTAGTTAGCCAGACATGCCAACATTTGCAGCTGATGCTATAGCTGTTATATCCATTCCTCACGTTTTTTCTCTTGTGTTATTGGTTTTGGACAGGTTAAAAATACTCTCCAACTGCTTCAGTCCAAAGCTTGACCGGGCTGCTGTACCTAGTTACGTTTGCTAGGCTATGATTGGAGAATTGTTGGCTCTGGATTAGTTGGTAAGGATTAGTTCACATACAAATTTAACTACCTTTTCATGATGTCAATTTAAAGTTCATACATCAAATTCATCTAAAATGCACAGAAATAAACGAGTTTGCTGATTTTTCATTATCTCCACAATGCAAATTAAGTAACTGTTGTTGTCCGCGCAACATCACCGTGATCCAGTCTACAGCAGACAAATGCACAGTTCAATCCATTCCTCACACTTTTGCTCTTGCATTTTGGTTTAGTACAGGCTAAAAAAAAAGCCATGAACACTGCTTCAGTCCAAAGCTTGACGGCCCGCTGTACCTAGTAACAGTTGCTATGCTATTTTGGGACAATTGCTGGCTAGAAGGAAGCTACATGGAATCAGCCTCCAAATTGTTGTTGCTGCCATGTGGACATAGTGTCTATTTCTCTCTCTTTTTGACTAATGTGTCTTGTATCCGCAATGATTTAAAACATGCAAAGTGTCTGCTTATGTGTTTGGTACGTTTTTGGTGTGTCTACCCTGTCATAATGGCTAAAGACAGATTCATAAAACAAAGGACAGAATGCTCTGTAGCTCTAGGAAATGTATTACTTCAAGTTCTTCTTCAGTTTGGCCACTGGGGGTTGTGTAATTTTGTATGAATATAACACATGTAGTTTCCAAACCCCCCTTTCCAATCTAGTAACTTAATCCCTGTAGAGTAATGTTGGCTATATAAAACAGCGCCTGTGTAAGATTATCTGGAATGCACTGATAGCTCCCACACTACTGTTCCCATATTACAGGAGCACATATGGAGTTAGTTTACCTCCTGTGGACTGAAGCTTTCGTGACTATTAACCTGCCTAAATGCTCATCTCATCAAAGCACATTATATCCAGTGGTGAAGAGCTGGAGTGCTGCCCTTAATGCAAATGTAATACACCTGAAATGCGGTGATAGTGGTTCCCTCAACAGGGCTCTACACAACTCCTGTGAACAACAGTTTAGCTCTGGCTCTAACGTGCCAAGTATATGCTTATAAATATGAATTGTTGGGAGCCAATTATTAGACAAGCCAATTTGTAACATACAAAACAGTGGCTGGACCATTTCTCTGCTGTGCTGCAGGGCAGTGAAAGCTCCGTCCACAATACAGAGGCCCACATGGAAGTGATTAGGAGATTTATTCCCTCTGGACTCAGAACCACATGCTGGTGCTAAGCGTTATCTTCTGAGTTTAAAGCAGATGTAGTTAAATAAAATACACTATAGGCTATGTGATTATCTCGCTGATAGGACCGCTGTCTTTGCTGTACAGCTGGCTTCTTTTGTTCTTCAGGATGGTTGACATATAAACCGACGGCAAGCAGCAAACTGTTTTTATGATTTTACAGCCTAAGGCAAGAGAGTAATTTATCCTCTGGATCCATGGCATCTTAGAAGAACAGTAGAGATGCTATCTCACCAATCAAAAAGCGCTTGGCTCAGCATTTTGGTTTGTGAGTAATTCAAGGCGGTGAAGAAAACACTTCTCTGACAAATCACCAACACCGCATTCCACACTGTTTCCTGTGGAGTGTTTAGTTTTCTTCCCTTTGGGCCGCCTTTGATAACAATGGCTCATTGCTTCTGTGTGCATGTGCGTTCATGCGTGGTGATGGAGTCTTACCCCAGGTTGAGCCTCTCTGTGTCTTTAGGAAATGTTTTTGGTATGGTGGTGAGGTGCCTGAACGTACAGTGGACCTCTTTAACGCCCGGACAGCTACAGCTCCGTGGACACGATGGGTTGGCATGTATGGGAGAGATCTGCAGAGAGGAGAGGAGATATGCAAGAGGAAAGGGTCAGAAGGATGAGGGTAAAAACAGAAAGCAAAGATTAAGGAGGGTAGATATGATAAAGGAGGTATGAGAAAGCAGTGAAGAGATGCAAATTCAAGAAGAAAGAGGAGCAGACAGATGAGTTCATACCTGTGGAGGCACTGTCAGTTTGGAAAGAAATCAATACAAACAGGAGTAAATAGACTTGAGGCGCACATAAAATAGACCAGGTGCATTACCATCGTGTCCTCCAGTGACTGATGCCATCAAGCATTTTTTAAAGATAATTTATTGATCTGAGAGTCAATATTTTTCTTAAACTCACAGTTCTCACATACCTATCCTTACTGTTTATTGTGGTTTTCTTTACTCTACATCAGTCTCATAACTTAATAATGACTGTGCTTTTGACTGGGTAAGTGAATCAGCTCCCACAGCACCTATCTGTCTACACGGCAAGTAAAGCTCTGGCTCTTTTTCTTGTAGAGTGTCATTTTGCAAGTGATTTGTATAAGTCATGAAACCAGTGGCTTCTGTTAAGAGGTTAAAAAACTTCTGCGAGGCAGATTTACCGTTTGCCATAGCAGTGATGAGAAGAGCAGGGGAAACCACGCTGCAGCCAACCTGCAGAAGATGTTGGCGCACCACCACAGCGCCATGACTGGATGGCTGTCCGACCGCTCACGGCATTAATACACCTGCAGGAAGGGATGGAGTGATTTAGATGCACAGTGTTATGCAAAGAAAACCCAAACAAACAAACAAAAACATAAAAATAGAATAAACATTATTAACATAACATCATTTTGGCCATTTTATAATGGGATGGGCTCCAGACCCTTATCAAGCAGTTAATAGTACATAGATTGATGGGGCAAGAAGAATTCGAGACAGATACTAACTTAAAAGAGACATATGATGCTCATGTTCAGGTTCATAATCTTTCTTTGGGTTACAACTTGAACAGGTTTCCATGCTATAGTGCTAAAAAAAACACATCGGTTATCTCCTACTGTATTCCCCCTCTCCCTGAAATGCTCTGTTTTAGCTCCTGTTTGAAGACGCCACCCTCCTGAATACCCAGTCTCCTCTGATTGGTCAGCTTACACATGCCTGACCCAGCACCGCTAAAAAACAACAGAGCAGCTGTGCTAAATCAATTTTATGTGCCAAACTAGCTGCTACGTATAAATTATGAAAACGTGTGACACAGTGAAGGAAGCACATTAAAGACGGGACTACTGACGAGGCATTTAAGGAGCAGTGTTTTCTGTGGGGGAGAGGAGCTTCTGTTGGTGCGGACGTTGACCTTTTTAACTTTCAAGGTTTTTTTTTACATGCACAAGAACCTATATAAAACAATGAAGGAAAGGAAAAAAATGAAAAAGCATAATAGGTCTACTAACAACATTCATATCACAGCTGCATTCAGTGTTTTGACTGTTTGGGGGCAAGCTGTAAACATAGCAAAGACATCGATCTATTGTCGCCTGATTGATATGTCAAACAGTGGCAGTCCTAGCCTACATGACGCCCTGGGCGAACCTCACTGTCAGCGCCCCCGGAATAAACAGATGAAATGCCCATATTGTCCATATGAGGAACCGCCCCTGCCTCTCCCTTCTGAGTTTGTTAACTATCAGGTTGGTGTGTGTCTGTGTGTGTTTCAGCGAGTGTGTCTGTATGTAATTGGTATGTAATGCCCTCAAAGGAGTATGTTAACATTTACACCAACATAGTAAGTGCCAAACCACCTGGCACAGCAGCAAACCACAACCGCCAAGTGTTATTTTCCACTCTCATCACTTGTGTTGTGTTTTATTGTATTGAATTCTACTTTCCAATATTTGTTTGGGCTACTGATGTGTGACTTTGAGTCTTTAATCCCTAGTGCTGACAGATGATTTGTGTTTTGTGCATTCAAGTAAACATATACTTCTGCTTTTGAGCATGAATAAGAGAGGATTTGCACTCTGAATTAAAGGTGTAGTGAAGACAAGCAGACTTTAAATGAGTGCTCAAACTGTAACTTGTTTTATCCACCTTGAGGGTGAATAGTTTGGCATTAGGAGATCTGCTACAGTTGTCAACTTACTCACTGAAGATTTCTCTAACTTTTTACCTCAGTCTTGCTCATGCTACCATGAACTTTCTTTCTTTCTTTCTTTCTTTCTTTCTTTCTTACTTTAACATTTGTGGGTATACCAGCTTGGGCTTGTGTAGAGTGGTTATTAATGTAATTCATAATGTTAATGATCCCTTTCATCCTGCCTAGCTGAAGCTAAAAAAAACTAAATCTGAGTTAGTTACTGCCCTTTAAAGAACTCCCCAGGTGTTAAACATTGAAAGATCATCTGAATATTTATGAGTGAATGCATTTTTGTGTGTGTGTGCATACCATGCTAAAAGCTGTGTATACTATTAAAGCCCTGTCTTGTGAATGTAGCTCATTTTGGTGTTATAAGTGGCAATCAAAAGATCATGAGGAACTTCAGAAGTACAGTCCACAGTATACTGGAGCACATCGATGGTATCAGGCTGTCAACTCAGTTTTTCTTTGCATGACTTTGACTCTGACTTTGTATCTGTACGTGTAATATAGAGAGAAAGTGCTCGGGTGGTGTGCATCACCAGGTGAGGATTGATGTAATTTTTCAACTTAATAGAAACACTGCCATAGTTTCCACTTTGAGCACAACAAGCCGAGTGCCATCTAGTTCTATTATGAGGCTGAAGCAACTAAATGGAATTCAGCCACAATCATTTCTTTTATTTATTTACATCTTTGTTATCACTTCTCTGACAAGTCAAAATTACTTTTAAGTAAAATGCTAATCTATTATCTGTCCAGGAAAATCACTGATGATCACCTCTCAGCTGTCCTTCGCATATCCACCTCAGACAATCAGCCAGATTTCAGTGCATTTCTTCAAGCCCAAGACAGACTGGATTTTTCTCACTGAAAGTAAAATGAACTGAAAAACATCAAAAGCACGTATTTCTTACTTATTTACTGGGGAGAGGAAAGGGTGGAGGAAGAGAAAGAGAAGCGTTAACAGGTAACAACACATGGACATATTTGAAGTCATTAGAGGCCAGTTTGGGGTTTTCTGGTTTCCATGTCTATCTCTGTGTTCTCTCCTCACAGGGAAGCTAATTCACCTAACAGCTGTGTGTGTGTGTGTGTGTGTGTGTGTGTGTGTGTGTGTGTGTGTGTGTGTGTGTGTGTTTGTGTGACAGGAAGACAGCAGGAAAGTGCTGTAGAATTGTACCTGGTTCATGATATTAAAATTCATGCTCTCTCTCTCTACACACACACACACACACACACCAGTTTGGACGTCCTGATCTGACAAACACATTAACCTACATAGAGGTCAGCAGGCTGACCGTTTATTTCAGCAATGGTGACAGTACAGATCAGATGAATTGTAAGATTATCCTTAGACTATAACAAATGACATCTGCTGAGAAGCAGAACAAATGTAACTGAATGTCTCAATGCCAAGAAAATCATGTTTCTTAAGTACGAGGGTCTACCGGGTGGAAGGACATGTTGGCTTTGCAATGACTCTTTCACTGCTGTGATAAATTTCAGAGCTAATCCTACTTTGCCAAATGTATATTACATTGTCTGGGTTGAAACTGAAACTAGATTAAGAGTCTAGTGAGCCATGTTAGTAGCTTTGTAGGGCTAATGCCAATGTTGGCTTGCTAACATGCTACATGTACTGAAAGTACACGCTTACAATCCTACTTAAGTGCGGCATGCTTACGTTTGCTTATTAGCACTGAAGATAGAGCAGCTGAAACTGATGGTAACGTTGTGAGTTTTACAGATATTTAGTCATACACCAAAGACTTTGACCTGACGATGGCACTCCAAAGTAATTACAATTCATCATGAGGGAGATGTAAATATGTTAACTATGGTAACATATCATATCATCATCCTTCCAGTCCCATAGTTATTCTACTTTTAGCTCTATTTTTGGTCACCACCAGCTCCTGAGAAAGATATCTGGCTCTGCTAAGTGTCTAAAGACTATGAAAAGCTTTACAGGGAACTGCAGAGCCAGGTGATAATGCTTCTGTTGGCGTGTCACTATGAGCAGCACCTTTCACAGATTTGTAGTTGTTTGAACCATTGCTAATTTAAAATCGATACAAATGCAGATAAAAGCTTTAAAGGTCCAGTTTGTTAGAAAGTTGATCGTTGAGTCTCATTTCCAACTCCTCAAATACTTTGGGTTCCCCAGGTTGTCAACTCCTGACACTCTGGGTTGGTAGACTGGGCTGAGCACCAACCCAAAGGGTCAGTATCTGATAAGTTGGGAATGAGACTCAAAAATCAACTATCTCCCAAATTAGATCTTTAAATCATTTTGCCACTTGTGACCTCCACAGGGAGGCCAGAGTTTAAGGTCAATTACAGAACAGAAGCTCTGCTGTTCAAGATGAGTGGTTGTGGTCAAGGATACTACAGCAGGAGGTAAGAGCTTGAACCTGTGCCCTGAGGTCTCTAATGACTATCCCACCTTGTGGCCAAGATCATAAAAGTTCATGTTAAACATTTTAAAAAAGCCAGTATCTGACAGCGGTCACAGGATAAACCACTGTACTGTAGGCTCACAATAAATGTCCTGTATTGTCTGTGTCAATTTGGTCATCAGTTCTATAATGTAAATGACATGTTGAAAGGATATTGGATGTACTTTATTAGGTGTTACATACAGCTGTTCAGTGACCCTCACTTTTGATACGACTCAGGTAAGACTAACACCTGGTGCTGCAGCGTCTTTTATCTTTACTTTACAGAGCAATAAAGGTGTCAATTCAGTCAGTCTCTGGTATCAGGGGTTAAGATGATCACAGGTAAATGCTGTCAGCCAGCTAACTCTGTGCTCCTGGCCTCCTCTAATGGCTTTACCAGATCTCTTGTGTTAGTGCTTTGGAGACAGAGAGAGGATGGGCTAGGAAATGAAAGGAGAATGTAAAAACAGAGAAGAGAGGAGGCAAGGTGAGGCAAGGAGAGAGGGTAAAGGAAAGGACAGGAAAGGAAAGGAAGTATGATCGAGGAGGACAGGACGGCATAATAGAAATGAGAGACAGAGAAAACAGATGAGGAATGAGAAAACACTTTCCCTGCACATTTAAATCACTTAGTACCTCTCCCAGACTCTCAGCTGACAAAGATAAAGTGGCGTACTCCTCTAAAAGAACCAGACCACTACAATGTCCGACTGCCTGCTTATTAAAATCATATGTCCACTGGCACATAGTGGTTTTATCAAAGTCCTGCCAAAATTCATCCTTCACTCCTTTGTTTCTTTCTACATGGGCTTCTTCCTGATCAGTGAATGAACAATGAAAGGAGACAAAGTCATGCTGTCATAAAGAGAAAGGAATGGAGGCAAAAAAGTAAAAAGAAAATAAAAAAATGAATAAATGAATAAATGATGAGCAGAAACAGGAAAGGCTGTGGAACTGTACCTTAAAGGAACATATCGCACATGGAGAACATTAAAACCAACAGGTCATTCGGTTGATAAAAGTCATGGATCTAATATTGAGACAAACATGAAATATACAGAATACAGAGTCTTGTCGCTGTCAGTTTTCAGAAGTAACTAGTAATATAATCTCAATTACAGGGTCACCAATGCCAAAAACAAAGGAGCTGCAGTAAATGGCCTTTGGTGCTTAGGTCTTGAGAAACAGGCCTTTGATAAACTGAACACATACGTTTTTCATAACAAAAGGTAGTATGCTACAAAGAATAACCCACAAACCCCACAGAAAGCTTAAATTGGCAGTGGTATGTAGTTGTTTGCAGCGTTGAACTCATTGTTAAAGCTGCCCTCGTGGAATGCTTGTTTCAACCATGTCTACAATTACAGTGGTAAGTAGTATGTTATGCTAACTAGATGCCAAACGACATCAATTAGAAATAGGTAAAAACAAATACAATAAAAATGGCAGTTTTCCTTCAATATACTTAAATGTATGTTTTTATAAGCACATCAGATTGTGACATCATCTGGTAACTTCGCCTGGTTTTGTGACCCACAAAAACTGCTTTACCAGGAGATATAAACTAGCCACGAGTACCTACACCTGTCATATTATTGTGGCTTGCCTTGGAGCACGCAACGTATGTATGCTAAAGTGTTAGCATGTTAGCTTCTACTTTTCAGCATGTTTGTTTAAATGTAACCAAGAACAGTGAACATGAATGGCTAGGCTGTCTATGTATGCTAGCACAGGCCTGTCTGAAAGATTGTATTTGCTTTGTTCTCATGCACACTTTTGTAAAGCTGTTTAGGCTGGTGCTCGTGTCTGCTATGTCAACATTACTGATGGTGGGTACATTGTTATGCTAACGTAATTTAGCAAAACCTATGATATTAAGACCCAAGGTAAGAAAATGCCTTGCCTCTTCCTACCTTCCTGTTTCTAGCTAGCTAAGGAGAGCACCATAAGCACCTTTTTTACTATCTACGGTAATCTTACGGCTTCCTCGTCTGAAAGTCAAGAGGTTTTTTGAACTGGTCTAAAGTTGGGTCATGAAATATGGTCTGTGGTCAACACGAGCTGAGGAGAATTTCACATTTGTTCTAGGACATAAAATACATCAGTAAAGGCCCTAAATCCATCGTAAAAATCCTATAGGCTTTTCCGGGTTAGCCTACAAATATATGTCATCCCCACAGCACTCCATAGGCCTTTTTTGGCAAGCAATTACATGCATGAAAAAAGCACACGTGTAACAAATAACAAATGATAATTCTCTACCATTATGTCCCAGCCCCAGCCATCCTTACTCATATTAATAACACCTGTGTTGTTATTGCTATCCCTTATCAAGTCTAATTATTTACTTTTCTTTTTAAATAATACATCTACAGACCTTTTAGAAAGGTGCAGAACAAAAGTATCTCCTTTCCTTATAAACATTATTATGATTGTGAATTAATCATTTAATACAACACAATGATCGTTTGTTCTGTGTAAGAATTCTGACAGTTGATTCCAGCTTCTAACAACATTTATGAGCCAATAGTATAACACCGTTGGTATCACGTGGTGTCTGTGTTTCGTCAGCATCAAGAGTCTTGGTAGTTCGTGGGGAAAAAAACGTTCTGCGGTATGCGCCCAACATACTGTGCTGCCCAAACGTGTTCAAATTAGTTAGCTAGCGTTAGCATCGTTAACATTGCTAATGCTGGCTATCGTTTTTAATGCTGGCTAACGTAAGCTAGTGTTAACATTTGCTAGCTAGCATTAGCAATAACGTTAGTGTTTGCTAGCCGATGTGAATACAATGGGATGGGGGAGGTGGAACGTCACATTTAGTGTCTGAATGTTATCAATAACACCTTTGAAGAATGTCTGAGTGAGGTCAATACATCTTTATGTCGAAGGCATTACGCTGACTGCCAGCCAAGTCACAGCTGCTTTATTCAAGATAACACATGTCAAGAGTGGAATACAATATGATTTCCACATGTTTTCCATGCAAGTCTGTAATATCATATGTTCCCCATATATCCTCATTCAGAAATCTCTTTTTCACACAATGTGTTGAGTGTTGTCGCTGGATACCAACCTTGTCTCCAAAAGCTTATTAAGCAAGTTGAACATCTATTAATTGTTTGTCACTTCACCAACATCTGGCTTGTGGTAATTATTTAAATTTATTACATTGTGAAGTAACTTTAGGGGCATATGGGGACCAATATGGTTTTAGAAGTCTATTTTATTTATAGATGTTTTAAAAAGTGTTGTGGGTCAAAAATTAAATGTCCCTTTTTTATTTTTCTGTCACAAAGCAAACTTTTGCACTTACACTGAGGGAGGGATGAAAAACAAAATCCCCTGCCTGCATGTTAATTGATAGCTATTTCATGTGCAGACTCCTTTCAGATTTCTCTTCCAAGCATTGGCTGTAAATCCTTCAAACTTTTAGCATGGCTTCCTGCAGCGGCACGGAGACAAGCTGAGGTTGCTTTCACGTAAATGTAAATACTTGATACAGTCAGGCAAAGTCTAGCATGCTTTCTCTTGCCTCTGGCTTGTTAATACTGAAAGCTGGCCATCTTTAGTCATTAAAACAAAGCTGCATGTGGCTAATAAATACTTAAGGAGTGTATTTATAAAGAACGCCTGTTTGCCTGAAGTGCTCATTGGTACCCATATGATTTAAATGCACTTCGCCAAAGGACCTGGTTATAGTAAACGCAAAGACTCACGGCATCAGGCTTTGTTTGACAGAAATGTCTGTCTTCCACACAGTATGTCAAGTGTAAATATTTGCAATTTTCAGATGCTTTTTGAACAAAACCATATGGGAATATTGGTGGGTTACATGTAGGTCAGGAAAATACAAAAACCTTTGAAGATGAGCTCTAAATCAAAGTTTTTCTAATAGTTAGCAGACCAGAAATAATCATTTCTTAACACAAGTCAACCAACACAAGACTGACTGTGACACCAGCCACATCTGTCACTACATGACAGCGAGTATGAAATCAGATTTCATAGCGACAAGATGTTCCTCAATGTTGCAAAGACAGCTACGGATTTGAAGCTGTCACCTGTGAAGCCTCCTGACACTAATTAGACAACCTCAAGTTATTTACCTGCCAGTTTCAAATTAGGCCAATTAGTCATCAGCCATACATCAACTTCTGTCCGTTACCTGTTTGGCTCACAATACTGGAAGAAAAATGACGCTCTGTTCATGCAAACGTATGCATCGACATGTGAGGAGAAGTTTTCAATGAGAGCGTCCTTATTAAAACCAGAGACCTGCACAGAAAACATTGTCCTGCAAACTTATAACCCTTAACACAAACAGCAGCATCTGTGAACATTACTTTAACATCTGGGGCTATTTAACAAGTTCTCTTTATAAAAACCTCATGAGACTCACCTGGAAATTCCTCCAGAAGGGGGAAAAGAGAAACAGTTTAAGGACAAAAAAACACCCCAAAACAAGTCCTTTGGTTGTGACTGCAGGCTGGAAAGTCAGAGTTTTACAAGAAAAACAGCCGTAAAAAAGTATCCAGTTGGTGTTTTAGTCCTGTGGATGTTTGCTGACTGGTAAAGCCACCGAGGTCCTGACGTCTGTAAGAGAGAGCGCAGGAGGAGAGGGGATGGAGCGCCTTCTGTGTGTGTGTGTGTGTGTGTGTGTGTGCATTAGTTGACCCTCTGTTGGTCCTTAAAGCATCTGGATTTCAGATTAACGTCTTCCTCTTCTCTTTCTGTAACTGTGCGGTCAGGAATGCTTGCTTCTCCATCCCCTCCTACACCTACGCTCTTTGCTTCACCTCCTCCATTCATCTCCTCTCTCTCCCTGCTTTAACCGCCCCTCGCTCTCCCTCTCTGAGACTCTTAACTTCCATTTCACGAAGGCGATCCTGGTGGAGACATTACTGCTTTCCTTTCCTTTGCACTGTTTTCCTTCTTTCTCTCTGTTTACCTCCTCTATCAGTCCCTGCTTCCTTTCTCTTTTCCCCTCTCTGTCTGTTTTTCTCTTTTCACGCTCTCACCTTTCCAACCCTCCACCTCCCTCTTTCCTCTCTTTTCTCCCTCTCGAGGTACTTTACAGCTTCTGAATACAGATTAGCCAATTATAATAATCCATCTATAGATACCAAGCCTGTGCCTGTGGCTACACACACTGACACGTACTTTGCAAAAGTTGGCAGGCAGTGTGTATTATTCATGTGATCTGCCCTGATATAGTGTACAGTGAATTAAACAGGATGGGAAGGATTTAACAGTTCAAATGCCCCTTAAGCCTTGAAACTATACGTCATACCTGCAGTGTTGAAACATCGTGCCATCTCACTTTTGCTGTGTTGACAGAGGACTGAAGACGTGTTTTCATGCAGAAATGTAAAGTCTGGCCTTTTCATGACATGACTGATGGCATGCTGTGGCTCAATTTGAGTCTGAGACACATTGTGCATGTTGACTGTGTAATAGGTTTGGTCTTGTTAGTAGCATTTGGAAACACTTAACTCACTGACCTCTCAACTGTTGCCAAAGTCACACTGTAAACAATTCTATATGAATAGGTCTTTTGTACCGGAGCCCGTTTGTTAACGTGCCAACCTCTCACTTCACTTTTATTTGTGTTACTTATGGGAGAAAGAGACGTAAACGCTACAACACAAGCCTGTATACACTGTTGGAGAAGTTATGGAGTTAAAATCAGAATAAATAAATATTTCAGACCATCAGATTAAAAGTATATGCAAAGCTATTCTTAAACGTCTTAAACCGAACGATGCAACTCCCTTCAGCTCTGAGCGGGAGAAACTCTAACTAGCAGTTTAGTTCTACATGTGACAGTCTGTTGGTCGGTCCAACAATTTTGTACCCAGACTGACATTTGTGATCACCAGCCGGTTGATATTTTTGCATCATTTCAAAATATTTTGACAGCTATCGGATGGATTGGCACAAACTTGGCCCAGAGTATCTGATTAACCTTGTTGATCTCATTTTTCTTCTACACTTTATGTTTAGTCTCAGGTGGCAAACCTTTGAAAGACATTTCTTGTCGGACAATAAGTTCTAGAAAATTTTGAAGCCTCTCAAAAGATTTCAAAGTTGAATATCTACAATTACTGGGCAAACTGTCTCTTGATGATTGTGTGGTACGATCAAAAGCTCCTAAACGCTACTAAATAAATGTTGAGGTGGGATTGTTTCATCTAATGTTGTTTCTAAGGTCAAAAAATGTACTTTTAACTTAGCCATACTACATTCAGATGGAGCTTTTTGCATGTTAGTTTTAATTAAATCACCATTAAAGCCTGATCCAAGACCCCTGAATTATGATGCGTTCCATCGTACTCAGAACTTGGAAAAAAAGACCTCCATGGAAAAGTGAGATCTTGTGAAGATTGCAGACTTGCCATTCAAGTCTGCAATCATTCATTTGCAGCGACCTCAAAAATTCGGACTTCCGACTTGCCAATGGAACGCACCATCACTCCATCTCCATTTCAATCAGATGTGAAAATAGGTCTGCTAATGTGCTCAGTGATACCCGACTGGAAAGACATGGTTGATCAGAGTTTATTGGGAGGATTGGGGAGCTTCTCATGTGCCAAAGCCAGAAAATACCTGCAGAAAACATTAACGATACGGACACAGCTGTTGTGAGTGGACTTGCCATTATTGATTGGTAGGCCTGTATGTAATAAACCCAAGAAGAAAAATGGCTAACATGCGTTGTCAAGCTGAATAAAAGGAATAACATATTTGGCAATTTAGTCTGAATATCAGGCTACCATCACGATTCAGCCAGAAAAAATGAGATAGCAGGAGAACAAGTGAAAGAGAGAAGCTGAAGAGTTGAGGAGTGTCACAGTTACACAGAAAACACCCAATCGCAAGACACACAGGCACGTACGTAGTGAAACAAAAAGCAGGCTTTAGTAAACTGGTGTCCAAAATCTAAAGTACAAAAAGCCAAAATGTGAATGCAAAAGGGAACAACAACAGAAGGAGCAGGCAGGGGCAAAGTACAATAAAAATACAAAAACTAAATAAAGTACAAACGAAAGAAACACTGAGAGAGCCAGCAAGAACAGACGAGCCTACAGAAAGTGAGGAAACGGCACAGGCTTAGATACAAACTCAACTAACAAGGGATGAGGTGCAGGTGGAGAGACACTGAGAACAGGGCAGAGGTAACGAGGATGATGTGAGACAGGTGTGGGGAGGAACACAGGAGGGAAACAACACTGGGAACACAGGTGAGCAGGAAGTAGAAAGTGACAACAAGACGTAGGAAAATGCTGCTAAATGCTATGAAATAACAGGTATCTTCACAACCAGAGGACACGGTTAGGGCCACCCTCAGCACGTCTTATCAGAATAGCTAACCTTTCCCAAGTTTACAACAAACAAACATTGTGTTATGGAGGAAAGCAAAAATGCATATGCATGGACATAATCTGGAAAATAAAGACCTGTATATTCTCTTCTGTTCGGTGGAAACACCTGCTGTTACTCAGAGCTACCAGAGCTTCATGATAAACATAAGCCCAGTCAGAGGGAGTAGAGTAGGTATTTATTCCTGCTCCCTTATGTACAGACAAATAACTGACTAACTCTCGAACCAAGATGTGAGTTTGACAAACTTGACTTGATAGAGGAGTCATTCATTCCAACAGAGGGCTCACTATATTTAGATGAAGACTGACGTGTATCACAGATTTGTGCCAGATTCACTACATGAGGTTCATTCTTCTCTAATCCCCAGTCATCTCATACAGGAGACAACTGTACTTTGACATCACTCAGCACCTTCTCGCTGCACTTTCCTGCTATCCACACACACACACACACACACACACACACACATGCACACACACACACACACATAAATACACTGTTCAGTCATCAGTTCATCATAGTGATGATGAGGCCTGGTGCCAGTTCGATGGGCCAATATCTCACCGGCATTCTTGTCCCTCGTTCTTTCTCTCACAAGTGTACAGCCACAGACACAGATAGGTGAGTGTAAGTAATAACACACCTTGCATCCTGTTTTGACAGGCTTCTCGTAATGTTTTTGATTTGTGTGAGCGTTTGTGTGCATTTTTTGTATGAACGTTTCCGGCTCCTCAATCTCAAAGAACACATCTCCTTGTCTTGTTCCCTGGTCCCTGAGCAACCTGGATAAACATTAACCAATATGAAGACAAATTAAAGAGCTTTGATAGCTTTCTCAGTTTGACCTGAAGGTCAAAACGCAACACAAGCACAACAGCATTTTGTTGTGTTTTGTGAATTGTTGTGCATCACTCTTACTTTTCTGACCCCAGGGTGAGGTTGCTGATCATCCTCTGCTGGTTGTGGAGTGAATGATCCTTTTATATGTACAGTCCACTGTGTTGTACTGCCATGTTTCTCCAGTTTTCACTTTATGTACTGAGATTTGTTGACTAACTGCTGCTGCCCAGTGGCTGCTCAAAGCATGGAAAAATGATATTTAAAAAAAACCTGACCTGACACAACAATTATCAGGGGCTGGAATATTATGACCATTTTTCATTTGCAATAAATGTGATATTGTGTAAATTATTATGAATCACTGTATTTGTACATGAATGAGAATTGCTATATAGCTGCCTATAACTGAAAGGCTTAACTGTTTAATTAGTCGGTGAATGAATGACTACCATACTCATAAATGTTGTGTTTTATGAAATGCTGTTGTGTTTTGACCTTCAGGGCCCCCGTACAGCACAGTTAACACAATTTATAATATATCAGCAGCGCAGATTTGTGCGAAAAGTTCACTGAAGTTGATTTAGATGCAAAGAGATGAGGATGCAAATCTACAATTCAACTATCAAGGCAAGAAACTGAGGTTACCAACAAAGTGTATTATGTACACCAGCTCAACTTCACATAGAAGTGTCCCAATGAAAGAAGGGACTTCAACATACAGTATAATCATGTACCAATCAGGCTCATTCGTTGTGACCCTCAGCTCAAAGTTCAAGGTACAGTCATATTATTGTGCCTAACCTAAGTATCATGTTGGGGTGGTGGTGGTATGGTTCATTCCTTTTAAATCTCTCACTGCTGGACTCTCATTCTCTTAATCTCACAAGCTCTGACGTTCTTTATCATACTCCCCCTATCTCCCTCTTAATCTCCCCTGTTCCATATTTCTATAACCTGCCTCTGTTTGCTCTCTGTTTCTTTACCCTATATCATAGTCCTGTACAGGCTGGCAGGCAGTTTTCAAAGCGTATCCCCTTTCAAAGGCTCTCTATACTTTATTTTGAGTGGCTTTAGTGCAGGAGGGGCTCCATTCAAAATATTAGCTGGTGGATTAGACTCGCGTTGACTGTAGCTCAACTGAAGTCTGATCCAGCTGGTGGTCCCCAACCCTGTGTTGTTTGTTATCTTTCCTGCCTCTCTCATTGAAAGCTGAAACAAATATACAGATGAGAATTGATGTTGCTTGCTGCAAGTTTCATGTGTTCATTTGTTCTGGTTGTATAATGACATGTCTTTTGGGATATTGAAAACATAAATAAGTGTTAATATGAATATTCCACTTAATAACAACCATACCATGTTCATATTCATCCAGAAGTTGTTGAGGCATTTCACTACAAAACAGAAATATGAAAGTTATGATGAAGCTAGAGGAAATGTCACGGGATCACCACAGTCAGTAGGATAAATGTCTTCAGACAATTTCATGGCAGCCCTTTCATATATTCATTTTGTATCAGTCTTGGCCGTGGTGGTGGACTGACTGACTGGACAGACAGACAAACGGACAGATATTGCCATTCATACAGCCATGCTCTGCTAGCTTGGCTGTAAATAAGAATCTAGAAGGCTTTTTTTATTCATCATCTGTTGTCCCTGGCAACAAGTTAAAAATGTAACCTTCAAACAGAAGAAACCCACATTTCTGTTGCAAATGAGCAACATCATGCACAAAACAGCATCACCTTCATGGTAATGGCCACCCAATGGCAGAAGTTAGCACCAATCTCCAAGAGTTAAATAGTTTACAACTAAAGTCCTTCTGTGAAGATGGAATAGTTGCGTCTCCGTGTTAGGCGAGATGACGTTTAATGACTTCAACATTGTCTGTAGTCTGTTTTAGCCACTTGTTAACAACTGCCTTTTATAAGACATATAACGCTTTAAAATTAAAATGTGCTGTATTTATTGACATATTTTTATGTCAAAGAACAAAATGTTAAAATCTCTTAAGCTTGTGTTGAACACAGACCTCATTTAAACCCATTGACTTTGAGGCAAGGGAACAGAAAGTGCAAAAACATAGACAAAATGCTTCTCATACAATCAACGTCAACATTTTAAATTGTTTTCTGCATCTCTCAGTAAGACCAGATTTCACACCTGCACCACACATCTTTCACTGCATGACACTACATTTATGGATGACACGGGTTGGTGCATGGAGGTGGTCTGGATGGATGGCAGGCGTTCAGGGCTATCACAACAAAATCCAGGGTTGGCATCCAGTCTGTGGTTTTGGCAACTAAAGACTTTGGTTAAGATTAGGGAAAGGTTGGAATTTTGTCATTTTCATTTCATGAACTAATGAGGAAATGTAACCTTTAGGATTTGTGTAGATGAACATTCACTTTCAATTCCCACTCCTGTACAAGTGCCATGAAGAGAGATGGACAATTCATGCCCATGTACACAAATCCAACTGATTACATTTTGTCACTGTTTCATGACCTGCCATGATGCTGGAGTTCACCCTTTATCTAACCTGATAAAAGTCTCATTTAGATTAAATTCTCCTTTTTCAAGAGTGACGTGGCCAAGAGAGTTGCAAAACCAGTTAGACTAAACACAAACGATATAAACAGACAAATTCAACTGTCAGATGCTACAAATGAGTGAACACAATGTCCAGTTATGATGCATAGACAGCTCAAATTTTATAAAATGATTTCAGTGAATTATTCCAGGAAAGGCCGAGTGCATACTAAACCCTGCAATACCTCATCTTTACTTTACAGCTACCACTGAGAAAGTGTCAGTGCTCACATTACAGAGTGATACATGGCTGTGTGTTTATGTTCTCAGGGGTTTCTCCTCTTCTTTCTCTCAGTTATTGTCTTTTATGGTACCTCTCACATTCTCCTTCTTCCCACCACTTTCTCTGCGTATTTTCCAGCCCAGCTGTGTTGATTGTCAGCAGTGATGGGAAGAGAGACAGGACGAACCAAAGCACCTGTATGTCTCTCGTCTATTTCTCTGCAGCTCTTGTCACGCACTTTCTGTCTTCTCTTCTTCACTCACTCATTCACGGAGCCAAGAATCCATCAGCTGATGGACCATAAAACATTAATGCTCTCCATTTGCAGCATGTTGCACTATTTTATGTTTCCACAAGCTCAAGTTTGTACTCTCTAAGAAAAAGAGAAGTAAATATTTAAAAGGTGAATGTTAAAAAGGTCAAACATAAACGGTAACTTGAATGTAACATGAGGAAGATGTGCATAAATGTGCATGTGGGTTAGAGCATGACATTTTTCGGGAATTCCCGCGGGTCACGTGATTCCCGTGGGATTCCCGCGGGATGGGAGTCAAAGTTTTATTAATCCCGTAATTGGGACGGGATGGGAATAAAAATCAACGGGAGCGGGCAGGAGCGGGAACACCATTAATAGACGATGATTTTCAGCCGTGTTAAACAACCAAAAGGACAGACACGTACATTTTTGTAGTCATCTTTCAGTGAGCCAAAACTATTTTGACTTGCGTTAGAACTACACATCCAGCAGTGCTTTGACTTCCGGCCGGGCCGGCCACTAAAAAACGGAGTGGGATGGGAGTGGGAGTAATTTTGAGTGGGAGCGGGATGGGAGCGGGAGTCATTCTACAGGAGTGGGACGGGATGGGATTTTTTTTTTTACTCCGGCCCGGGATTGGGATGGGATGGGATTTTTTCTCTGGGAGTGGGATGGGACGGGAGTGAAAATCCACTCCCGTGTCATGCTCTAATGTGGGTATATCGTGCCTGCAGGTGAAATCCATTAACCCATTAAAGAACAACAGAGGAAAGCAGCCCAAGGTTCAATTCTGACCTGTGGCCACTTGCTGCTATTTGTTGGTGCCAAAAACTAATGCCATCACAATACTAAACCCTGCAATACCTCATCTTTACTTTACAGCTACCACTGAGAAAGTGTCAGTGTTCACATTACAGAGTGATACATGGCTGTGTGTTTATGTTCTCAGGGGTTTCTCCTCTACACTAACACCTGTTAAGGATGTTGGCTTGTTATCACTCTTAAATCCGTCTCTGTCAAGCAGCGCTTGAACATCGTTCAGTCGACACTGAGTTTGAAAAAGAGACTAAAGTAAAAGGCATTTGAAAATAACCTTTGTTAGTGGCAGTCAGCTGCCTGATTGGTACTGCGTATGTACAACTCTCATCAGAGATCAGAAAGAAGCGAGATGTCTCACTCCCGTTATCACTTCCGGAAAAAAAACGATGTGTCTGATGCAGAATTTTATTGATGAAGACTTTTTAAAACAAGTCTTTTGAATGTAGTCTGATAAGGTTTATGATCTGCTGCTTTCTACTGTTCCCTGCTTTTGTGAAGCGTTCTTGATGACAAACGTGACACAAGGAACAAAAACAGAATTGCATATTTGTCTCAAAGCAATGTGAAAAAGTCAAACAGCTTGTTTAACACATATACATGCTAACTTTGGTATAAAAGTGGGATAAGAAAGCAGTGATCTGGAACACACATCTCGTCCTTGCTGCGTCTGCTAGGAGCACAAATATTTCTGAAATTCAAGTCATGGCCAAACAAGCAAGCAAATTATCACCAACACCGGCAAGATGGCAAATTACATGAGTCAACTGTAAAATTAATCCACCTTTGTGCCCAGAGCCAACTTCATAACTGGACCGCTCTCTGACTTACATGGATTAAAACCTGTCTGATATTTGCCTACAAAATTCCATTGCTAAACTATTTGTAACATCTGAATGACAATCAAAGTCTTAATGTAATGTTTAGATAGTGATAACACAAAGCATTTAGTCACTGTGTGGGATTTTACTACACTGAGTTTACTGTACATTCATCACTATTAAAAGATCTATTGAATCAATGTCAGAATAAAAAGGGCTCAAAGGAAAAGTCTCATCTCTCAACTCATCCAGTATCATGAAATGTTTGCATAATTACAGTATATCAGTTCACAAGCAATTACATGAAGTCTTGTGATAAGTTTTTTCATAAAAACCTCCTGATGCCAAGTTTTTCTGTAGATTTGCGAACACTTGCAAACAACTTTGAGCCTGCCTGCTACAACAGGTTCCTTCCTTCCTTGTTTCATGAAGCGGGGCGTTACTCATGCTCCTGGTATTCCTCAAAGTGTTCGCAGTTTGCTTTGAGTAGGTGCTCCCTTCAATTTAATTTCTTCCCAGAATCCCATAAAAGTCTATTTCAGTGTTCACAGTCCTCAGTATAAGGCACACACTGTGCTATTGAAAATTAAGCCTTAAGAACATAGTATATTTCCATGGTCTGACAGAAAAAGTCATACTTACAAGTGGAAAAAGTCCTAATTATGAGGTAAAATGTCATAATTTTAAATGAAGAAATCGAAATGATCAGATAAAATGCCATTATTATGAGAAAGAAAAGTCATAATTATAAGTGGGAAAAGTCTAAATTATTAGATAAAAAAAACAAAATTATTTGATTATTATTATTAACTTTCATTTAAGGGCAGTCGGTGCTGCAGACAATGCAGAAGACCATCTGTGTGGTTTTATGGTGCAAATAACAAACCATGAGTCTCGATCAAGAGAAGCAGAATATCTCAAAAGACAGAAACAGACAGGCAGACAGACACATACATTTAGAAAAAAGAAAGATATAGAAAGTTATGGTGAGAAAACAGAGTGAATACTGAAACACAAGAGATTTAAACTTTTTCTGAAGAGTCTAAAATCGATCTCGGCTCTCACACTGAACCCCCAAACCTCTTTTTCTCTCTGCTGGCCTGTGAAAGCCTCCTCTCAGACATTTTGAACACTTTTGTTTAAGTTCTCATTCATCAGAAAGTGTGAGTAGTGTGTCAGAGCTTCCAGCCAATTAACCCTGCATCAATCCACATCATTAAACAGCTCTAAATCATTTCTGTCTTGTTGTACATCTCAAACTCAAGCCAGATTATGTTATACACAGCCAAACTGCTGTAAAACACCACTGTACACATCTTTAATGTGACGTATCTTTGGCGTTCATTTGCAGGGCAACTGTTGTCAGGATTGCGCAGCACATTTACCAGTCAGTAAATACATGAATGTGTGTTGTACTAGCTGTTACAATGTGATGTGAAGGGTTTTATTGCCTGTTTCCATTCAGTGATTTATACGTGTTTTTGATAGTCAGACTCTCTTTAATGTCAACACATACATATACAAGTATATGGAATGGAGCCTTCCAAGGATCCTGTGGTGCAGCAATTAAACAGATTGTCACAAGACCGAGCAAGACATGAATGTCCCTCCCCAGACAGCTTAACAACCATTCATTGACATAGTCTGCACAGAGCCCAAAGGATACGAAAAGACAACACCCACCCAGCCACAGTCTGTTCACCCTGCTGCCATCTGACAAAAGATACAGAAGTATCTGCTGTCGTACCACCAGACTACAGAGCAGCTTCATTCCCCAGGCTGTGAGACTCCTGAACTCGTCCTCAACACTCCATTGCCAAAAAACACGTAGCAGGACTTTAAACATTATTTCACTTATCAAAGTTTTTCATTTGTCAAAATGACAATAAATGTACCTTGTGTATCAAGATTCTGATTAAACAGCATATTTATATTTGGCCCCATGAAATCATGTTTTGATAACGTACATGTGTTTCCATGGTATGGTGGCAAATTGCAATGTAAAAAGCATTAACTATAGTGAGTATAGAGAGGACAGTATGGGAAGAGCAATAAAAATGTTCCAAGAAGAGCTTGGCATTTCGACAGGAAGGCCTTGTGGAGCTGGTTAGCATTTGGAGTGGACTTATTGTGAACTTTGTGATCGACAGCTCATATGAATCACATTCCTCATTGTATCTTTATAAGCCCTAAAGGAACAGTATGATCATATATTCACTGTGTTTTACTGTGGTTTGTGCGAGATGCTTTCACTGAGGTGAAAAACACTGGCTTCACTGCAAAACATTAATACACAATCTCTATATTTAAACTATTTTTTATTGATTTTACTGTAACAGACTGTCTCTGCCTGACCCTCTTAACATACTGTAGGCACCACTACAACCATAAGCAAAAACCTTACTTTGAATACAGATACACACGATAGCCCTTCTTTTATGGTCCAGCAGGTCACATTGCTGCTAATGTGCATTTCATATATCCAAATGTAGACCAATAGACATGCTGATGAAGTGCAGTTCTTCCTGTTAAGATCAAGACCACTATAAAGTGATACCCTGTGTGTCAGCCCAGTGACTCAGCTCCCAGGACTAAATCATTCATCATCCACTGACAGCAGCAGCACTCAAAGGCACCAGGAGAAACGTGTACACTCGGCTGCCTACATGTATGAGGCATTAACTAACTGCGTTGGCAATTGATGGCTGTCATACTGGGATTAAAGTAAAAAAAAACACACCTGATGCATAAACATGATTTTCATTCAGTTTCCACCCTCCTGGCTACTTTACCATTGTGGTGGTGGTGGCTACACCTGCATGCACACACCCATCACACCCCCTTCTCAAGCCAATCTTTTCTTTTTTACATATGTGTGATCACATATGGAAGGATTGTCCACATCTGTTATGCAGCAGTGAGGTGATGGATGATGAAGAGAGACTCATGATGAGACTCTTATGCTGGAGTAGAAGAGAAAGAGGAAGAGTCTATATATTCGTCGAAAAAAATCATACTCAGTCCATCATAGCGATGCCAAGACTGCTTGTGGTTAAGTACCAGTTGAGTACCTGTATACCTGCACGAGTCTTACGTGATTACATCTTGTTATACTATAGCATAGTCTCTGTTTCAACTTTGAGCAACTTTTTCAGCACCCATTTGTTACTATGGCTGACACTTGTTATGCCCGACCAACTTGGACATAACATAAAATAGATTTACATTTGCCCACGAGACAGAGGCAACATTTAGCAGGATGCTGTTTCACTCGATTCACGTACGTAATGTCAGCAACAAAGGCCAGCAGACGTGTGTTAAGAGATTGTGTTAAAAGACACGGGAGAGATGCTTAAAATCTGTAGACGTTACACACGATGTCCTTGAAGTGGCACGCTATTTATCAATGTCCCAGGAGATCATGATTTATGACCTGAGTAACGCTGGTTCGGGTAATGTTTGGAGACACATTGCTGTAAGAATCATATTGTGGTGTAGTGGAAGCACTTATTTCCCTTAACAGCATAGGTCAATCAGCCGTCAGTACTGTACTTTATATAAAGTTTCCCTTGTCTTTTAGCCATTTTCTAAGACCCACTCTGAAACATCATCAGCCTGAAATCTAAAGATCTCTCAAATTAAAAACAAATGGGGCGTTTTAGTGAACACATGCTCTGGGTTTGTGGAAGAAATGCACAAACATAAACTTTTAATACCAAGTTGCCAACAGCTACAGTAAACACACATGTTGTCATTCCTTCTCTTGTTGGAACAATGGAGTGACAGAAATGGATTATGCACAGATTGGAAACATATCTACAGTTGTGTGACAGCCATTTTCATCGGGCCATTTTTGGAATTCTCCTCTTAATTCAAGACAACAAACCATCCAGAACCTATTAATGTGGACCTGAATATGATCTGTTTGTTGACTGGTTGGTTTGTCAGCAGGATGACAGAAAAACTACTGACTGGATTTCCATGAAACTTGGATGGAGGACGGGTCTCGGCCCAGAATAGATCCTGTGAACTTTTTTTTTTTTTTTTTTTTTTACATGTTCTTTAATTTCTCAAAGAATAAAATGGGGATCTTGATGAAGAAAATCAGGTGTATTTAGCTTGCAGGTATCTATGAGTGAGTACAAAAGGAGGACATTGTGCCTTGGTGAAGGTGTGCACTCTACTAAGTGCCGATGGCTATTAAATGAAAAAGTTGAGGTTTCGCAGTAGCAAGACATTTAGAATATTGCCAAAGGCTTCTACATGATTGATTTTCACCTGGCCTAAAGCTGACGACTGTTCCAGAAAATACAGTGAATTAAAGATATCAACATGACATATAATGACTGGGAAGAGGATATATTACAGTGTAAGTGCACTTTATATCATAAGAAGTGTGTGTGTGTGTGTGTGTGTGTGTGTGTGTGTGTGTGTGCGCGCGTGTGTGCCAGACATCTGCACGGATGGATTTAAAATGTCTGTGTGTGTGTCATTGATAAAACCTTAACCCTCTGTATATTGTATATGTCTCCATGGCAATGACATACAAGGATGAATTTGAGGGCACTTGTCCCTGTGTGTGTGTGTGTGTGTGTGTGTGTGTGTGTGTGTGTGTGTGTGTGTGTGTGTTTGTGTGTGTGTGTGTGTGTGTGTGTGTGTGTGTGTGTGTGTGTGTGTGTGTGTGTGTGTGTGTTTCAACAACATGCAGAGACAGATGCTTGAGAGAACAGAGTCAGACCCTGAGGCACACATACACACACAGCACTGACTGTAGACCTTGACAGTGCTCTTCACAGAGTGCTGCTCTGTTATTAAAGTTTAAAATGTGCAAGACTAAGTTACTGGAACAGGTCAGGATGTAATTGTACTTATTTAAATGTTTAAGTAACAGACTAGATGCGGTTACATGCTGCTATTCCGACATGCCGCTATTTAGACAGTGACCTGTTATTGTCGGAATAGCGGCATTAAAGTTATTTTTCAAGCGTCCCTCTATTTCGACATTGTTTTTTGTCATTGTCGGAGACATGTCGGAATAGCGGGCGGACCCCACTAGATGCACTGCTAGCTGAAGTTAGGCAAACAAAGCTCATGTGTCAAGGAGTAAAACCTTCTACTAGCTAATAGCTAATAGCTTTATTCTACCAAAGGGTTCACTTAATCACTGTGTGGCTGCCAGGACATATTCTTTAAAAATAAAGATGTATTGCTTATTAGTTGTATGAGTATTTTCCATTTCCTTTGTTTATATTTGGCGGACCCTGCCACCTTCTCAGCTTCAAACAGTGTTCTGGGGACCTTATTTTCCTCTGAGAACAGCTTGTTTTTTCAATTTATGGAAAAAATAAATATTTCTGTGTTTGTGTTATTACCTGAGGATGCAGTAAAAACGATGAAGAAACAGCAGACAAACAGAACGTAACAAGCAGCGCTCTCTGTTTTAATATCAAAGGTTTTTTGGTGTATGCTGGGTGAAATCAGTATCTCAAAATGGCAGGTGGACCTGTGTGAGCTTTACTTGAGGCTACGGGGAAAAAAAACAA
Source organism: Pagrus pagrus (assembly GCF_965226575.1). Classification (NCBI taxonomy): domain Eukaryota; kingdom Metazoa; phylum Chordata; class Actinopteri; order Spariformes; family Sparidae; genus Pagrus; species Pagrus pagrus. The sequence goes on along the minus strand of NC_140189.1, from coordinate 14,523,860 downwards.
CCCTAACTTCCTCAAAAGAAGAAAAAAAAGTATACATTAGGCATTAATAAGGGGCATTCCAGCATCAAATCTGGTCTCACAGACACACGAACACTATCACAGTCTGTGCCTAAGCACACCTGCTGAACCTAAAGTAACCTGTAACATCAGGATAACACAGCAGTTACACTTAAAAATTCAATTCAGGTAAGCTCTGCCATTTTGCTGCAGGCAGAGAAGCATGAAGCAGAGACAGAGAGAGAGAGAGAGAGAGGGAGAGAGAGAGGAAACAAAGTGGCAGAGGAGAGAAAGTCAAATCTACAACTACACATTCCAACGCAAAACAGTGGACAAGCCAACACACATTTGTAGAGTGGAGTGAAGGTGAGGCAGCGTTGCTTCATGATCAATTATTGACGCCAGCCTCTCCATCACACTCTTATAAAACCATGGATAAACAATTCTCTCTTTCGCTCACACACACACACACGGTCCCATGTTCACAGTGATTTCATGGGGATAAAATATCTTTGCATCAGTCTAACGTAACATAACCTACAACCCTCAATTCAGATAACCTCTTTTTACTTTAGTTGTGTTTTCTAGTCCATCACATTAAATGCAAAGGACAGAAGTATACTGCAGATATTTTATACGATGAATAAGGGACAAGACATAAAGCAAGGGGACTGCTGCTGAGGATTCAGCCTCCATACACAGGTAGCATGGATCACCAGGTGAGCTACCAGGGCGTCCCATTTTGCTGATATTTTGAATTCTGCTCCTGATTTATAAGGCGAACATGAAGCTGAAATACAAAATGTCAACCTATACTACAGTCATTTTAATCTTTATAAGATACAGATACAAATAACACCTTGAGTTCCTCTTCTGTAAGTACAGTACAATGACTTCAGCATCTTATAGTATAACGATGATGTCTTTACCCAAACAATAACTTTCTAAGTAATTCTGTGAGAATGGGCTTCATTAAGTTAAATGTTCAGCTCAAATGAAGCATATGGCGACATTAAAAAGTGTGTAAATCATCATATACAAACAATAAAGATTTCTAATGTTAAGTGCAAAAACATGTTACATTGTTTTCTTGAACGCAGCTTTTCTGGCATTTTGTGTCAGTGGTGCCCGTCTAAGCAGCGACACACATACATATACACCCCACAGTAATGAAAGCCTGTGCGGATGTGTAGCACAACAGGTTGTTTAACTCACCAAGATTTCTGATTAAAGCTGCTACAAGAAACTTGCTTGTTATGCTGATTCTGGCAGCCCCTGTTCACAAAAGTAGAATAAAGTTAGCTTTGCTTGAAAGCCGTAATTTACCATCAGACTACAAGGCAGCTTCTGCCCTCAGGCCCCTCGACTCTTCCTTAAAATAGAAAAAATAACAACATAATTCACTTTTCCTAAAATCAGCCCCTCCTTTCATTGGTTCTTGTGAATGCATGTTAGTGAGTTTGTGTGTGTGTGTGTGTGTGTGTGTGTGTGTGTGTGTGTGTGTGTGTGTGTGTGCACAGAAACTGCAGATAGCAGTGTTTAGGAGGGTGTACCAATAAATCACACTTAAATTCTGTCAGAGGTTTAGCTGTCACACACACACACACACCTTTACACATGCACACACACACCTTGACACAGCCTACACACACTCAGACGCTGCAGGCGGACATGACCCCGTCTGTGTAAGGTTGTGCTGTTAGACATCTCGGGCACATCTGCTCTTGCCATCGCACACACATGCACGCAAACACACACAGATTTTATTCTTTACTGTGGAAAGAAAGAGGGAGGGGAAGGATGCGGGAAACATAAAGACGGGAGGGAGACAGACTGAAGAGAAGAGATGGAGAAAATGAAGAAGACGTTTCAGTTGAAGCAGCTTTGTCAAACAATAAACCCTCTTGGTGAAAGAACAGCAACGTCTGTGTGTTTGTGTTTACAGGCTTAGGCTGCACGTGTGGCGCGTGGTCAATGTCTGCTTTGTGTTGCATTGGTCCTTAAGGTCTATTTTTTCACATTTTATAATCCACCAAACCCTTTTTCACAGGTTATTATAATGAGCTTCTAAATAAACACGGTTCCACACCCAAAACTCTTGCTGTATTGAGCTCATGCCCAAGATATTAATAACTAACCTGCAGAGACATGATATTCTACTTCACATCACTAAATGTTGTCAGATTCTAATAACACAGTAATCCTTGCATAATAGCTCGCAGGTAGCCATGATCCACATTTAAATCCATGGCTGGACTCTGCCAGCATCAAACACATTCTTCACCTGTGCTGTGTTTGTGCCTCTGTCAATCACAGTCCAACATTTGGACACCAATGAAAAGATTTGGTGGAGGTGTGGGAAAAAGCCATTTAGAATTAAGCCCATCTTTGTATATTCTGTGTAGGGTCGTGACAGCTCAGCAGATTTGGTTCAACTCTGACGTGTTTTGAAAACCGAGCTGAGGCCATTTTGTTTTTCTTTTCTTTCTGTGAATGAGTGTGCCAGGATCAGTCCATGTGTTCAGCAAATTAAGAAACTTTGGAGTAAAAAAAAAAACTTAAAGTGGAAACAGACATGTTTTCAAGCAAAATGGTTAACAGCCTGGCTACTGTCCAAAGCAAAAAACAACCGTAATTATCCCAATTTAAGCTAAAAACCCTGAGCTCAGTGTGATGAAACACAGAGTAAAACACCTGGTTGTATTAATACGTGGGCAAGTTTAGTTATTTACGGAAGCCCTAAAGGGCCGTGCATTCATACATTTTATTTCCTCTGTTTTCCCATGATAACGAGTTAATTTCATTTGTTTTCTCGAGATCTCGAGATATTATCTCGAAATAACAACTGCCATTTTCCCGAGATAACAGGATAATTTTCTCAAGATCTTGAGATAACGAAACTTTGTTTTCCGAGATAACGATATAATTAATTCGAGATCTCGAGATAATGACTGTGATATGATAGGCCTGAGATTATGGAGACGCCTGGGACCTCGTAACTGGTAAGCTATGTAGTTAATGACGACATCAGGCTCACTTAGATTGCACCGCTGATATAGCTGAAGCCTTGCTAACTACTTTTTTAGATTACGCACACTAATATGTATAACTAACTGTATATTATCTGTAATAGCAAGGCATAATGCTATTTCAGCCTGTATCAGGCCTTGATTGAAAAGATATGTGACGTGGTGATTGATATGCTCCTGCTCCTCTGACATTGCTACACTGAATGATGTTTCCTGCAATGATTTAATATACTACACTATCGTTTTGTTTTCTCAAGATCTCGAGAAAATTATCCCGTTATCTCGGGAAACAGCAGTTGTTATTTCGAAACAATAACTCGAAATCTCGAGAAAACAAATGAAATTTACTCGTTATCACGGGAAAACAGAGGAAATAAAATGTGTGAATGCATGGCCCTTTAGGGCTTCCGTAGTTACTTACTGATTTAGTAGAAAGAATGCTGGTTATGAACCGGTTCAAGTCTCGGAGGTAAGAGGAAACACATATCAGCGAGGGAACAGACTTTGATACAACTCCCGCGCTCTCCATTGAATTAATGCCGCCCGTTCTTTGCAGGGTTCTTTTCATTTTGCAGCGTAGAGTTTCCACAGTTATTTAAGTTATTCCACTGTTACCTTTGGATAGGGATTAGGGAAAAGAAGGGCTCTTCCTGTTTTGGATGCAAAGTGGCAGATGTGCTTTCTTTGTGTCGTAATTCAACCTTTATTTTTCTGGGAAAAGTCAAGCCCAGTGGCAAACCAAATATCATAGTGAAAGCGAAGTTTATAGGAAACCAATCTTTACGTGGCTAGTGTAATTATTTTTACAGTCATTACACTGTGCAGCCAGTAGGCCTATTTACGTTAAGTTAAGCAAAAAAGTTGTCTATTTGCCAGTTTGAATAAATAATACAATCATAATCGTGACACTGTCATTCAAACGGTTGACCCCAACTATTTCAGCTTCTTTCCTCAGGCTGTGACACCCCTCAATTCATCCTCAGCTGTTTTCCATGAATTTTCTTTTTTTTTTTTTTCAGGTTCAGACTTACCCGGTCTGGATAAGTCTGAACCTGATTTGATGACAGATATTAACAATAATTATTATAGCTAAATAATTATAGCCCACAGAAATAGCCAAACCTCTTCCTGATTCATCAGTGGGCTTATTGAAATGGGACCGTTTCATGACCTGTTATTCTTGGAACATTTTATAGGAGGATTACAGGGGCACATAAATTGTCTGTCCTGCAATAAATCATTTTTATTTATTTTGCACTAAACTCCAGATTAATGTTGATTAGTCAATTTGTCATGGGTATTTTACTACAGACTAACCGTCCTTGTCTTAGATAAATTCAAATAACATAATAAATGACAATAAAGACGACAGTCGTCTCATTTATTACAGTTTATGTTTTATTTTCATGAGTTCAGAAAAGGAAAGGACGTTTAATTATATCGACAAAAGGCTTTTATTTTTTCGGGCCGCTTCCTTTTCTCCCCCTCCCCTCTCCGTTACTACCGTCCCTGTCTGATGACGTATCGAGTCGGTGTTTACCATGGCGGCTAACTGCTAATTGATAGAAAAATGTGGATTATATCGCCGCGGGAACATTCATAGTTTTACGGGAAAAGTCGGAAAATTATTCGTACAGCATGAACAACAGAACATCTTATTTTTATGACCCGGACGTGGGCAACTTTCATTACGGTGAGTTTGGTTATCGTAGTGAACCGGCCTACAAAGGGAAGCGGTGCTAACGTAAGCTAGCTTTATGCTAATAACTTCAGGGCTGTGTTTTATTCTTACATTTAATTTTTTGCATTTCGCATTTCCTCAGTCCATTTGGAGACCTGCTGTGCTGGTTTTTACCATAAAACTATTTAATTTTATCGCTACTGGTGGTGCAAATCACAGAGTATCTAGCATGTTTAGCTAGCTAACGGTATTTATCAGCTATCCGTATGTATTAAAACTGTCCCATATTTCCCTCTGTGCTCGCTATCTGCCTGCTTTTTACATTTATGATGTGCAGATGGTTCATACAGTAAGTTATCCCTTTGTAATAATTGCAGATTGATTTACTGTAAGGATCTTCGTATTTAGACAGTGGAAATGAAATATTTTCGCACAATATGTAATTTTCTGACTGTAAAACCACCCACTGTAACGGCGACGATACCTGCTTTGGAACTGAAATGCTAACAAAACAAAAATATTCAAAACTTCAGAACTAAAGATCATTTAAAGTATTGAAACAACATGTACACACACACACACACACACACACACACATACACATACAGGCAGGGCTGAAAATCAGTACCATCCACTTGCTGGTTAAACATGCAGGTGGATGCACTCACCAGCCAAAAATCAATAGTAATCTGTTAAGTGGCTGGTAAAAATTCACGTTTTAAAGAAGAACTGCACAATATCAATAAACACTATCCTGCTGTAGATATGAAGTGCATTTCAGTGTTTTGTAATCAGATTTGATTTGATTTGACAGTCGTGATATACAGCTTTATTTATCACTTATTAGTCTGCTGCTATGTAACTCTGAAGATTTGTTTTCAACAGTGGTTCTTAAAGAAGTCACTATGAATGCCTCAGTGAAATATCTGTATTATGATTGGTAATTTCTGAAGTGTGTGTGTCCTCCAGGTGCTGGCCACCCCATGAAGCCTCACCGTTTGTCTCTGACTCACAGTCTGGTGCTGCACTATGGACTCTACAAGAAAATGATGGTGAGCAGTACACAGAGATGGTTTCACCGATTCACACCCTGCTCATGCAGAAATACTCCTTTCTCTCTGGAATAACATTCGCTCACTCATGTAACATTTCATAATGTACTGTTCTTTATTAAATCATCCTTTTTACTGATTAGGTGTTCAAACCATACAAAGCATCACAGCACGACATGTGTCGGTTCCACTCTGAGGACTACATTGACTTCCTGCAGAAGGTCAGCCCCAATAACATGCAGGGCTTCACAAAGAGCCTCAACACATTCAATGTCGGAGACGACTGGTGAGTATTATTATTGTTTTTTATAAAAGTGGATTGTTTTAGAAATGAATAATGGCTACATCTGTTAAAGGCGCATTATGTAAGAATTTCAGTTTAAAATATTCAAATAGTCATCTACAAAATTTAGCATGCTTACCAGCTAGCCCCTAGCCAACTTGTACCTGAAGAGGTGGGAATCTGAGCGTAAACCACACCAAAAATCCCCCGGTGCTCCAAGCATCCAGTCCAGACAGTGTCAACTCATGTTACACTGAGTTAGCTGCATGGTTAAATGAGCCAACTAGCTAACGGCAGCTACAGTCAGCAGCAGGTAGTTGTTACTCGGGTTATAGGCAGCCCACGATTTGTTTGGAGTTTGATTTTGACAGATGGCCAATTCTTACATATTGCACCTTTTCATATTCAGGACATGTACTGCACAGTCATAGCATACAATGCCCTTGTGGTTTCATGGTCCATATTATTTGGATATTATTGTCTTTCAGTCCTGTGTTTCCTGGTCTGTTTGAGTTTTGCTCGAGATACACAGGAGCCTCTTTACAGGGAGCCACACAGCTCAACCACAAGGTAACACACACACAATTTATACAAACATACACGAACCAACCTAAATGAAGTCAGTCTCGCCACAGTGAAAATCAGTGGCCTTTGTCTTCTAGGTAGCTTCCCTGTCACAAGCATCATAGCCACTGATTTATTCTTTCAGTAGCAGCCATGTAAACTTCCTGTCCTGCTCTGAGGTTTTTGCTAAGCAGCTGCTGATTAAAGATGAACATGTGTTCAGCAGATGATACTTAGATCACCGGACATCCCTCAGTGTTGACACTTCTTTGTTAAACTGAAACAGCAGCAGTATGCAGCTGCAGCTCTACTTGTCGGCTGCTCAGGACCACAGAGTCGTGAAGGCTGTTCACATTTGTAACAACATGCATCCTGAGTGGTCCGATCACAAGTGGCCCGCTTTAAGTACAGGTGTGAATGCCAATAAAACGCATTGAGGATGCATTTGAGATCTGCTGACCCAGACCACATTCAGAGGTGGTCTGGGCCACATGTGATCACATTCTGTTATCAGAGTGTTTACACATGTGTCCTGGGCCACATTGAAGGACCACCTACACAACTTTTGTCCCATGCAAATCAGCAACAAGAAGAGGCCACAACAACAGGCAGAATGGATTACACACTGATACACACGTAGTGTTCACAGTAATGCAAACTACGTGTGTGGGCTCTCTTAACCTGCCAATGCTGGCAGCAGATATTTGTGAACACACTGTATGTTTCAACTAAGCATTGAACTAGTAACCGCAATATCCCCGGACTCCCTTACAAATCATGTGATTTTAAGAGTTACTGAGTGAAGAGAAACTGCACAATTATTCATCATTCGTATAAATTCGGTGATGCATGCAGTACGTTACATTGTTTCTTTAGTTGTGCAAGCTGTGAGGTGAGACACTCTTTAGACAGGGAAGCAGACAGGCTGGTACAGCGATGCCGCGACAAACTGACAATGTTTACCAGCTGTTTGAACACACAGTTTCAACTGATTTCATCATTTACACAACGTTTATGAAAGACGACAACATTTTATTGACAGCGAACATGTAAAATTTTACAAATACAGTAAACGGTAACCAATACAGGATGCTTTTTGTGGAGTTTAGAGAAACTTTGTGAAACGCTTTATGAAATAAAACAAATGCCTAACTATTTGGACTTACTTTTCGATTCGGCAAATGTTATTCATGAAGATATTTCTTTATTTGTGTAAAAAACATCGTGCCTTTTTGTTTCATTGATGTACGCGATCAGCCTTATGGTGATTCTATGTTGTTTTCCAGATCTGTGACATTGCCATCAACTGGGCCGGAGGTTTGCATCATGCCAAGAAGTTTGAGGTCAGAACCGAGTCCTGTTTACTGGTGTCAATTCTCTCTGCTAATCACATTCGACTTACTTGTGACTGGTTAAAAGCCTAAAATGAGTTTTCTATGTTTGCAGGCGTCCGGGTTTTGTTACGTCAACGACATCGTCATCAGTATACTGGAGCTGCTCAAGTAAGACACTCATCTGAATAACCGTCATCAAGCGTTTACTGCGTCTGTTACTCTCTTTACAACTGTGTGTGTCTGTGTGTGTGTTACAGATACCACCCTAGGGTTCTCTACATCGACATAGACATTCACCACGGTGACGGCGTACAGGAAGCCTTTTACCTGACTGACCGCGTCATGACCGTGTCCTTCCACAAATATGGGAACTACTTTTTCCCAGGAACAGGTACGAGCTGCAAAGGCAACTGCCTAATCTGTGTGTGTACAGTACGTTACGATTGTGTTGTCTGTAGGTGAGTGTTTACAGTGTGTGTTTTCTGCAGGTGACATGTATGAAGTCGGAGCAGAGAGCGGTCGGTACTACTGCCTCAATGTTCCTCTGAGAGACGGCATTGATGACCAGAGTGAGTTCACCTCCTGCACAGTTCATTATTTAAATGTACAGAATAACACATAGAGCTGTATTACTGTTGTGTTGACTGTGTCAGTGGCTGTGGAGATTCACACTGCTGCCATCTGTGTGTGTGTTTGTGTGTGTTTCAGGCTACAGGCAGCTGTTCCAGCCGGTTATTAAACAGGTGGTGGATTTCTACCAGCCGACCTGCATCGTTCTGCAGGTCAGTGACTGATTCTGAACTTCTAATGCAGAACTCATCTGTTTGATTAACTCTTAACCTCAGCGCCAGTCTGTGTGTGTGATGCATCTGTTTCAGTGTCAGATGAAGCAAACCTGTCCCATTATCAGATTATCAGGCTGCATGAACTCGTATGATGATTGTTGACACATTGTGAGTGTGTGTGTTGTTCTGCTTCAGTGTGGAGCAGATTCTCTGGGCTGTGACCGACTGGGCTGCTTCAACCTCAGCATACGAGGACACGGGTGAGACTGACTTCTGTTACATTGTCGAGCAAGAGACTTGAAATAAATAAATACAGTCCAGCTGTGAGTAAGTTAATGTTAAAGATGCTTAATTAGTTGTTAATTTGTCTGATGAAGACAAACCTACATAAAAAAGGCAGATTAATGTCAGTTGCACAGAAGAGCAGAAGTAAAGTAGTTACTGTCTGATGCGGAGCTAATTAACAGTGTGTGGATTATTTTTCTAATAAAAGACGACACAACGTACACTTGTTATTTCCAATTATTATTATCACAGAGTTTCCTCATGCAGAGATGGATTATAAGAGTAAAGTAAAGCGTTGATGGTGTCGGGAAAGAAACTGTAGAATTAAAATGCAGCTTTAATCGTCAGGATGTATTTAGTGTCGTTAATTGTCCCTCCGTTGGACCATGGGAAGTCTGGAACAGAAAAATGATCATCAAAAATGTATCATTATTAACTCTTTTGTCCATGTGGGGGTCCTGTAGGAGTAATGACTCAGTTGTTCTGTGATCTCACTGGTTAGTGGATTAGCTGTTGGCAGGTTTAAAAGTCAATCTGCTCCGGAGCAGGTTAGCCACACAGCATAGGTTACCATGGTGATCCACCCCAGTTAAAAGTGCTCCAGCTTGGTGATGATGGTGAAGCCCAAAGATAGCTGATTACTCACTGACTGGCTTCATGTGACAGGCATGATTTCATCATTTCTCTCTCTCTCTCTGATTAACAGCCATTCTTCTGTTATGTTATGTGTTGTCTTTGTAAACACTGTAAAAACAAACAAGTAATGACTAATTTTGACACACACACACACACACACACACACTTTACAGTAACATATCGGCTAGAGCAGCAATAATTAGTCAAACGATAAGTAATTCAAAAGAAAATTAATCGTCAACTATGAAAACTATGAAACATTTGCTGTGTTTGTGTTTTGGACAAAAGAAGCAATTAAGTATCATGAAACTGATCAGCAGATGAACAGAAAATGAAAATAATCATTCGTTGCAAGCTGGAATCGGCACGGTGCCAACGCGTTTAATACCTGATAATAAAGGGCATGTTTAACATAAAGTGATGCTGCTGCTGATGATGATGATGATGATGATGGTGGCATTTTTATGTCTTCCAGTGAGTGTGTGGAGTTTGTCAAGAGTTTTAAGATCCCTCTGTTGGTGCTTGGAGGAGGAGGATACACAGTGAGGAACGTGGCTCGCTGCTGGTAAGTCACACACACACACACACACACACACACACACACACACACACACACACACACACACACACACACACACAGGTCAGCTTTAGTACACACAACATGGGGTTGATGGTCAAGAGTTGATGGAGGTTCCATGTTCTGAGTCATTATGTGAGCTTTGGTGTTTCCACTAACAGCTGCTTTGTTGTGCTGTAGGACCTTTGAGACGTCTCTGTTATTGGACGAATCCATCAGTGATGAGCTGCCGTATAGCGGTGAGTTGGCGTGCTCAGTCATTGTACTGTGTAATGCACCTCTGTGTCTTTATTAAGGGTTTCTTGCTGCCTAGACTTGCTCCAGCATCAGAGTCCTGTTCAGTTTCTGTGGGTCTGAGACAATGCTTTAAACGAGTAGATCATTTTCAATCTTCAGCACCATCTGTTGGAGGAGCAGTGATTTTACACTTTCAATTTTTTGTAAATCATTTCTCACATACAGTTACAACACACACACTATATCCCTCCATTCTTTAACCTCTCTGGATTCCCCCTCCTTCTGTCTTACCTGCAGAGTATTTTGAGTACTTTGCTCCAGACTTCACGCTGCATCCTGACGTCAGCACCAGGATAGAAAACCAGAACTCCAGACAGGTGAAACACCGTCCCACACTGAGTAGTGACAGCGTTATAATACCATAGAGTGTCTACAGGACTTATAGTCAAAGTTCTTTAACCCTCAACGACCTAGACAGCCACTGGTGGCTAAAAATAGCTATTGTTTCTAAAATATTTAATAACTTTAGAACCACTAATTCTATCCATATGCGTTTATCAAGTCACCTTTGCTTCAGTCTGTTATGATTTAATAACCTATATTGGTCAGAGCTACACAGTCAGTAAATGAAATATAGGATTAAACCTTTTTGACATTGAGATTAATATTATAATAAATGGCTGTACCTCGTAAAGTTAAGTAAAGGTCAGATGTAGACAGTAATTCATATGGAAGTCTAAAACAACAAATCCACTGTGCAGTCTTTTGTAACTGTGTCCATGTTGTTGTAGTACCTGGAGCAGATCCGTCAGACGGTCTTTGAGAACTTGAAGATGTTGAACCACGCGCCCAGCGTCCAGATCCACGACGTCCCCTCCGACATGCTGAGCTACGAACGCAACGACGAGCCCGACCCGGACGAGAGGGGGGGCGAGGAGAACTACACCAGGTCAGTGCACTTTGATACCAGACAGGAGCTAAGACAACAAAAGGTTTAAGGTGCTCCTGTAGCTAACTGTCTGTCAATGATTTCACTTCCTCAGGCCGGAGGCGGCTAACGAGTTCTACGATGGCGACCACGACAACGACAAAGAGAGTGATGTAGAAATTTGACCCATGAAATGAGGAGTGGAGCTTCCTGTTTGCATCGGCTTCAGTCTCCGAACTTCACGTGTACACAGATTTAACAGAAACTTCTGGAAGGACTGAAAAGTCTGTAGTTTCTGCTTCTGTTTTTAAAAGTCCTCAATCAGCCGTCCTTCACACTGACACCACTGTTGCTCCATCAACACAAGTCATCAGAGCTGACGTGATGTCGGCACCAGATTCACGTGCGCGTCACCTCCACTGAAACATCCATACAGTGAATCAGCTGTGTTGTCCCTTCTTGTTTTGAATTTACAAGTAGTGTCAAAACAAACTATTCTGTATGTACACTCGAATATCTAGATTTTGATAATAGCATTTTTTTGTTACATTGTTTTTCCACTTGTTACCTTATTCATGTCATCTTAGTAATGAAATATATGTGATTTTTTAAAGAGGAAAGTGTCATCGGCAACCAATTTGACAAGTATTATAATCAGCTGAATTTAACCTGTTAGTTCCATGTTTGTCTGGATTTAGGAAGCAGCCTAAGCGATGTTTTCATCCGAATATGAAGGATCACGAAGAATTTTGAGCAGCACAAATGTACGTTCTGTCAACCCATGAGATTTAAGAGCAGTAACATATGTGACACGTTACTCAATGAAAAAAAAAACCCCAGTTCCCAGCAGGTGTCATGGAGAAGACATGAGGTGTTGTTGATTTATTTTATCTAAGACACGTGCGTATGTGAGAAGCTGCCTGCCTGGATCCATTAGTCACACACGAGCCAGATGTTTTAAAACACGCCTAAACCAACATACATCTCAAAGGTACATATAAATTTAGTTCAACACTCTGCTTATTTTCAAGTTAGTGGTTTGGTTTTCTTAATCTTAGCATCATTCATGTGCCTTACAGCTCTGAAAAGGCACCTTCACATCAACTTTCAATTGAACTTGACATATTTTGGATTTCTATACAGTGAACATCTGTAAACGAGGCTGATACAAACAGGAGTTCTCCTCCCGTCCTTTCCCCTCTTTTCATCTGCTCTTTATTGTACATACACGTATAAATGTATCGACTGTGAGTGTGATCATAATGTAGAGGACTGTGGTGGTGACGAGGCTGGTAGTTGACACAAGGTATTTTTCCTCTAAACTAGCTGTGGTTCCTGAATCGGTTCTGTTCAAGCTTCATGGAACCTTGGTGCTATCTATGCGGGCTGCATTTCCACCATTTTTAGTTATTTTAGTCCAGGATGTGTCATCAACGCACAATATGCCCACCTCAGTTTGCAATTCACATCTCTGGTTTTTGTTTCGTGCTGCTAACCAACTCTTCAGGTTCCAAACCAATTTATTTTTGGTCAAAATGCTCTGAACGATTCAAAACTAGGTGCACGAACCAGTTCGATATTGGTGGAAAGAGGGCAATAGAGGGCCTTTCCACAAATAAAGAAACCGTTTCAAGAACCAGATCTAATTTAATGGAAAAGCAGTGTCAGTAATCAGATGTCAGAGTGCTGGTCCTTCACTGTAAAAGCTCATTACAGATGTTTATCAGTGGATGTGGGACTCTGAAGCCACAGTAGAGATTCATTCTACCATCTGTCACCTCCAGTCCTCTTTTATTCAGAAACAAGTTTTATGTGATTTTTGATATCGTTGTCTACTTTTGTTTTTAATAAAAAGAACCAATTGAATCACTTGTGTGCATGTAGTATGAAAGTAGTTTCATCAGCCAGGTCTGAGCACCACCACCAGAGGGAAGCATGATGGCAATAATACTGACAGTTATTTTGAAAATGAGTGGCGAGAGGTTTTGTTCAGAATGGAGGCTGCTTGCTGAGCAGGTCTGGAGCCTTAATGACCACACTGCCAACTGTTTAAATATATTTATACACACCAGGAGGCCAAGTCAAGGTCACCTTAACTTTATTTCTCATTCATCCAGTGATATGTAGAAGTTCTTACACAACAAACAGTACTTGAGGAGAATACACACTAATACCTGCAGTTTCAAATCCCAACAGAAAGGCCCTAACTTACCAAAACTACTCTGGTGCTTCAAGCAACTCCAATGTTTAACCCTGTTTGATCCAAACATCATACTGTAACAAACTGTAGTACGACATCTAGAACCATCAGTTCTCAGTTTATATGTTTTTTAAATGCATTTGAACCAGGAAATCAGCTTTCATTGACTTTTTGGGCTGACTGAGCTACGGCCACACAGGGTTAAATAACAGACATTCAGTTTGCATGCAGATCCAGACAAAACTACCAGGTATTTGTGAAGTTAGTTTATGTCTGGCAGTAACAAGCAGTTCCAAGGTAAGCAGGCAAATCAAGCCTCTTTGTGATACAGCATATGTTGAGGCTCTGGTCAGAAATGAAGAGTTTGGCAAATCTCGGCAGAGGCCGACACACTGATACCTGTTTTCTGACTGAACATACAGACTTAAAGATGGAGAAGAAAGTGTAAAACGTCTTATCTGCACTGCAGATGTGATGAAATGTAAACAGGTGTAAGTGTTGAGAGCAGATCAGGTTCAGTTCAGCTGGGTATCAGGATGGCAGCCTGTGCTATCTGTCCAACTCACAGTATACACCTCTGGTTGCAGTCCCAACACTGAAACTAATAACTTCAGTTCAAATAAATAGCTTCATTCACATACACTGTATATTAGACATCTTTAAAAACACAAATCAGGCAGAATTTATATGACAGCAGAGAATCTGAGCAGTAACCAATGGTGGTATCTTTAAACAAGAGGTGAGAGGGTTAGTTAAAACTCTGACTTTCTTTTCCAGTTTATCTAACTTTACAGACACACATTATCAGAGGCAACAGCAGCTGTGACTCAGAAAACACATTTAAATCCAGAGGCTCAGGCACTAAATCACCCTGATTCAGCTACAAGCTGGAGGAGACAGAAAGTGACAGGCAGACAGTTGTCAGGATTAAAGTGCAGTGATAGATGTTGGTGGTGTAGTTAAGAGCGTTCAATACAAGTAGTTATAAATTAAATCTCATCATTAGTTCCCTGTGGGTAGAATGGTTTCTGGACCACAGCACTGAGGTTGGCCACTGAGATATAACTGGCAGCAGGGCTGACTCTGCCACACTGTGTCCAGGTCTATTAATACATCCATGACCTACACACCGTGTTGCTGGGTGCAGAGCAGACAGGAGGATGAAGAGACAGACGTAGAGAGGCTCACAGACATGTATCAAACATGAGCTGTACAGATAGACAAAGGAAAGGCACAGTGGTGACAAACAGCAGCAGGTGGAACAACATAAGGTGAGATTATTTGACCTCAGAAGGCACTCGAATAGGAAAGATTACTCTCCTCATGGTTAGAGTTGTAGGCTCCTCCAAGTATTTAAAACACATAACATGTCATGAGTGGAGGAAGGGTAGTGATGAACATCTTAGCAAGACAATTAAAAGTTTTTCCAAATGAGAAATTTCTACAATACCACATCACAACCCAAAAGTAGCTTCTTTAATGAACCCGACCTGGCTCGGCCTCAGTACTCTCCGCTGCACTGCTGTTACTCTGTATTCTGAACCAAAGCTTGATTATTAGCACTAGATCTGCCTCGACGTGACAGTGAATACAGGCTCCGGTCCATTTTTGAGATGTGTGATAGTGATCGGGTTTAGTGCGTCTCTACAGCTCCTCACTCTCATACAGCGGGGCGGTGTGCTGAGCAGGGCTCTCCACAGTCAGAGAAGGCACGTGGCTCAGAGACGACAGCAGCTTCAGCGTCTTGGAGCCAGGGGGCGCCGTCTTCATGGGTGCCGCTGTGCGAGCTGCAAGGGGCAGAAAGAGAGGGGAGGGATGAGTTCAATTCACTTTAACTGGTCAGTTACACATGAAGTGTGTTTTGTTGTTTGACAAACATCAGTTTGCTTGCATACAACCTTATTTGTGTTATTAGAAGGCTTATAACTGTTATTACTATCAACATTATTATCTTAAAGACAGGCAGGATCATACTTAGTTAAAGGATAAGTACCGTTTTTTACAACCTGGACCTTATTTCTGGCAAAACATATGGTCATTTACTCACCCAGATAACTTTGGTGTCATTCGGCGTCGTTCGGACGAAATTAGATCCAGTGTAGCGGCGATATATCCATATAATGGGAGAGACGGGGCAGCGACACACAGCCTCTATATAACGCATTATCTGCCACAAAACTAGTTCATTTCATCAATATTTTGTTATGAAATGCTAGCGCTATTCCCCTCTGAGTCCGGGCTCGTCCGTTATCAACATCCGGGGTCAAACTAGCAGTAGCAGCTACAGGTAAACAAGCCGCGCTGTCGTGGGTGCGTGCGCAGCTCAGAGACGACATCTTCCAGGTCAGAGGTAGTAGATCAGCCTACAGACCCCGGATGTTGACAATAGACGAGCCCGGACTCAGAGGCTAATAGCGCTAGCATATCATAACAAAATATTGATGAAATGAACTAGTTTCGTGGCAGATAATGCGTTATATAGAGGCTGTGTGTCGCTGCCCCGTCTCTCCCATTATATGGATATATCGCCACTACACTGGATCTAATTTCGTCCGAACGACGCCGAATGACACCAAAGTTATCTGGGTGAGTAAATGACCATATGTTTTGCCAGAAATAAGGTCCAGGTTGTAAAAAACGGTACTTATCCTTTAAGTAATCTGCAGATTAACCTATAATGACAATAATCCTTAGTTGCAGAGCTAGTCTTAAATCTTCTAGCTTGTTTGGAAGGAAACCACAAAAATCATTTACAACTGGTTTCTGGTCTCATATCACATGTAAATAAAACTGTACATGTTATATATCCGATGGTGCTCAGTAATCTCTCACCACAGAGTGAAACAGCCTCTTGTTTTACCTGCAGATGCCTTCTTTACTTATATTAATAATACGAGTAACAGCAGTGGCGTTACCGGCAGCAGCAACAGATTTTACTGTAGATGACTCGAGTTAAACATTCCTTTCATGCCAGGTGTCTGAAAATAACTCTTCTGCTCTGCACGTCATAGCACAGAACAGGACAGCGAGGCTCAGTGAAAGATAAGGACCAGACAATAAGTCCACGGCTCTCCATGTTTCATCTGCTCTTTTTCAAACTCACAAAACTATCAACTAAATATTTTCATGCATTTGACATCTGATATGTACATTTCCTCTGTGGTGAATCACTGTGCTGAGGGCCTGTCCACCTGTTCGTCTGGACGGAGATGATTGTATTGGGTTTTTTTTAAAAACCCTGTTTACAAAAATACGTAGGCCTCAGACAACTGTTTTCATTCACTGTGAAATATGTGGCTGCTTACCCTGCCTATACTAACTATAAGTCCTTGGTGATTTAGGTAAAGACTTGATAAGGGGGTCTAAACTCACTTTCAGCTTTAGTAAGGTATACCGTCCAGCTCAGGTGGAACAGAGGCTCAGGTACTTCCCTTTGTTGGTCCTCTCACTCAGCTCTCTGTCTCCACACAGCAGATGGCGTGTTATGTGACCGAGCAGAAACCTAATATGTGTTGTATGTTCCTCCCTCATCAGTGGATGGACTCCATACTTATCTCTGTGACTCGCTGATTATGCAGTATTGTCATACGTTCATCAAGTTTCTGCTCGATCACGTAACACAGCATTTGTTTGACGTGTTTCAGGCTGCAGAGCTGGATTCAGTGTAGCGGTAAGCGCACATCATTCTCCATCTGCTGTTTGATTTTACAGCCTTGCTACTATGGTAACTACCGGCCTATCTCATACAGCAGATAACGGAGACGGGCCCTTTAAAGCAAATTTGCGTAGAAAGATGAACACACAGTGGACTTACTGCCTACATCCAGCCTCGAGTTACATGTGGACATGCCAGCTTCATTGATGGCAGAGAGAGTGTACCAACCAGCATCAGACTTCATCACCCTCTCTATCAACAAGCACTGTCGGCCTGAGCCGTCCTGATACAGACTGTGGAGAGACAAAGACACATTCACATGTTTAGTTCATTGCTGGGTTAACACAACTGTATCATCTTGATGCAGGCTGAAGAGTCAATACATAACATTTGAATAAAAAGATAGTGGTGCACATAGACCAAGAAGAAACACACTTTCTCATGCAAGTCCTTTTTTTGTATTGCGCATACTGTCCAGTAGGAATCAGAAGCAGGGGAAGATGTGTACATGTGCAGTTTTCTATTAAATATAAAGCTGTTATCTGCCGTCAGGAATCTGACCCACACGATGAAATCAACTTTGTGATTCTCAAACAAGTTGTAATAATATTAAAGCTCAGCCTGCACATTACTTTGCCTATCCACTTGGGGGCAGCAGAAACAAAATGTGGACACAACACTCACAATTCAACTTTTAAAAGGCCTAATCTGTAAAAAAGTTAATTGTTGAGACTCACTCCCAACTCATCAAATACTGACACTTTCATAACTGAAAAAAACAAACAAGAGAATTGACAAAAGATGGCAATGTTAGTGGTGAGACTGAATCAAACAGTAAAGCAGCAGTCTATAAAACCAACCAGATGACCTGAAATGGCTATATGACTAAAGTTGACTTTTTTCTTTTTTCATGGACAAGTAGTCATCTGATCTAATAGAAATATAAAAATATTGATTATAGGTGCTTTAAGGCACCCACTTTGGTAACCATTGCTTAAGCTAGTTGGGTCTTCTACCGATAAAACTCTAAGAAGTTGCCTTGATCCTGTTGAAGGAAGTATCAGAGTCATACTTCTCTCAAGTAAACGTGCACAGTACAGTATATGACTCAACAACAGGACTGAA
Organism: Pagrus pagrus; assembly: GCF_965226575.1. NCBI lineage: Eukaryota > Metazoa > Chordata > Actinopteri > Spariformes > Sparidae > Pagrus > Pagrus pagrus. The sequence goes on along the minus strand of NC_140189.1, from coordinate 14,505,492 downwards.
GTAGAAAACAAAATATGCTTTGTAAAATACTTGATAGATAAGTTTATCGAAAGGTGTATCTTCAGCATCATGTGTTGAGTTTAATGTGCAATACTGGAGAGCTAAGGAAGAGTCTGGGTGTAATGAAGTCCTGTAGTTGACCCACCTCATTCTTTGAGGGTCAATGCGCAGCATATCTTTATCTTTCTTCCAGAAGAGCTGTGGAGGAGGAGAAGCTTCCACTTTACACTCTAGCCTGACAGTGTCGCCCTCTAGAGCTCTGGAGTTCAACATCTTCTGGACAAAGGTGGGAGGACGCAGAACCTCCTGGGCTGCAGAGAGGAACGAGAGGTTGCACAGCACATGAGATTCAGTTCTCTCTTATTATCTCATCTATCATCATTGAACTGCACTCTAATGAAATTCTGCATAGAAAAACAGCATTTTCAGGCTAAAACAATAATGACTTTTGTACCTAATACATCGAGCTTCATGCTAAATCTGCTCTCTCCTGCTCGGTTCCTGGCCACACACTCATACACTCCGGCATGGTGCACTGTGACAATCTCTATGATGAACGAGTGCATCCCTTTTTCACACACCAGCATCTTATGGTAGTCATCTGGACGAATGGCTTTACCGTCCAGATACCAGCAGACGTCTGGTGTAGGGAGGCCTCCGACCTGAATGGAGAAAAGTTGAAATTTTATTAGGGCTGGTGCGATGCGTCAAAGTCTCATCTCATCTCTCATCTCATTTTCTTTTTGCCGCTTATGCGCGAGGGTCGCGGGAGATGTTGCCGCTTTATCCCCCCCTTTCAAGGGGGTTACTGGAGCCAATCCCAGTTTCTTATGGGCGGAGGCTAGGGTATATCCCTGGACAAGTTGCCAGTATCGTACGTAACGTGCGGCACGATTTCTCAAGACGGCAGCAGTAGCAAGATGGCACTGTTAGGTGTGGGAGTGTCACTCCATGGTCCGTATGTGACGTGTTTGGGACCCCCTCTGATTAGTTTGCTGAAAGACGAAGCTGCTGTGTTGTTCTGCTACTGGCATGCTGGTCTGATTGATGATTGTTTGTCCTCATCAACGGAATAAAAAAGAACAGTAAACAACCAGGATGAGGCAAATCATTACTGTGTTTTAAACTGGGGGACAAGATTGAATCAAAGTGAAAGTGAAACTTAATGCTACACAGAGAAATGTCTGTTGTGTTGTAACATGCCCTGCTGATCGCCAGCTTATGGCCACCGCAATGTGTAAAAAGTCCCGTTTACGTTTTGTCCTCACCCAAACATAATATATGTTAGGATAACACAGATTACCAGTTAAGACTGGGCTATATTTTGTTGGGGAATAATGCCCTGCAGTGCAAACTTTGTCATATTCATTTGTTGATGATTGAAGATGATTGAATAAAATATTGAAACATAAATGACAAGTTTTGAAATGTCATTTTGTGTAAATCTGTTGTTATATGAATCTAGTAATAATAATAAAAAACGTTAATCAAAAAAAAAATCAATAGATTAATCGATAAAAAAATAATCGTTAGGTGCAGCCCTACATTTTATTCCCTCTCAATTTAGCCTTGCATAAACACACCACTATGGTTACATGATCCCTTGGATTTAATGCATGCATGCATGAATGTGTGAGTGATTTGGTCGTTCACCTTGAAGTCGATCCTACAGAAGCGTCCCTCCTCTACAGTGAGGTCTGGAGGGATCTGCAAGAAGCGAGGAGCATAACATTTTTCCTGGATAGCTGGGCCCTCATTTGCTCTCTCATCTGTCCCTGAGTGGTGCCTCCCCCTGAACACACAATGACAGAGATCATTTATTCATTATTCACTTTCAATGACTGAATTTTACACTCCACTAGTGACGGCACACAAACAAGCAACCCTAATAATACTGATTCCTGTTCAGTTGCTGTCCTCTGACAGCATGGCTACTAGAGTTTAACATCTCTCCTGACACACAGTTGGAGACATTTAGTAGATTTAACTTGTAACTTTGCCCAAGCGCTACACAAGCCATTTTATGGGCACTTCAAGATTTTAAATGACTGTTTATATGGTTGGTTGATCTGCAAAGTATCATGCATGACAGTCCAGAGCAACTTGAGGCTCAGTAACCACACTCAAAAGGACAGAAACACAAACCTGAAAAGAACATGCGCATAATCATTTGTATCCACCTTTTTTTAAAAGATTGATTTGGTTTTACAACTGCATAGAGTCAGTAAATACTGCCATGCTGGACGGGAATCTTGAGGTTCTGATGTTGACTGGAACTGTGGGTTTATAACTGAGCAATATTGATACATAAAGTGTATTTACCACAGTCCACCTGTGTGTCTTCCTTCTGGTGACTCTGGCTGGAACAGAAAACAGATCAACGTAAGTAGAAGTAATGACAGGTTTCAACTTTGAAAACTTACTGTACTCGCCAACAGGTTGATAAAATGCCAAGAGGGTAACTCTGTGTATGTGATGTGTGTGTGTGTATTCTGACACAATGGTCCTGTTGTCACCCGTGAAAGGGGCTCGTTCTCAGAAAACAGGCTTGAAATAGCCGCTGACAAACCTTGCTGGCTTCAGAGGACATGTGTGTCTGTGTGTGTACATGCGTGTGTTGTGTTGGTGCTGTGTGAAAGAGAGAGAGAATAGAAGGTGCAAAGCCCTTTGAGCGACAGAGGCTTTTTGATAGAACAATCCTGCACGCGCGCACACACACACACACACACACACACACACACACACACACACACACACACACACACACACACACACACACACACACACAGCGCAACTGTTGAAAATGACAGTTCAGTGGGGCTGCTGATTATACTGCCAGGCTTTTTCAACTTTGGGCTCTGGAGCCCATCAGGAGGCCCTGAGAGGGGAACGGGCTCCCTGTGCAGCCATTCAAACCCAAATGACTGTAATAATGTGTGGTCTTTACTTGATAGCAAAACGAAAGCTAATGGCTTTTGGACCAGAGCCAACATAAATGCAGCACATAAACACACACCAGTACAATCTGAAACACGCTTATTGAAGGATTTTTGGAATTATTCTGATGTCTACTGACTAAAGGAAAGTTTGCCGTCGTACCTGGTCAAGTTGTGAGTCTGAAAGATTGTCTTGGTCAAACATGTAGGTGGCGTTGTCTGGACCCAGCAGCCTACGAGCCATACGCTCCTCATAGGACAGTTTCTGTCAAAATTGAAGCTTTATACTGGTAACTCTCATTTCTTAGACACACATAGGAAGTGTGCTGTGATCTGTTTTGGTAAACTTTTGCATTATTTATTCTGTTAGGTTCAAACAGGCACACACTGTGTCAGTGTGAATGGGCTGGAATGTGTAAGTGTGTTAGTGGATGGGATGATTTGTTTTTTTTCCTTTTGTTGATGAATGAAATGAAGGATTCTTGCATTTCCAACACAGTTTGCAGGACACACACACACACACACACACACATACACACACACACACACACACACACACACACACACACACACACACACACACACGCATATACACGCACACACGCATATACACACCTGACTGGTTCTCCTCCTGGCGTCCTTTGAGCGCAGCTTCTTTTCCAGGTCCTGGATGAGGGCGTCTTTAGAGCCCTGGATGTCATCATCTGTTGAGCGAGAGGAGGAAGGCCGAGGAGCTACAGACTTCTTCAGGATGGGCTTGGGAAGGCTGGGTGACAGAAAGAGAAAGATAAGATAAGTTAAAAAGCACAAGAAGACAGCAAAGATGAAGAAGAGAAGAGTAAGTCTGAGGATTGAGAACTTTAATCATTGTAAACAGTTAAGAAGTGGTGCCTTCTCTGTTCTGGGAAACGTTCTCCTTTTTAAAACTTACACAAATCTGTTCAATCAGATGAAAATTGATGGTAATTGATGTATAGTTTGACTCACGTGTTTGGCGTCCCCTTGTAGCTGGCGGGCAGGGAGACCACAGCAGGCGGTACTCTGTTCTGACTGTTGGGAGTGTTGGATTGTGAGAGAGAGGAGGATGATGGAGAGAGAGGGGAGTGAGGGAAGGAAGGGGACACTTGGAAAGGCTGCTGAGGCAGGGAGGACGGAGAGGAGGAGGCCCGCAAGGGAAGGAGAGGGCTGGAGGGGGAGAGTGGGGAACGGCTGGGGGAGGTGGAGGGGCGGGGCAGGTTAGAGTTGGGAGACAACTTGGAGGAGGAGAAAGGGGAGAAGGCAGACGGCAGCACGGAGCAGAGGTAAGCAGCAGGTGCTGACATGGTGTCCTGGTTTGCTGGCAGGGTGGCGCTGCCGAGGCCGGTGGCACTGGGGACGCTGGGGGTGAGGGTGATGGTGGAACGCATGGTGGTGCGGGGGAGAGTGGCAGAGGATGGGGAGAACGGGGAGGGGGGAGAGGTGGTGTGGGGGTGAGTGGTGGAGGATGGGGAGAACGGGGAGGGGGGAGAGGTGGTGTGGGGGTGAGTGGCGGAGGATGGGGAGAACGGGGAGGGGGGAGAGGTGGTGTGGGGGAGAGTGGCGGAGGATGGGGAGAAAGGGGAGGGGGGAGAGGTGGTGTGGGGGAGAGTGGCGGAGGATGGGGAGAACGGGGAGGGGGGAGAGGTGGTGTGGGGGAGAGTGGCGGAGGATGGGGAGAACGGGGAGGGGGGAGAGGTGGTGGAGTCAGAGGGACTGAGTAAGGGGGCAGTGGAGGAAAAAGGAGGTGCAGCAGAGGAGGCCGGGGTGGAAATAGGAGAGCTGAGACTGGATGAGGAGGGGGAGGACCTGCCCGTGCCGTTGGCCTGGGTCTGGATCTGGGTCTGAGCGACAGACTGGGCTTGGTTCTGACTGAGGCTTAGTGACTGAAACTGGGTCTGGGTCTGGGACAAGGACTTGGACACTGACTGAGTTTGAGAAAAAGACTGACTTTGTGTGGACACCTTTGTAGTTTGACTCTGTATCTCTGTAACATTTTGACTATTCTGGGGACTGTTGAGGTTCTGTTGGGAGTTATTTTGGTTCTCCTGGGCCTCCCTCAGGACACTTTCATAACTGGGTGCCTGGAAGGAAGGCTGTGACTGAATAAAGTGCCTCGGTCGCTCATAGTTAAAGGCACTGGGAGGGAAGGTGCTGGGAGTGAAGGTGGGCAGGTCTGACAGGTTCATGTTGTTGCCTCCTGGCTGGGAGGACTGGAAGAGAGTTGACACACACATTTACAGAAAGTGAATCAGATGGATTTGTACCATTTCTGACTGCAATAAAGAAGAGAAACTTTTACACATTGCCATTCACTCAGTTAAAGCTAACAAACATGTTTCTTAAATACCATGGGCCCTGTCTTAAGCCTGACGCAGAAAGCAGAAAGCGAATGCACTATAGACAAAGCTGGTCCATATAGACGAGCGTAAAGCTTTCCTGCTATTTAAAGGGCGCGTTATTGAGATAGGCAGGTTCAAAATGCACAAACTCTGTTTTAATGATTAGAGAGGCTGCATTTGGTCATTTTAAACGTTTCCATGTTGGCAGTAATTCCACTGAAGCAAATATTGTGGCAAATTTAAGCAGCAAAACTAAAAGCTGTAGTTATAAACTTGACAGGAGCAAGATAACTCTCCAGGACCTTCCCTCCTTAAAAGGTAATAGGAGATGAATCTCTGATAGTTTAATTCATGTTACACCCAAACACACCTATGAATAATTAAGAAGTACAATAAATCAAGAACACAACCTATTTGCACCTTACTCTGCGCCTCGGTTATGCGCAGCTTAACTAGCAAAATTGAGTTGGACACTCCCCAAATGCACTTGCACCATGCAATTTAGATCTTGCAGTATAGACTGTTTAAATAGGGTGTTGATAAAGAAAAAACATTCAAAAGAATATTCAAGGTGGAGTTAAGATGATCAATTAATATCTGCTGTATTTCTTGCTGTTCAAAATGTAAAACAACAACAACAACAAAAAAAACGCTGAAACATTCTAAAGATTATACCCCTTCAACACTTCGACACCTCAGTACAAACAAAGAGAGGATAAAGGAGATGGATACATTACATTGTAGCCATGGCTGCATACAGTGCATTTATTTACTTATCTATCGGCTGGTGTTTTCTCTCTAAAGCCTGTGTTGTAATTTGCCTTCCAAATTAACCCTTAAAATCGGACATGTAAACTCAGACACATTGTAGAAGTAAAAAAAGTTTCTCAGGCAGCACAAAACTTTGTTCTTACAGTGAAACTGAGCTTGCTTGGGGTGAACAGCTTCGGTGTTTGGTTTGTATCCTTGACTTCGGTTGGTGGTGGCGGTGAGGGTGGAGGGGGAGGGCTGGGCGTATAGGATAGGACAGTGATCTCTGGTGACCTTTGTCCTTCTGAGCTCAGGACACTCTCCTCTTCGCTGCGGCCGAAGGGTTCGTTAGAGGAGTGGTTGGCCAGCTGCGGCTCTGGGAAACTGACAGATGAAAACAGACGTGTTAGCAAAGATTTGGATATATCCGAAAGTAGAGTGTCAGAGAAACTGATGGATAATATACAGAAATAGTTACCATCTGAAGCTAAAGGGATTTTATTTGTGATAATCTCCCCATCTCCAGGCGGTGGTGTCCGCTCTAACATGATATAATACCAAGATCCAAAGACACCACACAGTTGTTGTGCCTAATTATAGGCGTACAATCATCCAATTGGGTAAAAGTTGAGTGTTTGCATAGAGGAGAACTAGAACATGCTGCCTGGGTCCCTTGGACAGAGGCCACACAAGCTAACTTGCAAACAGACACATTGTTGTGCTCAATTTTGTGACCCAGCCTATAGGTACGATCATGGCTGAGATTTTTACCTTCATCATCAATATGTCAACTGGTGAGATAAATTATCAAGTATCTTTGACAGCAGAATTTATGTTCCAGTGCGGCTGCCATCGTACAACTGGGACTGTCTAATGAGAGTAACAGATATCAGAGGGTCTGCTCCCATTTCAGCCCACTCAGTAGTTTTCTTCCTGTAATACTGAGCCAGGCTGGTCCTCTACTTTTCTACTCGGAAAGAATGTTGTTCCCATGACTACCACGTAGTCTGGGCTATGCAGGAGCATAATGACAATAGCAGTCTCTATCTTCGCTCTCTCTCACACACTCATTCAGTTATACACACTTGCTCACTGTTTTTCTGTATTTCCCCTCGTCTCCTGAGGGCACAAGACAGTTTTTGGCCAGCCAGCATCAGCTGACCTTGAGTCAGAGACTCTAATCTTCGATCTTGATTAAAACACACTGATGGACTATCACATTTTTGACCCCGATGTGAACCTAAATCCTAAGAATGAAGTGTGAAAAATGGATTTCTAATGAATGTATGGGAAACCCTGTTGCAGTCAGTATGGGCCATTAGCCCATTTAGCTAAAACAAACAAACAAAAAAATGTACAAAAAAGGAAAATCTTAGGCCCAAAAGAAAAAAAACAAATCGTTTCCAAGAACGAATAGTTTTGTTTGGATATTTGTTCTTGGAGGCTATTCGTTTTGTCAGACAAATATTCCCCTCTAGTGTTTCCAAGTATTATTGTTGGCCATGCTGTCACAAAGACAACTGGATCGTTTCCTCAAATCCGCAAATATCAACAACAGAGGTCAAAGTTTGAGTTAATTCAATTATTTATTGATTATTCATTAATTTAGTCTTTAATAGAAATGGATTGCTAGTTAACCTCCTTTTCCCAGGTGACCACATGCCTGGCTAAGTATTTTTGAAACATCCTCACAAGACAAAAAAAAAAACCCAACTAAATCCTTCTTGACTTATACCTATACAGTCAGGCTCTAAAGCAGACATCTTGACTTGTCACAGCAGAGAGGGCACAGGTGGTACTACTAACATTAACAACATTTAACTGTCCCAGCGATGTAAGTCATGACAGTGAGCCAGCGTGCACAATACCAAATGACTGGAAGTGTCACAGCTGAAAGTAATGTAGCAATGATTATCAAACACACCTGTCAGTGACAAGTCAATATGGATATATCTAACATACACAGAAACCAACGTGGTGAACCTATAGCTCTCAGACATGTCAGCAGCAGTGTACTGTACTTGTTTATTCTTTTTAATTGGCACTATGACCCTTATCATTTTAAACAGTGTTTCCACTAAGGCTTTCCTCCTCTGCAAATGGCTAAATGATCTTACACGATCATATAGAGAGCACGTAGAATGCATTAGGTGTGAGTGGATATTAGGGATCCAACAATATTCAATATTTTATTGAGGTTCAATACACAAAGGCAAACAATACAATACAATACAATACTACAATAATGTTTGCTGTTTAACTTGATTGGATACTGCATGTTTTTTATGGAAGGCAATTAAGATAAGTGTTACATTTTTATAATAAGGTTTGTGGTTTGACTATATCTGCTTTTAATTAATTTTACATGCCTTTGCTAGTGTGAGTAGTTTTATATTAAGATATCAAAACCGTACCGTTACCGTGGCCCAAAAACTGTGATGCATACCGAACTGTGGGAAAACTCTACCGTTGCATCCCTAGTGGATGTTAGCCTGTATGTTAAAAGTGTTGATCAGTACGTTTTCCTATGTGTTTGAAAAGCTACTATGTGAAAAATAATGTGTGTGTGTGTGTGTGTGTGTGTGTGTGTGTGTGTGTCTGTGTGTGCATGTGTCTATGGGCCTACAGTACACATGCATGGGCATTTGTATGTGTATTTGTGTTTGTGTCATTAAGTGGGCAAAGCTATATTGGTCTTGGAATTCGGACATCAGCTGGCAGGTGCAGATACTCTGCTGGTGACCCAACCCATTTAACACACACACACACACACACACACACACACACACACACAAGCTCTGCATGGCATTGTGGGTATAAGCCTGCTAAGCTATCATAAGTCCTCTGTATGACCGGGACAATATGAATATTTCACAGAATTTAATCAAGCTTTTGAAAATAAAAGTATCTGCTGGATCAACCTGCAGTCTGTAGTGAAATCAACTGCTCATACCAGGAGGTGACATAAAATGCATAATTCTCTGTAGGAGGGATTAGTATCATTCTTCATTCATTTGTCTGTTTTGTCTGTCTACCTGAGGACCAGAGGCTGAGCTGGGTTCAGTTTGACATAACTGTGTTGACAGCCGGTCAGAGCTAAAGAGAAAGGCACCGAGAGGGAAAACACTTCTTTAACTCGGTCTTAGGTGAGCCAAACAGGTAAAGCAAAATGTCTTTAAGGAAAAGCATGACTGGATTTCAAACTTCAAAATAATGTTCAACCCACAATAATAACTAAACCTTCTCATCACTAATCTGAGGTCATTATTTTTATTGCCGGAAAAATTCCAAACCAACGGAAGCACAGCATGCTACGGATAATCCAGTTCCTCTTTCCCAAATCAATAAACTCATCAGATGAACTTCCAGTCGGCCGGAGAACCTCAACATGACCTTAACAGCCAGACCGCTGCCAACAGTTTCTGAACAACTGTTGTTGTTTGCAGCAGTGAGGAAGGGGTGGTTTCTGAAGGACACAGACGCCATGTCAACTTCACATTACGGATGAGATCATAGCACCCGACACTGATACAGAGTGGACCGTTACACTCAGCCAAACATACTTCACACCATGGATTTGAGTCACGGCATCAAGTCAAAGTTAAGGACACTTAGTATCAGAGTATCAAATACGAAAGCTTAAGGGGGAAAATATTACCTAATACTCACTGAGGGGCATCTGTGGTATACTGCTCAACTGTTATTTTTCATCTGCTGTGATATTTCTACACTTTTGGTGGGAGATTTTAGAGTATTTCCCAGTACTTCTCACAGGTTATCAATGTTTTTGTATAGAAAACTGCAAAACAAGGTAGTGTCTGAGTGGGTGAGTGAGTGTCATTTTTCCATTCTACCTGACTGCACATGAATGCACCATTCTGGCAGTCTTGTTAATCAGTTACTTCAAACTCCTCACAGTGTTTTTTGTTGTTTTTCCTCACACATGCAAAACACAAAAACTGATTGTGATGAGTGCTTAATCTACACGAGACCACCATATAATACCTATAGATGGGCAACACTGCTTGTAGCTGCCTAACATTTGACACAATAAACTACAGTTTCACATGCTCAATAATATCAGCTCTTTTGTAGGCCTGCTGGTGAACGGTGGAGCCTGAAGGACACACAGTACCACTTTAAGGATGAGCTCATAGCCCATTCTAAGGTACCACTTGGCTTCAGTATGGCTGTCTGGCAGGCAGCAAACACAACTTAGCAGCACAATAAAGACACATATTTATAGCAGGTCTCTGAAGAAGCTGCAGAGGATCCCCAGAAAAGTGTGGGGTAGGTTAATATCACATTTCAGGTCAGTTCAGGTGAATTATACAGTATATGAGTGAAGATGTGCCAAACTCTAATAAATCCCCACCTTCAGTACGGCCAGGCTGCCACATCATTTCAAAATAAAACCTTGCTTCTAAAAACCAAAACCGAAGCTTACTTTTGAGGACTTTGGCTACAATTTCGTCAAACTTATAAGAAAAGTGTGTTTTGAAAATTATGAAATACATTTGCGGGGATTAGCATTAACAGGTGGTCCAATTTTCACTGACCGTTTAATAAAATAAACTTAGAATAGCATCCTTGGCTAACGTGAAGTTAGCCTAATGTTAATTAAAATGATCTGAGGCTAACTTAATTCCTCCTCGTCGCCTGTTTGAAAGAGCACCAAGCCTGATGACACACACACCCAAAATAGACTAAAGTCAAGCATAGTTTGACCTTTTAAAGACGACAGAGAATATTATGTTTCCATGATGTACACAAGGAGGGAAACTAGCTTGTTTAAACGTCAGCTAACGTCAAGGTAGAAAAGAAAAACGTTAGAAACGTTAGAAAAGTGGCTCAAAGTTATCCAAAGCTCCCGACAGGTTAAAGGCAGCCGTTACCTGAGCGTCGACAGAAGAAGATATTTTCTTACCTCGTTGAACGTTTCAACACAACTGTCCACAAACTTCACTGAGGATTAAACCGGGAGACTTTCCTCCGTGTGGACCGGCTCCACGCTCCGACACGAAGCGGGAGGCTGGACTGCGACAGGTGACACCGCGCGCTCACGAGGGCTATGTGGACAGACGGAAGCGCGCGCGTCCAGCTGATTGGTTTAATTTTCAAAAGCTCAGCATCGTCATCACAGCTGCATGTGTGTGTACCGTCCGTGGTCCAGAGTCACAGCTGCTCCCTGACAGCACCACTGCAACTATTATATTCAATGTGTTTTTACTTTAATCAGCCCTTCTCAGCAGCTGCATTTATTTCCCTCATTAACTGGCCCAACTCATAAAGTATCCTCATCATATTGTCTATATTTATTCCTCACTTGGTCTCATTAGGTCAGTATCATGACAGATACAAAGAAAGAAAAGTGAACTGGAAAGTTGCCTTGTTCTACAGGTGTAGAGTAATACAACAGCGACCTCGGGTGGATATTTAGTGGAACTACACCAGTGTAAGCTCTGAGATGTGTGCTCCTGAAGAAATACAGTACATACAATTAAATAATAACCACTACATAGTAACAATGAAATGTATGGAGGCCCATTTCTGCCAGTTAAAACCTCTATCCCCATTGTAAGTCATACTTCTGAGATTAATCATGGTTTACCATGGGAATAATTTTTAATCAAGCTTAGTTTTTATCTTAATTTTTATGTAACATTTAGTGACAGACAGAGACTTCCTGAAGAACAACACCGCAATTTGTAGAAGCTTCAACTTCTACATCAATTGTATTGCAAGGTAGAAATAATAAGGTCAGAGGTCATTCCTGGATGTGAGCGATGTGCTCCGCGAAATAAGGATTGTGACTATTTTCTAGTTAGCTATAATGAAGAAGTGCATCACTGTTTATTGTTTAAACAACACAGAGGTCAGCATTATTTAATGTTAACAGACACTGACTGAGATCGACATGTGTGTCTTGTGTGTGTGCACCATCTACTCACTCTGCCAGAGGGATGTTATCCTCCGGAGGGCTGTCAGGCCACTCAGGAGGGGGGAGGGTCATTGAGTCAGACAGCTCAAAGGGAAAGTCCTCGCTGCTCTTGAAGGAGGAGGCCGTCTCCTGTTGGAACAGAGCCTCCTCTTCCTGTCTGAAAGAAACTGCTTCCTGCTGATGAGCGGCCTCGATCTCCAGCTGCTCCTCCAGGTCTGCGCGGAGGGGTGCAAAACAAGCAAGACTGATCATTTTCATTGTATAATACAGTCCAACAGATGAACTTGTAGTTTATAAATAATATAGTAATACATGAATGGACGTCTAACCTTCGTAAACTTCCAGGATTGCAGAGCAGGACACTGTGCCGAAGGAGTTGATGGCCACACATTTAAACAGGCCAGAGTCTTCAGGAAAGGCCTCTGTGATCACCAGTGTACACAGCTCCTCTGTAGCAGTAACACAATGACATAGATGCAATTTTCCGCTCAATAAAAATCTTCCACACAAGATCATCTAATTCTTACAGACATACACTCGTATTTTTTAACCAAGTGAAGTACTGGAAATATTCATTCTCTCTTGACATCAATCAGAAAGCACAGAATGAACAAGGGCCTGTTACATTTACCAATGTTTAATTTGACCAGTATTCCTTGATACACCTCAGCAAAAGGCTGTCACAAAATCTTACATGATAATTGAAGTTCAAACTATTTTACAGCTGTTCCCTCCCACTTTGTGGATGGTCTCAACTTGCAGTGTTTTCAATATCGACACATGTACTGTAAAACTAAGCTGATGTAGCAGGAAACAATCAGTCAAGTAAGCCAATTTTCACCAGTTTGGGACAGCAGTCCTGAGAACTAAACTTAAAATATGAATTGTGAAATGTGAATTATGAAACCATATGGCAGGCTGATAGCTTTATACATGTGGTCTCCAGCCTCTTTGACTCGTGACCCCTTCAATGAAGCAGTATCTAAAGCTTCATCACAGACATGGCCGGAGGGGTGCAAAACAAACTGGTTTTTGATGCAGGCAGTATGCGATTTGAGAGAGGGGACACCTTCCCCTTTGTTAGCAAAATGACCAAAATGCAACCCCCTTTTTAACCTGCCATCTCTCTCCACCCCCCCATGTCACAAATAGGCAGACCGCAGTCCAGGTCCGGACCAGGATGCTGTGCTATACAGACCCGGACCTATGACTAATAAACTGGGGGCAGAGAAAACAAAATACTTTATATGGTACTGAATTATAAAGCAAGTTCGACATAATAATACTCCTTTTCCCTAATTCTCTCTGACTTTCTGTCAGTATGGTCTTGGATCTATGATATGTTACATTTCTCTACAGTGGGAAGGGTCATTATAAAGATTACTGGAGGACAGAAGAGGTGTCAGTATCCAGTATTTCACTAAAACCAAACTAAATCCTAGAGTAAAGGAAAGGAAAGACAACTTTCTGTAATTTTTAATGACCCTGACATTTACTTCAGGACTCCCCACCCCCACTTATTTTAAATCATTATTATATAACCAGTGTTCTGTACATACCTGGCACTGATGCAGAGCTGGCCTCTGGGAAAAACAAAAAGAGAGAAAAGATATTCAGTTTTTTTTATCATATATAAATCACAGCTGAAATAAATCACTGAGCTGCTCAGTTCACTCTTATGTAATAATACTGTCAGATCAAGTGTCAGCTGTGATATAATGATGAAGTTATATGTTCATGCAGCTTCATAAATCTGGATAAACACTATATTCAAAGTCCTGAGTTAATATTTAACAGTCTATCAGGCGAGAAAAGGTGGACTTTTACAACAGCATCTGTACAACATCTCTAATCCGACCCTGTGTCAGCCATAAACATTTAGCATTTTATTGTAGCTACAGGCTGAGGATCTTCATCTACAGAATAATATTTTCTTCAGTCGTGGGCTACAGGACAGTGTTTCATATAGTTCATTAGCATAAACGTCAAAGCTTTTAATTTGGCTGGAATCTGAAGTCAGATGACTCACATACCAGTCACACACCTGCAGCCCGCTGACAAACAATACACTCACTCTTGCGCAGTATCCTAAAATCATCAGAGTCCAGCACTTGTTCGTCCTCTCTGTACCAAATGACCTGCAGGGGAGGAGTCCCCCTCAGCCTGCACTCCAGGACCACCAGCTGACCCTTCACTGTGGACACGTCGTGGAGGCACTGGTGGAGGTGAGGATGGACAGGGGGGTCGGAGAAATGGAAAGAATTTATTGTATTTACCAATCTAATATATATACACAAATCTATCTATACTAGTTTACAGAATATATACATATGTGGAAGTATAATTAGTGTGTTTTACCTTTACGAAAGTAGGAGCCACTCCATTCCCTGAGTACTGCTGATTGTAGATGGGACTCTGAGTCTGGAGATGGAAAATCATGTGTTTAATTGAACTTGTTTCAATATTGTTTTACTTATTTATTGAGTTTTTTAAAGTGTAAATTACGAAATCCACTTTTTGAATCAGTAAATCATATGCACATCACTTATACTGTCTATTCACCCACTTCATAATGTGAATTACACGTTCATGCTCGCCTCTCCAGAAATTACGTTTACAAATATGAGCTCAATCTGTAACATAAAAGTCTATCAAATAAGATGGCTCATTTGATTTGGATGTGATTACCCTCTGGGGGCTGACACACAGCGGCTGCACCAGGCTGGAGTGTCTCTGTGCCAGGAAGGTGGAGGCGGCGGTGGAGGAGGAGGTGGTGCTGGAGGAGCTGGAGGAGAGCTCTCGAGAGGAGGACGCAGAGGAGGAGGAGGAGATGGTCAGGGACATGGTGCTGGTCTTCTTCTGCACCCTCTGGACGCTGCACAGTCACATACCAGCAAACAATATATATCAGCAGTGATTATGTTTCAGTTCTTTATTGTTTTCTGTGTGTGTCTGACTTACTTTGCCATGTTTCAGGCTTTCCAGGAGGCAGTGACAAGACGTTGTTTAACTCCCTACAGAGACAAAAGCAGACACGTTACACTCTCTCATAACACATCAGCTTTTCTCACAGTTATAGAAACTTGTGTTTTGTGTTTCACTAAATTAATAATAGGCAGGATTTGCGGGCATGCATGGTCAGGAAAACAGCTCCTTGGATACTAAAAGTATTTGTAACTACAGAAGTGTTACTAAACAATCCAGGAGTTTACTGCACAGTGAGGGAGGACATTTGCTTAGTTACATGCATTTATTGTGAGTAATATATTGGTGAAGTAAAATGCTCTCTCTGATACTGCTGAGGCGCTCTTGAGCAAGAGATTCAGATCTCAGTTTCCCACCTGTGGAACATTCAAAACATTACATGGCACGGCGTGTGTTTCGATGGGTGAATGTGGAAGTGAAGAAAAAAAAGAAAAGGATTACTGTAAACAAAACAAAGCTACTTTGTGTGAATACATCTACACTGTGGCTTTAAACCAACATTATGTAACTTTTTTTACCTTAAAATAACAGCTTCAAAATCATGTGGGTGGTACATCAACCATCAACATGCACTATGTAACTTCAGTGAGAGGGTAGGATCACAGCATTACACACATGTTCACTTCAACATACAAGTTTTCAACACATAACATTGTAATGACATAATGAGTTTTGTTGGTAGTTAGCACCTACATTCAATTTTCAATTTTCAAAATTCTGACAAATTGTTACAGACATAGGATTTGTATTTACAACAGTGGTGTTGCACTCAGAAACTGCGGGGGGCGCCAAATCACAAAAAAATGTTCTACATAATGTTGCTTTAAGTTTAAAGCAGTCTGGTGAAACACCACCACAACATCACAGCCATCAGGTTGAGTCATCACCTTTCTGAGACAGTGTAAACAAAAAGTAAGAATATTAACTTTCATAAAGGTCTGATCTGATTACTTTGCCCACACGTACTGTACTTTTTAAAATGAAGTAGAGAAATTAGAAAGAATAATTTGATTAAAGCAGACAAAAATGTATAGTGTGTCATAATTTCATCCAATCGGAAGATCAGAGTTGGTCAATTCCTGTTGGTTGTTTTGTCTCCATTTCGAGTGTTAGTGGTATCAGTTATTAGGAGCACTGGGAGAATGATGTTTGGATGGCGTACCATGGCCACAAGTAGGTACTTTATGCAGTTTTATAAACTATGTGTCCAATGGCTTGAGAGCTTACAGGGCAGAAAACTCAAGAATAAAATGGAGTGAGTTGTAATTATTGTGTTCTAGTGAATAATAGAGACTTAATTGAGAAATTGAACATTTTTATTGTTTGATAATTTATCTATCCCATCACACACTCCATATGCTTGCCATGGCCTGTACTATAGCTGAGATGCAATGCCTGGTATTTTGCATATGATATTTGCATTGTTAGTAAAATGCTAGTGAAGCATGTTGCCTGACGATTTTATGGTTAACTGCAAACTAAAAGCACTAGGAGAGACTTCAGCATGGCTGTACTGCCAGAAATCAGAAATTTGAAGCCAAATTACAGCAGACTTTTTCTGTATTTGTCCATCATTAAAATGGGTGCCACACTAAAAATATTCACCAAATACAAGAACAGCTGTGATAAACCAAGAAATCCTGCTGTCACCACAGTCTATTCCTTCTTAAACGTTGCAAAGCTTGGCTGAACAGGCAAAATAGAAAAAAATGCTTGAGTGTTTTATGCCGAGTGAGAGCAAAAACATTCTAACAACAGAGGGAACACCAGATGGTTGATTTAATTTGATCCTGTCATAAACCACATACACAAAAATCACAGATTCACTCCAACGAAGATGAGCAAACTATAGACAAAGTAAAACAAACTATAAATAGCATGTAACATAAAGAATATACTTTGCATAAAATTGACCTCACTTTTCACCAGAAGTCTGTGCTCAAGTGTCAACTGGTGGGAAGATTACAAGAATATAATGAACACGGAGGTTTCTCTTTGTAGTGGTGCAACACTACAGCGTATGTATACACTGAAGGGTGCATGTATCTAGTTATTATCTTGAGACAGGCTGGTCGGTCACCTTTGTCATGCCTGATGCTTTAACATGGAACAGCCATTTACTATTTGTCCATCTCCTTGACTGACCACAGAGTTACCACAAAAACACACATACACTTCTTAACTACCAAGAGTGGACTCTCGTTCTCCACTGACCATGTGTGGACCTCTGTTTCTGAACATTTTGGAAAACAAAATGAAGAAAATATAAATTGAATTAAATGTCTTGTCCTATGATATAACTGCACATGTGTTTGTTTTTTAAACAAATTGCCAAGAGGAGACCTGCATTCTTAAGCGATGTCTACCGATGAAAGAGGGGACTTCCACATACTGAAGTGAAGCTACCTATACCCATTATATATACTGCATATATTTAACTATACAAATAATCATGGTCATTTTACTGGATAATGAATAATGCACATCTATATGAATATATATAACTGTGCACTTAAACACGTGCACACACACAGAATGCAACAATTATGTAAGTACTGAAATAAACCATTCAAATCTAAATTTGGAATTTGCAGCATTTCCGGACAACCCAACCTTGTGCCTATGACTGGAGCTATAGCGCCTGTTGAGTGCACTTGAACGATGCACTCTGTCATTACCAGACAAATACATGCATCACCTCCTACGTACTGGATCACCAAGTGTGCCCATCATAGACTCCCTTTGTTTATCAATACCATGGGGTATTTCATTTCATTCAGCTAATTGAAGGTTTATGGAGCCTTTCTAGTTGAACACCCACAAATCCCAGCCTGCTGCCCTCTGTGGCTGTATCCTGCGCCCAGAGAAGGAGCTGACAGAGGAGGCCGAGGTTCAGGTTTCCAGGCTAAATTAAACTCTGCCGCCTCCTGAGCACAGCAGAGACTCTCTGACCTGAGAAAAATCTGGGTCTTCCCTGACAAAACTCACACAGACAAACAGTGGAGGGTAAAAGCTTTCCTTCACACCAAGATATTCTCCGCTGCATCGTCTATAACCTTTTATTTCAGTTTTATCACTTCTGTCTGTGTGTCTGTGGAAGTTCAATGGAGGGACCACAGCGCCACAGATCAACACAGACTTAACACCGTCTGAACTCACAGCTTAAGAGAAAATATCTGCAGCATGTATAACATCCATGTGCACATCCAGTTTTCCCCTCAGATAATCACCCCCAGCAGGTATGTTTTTGTGCCTGTCGATAAAACAACAGCTGCTGCTGAACCCTTCGTATCGCTTGTCTCTCTGTTACATAATCAAGATTTATAGCAGTGCCAACAAGCTGCATTCACACAACACTACTAATGTGTTGCCTGGCAAGCATAGATAGATAGAGGCATTCAGGAAGTGATGGACAAGTTGATGACCCAGACAAGCACAAACAGTTTCGTGATATGTAATTATGGAGGAGAAAATGTTCCAGCTAAAGGTCTGATGTCTTGCTCATTTTCATGTTCAGATGTTTAATTTTGCTGTCTACTAAATAATGTTTACATGCTTTGAAGGCCCTTTTTGTAAGAAAAGTTGATTTTTGAGTGGAAGTGAGACTCAATTTTTTTTTTCTTACAAAAAGGTCCTTTGACATTCAAAAACCACAGATTTTTTTTAATTTTTTTTACAGATTTTGCTGATGTGTACATTTAAATTTACAGTTTAAAACCTTTCACAATTCAGCACAATCAAACCTTAATTTCTACAGAAATAAGATGTTAAAAATATGGTATATGTTTGAAAACAAAAAAACACACATTTCTAGGTAATACATATATATTTTACCATAATCTACTGTCATTTCACATAATGGCTTTTTAAATCTGAGTCTAATCTGACACTTTATCTGCTTTATGCAATTGAAAACTAAAACAAAAATAAAAAAGCAAATTACTTGAAGAAAGTCAAGTGACTTCACAGTTTCTGAATACAGACCTTGTGCATTGCTCCATGGATTGAGCATTTTATATACTTTCACAGCATTTATACAGCTTGAGAACTGCTGAATCATCAAAAATGACATGGAAAGATCACTTTATACAACATGCAAAGCAATTAAGTTTTGCATTTCTATGAAGCTGCGGAGGTCTCAAGCGACAGATTTGAAAAAGAATCATCGAAAGTAGACTGGACCAGATATCCTGACAGTCTGTCAGTCTGTAATATGTGTCAAAAACACAGGATCCTACATTTCCCATGATACAAGTCTGTCATTAGTAAAAATCAATTGTGGGCTTCTCATACACGGCAGTGTGCTCACTGATGATGTTTCACAGGAGGGTGAATCACATTCCTTGTGATACAAAAAGCAACACTACATCTGTTGTACGGTGTCATGAATGTGTGGAATCCAATGCCAACTTACCATAGAAATAATATCAATTTAGATTTAATTCATTCTCTCCACCAAGGAGGTTGTGTTTTCACACGTGCCCATTTGTTTGTTGGTTTGTGAGCTGGATTACACAAAAACTACAGAACGGATTTCCACGAAACTTGAATAGAGGATGGGTCTCGGCCCAGAATAGACCCCATTAACTTCTGGAGCGGATCCAGATTAAAGAATGGATCCAGTAACTCTATCTCACTTTCTTTAAAACTGCTTTTTTCTGTTACTTTCTCAAGGAATAATGCATGGATCTTGATGAAAACAATCAGGCGTATTTAGCTGGCTGGTATCTGTGAGTGAGTACAAAAGGAGACTGTTGGGCTTTGGCGGAGGTACGTGCCATCTTAGTTTAAAATACAACAAATACGTTGATCAATTCTTAGGTAGATATTAGCTGAACAAGATCTGACATTTGAAAAATGAAAAGGGCAGTATTACTAGTATTGTTACCTTCACATGTTAATGCATCAGTCTGAGCCCACTCTGCTCCTGTGAGGATCAGAGTACTGTCGTCCCTGACTGACCCAATAAACTGCACGAGAGATCTCGAGTCATGTGTGAAGCGGCAGGCTGCTTTTGGACGCCCATCCATATTTTAAAAACACACTGTACTTACAGATTCACACCACACATGCACACCCGCCTGCAGGGTTTATATTTGTCTGTGTGGTTACAGCAGCTACAGTAAATTGTTAAAGTACATTCTATATATGAATAGACTAATTTTAGACCTAATGAGCAGGAAGTCTGTGCTGTTTGTACGTTAGTCTGTGGACCGCATGTTTTTTAATCAATATTTCTTACTTGTAGAGACGTAGACCGTAAAACATTCCTGTGCAAATACACAACATAACATGACAAACAGATGTTCTGCTATAACATTGGAGTACTTTGACCTCTGGCACACAACTCTGGGGTTTATATGTCAATGAAGAATAATCGCTGATATTTTTAACACTGTGTATCCTCCTGTTCATCATCCCACCTGTTCTGCTCCGAGCAGGACAGAGTGAAGATGGCAGAGTTACTGTATATCACCGTGACTTCAGACCGAGCTACACATTCTCACCTGACAGGAGAGGACAGGACACTCAGACGAGTCATGGTGCGGACTTTCTCATACAGTTTCTTATGCGACATGGCACAGAATCTGGCAATAGAGATGTGTGGTTATGTCTGAAGATGGAGGGAAACACTGCGAGGTGATTCATTTCTAAGCTGTTGCCATAGAAATGTCCTCTTTCCTGCATCAGTTCAGCATGTGTAATCATTCCCTGTATTATAAATCGACACATTGCAACACAAAATATGAATTTCTTAATATAGCTCACTATATTCAGTATTGTTAAGTGCATTAAAGCAAAATCAACTTCTAATGACAGTTTTTACACAAAGATCCAGTTTGATGAAGTCAAGCTTTCAGTAGCACAGAGGAGGAGACGCCAACACCTTCCCACAAACCTTGTTAAATTTAAACAAACCACCCACTGTGTAATTCCAGCCCTGCACACAACACCATGAAGCCTCCAACCACCAGCAGCTCTCAGCTGTGGACTGATTTAGCCCAGCAGAGGCAGATTCTAGCAGCAGAGCTGGATGAGTGGACCGTGTTGAGACTTGTCAGTAAGCAATCCTTACATAAGTCTGTGGGCTCTGTTGTGATTGACAACAGACATCAAATCTCTGAACAATGGGTCGAACAACCATTAAAAGCACGGGAACAATGATTTTAGACTTATGTATAGTCAGCGTGCCCTACATGTGTGCATATACATCACTGTAATCCAAACACGTACACAACTGTAGCAGAACAACAACAATAGGCGTGGGAATGTCAAGGCACCTACGATTCGATTATAAGTCAGAGGACTACAATGCGATTATAAAACAATTAAAAATGCAAATCCATAATTAAAATAAACTGATGATTTTGCTTCCATTATCTTTGCTAAGACATTTAGCCATCCTCAACAAAACTAAAAACGTAGCCCAGCTCAGAACATAAACACAACACACCTGTTACGTTTTGTTACGTTTCACTATCCAGTTGGTTCAGCTGCAGGGTACACAGCCAGGTCTGCTCTTCAAAAATTGTTACCCGTGATCATAACGTCGAGAATGGGATTTTAAAAATTATGATTTACTTCTCTGCTTCGTGACAAAAATCTTTCAAGAGAGTCATGCAATATTTGTTCATCACTTATGACCAAATACCAAATAATTCTCATCATCCTCAGCTTTGTGTTTGGAGCAGGACTGCCCAAAGTGATGCCCACAGGTTGAATTAGGCCCGCTGCAAGGTCTGATTTGGCCGACCAGATGTTTCAATAGGAGAAAATATATATAATAAAAATAAAACATTATCAGTTGGTGTATGTTGTTTAATTTTTGTGAGCTATAAATGCTCTTTAAATATGATGGATCCCAAATTATGAATTATGGCAGAGTGACAGTACCGTTTAGCATTTTAAAAATACAAGAAACATGTTTTGCTTTTGGCTCGTGTGTCACCATGAAGGCTTAGTTTTGGCCCTCCAAGCAATAAAGTTTGGGCAGTCCTGCTTTAGAGCTACTTAGCAAAGGTTAGCACGCTAACACACGCTAAAACATTAGCACGTTAGCATGATGACTTTAACCTTTTGCTTAAAGCACTGCTAGCATGACTGTACACTCTTAGTGTTGTTGTTAGAGGGGTGTAGAGTTTGCTATTTATATCGTTACTGGGTAATGGAGTTCTTAAATTAAGCAACTTTCCCACCACTACTTAGAGGAACCTGCCCAGTGCTATACTTACTATGGGACTTTCACTCATTGGTCATTTCTTCTGCACGTGTAAATAGACTTTTAAATTGATACACTTCAAATTAACTCAAGCCAATTACTCCATTTTAGCCGTAGATTCATTCAAAAATGTTGAATTACACCACAGGTGTGACATACAGGACTTAAGTCTGGACTAAAGACAGATGGACGCACCAACATTACCAACTGGAGTCAAGCCACTAGCATGGCTGATAGATGAGGATACTAAAACATCAGTTCTAGGTTTTCTGTCCATAACAAACGATTCTCAGCCACACAAACAATGTCGATGAGAGGATTCAGATTTCTGTATTATTAAATGAGAATCTGACGAGCTGCAGCTGTAATTCTTGGTTGTAAAGGTGATTTCAGAGGCACACCGGGGTTGTAAACAGACTGTTGGTGGATTTCCTCTACTTGCTTTGAACCCATTTTGATTTTTCTCAGTTGCATCATTCTGAAAAACCTCTTAACCCTCCACCTCCACCTTCCACTCTCCAATTCTCCTAACTCCTCAACTTGTCTGCTCGCGGGACCGATTTAGCCCGACTGGGTCACCTGATCTCTCCATGCGCCAACCACAGCTCAGCGGCTGAACACAGCGTCATGCAGGCATGCCAGGCTCACACTGTGAACCCCCTCCCTCCTTTCTGCCACCCACTCAGCTTTGGCTGCTGTGTCTTGTGTTGCCTCACCCTGCACACTATATAACTGACACACTTTTTTTCACTTCTACCGTCTAAACTCCCAAACGGATGTAACGGATTTCTCATCCACTGCAACAGTTTGCATCCAGGGAGACATTTACATGTTCATACACCCACTTATATACAGTTACATCATCACACTGACAAACATATAGAGACAGAGGCAGAAATATACCGTAGGTCCTAGATAGATAGATAGATAGATAGATAGATAGCGAGTTAACTAGATAGATAGATAGATAGATAGATAGATAGATAGATAGCGAGTTAACTAGATAGATAGATAGATAGATAGATAGATAGATAGATAGTCAGGCATATGACACAGCATAAATGTAGCCTGAGACAGATCCCAGCTGTCCTCTTCTTTCTGACTGCTCAGTCATTCACCACATTCAGTCCAACACTGGCTGCAGTATCAATAACATGCAGGAACCTGATGGCCCTTGACCAAGTGAATTACGACATTTGATGAACTGATTATCTTTACTTACTCAATCAAAACAAGAATCAGATCAGACATGACAAAGAGCTACGTAAAAACCGTCACACAGAATATCCCTTCATTGAAGTATCTGGTGTGTGAGCTTGATCAGACAGGTTCCTTCATCCTGCAGTGAAATGATCTGTGTCTTGTGTTGATCCAGTCATCTGCATGCAAAACAGGCCCAGCTGGGCCTTCAACACTGTGCTTTATCCAACCTGTAGAAAGCCTGAACCAATCTGTCTTCTTCCTTACCTGTCTGGTCTTTCCCCCAGCAGGCTAAAACACAACAACAACAAACGTATTGATCCAACAGGAAGTGTGAATGATCCAAAGGCTAAATCCAAAACTGCTCTGTGACTGTGTGGCTGCCAGTCATGGCTTGGTCACTGGACGCTCCCAACTCTGGGCGAGCTGACACACACATTTACACACAAACACACAGACAGGGGCATGTGTGTGTGTGGGGGGGTTACGTTGGTGGAATGAGGTTAGGAGGGAATCTGAGGCTGGTGAGGTGGGGGGTGAGGGCAGGGGAAGCAGGGGCTCAGTTGGAGGGGTAATAAAGGTGCAAATTTAGAGCGGAGGAAAGTGTTCGTCAACAGTGACAAACCCAGTGCAGAGCAGAGGAAACAGGAGCAAACAAGTGCCTTCGTTAGCTAGCGTGAGCAGCTAACAACAATCCAAAGCAGCGCTGAGAGAGAGAGAGATCATTTGTTGTACTTTGTATTCTTTCAGGGATCACAAAAAAACAAAAACAAAGATCATGTTCAGACGATTTCAAAAGAGGAAAAGTTGGCTGATGTGTCAGGGCTGGAGGCTCGATGACCCAACTTCATCCAAGCGTGTGAAACAGGGGCCAGGAAACCTGCGACTGGTGCCAGTGAGGCTTCAGTGGACACATGAGATGAGACCCCTGGAAGTGAGAGAGTGAGACAGAGACAGAGACAGATAGAGAGAGAGACAGAGAGACTGAGAGAACACAGCAATGAGGGTGGAGGGAAGGTCGTAGTGTTAATGGCAAATTCAGTATCTGAAATTATCAGAGGACTGTTTTATTTCACCGACCTTAGCCTCACACAAATAAAGACAAATTCAGTTGGCGTTGAATACAGCTGCACTGAAATCTGCACAGTTCCAAAAACTGTAAAGGCGGGCGAAGGAAAGAAAGAAAGAAAGAAAGAAAGAAAGAAAGAACGAAAGAAAGAAAGAAACTCACTGAGTTTTCTTTATTTTGAAAGTACTCAAGAAGCCAGCAAGTGCCTGTAACTGTTTGTGACTCTTATTTTGAAAACCCATCATACCCCAGGACCTTCACGTAACCTCTGTCCTGGCCATCTGGTGCTTTTATTTTGAAAATGCAGTCTACATTAGACTTTTTGACTTGTCAAAGCAGGAGAAGCACAGGTGGACTTAATGTTAACGGTCACACCTAAGCTTTCCTGCTCGGAGTGAGTGTCTATTGTTTGTACTGCTGCACAATGAAGGTCATCTGAACAGATTATGTGACTAAAAACACGAAGGCTTCAGGAGATCTCAACATCGTTATGAAATCAAAATAAATAATGTTTTTGTTGAACCAACAATGAGGAGTGAAACATGTTTTGTCACAGTGACCGATGCAGTGTGTTCAACAGACAAAACAGTGTGCGTGTCAAGTCGACTGGATCAAAACTTGGTCATGAGTCCGTTGAAATAAAGCTGTGGGCAGATACAAGAAGTCAGTGCGACTATTTAAAGCAAACAAGAACACACGGCTCAGTTCATCATGTTTATTGTTGTCTCACTGTCTCATTTTTGCCTCATTACATGGAAACACAAGTTAGCGTGTGTTCGTCTCAAAGCAGGAGGGGTACAGTATGATGCATCCAACATAGGTCCAGTGCAAAAAATACAACAAAGGATCAACTTTATATGGTACAGACATGAAATGATTAAAGGGAATATGTATCGTTCAAAATATATATCTATATATAATATGTTGGTCTTTTATTATTAGAACTTCTCTGTAGAATTTACAACTTATAAAACATCTGTCCCGCGTGTGATAATATCAGAAACTCTATACTGACAGCAATTGCATAAATCTTAACCTTTGGGGAACATCAGGCATCAAGTAGATCTCTATCGGTCTACTGGTGCTTTACAATGATGAAAATGATCAGTCTACATGTGCAGTTTGGCACCATTTGTTGACTCTGTTAGCATGTTGAATAGAAATCGTTTAACTCTCAACAAGGCAAACTTAAGATTTTGACATCAACTATTATTGTAGGCTACAGCAAAAAGGAACAGTTCACAAAAATCAATCATTATCTGCTTACCCTCAGGCTGACAGAAAGTCAGGGCAAGTTTTGTAGTCCACAAAACATTTCTGGAGCACCACAGAAAAACAGTGTTGCAACAAAAAATAAAATGGCTCCATAAATGTTTTTTCAAATCCATTTGGGATCTCAGGGCTTCTGGAGACTTGTTACCTTGGACGTCCCATCTCCTTCAGTTGTTCAGGAGAATGCTGCAACTCTGGTTTGCTGTGAAGCTCCAGAAATATTCTTGGCCTACAAAACTTCCTGGACTTTCCATCAGCCTGAGGGTAAGCAGATAGTCGGCTGAATTTTAATTTTTGCCTTAACTTATCCTTTAAACTCTTTAAACTCAATGTGCATTTGTTTTAAAGCAACATACACGTCCCTTAGATTGCCTGACACTTGACTCGAGCCACCAGCTACCTCCTCTAACTCTCCCCTTCCTTCCCTCACAGACTGAATTCCTGCTTTCTGGACACCTGCTCCAAATCTACATCACACCCTCCCACACAAACACACACTTCCTTTATAGCTCATCAACAGACCGCAGACATTTCTCATACAGGCTGGTGCTTAAAGCAAAACTATGTCACTTTGTAAAAGAAATAACTCATTATCCCTCTTGTAAATTAAAAGTTGAACTAAAAAGCAACATAACACACCCTTGATCAATTCAGCCTCACTTGTTCTGGTATGACTGGACCCTAAAGTGGTGAATGTTAGCTAACGTTAGCAGACTTTAGATAGATATTGTTCGGTAACTGACTCTATATCTCTTTTTACCTGTGCTACTGTTATGCTAATATAACAAATCTGAGCTGCTTTGTGTTAGCATTACTCTGCATCGTGCTTCATCTGACCAGTCAGCAGAAAATGGGGATTGGCAAATTCCACGGTCTGTTTTCAAGACTCAAGGTACGTCTAAGTTGGCAAAATAAACTAAATACATTTATGTAATGTAGTAAAGATTTTCTCACTCTAAGACAATCTAATGAAAACTTCGAACTACATTTAAAAAAAACTTTGCCTAAATTGGCTGAAGAGACCTTTAGCTGGGCTGGGGGTGGATGGAGACGACATGGGAGAAAAGAGAGAGCTATAGAGGAAGTAAGACATCAGAAAAGACAGCCGGTCGGATGTAGATGAGTAGAGAGTCGAGCAAAGGAAGTAGAGGGAATGAAAGGCAGCGGTGAGAGAAGTGTTGACAAAGTGAGAGGAAGGAGAAGAGTTGGTGGGTGAGTTGGAGATGTGAGTCACCGCGGGCCTGAAACAGAATCTATCATCTTCTTAACCAGTGGAAGGTGTGGGTGGAAATTCACTGATCTCTCTCTGATTAGTGGTACAGCTACAGTCAAATGTTGAACAGAGGAAGACAAAGTGCAGGAGAAGACGGAGAAGTTTGTTCCTAATAACCCACAGAAATGTTCTCAGTGTCTGCGGACTGCGGATGGCACTAACCCAAATATACTGCTTCAAGTAGGATGAAGATTGATGCAGAAAAAACACGTTAAATGTCAAACATATGACGTGGAAAATGCGCTAAAAAGAAGGACAACTTGTTTCTTCCATGAAATCAAACTGTAATGACATTTTTACAATTTCTGATTTTATTTTGAGAGCATTAAAAGAATAAAATCAATCAAACGGACCAGTCCAAAGGCTGATTAACGAAAGGACTGATTGGTTAAGGAGCGCAGCAAACACAGGCTAACTACTGGACCGCTGTGGTAATTGAGGACTAGTTTTGATCTGGTTTCCTGTCCTGTCTGGACTCCGATGGCCAGGGTCTTGTTCAGGAGCCTGGCCAAACCTGCTGGCTGCTGTGCCGGCCTCGATTTAACAGCTGACCAGACCAGACCAAAGCTGTCTACAAGCTAGCACAGTGCCTGATTCTAAATATGACAAATCCTGCTCCAAGAAATTAAATTCACATGTATACAGTAGGCCCACGTCTGACTGCATTTATGTCAAGGTTTTGAAATAAAAATATGTATTTTTTGAGTGCTACAAATCCTTCTCAATCAAACTTTATTGCAGTTTATGTCAGCTGTACATTGGAATAAATGTATTTCCAGTGCAGAAAATATGTTACATTTTTTAAAACAGTATGTAAAATGTATTTGGGTCATACTTTCATCTTATTTGGAAACTGTACACAGCTAAACAACGGTGTACAAAGAAAAAAAGTGACACATTTTGGTGCTGATAGCTAAGCCTCTCTGCTATCCAAAGCGCAAGCTAGCTAGCAATGTGTTTTTTTTTCTTCGTTTTGCCAAATTTACATGTTAAAATACGGTGTGCACAGTATGTATGTGAAATAGAGTTGTGCCATACTTTTATCTTATTTTGAAACTGTACACAGCTAAAAAACAGTGCACAAAGCGAGAAAGTACGTTTTGGTGCAGCTAGCCAAGCCTCTCTACTACCTCAGCTGTAAGCTAGCTAGCAATGTTTCTTTTTGCCAATTTACATCTTAAAATACAAAATGTATGTATACATGAAACATAGTCGGGTCATATTTTTTATCTGTTGTTGAAACTGTAAAGAGAAAAAGTGACACATTTTGGTGCAGCTAGCCAAGCCTCTCTACTACCTTAGCCATAAGTTAGCTAGCAATGTTCACTGCAAACTATATCACAAAGCTAGCTCACTTGGTTCTGAAATATTTTCCCGTGTTTGCTAGCAAGTCTATGTCAGTTATCCTGTTAGTTTACAATCCTGTATTTCCATGCACTGTAGCCACGTCAACTAGCTATCTGGTCCGGTGTCTCAGGGAAAATTATCCCACTGAAACAAATACTATAAGAAATTTGGTAACAACTTAGCAATAAGACAATTTTCCAGTTTAAAATATTTTCACAGAACCAGCTGCATTATTTCCATATTATACGTCCATAAAAAAATCTAAAAGTCAAAGAATCACTGAGTATAAAACATTTGGCGCAAATTTCGATAGCCTGAACATTCAAGAGTAAATATAATATAGAGGATAACACAAAACATAACCAAGTTAGCAGTTTGAGCTGATGAAATAAAAAACAACTGGTGTAATGAAAATGGATCAGAAATAAGACAAATTGCAAATTCACATTTGAAGGTAAAAACCAATTATTTCTTCACTTTTACCAAACCTAACACTGTCTAAAGCATACATACATGTAAGATATTAAATATATGAACACTAGCAACATTAAATTGCATATATTTTGTTTGTTTTGCGATTTACCAAGACAGATCATAACTGGGAGACTTGTGCCTCCATGTGTCTAATGTGTTGGTCTAGTTGGCCTCGTTTATATAGAATATAATAATATACCTGGAATTTTAAAAATATGGATGATTTTTATCATCTTCTCAAAAGAAAAAGTTGTGATTTGTGAATTATTTTACACAGTCAGATTCAAAGAAGCCAACATATCAAAGCCTTTATCTTTGGTTTCTTGCTTTGAAGCTAATTGTGTAAATGACAACAATATTAAGGAAACAGAACAAATACTGTACAACAGGGCATCTTCACTTCTTTCAGCCCAGCTCACTGCATCTCGACAGGTCCAGGCTCAATAATAAAAAAAAAAATCTCAATGTGACCCATTAAAACAGATGTGCATCCCATGTTGGGTAGTGTAAGAAATACTGATCAGTTCTAACTTCAACACTGACTACAGGATGGCTTTAAATGTTTCCACTTCGAAGCAAAAAGTCATTTCAAAGTTGGACAAGTTACAGAGAACATGTACAAGGTGGCCGTTGTGCAAAGCGCCCGACTTATACATGTTAGTAGAAAGTCAACCACAAAACAGAGTTCACATGAGATGTGATTTGATCTCAAACACTTCAACCAGGTCTGTAAACCTGAACAGGAGCCTTCAAGTTCACTGTCAGTAGCTCGTGCTCATGTTTAAAAACACTGGAAACAACATGTAGGAACTCTGTTCTGTTCTGGCATTTCACATTCATTCTGTACACAAACATCAAGATGGCTTGTCAATTATAAAATATTTAGAAAACAGTGCATCTTAAAAGACTATATACATCCTAAGCTGTACAAAATAGATGCAGGAAAGCATTCCTAGCCTGTTGCTATGGAGATGTTTTGTATCAATACTGTACTACTTTTCCTGTAAATTACAACTGCAAGTTCGATGGTGTTACGTTCCTTATTATGGAATAATACGACTTAAATTACATGGTCCAGATCTGTGGTGCAGTGATTGCTCAAACTAGGACCTCAGAGGACTGGTAGGGTTCTCAAACCTACTCAACTCACTTAATGCAACATGTGGAGCGCAGTAACTATCCTGAGAGCTCAGTTCTGCTTAATTGGCGACTGAAATCAGTTTACGCCGAGGCAGATTTGACTGCAAAAGTTAACCTAAAATACTAAAGTTAATGTCTTCAAGGCAGTATTTTGATACTGATAACTGACTGAATCTACGATGTGGAGGGTGTTACACTGACTTGCTGTCATCCTACAAAACTGTC
Source organism: Pagrus pagrus (assembly GCF_965226575.1). Lineage (NCBI taxonomy): Eukaryota > Metazoa > Chordata > Actinopteri > Spariformes > Sparidae > Pagrus > Pagrus pagrus. The sequence continues at coordinate 14,475,304 of NC_140189.1, read as the reverse complement.
AAGGAAAAACGTTTTCTTCATTAATATAACATCTGATATAATGCTGTCTAGTAATGCTATATGGAAATCCAACAAAATAAAACTACAGTAACTGACTAATCTGCTTGGGCCCTGATATCCATCAGTAGCAGTGAAGAAGAAAACTAAACGGCACTATTCCTTCATAAATAACACTGCTGAGGTATTGGAGACAGACAACACAGATGGTTTGTGGATCTGGAAGGTGATTAAAGAAAATCATAAGGAATAAATTGTACAGAATAGTGGCAAAATGTGGAATGACAAAGTATTTATCCTACCCAACCCAGTCTTTGAAATGCCCAGATGATGTCCACGGAGCGGAGGAGCTTCTTGTAGAAGAAAGCATTACTCCCCTGGTCTGTACTCTGAGGATACTTATCAAGGTGGAAATGAAGCAGTTGATCCACACTCCAAGCATTGCTTAAGTAAATATAAATGTATAACTCATATGCAGATAATTAGCTGAGTAACTGATGGAACAGGGTCCTTTACAGAGAGAAAAGAAGGGAGAAGTGGTCCAGGACAAACTGAATAGACCGCTGTGGTCTCCAGTGATCACGGATTAGAGGAGGAACAGGATGCTGAGGCCGGATGTTGATGGATTATCTGGCGTTCATTAGGAATCCCCATCTATCAGTTTTCCTTCCAGGTAGATTTAGATAGAACAGGACACAAAAAGAGTCTTGATATCTGTCACACTGGTGCGGTGATTTTCAGGCTGAATCCTACTGGGAACCACTCCAGTTAACTTTGAGAAAAAGCTCTGTGTGCTTGTCACAATACAGATGCTGACGCTGCTAGTTGTGCCTTGTCAACACTTCCACGGACGGTGAGGTGGCAGCTAACTAAAGCTCGATATTTTTGTGTCGCAGCAGCTGAAGGAGGGATGATTCAGGCATCAGTACTCTAAGGAAGCAGGCAAAGGATTCAAGCGTTTTGGCTGCAGCCGCAGTTATGACCAATCAACTGTGAATCCATGTGCATTTACACAGAAACAGGACGAAACAGAGTGATGAATCCAGGAACAACTAGTCTATCTTTGTATGGTGTCCAGTATCCATGGCGATGAACGTCGGTCAGCACAGAAATAAAAAGTTATCACCGGGCAAACACCACCAGTTGATCCAGGAGGAACAGGTCCAGTCGTTACCAGTTGAACAGCGAGTTCTGTCCGAGAGTCATGAAGTAAATCTGACTGCTGCCTCCTGACTGCACTGAGGCAAAGAAGACCTGCAACAAGAGGGACGCAGGTTTAGTTTATAAAATATTCATCAATTCAGCTGACTTTGAGGTTAGACTGTTGGACACAAAGCAGTAATGCAGTTTTTGGCAGTTTTATAATAAACTATTATTCCTTTCAGCTGATTTAGATTCACTATCAAAAACTGATAGTAGCCACAAACGTTGATCTCCTACCTTGTCATTCCTTTCACACAGGAACTTGAGTTTCTGCGCTTTTTTGTGCATGAAAACTCCCTCCAGGTTCCCCGTGTTGGCCGACCTCAGCTCTATGGCCTTCTCTCCCCAACCCATCACCTGGTTAGACTGAAGGTAGGCTGGAGAGAAAGAGCGAGAGATGCAGGCACATGGACATGAGGAGACAGAAAAGTAAAGATGGTTATCTACTGCAGGAAAGGGACGAACAGAGTGTGTTTATCTGAGTTTAATATATTCCATCCTGTACTTGTGCTACAATAATGACAACTGGACCCAACACGCACGCATGCACGCAAACACACACACACACACACACACACACACACACACACACTTCTTATTTTTAGCCCACCCTGTCCCAAATCTGTCTTCACAGAATCTGGTTCAGGGTAAGTTCTCGGTGCTCAGGACAGCTGCTGATCTACAATCAGTAAGTCACAGACCAAGCCACCATAATGACTCTCAGCAGTAAGTTACATGTTTGATCCAATTGTTGAAAAGATTTTAAATGTATCATTGTTGAATAGGCAACTCCACATCCACTGTGTATCTGGTGTTAATGTATAAAACACATTTTAATGCTTTGGTGTGTGTGTTGTCATTTCATGTGTATTCAGCAACATGTGTGGCCCTCGTGTGTGCATGACTGAAACTTACCGACCGATGCCGGCATCTCCCCCCACTGCAGCACCGTGTCCTTGGTGATGCGGCCGTAGGTGTCAATGTAGACGCCCTCGTCTTCATAACAAACCAGCACCTCTGTTCCAGCGCTGTTTGGCAGAATGATGATAGCATGGGGATGAATGGAGCCCTGGATCTGTGAAACAAACACAAAGCACACTTTGTTTGGACTATAAATGAAACAAACTTTGAGATGCAACAGCTTCCTGCCAACTGTCAGTTGACTTTATGATATTCAGACGTTATCTAACAATGTCTTTTAGTCCCAGATTCAAAGAACAGCATTAATTTATTTGATCACCAACATTACAACCAATCAAAGTTAAGAAAGTGGAAAGAGGGAATGTTACAAAAGGCAAATGTCAGGAGAAAATACTTCAGAGAGGTACAGGTGGGACTTTCTGAGTAAGTAACAAGAGTGAAATGTGTAAAATCTGTAACTAACTGACTGGCTTGATTTCAATGTGAATATCGGTGGCATTGTGCAGCAAATACTAAGCAACAAGTATTTAGCTTGAAAGCACTTCTGCAACACTCATCGAACAGATATCTCATTCAGCAATCTGAATTGAAATTTCTCTAATAAGTTTGGAGACATTTAGCAAAGCACTCAGGAATATTTTGCTAACCATTTGATAAATATTTGTCTCACTAGGGGAGGGACAAAAAATCAATATCGATATATCGTATCACTTTCTCTGGCGATATGATTATCAATACACTGGCAGCAAATAATGATATTTCTGTTAAAACATTCCTAACTTCTAAACTTCATAACTCCTTGCTTTCTGGCAGCTCAGCCTTTTCCAGTTCATGACTACGTTGAAATGATGACATACATGGACTTGGACAAGTGTTTGTGATAAAGAGCACTAAGCTAAGACTCTATGCAATTTTTTGTACATTGCTTGATCTCAGTTTGGTGAAATTCTGTGCAACTGACACCACAATGCAGTGAATAAATACATCATCCCTACACTTTGACTTTTTACGGGTATTTTGTAGTCTTCAGTTACACAGATAATGTGATGTATCGTTAGATAATTGTCTTGTATCGGGTATCACAGAATTGCTGTATCATGGGACTATTGTTATGGTGGGAAACATATTGTGAATTGTATCTTCTTTTGAGTTAAGACACATTTACTTTACCACGTCAGAAAAATTTATCAGACCAGTTAAAAAACATTTTCCTCACCAGTTCAAAGAATTTCCTTTAACCAGTTTAAAAACATGTTTCCAAGCAGTTCAAAAACATTTATCTAACCAGTTCAAAAGCATTCCTCTAACCAGTTCAAAGACATTCATCTAACCAGGTCAACAACATTTATCTAACCAGTTCAAAGACATTTATCTACCCAGTTCAAAAAGACTGATCTACCCAGTTCAAAAACATTTATCTAACCAGTTCAAAACATTCCTCTAACCAGTTCAAGACATGTATCTAACCAGTTCAAATACATTTATCTAACCAGTTCAAAAACATTTATCTAACCAGTTAAAAGACATTCATCTAACCAGTTTAAAGACATTTATCTAACCAGTTCAAGACATTTACCTAACCTGTTCAAAGACATTTATCTACTCAGTTCAAAAACATTCCTCTAACCAGTTCAAGCATTTATCCAACCAGTTCAAAAACATTTATCTAACCAGTTCAAACACATTTATCTACCCAGTTCAAGACATTTATCTAACCAGTTCAAACACATTTATCTACCCAGTTCAAACACGTTTATTGAACCAGAGACATTTCTCTAGTCAGTTCAGTAACACATCAGACACATTCATCTGACAACAGCTAAGATCTAAACAGGGAATCCCTTCAGAAACAAAGCTCCTCCTGGAGAAAAGACATAAAAGTGAGGCAGTGTTTTTTTTCCTGTTACATAAAATGGTTATTTGTAGTTTATGTTTCATACATTACCAGAGGTTGAGCCACCACAATCCTGAGCATCAGAACAGGCATCCACAGACGCAACGCAATCTTAATCCTCTGCCTTGGAATCAGCATTGTTACATACTACGCAGGCAACAATGAAAAAAGAGTGTGTGTGTGTGTGTGTGTGTGTGTTTCTCTAAGTGGGTGAGCGTGTGTAGGCTTGTGATTTTGAATAAATGAATTGCTTTTAACAGTGATGTGATAGAAATCAGTGGTTTAAGTGAATGTGTTTACTGTAGATTCAGGTGTGTGTGTATGTGTGTGTGTCTAATTGAAGGTGGGTCCGAGTATGGATATACAGCTACAAAGAAAACCTACCGAGTGTGAAGTGTCCTCAAGAGCACTCAAAGAGAGTGAACTATGATGATGTCTAAGTGTAAGTGAGTGGGGTTTAGAAGTGCTCTGAAGCTGTGTGTGCGTGTGTGTGCGTAAGAAAGAGTGGTGAAAGCCTGACTGTAAATGTAAGAGAGAAAAGGAAAAAAGGAAACGAGGCTGGAGAGCTGAAATGATATCGCAGCAGCAGCAGTAGCAGCAGTAGCAGTAGCAGTATAAGGCACCGGTGTAGTAGGCAGCTATGTGCAAACTTGCTTAATATACCGGAGGAGGACTGACTAAAAAAACCCACTCCCAACAGGAGCAAGAACAGGTCAGGACACACAGAGTTAATGATCGCGAGAGAAGGAGGACAGGAAAGATGTATTTTTAGAGCTTATTTCTCCTTTCGTATCTTCGTTGGTCTACCTCTCCAGCTCCAACTCCCCCATGCATATAGAAAGTAGCACACAGTTAGGGTGGTTGTGGCAGTGTGTTTGTGTGTGTGTGTATGTAAATGAGTGAGAGAGAGGTGTGAGAACATGAATGAGAGACAGAGGGCAATAAATCTAGAAAGAAATTTTCTTCATCCAATTAATTTTATGGAATAAACCAAAAAGAAAGCTATTTCAAAAAGAGAGATATTGACATATCACAATTAGTCCTTAAACACTGAGATGATCATAGTCTTCTACATTACCTCCAAACTTCAATCTTGCAATATATAAACTATCTAGTCACACAAGTCAACAGGTTGACCTCTGTGTCTTGACCACCAGCTAAAATGAGACACTGGCCTCATTGCCACAGTATCACAAAAATGATTGAAAGATGAGGAAACGCTTTTATAAATAATCAAACCATAGAAAGCAGAGGAACCTTGCTTCCTGCTCCAGCCACCCACTCAACACCATATACAGTATATGCACAGTAGGTGAACGAATCTGGCATACTGTATATGAACAAACAAGCGTATGACTTCAGAGATGCTGCTTACACTTTCTACTGGATAAGAAAACAGGCTAAAGCTAAATGTCTCAGATCTTAAGTTGAAATACTTAGTTGTACTTACTCCGTAGTTCTTGTTCAAAACATATTTAATACAATGTGTCAAAATCTGAATGTGAATATGATTCACCGGAGGCTGAGATTTACATGCCCACATACAAATGCAGAAAATGACCTGCTCTGTCTCTAATTGTACCAGCAGTGGGCGATTTGTTCACATTTAAGCACATAAATTCATTTGCACAGAGCCTTTGGAGTCATTATAACTCAAGGAGGTTTGCATCTTATAAATAATTTTCACAAATTTTACCAACACATAGCTTCACTGTGGAATTTCTTTCAGCCACCCTCATGCTCAAGAACTTCCTAATTATTTCTGAGACTTAACTAGCAATGGACAAAATGTACAAAAGTGGGCAGCAGTACATCATTCTATTGTATAAGCAGCTCTGGTATTAAGCTTATTGGTAAATTACTGTATGTCTCTGTCATAGATACTGATTGATGGACAACATCTATTCACAGAGAAAGATTCTCAAATACAGCACCCTTACAGCCTGAAAATTAACAAGACTTAGGGACAGGAGTGCTTTTAGCATTCAGATGTTAGCTTACTAACATATTCATCTAACTATAAAGCAAGGAATCTCTATCAGTCTGTCAGTTATTCGCATATCTCTAGAGCCGCTCATCCGATCTACTTCACACTTCATACCAAGGAAGTGTAGTGTTGAATTTGGTGCAATTTATACACGCAGATGCATTCAAAATTATTCAATCGCTCTGCACTGCTCTGTGCAGCAGTGGAGGTGTGGCTTCATGGCTCTGCAGACTAAAGCTGGGCTCACAGGTGATCCCTCTATCATGATCTCATGGGGAAGGAGACTTAAACAAAATGGAGATTAACTTGGTGCAACAGCTTGCTGTAGTAACGCGCAATGTCATTAGTTTTGAAGATATTTAGTCAGAAGCCAATTAGAGAAACTACAAATTTAAACTGATTGGCAAATTTCATGGCAATCCCAACAACTGTTCAATTATTTCAGTCTGAACCTGAGTAGTGGACTGACTGAGCGACTGACATTGCCATCCCAGCCATGTTTGTATTGTTGTTAAGAATATCAACTAACAAACAAACTAGGTCATGTCTATATGTTATTGTTTAGTTTGTTATGTTTTACATGGTTGCCTATTTAAAACCATTAGGGAGTTAAGAACATGTCACTCTCTGGATCAAGTATTTTCCAAAATCCCACATCCAATTAAATCTACTGTAGATTGGAAGGCACACAAAAGTGTCTTTTGACCCAGGCTTCACTTGATCAATTTCTATAATTTTAACCCATAAAAGAGAGAATGTCTGAATAGAAATGTGAGCATGAGTCACATTCTGCTGGGAGCTCTACCTGCCCACGGACTGAACAGAGAGAGAGAGTGAAAGAGCACTGATAGTTTGATAAAAGATAAAAATGAGGAGAAAATGAGCAAATGAACAATGCCACACTGGATGACAGAGTGGGAGGAGGAAAAGAGGATGAAAGAGGAAGAGAACAGTGTTTGACAGCTATAGACTGAGTGGGAGGAGAGTGGAGGCAGGTGGGGAGAGGAAAACGGTAGAAATACAAGAGAGCAATGACTGACACCTGCAGACTGTGAGTGGGATAAGGAGGAGGAGGAGAAGTGCATCCTGAGAGATTGAGAGGACTGAGGTGATGTGGTTGAATAGAGAGATAACAGCAGATGGATAAAATGACAAAGTAAATGTCAGGTATAATAGAGAGCTTCAACTACAGTGAGAATAATATCTATATCAGAGATCTCTTTACTCCAAGATCTTTAAATATTTAATACTTTCCAAAGTATTTTCAGTAAAATGACACTTCCTATATAGGCTTTTTATATACTTACAATAAAAATCTCATCCTTTTTATCTTTACATATATCAAGGAGTTTAAAATGATATCAAATGCAATTATTTTAAAGTATAAAGAGGATGCCATGTCCACTGCCCTCCACTCAGTCTTCATACATCTTGGGAATAAGAACAACAGCCACAACAGAATGCTGTTTGTTGACTTCAGCTTAGCATTTAATACAATCTCACCCATGAAGCTGACTAAAAACTTGAGTACAACACTCTGCAATTAGATATTGGACTTCCTCTCAAGCAGACCCCAGACAGTATGGTTTGACAGTCACACCTCTTCTATGTTAGTGCTCAACCCCGGAGCCCCCCAGGGCTGTGTGCTCAGCCCCCTCCTGTTCATATTGTACACCCACGACTGCACTTCCAGCCATTAAGAGAACTCTATAGTGAAGTATGCAGATGACACCAGTTCAGACAGATTAGATTTTGGTCTAATGGTTTTGGGCCAATCAAAACTGTTTATCTAATATGGGTTGGTTTGACTATATACGGTTTGTGGTTTGATGAGATGTTCTGTGAGCCAGTGGGGTTTGAGCACAAGTAGGTGGATTCTGTTGTATGAAGGACACTTGGGGTCAGTACTTTCACTTATTTCACCTTAGCAGTCCACCAAAATCTGTTTCTGGACAAAATTGAGACAAGCAATAAGCATAAAAAAAGGACTGAGAAAAATATGAAATATTATCAAAATACCAAAACACACTGAAGGGGGGTTTAAAGGTAAGTTCCGACTTATGAAGGCAAGGGCACTACTTCACTGCCGATGTTCTGATTTAATGAGTGACCGGGCTGACTGGTGTCTTTGGGCTGAATGTGTCTGTTAGCATTACATCACGTTTCACTACTCTGATTGATTGTATGTCTATCCAATTGCTTCCAGAGGCATATTGGCAGAGCAAAGAAGCCCTTACATTAGTGGATATATTGATCCATACTGATGACTATACAATAGATTTTACTGTAAGAGGACTTCTTTTCTGACACCTGTTTCAAGAAAAAAAAACATTTTTAACATGAGAAACATTTTACCAGACTAATCCTATTGGTGAAGTTTCCCCAAGATATCGTTAGTCCTTCCTTTTCTGTCTTGAAAGGGACTTTTCAGACAGGCAAGCATAGAAACAAGCAAACGCATCAAGCATGAAGAATACGAAGTAGACTCTTACATGTGTAGGCAGGTAGAGGTCGTAGGGTGTTCCAGAGTCGACATCAATGGCATGGAACCCAGACAAGGAGCCGTAGATGACCTTTAACCTCTGACCTTCTTCAACCGTCAGGTCAACAGACATTGGCTTTTGAGGCAGAGACCTGAATGACTGAGGAGACACAAAGACAAACATGCAAATCTCAATCATCACCTTTAATGACACATTTTAAAAATAAACCATGACACCAGTCATTTAACTGGAACTGCTCCATTAATAATTAATCAGCAAATGACTTTGACAAGTTGAAGAGCATAAAAAATTGGCATCCTAATATAGTCATGCTATTATTTCCATGAGGTAGTATATTATTGGCCTTTTCTGAGGAGAAAGGGTTAAACTACGTAGTGTGGAAGAAAAGTAGCTCAGGCCACAAAGGACAGAAAGAAATGGGACACAGCTCTTTTGAGGATCTGTGTGTTGACTCTCACAGCCTGGATGTGTCATGTCTGTGTGTCTGGCTGTGAAAGTGACCCTATTAGATTTTTTTTTTTAGATGCAAACATGACAAGGAAAGAAAAGACAATGGAGGGCAGTATTGATAACCTGTGGTTTAAGTGCTTCAGAGATCGCAATTAAGGATGATGTTGAGGAAATTAGAATAGGAGCTGCACAGGTTGAATTTTGTACCTAACTTCACAAGCTTGAGATTCATTATTATCTTCTGTATGGTGTTGTTAGACACCTCAGACTCTGTTAGGTCTTTCTTTCTTTCTTTCTTTCTTTCTTTCATTGCTGTAAATTGGCATGCTTAACACAGCATGTTAGCTTTGCAATCCATTGAGTATTTCAGATATTCACTAGTGACCACAATGTTGAGTGGACAGACCGACGAATCCACAGGCTGATCGACGTTGCCATCCCTTGAGCCATGCAGCTAATGTGGCTAAAAAAAGATCATAGCATAACTTAAACGGGAGTATTTACAGTTTATGCTGCCAATGACCTCCTAGCTCTATTTATCCACATGGTTGACACAGAAGTTTTTTATTGAAATGTTACCAACCTTGAAGGCCATGAATTTGTGGTATGGTTTTGGGGCCCAGGCATAAACCTCCACCGCATTCTTCAAAGCAATCACTAAGAACTTGATCTTCTCGTAACGCACTGAGGAAACAAGGTGGACAGAGAGACAATAAGAACCTGATCACTCTGACTCTGGACATGTAGCTCTCAGAGACCCCTATTAAAACAATACTTGTGGTTTTAAATTTTGTATAGTTTGTACACTGCATAGTTGTATTATTCAATGGGTTTTGCTGTACTTACCAACTTTATAGTGCACACAACCCTCCAGGTCACCTACTGAAGTCCAACCCTGTCTCTTCTCCACCTCTGGGTCGTTGTGTAGGATTTTATTCCTTAACCAGGACAGGTAGTAGAGTCGGAGCTTGTTCTTTTTACCTACAGACACAGTTCACCCAGTTACATACAAGTGTAAGATATTTGGAGATGTGAGCATGGCTGGAGGCCACGTTACACTCTGTTTAGTCTGTTTCTGTCTGCTTCACTGTACGGGTCAAGTCAAATATAGTAACTGTGTGAATCAGCCAACTGGATGTTCTTGGTGTTTCCACAGCTACACTCATCCATGTGTCTGTGTTTTGTTCTGTACTTGAAGCTACAGTACAGGTACCTGATATAGTGATCAGGACATTGAGTCCCTCCAACACATCCATCTGCTGAAACCTTCGCCTGCTGATGAGAGAGTAGACCTTTCCTTGACCACTTCGATCCAGCAGCCACAGGCCGTTCTCTGTCCCCACCAACAGATTCACACCTACAGAACAAAACAGGCACAAAGCTTAAACCTCACAACCGACAAGATCTGTATTATATCCATCCCATCCATCCGTCTGTAAAACATCAGTAAAGCTGTATATTTGTGTTAATTTCAGAATAAACAATATATGGAGTGTGCACACTGTCATAAAAAGGACATTGTCCACTGATCTGCTTCTGGCCTGGATGTAGAAGTGAATAAAGTTTGTTTGCTTAGCAAAAGCAAACACTCATCCAGTTGTATACTTTAAGTAAAAAAATAAGCAATATAAAACTACTAACCCCACAGTCCAGCACAGAGAACCTCGGTGTTGAATTTCTTCTTGTATTTGCGGATTTCTGGAGTGTCGCTCTGTGGTCGAATGTTGGTTGGGTTCACATTCACCACCGAGCCCTTCCTGTGGTTCTCTCTCTTGATCTGATCACACTTACTGCCCGCTACAGGGAAACAAAAAGACAATGTTAAGACACTGGGTGGTTCAATGACTGACAGTAAACTGTGTTCTCTCATCTCTACTGCTTTATTAATTGACTTTACTATGTGATGTTTAAGAACACATGCAGAACTGAATGATAATGTACTACATGTGTATATGAGTGTTTGTGTGTAAATGTACTCACTAGGGCTCTGTGGTGGTGATGATATGGGGATCAATCTTGGATCGATGAAGGACAGGAAGGAGGAAGAGGAAGATGTGGAGGTGTTTTTGCCAATAGGACTGCTGACAGCCTGAAGGTGAGCAACAACAAAAGAACATTATTCCACACCTTTTTTATCGGTTGGTTTTGGCTCTGGTGGGTTTTGGGTGCATACATTCTAATCACAGCTTTATAGATCAGTGACATCAACTCTGCAACCTCTCAACATCACCAACAACTCTATAATCCATTTATGTTAAATGAGGATGGATACTACTACAGTTCCATTCGACAGTTCATGTCACCACTGATACCTTTGCACCTAAACTGTGCCACCATCTCCCTCTGGTGGACAAATGCAACTAATGCAGCTAGAAGAACTTACTTATTACTTCAAGAATATTCTCTATTCTATTTATAGCATTCAGCTCACTATTATCACAAGTCTTGATAATGTCAAGACAAAATTCTTTACCTGATAACATTCTTGAAAATGTCTGTAAAATGATCCTAAAACAAGTCCAGCCCAAAGCTGTTGTTGAACCATTTAGAATGCAGACCTGGTTTTGGACTCTTTTGAAAGTTAGAAGATGTCAGAAGCTGTGTTAGTGCTTCTGACATTAACCTAGGAGTTTGAACATACTTTGTTATCTATTCCTAAATTGTTGAATGAAAAAATAAGCCTGAAGATGACCTGTACCTGCCCCTATTAGCTGGAAAACACAATGGGTCCACATCATATAGTCTTACATGGTTCAAGATCAAATTAGATTAGATGAAATATGCAGGCGCCTGTCACAAAAATACAATTTTATCATTATGTTTTTTTATTTCCTCATTTACATTAACTTTATATGTATAAAATATTCAAAAACAAGTTATTTAGTGGATAAACAGCCTATTCAAAGAGCAAAATGATATCTTGCTAGATCTGAAATCTCATTGGCTACATGATGCATCAATCAACTGGAAGCTTTAAGTGAGAGTAAGTAAGAGTGGATCTATTGTCTACACAATCACTTATTGGCTGTTGTAGGCCAAAGGGATGGGCACAGAAGATCTGATCAAGTCACATTAGCTGCCAATCAATTATCTGCAATCTCAGGATCTCGATGATATCCAACCATGGAACTTTTTTAATTGTGTTGACTAGATCATTTCTGTCTGTATGAAGTGAATGATAATTGGGAAGAAAACGAAAATTATATAAATCATAAATAGGAATCATCATGGTTGTGCGAGTGTTCCTGCGAGTCTGTCTGTCTCTCTGGCAGCACATTCCTCCAAATAAACTCACATGTAGTTCCTGGTGTGCGGGGGATCGAGGGCTTGTGGGTGACTGCGAGTAGCTGAGTTCATGTGATCGCTGCTGCTGACCAAGTGCATTGTGGGTAGGACTTGAGGAGGAGGTTTTCTGCAGAAGGTCTGGAAGCAGGTAGGTATCATCTGAACCTATCCGAGAAATCTGCAGAACACGCAAAGAGACCGAGCACCAAGTATGAGTAGAACGGAGTATATGTAAAGTTTATTATCCGACCACCTACGATGCATGAGTACAGATATTGCACCCTTTTGATGTTAAACATGAAAATGCAGAGGGGAGTTTAGAGGTGTGTGTGTGTGTGTGTTTTGTGTGTATGTGTGCAAGGTACCTGGTTAAGATTGCGGTGAGGCTGCAGTATGATGCCATCAGGTATTCCTCTGTAGTATTTCCCCTTTCCATTAGACAGGCCAGACCTTGAAGCACAGAGACAGTTCAAGATTTCAGACCAGAGTCCGACTGCAGGTTCTGCATTTATTAGCTAGAAACCAGATCAATACATCCTCAAGATCAATGGTGATGAAAACGAGGCTGATCATGTTCCTGGGATCAAAAGAGGGATTAGTGAAGATATAATCTATGTAAAAAATAATGACCAATGTAATCTATTTACCCTCACCATTAGCATTGTATCACAGTAATAATACAATTCACTTCCATGCCTCATAGGTGGGAATTTAATATTACAATTACAAATCTAACTGGTTCCAGCTTGATTTTCAAGGTTTAGATGGTCTAATAAATCTTAAATGAAGCCATGAGATTTTAATCCTTTTTATTAACATGTGCAGTGTGTCCATCAAAGTTTTTTGAGTTGAACTTTTCTTGCCTTGGTGGTCAGCAGAGACGTTTCCACATCCAGACTTTCTCTCAGTAGGTGCAGCAGAATTCTCAGTAAGCAAAGCGCTTTTTAAATAGAAATCTTCTCTGATTCTTAACATTGGTTTCACAACTTGTGCGTCACATCTTGCAACAGTTCATGTTGTTTGGAAACACTGATAGTATGAGGCAATTCGTTGTGCCTGCCATTCTGAGATTCAGTTTGTTTTTATTAAAAGGAACAACTGGGTGAAATGCACCGTGTACTGATGATGAAGATTTCACCTGTTTCTCTCTTCATCATCACTGCTGCCGACCTCGTCGCTGGAAGAGGAGTATTCTGTGGCCTTGTTGAGCCGACCCGATCTTACGCCCTTCATGATGGAGGTGAGGAGTGATTTGAGTCAATGTGATGAGATGAGTCATAAAATCAAAGGAAGAGTGGAGGGAGAAGAAAGAATACAATAGACTTTTGTTTAATGTGGCACAGATGAAGAAGATTACACAAAAATACTTCTACAGCACATCTAAAGAAGAGGGACTTCCTGGAGATAATCTGAGCTGATTTCACATGAAATGTAGATGGGGAATTTTGGTGACATTTTGATAATACTAGCCCTCACTGTTATCATGATCAATAAAACTCAACTGAATCTTAAAGATAATGTTTGTGTAATTTCTGCTCACAAATGTCAGGCCTGTATATGTACATTGTTATGTGGCAGGACAGCAGACTTTGGTCACTGCTGTGAAAATGTCAAGAAAAGGGACTCTTTATTTACTTGTGTGTGTCCACTGGTTAAGTTTTCTTGTGTCCTCCTGTGCTGCTGCAGACGCTGCTGTAGAAGAGGACTCTCCAGCTTGAAGAAACCTACAATACACACAAAGACAGATACACAGACACAGACACAGACACACACACACACACACACACACACACACACACACACACACACACGTTTACTTACATTAGCAGCAGTTATGCCGTGTGAAACAGTAGCAGGGTGGTGATAAGCAAACCACTGAACCCCTCACAGATTAATATTAGTGATGAGAGGTCCAATTACTGCTGACAAATGAGGCTATAGTCAAAAAATGGCAGTTGTTGTTGGCCTTTAGATGGGATCTAATGTTGTGCATCACTGGACTAGATAGATTTACAGCCATAAACTGTAATTTTGGAGCGTAAGAAGCACTCTGTCCAAAGTAAAACTTGAAATTGCTATTCATTAAAAGTGCAGTATGTAAGAATTCAAATCGAAAACAAAAGTTGACTGAAATTATCAACAGAATGTGAAGAAGTAACAGGTTTGATGTTGAGGTATTGTGTTGCAGAGATATCTACTAAAGTCAGCAGGCTAACCAGCTAGCCTTGTCCCATCCCAGCCCAAATGTTCTGGTGTTCTCGGCTAACGACAGCAATAGTTAGCAGCAGTTACCTTTATTCTGGTGACATATGCTGACCTTTATTTATTTTTAGTATGAATTCAACAGAAGCAAAAACTCTGTCAAATTGGTGCAAATTTCTTTGACAATTTTTGGCAGTGCAACAACTTCTAACTGCAATATTGATATTTTATCACCTTATACAGTCAATCTGGCATACAGTTGCCTATGCAGCTGTGTGTGTGTGTACACTTTACACTCTTTTAGCTGTTCTTTGCTCTTCTACCAAGTTCTGAGAAAAATATCTGGTTCTTTAGCTGCTAAATGCTCCACAAAGTTCACCAGCAAGTCGCTAGCTTTAGGAGCTAAAGGTCTCATATAAAACCCCTGATCCTTTGTTGGATATTGGTTAAAGCAGTTTTAATGTTAAAACTAATAATTTTTAAGTTGTTCTAAATCTTTTTAGCATGTATAACTTAAATTCAATAGTTTACTTGGTAATTCTGAGGTAATCAATTTCCTGACTTTTTAGAGTAAAGTTAACTTTTGAAATTTACAGTGTACAATGCTGGCTTCAAGATCTTGCTACTGCTCCATTTGAGCAAATAGCAAAAAAAATGTGGTTTAATGGCACAAAACAGGAAATGGCCGCTGCTTTTCCAACACATATCAAAATCTTATGACAATGGCAGACTGTGAGAAGCTGAAAAAAATCATTTAAAGGAAGCAACACCTTCTCTAGTTACACACATCAAAGGAAACGCATCTTAATTTAGAATACAATAGCTCCACCAGTGCTATTTGTTCTAGAGATGCACAATGTTGGCCCGATATTGGGGAATTTATATTATCGGAAAAATTATAGCCCATAAATATCGACGATAAAACAAAGCCAAATGGCTTTCATAGACTTAACAAGCACGGCATCTACGCACTGTAATACAGTAGGTGACCGAGTGCAACAAATCTTATCACAGCTACAGAATATTAAATCATCCATCTTAGTCTTTCTTACTCCCAGGTGTGCATAAACTACAGGTTAGGAATATCTTTTTAAAATACAAAAAAGTGAATTTAATCGGTAATGAAAACCATGTAATGATCAGCTGAAAAAAATACACATTGTAAATCCCTAATTTGTCATTGTTTTTTATGCTATTAAAACAAGCTGTAGATCTATCTGTACATTACATATATCACTGTTACAAATATATATAGTATTGTTCAAAGAGGAAAACGGCTCTTTCTCAGTTTCATCGTGAGCAGATAAAAGCTATTCACCACAGTAAAGCTGTATGAGCCTCTCGGAGAATCTCTGATCTGTGGCTCAAAACAAAAAAGGTCGAGGCCAGCAGCCAAACTGAGTGGGAGGCATCAAAAGTTGTTTCCTCTCAACTAGACACCAAGGGAAACTTTGAAATACTAAACAGAATCTCCCCTCGTCTTCCTCTCTTCTTTCCATCTCTCTGTTGTGTGATTGCTGCCGTGCACAGACGACACACAGAGCACGGCTTTGAAACGGATTTCTTTCTCTCTAGACACGCAAGTGGAGAGGACAAGCTTTGAACGCATTACTATGTGTTGTGCACTGTCGCTGCTTTTTAGCTGTATGTTGCCTCCGTGGTGGGCTGTGGTGGAGGGTGTTGTTTAGGACGTGGGGTGGATGATCATGTGCATCTGAGTTGAGAAACCAGTGACTTAACGGTTGTGTGGAAAAGTTCACACACAAGACCTCACACACGCACACAAATACACAGCATCAGTTCTCACCAGGGCTACACTGTGTGAAAACAAAATCTGAACTGAAACAAAACTGTAGCAGATGACAACAGTAGTCACTTGGGTCAAAAACGAAATACCATACACAGAACTGATCATCACAAAAACAACATTTACATACAGAGTACATACTTACAAATAAGTGTCTACTCCTACCCAGTTCATCTCTATGTGCTTTTCAGGGGTAACTTCTATGTCTGAAACAGCATGTGACTAAGCCTGGTGAGGGGCTGTGTTAAGGTATCACATACCTGGGTGGTTGCTGCTGGTTGGGGGGACTCCATGAGACACAGACCGTCCACCCTTATCTGCTACAGACACTGGACTGCCACTAGATGGAGAAAGAGACACACAAAAAGAGCGACACAGATGGAGAGGGGATTTTTGATCAACATTATGCACTTCTATAAGTTCTAATCTAGAGTATATCCTTCACGCTGCCGCTGCAACGACCCAATTTCCTCACCATTAGTTTATCTAATCGAAAATAATCATCCAAGCTAAACTAATCTGATCTACCCGTGACCGATTGTTCTCTAATAGTGTACGCCAGTGAGCTGAATTCTGGTGTGATTTCAACCCTCACAGTAAATAAGGTTCATTCTAGCTGGATGGATATCTCTTCCCATAGCATGGATACAACACACACATTCTATTTAAGACTAATGTTATTCAGGCTTCTCTTGATTCTTATTTAAAGACAGACAGATGCATTGTATCTCTGCTGCTAAGCAATGTCCACATATTTGCTGCTTAATGCAACCATCTCAGTTGATACAAAACAAGCTTGTGGGTTCTCATAAAGTCAATAAACGTTGGCAGAAAATAAATGAATAGATAGCTAGAAACAAAACTAAAGTATTCAAAGAAGTATTAATTATTTTTTGTTCCACTTGGGGTCCTTTTAACAACCTCCAAACACAATATTGACATTTAATCACCATCTTAACACGTGGAGATACATGCTGCTGATAATAGCTGCCTTCTTCTGCTGGAAACAAGGCTGTGAAACCAAAACAATACCCTGAAAGATGCTAAAATGGTCTGTAGAGCTGAATTTGACTACAGCTTGACTTTCACATTACACATACGGAGTTATTTCATCGGCTGTAGCGATGTTAATAAATAATGATGTATTGATTAACTGCTGTTAAGTATTGAACGGATTAAAAATGTACCAATAACCACTGAGCAGAAATACATCTCAAAGTATCTTGTTACAAATTACAAATACTTGCTTATCAAATATATACAAATAAAGGTGGGAGCTCCACAATTAAAATTAAGTCATGATTTTGTGTTATTTAGTTTATCATTTAAGAAACTTGGTGTTTACATTGTCAGTTCTTTTAACTCCTAACGTGGTCTACATAGATCAAGTCAGTGGTTAAAACAGTTTTCTAATGGAAAAACCTACATAATACCTATCTAGCATGTTTAATATATTATTAATGATTAACCATTAATCAATTGTTAAGGCAGCCAATTATCAATTAAAGAAATTGCCTAGAATTTGCATCACATATCTGCTGTCAATGTAAGATTTTGTGCAGCTTTAAAGGTGCACTATGTAGTCTAGGGAAGACATTTTAATCAGAAGAGAAAGTTCCTCAGTGACTGATTTTTTTTACGTGTAAATAAACTAAATAAACAAACTCTTTGTTTTCATGACTGAATGAAATGAATAAACAAACTGACCTTAAAGGACAACACAATTTCATACTGTTTGCTTTTGTTTATATTTGGCGGACCCTGCCACCTTTCTAGCTTCAAACAGTGTTCTGTGGACCTTATTTTCCTCTGAGAACAGCTTGTTTATTCAGTTATGGCAAAAACATGTTTTATTATTAGCTCATTAGTATTGTAAATATTAAAATCCTGAGATTAAATCTCTTCTCCAAAACAAAAAAGTGCCCCTTTAAGGAAAAAATATGTAACTCCTCAAATTCATGACATACAGTGACAACCTTTATAAACGACATGTATCTATGTGTTGTTTGCATGTTAAGTATGCACAGTGTAGTAGTGTTCTACCTTGAAGCGGCCCTCTTGTGTCCCATCACCAGCTCTCGACAGTAGAATTTTGAGGTGGTGCGTTCTGGGACCTGGAATTTACACAATAAAGAAGGAAGCAGGTGAGTCAATTTAACAGACTTGATAGAAACCAAAGGTTGGTGAATACGCAAAGATGGCAGTCTCCTAGTGGTCCTGATTGCTTGTTTCACTTTTCATAAGCTTGAGAAGGCTCTTTATAAGGATCTGAAGTCTAGCCAAGCAGGGTTTCAGCTAATTATAGGAAGGTTTCTGCGGTTATGAAACCTTTATGTACAACAACTTCTGCAGCGCCTGTAAGGGTGTAGAGCAGAGTGCAATAAAATCTTTAATAACCCACCGGGAGATATTTATTACTGAGAATCCAATGAGACCATTTGGCTTTGCTGTTTCTTAACATTTCAGTATTGCTCCTTTAAACTCCCCATAGCTGTGTCCAAATTGTACATATGATGTGGAAACATTATCTGAGTCAGGGATATTTCCTAACCCCTTTGAACGATGACAGGAACAGCATTGGGAAATCACTACTAGAACAATCTGTGTTGAAAAGCAGTGTCTTTCAAACTGGATTTGTCAACACTTCATTCTTCTCAAACTCTCAGTCTCACCACCCAGCTGGTGACTTTTCGACCTCTCATCTCCTGGGTCACATGGCCCAGTTACAGAGAGGAAGACACACCCAGAAGAGCAGGAAGTGAGCTGTGGGAATACCTATCATCCTTCTGACAAGTTGCCCACATCCCGCATCTGGCTGCTCACAGACACCCACACATGCAGCACTTGGTGTCTGTTGTTTCCTGTCTACTGCTGCGGCACAAACATGAAATGAACATTAGAGCTTCTGGAGAAAAACCTCAACTTGAGCAAGTAATCAAATGACTGGCTTTGCTACAGCAGATTACTGTCACACACGGTGTTAACACCAAAAAAGAACATTTTAAAGTCACTCCAGTGTTTTATAAAGCAGGTCCCGTCACTGCGCTGCAGTCACAGGAGAGAGTAGTGAGTTATTAACTGCTCTACTGACTCCATATGGCCTCCTGTTAGCTCAACAACATCACAATGCAAACAGACAGCTTTATTGGGCTCCCCTCCTCTCTCTGTAGTAGTTATTAGTTGTTCTATTAACTCCATATGGTGTTCTGTTAGTAAATACACCTAAAAGCATATTCTGTTAGTAAAACACCTTGTGGGGGAGCAGTGAAAGTTGAAAGAGAGAGTGAAGGGTGTGTTTTTGAGTGTGTTTATCACAAAGATGGTTTTAGTTTGGGGAACTTCACGACAAGCCTCGAGGTAAAGCACTCTCTCTCTCCTGCACCAAATCACAAACGAACACCCGCAGTGTGCCAACCTCATGCTGTTTGCATCACTTCCTTAGCTTGGTATGACCAGAAAACAGCACACACAAACACACCACGCCATCTCATGTGATATAGGCTACATCCTGCGCACGGCACGACAGCAACAACAACTTCCTCTTTCGGGGGCAGACAGGAAAACAAACAAAAAACAAGTTCAATTTTTCTCTCATTTTGGTAAGTAGTCTAAGCTGCTGGCATGCAACTGAACCTGGCTCTTGCTTACTTTTGGTGGTGCCTCGAGGCCGTCCCAGAAGACATCATCAGTTGGGGTCAGGGGGCTAAACGGAGACAAGGGGGAGATGGCCATATCTGACATAGAGCTGCTGTGAGGGGCGTCTCGACTGGAGCGCAGATTGGCATTCTGGAAAAATAAAGGGATCACACATTGTGATTTGTGACTATGAATTTGATTAATTCATAAACACTTTTATCTACATGACCAAAATTACTCCAAGAAAGGATTACTGCAACATTTACCACAGGAAAGATTAAACTATTATATTTTTGAGGTGTAATTGTAGAAATGTAAGTGTGCCCAAAAAAAGGATTATGTAAAAACAAAACAAAACAAAACCAAAACAAAACATGGGAAATAAAAAATAGAGCAGACTAGGTAAAAATACAAAATTACGAATATGAAAATACAAGAAAAATACAATACATTCTTCGAAACAGTAAACATGTGTGATGTGATATCATTGTGTATACCTGGCTGAGGTGAGCTCTCTGCATGGCTGGAGTACAAGGACTGGAGCTACTCCCAGAGCCCAGCCTAGAGTGCACCTGGCTGGGCAGACCAGCAGCCAGAAGCAGCCTGGCCAGGTTTGATTCTTGGAAGTCCATCTAAAACATGAGACACACGTAAGACTGTGTGTTTGTGTGTGTGTGTGTGTGTGTATCTGGAATGACAAGATTGACTCAGTCCGCCGTTTAACCAGGCCGTTTCACTGAGATTGAAGTTTCTTTCTCCACACATACAGTGCAACAGAGCAAACAGAGAGGAGACCAATAAATCTTCTTTGAGGAGGACAGCCATGCTGTGATGATGGTTAGTATGTACTGCAAAAAGCTGAGTAAAAAGTTTGCATTCATGCATGAGTAGATGTTATGACTTGATCTCAGCTCTCAAATTATTTAGGAAGGCTCCAAAAGTCTCTTCAGTCAGTTAGCAGTGCCCATTAGAGGCATCAGCTTCACAATGACTTCAAGTGACTTCAAGTCCAAAAGGATTATGAGAAGATTAATACAATGCTCACATGTTTATGAGATTTTCTTCATGTTAACATTTATATTATTGTTAAAAAAAGAAGTAATTGTTATTTTAGCTCATATGTGAAATAAAATAAAATCAATTCTGGTGATTGTGAAAGATGATGAATAACAAACAAACTGATCAAAAAAAATAGACTGATTCTAATAGAAATTGACTTTCAGAAAAAAAGCTTACCCTTTTAAAATTGTTTCATTTTCCATTTAACCTATTACATTTTTTCTGTGGAAGTTCTGTGTTGTGTTGAAAGCCGGTCACTAGTTAGAGGACTCCATTTCTAAACTAACGTTAGCTACTGTTGCTCTCTGCCGGCAGAGGCACTGAGATGAGGCACCCAAGATCATGCATGTAGCCAAATCCTTTGGACTGTCCTTCACAAAGAAAATCACAGTCCAGCAGCATTAAACAACTTAAACAAATCCTCCAGAGGCTTGTATCGACAACAGAGAGATGGGGAAGGTCTCATAAATTGCTACAAATTGTGACACAGAACCCCTTTTACATCCCAAATAGCAGATACTGATAACACAAGCTAACTTTACAGACATATCTTATATAAGCTTTCCTCTGGTTTGCTACATTATATATCCATGCATATATAATGTTGACATGCAATGAATGATGTCCGAATCATGACGAGGTGTGCATGCAGTTGCAATGACTGATGTGATGCAGCCATGACAAATCAACTTTGGAGGCCTACTATTGGCTGATTCAGAGCTTGAGGGAGGGCATTGTGGGTAGACATGATTGCAGTCCATGAACACTTCTCTGGACTCACTGTAGTCAGCACTTCACACATCAAAACTATGTCTGAAGTTACTTCATACAAAGCTTTTCAGTCTGACTTTTTACTACTAAACCAAAGTTTAGCAGTGTTGTTCAGATCATTTCTGAGAACTTTTGGTGTATCGTGGATTTGTCATAGCTCAGCATAATGAATAATGGTTTCATGCAATTTTGATACTGATCAACTGAAAGCTAGAAGAGAGGCTACGGGGGATACGATAATAAACTTTTTCAAACTCATGACCAGCCTTTCAACTCTCAGCTGTTTGAAAATACTGTCTTATTATAAATATGCACCTCTGTCCTGTTTCCTGTTCAAGTTCCTCGTGTGGTTCAGCTACTATGCTAAGAATAGAGCGAATCAACCACATGTCAGTTGGTTGCATTTCTTGGTTTTCTACCTAACTTCTATCTAACATTTGACTTCTTTTCTCCAGACCTTTTTAACCTTCAGGTGAAAGAGGTCTGTCAACCAAGATAAGGATGAAGTGACAGACCAAAAGTAGAGAAAAAAGGATTCAGAGGCAAGAAAAAATAGCAGAAATGAATCATTAAACTCAATGAAAGTGTCCTCACTTCCACTGAGTTTAATGCAAGAGACAGAGCGAGACAGACTGAAAGATGTGGGTTGTCGAGGTGATAAAAGGTGCTAGACAGCTGAGGGAGGCAGGATTTTACCGCTGAGCGCTGGCTGTTTGCAGGGCGGCTGGGCGAGGAAGCAGCAGCAGCAGCAGCGGCAGCAGCAGCAGCAGCAGCAGCAGCTGTGTTCCCACTATTAGCTGTTAGCTTCTGGACGGCTGCCACAGACTTCTCTCTCTGCCTCTGCCTCTCTCTCTCCCTGTGTCTGTGGTCGTGCTGCAGCGACAGGAGCTGGGTTTGGTCCTTGGGCAGGGTGCGGTGGGATCTCCTGCCCGCTGAGGGCTGCTGATGCTGAGCCAGAGGCTGGGGCTTGGCTTGCAGCTGTAGCTGAGGCTGGGAGAGCAGGGCCTTGTGCTGAAGCAGCTGGTTTGGAGCCACGGCTCTCTATGTAGCAAACATGAAAAGCACACATAGAAACTGACGGAGCCTGGGAGCGACTGTATGAAATAACATACATGCACATTTCAGAGATCAAGATTTAGGACTTCTTCAGAGGGAACCTTGAGACCTGTCATTGCAAAGTGAAGAAAATAATCCATCTAATTACCGTATTAATATAAAGTGCAAATTTTTGTCGTTAAATTTAGATCATTATAGACTTTCTCAGAATTTTCCCTTTACTGCATTTGAACCCTCTGTTAGCTAGTTTTATATAAACAGATCATCAAGACATGCCCTATTATAAAACTAGAATTTCATTTTCAACTGATTTCAACCCCTGTTGCCAAGATTAGCGAAATCCGCGTAATTACACTTAATTAGATTTTCTATTGTTTTGTTAAATTACTTTGTCATTTTGTTATTTTGATATGGTAAAACGGCTTAATATTTGCTAATTAAATTTACGGTAATGCCATAAGTTATCATGTAATTTCAGCTTCTGATTAGGAAAGAATTGATATAATATAAGATGATACTTTAAAGGTGTGATACGTAGGATTTGCCAACTATTCAAATTCATTATAATTCACATATTCCTAGAGTAACTCCTAACTGCTGCTAACTGAAGCTGTAGTTAACTAGTTAGCTCAATTAGCCATGCAGCTAGCAGTCCAGAGTGGGAGTTTGGGGACCAGGGGAGTGCTGGTGTTTACACCCCAACCACACTGCTAACTTCAGTAGATATGTTGGTAACATAGACATGACATAATAACATCAAAACTGTTATTTCTTCACACTCTGTTGATATGTACATTTTTTAATGTTTTCAACTAAAACTCCTACATATCTCCTCTTTAAGGTTGTTCTGAGGTGAATATGCAGACTGGAGGAATGATACATATGTTGACAGGTCAGTTTATGTATGACTTTCCCTTCACATATATTCATATAAAATGTACACAAAACTTTTCACAAGTTTTCATATACGTGATAGCTCCAATCAAAATAGACACTCCCAGGTTTGACAAGACAAGCCACTGTTCATGAAGCATGTACTGGATCATCAAGCACATTCAGAGCAGCTGAGTTAATTCACTTCTTTTGTGTAAAACATAGAGCAACATGTGAAAACATCCATAAAAAAGGGATTCAGCCTCATGCTGGCAGTGAAGCTTGGACATACGACGGCAGCTGCTTCTCTGGCTTGTGAAATGGATTTGCAAGCACAACTTTCTCCAGAGGAAATGCAATAAAAGCACAAATAAAGCAGCCCGCCTGTCAACTATGTCCCACAACTCTGATTTTCTTAGGGTTACAGCTGTCTTAAAATCGCTTTCTGAAACGGAACCAAACGCCATTTTATAATGCCAGGAGGATGAATTTCAAAAGAGGATGACAGATTTTTCATAGACATTGCATTTATGTACATTAGTCGTAAAGTTGTTTTACATTTTTGCAGATCGGCACTGAGACTGAGCTCCAGTTTTGCCTAAACAGCCCAGAGAAGATGAATATGACGTTACACAGCAGTGCTTTTGGTTTGATTTGCGCTGAGGTTAACCATATATAAAAAAAGACTATATGACACTGCAGGCTTATACACTGTCAGTTATCCAGGAAGCACACACACTCCAATTCATCACTTCTGCTCCAGTGACCGTGAAAGGTAGTTTCAGGGTCACAACAACAAGACACACAGTTCCCTCCACTTCAGGAGAACAGAGAGAAAGAAAATGTGTTGAACCCAAGACATGAACATGGCTGCCACATGCCAACCAGATGAGATGAGAAATAATGCTGCTTCTTGAGAATGAGAGGGCACAAAGTGAAAATTCTCAACATACCGTACTAACCACGTTCAGCTAATAACACTAAGCCATGGTACCACATCAGCTTTCTTGGTCCCTGAGAACAAGCCCTATTTTCACAACATTTTTACAAATCACTCCATGGCAGCCATCTGCAACATGGCATCCAAATTCCAATGAAAGAAAGGTAACTGGAATAAGAATGCCGAGTTGCTCTTTTCCACAGTGAATAAGAATGGTGACAAACAAAAATATGAGCTCATGTAGGATTGGGTGATATGGCCTTAAACTATCATCACAGTGTTTTTAAGCTATGTCAAGATACATGATGAATGTCTCGATATTTTGAAATCTCCTGAAAAGCATTTCATAAATAAAGCAGAATAGAGCAGTAAGTTAAATAAAAACAGGAAAAGAGAACACTTATGCCATATCAAGATATAACGGTATCTAAAATTTAAGACGATAACTAGTCTCACATAGGGACGGGACAAAATACGATTTTTTTTTGTGAATTATAAGGATAATTGTGAATTGGGATATTCGTGAATAGTCTCACATCAGTCAGTTGAAAAAGCTGTCTACCTTGATAACGTACACTACTATATGGATTTCCTGATTTATTTTGAATTGCCACGAGGGGGGGCACCCATACTTCCGCTCATTCCAAAACCCTGTCAACATGGCTGAAAGTTTCCCTTGCAAAGAGACCCTTTTCACGGCAGACATTTTGACTTGTCAAAGCAGGAAAAGCACAGGTGGAATTTCTTACAATAATGATGGCTGCATTAGGTGAGCTCATTCCAGGGCTCTGGTATTGCTCATGCTCATTCATTGACATGGCTTACTGTAAGACTTTTAGAATGGAGAATGGAGCCATTGTTAACATTGGTCACACCTGTGCTTCTCCTGCTGTGACAAGTCAAAATATCTGCTATAAAGAGTCTATTGTATCTGCTACAAAATCTAAAGTTAAGTCGGATGTGTCATGATACTATGGATTCCAACCTAAAGAAGGACAGGCAAGTGAGGTGCCCAACACTCACCAGTCCATGCACAAACTATCTGCAAAGTAAATGGCAACAAAACTCATATCTGACATCTCACTCACTCACCAACATCTTTGTTAAGTAAGTTAACTACAATTATTGCATATTAGCTGTCAGTCAAATAAAGAGTAACCTTAAATTAAATTCTTGACTGTTTGTGAACAGTAACGCAAAATATATCCATTACCCATCTGTGTAGTGTTGCAGGGGGCTGAAGAGATACAGTCCAAAAATAAATCTTCCTCCACGAGTTAATGATAGTCCTTTCCTTCAATTTCCTGACTCTACAGACTATAGAGTAAAAATCAAAGGCAACTCTCGTTTGACCAGAGACTCATCACAACATGACAGAAGACAGGTAGGACAGAGGAGAGGAACAGAGAGGTGAGGGACTTGGGGAGGCACTCATGAGAAGAAGAGAAAGCGTTTGAGAAATCGAGAAGTGACAGCGAAAACGAAATCTTTGGTGAATTTGTATGTCTGAAACCCCCACTGAGATGAGATAGTAACATTTTGGAAGAGAAAAAAAAAAAAAAAAAAAAAAAAACGACAGACAAGTGGAACGAGAGATGCTAGAAATGGAAGAGGTTACACGCTGTGACTGACGAAGGGAGGGATGAATCGAGGAAACAGGCGAGGAAAGAAGAGAGAGAAGGCATGCTGGGCTCAGCAGAGACAGAAGGATAGAGAGGCAGAGATGGAGAGGGAAGGCTTTAAAACAAAAGTGATGGCATGCTGTGATAAGCACTGGTTTAAAAGCTTGTCAAGATCTGACACTACTGGTACAGCTGAGTGTGTGCCACTGTTCAGCCCCACACATAAACAGAATTAAAAATCCCGATCTTTGAATGTGTCCTTGAGTGAAACATGACAAACTTCTCCAGCCTCAGTAGTGGTGTGAGGCATCCAGAGCATGACTGAAACACTCTGTCTTCCAGTATTTTAATACATGCACAACATACAGACACTCAGAGATGATTTATTCTGCTTTTCCCTTCCCTCCTCCTCCCTACTCCAGCACAGTGTCTGATGATCCTTTTCTCTTCACCTCCCCTCACTCTTTCAATTCCTGTCATCTTACTCTGAGTCAGTGACACAGACAACACCATTAAACTCGTCTCTCTCACACTTACACCTGCTCTTGGATTCAGTCTTTAAATCAAAGCATTTTCTCTCTTCAGCTTTACAAGATAATCTCCTCATATCATCAAAGTGAGAGAATCTCTACTTCAGAAGTCACCAAATCTGTTTTGCTCTGCAACCAGCCATTATTATTTCAATATCGATAAAGCTGACAGTTATTTCTGATTAACCATTTGATCTATAAAATGTTTTAAAAAATACAGGAAATTGTGCTGAAGCCCCCAGGTGATGACGTTAAATGTCTTATTTTTTCTGCCAAATCATCCAAAACCCAGAGGTATTGCCTTTACGATCATGAGAGACAGAGAGTCTGGTTGCATACTCATTTCCTGACAATCAACCAATCATTTACCCTAACAACTAACATCACACTCATGAAGATTTAACCATAAATAATATAGCTTTCACTCATTAAACACAAATAGTTTAAGACATGAAAAGATAAATGAAAAAAAAGTAGATAATCACATACGAGACAGAAACCTTCAAATAATGTAGGAATCAACAAAAGAAAGACAGAAGAAAACACTCAAAGTAATTAATGAGAGAAACACTGAAATGAAAGAGAGAAAGAAAAATGGAAAGCAAGAAAGAAAAAGAGAAAGAAAGAAAGAAAGAAAGAAAGACATCTTGAAAGGTTAGCACTTAAGACAACCCACCTAACACATTGTAAACTCCCCTGCAATGTGTCGTTACCGACCAAAACCATTAGCGGCATTAAGAATGAGCCCACATCCTGAATATTGTAATTCCACCTGCCTGCACTCAGATGAAAAATGGAGGACTGAATGACAAGTAAATGAAAAAAATATAAAGTGAAGGTTCGTTACCTGCTCTGCAGAGGAGTCCAGAGGCCTTACTGACACATCGGCACTCCGCTGTCTGCTTGTATGCTCCTGTTGAAGACACACACACACACACACACACACACACACACACACACACACACACACACACACACACAGACAGCCACATGGTTGAATTCAGATATCTGTCAGTATGTTACATGATTCCACGATTATATTTTGTTTAACTCTAACAACGACAATTTACCTCAACTCAAACTCCAAAATCATCTTGTTACACATTATTGTATTTGTATAACGGTCCTCATTAGAGTAGCAATACACTGGCATCACACACACACATGCACGCACTCATGGAGGCTAACTTTAATTAGGGTATACTTCGGTCCTGAGCAGAATTCTGAGAGGTGGGAACTGAAATATTCAGAGTGTGCAAGATGGCACAGAGCTTTTAGCCAACGCCCCCAAATCTAAATATTTCATTATGACCTCTTTTTTGAATTTCTCCTGGAAAAATCCTTGCATGTCCAGATAGTCCAAACTGGATACTTC
Source organism: Pagrus pagrus (assembly GCF_965226575.1). Classification (NCBI taxonomy): domain Eukaryota; kingdom Metazoa; phylum Chordata; class Actinopteri; order Spariformes; family Sparidae; genus Pagrus; species Pagrus pagrus. Next base: position 14,447,192 of record NC_140189.1, on the reverse strand, counting down.
TACATCAAAAGTGTTTAATTAAATCAACTAGATTTAAATATTTGCAGTGGCGGCACCGCTGCCTTTAGACGTGTTTACTCGGCTTGGATCTGAAGGGCCACATTCAGTAGAGCTGAAGCTCAAACGGCAGCTTAACTGGATGACAAAGCTTCTGTGATGAAGTTTGTACAGTCGATAACAAAGTCAAGTGCCCTTCAAGATAAAATCCAAGGTGAGCATCCACAAAGAAGTTCAATCTAGTCTTAAGAACGACAGTACAGACATCAGCTACCCATCAGTGCAGGCTGAGTACAGAGACCATACAGTAGTTGTTCTACAAGCCACTGACTGCATGTCAGCTAGTAGGTAAGAAACAAACAAGCACTAATGATCAAACATGCACCGAAACCCCCTTTGCAGCAGGAAAGTACAAAGTATTTTTGGGAAATGTGTATGTGTGTGACATCCTTGTGATAAAATAAGTAACTTTGGTAAAGAGAGACACACGTTAGCCTTTTTACTTCAGAGAGAAGAGTCGAGGGTGCTCAGGAAGTTCAAAGAAACTGTGGTGAAGGTGCTCTTTGGTCGAAACACTGAAGCTCAACAAAGAGAAGAAAGAGAAAAATCCAAGGTACTCGTCTGGCAAAAAGGTCAAAAAGCCTTTATTTAGATTGCTTTTCACACTGAAATACTTGCTTTTGAACCTTTTTGCCAGAGAAGATACTTTTTTTTTAGCCATTTTATGATTTTATACTGGAAACAGTTGTAAGTGTGGACATATTTAAGCACTGCCCTTCCTACATTCAAGCATTTACACAAACTCCCATCTGGGGCTGTCCACTGAAAGCACTGTGCTACCCTTTGCCACTGGTGTAACTGGGGGTTAAGAGTACCCAAAGAGAGTTAAGCCTCTACAGCCATGCTAGTGGCTCTGTGACGTAGTGCTTAGGTACAGCTGTGCTTTGCAAACAACCAAATATTAACATGCTCACAATGACCATGTTAAAATGCTAATGTGCAGAAGGTTTAATGTTACCATATTCACCATGTTAGCTTTGCACATTAGCATGCTGAAATTAGCTGATTTTGACAGCCATGGGATCATGGGGGCATGAACATTTGTAACAAACTTCATGGCAATCCATCCAATTGTTTTCAATTTCACTCAAAACTACAAATGTTAATCTCAAGATGGCGCAAGAGGAAAAGTCTGGGGATTCATCCTCTGACGACCATTAATGTCTTCCAACATTTAATCACAATATTTTTTTAGATATTTCAGTCTAGTCAACAACCAGCCTCCTTGTTCACTTGCATGGTTGATTCTGATCTGAGATCTGGGTATTAATTACCTTTATGTTTTCCATGTCTGTTTGTTGGTTGGTTTGTCAGCAGGTTAACACAAAAACTACTCAACGGATTTCCATGAAACTTGGATGGGGGGTCGTCTTGGCTATGAATAGACCCCATCAACTTTTGGTGTGGATCCAGATAAAGTGATGGATCCAGGAATTTTTTCATATTTCCTTTAACATTATGAGATTTAGACATTTTTGTTAATTTCTCAGGGAATAATGCATGCAGTTTTTATAGTAAAGAAGCAGCAGCATTTTTGCATTGGCTAAAGCCAGTCAATGGTAGATAGTTTTACCACCACAGCAATGCAAACCAGGCAAAAAAAAAAAGCCTGATGATGAAACTTTGCTGCCTGTTCACAGTAGTGGCACCTTTAAAACTCTAGTTCAAGCACTGTGACTAATAGCAGCTCAGGTGAAACTCCAAGTCTTGATCAGGGTCGCAGGGTCAGGACCGTATCCCAGCATGCATTGAGCCAAGGAAGACCACACACAGCTGCGTAATTGCACCCTTGATCATTCACTTTCCCTGCACAGTGTGGCGACTCAAACCCTACACTTGGATATATGTGACGTGAAGCTTGCCAAATCAATCAATGCGTGAAATGATTGAAACCGCTGCACCCGCACGAGTTCTTCATCTGACAAAATACAAGACATCACATCACACACTCACTGAACCTGTCACATAATCAAATGCAGATGCATTAAAACTTAATGAAGCATCAGATAGATCCATTAAGCATGCTGAACTTAATGACTTAGAGGCAATCTGTGTAATCAGAATCTAATACATACAGATAGCTCTCTGCCACACACACATAAGCACACCAAACAGACATATAATATAACTAGACAGATATTAATAGCATTGAAATACAGTGTCTTCTACATGAAGAATTCGCAGTGGCTAACCTGCTCCTCCGTGTTAATAATCGCCTACTGAAACTCACTGGTGTGTGGGATGGATTCATTAAGAATGTGTTAAAATTAATGACTAAAAAATGAGTCTGAAATAGTAGAAAGAGCTATCTGTCTTTGTTTAAAAATGACTGGAATTGGCAGAGACACTTGAGACAGTGCACACACACAGACACACACACCGTGGGCACACAATTGGTGCTTTGTACGGTTCCTCACAGCAAAGGTGATTTGTGTGATGTCATAAATGAAGTTTTAACAAGGTAAAAGATCTTTTTTAAAGACCTTCACACAGCAATTTGCATAACAAGCAAAACAAAGGATTTCCGAAACTTATTCAATCTCCACCTAATTTACAAAATCGTTTTAAAGTGCCATGGCACGGCAATTTTTTCTATACAGTATATGAACCTCTTCTTTTATATAAATTTAATTCCTCAAGCTTTGATTCAAGTTGCACCTGAATACTGCAAGTCGCTTGATGTAAAATGGATTAAAAATGAGAAGAGGGCTGCCGTTTCTAGTATTATGATGGAATTAAAGTTGATGTAAATGTGTACAATAGGTCACTCTCAGTCTCATAAAGTGTCTTCCACACTTGATAATTATAAAATTTACAGCTCTGCCCTTCAAAACCTCTCTTCTAGTCCGTCGCTTCGAGGAGCGGATGTTTTTATCACCTGGGTGACAAAGGCTGACAGGTGCAACCACTACATCAGCGCAGTGTGCATCAAACACACCTCAAGCTTACAGGGCTTCTGAGGAAAACAAGTTCATGTGTTAACTCGCTGCGGCACCAAATATTCAGGGAGCCCAACACACACACACCCGAGTGTTTCACACACTCACCTGACATGAGGTATTCCTTCCGACAGTTAACTTGGGTTGTTGGTGAACATACACATGATGTAACTCTAGTCTTATATTAACTATACATCCCAAGAAATCTAGACTTGAGAGTATTTTATTCATAAGTATCCAAGCTGTCTGGCCGAGTAGTGGCAAAAAAGTCACATTATAAAACATTATACAGGCTTCCCATCATTCATAACTTTCTTGAGTCAGCTTTTATAAAGTGTTTAAAGGGTAAGTCCACCAATTAAAGTATAAAGTCCTGTGTGGCTCCAGAGGAAACTGCTGATAAATCTAGTAAAGTGCCTCCCGTGAAGTCACTCAGTGGCTATGTTGCATTGTGGGTAATGTAGGTTCTTCAAGGCAGTCCATCGGTCAACTAACCACACTACATGCAGCTTCATCTGGAGCCACAAAAGGCTTAATACTACTTTTTTCACATATGCAGTAGTACTCCTCAAGACCTGTTAACATACTTCACAAAATCACAAAAATGGATGTGTAGAATTGGGGGAGTTACCCTTTAACAAACAACAGTAAAGGACACGCAACACAAACAAGCTACTGCTGACAATGGAACTTAATACCTTAAAGCTGAAATGACTGTTTTGGTTTTACAACCTGAAACTTTGGTGTTTTGGTGAAAAAGTTCTGACAAACCAACCATCTGATCAGCACCAATCAGCAGACACAGTAAGAGACTAGCTGGTAATCATAGTGGAGCATTAAGCAGCCTGAAGAGCCACTTTAGAGCCTCTAAAAGGCTGTTGAATATAGGACAGAGCTAAAAGAAGGGAGACTAAATTTGTCAGTTGGCCAGACACATGACTCCAAATAAATGTTAATGTGGCTCCATTTCTCCTCGATGTATAAATCGTTAACTTGCTGCACTGCATCCCAGTGGACGAAAAAATGTCTTTCCCTGAACAAGCAGTGATTTTAGACATAATAATGTCCATCAGACACTGTGTAATTAGCTATGCTTAGCAATTTGTTTGACATTAACATTATGTTAGGCATGCTATCATCTGATCAACGATTAAGTATCTTCATGAACTGAATTGTAGAACAAATGGAGATTTTGACTTGTGATGGTTAACCGAAAAATGTCAGGGCTCAGTAAAAGTCAATGAGAGCACCACAGATTCATTTCTAGAGTTGAGTACAAAACCAAAACTTCATTTTACCTGTCTCCTGTCACTCCTCCTGTTTCTCTCATCCACAAAAACTCTGTTGTCGTGGAGATCAGACTCCTCCCCAAGCAAGATCTCTTGAAGCTCCGCCCACTGAAAGGCGCAGTCTGACAGCTGCCGTCTCTGCTGCTGGAAACAGCACATACAAAGCAAAGCTAATCACAACAGCATACACAAACAATTAGAAGGCAGCTCCAAAACTATAGAGGGCAGCATAACCAGACTGAAACTACTGTCAGACTATCGCCTTTTTAGGCACAAAGTGGTGTTATGAGACAGGATGGGCTGGGCTAGCTGGTTAGCATGCTAAATTCAGTAAATACATAGAAGTCTTTGATATAACATCTTCACACTGTTGAAAATGCTGCTTCCTTTTTTGAAAGTTTTTAACCTAAAATTCTGCCCATATTGTACACACTGCAGCTTTGACATCAAATACACTTTTTACTACATGAACTACAATTCTTTGGAAAGTTTTAGATCATCAACACGACACATACAACTCAAAGTTACCATGGTAGAAGATGCCGTAAGAGCAGTTAAGGTGGGCAGAGTGAGGTTGTGACTCAGCAGGTGAAAGGTGACACTCAAGTGCTTTCTTGTTAAGATGGACTTAATAAAACATCCCCATTCCCAGCAGCACCCCTACGTACTGACCTATAAACCTGACCTCTGCTGAGTGAACACAGAGGTAAAATGTGTTTATGCAGCACTTACATCCTCTAACTTCTGCCGTTGCTCATGTTGCTGTTGGATCCTCTTCTGTCTGTCAGCCAGTAGCTGCTGCTTGTATCGTTCCTGCTCCGCCAACTGCTGCCTGTGCTGCTGTAATGCCTGGACGTGAATAATCATATGATCATTGTTCAAATAAAATTACTTTTCTCTAGACTCTGCATTAGCAAAACCCAAACTTAGTTATGTTTGACTTTGATCCAGGGTCAAATGGCCTGCTGTTCAAACTGTGATATGAAGCAGTTACAACTAAAACTTTAAAGAGACGAAAGGCTAATTGCTGAGCGCGAAATAGGATTAGAGCTCAGAGAGGACATTTTGGTAATGACTTTACTTTTCCAACTAACATGAGGATTTTTCCCATTATTTCTACTATTACTACCACTTATAATCAGGGCTGCAACTAACAACTATTATTATCATTATCATTACTGATTTTGATTTTATTTGATTACTGCAAATTATTTGATTACTGCAGGTAGGTTTCACATGAAGTTGACACCTACCTGTTGTCGTTGTTGAGCCCCACTTCCTGCGTGGCCTCCCTCTCTGCCTCCTTCGCGATCTTCAGTCTGTAAACGTAGAAACTCCCGTCTTAACGTCCACTCGCCAGGAACATTCACGATGGAGCTGAGAGACAGAGAGGAGGACAGCAGCGTAAGTGATAATAACTGTTATCTGTATGTAATGTACTTGACATCCAATGAGATGGTTATGGGCACAGTTCCACACATTCACACACTTAAAGCTCATCTGCGGAGAGAGTGCTCAGTTCTTAGTGCCATCTGCTGTTTTGACGTCCAGGGATGTCAACAGCGAGGCTAGTGCATCTGTTAATAGACATGCAAACACATGCATGCCCTGTGGTGATTCATTAGCTATGTGCTGTATGCGAGCACAGGGGGAGTTCATAATGATACGAGTGTTAATCTACAGATAATGAACACTAATGATGACAGTTGTGATACAAATCTTTGAGCCATTGTTTGCATGTTTACCTTGATTCATTCACTGTGTGTGCTGCTGTGAGTCTACATGATTTCTCTGCTGCAGAAGTGTGCAATGTTTCACTACACACCCTGTGATCAATTCCTCCAACAATATTCATGCAAAGTATGAAAAGGCTTTTACCTTGGTTCTCCTTCCTCCTCTGTCACCTCATCCTCCTCTTCTTCACTGCCGCTGTATTCATACTCTGGGCCCTCTGAGAGACAAAGAGGCAAAAGTAGTCACGCATTTGCTTCATATTAGGTGATAAAAAGTGGAGCCCGACCGACATATCGGTTGGCCGATATAATTAGCCTGTAAAATATGCTGTTACATATCTTTGTCGCAAGTGTGTAGCCACATTATAGGTGTCATTCAAAACATGTGTGTTTATCAGCCAATAAATCAATACTGAAAAATGTTACTCCCTAATATAAGTATCAGCATCGGATTGGAAAATCAAGTATTGGTCGGGCTCTGATTCAAACCAAAAATTACTCTCCTTGCAAGGATCTATGTAAATGTAATATTAATTTAGTGGCACTTTTTAAAAAATTATTGAGATCGATATTACAGCTGAAACGATTAGTAAATGAATTGATCCAAAGAAGAAAGGAAGAAAATTAATCGGCAAATATTTTGATAATCGATTCATCATTACATTCATTTATCTGAACAAAAACACCATAAATTCTCTGGCCCAGCTTTTCCAGTGGAAGGATTTTCTACTTTTCTTCATCTTAAATTGTTTTAAACTAAATATCATATGACTGGTGAGACAGAACAAGATATCTGAAGACATTACTTTGTATTTTGGGAAGTTGTTCATGTTTTCCACTATTCTCTAATGTTTTGTAGACAAATTGAGATGATGAAAATAATAACCTGTTGTGGCTAGGGCTGGGAATCATGGCCTTAAAATAAATCATAGTTTTAGGCTGTATGGCGATAAACAATATATATCTCAATATTTTTAAATCTCCTCAAAAGCACTCTATAAATGTTAACTGGGTGACAAAATTAAATGGCACAATATTGTAGAGATGAGTACTTTCACAAAATATTAATGCAGCAGTATGTAACTTTTTTTATCTTAAAATAACAGCTTCAGATCATGTCGATGGTACAGTGTGAACAAGGTGAATGGTGTCTCTGTCACAGCCACTCCACCACCCTATCATTTGTTTCTGCACTATGTAACTTCAGTGAGAGGGCAGGATCACAGCGTTACATACATGTTTACTTCAACATACAAGTTTTCAACACATAACATTTTTATGATATTATGAGTCTTGTTTGTAGTTAGCACCTACATTGTATCTGACAAATTGTTTCAGACCTGGGATTTGTATTTACCACATTGGTGTTGCACCCAGTAACTGTAGGGGGCACCAAATCACACAAAATGGCAATTTCTACATAATGTTGCTTTAACACAATCAGATTTTTGATAAATGATCATAAGTAATGTGAATATAATAACTAAGTGGGTACAGACAAAAAATAGAACAAGTACAACAGTGTGGTAAGTTCAGAAAATGACATCACTTTCCTGTAATGCAGCCTTTAAAACCAGGAAAAAACAACACTTATGTCATATCAGGATATGACAATATCAAAAATCTAAGACAATATATTATCTCATACATATAATAATATAATATTGATATATTGCTCAACCCAAGTTGCAGCCCTAATCGCTGTATCAGAGAGGATTTATGTATGCGACCATGTAACAGTAGACATACACCAGCTGCAGAGCACTGGTGGAATCTGTCCCACCTCACTCTGGTGTTCATGTTAACATCAGTCTGAATGTGAACCTACCACGTTCTCTACTGTAAAATTATGTGTCAGTGTGAGTCAGAAATGAGATATGTTTCTGGGTGGTTCTTCGAGTTAAGCTTTCTGATGTGTTTGCACTGGTGTGGGTATTCTTCTCTGGCGCACACCACTGTGTCTCTGGCTTTTTGAACCAGCCACTGTTTCATTAAAAATTCCTCCGTGACTGCTGTCTCCTTCCTTCATCGTCTACTGTGACTAGCAATTTTGTCATTATCAAAGCCACACAAAAGTATAGTGTGGGCAAACTTGGGCAACAAGAAAGTAAATGAGTGTCTTGTTTAGTGGAAGACATCTGGGACAGAGTTGTTATACTGTACCGAAGCTTAAGAACTGTAAGGCTGAATCACCATTTCTTTCTCTTTGATAAGCACCTCCTACTCTCGGGTCCATAACACATGTGAATTAATGTTTTTCTCTGCTTACACACACCAATGTTATGGACATACCATCTTGATTTTACTGTTTTGGAATGTATATTAGGCCATGGACCTAAAATGATTAGTCAACTAGAATGGCTCTCAGTAGAACCCATACCAAAAGTTAATGATGTCTGTTCTGGATCATCCATCCACGTTTCATGGAAATCTGTTCTATAGTTTTTTAAAATTCTGTCGAGCAACCAACCAACCAACCAACCAGTCAGCCAGCCAACGGACATGGCAAAGGTAATTGATCAATCAGCTGTTAACTATTAAAATAACTGCAAACTATTTATCGTACTAATCCTTCTGAATAATTCTAAAGAGATAAAGTCCAACTTTCTTTGATTCCAGCTTCTTAAATGTTAATATTCTAGCTTGTTTACTCCTCTATCGCATTTGGAAAAACTCATCAACATTTTCCCTATTTTTCAGCCATTTTCAATCAATCAACAATGAAAGTAAATGTTAGTTGCAGCCATAATTGTATAAATTGTAGGACTTTCTGAGTCTCTGGCCGTCACATGACCACTACACAAAATGCACTGCACAGCCCAACACTGTTCCAGGGCGCTTACTGTCCACAGGCCAGAAAGATGGGCCAGCCAGCTTAGCATAACAACATTTTGCCGACATATGGTGTGAAAGTAGCTCAGGCTAACTTGAACATTTGCTTGACGGGCCATATGTTGCCATTAACACGCTGAAACGTTACACAATACAGGTGTGGAAAGAAGGAAGAAGACGGACAAATTCTACTTTTGCAACAGACGGAGGAAATCTCTGCTCTGCTGCTGTGATGTCATGCTTGAACGTTTTGGCTCCTGTCGCGTCATTCTGAGCCAAAGCTGCAGGAGAGAGAAGCAATCTGAGGGTTAATGCCTAGTTTAGCTCAGCGAGAAGTGGGCCATGTTTTTTTTTTTGGGGGAGTGATTCATCTTCCAAAACATAGACCGTCTTTGTCCAAACGACACTCTTGGGTATGCTGAAAATGACACATCCTTTTTGCATCATATCCGGAGCATTTCTTTTCTTTTTTTCATTCAGCAGAGCCTTTTTTCCCACACGCACACTTACACTCCTGGCATTTCATTACTCTAGAGGGGCATGGGGGCACGCATACATACAAACACACACATACAAATCTGATCCGAAACACTTAACATGCACACACTCACGAAACACATGCAGCATGCAGCAAGTCCACCAGTCATTAGTGTGTTTTTATAAGCTAACAGAAGATTAGAACCAGATGGCCATTCTGTTTCCTCCTTCCTTCCCCTCTCAGCTTCTCTCTCTCTCTCTGGTCTGTTCCTGTGTCTCTCTCTCTCTCTTTCTCTCTGTTGTGATCACTGTCTCTTTCTGTCTCTCATCCCTCCACCCTGCCTGTCTGTCAGTTTTCCAAATGAAAATGAATAAACCTAATGGACAATACAAGGACCAAAGACTGCTTGAATACCAATGTGGGAAAAACAAAAGAAGAGAGAGTCATAAATATCTGTCTTCTCTTCTCTTCTCTTCTCTTCTCTTCTCTTCTCTTCTCTTCTCTTCTCTTCCCCTCCCCTTACTCTTTCTCTCTCAGTTTCACTGCACATGCAACTCATCCAGAGTATAATTCATTTTTAGAACAGAGGATAAAACTCTCCCACCCCCCTGCCCTCCATATTCCAAATGTGCCTCTTGCTTATTTGTCTCTCCGGCCCTCCTCCCCTTTCCCTCTGCTTCCTCCTTCTCAATTTCTGTGTCTGTCTGTTGTGTGAAACATCGTCCCAACTGAACACCGTCAAGAAGGAAAGGTCAGCCGTGTACAGCCTTTTGGCCCGACCCAACACTCTTCCTCTTTGGCTCTCTCCTTCATTTTGTCTGGCCGTCTCACTGTCGCCCTTCCTCACTGCTCTCCGTAGTCAACTCAATTAAAATATCTGGCATAGCTGGTACAGTTCAAATTCAATTTCAAAAGCTTTATCGGCTAGGGAAGTCTGCTGTCGTGTACGAACTGCATTTTAAGTGGTATAATCATACACCAACTGTGCATCCTTCCCTAGAAGTGAAAATACAGCAAAGTGTGATAAATGCAAAAGAAATTTGTGAAAATGTGTGTAAATTGTGAATAACACCAACAACCTAATGAAACATTTCCATAAACAGCATGCTATTAATGAGCAGGAATACAGTGTTATTTCACAGCCTGAGCAAACCAGCTGCTGTGCCATCAGTGCAGCTGGTGCACTCTTACTCTTAAAGTGTGCTCATATTTTTTCCACTACAAGTGGCCTGAAACCCACCTAATGCAATGATTTTTTTAACATAATGGAAAATCTATTCTACAAAGTGGCCTATTTGTAAAACGTTTTGAAATTCCATTAGTTATCCAAAGAGTTGATTAAATTCCTCAGATGTTCCTGTCTGAGAATCAGCTCTGAAAAACCTAAATAATTTGAGCAATGAAAGACAGAGAGCTCAATCGAGAATAAACTATGTGTTAAATCATGTCAAGTTAACAGCACTTTTTCTTTCTGTGTATTTTTGGACGGGTCAAACCATTAGCCCTGTTGGTTTTTGTTTTACAATTTATGTTAGTGTGTATGTGGGGAATTAAATTAGCACAGGCCACCTGCCAAATACAGGGCAAATGTCGTCTGTGGCAGGTAAAACATTCAAGTCACCTGCCACCGAAACATATAAAGATACAATATGTAACATTTAAATGTCTAGTAAACCCTAGACCTGTGTTATATATTTTGTTGAGTTGTGTCCTTATAGTACATAATCCCCAATGTTTCCAACAATTGGAATTTCATTTAAGGTAACTGCTTTTCAATTTGTCGCCTGTTTTCAGAGAGTAAAGAAACAAAGCTGTTGAACTAAATGTAATCTGAATAAAACTTTCAAACGTTACCCTTACATTTTGTGAACCTTTCTGCCTGAGTCATGTCAGATATATTTTCATCTGTAATGGTTTTAACAATGATACAACAACTCCCATGGTCCTACACTACTTAACAACATCCTCAAACTATTATTTTGTTTCGATGGTCCTACTGTATCTGTTAGTACATCCATCTATCTCTCCCTCATATCTTTATCTCTCCATACATCATTGCCTGGTACAGTATATCTACTGCATACATTTCTCCCCACCTTTCTCTCTCTTCTTCCTGGTTCTATCCAGGTGATCTTTAAGCATGATGCGAACTTGTCTCTCATTAGCCAGATCTTTGATGAAAGCGTGTCTCAGCAGGGCGTCCGTGGCTGGCCGATGCAGGTGGTTTTTGACCAGACAACGATCGACGAATGACAGGAAACGCTTCGACCTTTGAAAGACAGAAAGAGACAGACAAAGGAAGACAGCAGAGGGAAGCGGTTAGCATGAAAAAAACAGCTTTGCGAATGTTATAAAAACATGTAGTGTTTACAATGTTATCTTTTGATTGTCCTGTAACTCAAATGGAATATTGAATGTTTTTAATTAATTCAGGTATAGGAGTGAGAATTCTGATCCAGAGGGCTACGATGCAATTAAAAAAAGGGTTTATTGAAGCATCACATTTTTTAATTTCTATACATGATTTACTATTTATTACTGCATGACAACACAGTCCATAATTAAAATAAACATATGATTTTCCTTCCATTATATTTGCTCAGACTCACTCATCTTCACCAAAACTTAAAAAGTAACAGAGCTCAGAACATAAATATGACGTTCATGTCTCTTATGTTTCAACATCCAATTGGTTCAGTTGCAAGGAACGTACAGCTCTGTCTTACAAAACCTTACAGGCCATCATAATGTTGACAATTGGGTTTTAAATGTCTGAATAATGACTTTTCTGCTTCATGACATAACCTTTCAAGAGACAATAGCGATACATCTAAGAATAGTTTTTTTTCCCCCACACCCCTATTTAGCTATAGGTTTGATCACAAGCCTCCATTTGAGGCCATTTTATTGACTAAAGTTGTCATTACAAGAGTCAGAGCACATTTCATGCACTGTTAAAACATCTCTTTGTTCTTAACTTAAACACTCAAATATCTAACTAACAAGATTGGTGCCCTTTCAATAAGAAAAAACAACCCACAAGCAAAGAACAGCACAGAAAACAAAAATGTGGAGCAAACAAAAAAAAGTGTAAATCAAAATGCACTTTTACATTTTTCATTTACAACTTTAAGTTTTCAACATTGAAATGCAACAGACCAACATGAAACAAACATGTTTAAATCAATGAAAGCCTCCATAGTATCACAACATTCTTAAATATTTGTTAAAAACTCACCTAGAGAAAGTAAACTAGTAATCACTTGTTGAAGTATTACCAAGAAAACTCCTGTCAAAAATGTTGAAGTTTAACTCAGACGATATGTGTCTACAGGAACCCTCCTAAAAGTGTTGAGTTGTTGTCTCACAGAGAACAGGAGGAGGAATATGTGTTGCTTCTTGGGTTTTTGTTGTACTTGACGCCTTCGGGAGGCCCTGAGGTAAAAAGACTGGAAAGCGCAGCACACCCCAGACTGTAGGAGCTATTAAAAGCTGTCCTATGAACTAGTGTTTCTGATGACATTAATAGTGAATGAAAGACAGCACGAGTTCAACTACCAGTTCAATCTCGAGAGCTTATCCATTATAGATGGAGGAGGAGACAGGATGACAGGAGGGTAGGAGAGGAGGCGTTTTTAATAAAGATTAAACATGCCAGCAGCAACATATTTACATAATGTTTGTGTCCATTTTCATAAAGTTTATCTTGTTGACTGCTGATCTTACCAATGCTTTCAGGATTTCTTTGGCCTGAGTTTCTGGTGCATGAAACCCACAAAGCCCACTTTCAAGCCCAGTTTTCAGAAGAGAAAACCTAAACACTGTCCTCTACATCCTGTTGTGTGTGTAAATATGTGTGTGTGAGTGTGTTCACAGGCTTACCATTTCTTTGATTTGAGTTTGGGTGGAGGGTTTCGCGGAATCAAAAACAGGGCTCTCATGGGATGCATGTCACACAGAGCTACAAACGAAGATAGAGTCGAAGCAGGGAAGAGAAGGAGAGAGGAACAAATGGGGACACGAACAGTAATAAGAGTGGGAAAATATACATGCTGACAAAACCAACTGTTCAATGATCAATCAACAATGTGTGCAAGCGTATTTCTAACTTACGAGGAGCTCCTTCAGCCATCTCTAGAGCAGTGATGCCCAAAGACCAGAGGTCACTCTGAGAACATAAGAGAAAGACAGGAAAAGGTTAAGATGGGTGCAAACACACAAAGCTTAACTCAAGTTCTGCTCATTTCCTGAAAACCTTGGACATCCTCTTTATATTCAAACAGTAGATCAGTGTGAGAGAATAGATCCAGGAGTTACAGTTAAGAGTTACTGTTTCCAAGATGTCAAGCCAATCTTCAGGCATTTTATAAAAGAATTGAAGGATCCAAAGTGGCTTCCTTTCTATTATGTACTGGATTTTTAAAGTCAATGTCTGATTACCTCCAGAAAAATATACAATTAGCTGAGATTCATTTTGAGGATGTTTCTGTGAATTATCATACATCTGATCAGGAAGAGTGAACAGGCAGCTTTTTGGGGAAAATAAGAGTTATTAGGCTTGCTTGAAAGATTTTCTGTCAGTAATGAAATTCTGTTATGAAAAGTAATGAAAACTCTTCTGCTGAATACAAGATGATGTAGGCTGAGCAGTCATACATCTTGAGTGAACCAGACAGCTATCACATATTAAAAACAACTGAAGTAATTGCATCCAAGAAGCATTTCAGACGGACTGAACTTCAAATACTGTTGATGTTATCTTTACACCACCCTATGTAAATTTCCGTAGGCTTATACAGTAACGTCAGCTGAAGTTACACTTAAATCAGTCGTCAGTCTCTATGTTTATATTAACGCAACAGAAAGAAAACGGCTCCAGTGATTTTAACACATAAAATCATACAGAATGTGCACAAAACTGCTGAACTGTTACTGTTACTGATACTGTTATGTATCCATGATCAGTACAACCACTGATTGACACTTAAAGTTGTTACTCTAGCCTGCGGGGTACTTTTATTTCTGTGACTAAACTGATAAAGTGCATATATTATTGTTCTGGCCAAACAAGTTACCAGCACATAGCCTGGGAAAACCAAAAGGGATTGCAGTCAGATTTGTAGTCAGACCAATGGAGACACATACATGTGGCTAACAGCTTGCCTACACAGGAGACGTCTCAGCCCTGATTTTCAGTCGTCCATCTAATGTACGTCAGCTGGACAGCTACACCTCTATTTTAATCAATACAGCTGTCTACACAGTGCGGTGCCCTTCTCACTGTCTTGAAGGCTGTCCAGCATTTGCAGGCTGCCGTCAACACCTCCACAGCACACATGAAACACATCTAATGCGTTGTTGATAATGATGATCTACACACATGTTGTGTGTTAACCTTGTCTTTCAATAAATTCCAATTGAACTGATTCCCTCCTTGTCGAATTTCTTAAGCCAGTTTGTAGCATTAGGAAATGGCTTGTGTTTTGCTTGTGCCAGAGTCTTGTAACTGCCTTCCTGTACCGTGCGTAACTACTGTGATTTTGTGTTGGGAAAAACAAAAACATGGCTGGCCTACACTAAATACTGTGCCTGATGCTAACATGCTACATTCACAGGCTTTGCAGACATTGTGTAAGAGTAAAAAAAAGTGTATCACATTTGATTTTTAACCCAGTATGAGACACTTGAATTGACACTCCTTAGTTAGTTCAGTCCAGTTGAGGTAATTACATTTCATCCCCATCTCTGCAGTTTCTTTTTCATATGTGTTGTTGTATGTGGCTGATTAAACGCTATTAAATATTACAGTTTATATTTTGTAGTTTTTAGTTTCATACAACATCACATATCGCCTACAGTACATTAGCTCACACTAAAGGGACAAGAACTTTCACAGTACAACAGAATGTTTGATTTCTTGTTGGATGCCTCACGTGTACTTTCAGAAAAAGGATTAAGTTGGTCTTGTATGGATCAAAACTGCTCAAATCAGAAATAAATAAAGAAATATATACATGGCTCAATAAATAAAATGGAAAATAGTACAGAAATAAATATGTAGATAAATAAATACATTTAAAAATTCATAAATAAATAAATAAATACAATGGAAAATTAAATGGGAAAGGAAGTAAATAGTTAAATTAATACAGAGGCAATTCATGCCTAGATTTATTTTCAATTTTATTTTTGGTGCATTAAATGTCACTTTATTCATATTTATATATTTCTTTATCTTTTTTCTGATTTTGGCAGGTTCAGTCCTCCATAGCCTTGTTGGTGGGAGCTATCCTTATTCTCTGAATTGTTTTGGCAATGTCTCAAAAAAGATTGCTACAAATCTTCAAAAATGTGACAAGAAACACAACTATTTCTATGTCAATAAGTACCCTGTAGTCGTATGTGGCCTCAGGGTTCTCGTCACAGGCGATGACCTCCGGAGCCATCCAATAGGGAGTACCGATGAAGGTGTTCCTTCGACCGATCGTCTTATCCAGCTGAGCTGACACTCCAAAGTCAACTGAGACATAAAAAAAAATGTAGGGCAATTTCACAGCTGAATACAAACACAATTGCTGTCTCTTTATGTGGTGCTTCTGTGGCCGTGTGATTTATGTATGTATGTATGACTGTGTGATTGTTCAACAGTTTCGCCTGGAGGTATGTGGATGAAACCGCAGTGCATGTGTCGATGTGTCATACCCAGTTTGACTTCAGCATTCTCTGTGAGCAAAACATTTTGTCCTTTAATGTCTCTGTGAATCACATGATGGGAGTGAAGATGGGAAAGACCCTGGAAGACATACACACACACAAATAAATACAAACATACACAGTCAAATGACCTATATCGCCATAGACATGAAGTCACAAACACTCACTTCAAAAGAGCCGTAGCATTATGTGTTTATTTTGAAGGAATACTGAATATTGAGTAGATATTATTTCAAGCTTGTTGAACTGCTTTTCCCTTACAAGTAAATTCTAATAGCTTTGCTTTAGGTAGCAGAGTGGCCTAGTGGCACAAGTGATCAGTGGCACAGTTTCGAGTGTGTGTGTGTTTGTACTCTCGCTTCTTCAAAGGAGGTTAAATAAACAGAGGAAGTAAGTCTTATTTCAGACAATGACTTCACCATGCTATGCTCAGTGTATGTGTGTGTGTTTGTGTGTGTATGCTGTGGTGTTGAAACAATGGGGAGACAGCATGGCTGACAGCAGCAGGGAAAACACTGGCGACAGTCCAGAGTCCTTTGTCTGTTAAGTTTATAACTCCTGAAAAATCATCTCACTTTCATTTTGTCCTCGATAACGTCAGCATCAAGGGCAGATATGTTGGAAGTGACTGTGTGTGTATATATGTTTGTGTACAGTAGGTTTGTTACTCGAGCGACAAACACCAACGCAGTGAGCAGTGCAAACATCCCGGAGTCTTTCTCAGGACCTTGTGATCTCTTATAATGATAACCATAACATCTAACAGACATTTGTTCTACATTGGCTTTCAAAGTATATAAATAAAATAAATCAATTATCCCCTAGAGCCATAAGGGGAAAACACGATCCCTGAACATAAAGAACTATCAGTGTCAGTTTGGCTTCTTCTGTTTGTTGATTTGGCAGAGAATCCAACACTAAAAGTAGCATCATGTTTCTTAAACAACAGCAGCAACTCATACAGCCTTTAGTTTGCATCCACACACAAATTACTACCTCTGTTCTTACCAGCACTAAAAAGGGCCTCCGCCATAACAACACCTCACAAACACAGTTCACCCAGGATTCTTTGTGTATGTTTTTCTGTGTGTTGGAAGATTGAGGGTTCAGCAGCACAGCCACAGCGATTTGTGTCAACAATTTTACATCTATACACGGTGAACGGGATTATTTTGAGCGCAAAGGGTTCATTTTCTGCAAAGGCAATATTAGGTGTCTGGTAGTTTATTTTTGGTTCTTTAATAAAAAGTCAAAGGTACAAGCTTGTAAACATGAAACCTAAGGAGACAAGTAAACTGAAAGTACATTTTCACTTAAGACAGAAAACCTCAGTGGATACAACTCAAAATATCACCAAAAATATTGGCAATAATAGCAATGGATGGAAAAAGCATTAAAGGGTAACTCCACCAATTTTACATATTAAAGTGTTAAAGGGAGTATGTGAAAAAAGTAGTAAAGTTGCATTGTGGGTAACGTAAGTGCCAGATTTTGAAAAGGAATAAAACTGCGTGGGAGTCGATTTCTCTGGTTCTGTTGTATCGATTTTGATAATTTGTTTCTAAACTTTTCATGCTAGACCAGTGGACAGCTTTTCTGAACCTCCATTAACCACAATGCAACTGAGACATTGACAGACATCACTCGAGGCGCTTTATCAGATGACATGCAGCTTCACCTGGAGCCACTAAAGGTTTGTTACAAATTTTTTCATATATCTAGTCGTATTACCCAAAACCCGTTAACACATTTTAATGTGTCAAATTGGTGGAGCTACCCTTTAATTCACATTGCCGCTACAGCTGGATGAAACTTGGCTTTGTGGAACCTCAACAAATCTTTCAGCAGCTTAAATCATTTAAATGTTGGATTGTGGGTCAGTTTTGGATGAATGTGGCAACCATGGTGGAGTAGCTTGTTTCCAATGACAAAAACAAAGCACTTTGCATTACTACCCCTCTAATTTGAGCTATTGACTGGATTCTTCTCCATAGCAATGGTGCCAGAGGCCACTATCCAAAACTGATGAAGATGACTCTTATAAACAAAGCTTAAAACACAAAAAATATTATCATAATAATAATATCCGGGAGAAAAAAGTCTTCAGGGACCAGCCAGCTTTAACCTTTGCCTATTTGACACCAGACTCAACAAGTGACTTTGTTGTGTCTACTTTACAGTTAACAGTGTCTATGTGTACTGTAGGGAGTGCCTGTGTTTTTTTTTTTATGTCAACCTTACCCTGAGCACCTCTCTGCAGATGTAAGCTATCCAGTCCTCCTTCAGACAGTTCCCCTTGGTCTTCTTGACCAAGTCTGTCACAGAGCCAGCTCCACAGTACTCCATCACCAACTAAATGGACACATTCACGCACATGTTAGAAGCCAAAACAACTGTGATCATAACGTGAATGATTTTGAAGGAACACACAAAAAATGATTTCAGAATAACCCAGTAGCGTAGTGGCTACTTAATAAAAATGAGTCATTCTTTCATTTTCTTTGACTCAATAACATAGGAGCAATAATATAGGCAGATAGAGTAGTTCACAAACCCAGAGTTGGTGGTCCTGTCCAGCAGGACCTTTCTTAATAAAAGCTCCATAATAAGTAGCGATGTTTCTATGGTGGGAATAGCTCTTCAACATGTTGATCTCCAGTTTGATCTCCTCTTCTTCCTCCTAAACATAACAAAAATACAGAAGAAATCAGACCCCATGTAGAGTATATTTAGATGAAAACGTCTGGTTGATGGGCATTAAAAGTAGTTGTGTTTGGTAGAAAAAAAGATATGTTTCTCTGTTTGGGTAAGTCTTCATCTCATTCCTAGAAACAGCTTAAGAGGGCACTAAGTAGTTTTTGGAGAATAAAATCAAACTCAGAATTGTAATATTTATAAAATGAATGAGGTAATAATACAAACTCAGAAATATGTATATTTTCCATAACTGAATAAACAAGGTGTTCTCAGATAAACAAAGTAAAACAGCATGAAATTGTCTTGTCATTTCAGGTCAGTTTGTCTATTCAATTTAGTCAGTCATGAAAACAAAGAGTTTGTTTATTTAGTTTGTTTAGGCATAAATCAATCAGTCAATGAAGTTAAAAATTAAATTTCATTCCCCTAAACTACATAGTGCACCTTTTAAATGTGGTTCACAACAGAGTATTTTACACACTAGACCCACTTGTTAAAATGTTTCCTTATCACTTCCTATCACAGTTCATACAACACAAACATGCTCAAGTCCAGACAGATGGCATCTCCAATCAGACTGTCATGTAACCTCTAGATGACCTTTCACCTGACTATTGGACCTTAATTCAACTATTCCTGTTTCTCACCAGAACAACTGAGGTTGGTCAGTGTTGTGAGACGCGAGGACAGATAGCGAGAGCAGAGGAAACAGAGTGCACCAGTTTTTGTTTTCTCACTATAAATCCTGGAAATGACTTGTGACTTCTCCAATTCACTGAACCCCTAAATTTACCCTGGACTGGACGAGAGGTGGAGAAGCTGGATGTGGCTGTTAATCAGAAAAGGGGAAACAACAGAGAGCTTCTCCCTGTCACTGACCTCCTTTAAATCTCCACAGGACAGGAGGGGAGAAAATGACAAGGCAGGGTTTGAACCTTCACCTCCATCTGAAACACAAAGCCTCCTGCCTGCGTCTGCAGGCTCTCTCTCTCTCTCTGTTTGTGTGTGTGTGTGAGAGAGAGAAGGGAGATAATAGGCGAGCATTTCCTGCTAGAGAGTTTGTCTGCAACACAGAAGACTCACAAGTCCCATCAACAGGAAAGAAACCAGTGTGTACAATCTTGCAATAGGCAGATTTGTGGTGAAGTATCAATGAAAAGAAGCAGTGTGGCCAGTTTGGAATATCCTTTTTCAGACACAACAGAAACTGCACTGAACCTACTTAAACTTGTGTCATTTTGTTCAATTAATCAACTAATTATTTGGTCTATAAAATGGAAGGAAATGGTTAAAAATGACCACAATTTCCAAAAGGCCAAAGTGACATTTTCACATTGTTTGCTTCGTCGGACAACAGTCCAGATCCCAAACATAATGTGTTTCCTATCTCATAAAAAAACAGAATTTCTACCAGTTGGAGTCCTGGCATTATTTCCTTAAGTTGCTTCATGAGACTTTTAGTTTTCGTTGCTTCTGGCGGCCTGTGTGGACAAAAGTGGGATGAGAACCACTGCCTCGTGTCTTACGATCTTGATCTGGCTAGTGCGCGCATTTGTTTTGAAAACGAATGAAGGGAAGACACAGCATAGTATAATACTATTTTCTTTTTTAAACAAAGTGTTTGTAGGATGCATGGCGATGAGGCATGTAACTGTTTGTGGCTATGTAAGATTAATTACTGTAATATAACGATGGTGAAACAAAGTTAACTGTGTTTTAGTGCCGCACCACCAGACTACAGAGCAGCCTCTTTCCTCAGGCTGTGAGGCGCCTGAATTCATCCTCAGCACTCTGCCATTAACAGCACTTTAAACAACACTAAGAGCTCTGTGAGACTGTGCTTTGAGCTAAATGCTAACATCAGCAAGCTAACACACTCACAATAACAATTCTAAAAAGGCTCATGTTAGAGTATAACATTTACCATGGACAACATTTAAGTTTACAGTGTTAGCATACTAATGTTTGTACAGCTGAGGTTGTTGGAATATCACTGATTTTGCAAGAACTTGATCATAAACCAGAGACAATTTCACAATTTTAACCTAATAATGGTGCCAGATGAAAGGTAACAGAGTAACGAATATTACTACAATTCATACTGCAGGGGGACATGAATGCTGTGCAATATTACATTGTAATCCATCCACTAACTATTTACATATTTACTAAATACCAAATTTGAACCTTGTGGTGACTTTTGAGAAAAAATCAGGAGATCACCAAAGTCAGTAGGGTTCATTGTTGTGGAGCCAATAATGTCTGTACAAACTTACATGGAAATTGATGCAACAGTTTCTGAGAAATTTCCGTGTGGACCAAATGTTGGATTGACCGACACAACAACCGTCTGACCAACATTGCCTTTCCTGGAACAATGCCGAAATTGTGCCTAAAAGTGACCTTTATGATTATCAAAATAGATGCCAATGACATTCTGACTGGAATTTACAGTATCTGTTAGAATATTTCTTTAGGACACAACCCCATTTAACCCCATTCTACTCGCACTACTGCTCTACATCTTTAAACCACAAGCAATATTCAATAAAACCTCCACCTCTCTCTTGTTTGTCCCCTCGTACAGCTGTGAGACCACAAGGCAGAGCACACAGAGTCACAGCAACACGCTCTTTAGACCCAAACTAAGAGTTAAAGATGTAATCTGTAACCTATATATTAGGGCTGCACGAACAAGAGTTATTAATTTGACTAAATTATTCATCACAATTTTCATTGACATTGAAAAACTAGTAAAATCATGATGGCATTTCTCCTGGTCTCTGCCAAACAAACATGTTTTATTACATCTGGAGAATAAGCTTTTTGGCCAGAGCATCTCTGCAGCACTACAACACTGTTTTGTGACACATTTTACCTTTATAAAATGATTGCACTTCCAGCGATTTGGATATTGCACTTAGTCATATTGCGATTGCAGATATACAGTACAGTATATATAACTGTAAGGCTAACACCACTACTGAATTTGAAAGATGAAAAGACAAAGAATAGACTTTTTCATCCTCAAATTGATTTACAGTTTGAATTTGATTAATATTTTATATCATCCAAACCATCCAAGAGTGTGGTTTTAAAACTCTAAAATGAACAGAACTTTAATATCAAGAAGATTCAGCTGGAATCTAAACAAACTATGACTGGGTCAATACAGAAATATGGTGACACTGAGAGAACTGTAGGAAAGAAGAGATCATTTCATGTAATTTCATTCTGTCAGGCTGGAGGCATATTAAAGTAGATTTTTGCTTGATCCTTGTTGTGTGTCTGTGCTTTGGGGGAGTTAAGAGATGCTGTCAAATGTACTCTAAAAGTTCCATCACTTCAATTACCTGCGTGAGTGGAGAGACAATTGAAGTGAGAAAAGACAAAAGGAAGGCAAACAGCAAAAATGACTCATTAAGTCCAATTGTGCATTTTAAAATCTTTTCACAAACAACTGTGATATTGTTTCTTTTGTCTCTAAGGCAAATTATTTGAAAGAAATACTTCTCTGAAATAATTTCACGTGTTCTGTGCTTTTTAGGGATAATCCCACTTAAAAGAAAAAAAACTGCAATACAACAGCAAGACAACTAGAGAGGAAGGTCTCAAACACGTCTGTAAGCATTGTGCCTTCAGACAAACTAACTCATTAAACTCATTCCTGTGTGGATCATGACAGTTGTGTTTTTTGCCTCTCTTTTCATCTGATTTTTATGCCTCTGTTGATTCCCATCTCTATGTTTCTCTGGATGCTGGCAACAGTTTCTCCTGCTCTGTCATCAGCCTTAACTTAAATTGATATGTTAAATGCTTCATCATACTGCAGTATTGAGCCAGCAGAGCCAACAAAAAACATCATTATTGTCTGTACTGGAAATTCACTGGCATCTTGCCTATTATGTGATAATCCTTTAGTGGAGTCACTTCTTTAAACTTCTCACACCATAACAACTTTTAAAACAATATGACATCAGCCTCCATGAAAATCTAAATTAACAAATGTGCTCTTTTTCAGTGCTTCTATTTTCCACAAAGGGAAGATAAATGACAGTCTGTCAAGACTGAGGGAAGCTCTATACCAGTAATAAAAAAATAAGTACTATAACAAGTGTTGTTGCACTTCCATTAAGTTTGGGCAGGAAGGCCAGAATCGTTGCAGCAGAGGCTTTAGTCCCTAACTCCAAAAACACTGGATCCTACATTTCCCATAACGCAACTCAATAGTGTGTTTGATTGGACCCCCTCCTGTGGCATTTGAAAGAAGCGGGCACTCTCCTGAATGCCCGCTTCTTTCAAACGCCACAACTCCAGTTCATAATTCAGGCATCATCAGGGTTATATTTTTCAGACTTTGGAACGCTCCCTCCAGAGCCACCAAAGACATTATGCAACCATTATTTCCACAGGCTGAGTTATACTCATGATGAGTAAACTGAACTTCCTGTGTAAAATCAGTGTGATGCCAATCGATAGACATTCACACTATTTTAGCCTTGTGTCAGGCATTTTGAGCAATCATGGAGAACACTTTATGAAGCCCATGGGAAGTGCCCGGGATGTGAGTAAATTTCCTCTGACACGGAATAAAACCAGGTCAGCTAACTGTATTCTCATTTATGAAATCATGTGTAAGTAAAGTTTCATGTATAATTTGCATTGACGTCGTGTTTATCTGATAGTTCTGGCAATGTCATGATAAAATTACACTTGATGTTTAACATTAAATATTCAAATTCATTCACAAAAGATAAACGAGGGAAGAAGAATGAAGACACAGAGGGAAGAGATGGAGAGAAACAAATGTAGTGCACTTTACCTCTGTAACTTCCATGACTTTGATAGCTGCCAGTTGGCCTGTCTTGACATGACGACCCTGGAAAAACAAAAGAAGAAAAATTAAAGATCTCAACAGACTAAAAAGATTCAACAGTGTACTGAAGACTGTGACTACAGTTGTGATTACAACAACTCCAAATCCCACAAGTTCTCACATATGACTTTACCAAAACAGAAATCAAAGTCTACCAGAAGCATTTGGCCTTACGAGTTTATGCTGCAGTTTGCCTGTAAAATGCAGAACAAAAAAACAAAACAAAACTAAAAAGTTAAAGAAAAACAAAAAACTAAACTCTGCAGATGGCGCTGACCTGTAGCTCTGCACTGAAGCTCGGATGAACTGGCTTACACAAGTACAATTACTGCCTCGCAGCTGTATTCCTCTGTGCACCAGTCAAGTTGCTGTTCCAAGTGGATGCTTTATGCTAAATTTGAAAAAATGTCCTCAATACATTTCTGAGATATTGCATTCACAAAAATGCGATGGACATACTTACTGACATATGGACTGACGGACAGACAACCCGAAAAAACAATAATGCCTCTGGCTACGTCTATCGCAGGCGTAGAGCCATAAAATATTCTGTATGATTATTTTTCACAGAAACAGGACAGAGATTAGATTCAGACAGGAAAGGGAGATGAGAGAGAGTAGACGACATGCAGCAAAAGGGCCGCTGCTGAGGACTCAGCCTCGATGCATGGGTCACATGCTCTACCAGGTGAGCAATACAGGCGCCCAAAAAATCTAAAAATATAACAAAAATATTCTCTCATTCTTGTTCATGATAATACTGGTTTGATTTTTAAAGTAATTTAGTAGTTTAAATGATCTAATAATTAAAACATTCATATTGTGATAATGCCAATATTCCTTCTTGTTGGCATAATGACGTCACATCATTACACACAGCAACAACAAGAATGGCTGAAAGTGAAAGAAACACTGCTACTGGCAGCATAACGGAGGTGTTAGTGATAGGTCAAAAAAGGGGAGCGACTCCAGTAGTGTGGAAGTGGTTTGTTTACAAAAGATCAGACGTACAATAAACTATGGTAATATGTAAGAGTGCAACAAGACTGTGAACAACAAAAGGGAAAATACAACAAACTTATTTCACCACCTCAAGCAGAAGCACTCGGTTGAGTACGAGGAGAACCGAAAGGCCAAAACATTGTGAATTCTAAACCAAAAATAGTTTTGTCATATTGTCAAGAATATCATTGTTTAAATGTTTCAACTCTTTACCAGAGAAGGATTGTTTTGTGCACCACTTGTTTTGATAAGTGTTAAAACCACAACTATAATCAACCCAACCACTGTAATGTGTGTCTGTCACCTACACACACATATTACAAAACCTCTTTTGAGCAAATACTTGGATTGTGATATCATCTTCAATACTGGACACAGCTACATAATTTCATTTTCTCTAGAGAGGCACAGTCAGAGAGAACAAGACAGGAGACAATATGAGGGAGAGAAAGGGAGAGAGAGGGGGAGGCAGCAGAGAGAGGCCGAGCTGTAAAGTGCAGTCAGGTGAAAAGGGGAAAATTGAAAACCTTGTCATGAGTCAGAAAGCTGACAAGATACTAGAGTAGCGACTCTATAAGCCTTTAAGCTGTGATGTATGACAGGGCTCTGAGCCTGTGTGTGTATGAAATAGACCAGAGGGCATGACAAATCCCACTATACTCAATCAGTCAGCTAATATTCAGGTACAGACAGACAGACAAAGAGAATCAGAGAAAAACTGGGAGACAAAGATGGATGGAGTGCTTGAAAATAAACACTACATTTTTAATACTTGTAAGTGCTGTAGGCACGTCCAGTTCAGTTTCTTGAATATGTTTCACCTCTCATCCAAGAGGTTTCTTCAGTTCTAACTAACTGGAGGCTTTTAAACCCTGTGTCTGAGTGCCTTTACAGAGTCGTTAATGACACGTGTGAGCTCTGAGTTTCAGAGTTGTTAGGGCCACTTGTGGGTCGTTAGCCCAACCGGCCTTCAATGTGGGTTGCTAAGGCTAGGTGAGTCCAGGTGTGAAGGTTTTTAAGCTGTCTGGGGAGGGAACTCAGTACTGCATTGTAGGTGGGTGATAAGTAATGTCTTAGGCCACCTCCTCTGTTCAAATGTATCGTTCAAGTTTGACATAGATGGATTCCTTTACTCCTCTTTCAAACCATCTGTCTTCTCTGGCCAAGATGTTTACGTTGTTGTCCTCAAAGGAATGATTTTTCCCCTTCAGATGTAAGTGGACAGCAGAGTCTTGACCTGAGGGTGGCCCTCATTTGTTGTGCCATTTGTTTACAGAGAGGTTGGTTTGTCTCCCCAATGTGCAAATCTGTGCAGCCCTGGCTGCATTCAAAAGCATATACTACATTACTCTGCTTATGCCTGGGTGTTTGTTTTGTCCTTAGGATGGACAAGTTTCTACCTCAGTGTGTTGGTAGATTTGAAGTGAACTGGGATATGATGTTTATTGAAGAGTTTTCAGATATTCCTGCGACATGAGGAATGATGACGTTGTTAGGTTTTTCCGTCTCCTCCTCTCTGTCTGCTCTGGATCTTTTAGAGGTTTTGACAAAGGTCCAGTTTGGGTATCCACAGATTTTAGGTGCTCCCCTGATGTGCCTCTGTTCCTTCTCCTTCCCCTCTGTCTTTGTGGGCACGGTCTCAGCCCGATGGTTTAGAGTTCTGATGACCCCCAGCTTGTGCTCCAGTAGGTGATGATGGGTGGGTGATTTTAATACTTGCCTATTTATGTTCTATTTTCCTGCAGCTAAATCTTAGAAACACTCTCCATCCCTTTCGAAGAAATGTTTACTCTCAAGACCAATTTCACCATGATATAGTAGGCCATGGAGGATAGCATGGTGTTGTAAACTGTGTGTCTAAATAAAGTCATTTCAACATCAGAGAAGTCTAGAAGTTTCCAAGAAATAAACTCAGAAACATCAGTCAATCCTCAGTGTGAGGATAAGCTACTGGAGACTAGTTTCTTCAATTTCTTTCCACACTTTTCTTAACCTACATTAAATCAGTTATAATCAATACCATTCACTGTCAGTGGGAACTGTGTCCCCAACCTATTTTTGCTTTGTCAGTCCATCAGGTTAGCAGTAACCAGAGTTTGTTATGGCAGAGAGATCCGGGAAAAGAATTTGATTGGAAAATGCTGGACATCACGGAAGAATGTAGCAAAGTGTACGACAATGTGTAGAATGACTTCAGGTGTTGATGGACACAACATAAAGCTTCTTTGTGACCAAGTTATGTATAAATAGGTCTACACGGTGTGTCAACACATTCTCACTCAAACCTCAATGCTCTATCTACCCCTCTAAAATCGGTTTTGCACGTGAAGGGCTCTACGGTCAAGTTAGCAATAACAATAAATTTACACCAGCATATAAATGCTAAATGGTTAGCATTCACTGTCAAATCGTTGAAGCGTTGTTGTATTTGTTGTTGCTGTATTTGCACATTGGGAGTGAAAACAGGCTGGGTGTATTTTGTTTCATCCTGATTTAGCATTTGTTTAAATGTTTTAGCCTGACAATGTAAGGGTAAAAAAATCTCATAAAAAACAAGTGGAATGAAGGTTAGTGAAAATGTTGCTGAACCAGCAACAATGAAACAGACTCATTGTCAGATAACAACCTAGCTGACATTCTTCTCATACATATTATGCTTCTATATTGGATATAAGACACCCTCTGTCAGGCTCACTGGCCCCTATTTATTCTGTAGTAGAGGTAGAGGACATTGTCTCCACAATTGCAAAGAATTGTGGCATACTAACAGCAAGTGGCTTGAATGTGATAAATAAGGAAATGGCCTTCCTGTCCCCTCAGACTCGATGCTGTCTGCTGCCTGTGCTGCCAACACAACTTACAAATGTGAAATGTTCTACTCGCAGCTGGGCTACTTATTAACAATATGCTCTGCTCTGACAAAGACACACACACAACGGGCTCTCTGCTCTCCAACAGAAAATTAATTAGAGAAAGCTTGTGCACTTTTTGACATTAAAGTCCAATGAAACACACACACACACACACACAGGTTCGTGCACACACACACATTATGACGCTGTGAAGAGCTAAGAATCAAACAAATAAATCCTGATACAAATGCCGTCTCCATTTCTGTCTGTTGCTTGTCCACAGACACACACACATACACACACAGTGGCACAATAAGGGAACACTTCAAATACTGTCAGTGAAAAGGTTACTATAATATATTCATACATATGCTAATTAGACACAAGAGAGACGTTTATAATGCAGAGAGCAACAGGGACAAATGAGAGGAACACTTTCACTGTATCGCTCGGCTGATCTCCAACTTTCTGTCTCACCCCCGTCTCTCTGTGATGTCCTTCCTGTATGTCTCTCTGTCTCGCTCCCAACTCCCTCTCCTGTGTCTTTCTATATGTTTAGTACAGTCTGTTACTCACATATGTGTACTTTGTGCTTGGATGGACTGCATCACTGATCAGCTCTCCTATCTAAAATTCATAGGATTAGTGCTATTTAAAGGCCTCATGTCTGTATCTGTTTGTGTGTGTGTGTGTGTGTGTGTGTGTGTGTGTGTGTGTGTGTGTGTGTGTGTGTGTGTGTTTTGCTAGAGAAACAACCTATTTTGTCCCATTCCCTTATTTGGCCTTCCCTGGCTGGCACTACAGGGTCGGGTCAACAGGGCTGGACTGATTTGACATTATACTGAGCAGAATGCTGCTAAAAGCTAAGTGAAAACTCATTCTGTCCTACTATCATATAAAAAAGAACTGAGAAACTGAAGTGGCCCCCACTGTGTTTGTGTGTGTGTGTGTGTGTGTAGCACACAAAGACAACGATTTAATTACCAGTATGACCCATGGACCAACCACTTTCTTTTTTTAAGAACAGTTTTAACATGTATTAAAGGTGTAATCTGTAGAATATGGCCAGAATTCCAAGGTCGCTCCAAAAACATAGGGGCTAACTGACAACTGCTGCACTTCGCTAGCTAGACTTGGCTATAGCTAGCTATTGTTAGCTAATAAGCTCAGTTAGCTGAGTTAGTTAGTTAACATATAGACTTCTTTGATATAACGTCAACTGCTGTTTCTACACACACTGTTAATTATATTAGTTAATTTTTTTAAAATGTTTTAAACTAAAATTCTGTCTGTATCTTACAAATTGTTCCTCTACAATAAGATTTTAGATAGTATGATTTGCTAATTATCATGGCAAATCATCATTTTCTTGTAGTTAAAAAGACTTTATCGCTGGTGTACTTTTAATTACACTTTTGACTTTTAGAAAGTACAGTAAGGAGGCCAGTTACCTCTGAGGATATTCTAACTAGTGGACTTCCCCCATATGCTCACTGCTCTGTGACACACATGGGTAATCAGCACAAAGCTCTAAGCCTCATGGGGGGCAACTTTCCTCTTCTCTCTCTAGTTTTCATCTGTCTCTCTGCCTTTTCCTTCCTCCCCTCCTCTCCGTCCCTCTGCCTTTCACCTCTGCCTTCCTTCCTTTCAGCCTCTCTCACTTTCCTCTCTTTCCATTCTTGTTTTCCTTTGTCTCTTTCCCACCGTCTTTCCCTTTTCACCTCTAACAAGCACAAACACAGCGACTCTACACTATGTTGGACGATGTTTCTTGCCTCTCTTCTCTTTTCTCCCAGTTGAAACTCCCACACATCATTGCCTAGCATTGGAACAAAGACTTTTATTTCAAAATAAGATATTATTCAATTTAATCTTCCAAATAATAGTGAAATAGGGAAATACTTTGCACAACTGAGCAGTCCAGCTCTTAATATGAAGAAGAAAATGAATATATCTTAACACAGAAACCCTCTAGTTTATCTAAAGTTGGGCAAGTGTTTTTCAAACCTTGCCGGTCGCCTGTGCTCTGATCAGATGCACAGTGGTTTGTGCAATAGTCAGTCAAAGGAACGGGTTTGGTGTAACTTGGGCATTTTTAACACTCTTGTCAGCAGATCAGCTAAGATGAGTAAGATAAGAATAATGTTTTATGGGTCACAAGAAAGGGAAGTGACGCTACTGAAACTAGAAAGATTTAAGGAAGTCTACATGATTCATTTTGGGAATTATTACAGCCAGCTTTTTAATGGCTGAACATCATTTCAACATGGTGTCACCGAGGTTTATAGAGACATGTCAACTATGGAAGCAGTGCTAGACAGCAAATCTGACTGGCTTTGATCTTTCACAAACTTGACTAAAATGTTTAAATGTTAAAGGTATGTTTTTGTTTTTTTATGATGCAAGCTTTTAACTTGCATGTTAACTTGCATGTAAGTTACACACAGTCTATTATCTGACACAAACAGTTAATTTAATTCAGTCACTGTCCTGAAACTAGTCACTAATTTAGGCTTTTACTCTGTATTGCATCAGCAGTGATCATAGCATTTAGCTTAAGTGGAGTTTGACATTTTCACGTTGTAACACACACACACACACACACACACACACACACACACACACACACACACACATACAGATGACTCTACAGCAGTGGCTTGCAGGGAAGGGAAGTTCCTTTTGCAAACAGGGAAACGCCCTGTGTGTGTGTGTGTGTGTGTCTGTGTGTGTGTGTGTGTGTGTGTGTCTGTGAATAATGATGAGGAGCATGCACAGTGTGTACTGGTGATCCAGTACCAAGAATGTCTAACAAAGCAACTTAATACTTTATGTTTATTTGATGCCTGATAGTTTAACAGGCAAAATTACTCTTAGTGTTACCTTTTGTACTGTTTCAGAACATAAATCCACTTGTTGCTGATTAGTTCGAAACAAACATCTGAGTGTAACTTCTTTGATATCGATAAATATGGATAGGGCAACCAGTAATACAATAATTCATGACAAAACAAATAGTCCAAGACATTTCTGTTCTTTGCTCCATTTTTCTAAAAAAAGACTCTCAGATTGTCAGGGAGGGCTTTCTTTGTCCTGCGGCAACAACACTACTGCAGGCATGGTACCACCATGTGACCACTACTGCACATAATACATCCTTTAATACAAATGTGCAAGTGTGTGTGCTCTTTATCAGTTGGACACAAGTGATTTTGTTCTTGTTGTGCACGTGCTTGGGACATCAAAAAGAAAGCAGTTAATGTAAAGTAAAATTAATGCTGTAAATGATGATGAAGGAAAAGCCAAAGACAAACATTTAAGAGACGAGAAGAGAGGAAGAATTGTGTTGAAGTAGAGGTAAGGCTGCACAATTAATCAAAACATTATTCAAATTGTGCAAAAGTGCAATACCCAAATCTCAAAAGCTGCAGTTTTATGAACAAGGTAAAATGTGTGACAGAACAGCATTAAAGTGAAGTACTGTAATGCTGCATTGATGCCCTGGCCTACAAATCTTGTTTCTCCAGAAAACACTTTTTGTTTGGTACAGATTCCAAGAAATGTCACATCATCGTGATTTGTAAAATTTGAATTGTAAAATCTGTATAAAGTGGACAATAGTGGAATTGTTCAGGGAAAAGGGTGACTGTCGAAGCCGGACAACTTTCCTGGGTGCAGGAACTTTTTAAAGGACTAAGAAGCTTTAACTTGTTTACACTCAATGCAGTTTTAGTTCTCTCCACAAAATCTCGATTCTGTCATATAACCGCTTGACAGTCTACCGAAACCGATATGGGTGGAGTTTGCAGTGCTAAATGTCACGCTCCGGTCAAACACGTTTCATTACTGATACTGACGCACAAAAATGACCAGAAAAAAAATCTCAGGCTATTATATCCTCTCTACATGGCTTTCGTTTTCAGGTGTGTCAAATGTTGCCACATATGCGCTTCTCTTTTCCAACACCTACTCAAACAGCACTCATATACAACAGTGATGACTTTGTGTTGTCTTGTTTCATGCAAAAATAATTTCTCAATCTACATGGTGGCTTTTCAATCTGTTATCTCTCTAATGTCTTTAATTATCACAGTTCTTCAGATGTTGTGGACACGCAAACACAAGTGCACTGAAGATTCTTTGAGTTTCTCAGTAGTTCCTGACTTTTCGGTTGGCAGGGAAATTTTGTTGAAAAGGCCTGATTGTGTTCTCCACCGCCCTCTTGTCTCCATATGACTCTCCATCTCTTCTAATTGCTGTCTTTCATGGTAAGTCAGAAAACGCTGTCTGCTGACCATGAGGTTGTTCCGCTGAGTTAAAATGAAAATGAGGCTAATGGGGTTCACTCCCCTCCAGTGCCAGTGGGTTTGATTGACATGATATCAGACTACTAACTAACTGCCAATTAGTGGGTCATAAATCAGACCACATTGCTGAGCAACATGAGTCATGGTAAAATTCAGCAATCAAAGCAATCAGCCCCTGAGGCTAGACACAGGTTAGCTGCAAGGCTTCAATTTAGAGCAGAACTAATTGGCAACATAAGTTGAACTATAAACCATTTCAACAAACAACAGACAGTATGCAGTCTGGTTTAAAACAGGGACTACAACAAACTGCACATTACTGTGCACATATAAACACTGTTGTGGTGACTCCTGCTCCATCTGCCTCCTCAACTTCTTCATCCTGAAACTCTTAAAGGAATAGTTCACTCTAGAACAAAATTCAGTCATTATTGACTCACCCTCATGCTGATGAGAAGTCCGGTGTAGTTTCATGTATTCTATTGCCTTCTACCAGCATTTATACAAGAATAAAAAACAAATGAATAAATACAAACATATTGCAATCATGATTAAGTTAAGTCGTGAGTAATCTGTCGATTAATTTCATGATTAACTGATTAATTGTTTGGGCTAGTGTTTCCCATACCCAAAAGTTAAACACTGTTACTGTCAAAGGAGAGTAAAGAAACCAACATGTTCTCTTATTTAAGAGGCTGGAATTAGAGAATTACATTTTTTTTATTTTGTGAAAAAAATCACTCAACCCATTCATTTAAGTGAAGAGCCTGACCAATATTTGTTTTTTGGGGCCGATGGCAATATTAGGGACTAAAAAATTCTGATATCAATATACCGGACAATACACATTTTTTGCTATGGTCCCTCAAATCAAACACTTGTGACGAAGAAAAGGGAGGCAGACAATACATTTCATTATCCAAAATGACACCAGTACAGTGAGACAGTCACTGGTAATGTAATAATCATAAATTACATCTGGCATCGTTTTCTGCATTATTGGCTTCCTCTTACTTTACTGACCTTTTAATTCCCTACACCCCACCAAGACCACTAAGGTCCTCTGACCAGTCACTTCTGGTCGTCCCTTGGGTTGGGTGGAAGCTCGAGGGCAACTGTGCTTTCTCTGTTGCAGACCCCTACCTGTGGAACAAACAGCTCCACCACATCTGCTCTGCCAACTCTCTTTTCTTTGGCTTTTGCTTAAATTCGAATTGCTTCCACTAAATGGGGTCTCAAAATGGTTGTTTACCTAGTTTTTACATTGCTCAGGGATTTTACCTTGAACTCTCAGTACAAGCATGATATGTTATTGTCTGTTCCGCTGACTTCATTTTCTCTTGCCTTTGTTTGTAAAGCACTTTGGTCAATTTATGTTGATTTAAATGTGCCATAGAAATAAATTTGACTTGACTTGGTTATTACCTCTCTAAAAAAAAGTCTTCCAACTGGCTCACGTCGGACAACATATACCAAAATATCGGTTGGCTTCTAAAAGTTGATAACTATTTGATTAATCACTGCAGCTCTATTTTGTCTTAAGTTGTGATAGTGACACACCATGGGAACTGTAACTAACTTTCCTCTGTTCTACTCTCTTATTTTCTAACTTGCAATCCTTAATTTACATAAGAGTAACACAAAGTTTTAAGCTTAAAATTAAGATCTGAGTATCTGTTGTTGGATTTTCCCTTCATGTTACATTCCTACACGCTACAAAATGCAATGTAATGCAAAGGCAACACACATATAAATAAACAGAAGAAAGCCAGGATGCTTTGTCAGCATCTCCTGCACTCAATCCACAACCAAGTGTTTTCTTAAAGGGTCATGTGTTTGTGTGTCATTGTTCTATAGGCCCTATTCCTGTTCTGGTTTCCCATGATGGGATTCACACACACACACACACACACACACACACACACACACACACACACACACACACACGCACTTTGTGAAGGTTTCTGTGTTGACACGAGCAAGCAGGTCCGCATAGTCCACATTAAAGTCCAATTGAATGCAACATGAGTATTACAACCAGCATGCCACTGAAGTCTTCAAAGGCGACACTAACCAACACTTATTATTAGCTGCCTATAAGTTTACTCTTATGTGGCCGACACTTTAAATGCTTGAAGTGGGGCCAGGGAGCATTAGAGAAGGAGGTGTATTTCCATGTCTGTCATTTCATTCATGGATTTACAAAATGAAAATGCTATGAGATATAACACCTTTCCAAATTGTGTCAACAAGAAATACATCAGAATCACTCCTCTAATCCACCCACAATAAGACTGCTCACCATTCATCCATATTTGGAGGTTTTCCTTGTAAAAATTGTCATGTTCTAGCCCTGTGTAAAAGCACCCTGTGGGAAGGCAAACACAAGCCTCATTATTCTGTGCATCTCTTGCGATAGTCCTCTTCCATAAATCATTTTGGATCATCTATTTGTCTTTTCTTTGCCATGTGGCAGGCAGAGCTGCGGTCATGTAATTGGCACTACTTTACATCTTAAAAAAGATTAAAATTCTGGTGATAATACAAACAAACAATTGCAATCTATTGACCACTCATAAAGGGTCTGAACCATCTGTTGCACATCCACCCAGGAGGACATCTTTTAATGCACAAAACTGAAACTGTTCCACATAGGTATAGTACCACACAACACAGTTTGTGGTATTGCAGGAGCATGAGAACATGACTTGCACAGAGGGAACAGCCAGCTGCACAGACCTAAATAAGACTAAACACCTCTTGTAACCACAAACCACCAGTTCACATATACACAAACAGATATTGTGATAAGGAAGTGAGCCCCACCCAGGCCCTTTAAAAGATGCTGCACATGCTAAAGATGCTGGTGTGTGTGTGTGTTTGTGACTCAGTATGCTATTTGTAAGCGCTATACAGGATATTTCAGTTAACTGAGAATTTCTTCTTTTTCTTTCGAACTAACTGGAAGTAGCTATAGTAAGGTTTACCAGAAGTGACACGTCAGACACTGCAATATACTGTGAGTGTTTGTGTCATGGCAGCTGGAGCTTCTGAGAAGTTTTTTAACGGTTTGATCCCCTGGAGTTTTGTGTTTTATGATCATTTTATCTCCTGTTTTTTTTTTCCTGTAGAGCACTATGTACACTTGTTAAGAACAGTGCTTTATAAATGAAGTTTATCATATAACTTTAACAGGCAACTTTTATGATCAAACTTACTGCCATGTAAACAATGTTTAAATGGAGACATGACAATATACTGTACATGTGTTTTCATCAGTATCACAGTTTACAGCAGTGTTTCTGTTCTGCCATGCACGTACCAAATACGTACTTATATGCAGGTAAAGATGGACAGAAAAGCATCATGGGAGCACTGACCTTGTACACCTGACCGTAGGTTCCATTGCCAACTACCTCCACCAACTCAAAGATACCTGCTGGGTCCTAGAAAAAAGAAAACATGGTCAAAGAAAAGAAAAGATGATAGGATAGGGGTGATGTTGGGCAACAAGTACAAGTGCTGAGTCAAATAAAGAGCACAAAGCTGGGCAGTACAGGTGAACAGTGCACTAACTGAGGCTGCACAGTATGGTCAAGAAATTATATTTTAAGGTTTATCTGACAGATACTGCATTGCAATATGAGTCATGATAAGTGTCCCAATCTTAATTTTTACTGAAAAAAACAATTGAAATCATGATGATGTAGGGGGTCTACTCTGTACCAAACAAACATGTTTTCTTACATCTGGAGAGCACGATTTGCCAGGACATCTCTGCAGCACTACAGTACTTACAACTTCTTCCAATTTAGATATTGCACATAGCCAAAATTCAGTTTCGATTAATTGTGCAGCCCTAGCACTCACAATATAGCAAATGTAGTAAACGTTTCAGCAAATTCAAAGAAAAACTATTATATGCAGCTTTATAGCATGCAATATACTCGGTACTATAGGCAAA
Source organism: Pagrus pagrus (assembly GCF_965226575.1). Classification (NCBI taxonomy): domain Eukaryota; kingdom Metazoa; phylum Chordata; class Actinopteri; order Spariformes; family Sparidae; genus Pagrus; species Pagrus pagrus. Next base: position 14,411,452 of record NC_140189.1, on the reverse strand, counting down.
TGGGAAGAACAATGAGGTGTTATGCTGGGATGGGGACTGAGGAAGTGGGGCTGCAATTGTTGATTGCATTGTGACTTACAAGGAATGAAAATACAACTTGAAAATCATTGAAAATGTGCTTTTTTTTTAAAAAAACAACAACAAAATAAATAAATCTATTTTCGACGACATTATTCCACTGACTACAGGAATATTATCAACTATAGAGAAATAAAACGCCATTTCATGACTGTAAACATTCTTGAGTCACGTAGGGACACAGTCATTTACTGTAGTGCTACCATTTTTGAGGTATTATTTATCAATGAAGATAAAAAGAAATATCCATAAAGTAGCATAACACCACTATACACTAGGTATATGTTAGAATTATGTGAAGTAGGTAAAAACAACATATAACGTATTTCTGCCAATTATTACACCAAGCTGAGCTCAGTGGGCTTTCACTTGTTGCATGTCAACTTTTCAGCAGCTCGGCCAAAGGAAAGTCCTGTGTGTAAACACTGCAGCCTGTAAACTTACACCGAACAGGACACAGCGCAGACACACAGCATAATGTTACAGCGTGTAAAGCCTTTAACACGTTACACACAAAGTTAGGACACGACGAGACGTCTCTCTGACAGCACACACAGCGAGAGGCGACCGTTAGACGAGTTAAATCAAAGCTGGCTGCTCGAGTAAAAGTTGAAACTACCGTTAGGTTTCAAACAACACCCACCACATCCCTCCAGTGTTTACTCAAACACTTCATTAAAAAAGGCAAGACAACACTGCTCTACTCACTCTCAAAGCAGCGAGGTCTATGCTGTCCAAACTTCGAGTGGTGTTTTCTCTCGACATCGCTGTCAATAAGTTTGTCAGCGGGTCGCTGTCTGTGGACAAGACATGGACGGTCAGCGGTTTCTCCTCTACAAACTAACGGGTTCCCCTCCGGTCGGGTCCATTCTGAACTTTAGCTAGCTGCGTCAAGCGAGTCGACGTCAAACACACCACATCCGGAATATCCTTTCAAAGTAAGTGACTTTACGGGCAGACCTGAACATTTTGAGAGATTTTTATTTCATTTCGTTTAAGAGAATTAGAGCAGAATTATCAGGAATAATACAAAGTTATGTATGAGAACACTTAACTGAATATAAATCTATTTAAATCGAAATTCATCACACTGGCGTGTCTGGGAGATGCGCCTGACTTTTGAAAGTTTCACTTCCTTTTTCACTTTACGTTGATTTATTTATCTCGCTCATATTTTTTCTTTCTGCTCTGTCTCAGGCCCTGATGTCACACTTATAACATCTGTATTTAATTGTGAAATTAGCATCATCTAACTCTGTTTCACTTGACCCTAGTTTTACTCCAGAGAAGTGATTTTTTTTTTTTTTTTTTTTTTTTTTCATAAAGTGACTCAATAAGTTGACATCCAGTAAACCCCGGGAAAACGACGAGGAGGAAGTTTTGCTTTAGCCTACTGACCCATTTTCAACTATTTGCCTCCATTTTGAGCCAAATGAAAAGGCTGAAACTGTTTCAACTTGTGTTAAAGGCTACATGTGTTTCAGTAAAGTAAGTATCTACATGTTACTGGTCTACATATTAAAGCCTACTTATCAACACTTTTCATCCCATTAGGGGGTAAGGTTAGCCTGGACTACTTGCTAACATTTTACCTTATGCTTGAACGTATTCAACATAAAATTTCGAAAGCACCACGGCTCACCCAGTGAAGGGAGTAGTTTTAATCAGTAGTCGACCATTTTCACAGCATAGACCTACATTTTGATTGTGATATCATAGGACTATCCATAATATCAATAACTGCTGGATTCAATGCATGTGTCATCAAGTGATGGCCACAGTAGAGACAATCCTGGTTCTTCTATATTATAAATGTCTTTACTGCTTACAAAAAAACAAAAGGACCATGTGTAAAATCCAGGCTCATTGTATTCACAGCAAAATTAATGACTGGATTTGATATTTTTTGCCAGGTTGCACAGAAATCAGAGAACCAGAAAGTGAATTGTCTTGCAATGTAGAAAAAGTGTACTGTTATATGAAAAAAGAAGACATGTTGTTCTTGGTGTCCCATCTCTCTGAAGGTTAATGTCCAGGTGCAGCGTGTTTGCTTAGTGTGGGCAAGACATCTCTGGACTTCATGCAGGTGGACACGGGGCCAGCTAACAGGGTTTGACTGATGCTGTTCCTCTAGCTGAACTTGAGTAAGTAGCCCACACCATTATGCGTAATATTTGAACAACCGTATGTGTTACAGTAGATACTTGGACAGTGAAAGCTATATTGTCAGTAACAGCTCCATTTTATTAAGTGTCCCAATAAGTCATGTCAGCGAGTGAGCATGCACAATACCAGAGCCTGGGACACCTAAATAGAATGGAGCCATCATTAATGATATAAATTCCACTTGTGCTTTTCAAATCAAAATGTCTGCCATAAAAAGGGTTTGTTATGCTTGTTAGGGTTGGGCGATGTCTGCTGAATTGGCATATGACGATGTCTACAGAGAAACATCGTGATGGACGATGACATCGTTGTTTATGAATTTGAGGCAGCGTGTCCCCTCAGTGTTGTCGTAACCGAGTGATGTAATGTTAGTGCACTGAGCAGCAACATACTTCTTTTCATTTTCTCTCCCCACATATCACAAACACCAACTCTTGTCCTACGGCAACTCTGAGGGGACACGCCACTTCATTGTGCTCTCTGGTGGGGAGCCTTTAAAATCACGATGTTACGATGGTCCGGGATTAGTAGTCGATGGCTGTCAGTCATCGGCGATGGATGATGGCCCAACCCTGATGCTTGTTATTGCTAGTGCACAAGTACCTTTATATGAATAAGCTAATTAATGATGCAATATGTAAGAATTTCAGTTTAAAACATCAGAAAAAAAACCTAAAAATATAAGAATCGGAAGTTTGACATCATGTCAAAGAAGTCTATGCTGCCCCCTATTTGCAGTTTTAAAGTGACAGGTACCCAATTCTTACATATTGCACCTTTAAGTAAAACAAACTAATTAATTATTACAATCTTCATGACTGCTTCCCAAATTTTTATTCAAAACAAACTGAAACAACAAGGTACTCATAGAGTGGAAGTTTGAAGTTACTAAGCTAGCTATACCATCAGCTTTTTTGTGTTGTGTCACTTAAGACTATCACATATCATGGTGATGGTACCATGTAACACTAAACATGAGACAATAGAAATTTTGATGGACTACAAAGATGATCTGGAATGTGAGAAAGCAATCTTAATAATAGCAATACACCGCTGTTTGTGAGTGAAACCTCATTGCAGTGGTCCAGTAAGAGATTTATTTACTGCTTGAGGTACTTCATGAAACGTAGAAAAAAAATTTGAGAGCAAAAATATGTTTCTTTAAAAATATTGCTTGTAGGCTACTCCGTGCCTTGTCATGTTTCAGTTCACATGGCAGCATCTCTGCACACACATTAGCTCTCACCCCCAGCCCCCATACATTTTTAAACATTACAGGAAAGAGCCTGGCAGATATCACAAGTGGACTTGTGAGTGTAGACAGTATATATTAAACAGATATTATTCATGTCACACAACACAAACACCTGACAACAAATTAGAAGTTTATTTTCAACATGTATTTACACCATCTCCTTTTTTCTTGAATCTTTTTTTTTCACTTTACCTACTTATAATTTTAAGTGTAAAATATATTGAGGAGATGGAGCTTGGCAATCCAGTCTCCTGACTGAACCAGTGAGTCACAGTCAGCATGGTAATATAAGGGTCATTATGTGGTGGGACACAGTCACTGTGTGTGTGAGTGTGTGTGTGTGTGTGTGTGTGTGTGTGTGTGTGTGTGTTGCGGAGAAGAACAGAAAGCGTGAGGTTTGTGTGTTAGTGTGAGTGTATGGGAATGAGAGGACGATGGAAAGTGACTCTCTTGCACCCTCTGTATGTGTGTTTGTGTGTAAGTGAATGTGACAAATTAAGAGTGAGCGAGGCTGTGAGTGTGTACTGCCTGTGTGTGTTTGTGTGTGTGTTCGAGTGTGTTTGTGTCGCAGTGAAGAATGGTCTCTCTGTGGTATCACACAGTGGCCCTGTTCACATCAGGGTCAGCTGCCTACACACACACACACACACACACACACACACACACACACACACACACACACTCAAACACACATTTCTGGACTCATATCCAACCTAAACAAGACAACATTCTGAGTAACAATTGAATAAGAAAATTCCAGAGTGATAGAGGCCGTTTGTCTGTCCGTCTCTCTCCAAATCTCCATCCCTTCTTGACTTTTTCCTTGTACGTATTCTGTGTCAAGAGGAAGCTGACGTTCCACTTATATATAAAAAAACGTTTCCTGAGGACACTTGTGTTCATGCATGCACACACACATAAATGCAGGAATAAACATGTATACAGCAATGATAAGAGCGTCAGATGTAAGATGGTTTGAATCCAGCTGTTTTGCAAGGTAAAGATATCAGTGACAGTTCCTCAGAACCAAACAGATGGGCCTTATTTTGTGAGGCAGAGTAAACTCAACTTCATTCTTTATTCAAGTTTTCTTCAAACTTAGAATAATCAAAATTTCTAAGGTTGAACCTTTGAACCCTCAAACCTTTCAAGCCAATGTCATCAGTATGCTTGATGGATCGTAGCATAGGTTTTTAGATGTTAAGAAAGACTTTCATTGAAAGCAGCCGTGTATTTTTATGGAGTTTAAAATCGACTTATCACCAGCTGATCAATAGGCAGAGTGACTTTCCTTTAGAGATACAACACCAAGTGCTGACATGCCCTCGACTGACCAGTTACAGAGAAAACTGTGGGATGGACAGCTTCCAAGTGTGAATGTGTGTCGTCAGTGTGAAGCAAAGTGTTGTTGAAAAGAAGCGTTTGTTCTCAGCTGGTAAAAAAGAAAAGTCAGCTAATTATATTGTGTGCAGCCAGAGCAGCTCCAATGCTCATTGTCATAGATTCTCCAACTCTAAATCTTCCAAAACATATTCCCTCAATTGGTGTTTTGATGATTGTGGTGGAGAGTTATTAAGTTAGGATCTGGTGACTGGTAAAGCCAGAGCATATGATTCAAACCATCAATGCATTCAGTGACTTCTTGTGGCTGGGGGCATTGTCTTCCTGGAAGTCTTACCAACATTTTCTTTTAATTTGTCACATCAAAACAGATGCCTGTACTGATATCAGCGAGTCTACACCCCACAACATACTTGAAAAATGAGCATTGTGGAAAGTTATTCACCAAGTGTACAGCAAGACAGGTTCAATGAAAGTGGAATTAACCATGATTCATTGAAAAGTGAAGAAAAGATGGAAGCATAAACTCACAGTAACATCACCCACTGGTTTGTGGACTACTGTTTGAAGCCTGGAATTGTCCATATGGGAGGATGTCCTGATTGGATCTTACTAAGATCCAGAGGACACGCCACGGTAGCCATGGCAATACCTAGACTGGTAAAATGTTGATACTGGTACCGATACCTTGAATTGACTGAGTGATCACCAGCACGATTAGATCTTGCACAACAAGCATGCTGCATGCTTATTGGTTCACTGACACCAATAGGATTAACTGTTTAGGCAGTGAAATTTGGTATCGAATGACACGACATTTTAAACAATTCAGTCGGTGCCATTAAAGTATCAAAGTTGGATACCCAGCCCTTAGCATATCCTGCATTATCGTCTATTTTAACCCTAAAGTGGACCATAATTTACAAAATGAACATTATGCTGTGTTGAAGAAGACTTGAGACTAGTGATTGAGACCATAAACTCATGAGGAAAGTGTTTACTGAGGTAATAAATCAAGCTGACTGGAGCTGATTCTCAGACCAAAACTGCTCACCGTCCAAAACTTAGTCAGATCTGGTAGCCTCTCGAACCCTCAGACCCATCTGTCTTACAGGGGATTTGTGAAGAGAGTGGCTGTGAAAGGCACAACAGTTAGAAACACAGGGTGACAGAGTGGCTGGAGTAGAGAAGCAGAACCGGCGTGGCACAGACTGTGTTAGTTGAGGTCACTAAAGAACCGACAGTTTAACCTTGGACCTGCATGAGTAGTCAGCTGTTAGAGCAACATGTCCTCATATTAGATGACATTTCTTTGATGCTTTTTTATCCGTTTGAGGATATCTGGTCCTTGTAAGTATAAAACATCAAAAACACACAACCAGACGCACGCACAGTTTTGCTTGCCTTCCTGCAGAGGCATGCTGAAGTGATTCTGACAGGCCGGCTGAGCACATCTCTTTATCCGTCTAACTCAGTGTCTCTTTATCTACTTTTCTCTCATGTAGAGCCTCAGACTGGGCTTTTAAAACTTTTATAGACACACAAATGCATTGACACTGAAAAAACCCATCATATGACAGGACTTTTAGTCAGGATGTAGTTTAGAGTGGTCCATTTTGCCTATAACAGAGGCAAAATGGTCTCATACAAACAGATCAGCATGCATGATGCTGGTGATTTGTGTCTTATATTTAGCATCATTAACTCATATTTAGCATCACTGTCAAGGAACGTGAATACAGGATCTCATACCCAGGTAATATTTAAAATGCTTCACTCATAATCTCTAATTTCCTTCCCCTACCCCTTTTGTTTTCTCGTTTGCCTGCCTACCACAAGAGGGCGCTGTTGCTCACGTTTGCATGTCACTCAAACCATGGCTGACATTACTCTGTTCACAGCATGGGAAAAAGAGCAAGGCTGCTTTCAGATCTCTTTGATGCCAGTCATATCAAGATGTGGCTTTTATAAAGGCGTATGTGTAGGCGTTTAGTGGTCTTTTCTTCCTGTTTATGCAAATTATATAAATGACGTTTAATGATGTCTTCCAAACTACAAGGAGTCCTGTAGCTTTAAAAATTAACTCAATTTAGACCCTTCAAATTCTTCTAAACTCAGATTTGATTATATTCTCGTACTCCGATTAGGCAACGGAACATTTACTGTATCAATTATGTCACCCCTGTCCGTCTGTTCTCGAGAAGAGCAGATCTTTGTCACGACCAGTTTCAAAACAGATATACACTTATTATTGATAGAGCAGACAGGAAGAGGAAGAGCAAAAAAAAGTACGTCTTTGTTGTGTCTGACTGTGACTCAAGATTCTTGAGAATCAACAAGGCTGTTACACAGCAACAGCATAACAACAATTTGCATAAATTATATAAATAGGACAGAATGTACTGAACCTCCAACAAGAAAAAGAATTTGGTAGGAAGTCAGCCATAAGACGGCAAGTACTCATGTTTAAACATATCTAACAAATATTGTATATAATATACTTTGACCAAGTCATCGACTTTTACAATTGAGGACCCAAATGTTTCAGCTGTATTTTCCTCTACAAATCAAAAACTAAAAACAGACAAATATTTTTCACATCTATATTAATATATAAGTAAACATAGATTTAAAATCATACATAGAATATCAGTGTTTCTTAATAATTTGCTGCATAAAATACAATAAATATTTTCATCTCTCACAGTTTGAAAGCTTGTTGATTGATTTACTGTTAAAGGCTGCAGGCTTGACTGATTTCTGTGAACCACATACTGTACCATTTTGTAGACAGATTAAGCTACCATCCTGCAGCTAAAGACTAAATGTAAATGAATGGCTTCCAGAAGTATTCCTGGGTTTTGATTCTCAGGTGAAAAAAAGAAGCTGTTCAGTACATTTTTCAAACTTTCATATTGACAATTAGTTTTGTCAAAGCTCGCTTGCATCAATATATTTGCATACAGTGGACAACTGTATAAAGATATGTCAAAGAATTCTACTGTACTTAATTACTTTAAAAAAAAAAAAGACTTGCAATATAGTTACTGCACTGTATACCTATATTCCTTGGTAAGAGAAATACTGTAGATTAAACACAGAACATGTTATCTAAGATAACAGCTACATTCATGCTACGTTCAGAGAAGTGGCACATTTTTCACTCTGATCCAATAACTTCCCTTTACGTGTAACAGACAAACTAACTTTATAATTAGATCCATGTTCACTCACAGTTGAGAAGGGTGCAAGAGATTCTGAGCAACACATGTTGAAATTATATTTTGCTCCAAATAATGAGATAATGCATGCTCACATCATATTCAGTGATGCTAGAATTTTTTTGTGGCACTGAGGGTGCCACTTTATGTATGACAAAAGTAGCAGGTGCAAATTCTGGTTGTGACAACTCTTACAAAACAGGTACAAAACCAGAATGTAGAATGTATGTGTATATAATATATATATATATATATATATATATATATCCATCTAGATTGTTTTGGTGTGAGTTGAATAGCTAGTTTCATGTTGGAACCATTTTATTTTTACAGAAAAACCAACCGTATCACATTAATGTAGTCCTCCTCGGCAGAGCTGTAACATTAGCTAACATAGTTAGCTGAGATAGCTAGCCAGCCTCTTGTCCATGGGTAGATACACCCCTTCCTCTGTGCGTTGATACAAAAAGAAAATGTATAGTATCTCCAAAACTCAGCACTTGGTAAGAGGATAAATACATATTTTTGATTTTGTGGTGAACCATTTCTTAAATGTTGTGCTTGTATTATATAATTAATACCTAGGGTCTAGTCCCTTCAACTGCTGTTTTGAAGCGCACTGTGTGAACTGTCAGTTCAGTGAGCTGCACTCTTTTATGCAGCGGTAGTGTATGGTTGGCCTCTTCCTCTTGTAAGTTTCTGTGGTGAAAGTCAGTCATCCCCATTTTGTGCTCATATCTCTGTAGACAAATCATCATACTCATCGTACCATTAAAGTTACTTTATAAATAGAATACTGAAGTAAATGTTTCACATGCAGGGCCTCAAGGTGCAGAAAAGTCCATCATTTTACAATGTGGTGAATACTAGGTCTGCTTACTTGCTCTTTTCGCACAGTTTAATCATGTTTGTTGCATTCTACATGTAGTAGACATGCAAATTGCACGGCCACAAGAGCAGTTTTAAAAATTGCTCTCCCTCTGAAAAACTTTAAATGATTGGCATCTTCACAATCATCTGTGAAATCTTTGCAAACACGTAAAATATTAACACATTTTACTCAGTCGCAAAATGCGTATTTGTGTCACAATCGCCAAAACCATATTTCAAAGGTAAAAACGTGTCATCAAGGCGGTCATGTCAGCAGAGTGACATTTTAACAGCCACTTTGTACTTGAGTCTGATATTTTTTCCAAACCTCTGAAAGCTGGTTAGAGTTATGTAATATTGTTGTAATGATAGAGGTCCAGTAACAGTGTATTGTCGAACCAAGGACTGTTGACCTAAACAAACCACCACGCGGAGGATCTTGCAGTGCGATTCCCAAATGTCTCATACACAGTCCCACGTACACATCCTCAATGTAAACAGCTTTGACATGTTTAGATGCCTCCAGTATCTTCTTGGCTAAATCCAGTGAGAACACGTAGCCCAGCCCCATTGCATATGGTGGGTATGTAGACTCAGAGAAGGCAGAAACAGGCAGAAACCACTTTGAATTATGGTCTCGAAGAACAGCAGCACCCCTTGCCACCAATCCTGTCATGTAGAGATTCTGGCGGGCTGTCGAAAGCATGTCAACGAGGGAATGGACATTAAGGAACATGTCTGAGTCGATCTTCATGGCATAGGAGGTGTTGGGGCAATGGGAGTCGAGCCATTCAAACATGACCATGGTTTTAATGGTGAGGTTATTGTAGCTGTCCAAGAAGTTACTCTGGAGAATATCATGATGTCTCTGGCTTTCCTGTGACACCTACAGAAGAGGAGAGAGGAGACTGGGTTGAAAGCAGTAGCACCACTTTGGGGTCGTGGCCACCTTATGACAGCAAGTACACCTTTTACTATCTTTTTCAACACATTCTTATACCAAAATGACTGAATAGGTCGATTGCCAGCAACTCCCAAAACAACATAACATGACCATTGTAGCATTCCAGCGGCGGACTTACTGGACCTTCTTCGTGTGCCCACAGTTTGGTTCGGTTTAGGCAAGAGAACTAGGTTTAGGTAAACACTCTGGTTTAGGTTAAAATAACTACCTACTCTGTAGCCTCAGTTAAAACTCACATTATGTTATGTTATATTATATTTGAAGTTATATATTATGTTTGAAGTCAACGTTGACTTCTGGTTTCCCATCGGACACGAACAACAGTCTCCTTAATTAAAGTGCTTGTTAAATTCAACCTTCTCCATATACAGACTTTTCACTTCTTATACTACTTCTCCTTGCTTCCTCCGTTGCAGCCGTAATTATTACTACAGCCACTAGAGGTTGCAGCCTAACAACGAACATAAATATGGGCCGTGATAAGCTGCTTTCTTAGTCAAGCTTTATGGTTGTTTTTCTGATCTGGTCTCTGCCAACTCATGAGGGAAATATTTGACTCATTAACGCTGAATCCTACTCTGTGTTCACCATCAAGTTGCTAACTTTGTCTGCTAGAAAAGGAAGTGTGCCAAGTCTGCCAATTATCAGAGCCTTTTTGATGAAAACAGAAGCCTGCCATTGCTGCAAACACGATTGATAAGAGGGGTTACACTGAACCAAAGTCCAAAGATGTAGAAAAACACTAAAAATCTCTTTAGGGTTGAGGGGATCTGCAAAAGTAGGTGATAATTCTTTGAGATGGTTACTACAATTGACCACTTCACATTACACATCAACATTTGGTCCCATAAAAGATTAGTGCAGCTTTAAGGTTTGAATGCATGAAGAGACAGGACAGAAGCAGTCGGACACATCCTGATCCTAACTGGATCTCAACATTCTTTCTCACTTTCTTCCTTTCTTTCTCTGCTCAGATTGATGACCATGAGAGTTTTAGTTTCTCTTAAGTATCTGCTGCAGCTCATTCTTGTTGGCCTATTTATTTTGAAACTGCAAGAACAGAAATACATTTGGATTTTCCCTCTTTCGACAATGGAATAATTTACCCTATACACAGTAGTTATACATAGTATATAGATAACATCATCTTTTATGATGGTTGAAAGAGATAAAAATGAAACAACTCACTTGCTCTTTAAGGAGCTCTCTATCGTCTTCCTCTTTGGACATTCCCAACAGGAAGTAGTGGCTGACCACTCGGCCCAGCACTGAGACTTCTTTGCCCCATGTGTTGCGGATTATATCACGAGCCTCTCTGTTGCGGGGTGCGACTGGGATCATAAGAACCAAGAATGGGCTTTCCTGCTGACATCTGTTGGGTTCATCCAATATAAAATCGTAGTGGTGCGGGTATGCCACAAAGTATTTTGATGATGGGGGGTTGGCTGGTGAGATCTGTGCAAGCAGAGGAGATTGGGATTTTTTGAGTGGAGCACTCCAGTAGCATAGGATTTGTCTTTGCTTTTTTATAGTCAACTTGTCTGTATAAAGGGGCTCTGTGTAACAATTTCCATGTATAAGTCACTATATTATTGGCCTTATGTAAATGGATTGTAACGGAACATGACTCGGTTGCTGTGGAAGAAGTTTGTGATCATGTTTGATCCGCTCTGATAATTTTGTTCTGTTTATTTTGTGCGTTGATATGGTTACCCCCTGTCCTGCTGACATAATTATGTCAGTAGACTCTGAGTGTCTTTAGGTAGATAAAGATGATCCTTGAAGGGATTCCAGACTCCCAACGTAATAGTGAACTAATGGGTGACATTGACCAAGAATTAGACATCCTTTCAGATGACATAATGATTTAATAATCTGTATGACATCTGACAACTGTCTAAATAAGAGAAATGTATTGTTACTCTAAGGTTTTGAGGTGATTGTTCCAATGTGTACATTGCGTAACAAAATCTTCTAGTAAGGATACCTGAGGCTCTCAACTAAGTTTACTCTATTTATCTAATTGAAGACTGATAAAGAGTACAAGGTTTTTTTCTCATCAGCTGCCTATATAAGCCTGTGGGTGTCACCAGTGCCTCGTCTCTGTGCCTCTACACTCGGCCAAAAGATAGCAACAGTAGCTAATGTTAGTTTAGAGATGGAGTCCGCTAACATAAACTAACAAACGGCTTTCAGCACGACACAGATGTTCCACAGAGCCCCTTTAAATCAAAAGACAAAAAATATAGATAATCTTAAGATGTGTTCAGACAAAAGACATTGTGTATTTTAGCCCTGCTTTTTTTGTGCATACTTGAATATCAGACTATTCATGCAGTCTGTGTTGTCCTACTGACTGTACAGACTGATACAGTTTTAGCTAGCTAGTGTGAGGTGTTTGTGTCTCAGAAGTCACAACAAACTCAGGTTCTTTCTCTCATTTAGTCTCTTATTTTCCTCTTTGTCACTTACCATATGTTAATTGTTAATAAAAAAGATGTTACAGTATTAAAAATGTACATGAGATCAATTTGAAATTCAGTGAATACATTACAGTTACTAATCCCAGCAACTTTAACATTTTGAGATTGGCTTTTTCACTGTCTCACCATGTGTGCAATGGATGGTTGTGAATTTGCTCTCTATGTACTCACTTGACAGACTGTTATAGTACATGCAAGATCCATGCAAGGACTCGAGTCAGCAGACTTTTACCAAAAAGGGACAAACATACCCTTAGGCAACTCCAAAGTGGTCATATTAATAGGTTCAGTGTTCTTAGCTGCCCTGCTAACATTACCCTCTGATAAGTCTACACTCAGGAAACAGAGTTCAGAGTTAGCTACACAGCTAGCTAAATGCTAGACTTGCTAATTTTAAACTAATGGTTGATGATTATTAGGCACTTACAAACTGGCTGTTCATTAAACCACAATATCTTGTTTTGTATTTCTATATGTGTAAAATGTGGAGTAGGACAATCTGGCATGTGAGTACTTCAGGCTATGGAGAATTTGGAGTTTAATAATAGGCATCTTTGACGTAGATGTACAATAATAAAGTGACGAGTAATGTAATTTCTTACCTTTGCTTGGCTATTCATTGACTAATATGTAGTAATTGATAAGATTTTTCAGGTAACTAGCTAACACTAGCCAGAATAAACATCTACTTTGGTCAACTTGTAACATTTTTCAACTCTCGCGGACGAGCAGTTATTTTAATTTACTCGTCCTAGAGCAAATCCCATCTATCTCTTGGTATACTAATATAAATAAATACTAAATGGTCAACTTTGGTTAACTAAAAAGCAACTTGTTAGCATTTATGTTTAATTAGCTAAATCTCATTTCAGTAGCTGAAATTTAAACAGGTGAAACTCTACAGCTGAATGTTAAACATCAAAAAGTGCTGCTTCACTTTGACATATGTTAAAGGTAACAGCAGCAAAATAACTGATTTTTCAGTTGGGCAGTTTGATAGGTGCCTTTCTTTTCAAATGGGGCCAGTAAACATACTTACAGTGCTGACTGAAGTGGTGATATTGCTTTGAGACTTTATTGTCCAAACGTTCAAAGACCACGACACTTGAGTGCTCGAATCGTAGAATATAAATATTAAAGTTCCTATCATGAAGATCAGCATCAAAAAACACAACCATCGTCGAGCCCTTAGCCATGGAGTCTTTTCACTGCAAAGACAAATGAGAAAATGGAAATATTTACTGCCCCTTCTGCATATCAGTAGCACTTTACCATCCATTACTGGATATGAATCAATAAGCACTTTGCTAATAACTCCAAATCCTCAAACCATGGTCTTTCCCTTATACTTAACCAAGTGTTTTTGCGCCTAAACCTAATTACATCATAAGCATAACATTGCTACATTATAAAACATAATCAGTGTGTACAATGTGCACAATAAAGAAACAATGCGTAGAAATCTAGCAAGAGTTTAAAATCTGAGGTTAACGTCGGGCATTGACTCTCTTCCTTGCCCAGTAATGTAGTCTTTCCTCATTAGCTGGGCTTTAGGAGTAGCTGTTGAAAGCAAATGGAGTTTCCATTAGGAGCTTCATCCATTACAAACCTCCACAACTACAAACTCCACTGGACTTACTGCAAGCACTAAAACATTTGTAGGAGGAAGTGGGATGTGTGTTAACACATTCAGCATATTGATATGCAGCCTATTATTACTATTTACTATTTAGCCTTCATGCTATATATATACAGCGATCCATCAACATGATCAAGAAAGCTCAAAAGCACAGAGCTGACAGGCTGAATGTGAAACCCAGACAACTCTAAGCAACAGATGCTGAAATAACATTGTGTAAGAAGATACAAACCTCCCCGAAGCCTGTAGTTTTAAATTCTGCACATTTCCGTCTTCATTGAGTAACTCATCAATGCTGTGGTGTAGGAGACACTACAACATTTCAAGTAGGACGGAAGGTATTCTGTGTTTTGTTAAATTGAATATGAATATTTGAGCACCTTGGTGCTCTTTTTCCTGTCACATGACTCTTATCAGAGTGTTGGTTAAGGTCTGCTGAGTTTGTGGTGAGTCTTTCAACAGCATAACACACTTCGCATTATGTAAGATATTGTTGACTTAAGAGTTGCTCAGAAATGGAGTCAGCTTAGGCTGTAGTATCCAAAGAGTCACGTATTCACTTTTCAACACCTACTTTTTGCATGTTACCACTGATCTTAATGTCGACGTGCGATAATTGACTACTAAGACCAATACCAACAATGATCTCAGTGTTAAAACTCACAGGTGGTAGCAGCTTCGTGTTCTTACAATATGAAGTCTCACGCAGTTTCTGAGGCATAAATAATGCCTATGTTAAATAAATAGAAATATATATACAATATATGCATTTAGCTCAAATGCACTGCCAACACATTTCAATTGGTTTGTACCCAAACCCGTTACTGGCTTTCCCATGTATTTTTGAAGCTGTGCCTCTACATATTTTGACATGAAGAGAGTTCACATAAGTCTAACAGCATGATTCAAACTTCAAGTTCAGGTCACTGATCTTATACTGTAGATACTTTAATGACATATATTATGGGAAATATATGGTGAAATTACTTTGTACTTATATGAGCCAATAATGTTTGCAAAAGCAAAATATAAGATTAACTGAGACAAAATAAATAGTTTAGAAATGTATTGAGTTTTTCACTCATACTGTGTGAGACATGCGATCACATAAACATACCTGAAGGTAAATAAAACACATAAATCCTTCTGGTTTACTCAGTTTTCACTTTCACTGGAAATTTAGATATTATACTGCATGGAAAAACTAGTCCTTAGTACTACTGACATTACCTTTTTTTTTGCTTTACTTCACTGTGGAAACCAGAAAAAAAGATTGCATTGATATTACAGCATTACCAGCTACAAAATCATATTTTCTTCTCTTGTTGAACACTCGATTAAACATTACAGCCACATATGCAAATACATTTGTACACTGCTAATCAAGACAATTGCTCTAATGCTTGTGAGGAGTGCAGTCTCTATCAGTCTGAATCATTTCACTGATAGCCAGACATATTTCTCACAAAAGCTTTCATTAAAAACCACAGTGAGCCTTGAACTGAACTGTATAATCATTTCAAGTCAGTACATTTCAAATAAAAAGAATGAAAATCAACACTTACCATTTGGAAACATGGCTCTCCAGCATTTTCAGAGAAGGAAAGGCAAAGTAATGACATCCAAGTCAATTGCTGTGGCAGCTACAGCACGCGAACATACAGACAGCCAGCAGGTAAAAATGAGGATGTTGCTGTTAACTGTCCGACTTCATTGTGGTTTGTGGTGGTGTGTGTCAGACAAATCCGGGCCTTCTTAGACGCAGACAGCGCACTGACTCTGAAAAAACATGTGTGAAGACTGATCAGCTCGACAG
The DNA here is from genome assembly GCF_965226575.1 of Pagrus pagrus. Classification (NCBI taxonomy): domain Eukaryota; kingdom Metazoa; phylum Chordata; class Actinopteri; order Spariformes; family Sparidae; genus Pagrus; species Pagrus pagrus. The sequence continues at coordinate 14,395,619 of NC_140189.1, read as the reverse complement.
CATTCAAATACGGATGCTGGTGTCGGATATGGCATTACAATTGAAGACGCAACATTTGAAGAGCCTGCTGAAGGTGTTTAACGTCACAACATTCAGCATGACTTAACATGCATTCATACCTCAGTGTTGCAACATGGTTACATTTAGCAGGAGAAGACCACAACACACCCTCTTTTTTTCCTGTTTAAACTCTTTCTCTCATAGATAAAGTACATGCAATTTCAAGTTTAAAATATGGTTTGAATTTCTCTACTGTTGCATTTATTGGAGCTAAATTTAAAACATTTTCTTCATTTTCACTTTATGTGATTTGATGTATACATTTACACAGTCTTCATTGCCCCAATCACTGATTGCTTTAAATATTGAGATCCCAGGTTTCAAAAAGTACCAATTGTTAATATTCATACAAAGAGGCCTTAATAAATAGGGTAAAGACCCACTACCTGTTCCTGCTCCTGGTCATTGAGTCACAAGGTAAAATCCTCACAACTAACAACTTTTACCCAGTCATTGAACCAATGCTTCATACTTGAATGAAATTCAACAGAGTCACATTTTTCACAATAAAAGCATCCCAGCAAGGCAGAGGGCTTTTTACATTCCCTGAACTGGTGGAAAGCTTTTATTGTGAAACATACAGAGAGAGTGCTGGGTTTGTGTTCACAACAAGCTTTAGCAACAGCAAATCAACAGTAGAGAGAAGCAATCATAGTCCATAATGTGTGTTACAAGCATAGCTGGAACAAGTGTACTTTTTACAGCATGAGAATTTTTTCTTAACTTGATTAATTGGTCTGGTATTTGTCTGTACACTAAACAAAGGATCAAAATCTTTGTTTTGAACATTTCCTTATTTTTGCAAAGGAATCCATTACATTGGAGTGACATCTTTTTCAGGGAAGTATTACGTCATTGCTTAAAAGGCAAAATGTGGTCAGCAACGTTTTTTTCTTGTAATACACATGAGTGGGAGTAAGGAACATGTTTACCGGTAAGATTTGCTTGCTTAGTGACTCACTGAATGTTAAGTTTCATGAAGCCTTCCTTGAGAGTTATGGTCACAGAACATTTCTAAAGCCTCTACGCAACTTCCATACAATGTCCAGTGTACTAGGGACCCTCTATGTGAATATGTCACCTTAAACATCTTGTTAGTTTTCTCTTGCTATACATTTCATGACATAAAATATATATGACTGAAGGCTTCCATGCCTTAGGTGAGGGCTTATTGTTTGTTTGAAATACTAGTGTCAGGCGAGTTATTTTACCCTTGTTGTTGTCGCTTCTGTCATAATACCACATAGTTTGATTCCAATTATGGCATATTTTGTTTGTTTGTAATATGTCTTTTGATTTTGAAACAGACGTTAAAAGAATAAACTGCAATTTTGTCTTAGTAACTTAGGACTTTGGGAAGAAGAAAATCTACAGTCACAGTTCTGCCTAATAGAAGTTATCTGAAAATCTAACCATAAAGCAAAGAATCTCTGTTTACTCTACACTTGGCAGGTTTGTCACTGAGAACCCAAGGAAGTGCAGTGTTGAATTTGAAAATGTTCAATAATAATACATTTTGAATAAACAGCAAACACTGCTCCAGCGTGGCTGCTGTGCTCTGGCTTCATGACTAAAGTGCCGAACCAATAGGGAGTATCATTATTACTGATAAAATCCTAACTATACCCATTACTGTTGATGAAGGTTCTCAGTCATCCATGTCATGGTAAATCTAGGTGCTGTATCGTAGACAACTGGACGTGTTTCAGTTTCTTGAATATGTTTCAGGCTTTTAAACTCTGTGTCGGAGTGTTCTTACAGAGTCATTAAGGACATGTGTAAGCTCTGAGTTTCGGAGTCGTTAGGGCCACTTGTGGGTCGTTAGCCCAACCGGCCTTCATGTGGGTTGCTAAGGCTAGGTGAGCCCAGGTGTGAAGGTTGTTAAGCTGTCTGTGGAGGGAACTCAGTACTGCATTGTAGGTGGGGGATAAGTAATGTCGTAGGCCATCTCCGATGTTCAAAGACGGTCGTTCCAGTTGACATAGATGGATTCCTTTACTCTTTCAAACCATCTGTCTGCTCTGGCCAAGATTGATTTGTTGTCCTCAAAGGAATGATTTTTCTCCTTAAGATGTAAGTGGACAGCAGAGTCTTTACCTGAGGAGTTAGCCCTCCTGTGTTGTGCCATTTGTTTACAGAGAGGTTGGTTTGTCTCCCCAATGTACAAATCGGTGCAGCCCTGGCTGCATTGAACAGCATATACTACATTACTCTGCTTATGCCTGGGTGTTTTGTCCTTAGGATGGACAAGTTTCTACCTCAGCGTGTTGGTAGGTTTGAAGTGAACCGGGATATGATGTTTATTGAAGAGTTTTCAGATATTCCCGCGACATGAGGAATGATGATGTTGTTACGTTTTCTTGTCTCCTCCTCTCTGTCTGCTCTGGATCTTTTAGAGGTTTTGACAAAGGTCCAGTTTGGGTATCCACAGGTTTTAGGTGCTCCCCTGATGTGCTTCTGTCTTTGTGGGCACGGTCTCAGCCGATGGTTTAGGGTTCACCTTGTGCTCCAGTTGGTGATGAGAGTTGAACAGCAAGTATTGATCTGTGTGTGTAGGTTTTCTGTACACCTCAATGTCGAGGTTTCTGTCTCCTTCAATGTGTACTGCACAGTCCAAGAAGGGAAGAGTGTCTCCTCTGACAACTTCCTGTGTGAACTTGATGTTACTGTCCACAGCATTTATTTGTTCTGTGAAGGCTTCCAATTCCCTTGCTCTGATTTTGACCCAGGTGTCGTCCACATACCTGAACCAGTGGCTTGGAGCAGTTCCTGTGAAGGTAATCAAGGCTCTGCTCTCAACTTCTTCTATGTAGAGGTTGGCCACTATTGGGGACACCGGTGAGCCCATGGCACAGCTGTGCTTTTGTCTGTAAAAGCCTTCACTGTACTGGAAGTAGGTGGTCGATACCCATTACTAAATTTGTTTATGACCCAATTCCTGCTAAACTCATAATACCTATCAGCCTACATAGCTGTTCTTTGTGTTTTGTGCCGGTAAACAATGTTACCACACTAACAGGCTAAACTAACGTGGTAAACATTATACCTGCTGAACATTGGCCAATTAGAATCGTCATTTTCTTGTTATAAGCATGTCAGCATGCCAACATTTGTATTGATTGCAAAGCACTGTTGTCTCTTAGTACAGCCCACAGGACTGCTAGTATGGCAGCAGACTCTTAGCGCTGTTTAGTACAGTGGCAGACGGGGCAAACACGTTGCAACTTAAGAAAGCACATGCAAATAGACAAAACATATGCAAATTAAGAACTTATTCAAATCTTCATTCTTAATTTGCACGTGTTTTGTCGAATTTCATGCACTTGCCCTTGTAGGCCACAATAGGCACTCTCAGCACTCGGTGGTAGATGAGGGAAAGATGGTGGTAATGGTTGAATACTGGTAAAAGTCAGAAAACTTTGAGTTGATGTATGAGGCAAAGCACATTTTCAATCTGTATTGGAAACTATAATCTTTTCCTCATCTTAATTAAAGCTCTGTTGACCTGTCTCTGTCATCAGGGTCCCATGTTTCCGTCAGTGGAAAGAAACTGACCAGTGGCGTCCCTAGGCTAAATCATTCAGGGCTAAAGCCCCCGGATGTTTTTTAATTAGCCCCGAATATTAATTAAAAAAAAAACAATTTTTTTAATTTTTTTTTTTCACATCCTCAAACTACGGTTATCTTATGTTGATGCGTCGATAAAACAGTGTTTTTGGACAGGTTTGAGTAACAATTAATTTTTTTTTTTTTAAAAAGCCACTACTTTGGCTTTGGCACACAAGTGGTTAACACCTCTGTACAAGACAAATGTTTGAAGTAAAACTAAAGACAAATGAACAAGGAAAAAAGAGAAAAAGTAGAGTACATTAATAAAAGTTAAGTACAAGAAACAAAGACAATAGGTAGAGTTAAGAACAGTTAAGGCAGAGACCTAACCTGAGACCTGTAAGAGATACAAATATTATGTTAAAGAGTATGTTATGTTAAAGAATGTTAAAGAATATGTAAAGAATACATACATATGAGTATGTAAAGAGCATTAAATGTACAAAGTAAAACAATGTACTGTAAATACTGTACATGACAAGATGCATGGTTCATTAAACATCTCAATGTTTACTGTTGCTGAATGGTTGCTGTTGGTATGTTCAACATGATGAATGGGGCATTTTTGTGCCTGGGCTATTGAGGGAAGTTTGTGAAAATTGCTAGCCTATTTGGTATTAACTGGTAACCAATTCAGTCCAGAAGAGCAGGTACCTGTAGGGTATGTGGAGAATGTCTCTATGTTTAAAAATTCCAGCGCACGCTCTGCGCGTGCATCTGCTTGACTCTTCTGGGCTAAGCCCCGGATGTGTCAAAATCCTAGAGACGCCCCTGAAACTGACCACTTTTCCTGACAAAACTGAATTGTAAAAACAAATGAGTAGTGTATATACATAATTTCTATAGGAGACAGGGCTGTTTGTCTGCAGTACATTCAAATTAAAAAGCACGAAGTTGGCACCTGTCAACTGTTTTGGGTTTTCAGCATACCTCTGCTCTTCAGGAAATACCACAGGATTACGATAAGCATAACAGTGCCTGTATTTCTTATAAGCACCAGCTTGAAAATACATTGTCTGATCCATTTCTACTGTGGACAATCAAGGATTCTTACCATCTTGTTAATCTACAACTGAAGGAAGAAAAGGACAGCTATAAAAAGTGCAGAATGTCCCTTGGCTTAAGTCTCCCAATCATCACATCTCTGCATCCACCATTGGAGGCAGGTATGGGCCACCCATACATACCAACCTCAGACACACTTTAAGAGCAAATTCATTTCAGGACATGAATCCAGGTATAATAGACTCCAGACTCCAGACCCTTAGCTGGCCAAGGCCTTTTATAGACCCCAGAACCACCAGTCCATGCCCTTTAATGCAATGTTCTCCCTTCTGTCTGTAGTTACAAACCTACATGTGACTTTTCATTTAATGTCCAAGTGACACATTTTCTCTGACTATGAAGTATTTACCTTGGCAGGGTATAAAACATTACACAAGGTGAGTATTGCACAAAGTTATGTACACAGTACACACAGTACTCTAAGTGAGCATACTCTTAATTATTGCAATGTGTATTTATTGTCTTTATACACTGTAGCATACTGTATGTGTTTATCCATTGTGTATTTAGAAGAGTCGGACAGCTGAGCGGATTTTCCACTTTATGACGTTTGATGTCATCCAATGGTTACGATTACAGAATTTGCATTTTAACTTCAGCGGAATGGAAACCGATCGACCACATCCTTAACTATTCTGTATGAGAATGTATGCTATACATATGCTTATCGTTCGTCACATCTGTGTGACCTGCAGACATGAACTTTTGAACTGTGGTGACAGTTTTTACTTCCCGAAATACAGAAAAACTCCACCGTGTGCTGTCCAGAAAAAACACCCACAGGTGGAGTTTTGTTGCATAAGGTTGTTTTTATCATTCTCAGTTTCTTGCTCAGTTTAAAATTTGCCACCACCATGTTTCTATGTTAGTTGTTAATAGGCTGACGAGTCAGCTTATCAGCAGTGACACAGCCTTTAATTCTGATAGCCAGGAGTTGTAACAAACAAATAAATCTTCAGTAATGCACTGTAAGGATCTCATTTTAGAAATTTTGTCTGACCACTCTGAAACAATGGAGAATTTTGTTTAGTTCATTACAGCTTAAGCACTTAGTTGAGGAAATGCAACAGGCAAATTAGTATTTCTGAACTAATGTTTAACGATGCTTTATAGGTGAATAAATTCATTCATTCATTCAACCTTTATTTAAATCTTGAACAATTTTCAATGATGTCAAGAGCAGAAATTAAAAAAACAGAATAGGTACAAAAATGTGATAACAAAACAGAAACAATGAACATAACTACAGAGAGAGTAAACAGAATGGGTACATAAAAACGATAACAGATATGAAGCAATATGACAGAATACAAAAAAAATGGAAAAAGTGCTGAAAATGATTAGAAACTGCAAGCAAACAAACATGACAAAACAAAAAATAAAACAGAAGTGCATAAAAGATAAATGGCAGACAACCATACAGGACAGCATGTGGTTGTAAATGCCAATCCATCTGGTAGATGTTGAGATATTTCACAGGAGAAGAGAGACTTTTAACCTGCTGCTGGCACTAGAGGAAAAGTCAGTGGGATTCATCCTTGGCACACATGCCTGTACAAAATCAATTCATCAATGTCAATGCATCCAATAGCTTTTGAGATATTTCAGTCTGGACTAACATTGTGGACAGACTCACAGGCATTTTCATCCATAGAGCCATGCTGCTGCTATGGCTGAATACACAAGAATGCTCTTGACAACATTCCACTGCTCCAACTGCAACCATGAAACGAATATTGCCACAAATACAACTTTTACTGCTACTGACTGTAGAGTTGTTGTAAAATCACGATGCTCATTCAGTGGTGTACAATGAGGTTCTCTGTCTTAAAACATATTCAGTCAGTAGTTATATGGTATTGTTGAATATTTGCTCCTGTGCTTGTGCAGTAGTACAGACAAACCACATAGGAAAATGATAAACTACTAAATCCTGCAAGAACATTTTCTAACCCTGCTACTTTAAATCTAGGTGCTGTATCGTAGGCGACTGGACTTGTTTCAGTTTCTGGAAGATGTTTCACCTCTCATCCAAGAGGCTTCTTCCGTTCTAACTAACAGGAGAGGAGTAGGCAGGCTTTTAAACTCTGTGTGGGAGTGATCTTACAGAGTCGTTAAGGACACGTGTGAGCTCTGAGTTTCAGAGTCATTAGAGCCACTTGTGGGTCGTTGGTCAAACCAGCCTTCATGTGGTTTTCTAAGGCTAGCTCATATGTGTTCCAGTTAGTTAGAACTGAAGAAGCCTCTTGGATGAGAGGTAAAACGTCTTCAAAAAACTTAAACAAGAGTGTTACGTCACCAACATCAGGGGTGGAGAGAGTGTCATAGTTTAAAGCTCAAGGCCACTGACCAAGCTACTGTATTTGATGAGTTGAGAGTGAGAACGTATTGAATTTAGACTAAGTATCTAAAAGTGACTCTGTTACCGTAAAGATGTCAAAATGACTTTGTCTACCTAAACATTTGTATCAGTGCAGTTACAGACTGTAACTGTAGCAAGGCAAAAGCAAAAAGTAAAAAACAATAGCAGCCACCAAACAAATACTAGCAGTATGTCTATATAAGGCCATATTTGTCAGTACATCTGACCCGACAATAGAGCAATTCATCATCAGCATAATAACACAGAATTATGTTGGCGTTATAAAATAACCAAGTGGGAGAAAAATTTAAGGAGTGGGGACATATCCTTGATGAACTCTACTTTGTACTGTGATGAGGGCTAGTACTTCAGGCTTCTAACATTTGTCTTAACTCATTTTATTTTACACATAATGCCGGGAGGTAAATGAACCTGTCTGCAGGCACAGTTACATTTGAGTGTATTTGGGTTTTAAATTCCAGTATTTAAGAAAGATTGATGCTACTTTAATGTATGAATGTTAAGTAGGGAGCTACAGCTGGGGGGCAAGCCTAGCTTAGCAAAAGACTGAAAGGAAGGGGGAAACAAAAATGACTAGACCATGTAACTCTCTCTAAAATGAAAATTATAATGTTTTTGTGCAGAGTTAAACTGGTGAGAGACAAAAAGAGATGGCCTTTTTTGAGCTTTAGAGACAACAGTTAGCCTAGTGTCCTGTTTTGGTCTTTATACTAAAGCTAGCTAATTGCTAAAAGATCAAATAACTGCTTCAGCTTCTATTCGTACTATTCCCCTTACTATTCATGACTTATTTTTGGCACACCATTATGTTTATTTAATGTTTTTATCAGCTACACACTGTGTAGTACTTAATAAACAACCAATTATTTGGTTTACTGAGACTCCTAGTAAGTGTTAATGCCTCAATTTTGAATATCCTATATAACTTGTTCCAGTTCACTGAAGCCTTTGGCAATCCCAGCTCAGCATAGCTCAAATCCAGTTCAACTCACTATACCTCAGCTGCGTACAGATGAGATTAGCCCAGCAGAGTTATTAAGAAATCCAAATGACTGTGGGAGAAGAGGAAGTGGGCTGGGAGTCAGGAATAAATTGTTTTGTATGTGAGAGGAGCAGGAAACCTGAGTAAGATAACGGTTAAAAGAGAGGATGAGGAAACAGCTTGCAGAGTGTCTGTTTTAAGCAAAAATCAAAAAATTAAAACAGACAAGAGGAATGTGGGGAAGCAGCAGAGGAATGAAGAAATAACCATTGGGTCAGGCGACAGGCATCCAAAATGTATAAAACAACTCATATGATTTTTATTTGCTCTCAATTAAATTATTTCAACCAATATATCCAAAGAATAGTCAAAGAAATCAGCAGAAATCAAAAGACAACCACTATACTGTATATTGCCATTGAATATAACAACTCAAATAATTAATTATTGTATCAAACAATCTCAAATATCCAGAATTCATTGGTTCTAATAAGACAATGACAGTAGCTTTGTGTAAATTCAAAACATTATTCACTTTGCTTAAATATTATGGTAATAATGTTGGTTTCTTAAAGCTCACAAAGAAGAATGTGGTCTGGTTCAGCTTGGAGTCTGGCTTTGTATGTAGTGAAGCCCCCTTCGACTCAATTCAAGAGTAACAGGCTCAAAACATCAGTCCGTCAGCAGGGTTGTATGAGCATCCATTCATCCATTCATCCATCCATCCATCCATTCATACGTCCATACGTCCAGATGAAAAGAGGAACAGAATGAAAGCAAAAAAGGGCTCTGGGTCTCACATACTTGATGTGTGTGTTAACAGAAACTGTAGGAAACAAATCACTGTCGTTATAGGTCTATGCATAAGTTATGGAAGCTGTACAGAGATTATTGGAACAAACAAACATTAAAAATGAAGCCTGGCAAAACATCTCACCAACCTTAGAAGGATAAAACTCTTAAATAAAACAAAATAAAATAAATAATCGATGTTTTTTGGAGGGGACGCCTCCTTTTTTCCCTTTATCAGTTTTTATCATTACTTCATGGCTGGACAGAAAACAAACATACTGTATCAACGTAAGACGTTTATTCTCCTCCATGTTAAAGGAGGCTGCGAGAAATGATTGTGTCATTTACTCTTTTATCTATATTTATTTGATTATTTTTTTTTATCTAAATGGGTGGTCATGCAAATAGAAAAAGCCAAGTCCTTTATGCTTTTAGCTTGATGGTAAAAGTTGGTAGGTTACCTCTTGGCCAGTTCACCTCTTGATGAGTTGACTAGTTGCTGATTACGGGGTTACAAGGTGAAGAGCTGGCTGGTTTTCAGTCTCACGGTGCCTTTTAGCAACCTCCTAGCTCAAGAGGTAACTAGCCATTTAGTTAGCCAGTTTTAACAACTAGCTACGTTTCCATATACACCTGCTAACTGTGCTTTCTCTGTAATAAAGGTTACCAATTACTTTATGCATCACTTCTTGTCTTGATATCCTTGCTGGAATCCATTCCTTTTAGGTCAACCATTTTTGCGTCTAAGTGCTGGCCAGGAGCTAGCTAGCCAGCCAAGAATTGTATTTCAAGAGGTTGACTTGTTGTTTTAAGGTCAACTGGTATTCCAAAATCATTGCTTGAAGTCTGCCTCGTTTACTGACAGGTCACCTAGATGACAGGTAGACCTACATACTGAGAACGATCAAATGGCATTCTATGATCACGCTACTTTTGTTTTACAGGCGACCGAGATTTCCGAGCGGTTAAGAAGCTGACGAATCAACTGGGTTTCCGGGCACACAGCTGGTGTGAGAGCAGACTGCGATCAGAAGATACTTGCTTTTCTTTGTGCTCCGAGGTCCAACTTGGTGGCAAATGGAGTACTCCTGTCTGTGGATACCTACTCACTGGTAAAGTATCCTGGACCTATTCACTGATTTTTCAGGTTCATTACATCAGTATGTCCAGACCTGTCTATAAACTCTCTGCACCAGTCAAATGCAGATGACTAGTCATGTTGTATAATTGGGCTCATCCCCAGTGGTCATGGTTACACATCTTCTGTATCAGTCTGTAACCAGATGGTAGTTCCAAACCAGTGTACAATCAGTTTTGTTGTCTGAATCCGTCAGTCTGCAGCCGACCGTTTTGAATCCAAGGCTTTTACAGTCTTTAAGTAGTCCTACGTTCACAGCACACGATGAACTGGCCCAAAACGAGTCTGCAGGCAGTCCGTCCTGGAAACCAAGGCTGTACACAGTCCAAAAACCCAATGAAAAACCAGTCGACCAGCCAGTCTACCCCATGTCCAAAGCCATTGTAAAAGCAGTCTGTAAACCGGTCTGTAATCCAGTACCAGTTGAGCAGTCCTTCTACCAGATGTCAGAGCTTAGTTCTCTGCTGGTGAGTGGTACGAAGGTGCTGTTCAGGTGGAGTTCTGGCTTCTTCCCAAGTGTACTGCTCTGGGGCACCTGGAAAAAACCCAGCACAACAGTGATGAGCAGGAATCTCGCCCACAACTACAAAAAAATCTACCCTTAAAAAGAGACAACGGGCTGCTTTCAATAGATTATACAGTACTACTGCATGCCTTGTATATGACAACTTTACTCTATATGACAGCTTTTTCCCAGTCTGTTAAATAAATTAATATTATAGGTAGGATAATATTAAAACACTAATTTCTTTCTACATTTTCTTTTATCCAAACAGACCTCTTGTTCCCCAGTGAACTGCTCTGAACCCCTGGGGAGAAAAGAGGGGTTTTATTTTTAATGTGTTTAGACTCTGAGAACATGCACATCAACACCAGCATGGAAATTCAAGAAAAGGATACACTGTGTAGATGTTGGATGCTAGGAACTAACAAGAAACTGCAAAATAAAAGAAGAAAATAGTAATAAGTGGTCCTGTCTTTTCTCCCACCTGTCCATTCAGCAGTGTCATAGGGATGTTGCAATAAACATGGCGTCCTCCGGGGCCCAGAGTAGAGAACTGCACGGTGGAGGGTGGTGGGAGAGGAGGCGACATGGAGGAAGGCTGTGTGGGAAGCTGGAACTCGTAGCTGCGGCAGAAATGCCTCATTTGGGCTGCTGTAGCACCGTGACCGCCTCCCAGTGGCAAGGTCATCTGGTTGTAGTCAGGGATCTCTGTGGCCAGTGCAACCTGTGGTGAAATAACATGACTTCCTGTTAACTTTTATCACCTAAAGTATTATTCTAGTTTATTCTAAACTGTTCTTAATGCCGACATTCTGAGGAGACTTTTGCACTTTACTTTAATTCCTGGATGAACTGTGAATACTTGCAACTGCAAAAACATGAACTCAGGGTAAAAAGAATGAAGCAGGGACCCAGAGTGAGAAAAAAAAAACTTCCTCAAATTTAGTCCCAGTCGAATCTGGATCTCTTTAGTTTCAGACAGAGGCAGAAATGTAGGCAGTACTGCTAGTGTAGCTGCACTAGGATCCCCTGTCTGATGAGACCCATACCTTGGCCCATCACAGTAATTAAGCAGACAGTCTTTTCTATTCAGAGGCACTTAATTGGTCTCTTTAAAATGTAGTTGGACTAAAAGCCAGCTCGTGTTTCATTGTTACCTTTATATTTCGGGTTACATGCCACTAGCCTGCCTATTTGCCATTACATTTCCTTTTCATTTTCAGATACACAGCAGATGAGGTGACTTTTTTTTTTTACATTGGCTGCAGACATATTATAATTTCTTGCGTGACTCGAAGTCTACGTTTGACTGCAGTGTATTGTTAACATGAAACACCAGCCCTAAGGAGAGTTTGTTAGCCTATAATATTTCTGGATCAGTTAGGAACTGAAATGATTCTGTCTAAAAATAAGTCTTGAGTAACAACTTCAGTCACATGTAATGGCTGACCTGATGATGTCCATGCCGACTGTCATTAGGGGGCGCCAGGGAGGCAGAGGTGGTTGTCATGGCAATGGTGGAGACGGTGGTCTGTAGGTCACCAAAGAGGCCCTGTTCACCGGAGTCCATCACCTGTTACCATAGAAACACAGATATAAAGCTTTCTCTGTGCAGATTTATAGAAATGTTCGAGCAGTCAAGGACATTTCATCGTAATGGAGAAAATATCCCAGCGATAAGGAAAAGTGTTAGAATACACATGTTTTGTTGAAAAATAATAGTAATATTGTATTTTATTTATATAAATAATTATATATATTATATTATTTATATAATTTATATAACTTTACTTTTTTTTATCCTAACAACTAGTCATTGTTACCAAAGCCTTACTGTATATTTTTAAACCTCTGTGCCACAGAGCTCCAGTATTCTCCAAAAGCTGTTAAAAACACAAATTATTGATACTGTTGCTCTGGGTGACATCTGTCTTCAGACAAAATCTCATACACCACCCTGCAGTTGCCATCCTGTAAAAACTTACTAGAGCACAGCTTGTGTATCAACCATGGCTAAAAATAGTCCCAAACAAAAAACACACACAACTTTCTCTTGCTTGAGTAACATTCGATAAAAAGTACAGTGCTGAGGAATTTTGGGAGATTATAAATTTAAAGTAATTATCTCGAAGATTTTCATGTAAATAAATATGTTAAGTCACCATCTATCGCAGAATGAGGTAACACAATGACGATTGAGTCTATGGCCCACAGATGAAAGCCCTTTGCCATTTGCTATAATACCAAAGATGTACACTGGGTGTCGGTGGCGACTTTCCCGGAAAACATCTCAAGCGGCGCACAGTTACCGACGCGTTCACCCAGCAGTGGTTGGTCAGCCAGAGAGAGTAGGTGGTTTGGATGCGACATGACAGTTTTGTTTTTCCTGGACTCTGCTAGTGTTGGGAGTAAACGGTTAACGTTACAGTTAATGGTCATGGGCGAACAAACAAAGAAAGACCGAGAACAGCGGACGATGAAATGGAGGAATGAATGGAATGAAATGTTATAGAGGCAGAGCTGCCAACTGCCAACTGACTGACGCCACACAGGCGACACTGGATCTCTGGGAAGCAGTGAGGTCCAAAAATACACCTGCAATTGCCGCTTCTGAAAATCTTCGAGATTGCCACTTTATTAAAATTGAGCTATGCATTTTTAAAAATGTATATATTCAGTAGGAGTAAGGGTTTTGTGGCTGTGTACCCCAGACAGGATATGACAAGTCAAGCACATTGCACATTTGGGATGTACTGTCTTACTGGACAGTTATATAGAATAACACCGTATAGCCTCATCTTTCAACTGGATTTAATTACTATAATGTAGGTTAGGTCTAAATTCCCGGTGCAGGATTTTAATTTAATAGTGTGCATTTCTTGACAGGTATTCTAGATACACATTTCACTTGAAGTGCAACTGTTGCCACACGTCTTATGGCCCCTGAAACATTTTGCAGAAGTTCACTTTGTTGCATTTATGTATTTGGCTCATTTGGGATGACACTGTCCCAATTCCAAGTGAATTAGGTTACGAAAAGCCACATGGATTCAGGCAGTCCACAAAATGTCATCCTTACGTTGGAGGAGGTGGTGCAGGGGTCAAAACACACCTGATTTCCATTCAGTGTATATTGCTGAGCATGATGGATGGCTTTAATTCTGCAGCGTTCTTGTGCAATGAAGCAGAAGTTTTGCAGAAGTTAGGACGTGTGTTTCTTAGCCCATAAACTGAAGATGCATTTCACCATTTCTCTGCGTCATTGTGCTTCATTATATCCGGCTGTCTAAGCGTGTTAACTGCAGACTATTAGATGTCAACGTATCTCTACCCTAACTCATAAAGGCTTGATTTTTTTGGCTTTGACTGGTACTATTCTGAGCTGGACTAATGAATGAAACTAAAGCAGTAAACATTTTAGAATTTGAACTGTTCAATAAACATGCTTAAACGATCACTTTTCATGTGACTATACTCATACTTATTATCACTGTCCAAATCCTACGACATGAATTGTTAAGACACCGGAGGACATTAAGATGATTCTGTCCCATCTGTTGCAGCTATATAGTTCACTGTGTGTTTCTCCGTGATTATTTTCCAGTAGCAAGCAGCGTGACAACGTCTCCTTGCTAATCAGGGCACACACCACCTGAGGTGTTAACACATGGTAAACACGTACGCATTCTTCCCCATTGTGACTCCAATTTTCATACATTACCTGTATTTAGCCGACATTTCAAAGGCCATCTGGCTGTTGTGAATGTATGCACCCCAGGGGGAGCATACAGAAATATGCAGACTACATTTCTGCTGCTATTTTTTCCTTGTCTCCTGGACATGCCATGAAGATAATGTTGTCTGCCCTTATACCTGTGGCTATACACAAGATGTATGATGCATGAGTTGAAGGAAAAGGGTTTCAATTTTTTATTTTTTATTTTATGCCAGTAAAGTAAAATTGCACTTTCCTACTTTAGTATTTCTTTTGGCAGCTATTGTATGTGTCCCCTTTAATTTAATGAAACCTAATCCAACATCAAACTACTACAAATTACAATAATTAAAGCTCACTAGATCTGTAACAGTCAACCACTAGGACAACTAAACAGTGGTGATGGAATCATAATCTTATATTTGTATAAATGTGGACTCACTCATAGATACGCCTGATTTTATTCAGGAATTTTTGGAAAGACGCCCTGTATCACAACGTTATAGAGAGTGAGAAAAAAATCCCGGATCTGTCCCTTTATCCGGATCTGCACCAAAATTTAATGGGGTCTATTCTGGGCTGAGATCCATCCTCCATCCAAGTTTTGCGGAAATCTATTCAGTAGTTTTTGAGTAATCCTGCTGACAATCCACCCAATCGACCAACAAACCAACAAACTAACGAAACATAACCTCCTTGGTGGAGGTAAAAACATTTTTTTTGATCTAAGTTAAAGGCAGCATACCTGGCGTCTGGACAATGTCTCTCTGCGTTTAGCAGGCATGTCGTAGACCACCTGTTTCCAAAACTTAGATGACAGCTCATTGCTCTTAGGACCCCTCCACTTGATGATGGATAAAACCTGCAGAGAAGAGATTTTTAAGTTGTTGCATTTCTTCACCCTCCTGCTGTCTAATCACATCCTTGTTCCCCTCCCTCTGTGTACCTTGATTGTATGTTTAAGTGCCTCCACCTCTTGGTAGTTGATGACATTCTTGAGGTCTGCACACTCTATCATGATCACCTGGACACACAAAGGTAGAAGTGTTTGTAGAGGCACTTCACAACTTCCTTGAGCATGTAATAATGTAATCAGTCAGATTTAAGTATTTCCTTTCTACTTCCCAAGTCCTACCTTGATCTCCCCGGTAACCAGCATGGAGTGGAGGCGTGTCTCTATCTGGAAAATGCTCCACCCTCTCTTGGC
The DNA here is from genome assembly GCF_965226575.1 of Pagrus pagrus. Classification (NCBI taxonomy): domain Eukaryota; kingdom Metazoa; phylum Chordata; class Actinopteri; order Spariformes; family Sparidae; genus Pagrus; species Pagrus pagrus. The sequence continues at coordinate 14,380,163 of NC_140189.1, read as the reverse complement.
GACAAACTCAGGAGTCAAAACGATGATCAGACGTCTGCTCTGTTCCACGCTACGAGCCAAGTCCTCGATGTAGGCTGGGAAAGACACACAAGGACACATGGTCAAGTCAAGATCAAAATGTGGTTGGTGTCTTGTAATTTACGTGTTAGAAATGTGTATTTATATATCTATATATAGTTTCAGAGTGGGAATTGTGGATCATACGAGGGCAGTGTGTTGGCGGTGTTTGACAGTGCATGTCAAACAAGATGGCATGACCCAGACGTGTCAGTCACTGGTGTGAGGCAAAAAAACAAACAAAAAAACAGCTTATCCATGCTATGGTATTTATATCACATTTGTTTTTTGTTTTTTTATGAGCCCTTCGTAAACATGAGATTGATATCAACCATCAATGTCTGTGTGTCAATCAAGGAGCTGGAGTCCGAATGTGGATGCCTAGCTTAGCATAAAAGCTAAGGTGGCCGAGCTTTGTCTAAACTGCAAGAACAGACCACTTTAAAGCTGACTAAGCAACACCTCATGTCTCATTTGTTTAATCTGTATGTACAGAGTCATTAAAAATAACAATTTGTGGTTATGGATGGAGTTACTCGTTATAACTACTTCCTGGCAAGCAACAGCTGGGTGCAGTGGACTGTGAAGTTACCACGTTTGGTACTTTGTGCAAGTACGACAGCTTTAGGGTTGTTGCAAGGTGGATTTGATAAGCTTGCCTTACACATCTTACCTTGAACTCTTTCTTAAATACACACACATTTGAGTTGATATCAATCTTCTCATCACATTTTGGTAAAAAAGAAAAGATGTCTCAAAATGTAACTCTTTCTCCAACCTTAGTTTGATCCAAAAAAAACCTTTGTTTCTAACTTCCGGTGATACACTACATTTTCAGGTTCATACTTGTATTTTGGGTGTCTAAAAGAAAATGTTTCAACTGCTTTATTCTTTAAAAAAAAAACTGAAACAAAACAGTTTCTAATACTGTCCATTGCTGTCGCACCTCTATTTATCCTCCGTCGGAAAGCTCTGTTTTAATGCCTGCCTCTTTAAGGCCCCCCCTCCCAAAAAGCCCAGCCTGCTCTGATTTGTCAACTCTCGTCCACCGTGTTTCAGCATCAGCTCTGGTTTTCCTTTGCAACCAAGGCCGTGCTGTGGTAGGTGACTGTATAGTTGTGACATCACAATGACTGAATTCCTCGTTTGAAGGCACCGTTGGCACTTGCTTTATGAAAAACAGACAGGAAATCTCACTTTCTACAATATTGGACCTAGGTAGCATATTTGACCAGCTTTGGTTGGGGTCTTTTTCAAGAAATAGCTTAACATGTTGGGAAATATGGCAGATAATTATTAAGCATTAGAGGTGCTTGTTGCCATATATATGAACTCCAGGTGAAAAACAGGCTGTTTTTTTAAGTCATTGGGCTAAGCTAGGCTAATTGCCTCAGATATGATACATGAGAGTGGAATCAATTTCCTCCGTCTGACTTGGAAGGAAAGCGACTAGATATATCTTTCAAAATGTTGCACTATCCCTATAGTCAGTTGTTTCCCAAAAATAACAAAAACATATAAAAGTGTTTTATTTATTGTGGATTGCAGGAAAAGAAACAAGAGCTCCAGAAGAAGGAGCAGTAAAAATTGAATTCCCACAACATAATCTAGGAAAAGCTGCCTATATAGTGTCTGCCTTCTTTCTGCTGGTGGCATCCTTCAACTCATTTTTCTACAAATGACTGGAGTGACTGACAGGAGTATAGAGCAGAGTGACAGAAATGCTTGTGCAAGAGTTTTGGCTGTGACACGACACAGTGCAGTCAGCTCCAAATTGGAGATCAGAGTTGTGCTGATGCACCACCATCAGCTTTACTTCCAACTTAGGGAGGAAAATGTGAACTCGAGGATATGATGAGATGCGAAAAGTGAGCAAATGTGTGTTAGAGCTACTACTTTTATATCCTCACTGTGGTGCTGTTGCTTCATAACGAGCCCGTTGAAACTTACTTTCCCAGTCTTATTTCCAGTTACTTGTTTGTGACACCCTTTTTTTTTCTTTTTCCAACGTGTGTCACTGAAATTGGCCATTATTTCTCAAATTTGTAGTTACTGACAATGTATGAAAACTGTTCTGTGAACAACAGACTCTCTCTCTCTCTCTCTCTCTCCCTCCGCCATCTCTTCACTTGCTAACTAAATTAATGACAGAGACTCTCCAGCAACACATTGCAATTTCACGCTCAATTTGAGGGGCACAAATAGTACAGAACATCCCACATTTCAGTCTTTTCTTTCTTTCTCTGGTTTAATTTCCCATCTCTCTTCATCTCTTGCTCTCTTTTCCTCTACACCTAACCTCCCATCGTCTCTCCTGCCCTTCACTTCCTCTTCCCGCTCCACATTTTTGAGGATTACGTAAATCAATTAATGAAATAACACAAACCAATGACCCCGTCCCCACCTCTTTCTGTCCCAGTTGTTTATTTCTCGCTCTCTTGTTAATTTCGGAGGGCTAATGGTGTGGGTAATTGAATGGTGTATTTTAGGTCGCATCGCCGTGTTGCTCTGTCAATGGCTTTGGTAAGCACTGAGAAGGCACCTCTCTCTGCTGTGATTCACTCATTCAGTGTGTTTTTTCACACTACGTAACCTTTAGTTCATATGCAGCTTAGTATGTGTGTAGTTACGCACAGTGGACATTTGTTTCGAGGATGTTTTCAGGCCACAGAGAGGAAGCCTCATTTTTAGATGAAATATGACTTTCTCATCTGTTTTCAGGAGGCGGTGTTGTGTGTGTTTGTCTCGACTGTGTGTTGGTTGGTGGAGGCATAATTTTGGCCGAGGGCAGACTATGTAGAGCATGGCAATTCATTATGAGCCATTTTTAAATAAATTAAAAATGTGTATTTCAGGAGAAAATGTTAAATAAGGCAAAGAACACACATTAGTTTGTTATGTTTTGGACACATTATAAAGTTATTTTAGAAACTACATTCATTGAAACATTGAAATGTGATTTTGATTACAATATGCTAACACACAGGGGGATGGTCCTATGTTTTACTCCATGCATTAGTTTGACGCTTCAGTTGAATTAACCAGGTACCTCAGAGACTACTGAAGGTGTTTCATAGTGTTTTTAAAGCATTGAGCAGGTTTATTACATATTCACTCTCCTGAAGCACAGAGTCATGTTTTCTCTGGCCTTATTCAGACAGAATCAGACAGACTCAGACAGAATCAGGCATTGTGGCAATTTCCTGCAGGGTTGTCCTGCGGTCTGTTTGTGTGATGTAATTTTGTTCCAGTATATCCAAAATCACACTGATTGGCTTTTTTATGGCATTGTCACAGTATCTCGACCTGATAAAATATAATATAATCCGGCCAGCAAAATGATTTTTTATTTCTAGTTGTTTCACACCCATTTAAACTACACCTATGCAAATGAAATAAGAACTTCAGTTCTTTCAAAAAGAAAAAAGAAAAAATGCGAGTTACCTTTTATTTTGAAGTAGACTAGTCACAGGAAATGCAGTGTGTTCAGTTACCATCGCTGTCGTTCATCATGAATGCAATTTTTTTTCGACATTTGTAGACAGCGGATTCGTTATTTTATGTCAGGGAGTAGGTTTATTCAGTCTGTTGGAGTATTGAACAATACGGAGCTGCTAGATGAAGAGCTGCAGGTGACAGGATGCACACCTCCAACTTCACAGTGAGGTAACAACTCCCTTTCCCTCATTAACGTTATCAGGTTGTCTATTATGACTGAGTTTAAATTCGACATATTGCCAATTAGGCACTTTTGCTTTTCGCTTCGACAACAAATCCTCCGCTACTGTCTCGTCAGTCAGCTCTCATAACTCTCTCCATGCTAAACGTTAAATGTGACTCCTGTTACTCTGTGCTGCGACTCTCATGCTGCCCCACTGTTGCAGGGAGTAGATGCACCCGGCAGTTTGTAATCATAGCGTCCGTCGTTGGACTGCTGATTTTAAGTAAAACAACGATGGGGGTGGTGGGCAGGTAACACCAGGAACGCTGACTACAATGGCAAGCCTGTTGCAAAGGTTAAATGAGATATTTTATTTATAAGGAAAAAGATTTGCACTGTCAAAAACTAATGTTCATACAGATGTATAATTCTGTTTGCATTTTGTTTGTCAGTAAAAATGTATTTAGTTTGTTAGTTTGGACAAGGTTTCAATAAGTAAGAGTAGGAAGAAAGATTTGCACCAACCTGCACTTGCATTTTTGTAATATTATGTTGATAATGGAAATAAAAACTACATTTTCAGAAATATTGCACTTTCTTGTAGTAGTTGAAGTGGCCCTCCTACCAGATGACAATACCAGAATCGCCCCACAAGCTAATTTGAGTTTGAGAACCCTGCATGAGAGCGTGTTGCATGTCACTTCACCATTTCTGGAGTTCAGTCAGGACCACTTTGTCAAAATAATCTTTATTTACTTGCACAAGTTTCATTTGGCGGTATGGTACTGTTCTGGGACCCCCTGCTCTTCCACGCGCTCGCGTGGAAAGCCTGAGGCAGGAAGAGCACACCTTCCTGCCCTTCGTGAGCCATCATGAACGGCATAAGCAGGGAGCGCAGCAGCAAAGAAAAACCCAGACAGAGCAGAGCAACCAACAAGATACAATGGTAAGATCATAATAGATGACAGGAGGCGCTGGGGTGGAGGTGGGTTGCAAAAAAGCCAGCAGAGGAAGCAGCAAGTGAAGTCGGGCTAGAGCAGTTTAAATAGCGCGCTCTGAATGCAATTTCTCAATAGGAAGCGAGCACGGGGAGTCAGCTGAGCCATCAGCTGATCTGCTCCGTGTTGACAGCTACGCTGTTGATGCTGATTTAGAGCTTGACGTAGTGGCCTGCCCGAACTAACGCTACGCTTGATTTCTATCAACTGTGGTGACCCAACATTTAAGGACCTGACTGAAAGGCAGTGTGGGTTATTCACATTAGAGGGGTTGTTATGTGTGCAGTTGCTTTACATTGCATTTGAATATCAACAAAATCAATCAAAAACAAAGGTGATAATTCCTTTACAGGGAGACAGCATTTGCATGTAGGATATTCTGTAAAGTGTGTGAACGTGTTTGGTGAATGCTGACACATCAACTTTTACCTCCAACTTAGGGAGGAAAACGTGAAATCAAGGAGGTGATAAGATGTGAAAAGTGCGCAAAATGAGCCAGAACTATTGTATGTCTCAATATATGAGTCAGTCTGTGCCAAGGCACAGTCTTAAATGTTTCCCTTTTTTTGTCCCTATGGTGCTGTTGCTTCATAAAGCACCCAGTGGAAACTTTTCCTCTTCCCAGACAGTCCAATTTCTAATTATTTGTTTGTGACATTCTGAATGTTTTATTCGGAACATGCGTCACTGAAATTGCCGATTATTTTTCAAAATTGTAGTCGGTAGAAAATATATGAAAACTGTGTGTGTTCTGTGAATGACAGGCTCTCTCTGTCTCTGTCTCTGTCTTTCATCATCTTTTGGAGGGTGTTGCTCGTCATTTCACTATTTCTGGTGTTTTATAAACAATGGTGATCTTACATGTATTTATTTGTTCGCCACTTGGCTAAAAGATGTGATGAGTTATTTATACTGTAAGGCTTGTTATGGGGGCAGTTGTTGTACATTACATTTGAATATTAAGCAAATCAGTTTTGAAAATGATTTTTTTTTGTCTTTTTAAGGTGCGTTATGTAACAATTGGCCACCTGTTGAACTCATGCGCCAAACAAATAGGGGGCAGCATATCACCAGATTAGCTAACTGCTGCTAACTGTATTCTGTTAATGACCGTAGCTACTGTTAGCTTGTTAGCTGGAGAGTTGGTGTTTACACTGCTAGCACAGGGAGAAAGAGGTTTTCAGAACTAGGGTTGATGAGAGCAGTGAGATTGAACCATATCACTACCCACAAGCCCTTTCGAACTTTATGTAGATATTTGATCCATTGTATCGGTGCAATATGAAGAATTGGCCACCTTGAATTCATACTCCAAACATACAGGGGCAGCATATCACCAGAATAACTGCTGTTAGCGGTATTCTTTTTTTATAGCCATGACTGTAGCTTCTGTTAGCTTGTTAGCTCTGTTAGCAATGCAGCTAGCTGGACTACCAGGGGAGTGTTGATGTTTACACAGCTAGAACACAGGAGCTTTGGACTGCTGGGAGAAAGAGGTTTTTCAGGCCTGGGGTAGCTGGTTAGCATGCTAACTTCACTGGATATCTCTTCAAACACCGAAATTGTTATTTCTTTACATTTTGTTGATAATGTTAAGTTTTGAATGTTTTGAATTGAAATTCTAATATTGGTAAGTGCAGCTTTAATGATCCTCCCTGTTGTACAAATCACCAAGAACACAGTACATACAGTATGTGCATAGACATGGATACATGTGCACATTTAATGCATGTGTAAGAATGGGTCTGCAAACAGTTGTGTGAAGCAGATGAATCTCTATACATTTCAATCTAAATGCTCCATTCACTATCCCTGCAGCTAGCAAGGCCAAAAATGAGCTTAAGATGATGGATGGGTGTTTGTGTGTGTATGTGTGTACTGAGCATACTGACCTATCTGTGTACAGATTACAGTCTTCTCACTGCACGAGTAGCCATATTGCCCTACGATACTATTTCACAGTGCTCAGTGTATATTTTGAGAGTATTACATCTGATCTTGTGGACAACAGCTGCAGTACTGCTATCCACATACAGTGTCCAGTATACATGGTGTGTGACTACAGACGTATGTATAGCCATGAGGGTGTTGTCCACCGTTTTCTGCGTGTGTCAGTGATGGAACAGTTTGCCAGAGCATTGACAGATAACGGCAATAACGGTCATATTTCCTCCTCCAGTTGGACAGAGAGTGACACATAACCCCAGAAATGATGACAAACTGTGTGTGTTTATCTGTGCGTGCGTAGTGTGGGAACTCTGTACATCCTGTTCAGCGTGTCAGCATTTGTTGTTGTGAAACTGAGATCGAGACAAGAGCTAAAATGAGGAAGACGCAGATTGTATCTGTGTTAGTTTCATAAAATGATAACATAAATGTCTGAAGAGTGACATTGTGTAGCATTGTGTATACCTGTGTGTGTGTCTGTGTTAATGGTTTGAGTGTACATAGGATGCATAAACCGACATATGTGTGTGTCTGCTTGTAAGCGTGTTATGATGAAGATACCCATACATTCTTATTAATTCTGACAGAGTGATGAATTCTGGGTATTGGGGGCTATAATGGTCCATTGAGAGAGACAGAATGTTTGTATCTCTGTGTGGAGGAGGGGGAAAGTAGGTAAGGTAGATAGGCAGATAGATAGATTGATGGATGGATGGATACTTACTACTGCTGGGTATTAGATCTCTGTCTGGTATGAACAGCTTGTATCCGTAATGTTTCTCTAAAACGTCCGGCAGGATCTCCAGAGCAAATGTTTCCTCATCACTGCTCGACCTGCTAGTGAAAAGAAAAACGATCATGGCTCCAGATTCAAAATCAAATACACTATCAGTTAAAGGAGCAGCTGGTAGTGGCTGCTAATGCTAAATTTAAAGGGTTAACACTCAAACAGTGCATCAAGCTAGATGATGTCACATTACACAATTTCTGGGCATTTAAGATTATTTTTTATGTGACAGTGAAATACCCTTATTCACTGTATGTTCAAGGGTGAGATGTAAAGATCGATACCGATGTGATATCGTTTAGTATGGCGCTGGAGCAAAGAGGTGGTTAGCTTAGCTTAGCATACTGACTAAAGGTCTAACTAAAAATCTATAAGACTTTAGATTATCACAATGTGTCAACACAACATAAATGTAGTAAAGACAACGTGTGATGTAAGGGGAAGCAACTGTTGTAACTGTTTCTTGACAAACACCAGTTATCCATCCGCCCTCTATACTTCAGTGTACAGAAGTCTGTGTGACAACATGTTACCAAACCTGGCAACCTCACTTCGTGCTGCTCAGCACAGTTTATCACTTTAGAGAGAGCCAGGCTAACTTTTTCCACCAACTTCCAGTTTTGATGCTAAGCCAGACTAGCCACGTCATACCTCAAGCTCCACACTTGCTGCACCAAAATTAGATAGTATTAATCTTCTCATCACTCTCTCAGAAAGAAAGAAAATCACTGTATTTCCCAAATAGTAGGAGCAGTGGAAGTTGTTTTAAATCATAACGGGCCTTTAATGTCACAACATACATGAGTGCTGTTGTGACTCGTGTGAGTGCAACATCCAGTGTTGTTAGCAGGCGAAGAAAGCATACATATGTACAAAGAAACTGACCTGCCCAAAGAGTCTAGGTCCACTTTAGTATAGGACAGATAGGCGTCATACTCCTTATTATCTGTGAGGAGAGAGACAGGCAGACGGAACATTAGAAGGCAGGTAAACCCTCAGTTTGACTGGTTCTGAACACTTCTGCATCTGGGCTGCACAATCAGTCAGAATTAGTCAATAGTCAGAACAAAACAGCATGAGCGTCAACTACTGTGATGTTCTTGCATATAAGTCTTTTTCTCAAGATGTCAGAAAATAAGTTTGTTTGGTCAAATGTCACATCATCATGATTTATTTTTACATTTGTTTCTGAAAAAACAATCGTAATGTCTGTCATAATAATCACAATATTATTATTTTTACCATATCATGCATATCATTCTTGTATCACATCACTGGTTATATTTACATTTAAAAAAAATAACACTGCTCAACTTCTCAGCTAACATTTCACTGTGCTGGTCTGGTCAAAACACAAATGACATTTTATTTTTGTTGCTGTTAATAATGTGTCTTTGTAAGTGAATGATAGTTTCTAATCACTCCTACATGTGGAATTGATGAGGCCGAGAGGCTGTTTACACTTGGTATCGACATGCTTCCTGAGTGATCAGATCACAAGTGGACAGCTCTAAGTACAGATGTGAACACCCCCAAGATGCATTGAGGACACACTTGAGAGAAGCCACAACAACAGGCAGAGTGGATCACACACTGTCTGATTTTCGTTTGGGCTCTCATAACCTGCCAATGTTGGCAGCAGATGTTTGTGAACACACTGCCTGTTTCAACTAACGAATGAACTGTAAACCGCATTAACCCCAGACTCCCTTACAAATCGCGTGTTTTTAAGGGTTGTTGCATGAGAAGAAACGAGATCTGAAGTGAGATCAGATCACAAGTGGTTGCTCAAGGCACACATTAATATCCGGTGTGAACTGACAGACTTTGAGCTGTTCGCTTGTGATCAGATCACTCAAGACAGACGTTGATAACAGGTCTGGATTCCCTCTAAAGGGAAAAAGTTTGGGGCACAAGATCTTGGGAATACCCTTCTGAGGAAGGCAGAGTGATTTAGGACTTTAATTTGAGTTTTGAAATGTGAAATTTATTTGCTTCTATGACAATTTTACATTTGACAGGTACTGTGCAAAATGAAGCTCATCATTATCCCCTCAATGGATGACAAAAAAAAAGAATCCGCTCAATCAATCGAGAAAAACACCTTTTTCACGTCGGTGCTTGCCTTTCCTAACTGCCTTCTTTGACTTAAATGAGTGAATTTGTATCATTTGTGCTTTTCATTGTCTCACCAACACTTACTTCCTTATTGAAAGCGAGTGCTGCCGTCCTCCATGCTTCTCATTCTTTGCTCTTTCTTGTGTTGCATGTATGTTGATATAATCTCTGTCTGAACACAGCTGTTTTATGATTGTCCTGAAGGGAAACGAGCACACAAACAGGCTTACCATCTTCAGTTTCATCACTCCCAAAGTGTCTCCTGTAGCAGAGCATGATCTCCAGGTTGTAACACTTATAAAGTGCCGTCAGGACCCCCAGCAGCAACAATATGACGCCCAGACCACCAGCCAACTCCAGACGATACATATCTACAGTGAGAGAGACACAGCAGAGGCAGGAGTGGAAAAGAAATCAATGAGATTTATATCAGTTAATGTTCAACAGACCACTGAAACAAAATTATCACACATTTTTCCTGTTTAAAACAAGGTATTCCTGCAGCTCAGTTGAGTTGATTTCTATTTGTGCTTTTTACAAACTGGTTTGCTCACCCCCGAGTTATGTGAAGTCAATCTTCAACTGCGATTTGACTTCAGGAAATACAAAAAATAAAGACTTCAATGACCCTCAGGTTGGCAAATTTTCTAAATCGATGACTGAGGGAAACATCACAGAGCTCACACAAATAAACGTTCAGACAAACAGGATTGGTTGATGCCGGCGTTCTTGCCAATAAAACACACTGAATTGACTGAATGAGGCACAAAAAGGACACACACACACGCACACACTCTGAGTCAGGCCTGTCAGACATGTTAACATGACTTGTGTAAAACCACAAAAACAAGCTTGCTGTCAAAAGCTAATTCAAAAGGGCGCTAATTATTAATGTTCCTTTGCTTCATTTGCTCATTCACAAATTTACTTTGGACTTCTACAGGGAGGTCAGAGGCTGAATGAATATCACAGTTAGGCTTAAATCAAAGCACCATTAGGCACAATTCTGCTGTCAACAATGAAAGAAATGACTCACTGTAATGTGAAATGATTATTAGGAGAGCAAACTATGAATTAACAAAAGACTCTGCGGCTCACTGCCGAGGTTTATCGGCTTGTCTGGTTGAGCCAAAGGGCTCAACCAGACAAGCCGATAAACATACAACACTTACATTCACCAGGAGGCAACTAGAGGCCTGAGATACGTGTGTTGCTCTGTTTCTGTTTCATATGTGAGTAAAGTAGGCAAATTGTTTGCCAACTTGTTAGCCATAAGAACTTATTATGTTTATTATGGTTAGTTAGTTTATAGTAGTTCCTGGTTTTGTGCAATTCTGCTGAATCGAGACTATGTACCTTTGACTAGAAACAATATGACAAGTAGAGTCAGAAAGTCATCAAACTGATTCAGTTACAACAGTAATTTCTTTCTTTACAACTGTTAACTGTTTCATGTTAACAGTAGCTAACATCATCACCATAACAACTTACAACTACAACTTAGTGGTCTTAAAATAATAAAGTCTGTGTCTGGGCTGCCTTTAAATGTTAAGTTGACTGAATCTGAGAAAACAAGTTGAGGTAATTTTGTAATGATCACAACAAATAAACATGATATTAATTCAGTTGTACATGCGCTATAGTTTTTTTTTTTTTTTACTTATTGGTGATGCTTCAAGTGCTCAGTAGAACTAGAGTGAGTAATAAAGTTTTAATCATTATAACTCATAATGCACCGGCGGTACTTTCAAGGCTTCACCCCTAACTTCCACCAGATCCGCGTTCGGTTCAACTCCGATCCGTCACAGCAGCGGAGCTGATAGGTTTCACTCTAGTCTATGTGTTTACTGCTTAGATTTGTCTCTTTTTCGAGATTTTTGTGCTGGCGTCAACACGGAGTCTTTTATTATGAAAATTAACCGGATGTTATGTTTTTGTTTCGATGTCTCACTTCCTGTCTGCCTGTGGTGAAGTTAACCCAATTCCCATCAACCAAACGGCTCAGTTACACGTCATCCTTTAAGCTTTTTTTTAAAATTATTTAATATTTAGTGTAGTGTAATGAAGTGTTTGCAAGTCATAAGTTTTACTTATGAGGGGGAAAGGCTCCAAGGAAGATGACTAAGACTGGTTTGGCAGATCTGCGTATAGTGTATTGCCCCACCTCCAGTAAAGAGCAGCACACAGCTTCTTCTGTTAGCTTTTAAATGGGAAGCTTGTGGGACTGTCTCTAATGCAGTGAATGAGCTATCTGCAGATGGGACTGACATTTTAATGGCTTGCATTTATGTGTTTGTCATCTATGTTGATGATTTTGATGAGAGTGTTTGGCGCAGGTCTAATGGTATAACTTAAGGTCACTGTATCAAAATGGAATTGACAGAAAAAGAAGGACCCGCCCGAGTTATTCTGTGTTTCAAAGACCTGTCGATTATAAACTGGCAAAAAGCACAAAGTCAGCCTCAACACGAAGTATACCGCAAATGACCTCATGTCAGCGTGTTAGACACACAAAAACACATACACACACAAAGAGATCATGTATGTGTGTGTGTGTGTTTGTGTGTGTATGAATGATAGTGCTATCATAGGCAATATGAGTGGATAGGAGATTAATGGAACATGGCTGGTGAATGACACCATGGGAAATATGATCTATTACTCTCTCTCTCTCTCTCTCTCTCTCTCTCTCTCTCCCTCTCGATCTCCCACCCACACACACCAACTTGTCTCGTTCCTGATGTAAATGCTCGTAAATGATGATTTATTTTTTGACTGCGTTCTAACTGAGCCTGAGGTCCGACCCCCGCAGTATCAGTGTGTCATCATGGGCTGGTTTTTGTTGCCACCTGGGAGAACAGCGCCACCTACTGTTCTGGTGAGCAGTCACATGTAATTATCCACGGAGAATATAATCTCTTTACCATCCTCTGTTTCTGCTTGGCTTGTATGATCTCACAACTATTTATTTTTTTTATGAATGACAACATTGAAGTTACAGATTAATGTCAAAACAGTCTATTGAAGAGTGTCAGAGTGAGACAGACAGACAGAAAGACAGACTTTTCCATGTTTAATTATTATTCTTCCCTTTTTTTTTATAACTTAACCCGTGAATAGTCCTTCTGCTGGTTGTAGTAAAGAATTAAATGACATAAAATGTAGAATTTTAAGGACAAAACTTAAGATCTGAGCCCTTCTTAAAAATAGTTAGAATAGGTATAATGTTTGTTGTTTTTCTCCCAAATGCACCTGTTTTCATTTACCACCATGGTATACAATCTGTCTGAAGTTACCACGTTTCACCAGTAGACGTCTCTCCAACTCTACTCTGAGCTGCTCCACCATCTTTACTCACACACAGAGTCACTATATAGTAGAAGGAGGTGGGACAGCGACAGAGAGGGGGATAGGGAGGGAGGGAGGGAGGCTGAGATGGAATGGCTATCCGAGGGAAAAGAAAAATAGTAAAATTTAACTAATTACCAAATATTTGCTCTACAGTGAAGTGAGCTCAGATTGCTTCCATTAGTAATGAGGCCCATTTAGAAGCCTCCGCCTCTCTCTCTGTCTCCCCCAGCCTCCATCCGTCCCTCTCTCCTTCCCCCAGTGTTCCTCTCTTCCTCTCTCTGTTCTTCTCCCCTCGCTCTATCACCACTCGCTCCTTCATCCATCTTTCTCAGATATTTTCCATTAGTAATGAGTCACTTGCCGCCGTCTCCTGATATCAACGCACAGGAAAATGGGAGCAGGATTTGAACGTTGAATCTTAAGTACGCTTTTTACTTATTAGGCACAGAAGGAGTAGTCAGCGCCACCGGTAATGGTGGTGTGAGTGTCTGCCTGTGTGGGGCGGCATGTGATAAAGAAAATTTCAATGAGATTTTACAGAACTTTTCTCCCGGTCGTGCTCTTTGTCTCCCCTCACAAACACACTGACACCACTGTTTATTTTGACAACCTTTGCTGTCTTTCTCTATTAGTTTTCATTTGCTTCCACTGGCTGTATGAGAAGTGCAATTAGCATCTGTTGCCAAAGCAATCTGTCGAAAAATCAACATTAATAATTATGAAATAAAAATAGCCTTAAAGCTTGTGTCCCAAACGTCCCATCTGCCCCATATTTCAATTTGGAACCACCATGAGATGCTGAAATGCCTCAAGAAGCAGTTTCTTTTAAGGTTACTCGAAGCCAAAGAAAAGCTGTCTCTACACTATTAAAGTGACGAGAAAAAAACTCAACTTCCCTCTAAACTTAAGTCAGCATACAGTAGAGTCAAAATAATGTTCTCAGAAACAACGAAGATGAACAGAGGAAGTCCTTCCTTCAGGTCTGTGCTACCAACAGGTTATTGTGTCTGATTAGACCTGTTTTCAGAAAGACTGCACTTGGATGACACCTCCCTCATTCTCCCTTTGGTTTTGTTGCTCCCATTATGGCGGGAAAACTCACCCCTTTGTTTTTATTGTTAGTTCATGAAGAACTGTGACCTCACATGATGCCAACATAGCTCCATCAAACCTGAACCTCAGCAGAGGTCCGATCACCCAAGAGAGCGTGTCCTCCCCAGAAAACCGACTATATGGGTAAAAAATGAAAGCAGCCTATTATTACCTATATTTACGTTTGTTTTAAGGCAGCAACATCTCACAGCTGTAGTTATTGGTGAAGCTTCAAAGGAGGAAGTGAGGAAAAATAGTATAAAGAGTGAAAAGTCCAGAGGGAAGAGGTCAGGGATGGACGGTCAGGTTAAACAAGCACTGGACTTTTTTGCAGAAGACCGCTGTTCACTGTGAAACCAGAAGTCAACAGTGGGTTCTTCTAACTTACTAATGTTGCGAAGTTGCGTCATGTACAAAACTCAATGTAAGTTATTTAGGTAATGAAGGTTGTTTGTAATTTAGGAGGTTACAGAAGTAACATAGTCATTTTAACAGAAACCACAACGTTTTCCTAAACCTAACCAAGTAATTTTCTTGTCTAAACCTAACAAAGTAGGTTTTGTTCCTAAACCTAACCAAACAGCGACTGTACGACAAAAGTCCAGCACGTGTCGCTGTTAAGCTGTAAAAGTCATGTTTTGGTTTTTTGGTGGTGACATGTCATTTTGGGAGTTGCTGACAATTGACCTTTTCATTTGATTGGGTATGAGGATGTGTTGGGCCAGAATGTGCAAAACACCTGTGTGGATGTGCAGGGCCTTAAAAGAAATCTAAACATCTACAGTTCCATGACAAATGGCCAACTCCATCTGCTGAAGAAGGTCTTGCAACCTGATCAAATGCTCCAAACCAGCTGGTGAAGGGCCCTTGTGTTTAGATAAACGCTTTTCACAAGAAGTTAGAGACAAGAAAACGTGACTCTTCTTGGAAAAAGTTAGGCTTACTGGAGAAGTGCCAAGCATGCAACGCTAAGTAGATTTTCACACTCAATGGCCTGTCTACACTTTCAAAATTCGAGTGTCTCGTGCCTGAGTAAAATCCAAAAGCGGTTTAAGCCACTTTCGTATACACTTATCCAAATCTCTGATGGCAGATCACAAATCTGAGTCCATCTGTCTTGTTTCTCCCGGGCTACAAGTATAGAGGGTGTTCGGTAAATGCCAAAAAAGCAAGTGGAGGAAGAATAACTTTGCACACTAGCAGTTTATTTACAGAAATAGCAAACAGAGACAGGGAGAGCAGGGGCTAATTTCACAATAATTCCATTGACTTTAGCTATTGTTATCATAGGGGACATACCTGTGATTGGGCATCTGTACAGAGCGCCCACTCAGGTGATGTATAGATGTTCGCACCTTAGAGAGACTGATGCATTCACACCTTTTCAACATCGGGCTCGAATGCATCTTTCACCTCCTCTTGGGGTGGGGTTTGATCAGTGTGATTGATCAAAGCTTCCTGGATGCAGCTGCACTTTTGCGCTGTTATTCCACAGCTCTCTGATCGGTCCAAGACACTTGAAGTGACAAAGTGCAAATGGGGTCAAAGGGAATGTTTGGTTGTATCAATCTCTACTTTTTGCCTCTGGATGAAGCAGATAAGATACGAACCTGTTGTGAACCAAAACAGAAACCTTTGAGTGACATTGTCGAAATCATGTCGTCCGTCTGTCCTTCTGTTTGTCATCTTCTCTCAATCCCTCCTCTCTCCTGTCATCTCTTTCCGTCCATCTCTCTCCCTCCATTTGTCTTTCTAGTAAGCCTCTCGTCATGGTGGCTGAAGGCAGCTCTTTCTGCTCTGTCAGTTACAATAAGTGGATGTGTATGGTGTGTGTACTGTAGGTGTGTGCATGCGTGTGTGAGTGCATGCGCTCAACATAGACGCATCAGCCCATTACATTGGGTCACTGCGGGGTGAGAGCACACCCTAATTCAATCACACACACAGTGCATGAAATCAAGCTTTGATAACTTGTGCTAACTTAGGACAACTTGTGCTTTGTTTAGGCTGTCATGTTGTGTTCAGGCGCCCAAATGTGACCCTGTTATCTTCAAGGCATTCAGGCCAGGAAGTGCTGGGACAGACTGCTGGCTAGCTAGCCCGGTTAGTGAACTTTTACTAAAGTAGCCGACTATAATTTACTGGAGTTCAATTCTATGGATACTTGGTCACTGACAATGAAGTCTTTTCTACACATCACTGTAAAATACAGTGTCACTGTTTTTAGTTCAGTTTCTTTAAGTTTAATCTGTTGCTGGTTCAACAGTTTCATCAGCCAGTCCTCATCAAAAAAATTACCATATCGGTCGACTATCAAAGCAGCTTATTACCATCCATATTTACGTTTGTTGTTAGGCGACCTCTTGGGGCTATAATAATTATTGCAGCTGCAAAGGAGGAAGTGAGGAGAAGTATTATAAAGAGTGAAAAGTCTGTATAGGACGGAGGTCGGGGATGGAGGATCAGGTTAAACAAGCCCAGGTCAGCGTGGCCAAAAGTTCCCGTGGAAAAGTCCAACAAGTATTCACTGACAGTTTTCACTTTCTGATTGAAAACTGCATGTCATTTTTTGTCATATGATGCATTATCTGAGCTGATGTTAACCCTCATGCAACTGAGGTTTTTTTTACTCCATATGAAAAACTGCCATAAAAATACTATATATTACTATTATTTAAAACTTTCACTGGGTTACATTTTTCAACCAACATCAGTCCTGATAATAACGACAAGATATTCTTTCATTTTCAGGGTTTTAACCCTTTAAATACCAGTTTGTTCACATGATGCCACTGTTTCTTTAAATGGAAAAAAACACAAACATTTTTTATTTTCCATAGACTTAAAACTTTTTTGACATGGAACATTTTCTTGTACTGAATGTGGTTTTTTTTTCAGTTGCGTGAGAGTTAATTTTTATTATGAGGCAAAGCGCCCTATAGAACACAAAGGAAACAGTTTGTATTTGGCCTGTATGCAAAATATTCATTAATACAGCCAAAATGATGCAAAAATTAAAGTTAAAAAACATAAAATGTATCAACAGTTGCATGAGGGTTAACGTGTCCCTCTGTCCCTCATCACCCCAGAACCTGTCCTAGCTGTCCTGTCTGTTGTTGAGGTTTCTGCTCTGATGTTGCCGTATCTTATCCATTAGACAATGTCATTAAGTTTTAAATATATCTGAAAAAATCCCATTTACACTTCCAATCAAATTAATGTAAGGGCAATGTAGTCTTAGTTGTAATAAATCCTCCTCAGCTGGCTCTTTAGCAACTTCGCTTTAAAAAAAAAAAAAATCTCAAATTGAGGTGCCTACTGATGAGCTAAAATACTTCCTGCATCGACAGAATGATAATTGCCCTGCAGGGGGTGAATTACAGTGAATGGGGGATTCTTTTCCAGGTTAAAGCTATTATCTCTTGCTCATTTTTTCTAAATCCATACTGATCACAGTGAAGGAGATGTAGATAAAGAGAAGCAGACAAGAGGGAGTTTAAAGCTTTGAGACAACTATTGCTAAATTAAGAGATAAATGGGAGGGAAAGGAGACGGAGGGAGAGGGAAGCCTGACTGTGTTTCAGACTTTCACACCGCTTCATTTAGAATCAACAGGAGACGCACATGAAGGGATACATTCAACCGTATTCATGTGTGTTCCTTCATACTGTGTGTGTGTAGCACAGCACCAAGCTTTCCAACAGCCCCTTAACAGTTGATGCCTCCCATGAGGGGAAGGTATATGTTTCTGTGTGTGCGCATCCGGTCTGATCACACACACATACAGAATGTGCCGCCTATTGTTTTCGTATAAAGCTTTGTACACAAACACACACTCACACACACATATTTCCTGTATTCATCCAAGTAATTACAGTGTGAAATAATGACGACCCTGCACTTCCCTTCCAGACCCCCTCTGGAGGTGTGTGTGTCTCTGTGATCCCGTGTGAGTGTGTGTGTGTGTGTGTTTGCGCTGTGTGCGAGAGTCCCCGGGGTGCTAGTTAAGTATAGTAAGATAGATTTGACACCCAAGGCATTCAGCGCGAGTCAGACGGGGAGAGAGAAAGACCTGTTTTTAGTCCTCCTCTCTCCCCCCCTCCCCGTGTTTTCTCTTTTTCTCCTCACTTTGTCTCTCCCAATTTTCTCGTACACCCCTCACCTTCCCCATCTTTATCTCTCGGTCCGCATCTATTATTTCTCCCTTGTTCTCCATTTTCTTGCCTCGTTCTGTCTCCCACCGTTTCTGCGCCTGTTTATCTCTTGCCACATCCCCCCTCCCCCCCCAATTCTCCCTGTCCCTGCCTCCCTGCATTACATACATTTATCTCATACAGCGGGCGTTCATGCTGCCCCCTTTTCCAGTGAGATTTGAGGTAACAGAGACAATTCGTCTCCTCCTCCAGCGATGTTTGGCTATTCTTTGTTTCTCTTCGTCTCTCTAGGTTTCTCTCTCTTTCTCCAGGTTGTGGCCTCTGACTCAAACAGGCCTGTTCTCTCTGCTCATCAGATGGAAAGCAAGATACTGCAGGACTGCTGCAAATGTTTACAAAGGGAACTGTGCCCTTGTGCATTTTTCAGCTGAATATTTAAAGCGGTAACTATAAAGATCCTTTTTTCTTTTTTGTCTCCATCTGTGCTGCTCAGCACTCGTTGCTGATGTGTTCTCTCACCACACTTTCCGGAGATCACCTGTCAATCAGAGCTTCTGTAACATTGTTCCTCTTGGATTCTCTGTTGGTCTGTCTATATTTGTGCTACTATTTTCTTCCTGTCAGTTGTTTAAGAGCAGCTAGCCAAATGTTTGAAATTAAGCTTTGGAGGAGCGTTTTACATCTCGCACATTTCTTGATGACAGCACACAGTTTAAAGCCTTAATTATCTTGGAAGCCGTTCACATCCACAAATATTTACTGAGCCATAAAAGTAGCATCAGCTCCTGAGCTGTAGGGGTTTTTCTTGCTAACAGAAACATAAAGAGAAATGGAATATGTCCCAGGTAACTGGAGCAGATACCGTTTTATATTTAGCAAGTCAGGGTAAACAAGTAAAGCACTGCCTTTGGGACAATACACAGATGAAGCTTTAAATCCAGAGCTTGACTAGGCTACTTGTTCACTGTCTATATGGCAGTGAATTGTCTGTGAATAGATATTCCTTCAAGCTCTTGTTGGTAAGATAGTTGATTTGTGAGTCTCATTCCCAACTCAGTTTTACTAGTTTGCCAACAGGAGCTTTAAGTCAATATATAACCTGCTGAGAAGAATAGTTTGACATTTTGGGAAATTCGGTCATTTGCCTTTTTGCCAAGAGTTGGATAAAAAGATCAATACAACTCATACGTCTCAGCGATAGTCAAAAAAGGTCAAAAGGTGAGCATACGCTGTTCACTTTATTCTTTACCTGAGCTAGGGCACTTCCACGTTCTGTTAAATTGTGTCCTTACTTCCGTTTAGAGCGGAGGCAGCATCATTTTGCTTAGCAGCGTCAGCTTTACCTTATTTTACTTGATAAAAAAGTACAGCTTGCTATGTGTAAGGATGTCATGACAACTGGATGAAGAGAAATTAGTTTTTAAATCAGGAGCGTTTTGAAGATCGTCGGAAGCCAACAGACAAACACCTTTTTCCTGAAAAGTTTCTGTTCGCCATAAGAAGCCTTGCTGCCGCACATCCTCGCCGGTAAGTGTGTATTTGATGATGCTGTGTGTAATTTTACTTGATAGACAGGTATGGTTAACTATGATTAGCAACCACTAGCATCAGACTAAGGCTAATACAACTACTCCACAGATAATGTTACACTTAACGTTATTGTAATACTAACACTGAATACTGACGCAGTTCCAGTGTAACATCTCCTGCTCACATACTGTAGTCTGGCATTGTATTCAAACCAACACAAAGGCGCACAAATTGTGCTTTTTGCACAGTTATAAATACTGTTTTTATGTGCTTTCGGTATGTCACAAGTGCCACTTGTGTGGTTGTGAAGTTATTGGTTTATAAACAGTTATTGTGGTGAAAATGACGGTAGAAGTGCAGCTAACTCGATCCAATCACTGCAGTGTGGCTGGTGAATATCCCCGATGTTTTCGCTCTTCTCTGGGCTGATTTCCATTAGAGTTTGATTTACTGGCTCCACTGGTGGTAGCACTCTATTACTGTTGGTCTGTTTTGTTGAAGTCGAGACAGCCAGTCACCAGATCTATGAGATCTTGGCACAACAAGCATGCTGCATGCTTATTGACTCATGACGGTAATGAGATCAACTCTTTAGGTATTGAAATTTGTTATTGGATGACAAGATATTTTTCAACACTCGATAGTATCAAGGCAATTCGATCGGTGCCATATAAGTTTTCCCTCCTGCTTTCTTGTGGTCCTCACCAGTCTGCTTTCCCTCCCCACCTGCTCTGCATGTCCCTCTTCAGCCTCTCCCTCCTTGCAGTGTTTTTCCATTCATTTCCCTCACCTGTGTTTCCCCGCCTCACTCCACCTGCACCTCATCCCCTCATTAGTTTTGTTTGTATTTAAGCCAGTATTTTCCAGTGTCCTCCAGTGTCTCCCTGTGTCTCCCCATGGTATGTTCCTGGTTTTAGTCCCTCATGTTTTTACTGAGTTGTACTTTGTTTTTCTAAGTTGGTACTCTGTTTTACTTTGTGTCACTTCTTTGTGATTTTGGCATTTTGCACTTCTTGGAGTCTTTGTTTTTGGATTATTACAGTTTATGTTAATAAAACTCGCCTTCAGTTTCTTAGTCCTGCCTGCCTCCTGGGTGTTTTGCATTTGGGTCCTCACCTTTTTTTTACCACAAAACATAACACTTTAAGGATCATGGTAGGAACATTTGTGTACCTTGGAGAGAGCCAGTCTAGCTGTTTCCAGTCTTTATGCTAGACTAAGATAATCTCCTCCAGGGTCTAGCTCCATTCTTTGCTCATGGACATGAAAGTGGAAAGAAAGAGATGAGTGTATTTCCCATAATTTTGAAGCCTCTTGACTGATCGTTGTCTTGCAACATGGTTCTACTACTGGTCCCTTCACTGCCCTGCTATGGATCAGTGACTTGCTGGTTGCACGATTTTAACAAATAACTCATTAACATCAGTACGACGGTTTGGGTCCCCATTTTTTTTGTTTTTCTGTCGTCTTTTCATTCCAAACGGCTTCAAACAGTATCACAAAAGCAGCATACAGTATAATGTAATAAATAATAATTGACAACCTTCACAAAGTAACTTTGATCTTCCAAAAAGAATTTGCTCTTTGACTGTATGATGTGGAAGCAGAAAGCAGCTATGGGGTACTCTGCTCTAGGCCCCATCTAATATTCCCTGTCCTTTCTGTTTTACGTAAGTGCTGCATAAATATAGTTTCAGGTAATGATGATGTTGATGATGTTGGTGTCTGTCAGTACAGTCAAAATAACAAATTTGAACCATACTGCTGTTTTTTTTTTTTTTTAAATGAGCAATTAACTTGCAAGCTGTTTGTGATGATCACATTTTCTCTGTCACTCAACCAGATTTATTGTTCCAGGAGAAGTGACAGTTATCACATGATAAAGAGATGGCACATTTGAGGCACTTATTTGATTCTGTCTCTGTGAAATGTGAGGAAGGGAAGGGAAAAGAGTAATATACCTTTCTTCTGGAGTATAGCGCTCCCGCTGCGCTTCCCTATATGGTTCTCCACGTAACAGGTGTAGTTGGCCAGGTCTGCTTCCTCCACAGCATCGAACATTAAGGACAGCTGCATCTCCTTCTCCCCTAAATGCTCCCTTAAAATCCTGGAAAAACACACAAACAGAAGATAGTAGTAAGAGATATCAGCAACATCTATTTACACGTTTTAAAAATATTTTAAGAAAGACAAAGGGCACATAGACATGTTTGAAAAATAGGATGAGTTGAAGTTTTCTCATGGGCTATTCGTCAAACAATAGCTCATAAGAGTGGAAATGAAAGAGGGAAGAAGAGAGGAGGGAGTGAGAGAACAAGGAGGGAAACATGTAGGTCTTAGAGACAGTTGGAGGTCCATTTCCCTGGCAAAAAGCTTCAAGAGGAGAATGAAGAAAACAGGAGAGAGTAGAAATGAGGCGTGGAGCATAGAGCAGATGAAAAAGGAGGACAGAGGGAGCAAGGACGCATGTGTAGAAAACATTGGCGACAGCTGGAGCAAGCCTCTCTCCTTATGGTGAGGTCATACTCCTCTAAAAGGCTGCGAGGTGGAGGAAGAGAGGAGGTAGAGGAAGGGGGGGTGGAGACTGAACTGATGTTTGGGTCACAACATGCACCTTAAAGCCTGATTTGAGGTCAGATTCAGCCATAACCACTGATATCTAAGATCAGACTCAGTGTACTGACAGTGCAGATTCAGAGCAGTAAGCACAGATGGATGAGTAGCATCACAGGTTGGGAATTTTTTCCCATTCCGTCAAATAGGTCTGTGATAGTGAACATCTCATTTAATGAATTCTAATTCATTACATTTTTAAATATATAATTTAAATTGGAATTGAATAACTATTGCAATTTTATTTCATAAACTGTAACTTACATCAATTTATGCTCATATTAAGTTATTGACATTAATATAATTATTTCATGTTGTTTCATGTTAATGTATTTTTTTGTCGTCATTCGTACAGACCATGAATGTCATTTTGAATGTCTTTGTTTGGTCCCATTATGATCATTTCTATACCTGCATAATCTGCATAATTTACATAAAACATGTCAAACATGTAATGACAGAATAACTTTAATATGAAAATCAGAAATGCAGATTTGGGCCTGGCAGCAGCCGAAATCACACTGTTGCTGATGTTGACTGCTGCTTTGGCTCCAGGGGTCTGTGTACCTGTCAGGAAAGTTGGACTAGCTGCCCTCATAGGTGCTTGTGCAGTAGGGTCTCTAATTGACCCACTCGAAGTCCTGCTCCCTTTAGTTACTGTTGCTAGGTTGGACAAGTTTGAAAATAAGAAATATGGCCATGTTGGTCCTGTTTAGTCAGGTGCTGCATGTTTAATAGATAGTTGCTGTGAGTCAGGCAATATAGCTTCAAGAAGCTGTCGGCAAGGACTACAATGTGTGATGGAAGGATATATTTATGATGTTAAGTTTTATGAACACGGCAACATTATACGTATTCAGAAGTTATTCTCTATGTATTATTCTTGACCACAGACCATGGTGCTGATCGTTATACTTTAGAAGATGTAACTATATACACTGTCCTTTAAGATCTCAGCATCAATAGAATGAGACTTTACATCATAGTGTTACCTTTGAACAAATGTTTCTTTGGTGATGGTGTTGATGTTCAGCTGATGGTGAGGTCTACCACACAGGCAGCTAGTTTGACCACATAAAAACGAGAGGCGGCTGGCTTGACCGCAGTCCTAATCCACTCTTTATAGCGTAAAAGGTATCTTTAGTTTGGGTAATGGAATAAAAACCTTCCACAGGGTGTCCAGTGCCACTTTTAGAAGTCCCCTAGCAACTTCTTTTAGCCATCTTGTTAACTTGTTGTCTTTTCTTGTTGTGATGGACAGTGCACATAGCACATACGTACATATAAGGCTAACAGGAAACAGGGAAGTTGACCGAGGTTCATTCAGGTACCAAGCTAGCTTACTGTTATTTGACCAAAAAAATGAAAGTGGGCAGGACTGAGGAAGGGTCAATTGTGGAGTTTCTCAAATTCGATTCTTAAAATTGCCAGTATTCTGAACACACACAGTTGCTTTCTCACCTAAAAACTTTTCAGAAGGGAAAACAGTTGACGACTTAATTTACTCCAGCCCTCCTGCAATTAAAAACAACCCATCCAGTGGTTCAGAGGGGAAGATTATATTAAAAGCTGGTGTTTTGTGAAGTGAACTCAATGTCAGCTTCTAATACCCGAGTAATCCTAGCTCGAACCTTGGAGGAAATTGTCTCATAGACTGCGACAAGACCAGAGAAAATGAGTCTGAGGAGTGTGAACTGAGACAAATCTGGACAGGCTTTTGGAGTGTCGTGCGGCCGATGACACACAATGCAGTGTTTGAATACAGAGGGTCTCGTGTCTGCTGCCAACATTTTTGATGAAACTATAACCATAGTGCAGGGAAGTTTGATTTTTACAACACTGAGCAGGACATGGCATAAGACCCATGGAATAAATGGGTCAAAACAAACACAAGCAATAATTACAGTAAAGTAGAACAGGCTAAATATGAGAATTTATATTTATTGCATTACTGAATATTTGGAAACAGGCAGGACAAAAAAACCTGGCAAAGGTATACACTTCCTTTTCATTCTGAAGTGGCTGAACTCAAAGTGAATGAAAAACCATTCACAGTTGTAATAGCTTTGCTCACACAAATACTTTTTACTTTTACATGACTGAAAAAGAAGAAAAAGATACAGTGGTAGTACAGTATTCCCACTGTCCACAAGCTGAGTTCAGCCTGGCTTAGGTTAGCTGTGTAATGGGGTGACTTGGTTTGAATTGAGAGAGAGTGTTCAAATCAAACCAGCAGACAGCAAAAGTGTTGGAAAACAGATCAGACAGGACACAGAAGTTAGTTTTTCTTCTTCTTTACACAATATGCTGATTTGACGCTGATTTGACCTACAGTAGTCCAGACTGACTGATTCTAAAACACACAGGGGCGAGCAAATGCAACCATGGCAGGCAGAGAAAAGACAATATGTAGTAGTTCAATGTTGTTCTCTTGGTAATTAATCTTGAAAAATAACAATATCTGACACTTGAGTCTTTTATTCAAGTGCTCAAAGAATTTTGACACGCACACAATTTTAGCATTGGTCATCTCTGTGGGAACTGAAATACTATCCTGTCAAAGGTTCCTGAAGAAATGCACTAAATGACGTTCTCGTGCTCTCTTCCTCTGGGTGTTAGTGGTTTAGAGTGTGTGCATCACTCTGATGTTTACCAGGGCAGAGCATTAGAGGTCACTGTCAAAAGCAGCGACTTGCTAAAATCCTCAATTAAAAACACATCACTTCCTCTCTTCCTTTTTCTCACCTTCCCTCCAATATCTCTCCACACCCACTCCTCACCCATTTCAGACCTCTTTTCTTCCTCTTCTCACTGCTGTCTATTTCTCTCTAATCTCTACGATTTCCTGACATCTGATATTAAATACTCCTTCCATTAAGTAGTGACGAATTATTTCTTCAGCTAATCTTTGATTTTTTTTTTTACATAAACCTTAACACCTGGATGTGATCACCCTTTGACATGTTCATGCAATTCTAATTCATTCAAAAAAAGTGAACAAAATCTCCTGGTAATCTCTGGTAATCTCTGTATTCATATCCTCTTTTGCCTCATTGCTGCTTTTGACATGAAAAACTTAATTCTTTTCTGCTGCCTGGAGATCCTCAATGTCACTGGTACTGCCTCCTCCATGCTGAAGTCATTCTGTATGTTGCTGAAAGACAGCAGTTCAGCTTCACCTCTGGTACTACACCTCTGTCCCAAGATGTACCCAAGGGTTCAGTACCCAGTCCTCTGCTGTTCATCCTCGTCACGCTGCCAGCCACTTTAAAGATCTCCACTGATACGCAGATGATGTCCAGCTCTACTTAACCACTAAATCCTTTGACTACAACTCATGCCACCCTGACCAACTACATAAGTAAATCATGGATCAGGCGACACACAGGTAATACTTGTTAGTAGGATAGATTCTCTGTTCGTTTAGGTCTTTTCATTGGCACAAGTGATTGTGAATCAGTTTCACCTGCTTTGGTGCAAATGAAAGTGACAACAGGTGCAATGGAGAGGCAGAAACAAGACAACCCCCTAAAAGGGAATGGTTTTGCATTTGGTGGCCACAGACAATTGCTCTCTCCTTATCCTTCCTGACTGATTCTACTCTAGTTTTGTGTTCTGCTAGTGTCCTTGTCACTACAGGTAGCATGAGGCGGTACCTGCAGCCCAAGCAGGTTGCACAGGTAGTCCAGCTCCTCCAGGATGGCACATCCATCTGTGCGATCGTAAGACAGTTTGCTGTGTCTCCCAGCACAGTCTCAAGAGCATGGAGGAGATACCAGGAGACCAGCCATTACACAAGGAGAGCTGGACAGGGCCGTAGAAGGGCCCAGTCCAGCTCAACCCAGCAGCAGGACCAGCATCTGCTCCTTTGTGCAAGGAGGAACCCGAGGAGCACTGCCAGAGCCCTACGAAATGACCTCTGGCAGGCTACTGGTGTGCATGTTTCTGACCAAACTGTCAGAAACAGACTTCATGAGAGTGGCATGAGGGCTCCCCCTCTAGGGGGACCTGTGCACACAGCCAAGCACCATGCAGCTCGATTGGCATTTGCAAGAGAACACCAGAATTGGCAGCTCCATCATTGGCACCCTGTTCTCTTCACAAATGAGAGCAGCTTCACACTGATAACACCTGACAGTCCTGAATAAGTCTGGTGGTGGTGGACATTGTGCTGCCTGTAACATCATCCAGCATGACCGGTTTGGCGGTGGGTCAGTGATGGTCTGGGGAGGCATATCCTTCGAGGATTGCACAGACTTCCATGTCATAGCCAACTGTACCCTGACTGCTGTTAGGTACTGGGATGAAATCCTCATATACACTGGTGCAGTGGGCCCTGGCTTCCTCCTGGTGCAAGACAATGCCTGACCTCATGTGGCCAGAGTGTATAGGCAGTTCCTGGATGACGAAGACATTGATGCCATTGACTGGCCGTCTCTTTCCCCTTACCTAAATCCAACTGAGCACCTATGGGACGTTATGTATTGGTGCATCCAACGATGCCATATACCACCACAGACTGTCCAGGAGTTCACTGATGCCCTGATCCAGGTCCAGGAGGAGATCCCCCAGGACACCATCTGCAGAGTCATCAGGAGCATGCCCAGACGTTGTCGGGAGTGTATACAGGCACGCATGGGCCATACACTCTACTGAGTCACATTATGAGTTGCCATGAAAAAATTCATGCAAGTTGGATCAGCCTGTGATTTCAATCTTTTACTTTGATTTTCAGTTTGAATCCAGCCCTCAGTGGGTTGATGATTTTGGTTTCCATTGACCGTTGTAATGTCATTTTGTTCTCAACAAATTATACAATGTACATCAGTAAAGATTTTCATAGTGAATAATTCTTTCATCAACATTTGATGTGTGTTTAAAGTGTAAGTAAGGTCACCACCATCCCCTCCACCTCCTGATGTGAAAGGTGGCTAATAAGCATGTAATATGAACGTGACATGCCATGTTTGGTACAGTTGTCGACCTTGGATGTATCTGTGGTTTGTAGAAAAGTTAACTGCTAACATTATATCCAGGAGAATGGGCTGTTCATGTTCTCGAGCAGAACCATATCCAAAAAGTAGTTCCTCATTTGACTCTAAAACAACCTTAAGTTGACCAAAATGCTCCACAGAAAACACTAGTAATTTTAGATACTGAAGACTTGCAGAGTGGCAACTAATAATTTACACTGGTGCAGATACAAGCTGTAGTTAGAAAAACAGTGAGGCTCTGACAGCAGTTGGATTGGACAGCTGATGTGAATTTCAAGCAGGTAAAGAAGCCTCTCCACACCACTACACATATGGGCCAGTGCTGCCTTCAAGTGAAAATGAAGGGAGCACCGCCCCAAGTGGAAATATTGCAATTAGGAATTCATTGCACATGAACGAACCATGAACTATGATAGCTGAGTTGTGGAAATGTGGAGTGGCTAGACAGGACTGACGCTATGCCAACAACTGCAGTCAAAATAATTATACTGCTCATATTTATTATGTTGGTGGTGTATCTTCCAAAGACAGAAAGAAGCAAGATTTTCAGAAGGGGAGCTCTTGAAGGCTTAGTGTGGATGAAAAGTCAAACTTCCTGTGCGTCACACAAATCAAAGCTGCTTTCTCTAGGTGGTGTAGTAATAATGAGGTGAGAGAGTTTTCTCATATACTGCTGGGTAACAAGAATTTGTAATTATAGCTATTCACATTATTATAGATCCCATGCAAACAGACAGGGTCACACACAGTCCAGTGGCCGGTGCTGCAGCAGGATGGGTGGTGGCTGCGAAACGTGAACAGATTAATGTGCATCACAGCAGGAGTCTGTCTGCTGTGGTGTGATTGTTGGATTTGGAGTAGCGGTGTGATTGGATCAGAGGTGGCCAGAGGACTGGACTGAAAGATGGAGAATTCATCAGGCAAAGGTTAATTTAATACCACGGGGCATGATTAATTTGAAGTTTGAACACTCAAACTCATTCACATTTCTGTTCTTTTTATCTACAACACTGTTTTCCAGGGAGTGAACACTTTCAGAGGCCACTGGGTGGCTTAGCTGTTCCAGAGACCATCATCATTTAAATGGAGAACATGGGTTCAAGCCCCAGCAGGTCAGCAAGTGGCCCTCCTGCTGAAGTGTCCTGGAGCAAGACACTGAATCTGCTGTTCTGTAGCTAACACTGACCTCTGACCTCCATGTGGAGGGAGTGTGGAAGGCAAAAGGATTTCCCTTTAGGGAGGAACATTAACATTATTATTGGTGTGTTGAGTTGATAAAATATGGCGGCTTTCGGTTAGAAAAGAACATTTTGTCTAGATTCTACTTTAAAAATATGTTTTAATGATAAGGGCTTTGACAACTTCCAGGTCAGGGTGAGGAAGCTGGTGCTGATAGCGAAAATAACCAGTACAGGATTGTAATTACGTCCATGTTAAAGCACTATTTCTTTACAGGATGCTGTACCAGAAGTGATTGTATAGGAATATTCTCTCAAAAGTGGGCAAGTTGAACAATAACATGGAAAAAGCAGTGAAAACAAACAGGCTATTCTCTGCCGGATCATGTAGTCACTGTGTGCCTTTAAAAGAAATAAAACCTCAGGTTGCAGGTGAGTAGCTGAGGAGGCAGTTTATGATAATTAATGTTGATAATGATAATTTAAGCATTGATTAAACAGTTTATTTACTGGTACACTGTGATTTCCTCATTAACACCATGTTTATTTACAGAGCCCAGGAGGTTAGTATCTTGTACCTTGTAATTACTTGTTTCCACAAATGAGTAACTTGTGCACTCAAACTCAATTGCTTAGAAAGGTAGGAAAGTAGTGCAGTTAAACTGTGCTGTCATGCTGCATTCAAAGGGAAACTACTTTATTAAAACTGAACATATCGCTAAAATAGGTCTAAAGCAACTGCATCTAATGGTCAGGGTGAAAACAAACTCCCAGGTTAGATTTATGTGAAGTAGAGTAAACCAAGGCCAGCAGTTAAACCACAACCCAAAGTGGTTGTTGCAAACAATTGTAAGCTCAGTCTGACCAGGGACTTGGAAAGTCAGTCACAGTTGGGGGTGCTGAGGGGTCAGTCTATTTAATGACGTCATTGTAAATGGTGCACGACATTCATGTATTTTGCAGTATTTGAATGGCCTGGATAACTTATATCTAATAGTTATTAACAACAATTTGAGAACGTTGTTCACTACAACTGACAGCAAACTTGAACAACAACATCAACAGCCACATCAACTACAGTCAAAAATAGCAAGGAACTGTAGAGGGAGAGAAATTCCCCAGACTCCCTTAAAAAATTGCTCAATTTTGTGAGTTGTTGAGTTGAGAACACTGTTTATGTTATTTGGGCCTCCTTGTAAATTCAGCATATGTTATACGTTAAGGTCTTTCTTTATGTAAAAAATATTGTGTCCATTTGTCCCAGTGATGTAGGTGTTTAGTTGCATAGGTTATTGATCTGATCCCAAGCAGTCAGAACTGATGAGCTGTCCCCTTGTGATCGGGACACCAAAGATGCTTGTTAATGCTGGGTTAAACAGCCTCATAGTTTATAATAATGCAGGGCAGTGAGGTTACAGACGTTTCATAGAGGAGAGGGGCATATGTAACGTGGATCAGTCCATACACTTGATTGATAAACCAGAGAATTGTAGAGAAAGTTCAGGCTTCATGGTGAAAGAAAGTATTAATATCTTATACACTTATCTTGTGGACTTCTCTCATGCCTCTCTGCATTACATTTTTTCATCAATTGATGGTTTTTATAATGGCTCCTTTTAGGGGGTACAACCTCAGCACCCCTTGTTGACGCGACCACGAGCCTGACTTCCTGGATTAAATTTGACCTACTGGGTTTTTTTCATAGTTATGCACACTCACAGCTTTTCTGTATGGTGAGAGATTATGATTACGGCAAGAAGCAGGGATCAAGTGTTCACTGCATTGTGATGTCAGTTTCACAGAATTTGACAACTGAGATGAAACAACATAAAAAAATGAAGTTATTTATGCTTACGTGCAGAAGTAGACGATCTCTGAAGTCAAAATGTTCAAATGAAGGATACAATTTTGCCTCACTAAAATATTTTCAATCTGTGTAACTCCACATTGTCCACTCTAACCTAAGCACTGCCACAAGGAGACATGAAGTAGTGACTCTAGTCAGAGATGCACAGCAATCATTTTAGAGAACCTTCATTTTTTAGTAATAATATCAATATTTGGTGCCGGTGTATCAATAATGTATTGCTAGAGGAAGGAAGATGATATCACGGTGTTCTTCAACCCTGGTACTCTGGGCCTCCTGCATGTTTTAGATGTTTGCCTGAACCAACACACCTGATTCCAATGAACCGGTCGCCTGAAAATGACCCATCGATTTGAATTGGACCTACTTTTAGTGATATTGTCACACTGCAAAATCTTAGCAAATGACTTTGGAGAGCACACTACTATCATGCAATTCATCCATTTAAATAACCAATACAATCAATAGAGAGAGCTACAAAAATAAAGCCCAGGATGCAAAGGACCCTTGTTTTCTTTTAACATGTAATGCTACCATGTGCAGTACAGATGGTGTACTGTACACCCCAGTAACAGTGCTGCTGTTTGATTTTGCAACAGGATCAGCTAAGTTGGAGCATAGATCAAAATATTTAATTCAGTGATTCCGCAGCACTGCAGCATTAACAGGTGGAGTTATAAAGTCAGCCTATCATCCATGTGCTCTAATCCTGCATACCTCATCTCATCTCTACCCCCCTCATCGAGCACTCACAAAGGCCCACAGAGGCTAAGTTAATACAGAAACTACTAATGCCAATGAGTTTGCGGCATGTTTGTTTAAGGTTGTTGTTGAGCAAAATCCCTAGCTGTGTATGTGCCAGGAATGCCTACTGATGCTTCCTATGATGTTGCTCTATAGACATACAGTCACTGAAAATGACATTTTAACTATGGTAATCAATGATGCCCAAAATATATTGCAATACCAGATGAATTGTCCCTTTTGCCTACTGTTTTTTGGAGCTTAACTGTTCATTGATAAAGTGTTACCTGTTTTAAGCATGTTAAATCTGTGTGTGTGAGTGTCACACTGTGTGTACGCTGACGGTTTCCATGGTGATCTGGCTGCTTGTTCTAATGATATTTGACACCCCGCAGACAATGAGGCTTTTCCCAATAGAGCCCAGTGTAATTGGTCCCAATAGGGGAGAAAATGAATTCAATTTAACTTTATTATTAGTATTCATAATTTTTTAGGAAACTTGAGAAGAAACCTGTCAGAGACCCCACAATGAGTCATAAATCATAAGAGAGCAAATTAGATACTGACAGTGCGAGGAGTGCAGCTGCGGTCGAGCCTTTTCAGAAATTAATTAACAATGGAAACCTGTGCACCTGACGGGCTATATTTGATACTGTCGCAGTGTCTTGCAGGAGTGGTGAGACAGTGACAAAAACAATATCATGTACAATTACATATGTTGTTATTTACCCAACTGTGGTTCATTTTCTACAGCTGCAGACATTTCTGTCCTTTTCTCCTCTCCTTATGAATAGAAGTGGATTTATTATTCAGTTTGGTTGCTGGTGTATTTACCTGACTTCACTTTCTTTAATATGTCCTGCAAGTTCTTCCACAAACTTTTCTCCTTTCATCCAGTAGATGATGGGCTTCCTGTTCTCTCCACTGTAGCCAAAAAACGCTTTGCAGTCCAGACTGAGAGGCATACCTGCAACACAAAATACAACTCTGTACAAACAATACATACAAACAATAGAATACTGAAAGACAAGTACATTTTTTCCTCTGTATACTGAATCGGGCACTGCAGTCCAGGCTGCGGGGAATACACACAAAGAAAATGTCATACATGCTATAATATTCTAGACATTGTTATTATTATGTGATTGAAGCTGTTCACAAGCTTGCAGGTGATGATTGGAAGCCTGCTGCTCCCCAGGGAACCAGTGCAGAGAGGTGTGCAGCAGGGTGCCTGCTTGGAGCCCCCTAAATTGGGGGAACTGAAATAATGAAAAGGCTCAACAGATGATCCTGGTGGCAGTTGTGCATGCTTAGAGAGAGGCTAACTTCAGCGCCATTTGTGTCCAATCTGTGTGTGTCCAGTCCGTTCTGACTCCCAACATGTCAAATACAGCAGCCTGGTCAGTGGCCCTGCGCTTCTAAATTTGACGAAGTGTGAGAATAGGCACAAGTCAGGGGGAGGTAGTAGTAATTTTTGTGCCTAAACCCAACCAAACCATGACCGTTTGACAATATTAATAACAGCCCAGCCAGTCCAGTCATAGTATCTAATAATATGTGAAAGTCTAACCAGATGTTGCATATTATGTGTAATTGATAACTTCACCGCAGAGCCCTTCACGTGCAAAACTGACATTAGAGTGGTAGGTAGAGCACAGTTTGAAGCTCAAGGCCACTGAACAAGCTGCTGTATTTGATGGGTTGGGAGTGAGAATGTAGTGGTTTATCATGAAAGATCATTTAATTTAGTCAACAGTAACAGAAACGCAGAAATACACTCCTGCGTAAAATGATCAGTACACACAAGTCACAAAATAAAACCCATAGTAACCCATAGGTATATCAAGCCAAGCAGAGAGTCTGCTCAGATTTTCAGATTTCACCTACACTGCAAATCAAACCCAAACTGTATGAATTGTTAAATTGCAAAAACGGGTGGGAAAAAAAATAAATTTTGATTTGGGCGACATAATACATGATAGAAACCGGTAGCAGATAAAACAGCACAGTGAAAGGGAGGGAGGCAAAATATTGACTATTTTATAGATTATGAATGCAACAGGTACTGCTGGAGGAAAGAATCACACACACACACACACACACACACACACAGACACACATGTGAGCAGACAGTATCCACTCTTGCTCTCACACACCCTCCTCTAAGACCTTGAAACCAGCACTCTGTGATTACAGCTATCAATGGTGATGATGGAGTATTAATGAGCATTCTAATGAGCGCTACCTCGTTAGGCAGTCAATTAGCAGATAATTATGGTAGACCTCAGTATTATCATAATGATAGCTCTATCAGCACAGTCAAGAACCAACACTGAATGCTAACGCTGTGTGTATATCTGTGCGTTTGTTGTCAGACAAGCACTTGAACTGAATGTTAACACCAATATTTACATTTTAGACATTGAGCTGTAGCTGATACTTTAATGCAGAGTGTGTAGGAAACGCAAGTGGTGGCTCTGTGCAAGTTTTGTTCTTGTCCTTGTGCAAGTTAATCTCTGAAATTGCTATTTTCGAAGGCAGCAGCAAAGGTAAAAACTTCCACAAACTGGTTATCGGTTGAATAAACATGAGGTTTTATCAATTGGTCATGGAAAAATGCTGAACTGATGAACTGTTTTCATATGGAAATGTCAGATGATTGCTTTATGTTTGCTTCCATTGCATCACTTATTCTGATTGAGGAAAAAGAGGGGAGGAAGACAGAAAGCTTTGACGTTTGTCGGTCTCTCAAAATAATTCTAGCAAGCCGAGAGGTGAGGTGGTCTGCAAAGCTTCATACATCGGTGTGTGTATGAGGCGTGTGTTGGTGGGCTCTCATGGTTTGTTAGCTTGCCTTTGTGCTGAGGCAGGCAGCATCATGTACCAAAGACACACACAAACACACACTGCAGGAGTGGTTAGGGAAAAAAATGGATTAGAGTGAAATTAGTTTAGTTTGATTATGTATGTGTGTGTGTGTGTGTGTGCGTGCTGGCTCCACAGTAATTGATTAGCACCCTGAGGGTATGTTTGTGTTCTCAGCATGTTATGGTGATTAAAATCATCAACTTTGTTTGCTGATGTGTGGCACAAGGGTGTGTGCAGGCTGTGCTTGGTGTGAGTGTGTGTGTGTGTTTGTGTGTCAGTCTCCCTCAATCAGAACTGCCAGCCTCACATAGCCGAGTAAAGTCATCATTTCTGTTTGAGGCCAAAGCAGCGGGGGGTGTAAAAGAACACTGAAAAAGAGGTTGGTGCTATGTTGTCGTCATTAGTGTCAAAGATAGACTTTGTACAAGTGATTGATGGGAGCTTTTTTCAATCATCATTTCACACCGCTGCTGAGTGCGATCACACGTAGACCATGTTTGCTTTGGTGTGAATCATGCTGCAAGAACTCACTGCCCAATTACAAGTGAGTTTGCAAACAGAAGTCAGACGACAGAAGATTCCAGTCTTTGTAACTTTAACTCAGCCTGACAGACTTGTCTTCTCTGACATTTAAGGCACGTAGAATCACATAAAGAAACAAAGAAGCAGCTGAATGCGAGCATCAGTCCAGACTGTGTATGCCCTTGGTTCATTTTTTAATGCCGCAATCCAAGCAAGAGGAAATGCCGGTTACCAGACTTTAACATCTGTTCCCTTCTGCCTGTAAAGATTGTGTTTTGAGGTTGTTTCCTGTCATTGCTTCAGACATTTTCACTGAAAAAATCTTTATCGTTTTATGTGTTTTCTCTATATTTTATTTGTTCTCAGCAGCGAAAGGAAACCATCATCGCTTCCTTATAAAGTACTGCCTCTATTGTGATGTCTCTAGAGTTTGATTCAGTTTTATTAAAATATGTTGGATTAGGTTCATCGTCGTCACAACCAGATGAGCAGTACAAGATACAAGCGTCAGAACCAAAGCTATCACAAAATGTTACAAGAAACATCAACAGTGGTCTCTAAGGAGGTAAAGATGCACAAAAGTATTGTTATTTATTAACAACAATGGATTCAGTGACTATAATCCAGTAATGTGAAAGGTATCGCTGAGAATGACAAGCTCACAGAGAATTATCACTGTACTCTGCAGTTCCCTTCCCTCTTTCAGCTCAGTGCTTTGGTTTAACAGACTGCTCTCTGCATCCCCTTTGCTCTCTTTAACTTCATTTTCAGGCACCTCAAGCAAGTGTTTTCAGCATAAAGCAGGTAAATAATGAAGCATTTAGCAGCTAAAGGTCCAGATGCCAAGTGCTCAAAAGAAAGTGAATATTAGTTTTGTGTTGCCTTCTGTCTTTTTGGAACAACTATGCGCCCTATTGTTTGGCTGACCTTTCATTGTATGGTAGGATATTGTCAAGATGTAATTTACAGTGTTGTAAGGGTCCCGAACTGTATTTTTTGCAGATGTTTGCAGCAATAATTTTGTCAAATATTGATATGTCATATGTCAGTTCTGTCAGAGTCTTAGTTTATTAATTAAGGAACAAACACATTTGCGTTTAAAGATGTTTATTATGTACAACTTTTAGACGGATATATATTAGTCAGATATTCCCGACCCGCCTGTGTTCACTGGGACACTGTTGAGCCCAGTTCCATTGCCCACTCGCCCAGCTCTGGTTCTGGTACCCATTATGCCCCCACTTCCTGCAAGCATTCCCCACTGGGTCCCCCCCATCCCAGGCCTAAAATCTTCTCCCGGTGGTCAAAAGCTCCTGTGCTAATGGTGTAAACAACACCAACACTTCCCCGGTGCTCTGAGCTCCCAGTCCAGACTGCTAGCTGCGAGGCTAACTAGGCTAACAGTCGGCCAGTTCTTACACATTGCACCTTTAAGTTTAAAGGTAGCCGTTTTTTCTAAAAACATTATATTCAGTGACAGTAAAGCTGTCACTCTTCAGAGTTTCCTTTAGATATTCTAACAGATACCCAACAAAAGCTGAAGAAAAACAAACTTCTCTCTATTTCTTAAATCAAAATGCAGTTAGCAGCCAAAACTCAGAAATTAAGACACAAATGTAGCACAATTATCTGATACGCACATTTCCAATCTCAACTCATTTTCTGCCAAATCACTATCACATATTGAGTTTTCTGAAATGACACATCACATTTATCGCTTCAGCGCAAAATCAGCCTCCATCCACCAACAATTGCAAGATCCCATATTCCTGTGGAAGCTGATCAGTGATGGCGGTGATGTTTTATATAGTAGAGAATTCATCGAAACAGAGTCTGTCTTCGCTCCGTCTTCCTCTGTAGCTACTTTTCACATCATTAGTCCGTTTCACTTGTCGCTCCGTGTTTCCCTGTTCTCTCCTTGCTTTTCACTTTTTCTCATCACTGACAGAGATTCTCCGTCTCTCTGTGTCTCCTTCTCCTCTTCTTCCCTCTGTGTCAGCATTTTTTCTCTTCCCCATAATTCCCCCTCTGTGCCTCCTCATGGTTTCCCTCCCTCCCCCTGTAAATCTCTTTTTGTTCTTTTTTTGGTTCTCTTTATCACCCCCGCCTCTTTCTTACCTCTCTGTCTGGTATGGCAACCTTTTACCCTGAGCGTTGCAATACGGAGAGACGTCTCTCTCTGTGAGATGTAGCATGTGTTTGTTTGGATGCCCAGTTGACCTAGGTCTTGTCCACCTTAAATACATACACATATTAAACTTATAACGGGGGTGACATAAAGGGGGTACCAGATAAAATCATCAAATAACTTAAACCTAGGGAGAAATACACTTCATGGGAACAAACACCATCCAGCGTATGTGTAAAGGAAAGAAGAAAGCAGCAGATAACAGTCAGGTGAAGGATTGCAGAAGAGAAGTAGGACACCCCTTAATGAGGGAAATGAATCACTGAAAACTGGTTTTACACACACACACACACACACACACACACACACACTAAAAATCCCACATCAGTTGACTTGACAAGTACGTATGACAAGAAAGGACCTAAGTTAATAGACTTGAAATGATCGCCTTTGTGATATATTTTCATATTTCTGTCATCTGTGAGTCAGCCCCTTCATTAAACCTTGGCCTACTTACCACCAAGATTCATGTTAAATAAAGCTTATTGAATTGAATTGTCCCTTTTCCCCTGGAAATCCAGAGAGCTGTCAGGGGAGCGGTGGAACCAGTGTGTTCCAGTATACAGATGGATAAGTTTTAATTAGCTTGCTGGATCAAACCAAGGAAAGATCCAATTCCACGTAGAGTGGTTAAAATACCAGAGACAGTCATAATTGTTTCCACATGTGGAAATTCAAACCCACTCAGTAAAACGATCAATTCATATGCCAAAATAATCAATTGCGTGTGAAAATGTGGAATGTGAGAGAGCAAATTTCATGTGATTGCATATGCCATGTTTGATTTCCACATGTGAAGATTACAATCTACATGTGACAAAAACCAAACGCACGTGAACATCAGTCCACTTACCAGGATAAAATGTTAGCGGTTAACATTTCTGCAAGCCACAGATAAAGAGAGTTCAAATTTGTACATACGCTACATATCATATTAAGATTTCTACAAAATGTCACATATCACGTTCACTATACATGTTTACAAATTGACTTTCCTGTCGGGAGGTCAAGGGCAACGATAGTGGAGTTACAGGCAGGCCAGTGACCGCAGTTCAAGTCTGAGTTTCAACATTTGTAAACATGACAGCACAAGATATTTTTTAGTTTCTTTCCAAAACTTTTTGGTCGCAAAGTCAGGCCATCTCTAGGCAACAAAACTGGATGTTTATAACGAGACCTCTGGACATCTCTAGCTGGGATAATAAAAAACAGCCAATTTTTTTGAGTCAAAACATGTTTTGCTTACTCTAACCAAGTTATTTTTGGGCCTAAACCTAACCAGAGCAGAAACACAGCACTGTGAGCACAGCAAGAGAAAAAAATTTAATTTGAACCTAAAGAAACATAAAGTAGCAACATAAACGAAACTTAACGTTTCAATTTATTTGCGTTTTTGCAGAAAAGTACATTGCCAACATTTATTCTGGCAACTGGGTTGGTGAATTTATGTAATTTACACGTAAAAATGCAAATGTAGCATTTTTAATTCTTTTGTAAAAACAAAAAAAGCCAATCACTTCTGAAATCTTCAGTTAACATGTGACATTATTTTATTTATTTGAGTTCATGTGTGAAAACAGCCAATTCACATATTTGATATTATTCACAACATATTTGTAAGAGCAGTAGTGTTTTTTTTGACTGGGAATGCACATGCAGCATTTCCGGATGAAATGGGAGGCCCACTGACTGACACAATGCCCTAACATGAAGAACTGGAGGGAAACTTCTTTACACAAACCATTTGACAGGCTTGAATGTATATAATGTGATTTCTAAGTTCCCTCCCTACTACCAGTGTCTGTGTACTGTTAGCATGGAGTTTATCGGCGCTAGGGGACACTCATTACATCACAGGTAAGCAGCTGACTTGAAGAAAGTTGACTGTTGTGGGATGATTTCTCTCCCTCTCCGTCCACCTTCTGTGAGCTGCTCTTTTCATGCCCATCTGTTGATGCAGCATAGAAGCTAGCCTCTTCTGACAGCTAGCCGCAGTCAGACGAGGCTTGCATGAGCACATTGTTTAATTGTGGCAGCAGCATGCTCCAGTGACATGGACTTAACCAACGCACTGATCCTTTCCACTTAAATCTTTTCTTCTGTGCTGCAGAGTTACAAACATGCAGGGGGAACTGCACAAGGCTGGGAAAACAGTAGTTGTCCAAATAAATCCAGACAACTCCTCGACAGCCAGAGTGTACTCAGGCTTTAATTTAGGGGCACCAATTATCAAATTTTGCTTAAAACTCTGGTCACAGTACAGTGCTTCTCAGGATAAAGGTACAGACTCAGGGGCTCACTAGATAGGTTGGAGAGGGGATGAGAAGACTGAGGTGAGAAAGGACATAATTGTTTGAACATTTTTCTTATTTACTCTTTTGACAGGGACAATGCATAACACAGGCAGCTAAAACCTTTTTTCATTTTGCAGCGTGGCGGCCATTGGTGACGCACAGTTGAATTCTATTTCTAATCTCTTTTACATATATACACCGATCAGCCACGACAATAAAACCTCCTGCTTCTTTATGTGGGTTCATCCTGTGCAACCAAAACAGATCTGACCCATCAAGGCTTGGCTGTAAGACCTCTGGGGGGGGACGCTTGTAGTGCATCCTTGTGGCCCTATATGTCTGGGGGTGGGGCCTCCATGGATCTGATTTGTTTTGGCATGTCCCACGGATGCTCGATCGGACTGGGATCTGGGGAATTTGGATGTAAGGTCAACATCTTGAGCTCTTTGTTGCATTCCTTGAGCCATTCCTGAGCATTTTTCTGTGGTGTGGTAGGGCTCCTTGTCCTGCTGGGGGTGGCACTGTGGAGTGTACTTGGTCCGCAAAGGTGTTTGGACTTATGGTGCGTGTCAAGTGGCATCCACA
This sequence comes from Pagrus pagrus, assembly GCF_965226575.1. NCBI lineage: Eukaryota > Metazoa > Chordata > Actinopteri > Spariformes > Sparidae > Pagrus > Pagrus pagrus. Next base: position 14,340,615 of record NC_140189.1, on the reverse strand, counting down.
TGAATGCCAGGACCCAAGATTACCCAGCAGAACGTTGCATTGTAACAAGAATGTTCAATATTACTCACATCACCTGTTGGGGGTTTTAATGTTGTGGCTGATCGGTGTACAGTAGGTTAATAGTATTGTATCAGAATCAAACACCATCACTTCCCAAAGGACCACATTAACATCAATAATGTATTGGTAGTCTAGAGATTACAGTGGTGTTCTCACAGATAACCTCCCCACCAGAAAACCCTACAAGCCATCACCATTTGAATATCCAACATAAGAAGATTTCACTAGCCTCATCCTGCCAGAGGGGGGCGCTATCATCAGGAGAGCAGCACCTCCTCACTGAATGCAGCTCTGAGGAAATTTGGACACTACAATACTTTGACAGTCAGTCAAAGAAACTGCTGGTTCTTACGAGCATGAGAAAGTCTGAATTATATTTTTCTGCTCATTGGTAGTACATTGCATGTAACAGTATGTTAAGCTTCTAAAGCTATTAAATGGCTGCGTCCAATTTCAACCAATTGCTTAAACAATGAAATCCTTTAAAAAATGTAAAACTCAGTGGTTTATAATGAGTAGTGAATTCATATTTCCCACCACGAATGAGTCACCATAAGTTTGCAACATTTTGTATTGTATTTCACAACTCCAACCCCGACTCCAAAAAAAGCTGTGACGTTGTGTAAAACATAAATATAACAGAATATGATAATTCCTAATCTTTTCTGACATACAGTATACTCATTTCACCCCTTCAACTTCCTTGATTTTTGTAAATATCTGCTTATTCTGAATTGGATTTCAAACAAGTTTGGACAGGGCAACAAAAGACTGGGGAAGTTCAGAATGCTCCAAAAACACCTGTTTGGTTTATTAGTACAACCCAATCGTCAAAATAAATGCTGGCAAAGCACATACTCCTGCAAAACCCCTGATAAGTTAAAATGTAAGTAATATTTCTTTAGGTTAATTTTTTTCTCTCGTCACAATGCTGTGCTTATGCTCTGGTTAGGTTTAGGCACAAAAATCACTTATCATGGAACATATCATGGGTTGGCTTATAATCCTTGTTTTGGTTGCCACAAACACAGCTGGAGATGTCCCATCTTGTTAAAAATACCCAGTTTTGTTGCACAAACATGGCTGCAGATGGCCCGACCTCCCTTCAAAAATATAACTTTTTTCTCCATAGGTAAAAAGACTCAGTTGCTCATAAGCAAGGAGGGGGCGAAGTTCACCACCTTGTGATGATTGCATTCTGTTTTTATGTATGTTTTATGCAGCATTCCAAAGTTTTTGGAATGGAGGTTGCATCAAATGTGACGCATTGCATTGTGGGATTGTGAGTAGAAAGTAGCATACATGCTGTCAGCAATACTTTTTGTTTCATTGGATTTTTAAAGGCACATTCAGATTTCGGACATGTGGACAGTAAATAAAGTGCACCACACAGCATTGTACACCCATGCTCTTAAATGTACTTAAACGCACTTTGAGAGTCTTAGTTAACCTTTCTTTTTACATTTTTGATGTGCAAAAGTTTATTTTTCATTCTGATATTTTCAAGCACACTTGCACTTCTTTTGCACTGACGATTAAACTTGAAGGATTTTATGTCCGACCGAAGTGTTAAAACTGCCAATCACAAAAACATTATCTATACAGAAAATGCAAATGTTACTTCAAGAACCCCTGATGCCTGAAACAACTCCCCATCTTATGTATTGATACCACATTGATAGCATTTCAATTTTTTTCTAAGATCATGCATAGACTAGTATCAGTGTTATCCCTACAGCCTTGTTGATATAAAGCCTGAAGTGCTTCTGTGCTTATCCAGAGTGTGAATAAATGACTGAAAAAAGTACAGATGTAGATATACCAAATTAATATTTCAGTAGAGACTGAGATCATCTTCACATCACACACACACACACACACGCACGCACACACGCACACACACATGCATGCATACACACACTCAAGCAGAGGAGAAAGTAATCTAAATCTGAAAAATAGACTGTCCATCTGCTTTTCTCTCCCTTTTTCATCCACACACACACACACACGCACACACCTCATATCGAGTACGTCTGTCCATCTGCTCATTTAAAAGCACACACAGTGTAAGACCTTTAGGTGGTTTGAACACTGTGTGTGTGGACCAGGTATGGGGTGTATGGGGGTTGTCTAGGTAACAGCTGAGTTTTGGGTCTTGGGCTCCAAGGGAGCGCAGCTGCACATGGCAACACAGATGGTGCCTCTCACACTCACACACACACACACACACACACACACACACAGACACAAACACTCAGATGCAGACGTGCTGTTTACACTCACACTCTCTCTCTCTCTCTCTCTCTCTCTCTCTCACACACACACACACACACACACACACACACACACACACACAAGCACACATGTTCGTAAGTGGGCAGCTCAGCTGTAACCTGGGAGCTGTTCACTCGTTCATTTGGTGTATTTACAGACATCCTGCCCCTGACAAATTATTCCCTTTTCATTTGGAATGCTTGCTATTTTTAGGGAACTGTGTATTTGCCTGTGACGCTCCTCCAAAATCCCATCCCGTGTGCCAATTACAGTTTCCAGGATTTCAGTGCTAATCCTCGAGTATTTGGAATTATTTGTTTTCTATCTTTGTGGCCATTGGGTCATTGTTGTTGACGTCATGCTGCACATCCTTGTAAATCATTAAGTTGTGTGTCTGCTGCTGTGACACCATTTTTATTAATTAGTAAATAGAAAACACATCACTGCCTGTACATCAACATAAACACTGGGTATCAATGCCTTTTGTTAACTTAACGTTAACAGATTAACTGTTCGCAGTTTTAGCCTAGTCTCCAAGGAATTGTTTGACAATTTAATGAGAAGACCCATGACATTCTCATGTCTACGTATGTAATTTAATAGTGCGGTCATTTTCTAATTTCTATACAATAACTTGAAAAATATCAATATTACAATTTTCAAAGCTACAGAGAAACAATGACACAGCTTAACGACTGCAGTAAACATTAAATATCATGCTTATATTGAGGAACCTTTTAAAGTAATGTGCAGGGTTTCTGCCAGAAAAGTTGTTAGGCCCTGCTGGCTGGGTTGGAGTGTCAAAGAGAAATGAGAATAGCTGGTCCACTTTAAAGGTCACTAACTCTGAGGCTAACCCCTTCACTTTATTCAGTAGGTTTCAACCAAGACATGGTTAGGTTTGTGTCTTGAGGAGTTGTAGCATTTATTCACCGACACTCAGCGTTGCACACATGCTCTATGTTTCTCTCTGTCTCTTCCTCTTGATCGCTAACACAACCTCTGCACTGAGTTATCCCTGAAAGGCATTTGTCTCTTGTATAACACATTTTAGTTTCAAAAACATTGTAAAAATAAAAAAAGTCCATGATGCCTAGACCCGGCCAGCCGCTGGTCTTGCAATATATTGTCAGAAACCCTGTGTATGTGTGTCAAGTCTGTCGGGGAGAAGAGAGAGCGCCGTTGGTACTGGTGTATGGATACTGCAGAAGGTGAGAAATTGAAATTGTGAAATTGTTATTAATATAATTATATGTAATTGCATTACTATGGAGCCAGTGTCAATTGGCTAAACTTAACATACAGCCTGGACATATGGGGAAACAGCTTGTTTGGCTCTGTCCGCAGTTTAAAATTCAACCTTTCAACATTCAACATTTTGTATCACATTTCTTAAATTTGTAGGCAGACAAACATTTAAAAAATGATGTTTGTTTGTTACAAAGTGAATCAACTCCCTGCTCCTTATTGTAATAAGGGTTAAAGAATTAACGTTAATCATTGAAGAATTGTGTCTTAAACGATTATGTCTCTAACAATAGTAAGCTTATGCTACTTAATATGATTCGGCTGTATTCACTGTGACTTTTGATGGATCAAATCCCAGTGATAAACTATTCAGACAAGGCAGAAGGTTGATTAACATGAAAACACTGAACTTGTTCCTCAAAAGTCTGTTTTTGATGGTGTGTATTAACAGCGTGTATGAGTAGAATTATTTCTTAATACTTTCATCACGCAATACACACTTTAAAAAAAATCACAGTTACACAAATATTGTTATTATATTGGGTGTCTTATAACACTTAGACGATTTTGCAATTACATTTTGGATGGGAAGGAAGAGTGCCAAACACACCTTCTGGTGATCCCTTTTGTTCTCTGCTAGAAACCTCAGGTGATGAGTTTTCTTTGCAACACTGTTTGAAAAACCATCAAGACTGTATGAGAACAGAAACCATTAACAACTGCACATCAGCAACCTTTTCATTGTTCCTATTTACAGGTAAGGTCTGATGAGATTTGAGCCTTTTAATACCTTAATCATGCACATGTCTAATAGAAACACAGTCTGTTTTGTTTCATCATCGCAAGTGCAACCAAAAAGGAAATTAATGTAAAAGTTCAAAAGTTAAAGAAATTATTGATTTAAATATTATTGTTTCATAATAAATCTTTCTTCTGTTTCATTGATGCACAGCCATATTTAACATGTTTACAGTGATATGAAAGCCTGAGAGAGCCCTGAGCAGATTTTCAATATAATTTGACATTACAATCCCACCAGAGGGACTGAATATTATTTGATAAATATGAGATGGAGAATCACTTCTGGAAATACTAAGGCTCAATTTCCTGTCTAACAGGAAATGAAGCTGCCACAAAGTTGGAAAGAGACATATTTGATTATTCTCAATAAAATAAATATTTTTCCTTTTATCTCTCTCTCCATGTCTGACTTCACTCACCCTCCACTTCTCCATTCACCCCCAGACCCACACACTCTTACACACACACACTCTAACACACACACACACACACACACACACACACACACACACACACACACACACGTTCATACCACCTGAGGTGATTCCCACAGAATTAATAACTCTCTCAGGAAAGTAATAAAAGGAAATCCAGCCTGTATCTTTGTCCATATTTGGTCATTTCCTGACAGCTCTAATTAACCAAGTCCTTTATGCTTCTACACCTGACATTTGATTGGCTGGGGGGCTGGCCTCGTTAAAGACAGTTTTAAATTAACAGATTAAATTAGATTGGAGATTACTGCAGATATGCTTGACAAGGTTAATTAAATGACCAGTCACGAGGGGCTTGTTTTAAATCCGACGTCACTGACAGATTCAGAGCTGATATATTTTATCACACCGGAGCTTCTGTCAGCTCCCAGTTTTCCAAAGCAGCTTTGACTGACTCTTTAACAGTTAATTCATTAGCATGTTAATTCGAACATGTTAACTTGATTTCCATAAACATATGAGACTATCTCTCAGAGGTCATTAGCCTCGACTGGCTATCAGGTGATCTGCCAGTTGATCAGACTTGACATAAAAAAATTGCCTTTTTTTTGTTTTTACATTGAGCACCTTTTTAACTTCAAAAATGCGTACTGGCTGTAATCAAAGCTATCTTTGGTTCCTGACTTTTCTTTCCACGGCACAAAACAGAATAATAACAGAAAAACAAATACAATTTTGTCACGAGCTGTGAAGCAACATAACCCTAATCCACCAAGTAGTGTTATTACCTAAACCTAACCAAATAGTATTAGTACCTAAACCTTACCCAAGTACCTAAACCTAAAAAAGTGGTATTAGTACTAAAACCTAACCAAGTAGTATTAGTGCCTAAACCTAACCAAACTACAACCATACTATTGAAGCTCTGGTATGTGTGTCGCTGTATCACTGCAGTGGTCATGTCGTTTTGGGAACAGTGATATATGTACGTTTTCAATCGACTTATTCAGCCGTTGAGATATGCACATGAGTTGGATTTTACAATAAACATAGTCACTTGGTTGATTCTGCATACAATACTGGTTGGAACTAGGTCTCATGAATCCCACTTAGGATGGCCATATTTCTACACATCCAACAAGGTGTGTCAATATCCTGAATTAAATATTGTGTCTTACAATCATGACATCTACATGTCTACACACAGGCCCTCGGTACCTGTAACCCAGGTAAATAATCACAGCCATCAATGGATATAAGGACAAAAGATTAATAAAATTGATAATAGGAACAAGCAGATTTGTTGCCTTGAGGGTGGTTGGCTGTGAGCTGAATAAAGAAACAAGAATCAGAAGAATAATTATAAAGGATAGAGGAAAGAAAAAGCAAGTGAGCCCACATGAGATTAGGAGTGTTAATAGTTTTGGTCTCTGTGGTGGTAGTGTGCGAGTGTGTTAGGGAGGTTTCATGACAGATCTGGGTGGCAGGTGATGTCTGACTGACAGCTGTTACCCAAGGGTCCCAAAACATCTAACAGTGTTCTACTTCCCAGCTCAGGGCCAACAGTTAACAAAGTCGACTAAAAGAAGGATTAAATGGAAAATTAAATTCTGTTCCTGAATTGCTTGAGTCATCTGTGGTTTGAACAGCTGTAGGCCTACAAATGACTCGACAATTTAAATTCTGAATGTGGTTTCAGGCTGTTCATTTTATATTAGCTGGATAGCTGCAGGTAGACTTTAAAGTAATACTTAAAGTTGTTTTAAAGTTTGTTAACACTTTCTTTGAAGTGGTATGAAAAACTAAACGACTAACCACGACATGACACTTGTCATTACATGAAGGAGTCTGCCAATTATGTCATTTTTACTAAAAAGTTGACATTGTTTGAGATGTCTTCACTGTTACAACTTGACATTAGCCAAGTCAATATCAATATCTTTGTAATGGCAACTTGACATTAATGATGACAACATAACGTTTCATCAACACGTCAGGGAGAATTATTAACAGTTTGTAATTTGTAAGAAAGTGAATATTTCAGTCTTATTCTCAGCTTGTCAAATAGTGATGCTTTGGGATTGTAGGTCGGGTAAGCCCCCCTCCCAAAAGCATCAGTATTTGAGGATTTGGGAAGTCTTACAAATTGGACCTTTAAACTCAAATAAACTATTTAGCTTCATTTGTTAACATTACATTAAACTTGTGTGTTTGGTTATGACACTGGCTGTCTTGAGACCATTACACTTGTGTCATGAATATTTATCTTGACCTCAACTGAACTGGTACAATTTAGACTTGTCATTAACAAACCCCGACAGTTTTGATCGTCAGTTGCACCACCTCTAAGTTTGTGCTCAACACCGGAGCCCCCCAGGGCTCTGTGCTCAGCCCACTCCTGTTCATACTGTACACCCATGACTGCACTCCCAGACATCAAGAGAACATCAGACACATTACAAACAACGATGAGAGTTCATAATGAGAGGAAACCCTGCTGTCATCTGGCAAAAGATACAGAAGTATCTGCTTCCATACCACCAGACCACTGAGCAGCTTCTTTCCTCAGGCTTCGAGACTTCTGAACTCATCCTCAACATTCCAATGCATTTTTCTTGTGTAGCATAAAGCGACTACAGCTTGCACTTTGAAATGACTATTAAATGAAACATGAATCTTGAACATTGCTTTGTTGATCAAAATTGAGTTCATTGTTTAGAATGAGTTCAAGGTATTTGAACTGTTCTTTCAATAATTCCCTCATCCAACAGCTTTATTGCCCTTCAAACTTGTGTCTCACTGTCTTGAGGTCATGAAACCCTCTTTTGGGTCAACTAAGATGAGCAGCGTTGTCTATTGTGGCAGCAAAGTGAGTGTACAAGGCCTCTTAACCTCCATTACACATCTAAAAGTGATAGAAACAAACTATTCCACTTAAGATCCCTCTTTGGCTTCTCTCCTTCTGCTCCTGCTCCCACAGCTGTTCAAGGTGTGAAAATGTTAAGAGGGGTAAAAAGGTGCTGCCCCTAGACACCAAACACACACGCCAACAAATGTACAGCCAGACACGTCTAATGAATGAATGCACAGGCACAGAGACTGAACAACGGGAGGGAAAGTATGCATGTTTAACAGAAACGCTTTCATCTTATTCTCAAACAGTCTTTTTTTTCATAAATTACACAAGCATACATTTTTCTGAGCTGAGTGCATAATCAAGAACAAGAACAAATGATTAAAGTAACGTAAATTAGACAAGGATGGGGTTGTGTTTAGGGCTTAAAACTTATATAGTGAATTAATACTTTTCTAAATGAATAAATAATTGTGTCTCAGTTAATGCCTAATGACAATCAGTAGCTAGAGGTCTGCATTAACTTACAGCCAATAGGGATTGTAAAAATGAGAAACAAATCCCAATATGTTTTATTTTACATTCATTAAATTTGGAGTTGTTTTTCCCCAGAGCAGCCAAACCACAGTAAAAAACAACTTATATGCAGTCGTAGAAGAAAAGAAGCACATTATCGGCTTCTAAAAGCACTCTCAAACCTAGTTATGGTGGTAATATTCTCCTAGAATAACATCTGAATGAAAGTACTTAGCCTTTTCTACAATGGCTACCTTTCAAAAGAAGAAGAATAGATGCCCTACCAGCCCTCACAATCCTCTCACCTTTTACAAAGCAGCAGCAGCACATTACCTCAGCAAAACAGTCTGCAGACTGAGTGTTATCCTCTCTGAAGTTGTGGCAGTTCATTAGTTAAATTGTTTAGCATTTATTTATGTATTTATAGTTCAATATATAAAATATACACCAACCAGCCAAAGCATTAAAACCACTGACAGGTGATGTCAGTAACATTGACCATCTCACTACAATGCAAGGTTCTGCTGAGAATCCTAGAATCCTAGACCAAGTACACCCCCTAACCCCCAAGGGATTTTGGTTGGACAATATCTGATTGAACTGGTTTAGAGTGACTAAGTATCGTTAGATTCACCTATGGTATATGCCATTGCAGCCCAATCTCACACCAAACACCTACCGATCCCTCAGAGGAAAGTGTGTGAGTGTAACAGTTTGCCTCGCCTATATGTGAAAAGTACAGTACCAGGGGAGGCTAAGATGAAAGGAGCAAAGGACAAACCTATTATAAAGAGCCAGAAAGTCCACAGAAGGAGGTTGTGATGCATAGGTGGGGTCAGTCATAGGACTTTACTCAGGAGATCGGGGTGAATCCTATGTGAAGTCAATCGTGAATAGTGATTGTTTTAAAGGAGACCTACTATGCTTTTTCAGGTTTTTCCTTTTCTTCAGTGTTTAATATTGGTTCTTCTGCATGTAAATGATCTTGAACGTTAAAAAGGTCAAGGTCCGCACTCACAGGAGCTCCTTTCTCCCACAGAAAACACCTTCCTGAAATGCTTCTTTAGTAGCTCTGCCTTTAATTCTGTGACTTCTTGACGTCACACTATATCACAGAGTCACACACTTGCATAATTTATGCTTAGTGACCAGGTTGACTCGTAAGAATTGATTTAGCACAGCTGCTCAGTCGTTGTCAACGGTGGCTCAGGCGTGTGTGAGCGGACCAATCAGAGACGACTGGGTTTTCCAGTATGAGAAAACTGACTGAACTAAAAATTATGAACCTGAAAATGAGCATTATATGTCTCCTTTAAGGAAATTTCAAAGCAAAGCATGAAAATATTCCTAAATACAACCAAGTTCTTTTGGTGCTTTTATTATATATAATAAATAATTAAGTGTGACCGCACATTGCATATTTATCATTGCTAAGTTGATCCCGGAAGTAGTAAAAAAGTGCTGCGACAGTCTGTCTGCTCAGCACCAAATAGCAAACAGACAAGGTTAGCGAGTAGCTGGTGAACATTCAGCGTTTAAGAGCTAAAGAGCCACAACAACTTAATTTAACAAAAATGTCTTTGTTGTGTATTCAGTTTATTGTGCGCCCCACCCAAAAAAATCTACTACTGCTGCATTAAAACTGAGAGGTAACACTGTGCATCACTTGTTCTAAGCAGCAACTGAAGAAATGACCAGTGAATGACTGGAGTGCACTGTAGGTACTGCATGGTGGAAATGTAACTTCACACAGACTCACACACTCAAGTCATTAATCCTTTCAGTCAAACTCTCTCACACACACACACACACACACACACACACACACACACACAAACACACACACGGTAAGGTAGACTTTCAAAGGGGATTTCTACTTAATAAAAATCCAATTCTGGCTCCACAGGATTCTTATCCCACAGAGACAGGGAGAGTTTGAAGAAGGGAGAGGGAGAGGGGAAAGACAGCAGGAGAAATAATTAGACAGTGATGGAGACACAGAGATCACAGTGTACCAAACAGCGAGAAATCCTTTTTTTCAGGACAGCAGCTACGTAAATCATTTCTGGAAAAAAATAAAAAAATCGGAAAAGCTCTAAAATGAAATCTGTGTCATCCAATAACAGATTGACACTCTTCAAAACTGTGTCAATTAATAATAAAATAAACCAGTTACAGATGAATACTTGTTTTTATGATATTAATAATCTTAAAAGTTAAAAAGCATTCTCTGTACTTTCCCCCCGTCAGTAAATGACTCTGTATCAGAGCAGAATCTGAGGTGATTCTGGGTGTTGATTCCTCCAGAAGATTTGACTCTGCACCCAACTCTCTTCTCTTGAGCTGGCCGACTCTGAGCAGCTGAACAGCAGCTCTTCCCACACTATGAATTTGAAAGTAAATTCTAATTCATAGTGTCTAAGTTCTAAGTTCACAAAAGTGCTCAGCAGCTAATGGCAAACAGTCAAAGTTAGCCACCCGCTGGTGAACAAAATGGAGTATTCAGCAGCCACATATAAAAGGCCACAACAACTTTATTTAACAATAACATGTCTTTGTTGTGTTTTGTTTGTTATACTTCCCCCAAGTGACCAAACAAATCTACTACTGCTGCTTTAAAATTGGGAGTTAACATCTTGCATTTCTTGTTCTATGGGACTTTGAGCAATCAAGGTATGACCAGTAATACAACTAGTCATGACAAGTAATATCCCCATATACTGTACATTTCTCAGCCCTAACCCTTTTGCACATATCATTATAATGATACAGGATAAATAGCTTGTGTGCATTTTGTGTTTCTGAGGATTGAGAATCATTCAAGTTAAAAAAGCAGAGAAGTTAGAGTGTCATACAACAACTATAACTATTGTATCAACTTCAGTTGTTATCAACATTACCACAACACACACACACACACACACACACACACACACACACACACACACACACACACACACACACACTTTAACCGTAGGCTAGTTGACCTGGGGCAACAATACGAATGGTTCAATTTCCCTGCAAATACCTTCCTGGCCTGTGCAGGGACTTAAACCATTGACCTTGCAGTCTCAAGCCCACTTCTCCATTTCACTCTTTCTTGCTGCTGTTATCTTTGCCTATGATAACAGTGAAACAGGTGTTTAAGTGACCGTCTCACCTCCATCAAACACTTCTCTCACGCTTTTCCTCGTACTCTGCCTCCCCTACAGTCTGTCTCTCCATCAGGCCCTCCTTCTCCATCAAGGTCGCAAACAAAAGCTGTTTACCATATTCATGAGGCCGCCGGATGACAAATGAAAGCGAGAGCAAAAGAAAGAACAAAAACCCACTCTTTATCGTGCTGTCATCGCATATCGATCATCCTTTCACCTGCAATTATTTTCTCAATTCCTCCATTGCTCTCTTTCCTTTCAGCTTTCATTGCCCTTCTATTCTCTCCCTCACATGTCTGTCAACAGCCTGTTTATAATGAGGCATCGCCATGTGTGTGTGTGTGCGTGTGAGTTCGCACATTACTCCACTGACAGAAAGGCTAAACACCCTGTACTGCTTTATGTGGTGTGATGTTTTGTGAATGGAGAGTGATGAAGACAGAAACACTGTGTATGTGTGTTGACAGTGATAAAGAGGCAACTCAAACACTCCCACAACGCTCTCCCTCCTTACTTTCTACCTCCCCTCTTAATTCAGCCCTTTTTTACTTCTTCCTTGTCTCTTCTTTTCTTCTACCTATTCACTTCCCTCCTTCCTGTCTTTCATTCTTTTCAATTGTACCCTCTTGTCTGTTTCTTGTTAATTAACCATTTGCTAAAACCCTTACCAGAGCGGCCAATGTCCACTCACACTTCAGTAACTGTAACAAGCACTGCAGACCTGTCGAGCTTTGGATTTGTCCACATACTGAAGAGTGATAGTCATCATTCACAGCGCAGTGTTTGACAGCTGCTGTCTTGACCTGAGAACGAACACTTGAACACTTATTTCAGCCTGTTTATGTGGAAACTGACTTTCAATGAAAACCCCGGCTGTATTTTAAGAGAGGAAACAGTTTCTTGCTCACAGATTAAAACATCAGCTAAGCAGCTAAGCTAAGCTACACAGCTAAGCTACGTGCTATGGCTACCTCCGTGCCCCCTGGAGATGACTCTCAACTCGGGAAAGCACATAACAAGATTGCTAACCTGTTGGAGGACATCCTTCGTTCCAAGCCTTTCCAAAACAATCATCATAATCTGCAAATGTCAGCATGTCTAGCTAACTACCTGACCATGTTCAACTGACCAAGAATAATTTATTTTTGAAACTAGGTCATTTAAGTTTGTCGGTTCATAGATATATTAAAAAAAAACATTTTGATAACATTCAGCTGCTAAATGTGGCGTTCCATCTTCCCACTTCCATTGGATTTACCTCATACCACCGCTGTTGTTCGAATCAAGTGGTTGCCAGTTTGTGCACTTATTAACGTTGCTAACGCTATCTAATGTTGCTAACATTAACTAGCAAACGTTAGCTAAAGTTGCTAATGCTAGCTAGCAAATGTTTACATTGCTAAGTCAATTCAATTCAATTCAAAATACTTTATTTGTCCCCGGGGAGCAATTTAAGGCATGTGGGGTAGTTGTACACAGACACAAAACAAGTCAGCATGTTAAAGAAAGTCAGTACTTGGAAAGATAAATATGCATCAAATAAAGATAGAATAAATGACTGAATAATGACTAAATAAACTAAATAAAATAGACAGTTACAGTATTTACATGAGGTGCAAAGTAGCATTGATGCAAACTAGCTAACATTAAGGCAGTAAAGTATGTTGGACGCATCTCGTAGAACTCAGCCATTCTTATGATTTTTTCCCCCACAAACTGGCAACTACCAAGACTGTTGATCATTTTGGACCTGACAAACATTTTAAAATGATTGATTGACAATAAACACTTTGAAGGGGTAAGAGTTACTTTTATTCTGGGCCCTTCTGAATGAAGGACCCCTTTACTTACACAAGGTCCCCCAGCTGATGACAATTTTGCTTTTAGATATTTTATTAAAGAAAGTGTATGAAAGCCATGACTAAAGTAGTTATACCCTCATAAACCCCCTCGAGATCCCTTAGGGTCTCTGACTCAACTTTGAGAACCACGGCTATTAAGAGTTTAGGCTTATGTTAGCTGTTCTGCTCTAGGAGTTCACACTCAGCAGCAATACTACCTGAGACAACGTGACCTTTGACTTCTTCTTTGTTCCACCACTTTCCGTTTCCTGTTCTGATCACCCTTTTTTTCATTCTTCCATCTGTCCTTCCTTTATCCCTCAGTTTTCCTCAGCTCTGTTCTGTCCTTCCCTTCTTTGCTCTTGGTTCTCTCCATCCATCACTCTTGAATTTTCCTTCCTTCTTCATTTTAAATATTTTGTATAATTAAAAAAACCCCTTTCCCTCCTTTCCCATTCCACTGTATTCCTCTCATCCATTCTCATTATTTCTTTTTCTTCCCCACTTATTTTGTCCTGTTTCTTTATCCTATTTAATCCATGTTTGACCTTCTCACTTATTTTCATTTATTTCTAAGTACCACTTTTCAGCTTTTATTACAGAGACAAGCTTTTTATCACCCTTAACAGGGCAAGCAAAAATAAATTATTACATTGTGTAATATTATTGTAGATAATTTGACACTTTTGTGCCATTGTGCTACATTATTCAGCTTCTGAATTACATGGCGGAGGATGACTAACAACTGCAGGCACAACCTCTCTCTCTCTCTCTCTCTCTCTCACGAATGAAATGAAAATCTGAAATATAAAGACCTTTGTTGCACGGTGCACCCCTCCCACCTCACGTTATCGCTCTGTGACAGTCTGAAAGGGAATAATGACATGACGCATCACCATTTTAAGGCACATGAATGAAGGGACTGAATGAGTTGAGGAAGAAAGACAAAAGGACAGTTAGAGATATAGAGAGTGGCGGAGGGGAGACGGACAGATGGAAGGAAAGTGAGATAGAGGCAGACACCGCGCAGGGGCCGAGGGAGACAGACGTAGAGAGATAAACGTGAAGGGGGAAGAAGAAGACGGAGACAGACGGAGAAAGAGAGACAAGAGGGGAGAAAGAGGAAAAGACAGAAAGCCTGCCTCCTTATCTCACCCTGCCTTTCACAGCACACCTCTCACTGTGGCAGCTAATACTGCTGTGTGTGTGTGTGTGTGCAACAAAAACACAGGACACAACTCATACACAGGAGCCATGTGGCATCAATACTGTTCGTGAGAGACATGAAGATGTGACTTTGGACAGTCACACTCCAGATACGTTCAATGTTACCGACGGACTAACTCAGACTTTCGCTGACGCTCTGGGCGTTTCGGACCCAGTCCGGTCTGTCAGCTTGAAATAATTGTCAGACAATTTGGTTGGCAAAGACATTGCAGAGAGCGTCAACTCTGCACTCTCCGCTAGTTTGGACACCGAGGAGCCTGTAATCGATCAGCACATCACTCCCCCCAGCAGACTTAATGCTATGGTTGAACATGTACAAGACAAATTGTACTCCAGGCAGTCCAGGCAGTCCAGGCAGAGCCAGCTAATACAATGGCTAGCTGCATAGTTAAGTGAGCGTACCAGCTAACGGCAGCTACAGTTAGCAGCAGTTAATGGTAACTCTGGTGATGTGATGCCTCCTATGTGTTTGGAGTATGAATTGGACAGGGAGCCAATTCTTCTGATATTGCACCTTTAACTGAAGCAATTTTTTCAAATCTTTTTGTTTTGCACGACCAACAGTCAAAATTCAAAGACATATTGGATTTACAACCATGAAACAAAGGAATATTTGGCATTTTTGCTTAATAAATGATGATGGCTTGGTCTAAAACCAGTAGTGTGTCCACCGTTTCCAGATATATTTGTTTTTTTCTTTGTGTGTGTGTGCGCGCCCTTGATTTCAATGAGGCTATGTAATCTGTGTAATGCCCACATCTGCAACGTGCTCGTGCCTCTTTGTGTGTGTGCACCTGTGTGTGCTGAGGTGATTTCCATGAAGGCTATTTATTTAATCTCCCAGAAGACTAGTGTGTCGACAGCCAGTGAACACGGACAGCTGAGGTCTAATAGCTTCGCCTGCCAGGTAGAGTTCACACAGTATGAACACACACTACCTCAGAATCAGTGTAGTTTAGTCAGTTTGGGTGTGCTGGGCAGAGGTGTGTGTGTGCGTTACTACTTACCATGATTATGTCTATATTGTCACTATATACTTACCTTGTATGGTTATGGGTACACCCTGAGCTAGAAATGTATATTCTGGATTTTGGTATCTAATTTGTTCAAGAGATATTATGTCTTGAAAGGGGGAATTATGTAGTGCATTATATTACATGCATGTTCCTCTTATTTTTGTTATGTTCATTACTGATAAAACCACATACACATGTCAGAGATAGGGGAACTAGGGAACAAGGGGAAGACCTCACTGGTGGAAAATAATTAAGGAGGAAGGATAAGCCAAAAAACTAAGTGAATAAATAATATAAAACATAAATAAATAAAGTATCAAGGGCAAGAAGACTTGTCCCCCTATTTTTTATTGTATTATTATTAAAAAGTTATTCCACGACAAGGTCACTTGCACAGTGTATATGCGGATCATGGCTGTACTGTATAAGGCCACTACAAATGTGCTTATTCATTATTTGCTCCCTTAAGAGTGTAATTTGTGAGAAATGGCCAGAATTCAAAGGTAGCTCCAAAACAATAGGGGGCAGCATAACCGCTACCTGCTGCTTACTATACTCTTTGCTGTAGCTGTCTTTGGCTGTAGTGACTAGCAGCTGCTAACAAGTAGTTTAGTTAGCTGTGGAGCTACGAGGCCCTATAGCTGACAGTCTGCCTGGACTGCAACCTCCGATCATGAGGAAGTCACAATTAATAAGGAAAATTCAAACATTTAAAAATATCGCCTTTCTTGACATTTTATGAATTTTATCTCGTTTACTTATTAGACTAGGTAGCACATGCTGTATGTCTGCCTGCTGAAACTATGGGGGCGAGCAGACCTTGGCCTCTTCCGGCCAGGGCTAGCTGGTTAGCATGCTAACTTCAGACGACATCGCTGCACAAAGTACACAGACGTCTTTGATGTAACATCAAAACTGTTGTTTCTTCACACTTTGTTGATAATGTTCGTTCATTTTTTGAATCATACTGGCTACTGACTTAGTTTGCTTGAGTAGTTCCACTTTCTGCCACTTCATACTTCTACTCCACTAGAGTTCAGAGGAAAATATTATACTTTTAAAAAAATATTTTTTACAAGCCATCCAGCGGTATGTAAAGTAATATACTGTAAATAAAATATGAATAAATCAATTGAAATCAGCCCCACACTTACCAGCTGCAATATGTTTACACATAATGCATCAATAATCATAATCCAATAATATACATTATTCTCAAATGTGCTATTCTGCAGAATATACACTCTTACTTCTGATTCTTTTAGTATATTTGGATGATAATACATCTGCTACTGTATTTCTTCTTTACTTCAATCGCTGTTGCCTAGCAACCTTGCAGTGATTACAAGACTACTCAAAGTCCCTGCGTCCAGCCAAGAAATATCGGAGCACAGAGAGTGACCCGCTGTACAATATCTATGCTGATGAGTCAACAGAAGGTCTGTCCTTATAACCACACTACCTCTACAACATCAGAAGGTTCATGACATGATAAATCCAGCATGAATATAACCACAGATTCACTTATTACAAACGTTTTTCTAATTTTAAACAGATCTACCAGCAGATCTTGACTGAGGGCATGATTACAGTCCACCTATGAGTCACTGCAGTCAGCAGTCATGAGTCACATGTCAGTTTTGCTTAAAGTCAATACTTTGTCTTTTTTTTTTTGACTCATTAGTCAAAGTTTCAAACCATTTCTTTCAAGTTTTCTACATAGAGTCCAAATTGGGGAGTACAGTAGATGCAGTCTGGAGTTAAACATTGGAATAGTTTTTGGATTGGAGGGATAAATGACAGAAACAAGCGACAGTCGAGCAATTAGCTCAGCCTCACTGGCTTTAAATATGACAGACATTTAGGCCTGAGACCATTGGGAAGACAAATCACTGATGGTAAATGATGAAACTTAGCAATTTGTTGAGCTTGTGATGAATGAAAGGAACATTTTACTTTACCAGTTATTAAATCAAATTGTGTGTAATTTATCAAGCCATTTCACAATTTACATGCCCCAGTTTATGATGTGCATTTTCATCATACTGGTTTTATATTCACATTAATTTTTCTATTTCTCTCTTCCGTCAGTCAAAAAACAATAACAAAAAAACAACAATTCATTGTTTAAGATTTGACTAATAAATGAGTTAAATATGGCAGATTTTTCAACACAACAAACTCTAGTAAGAGAAGTTTTCTTCTTTGGATTAATCAAATAACGTTACTGATCACTTTTATTTTCAATCCACAATCACATTTTCATAATTTAACTTAAAATGTTAGCAGTAAACATTTCTGCAAACAACAGATAGAAAATT
Organism: Pagrus pagrus; assembly: GCF_965226575.1. NCBI lineage: Eukaryota > Metazoa > Chordata > Actinopteri > Spariformes > Sparidae > Pagrus > Pagrus pagrus. The sequence continues at coordinate 14,322,868 of NC_140189.1, read as the reverse complement.
CATCATGTTCACATTACATGTTTGTTACCTGACTCTCCTGTCGGGCAGTGGAGGGGACTTAGAAGCGATTAGGTTGCCAAGCCAGTGACCAGAGTTTGAGTCTGCATTTCAGCATTTGTAAATGTGACACCGCTGGATATTTTTAAGGAGACCTTGGGACAATTTCCAGCCATGTTTGTGGCGACAAAAACAGGTATTTTAAGCCAAAACATGATGCTTCCCGAATCCTAACCAAGTGCTTTTTGTGCATGAGCATGGGCACAGTATCATGACAAGAAAAATGTTTAAACTGAGCCTAAAGAAACTCAAAGTTTTAACTTAACTGTGGTTTTGCAGAAACTTACTTTGCTGACATTTATTCTGGCGATTGGGTTGGCTTCACATCTAACCCTGACTGAAGACAGGATATGAACGCTCAGGATAAGTTTAATCAAATACAATAATATCAGAAAATGTATGAAGAGATATGAACTCCGACCATGTTTTTTTATGCAGAATGAGCGATATACTCCTGTTACCCCAAGAGCGGACCTGTGACACCAATACTAAGTTATTGCCTAGTTAAAAACACAGTAAGCCTTCCAATAAATGCTTCTGACATTTACATCATATATTCATTCAGAGCCATTTGCAGGCTGTGCGTGGTACTGATATTATACACACCTACACTCACAGCGTAGGGCTTTTATTTATCAGGAGATGTGCAAATAACTCCTCAAACCTCATTACTCTTTCTATTATAATCTACTTCTTTTTTTACATTTTTATACTTCCATCATCAATCAATCTTTAATTATAACTCATTTTGTTTGTCTATTGCCAGTAGCCCACATCAGTATAATAATAACGACGGGCATAATGAATTGTGTTTATAACCCACAGCATTACAGAATAATGAGAAAAGCAGAGGAGAGGGAGGAAGGACAAGAGAGGAGGCAGAGAGGAAAAGAAAAACAAATCTGAATTAAACAAAGGAAAAGAGAAAGGAAGAGAAGGCAAAGGAACCAACAGTTAACAAAGAAAGGAAGGATGAAGGGATGGGGAGGAGAAGAAAAAAGTGAATGTAGAGAAGAGGAAGAGAGGCGAGGAGAGAGGGGGAAAGGATGTAGGAGGAAAATGAACAACATAACTGTGGTTGCTGATGTAAATCTGCCCCAGGTTAAAACAAGATGATAATTAAAAATGTACTGCAGGGTCACACTGACTGTGTGTGTGTGTGTGTGTGTGTGTGAGAGAGAGAGAGAGTGTGTGTATACAGTGTGCATGTGTGTCTTACTGTGCAGCCATCAAAAAAAAAAAAAAAAGGGGGGGGGCATTAAAAGGTGTCCCTGCTGCAATCAGTGTACAGAGGCCTTAGGGCCTATTTGTTGCTACATCAATCTGGAGTTAATGGAAACACACAACGCACAAACACACACTCGTACACACATCCAAACACATCTTCTGCCTACAGTGCTAACATTGTCAGAGAGAGCGCTGCACAGCATGAGACACACATGTAAGCACGCATGTATGCACTTGAACACACGCACAGCTGGCAAGAAAGCGGCACCAACCCGCAGCACAACACAACACACGCTTTGGGTACACAAGGAAATCCTAACGAGATGCCTTCAATTTCTAACTTCCCATCTCCTCATTTCTTTCTCAGATTTCTTCATCAAAAAAGCTTATAGGCATTTTTTCACATTCCCATCAGAAACCTGATTTCCTCCTGCTTTCATGCCCGTGCTAACACAGCTAAAATAACATTTTTGAGGGTGATGTAAGTTGCCAATCTACACATCCTGTACTCTCAATCTGAAAATCACCCAGTGAAGACAAATCAAAGTGAAAAGACTACATTTGAAAATGTCATGCTTTTTTCCTGCCAGTTCTCATCAGTAGATAAGAGAGCGCTGTAGCGGGCTCTGTAAATGTTTTAGCAAAAAGTAAATTGGATTGAGTGTATGAGTCACTGTTAATCGCTGACTAGAGGAGATAAAAGAACAAAAACGCAGCTGGACAGGAATGAGTAGAGCACAGGCTGATAGCAAGCAGAGTGGTCTAGTGCTTATAGAGGCGCCATCTTTCAATGGTTTGACCCAAGTTGTCAGATCTTCACCAGCTCCAGGGCCTCTGATCTGACGGATACCGTTTCCCTACAAGGCTACAAAGTACAATATTACTATCAAACCCCCAGAAACAACAGGCGGTGAGGTGATTCTGGCATTTTCTATAAATAATCATTACAAAAGTCAGAAAGATGGTACTTTGCCAAGGCCCAAAAGTCCCCTTAAATTCAATCAAACCCAATCCAATATCAAACTCGATAGCCCTGTACGACTCTAAATTTGTACCACCTATACCTGATTGACCATAATTTAAGCTTGCCCTGACTTGCAATGTTAAAGAAAGTGTGACCAATTCCTGGATCCGTCCCTTTATCCGGATCCACCAAAAGTTAATTGGGTCTACGCTGGGCTGAAACATCCTAGTTTCATGGAAATCTGTTCTGTAGTTCTTGTGTAATCCTGATGACCAGCCACCCACCCAACCAACAAACAAACTGAGACAGGTGTAAAAATAACTTCCTTGGCGGAGGTAAATGAAGTCAGCTGGCTCAGCCAGAGAAGGACTCTGATGAACCTGATCTAAAGGCCTGACAATGCTGAAATGAAAAAAACTTTTTCAGCATGTTCAAGATGAGTTGGAATGAATGGGGCAACATCTTGAAACACGCTATCCAGTGTTTTATATTGTAGCTTTATATTATAGCTACAGCATCTTTAAACCACAGTAGTTTAAATTTGAAATTGCTTTCCGGCGGGTGGAAACAACCTCAAATGATTGCTAGATGTACAACATAGGCAACTTGTTCATTGACACGTTTGCAAACTGCTTTACAAACTGATGTCAGTTTGTATCGGTGTGATCAGCAGGTGAAATCCAAGTGAGGTATAAATAAAAACTGAAGGCATATATAGCATGGCTCCCATTAATCACATGCATCAAGTAAAATTCCAGCTGCAGTTTTCATTTATGCCTGAAGGTCACGCTGGAGTAGTACTTGAGCTGATCATCTCTGTTGTGACAAAGCAGATAGCGAAGTGGCAGCAGTAGTGCCCCAATAGGGCACAGACATGCCACACCATGAAGAAACGCCACAGAAATGAGCACTTTGCAACAGCCTTGATAAAATGATTTATAAAGACCTTAAGGATTACCACTTTAACCTGAGAATAAAGATATAGAGAAGAGCTGTTGGTCCTTACCAGGCGTGATTTCTATCACCGTGTCTTGTCTCTCTGGGGGATAAAGGACCTTGGGAGGCTGAGTGGTCTGCAGAGCTGAGAAAAAGAGAGGCAAAAGTAAGAACATTGGATATTTAATTCATTCACTGCAGCAACACTCGGTATGTCAATAAAGAAGTTTTAATGTACCAGCACTTCTGTCAATTGGACAAAAGCACATGAAGAGGCAGTGCAAAGACAGACAGTGGTAGAGAAAAAATGAGAAGGGTGAGAGAGTTGGAGGCTGAAACATAAAGCATGTAAAGAACAGAAAACATACAGGAAGTTAGATCTGACATTTGGGTTAGCCTTAATAACAGTTGCGATAGCTGTAGAGCTCCACAGTACATTATATTGTAAGGAAAGGTCAAGGGAGAGTGCTGGCCTTTGGTCTACCAATTGAACACTGCTCTGCAGCATCACAAAGCCAAATATAAAGAGAATGGAGCTCAATTACATCACAACTCTGAGGTGCTGCTAAGGTTGACTGACTTACACTGATGACCACCTGACAATATCTGCTTCAACCTGAAGCACCTCTTAATTTCACCTCACTGGACTCAAACTGAACACAAAGGTTTTCTGCTGTACACCCCCCTCACCACCTCCATGTGTCTAACAATCCTCTGACATGTTTCAGTATAACCATTCTTCTTTACAGGCTGTGTTACAATATGTGCTATAAGAATTGTTTACAACCAAATACCTGCAGAACCAATGACATTCCCATCGGGTTTGGCTATGTTTTGTCTTTAGTGGTAATATGCCAATGTGCTAAACTAAGATTATGACCAGTGTATATATTTCTACTTGCTTTACATCAGTGTGTCTGTTTTGTCACTGTGAGCATGTTAGCATGCTGATGTTGAGCATTTAGCTCATAGCACAGCTGCTCACTTAGCTTTGGACTTTTGAATCCGCTTGCCTTAATGATCCTTTCATAATCATCACAGATCAGTGACATTGGTTGTAGAGTTGCAATATGTGAAAAAGGTCTATTTGAAAGTGAATTTAATGTCAGTTGTGTGGCGGGGAGCCATGTGCTCAAGCAACAAGATAAAGGGTACAACGCTTGTGAAAATACACACATACATCGCATGGAAGGTACTCTATGTCCTGATATTGATGAATCCCCCACTGTTCTCTTTTAAAATATTACAGTCTACTTGTTATGACATTCCCTAATTTGTCTGACACTATCAACCAAAGCTCAGTGTTCATTTCAAAGGTACGTGAATACAGTGTATGGAGGTTCTTCCACACCTAAAACTGTTTCATTACTCTGACTTTCAACAGAACTTCTGTTGATAAACAGTTTTTTTTCTTTTCCAGCTTTCATTTCAGCTTTTTTCCCCAATAACCCCGTCAATCCCTCTATCATTCCATCCCATCACGGTCTCTCTGATAAGACAGATAGTTTCATCTGCATTCTGAAGGGATCACTGCACCCATGTGAGATTAATGAGACAACCCTTTACCTAGACCTACCTCTCCTGTTCTGTCCTCTATTCCCACCCTTTTGCTCTTTGCTTTGTCATAGTATTCACGTCACCATGTACAGTAGGATTTTAGTTATTGCTGTCTTTCAAAGTAAAAGTGAAGATATGTGATTTTACTAGTAAGAAGATAACCATACTGCAGATGTGGAAATGTGTAATTTCCTTTGTTTTAAACCAGTTCAAGCTTATTTTATTAAAAAATATATATTCTGTGCTTTGGAGGAGACCTACTATGCTATGTGTTTTTTTACTTTCCTTCAGTGTATTAAATAGGTTCTTGCTCATGTAAAAGGTCTTAAAAAACCCAAAGTTTGCACCAACGGGAACTCCTCTCTCCCACTGAAAACACTGGTCCTGAAGTGCCTGAAACGCCTCGTCAGTAGTCTTGCCTTTAATTCCCTGACATTGTGACATCAAACTATGTCACCATGTCACACATTTGCATGATATATGCCTATATTCACAGTAGAAGTGAAGCTACCTGGCAGCTCAAAACAGGACAGAGCCCACTAGAGACATGGTGAGTGATGCTGGCTCAGGTATGTGTGATCTGACCAATCAGGGCAGACTGGATATTTGGGTAGGGGGGCCTTAAAGAGACAGAAGCTAAAACAGAAAGTTTCAGACAGAGGGGCAATACAGTGCTGCAGGCAGTATGACTGAAAAACAAAACTAATGTGTTTTTTAAGCATTTAAGCATGCAAACCTCTTCCAGTTTAACCCAAAAATAAAATATGAGCCTGATCATGAGCATTATATGTCTAATAACAACATAACAGAACAAACATGGTTTAGTTGATTGTAATTTTGATTGGGTGCACACACATGCATTTGCCTGCACCTTCCTGCTATTCTGTGAAGTCATTGTGAACTTGCCTGTGTCAAAGTGAGAAGGAGACACAGTAGGAGCTATGTCAGTAGTGATTAAGTAGTGGTGCAATGCGTCTCTCCTACTTGTGTCTGTGTCTTTATCAAGCGACACACCTAACTAAGCCTACTCTCATGTCTGCAGGACCATATGGTGAATTGTTCATTCTGATTTTCAGAATGTCTCTACAGCAACATTCTAATGATACCATAACTTCTGCATACAGCGCCATATTGTATCATTTGGCCCTTATTGGACACTTTGTCCAACCGTCTTGTAGTTAAACACAGCACTACTGGCTGCAAAATTACCAAAGATCTGTCACAAAGCCAGATGCACCAACCAACAACATGCCATTGACTCACAAAAGCCAGGAGGAGGAGAAGGAAAATGTGAGTGTTTGGGGTCTGTGTTAACCTGAATAAAAATCTGAATATCAAAAGGTTTGTGGTGGATAGATGATAATGATGGGGTTGCTGTTTACTTGTAGCGCACAGCCTCACAGACACTTACACAGATGCACGCACACACACAAGCATTTGAGTTCTTTGAACGTTTCATAATGCATGCCTGTTCTGAAAATTACAGTGTACTGTTGAAGTGGAAATGTGTGTGCATGTCAACTTCTGCATGTGTGTGAAGACAGTGGCGGTCCGTTATATGCATTGGGTGATTTCAACCAAACGGTTCCAGGAAGTAATGATTCACAGGAAGTAGCACAAGAATGAAATCATGTCCCTTTTACATGTCTTCATGTTTTCTATCAAATCCAAGGAACTGAACACTGCAAACCCCAGATTGATTTGAGACAAAAACATCTGCATGCGACAAGACAACAACTCTTGATTTGAAAACAACTGAATGTGTGATTGTGTGATGATTGAATGGATGCTGGGAAGAAGATATGTACAGATGGAAAAGGAGATTGAAAATGCCACAAAAGCAAGGTACCTTTCAATAAAGTACAGAAAAAAGGCTGATTTCTGTGGGTACTCCAGAGTGTAACTAAAATGAGGCAATTACAGAATCAATGTTAAGCTGCTGTAATCAATTTTGTTACAATAACAAACTAAGAATGGCACATTGATGAGCTCACAGAGAGTTATCAGTGCTCTCTGTAGCTTTTTTAGTTGGACCGTGGTGGTGATCACCATCAGTGTGATTTCCAGCAATAGCGAAAAAGGTTTGATAAACCCATTGTAAACTGCCTGCCAAGCATCAAAGAGCAGGCGGACAACGTTAGCTGCTGGCTCATGAGCATTGTGAAGAAATGCTAATGTTGCCGTGCTGGATTTGGAAACAGGCAACTATTTTCTAGCAATGACCGTATTCGGAGCAACGGATGTATCACCCATAATCGTTTCCCCAGTAACCTCCCTAGTGACTTCCCAAGAAACTCTTGGATAATATGAAAATATATAAATGAAGTGGGTACAGTGTTACATAGGGCCACCTTGGAATCAGGGACTCTTCGGGGGCCAAGAACTGTGGCCCAATTACCAAAAGTGGAACACGACTCTTGCGGTTAAAAGTTAATGGATAGTTCTGGAAATGGTTGGTGACGTTCTTGGTTGGCGATAGTGTGCGTGCAACACGTTCTCACTCCCAACTTGTCAAATACAGCAGCTTAGTAAGTGGCCTCAAGCTTCAAACTATGACACTCTACCTACCCCTCTAGTGTCAGTTTTGGACGTGAAGAGCTCTGCAGCCAATTTAAAAATAATACGTATTATGCATCATCCGGTCAGACTTTCATAATAAAGCTTGCTGACAAACAATTCACATTTTATGAGATATTAAGACTTTTGGACTGTGATTACAGTTGTGAAATGGTCACAGTTTGGTTAGGTTTAAGCACAAAAACTATAAGGTTTAGAAAAAGACCATACTTTGGGTTAATTTACTAACTTGCATTTTGCAATTTACATATGTGCTGGGAGTGAGAATGGGCTGGTAATTTCAGATTTTTTTGTTTTACATTGTGGTAATCAGTTGTAGTCACTGCACATACCCTATATGTCAAAATACACTGTTTTTGTTAATATGAAACAACTCAAACCTCATGTGATCGACATCCTAATTGTGTAAACTGAACAGACATACTCATTACCAACACCACATTATAAAGACTCAAACTACAGGTTTCTCAGTGCTGCTTCATATGCTCTTTGGGTTTCAAATGAGATTTGACCTTTTCCAGTTAGGTAGTGCAGTGCAGACCTTAGACGGAGTAGTCAAAGTTTGTTCAGTGCTGAAATTACAGCAGATATATATATCTAGCATTTTCTTGAACCTAGAGATGTGTCTGAGTGTGTGTGCATGTGTGTCATCAGATATAAACTTGTGATTTGAGTGTCAGAAAGTTCAGAACATTTCAAAGTCACTTGAGTAACTTTTCTGCAATTTAGGAACACTTTGGCGTTGTCTGAATGGTCCTGATCTGCTAGATTCAAGTAGATTTAAACAAACACTGTCTTTTGTCTTAACAGAAGGAATGAGCAGTTTGCTGACCTTTTCTTCCATTACCATGTAGAAATCTGATGACAGTATGAATCACAGCATAGGAAACTCTCCTCTTACATTATAACACAAGAAGACATCTGTTAACATTTAAAACAACAGTCATGATTATATTGCCATTTTCTCAGCATGATGTTAATTCTTCCTGCTCTGTGGCCTATAATGTTTTGTGCTGCAAAGGAATGGCCTCGGCATTTTAAGGATCACTTAGTTTTGACCTTTGCTGCTTTCTGTTCGGTGAAAGCACCAAACACTTTCTGTCTCATCTGACCTTTGACACATTGGACTTGTTGTTTTGTCACAGGGGTAGAGATTTCCAATCTAATTTGTGAGGAGTTTTGTAAAAGTATAAAATCATACAGGCTGTCACAGAACGACATGCACTTAGACGAGACGATGCAAGAACTGATCAAAAGAATGAAACTTTCTTAGTTCCTTAAATGGTTTAAGATGCACACAAACCTCTTTTGTAACATGAGAAATGAGATACAAGAGGAAACTTGCCATTGTACCTTAAAGATCATCAAAAGTCTTTAATGAATTTCCATCCTCATAACACATTTGCAAAGCAGACACTTTATGAAAAAAACCTAACCTAACCATAACCCTACCTTAATGTTTGCAATATTTTGGACTTTTGGTCCTCCCTGTCAGCCGCCCTGTTCTCTAAACACTACAGTGAAAAATGTACGTTTAGTGCTGTTCAGTGTGCATAATTAGAGACTATATTCTGTGTATCAAATTGATTTGACCTTTCTGGGAAATATGAAATGTCTGGCGGAGCAGAGAAGCTGGAGACATTAATGTTTAGTGTTGATACATTTAGACTTGTATGTCATGCCCTATTCAAAGTAAGGCTAATTTGTTTCTGTCTGAATCCACTCTAATTTGAGATGTTTCCTTTTTAAACTGATGGAAGACTCCTGTCCTGAAAATAAGTTAGTTTTTCTATTCTTACTTTTCATACTGAGTGAAACTCTGACATGGAGTGAATCTCATCAGCCAGCCTACAATCAATGTATTACTATCATCACTATCCTTGTATTTCTGTCATTCCTCTCTGTATCCTTCATCTCATCTTGTTTTATGCAACACATCCTCAAAGTCTAATGACTGAATAAGTCATTGCCAGAGACTCACAAAACAATATCTATCTAATTTAGCCTGCAATCAGGTACTGACGTATACTCACGTGTAAGCAACAGCCCTACCAGAAATATGGATAATTTTGGTGTCTGCTATTATTATTCAAAATAGACTTGACATATCCGTTCTCGGATGTAAATCCAACATCTCCTCAGAATATGTGAATCACTCCGGGCGACAAACAAAATCTTCCTGTTGACAAGAAGCTGACTCATAGCAGAGATGATGCAAGTCCAGCTTCATACTAATGTCATCATGATAATCTGGTGTGTGTGAAATAGACATAGGCAGATTTCTGATGCAATGACGAGTCTTTGGAGAGCGCCAGATCCTGAAGGGGAAACATGCTATGTAAAGCGGGTGTGTGTGAGATTGATGGGCTTTAATGTGAGCCTGGTGCAAGAGCTGAGGTGGGAAAAACATTAACCCAAAACCTTTTCACACTCTCTCACACACACACTCTCTCTCTCTCTCTCACACACACACGCACACACACACACACAGGCGTATGCATTGTCGTTCATTATCACCGACACCATCTGCTACGGAGCGGTGCCACACTGGAGGGACACCCTGATGGTGGAAACAAGCGCTATCCCTTAACTCTGCACATAGAGCTGAATGATTAAAGACATAAATTAAAAATGAGGGACTCTGTAGGGAGGGGAGGAGGTTGCAGAGGAAAGAGAACGACACTTGATGAGCTTGGCTGTGACAGGAAGCAGGTGAAGAAATTCAACTGGCTAAAGCGTACAGGCAAGCACTTTGAAATGTTTTGAAAGGTTGGAACATCACAATATAATGTTGAAGCTGTGGTGTTTTAGCAGAAAATACAGATGATGATGATCTTGTTGCCTTTATTCTTAAAAAATCTTTCTAGTTATGAGGGAATGGGTTATCAGGAGACTTATTTTCTTATACCTCTAGACCAGGGGTCCCCAAACTTTCTCCTTTGGGGGACAAAACTGAAACTCTCGGATCGTGAAATTGAAAAATTAATTAGAATCTACCTATTTAAGGGCATTTTTGTTACAAAAATAAAGACTTCATAAACATATCATAATTAGTTATGGTTAGCATGCTAACTTCAGTAGATTATCTTCAACATGACGCCTCACAATCTGCTGATAATTAAAATGAAAGTTTCCAACTAAAATTCTGACATATTGTACCCATATTGGCCAATTTGAACCTGATGACAGGCCAACTTTGGCCCACAGGCCCCTCCTTGGGCAGCCCTGCTGTAGACAGTTTTGGTAGCATTTCTGCATTTTCAAACTACTTACAAAGCAGTGTGGTGGATTCATTTCTGTGTCTCTGGTAAATGTCTTGTCATTGGTGTAACTTGAAGGTCAAAGACTTATTGTTTTGATATAAATGACTAAACCTGCCAGTTTTCCTCAGCAGATTTTTAAATGGATAAAGAGATAAACATAATGATAAAATAACAACACATGAATATAATAAGTGTAACACCACCACGATGAAAAGGTTTAATGCGACTGAATCAGGACCCCCTGATTTAACATTTAATTTAATCAGACAGAAATTGCAATCTGAGCCTGCTGATGAGCCTCAATGGAAGGTAAAATGCTCTTCAGACGATTACAATGAAAAATCCATTTGGCTGTGACCCTGGAGATCTCTCTCCATGTCACCAGCTGACATACCCCCACAGGCGGATATAAAATGACTCCAGAAAACTGTGAGAGCTGGAAAAAGAAATGAGATGAATAAAACAAAAGAATTTGTGAAAAAAAAAAAGTTAAAGTGCAGTTGCAGTCTGGTCCAACTACATCTTTGAGAAGCACAGCTGGCACTGCCACCACCACCTCTGCATACGCTGTGTGTGAGTGTATAGTTAGTAATTCTAATTAGTTGATTTAAATCAGTTTAGGGACTCTTACCTAACTGCCGCCAGTCCCACCGACAGCATGGATGGGAACACACACTATTTCCAGTGTAGGGGCTGGGGGCAGCTCAACCACCCATGGAGATTTAGCTAATTATATTTCTGCTATCTGTAGGCTGTAGAGCTCTCTCTTCCCTTCTCTTTTACAAAGGCTCACATTGAGCAGGTGGGATAACTGTCATGCCACTGAAGAGGCAAGAAATGCATCAACTTTTAAATACTTTCCTGTGTAGCAGACACACACAGTAAAGTCAGTGCTGGAATGAGTTATTTGGGAAGGAGGCCCATGAGCACAGCTTCAAAATCATGCTGATGGCTCAGTGTCTTGTAACACGGTGAATGGTGTCTCTGTCTCAGCCACTCCATCCCTCTATCACTTGTTTCTGCACTGTCTAACTTCAGTGAGAGGGTAGGATCACAGCGTTACATACCTGTTTACTTCAACACATAACACTGGTATGACGTAATGAGTTTGTTTGTAGTTAGCACCGTAATGTTTGACAAACTGTTACAGAGCTTGGATTTGTATTTACAACAGTGGTGTTGCGCACAGAAACTGTGGGTGGCGCCAAATCGCACAAAATGCCTATCCTACACAATGGTGCTTTTTTATGAAAGTATTCCATTCAAGCCACAATTCATACAGCGCCGGCCAAAACCTCTTTTTATTGCCATTATCGCCGGGTTAACTTCCGGAAACCACAGTTATGTTAAATTTATACATTTCATACTTATCATATCAACAATATCTCCAATATATTTTGTATCATGTTTCACCGCATTTTGTGTTTTTTCGTGACATATTTCTGTGATGTTTTTTTTGGAAATACTCTTTAAAGGGTTCGAGCTATGTAATGGAATCATATAGTGATGATTCAATTTGACATGTTATTGGTGTTTGCTATTTGTAGATTCTATATGGATTTTTTTGGATGTATTTATACTTTTCGCAAATGTTTTCAACATGACTCTGCTGTTCCATAAATTCTGATTATTTGCACTTATATATACATTTAGCTATTAATACATTTCCTTGTACATGCTATGTGTCCCCACGTAGTACCTTCGGTTATGTTTTTGCCCATGTCTGTTTGTTTGTGAGCAGGATTAAACAAAAAATTCTGACTGGATTTCCACTAAACTTGGATGGAGGATGGGTCTGGGCCCAGAATAGACCCTATTAACTTTTGGTGAGAATCTGGATCCAGGATTTTTTTTCCCTCACTTTCTTTAACTTTGCAAGATCGGGCATTTTTATTTATTTATTTATTATTTATTTATTTATTTTACATTTTCGTTTCTCTGGGAATAAAACATGGCTCTTGATGAAAAAGTCTGGCATTTGTAAGCGGTTGGTGTTTATCAGTGAGTACAATTTGATGCGGATCCTAGATCTGTGAGATTGGATAATGGTGAAGCAGTTATGGGTGGTATAGGGCTATCGAGTTTGATATTGGATCAGGCTTGATTGAATTAATGGGGAATGTTGTGCCTTGGCAGAGGTATCCACTCTACTGAGCGCCATTCAGTTATTAGTCATGTTTCAGATTTTTTTCAATAAGTTGTTGGTTTGTACAGAGCCCCTAAGGGGGCATGAGTGCAAACAAAATAATTGAGTTCCTTGTTAGCACGAGGTAATATCGTGCTCTTGTGATATTATCCCGTGCTCATCAGAAACTCAATAACATTGTCCCCTTAGGGGCTCTGTAGTTTGGGCCTTTTATTCACATAGAGTATTGAGCCTACGTATTTAGTACAGTTTGGACAATTTTAAGCAGATACTAATTCTATTACTAATTCTGTTGTTATAAAATGTTATCTTTGCTGTTTTGGATTACGCTGAGGATGGCTTTTAGCTGATACACATTTGTAATTTGCCCACAATAAATAGAAAATACCAGTTATTTGTGAGTGTGGAGCTTGTTCATGTCCATATCTACAAAGGAGTTTTTGGTATGTCAGGTAACCTTGACGAACAAAGATCTTTGTACAACTTTAATAAAAGGTGAGTTGGGGCCAAACTGTTGATTATGATGACAAATGCATATATGACATTGAGCAAGAAGTGAGGTCTGTGTGTGTGTGAGTGTAACTGCGTCTGCCAAGAGGTGATAAGACCTTTAATAATGAGCTTGTTCATTCCGTCATCAGTCAATGCACTGTCACTGTCTCGACCATATTTAATCATTAATACATTTTTCATTTGCACACAGACATTAACAGGGAAGGAAAGAGAGCGAGTAAATGAACATTGAGAGTGATTGAGTGGGGTCTAGACAGTGACAAAGTCTCTCTCACACACACACACATGCACTTTCTGTCAGTAGCGAGGTCATACTCAGTCATTAAACCCTACATTTACATACCACCTTTATCATGTGCACACACACCTTCATCTTCCATCATTAGCCTGTGAATGTCTGAATCACTTCATTTCCTGAGAGGAGAGCATGTCATTGGATGAATCACAGGAAACGTCTTTCTCTCTCCCACACGCACCTCTCAATTGATTTCATTTTTATCTCTCAAGTGAAAACAAACCAGAGTGAATGTTCACGCTGGTGGCTCATGAAGCATGTTGCTGCAATCTGCTGCAATTTGTGGCTTTAAGGAAAGTGACATTACTTCAATAACCACTTCCTGAAGTTTGGCTCACACATTTTCATTGTTTCCGCTGACTTCCTGAAACAAGCACCGTGGCAAATTGGGAGATAACACCAGAATCCATATTCCTTCAGTGTGACACACACACACACACACACACACACACACACATACACACACACACCTAATGAGGATAGAAGCGGCTGCCAAAGAACAAGGTAAGCATATCACACACACAAACACGCACGTAGAGGTACACACACACACACACACTTCCTGATCGATGGATTCTGTCCGCTCGCCCCCGTATCAACCTCGCTGTGATGCATGGTGGGTAATTATTCAAACCTTTGTGTTTTAACGAGAAACATGACTCCAACACTCCCTTCATTAAATACTGTTGCGGGTCAATGCTGTGTTCATCTGTCATCAGAAAATATGTGTTTCATACACCAAAAAGAACACACACACGCAAACGCGCGCACACACACACACACAAACACACACACAGTAAATAAAAGTGACGCAGGACACATTGTGATGTCATACATATTCATTACGAAAATCAATGATGGAGATGAAGTTCTATTGATCTGGATGTAAAAGCTGGATTTTGGTAATTGATACTGAAGCCACCTAGTCATAAAAAGACAATAAATACCATTAGATATAAAAATCTAGTTCAGGGATGCAGTCTTGCTTAAAATGATGTATGTTAGAAATTCTACAAATGGGTTTGGTGTGTTGAAACTCCTACATACATGTCCACTGCTTTGTTTTGATGAACCTGACACACACGTTAGGGGCAATTTGAGGATGTTATTCCTGGTATCAACTGTTATGCAAACTACAACGTATTAATATTAGGAAGGCTGAGGAAAGGAAGATTTTTACATTCTTCTTCTTCTGACATATCACCTTTTACAGGCAAACCTAGAAATAACAATCTCTTTTACAAATCTAGCAGACATTTAGCAGCATTAGCATTCATTGTGATAAGTGTTACTGTTTACTGTTGCAAGCAAGGTCAATATGCACTGTGAGAGGAATCAAATCAGTAAAGTTTTAGGTTAAAAAAAAAAAAGATTAGAAAATGAAAGCTGAAAGTGAGCTACCATTGAGTTTCAGTTTTGGCCATCTAGGGGAGAAGTTAGGGCACCTCTGGTTAAGACTTTAGCGTTTGATTGATCTCAAAAGTCTCCAGGAAATGCAGGTCTTCCTTTTATTTTCCCTACGTTTCTGTCTCTCTTGTCTTTAAACATTTCTGAATAAAGTGATAAATCCTCAGAAAATCTCAACACTCAAGTCACGTAGATGCGTCTTTGCCTTAGTTCTGAGCTCCCCACAGCAAATCTTTGTCTGCTCAGTCTCAAGACACCTCAAAAACATATAATAGACATCTTTGTACAGATAAATTGATCTACTTGAAAACTACAAAAACAGTTGATCAATGTTTAGTCAGAATGATGAATGCATTTCACTTTTTATTCTCCGTTAATGCCCCTGGCTGAGGGTTATATTTATTTAGTGCGGACTAGCTAGTGGTTTAAAAAGTTTTCTAAAGTACTCAAGGCCCTCAAGGGGGACGAACTCTCACAGTGTTTTCCCCTGTGATACATTACAAGCTTAGAATGCGTTTTCGAGTGATACCCTAATGTATAGACCGGGAACAGTTAGGCTGGCGAGGCTCCAGAATGTTTGCACCCACAACTCCTGAGGTCATTTTGGGAAGCGCACTGAGGGAGCCCCACACACACACACACACACACACACCCTGCTGTTGTCTCCATCTGCTGAAAATGCAGGGGGGTTTGAACTGTGTCCAAGTGGCTCTAGCTGTGTTTACTGCTGTTGATGTCTGGATACATTTCATTAAAAGGTGTGTATTTGTGTGTGTGTGTGTGTGTGTGTTACTGTGGGTACAGATTTAAATGAGCACGGCAGCATCAACAAACAGGCTTTAACTGGTTTGGACCAAATGTGCCTAAATGAATTTGTGCAAATGGATGAATGGATGTCCAAAAAGTCATCACGCCGACAAGTAAAGAGGTCAAAGATCATGGTTTAAATGTTTTGGTGACATCCAAAATGAGCAAGAACGCTCAAAAAAGACAGATACAGACTTCTTTATATTTACAACAAATCATCTTGTCACATGAAGTAGCATCAACTCCCCACAGGAAGACAGTCACGTCTGTTTCATCTTACAATATGTGTTGTGGATTTCAAAATGACAGCAGGTTGGAGTTCTGACATAAGTTGTTTTTCATCACTCATCATGTCACTGTCAGCTTCACTGTAAGAGTGCTGTCGGGTTTGGAAGTGATGCAAAGTTTTTATTTTTGCATTGTGTTTTTGAAGCCACCTTGAACCTTTCTGTACTCGGTTTGCTGTATTTCATTCAATAAAAATGAATCTATAAAGAAAGAATGGAAGACACTTTGTGTGAGTTTTGAGTGACATAAACTCACTATCAAACTACTGGACTTGATTTTGCCTTGTATTTCTAATTGTTTGGCTCAGTCTCAGGGTCATATAACACATCTTTTCTTTTTTTAAACTGTCAGCACACAGTGTTTACATATTGAGAGACTTTCGTGTATCGACTTCTTAATCTTTGCTTGTTTCAAAAAGTCCCCAATAAAAAAGGAAATAATCTCCAGGAGCCCTCCAAAGCTGAGTGCAGTAATGTTTAATTGTCGACAATTAAAGCATGAGATCATACAGACAACAGTTCATCTGATAAGACCGAAATTCTCAATACAAAACATACTCCTTATATTCACTAATTCGGGGATTGGGCACCATGGTTTGTCCAATCCTGGCTCGTTCTTTTGTTTATGTACAAATTTTGCTGACTCAGGTATTTCCTGCATGAGGCTAAAACACGTGCCAGCCCCATGTCTGCATATGCCCGACAACCGGCATTTCCTCTGATCTTCCCTGTTTGACAAATCTCTACACCTCGGTGCCACTTGATCGGCTCGGCAAAACTTTGCCATCGCGACGCATTTAGATCTCTGATGCCGGGAAAGTCCGAGCTGGCAGCTGCTCTACCTTATCTTCATGTTTGGCCTTGGCTTCTCTCTGCAGCGACTATGGGCACCATTATATCTTCTACTGCCCTACTGACTGCATCTCTTTTAACAACAATAATAAAAGTGTGGTATATTTAGTCACATGATTTCACTCTTTCATTTGTGGTTGTATTTCACTCTAAAGTAACACAATTCAGTAGTTTAATCATCAATTCAATCAATAGGTGCATGTTCAATCAACTAGTGCAGAGTAATACATGTTTTAACCATTCATTTATGATTCATTCACATTTTGATTAGATACTTTAACATCTCAGTACTTGTTACCAGTTGCCATTAACCACTAAGTACTTATTTATGGTTATATGGTTATATTACACTACAAGACCATAAAAGATGCTTCTGAAAAGCGAAGAATGGCACTCTTGCTTTCCATCATATCATACAACAGATGAGTCACACATACTCAGAGACATCTCCAGGAGTGCTTACACAGGTACAAAAAGTGCTGTATGAAATATTCAGAGCAGCGTTGTGCACAGACTCCAAAATGAGTGGACCCCAAGTCTCTTCTTGGGTTTTGATGTGGAGGCTTTATTGCTGCTTACATAACATCTTTTTTTGTCTCATTGAACTGTGAACGGTCTAATAAAAAAGGCTATCTCCTGGTTGTCTTTTTCTGTTTTCTTTAATAATTTAAAATGTGTGTGCTTCATGTATACCTTAAAAAGCTGGGGTTGAAGAGATTGTATATTTGGTAGATTGTAATTTTGAAAGTATCCAACTGAAAAAAATCCACCGTCTGACTATACAGACACCTTGTAGCTCTCGCTGACCAGATGGGAGATGTGTTAGCAGCTGGGTCACTACGTTCAGCCGTCTTAGTTTACGTTTTATAAGTCCATAAATGAACAACTCTATTAAATGCCACAATCAATAAAGACACAAGCAAATTAACTGTCATGGACAAACCTCTGATAACGATACCCAGAGCAAAAGTTACTTACTGGTGTAGCTGTGTAGATATGTGCTTTGTGCTAACTAGGTTTGGCTGCTACCTGTATTTTCAATAAATAGAGGACATATGAGTGGAAATGGCTAAACTGGCATTTTTTCAAAAGAGGCATCTGTCTCATGCACAACTTTATGTGTCAAATCCTTGCAGCATAGGCTCAAAGGAATCCATGTGTCACTGTTGTAAACTAGAAGTGGCAGGCTAATTAGTTTTTTAATTATTTTCAAGGAGCACAAACAGACCTTTGAGCCTGAGCAGAGAATACTTGAGATTCAGACGAGGTAACCTGTCAGACGTGTAATATGTGCAGGCATAAACTATGAAGGGATCTAGTCCGTACTGTGTGGACGTGTGTGTATCTGCATACCTAAGCGTGTGTGACGGGGAGTGTGTGTGTTTGTGTGCGTGTTTGTGGAGATGAAACTGTTTCTGAATATGTTACCTCCCATTGTTATGAATGTACATGTTTACGAATATTTGTCTTGACAGGCCAAAATGGGAAAAAAATAATGTAATATTAGTGGATTATTTTCATCATCATGTATCTGGAGCAAGAGTCCATTTCAGTTGACAGTCAACCTTTCAAAGCACATTCAAAGATACGTCAACCTTGCTTCAGTTTCAGTTCAGAAAGTATATGTTCCTCAAGTGTTAAAATAAAAGAGAAACTTCACATCCTTGAAACATGATCTAATGATTTTATCAACCACAATAATTGCAATTAGATGAGGTTGGAAAAACAGACAATAGGGCAGCATCTACATTGTTCCTGTTAATGGTTTCCTAATAATAGACTTGAAAAACTTATTTTAGCTGTTATAGTCAAATGAGTTCACTTCACACAGATTAAAATGAACTAGTTCATCTTCATCGCTTCTATATTACTTTTAGCAGTGACAAAGTAATGTAAGGTGTTACTAATAAGATTTAATCTGGTTTATCAGCATGATTGTAAGCCGTCCACTGGCAAACCCGTGATGCCTCAGGCTGAGTCTGTCGACCTGCAGAGGCTTTGTTCATGACTTGTCAACTAATCAGAGGTAGAGTAGTGTTTCAAGAAAAGCAGTGGAATTGGTAATAATGGCGCTATATATTGAAACAATATCCTCTTCCATTTAAAGATGGGTTTCCTAAAACAAACAAAAGCATTAGCATTGTTAACTCTTGTAGAAGGTAGCAACGGTCACGTTCATTAGTTGCCAATGGATACGTTCAGATAACCATTCAGCATGTTCAATGAAAGTCTCTTTTACCGAATTCATGGACAACATTGTTCAGCACCAGGTATCAGAGGATTGTACTGTGAGTACATTTGTGAAAAAATTGTCTAATCTTGTTCATTAAGTTAAAATAATTATCTACAGCCACACTTTCCCCATAGAGCCATGCTGCTAACATGGCTAAAATCAAGCATTGATTGAATCCAGAGTTTGTGAAAAGATCTCATTATATCTGTCTTAAAAACAAGTAAAAGGGACAGTTTCATAAAAGACCAGGGATTTTTAGATATTCCACCCAGCAGTCTACTACTTTAACATAAAAATTCACTTCATCAGCCTTTAAAGATTTGGAAAATAAATGGAAAGTATAAGCTTTTCATCCAAAATGCAGCTCTGCAAAACTCCAACAAAACTGATATTGTTGGTTAAGAGGTCATGACTCATAGTTGGTCCACAAAAATTCTAAATAGATTTCTCCCAATAACTGAGATTTTACATTGACTGTCATTAGCCATGTTAGTGTAAGCTGTCCATGCCACCTGTAATGTAAATCAGTCTGAATTTTGAAGTGCAGTACCCTGTAAAACTGGCTTCCCTTTGTGTCATTACATAGCACAGGAAGGAGAAAGGAAGAAAAAAACTTATATAATGCCCGAAAAGAATATCAATAGTGAGAAACTGATGACTATGCTAATGTTACTGTTCACAATGGAATTGAACGGTGTGTGTGCAGTGTGAACTTTTGTGCCTGCAGAGAGAGTGAGCGTATATGTGTGTCTTCCCTTGCATTTGGGATGTGTAAAACATGCTGAGAAAATATCCATTGCTGAGCTGAGGGGTGTCGGGTTTGTGTTTGTAAAAGATTGGCAAACATAATGATGTCTGGTTCATATTGGCTTATCTGTATGCTCTGTGCATGATACAGGGGGACAGGAAGAAGCTACAGAAAGAGAGTAGTTATATGAAAAAAGACAGAGTTAAGACACAGGCAGAGAAATGTAAAATAATCCATTAGTGGCAGACAGATATTAAGAAAGGGCTTTAATGGAATGCTCTAAGGTGATGTAAGATAACACTGGCAGCCATACTGGAGCTCTTCAGCTCTCAGCAACAACAGCTGATCCATTTTTATGAATGACCTGGATGTCTGAACACTCCTATCGTAGCCATACCCATTTATTTATGTGCTGTTTAAATCACATTGCATATTCATTAGATTACTTTTATGGCTTGAGATGCCAGTAAAAAGAGAGGGAGGTATGACGACAGTGTGTCTGTGTTCTTCACAATATAAGGATGTATTTGTAGCTATATTGTACTGTATATTTATTGTAATGGGACTTCAGTTCCCTGTCTCTGGCCCTCAGCCCCAAACCAATTTGTTCCAACTGAAGATGTACATCTTTAAATGGGTCTGAAATGCATACTTTCACACACTTTCCTTAAACAGCAGGAGACTTTTTAACAAACATTGCTCAAACAGAAGTAAACCGTGATTTTTCCGTGGACTGTTTCAGCCATGGATTCGCTGCACTCGTGACTATTTCTGGCAGCAGGATGGCCTATGTGGCATTCGGTCAAAATGAGCTACAGTGCTAATGTTTGTCTCAGTGAAGGAACATGTCATCCATCACAATGTGACTCAGTGAAAAATTGGCATTTTGCCCACAGTTGATTGCAGATCACATCCAAAAGCCCCGATGTCCCACACCTCTAGAAATAAATCTTTTCATTGCCTAAATTTGAGCCAAAAGGTTCAATAACATTTGATTATCACTATAGCCCCAAAAATGAGGAAGCCCTAAGGATGCCAGAAAAAAACTATTTTAACTTGTCTGCAGGGTTAGCAACTTCTACTGGAATGAATGGGGCACAAATTTGGACCATGGTATTCTGTAGGGAAAGAGCGACTACACCATCACTGACATTTTTAATATCTCACACTCACAGGAGACTGTCTGCACCTGCCTCTAGACAGCCACCAATGTTCCTGTACCTAAAAAGTCCACTGTGTCTAATCTTAATGACTACCGCCCGTGGCTCTCACCCCGATACTGATGAAGTGCTTTGAGAAACTGGTCCTCCAGCACATCAAAGACACACACCCCTGTCTACATCAGTGGAGCTGCGGTGGAACAAGTTCAACATTGCTGAGAACCTATCTTGGTCATCAAACATTACCACCCTAGTTTAAAAAGCACAGAAAAGGCTCTACTTCTTACTAGAACTTAGAAAGGCAAAATTCCAGAGCCAGATTCTGCCCAGCCTTTACAGAGGAGCAATAGAAAGCATCCTGACTGGAAACATCATAAACTGGCATGGAGAGTGCACGACCTAAGACAGGGAGGCTCTTCAATGGGTGATTGAAACTGTCCAGAACATCACTGGTACCATCTACAGAGCATCAGTGACATCGATGAAGTGAGATGTCTGCACAGAGCCCAAAGGACACTAAAAGACAACACCTACCCCAGCCACAGTCTGTTCACCCTGCTGCCATCTGACAAAAGATATAGAAGTATCAACTGCCATACCACCAGAATATGGAGCAGCTTTCCTCAGGCTTTGAGACTCCCTTTCATCATCAACCCTCCATTTTATAATATAGATTTATTTTCATTTTTATTCCTTAACAAAAGCAAAGTAACATGGATAGAGCAGCTCAGAATGACCTGTTTTCTACTCAAAACTATTTACAACCATATATGGCCTAAGAAATTCAGCTTCAGATCAATGTGTTTGATCACAAGAGAGAACTATTTAAGTTGAATGAATATACTTCAGTCAGTTACCCAATGAGGATATTTTCTTCATCATGAGTACGAATATTGGCATATTGCATCTGTTGTGGATTCTCATTTCAGCAGAGTACTCACTCAACGCTTGTATTCTGTTGTCTTAATACATCGATGGCAACTTTTTCTACAAATGATGTGACTCTGCCAAGAAGCACTTTCTTTTTCTCACGTCATACCACATTCAGTCTGTCTATTCAGAGACACAAGCAGGCATCTGATAAAAAAAGAAGAACTGTGTGTTTAGGCTTCATACCAAGCACCATCAACCGTCCCGAGGGTACCAGTTCTCAGCACTCAGTGCTCTTAAATGACTTGAGAGAAAGACACTGGTACCCAGCAAGAGGAGGACAAAGGATGGCTGTGTATCAAGCTCCATGTACCGCCTTTAGGGTACCAATTTTCACCACGCTCTGGTGAACAGTGCTGATGATGATGTTGAGGAAATGAAGTGACAGCTGCGCGTTGATCATTCCAACATCCCAGCAGCATCAACATCCTACTGGACCTCCACACTGGATCTTTTCACAGTGAACAGCTCAGCTCTAAAGTCAGCCTCACTTCTGGGGATCAGTCCCACTGCTGCTCCGAAGCTCCAGGATGGGACGTCTGGAGACAATCGTGACGTCTGAGAGAGATGCTGGTACTTAGCAAGAGGAGCAGGACTGTGTGTTCAGGCTTTGTGTCTCCTGCCCTCAAGACTGCTGCACTGTTCACCAGCCAGCAGGCCCCAAGCAACACAAGTCTTTCTGTGACAAGCTTGACCCCATACACATTTTGTTGCAGAATAAGAACAAGAACAAGAAATAGTCTTTTATTACCAAGGGTACATTTCTTGTGTTTCCTAAAACGTTTTAAAAGTCTTTAAGAAGTGCATTTACATCTAGTGTGATACCATTAATCAAATCAGAGTTCTGGATGTTTACAAGCCAACTAGAAGTTTATGACAACATAAGTTTCTGGTAGTTTTATGGTATTAACCTTTAACACAACCAGAAAAATTACAGTAATAACTTATATTAATACTGGATCTGCTATTTGTTTGTCTAGGCCTTGCTGGGAGTTATAGTAGTTGTATTTGTAGAGCTTTTAGCTGGTTTTGGGTCACCAGGTCCTACTTTGTCAAAAATGTCCTGCACTATAATTCTACTATTTCCTGTTGTCCGGTTGTAGATGAATGTGAGCCAAATCCCCTGTAGTGAGCCCTCCTGTGATAACGTTTTCCACCCACCTGCATTTGATTATATCATTATTATGTCTGAACATCAAAGTCTCCCTCCAGTCAAAACATGTTTTTTTTTTTTGTTCCAAAAGCTGAGCTTCACTGGGTAAAGAGTTTGCAGAGTTTAACACTAGAACACAGTTTCACATTATTGTCAAAGTGTAAAATTTCTCTGTGCTCATTGAAAATCTGAATTTAAGAGAGGGGCTCATGACATGA
This sequence comes from Pagrus pagrus, assembly GCF_965226575.1. NCBI lineage: Eukaryota > Metazoa > Chordata > Actinopteri > Spariformes > Sparidae > Pagrus > Pagrus pagrus. The sequence continues at coordinate 14,299,538 of NC_140189.1, read as the reverse complement.
TTGTGACGTCACAAATAGTTTGGAAGACAATCCAGGTCCAATAATCACCCTGTGTGCCGCTCCTCCTAACGTAACGTAAGTTTGTTTCTAAAGGAAGTTACAGAAGTAATGTAGTGATTTTAAACCAAACGCACAATGTTTTCCTAAACCTAACCAAGTAGTTCTCTTGCCTAAACCTTGCCAAGCTGCGACCGTACAATGATGGACCAGTGCGTGTGTCACTGTCACGCTGCAACAGCCATGTTGTTTTAGGAAACGGTGATTTATGCTGTGGATACACTAATAATCAACCAAATTCAGTTGTTCAGGAATGAGGATGTGTTGCAGCATATACAAGTGTGATGTGGAAAGTTGAAGCCTCCAGTGAACATACAGTTGACTAAGAATGGACTTAACAGTGAAGAAAAGACATGTATTTGCATTTATTCGGGAATTTTTTATGAAAAAAAAAAGAATAGGTGCTATTTCAGGGATTTAATGTGGTAATTATACTCACACAACCAATGTCAAACATACAGCACATTAGAGGAATTCTTTGTATGCCTCAGAGGATCTTTAAATTCAACCAGACATTTGGTCTCTTAAGACAGATCAGAGTATGAGAGCTATAATTACGGGAGATTATAAGCTACAGTATGTTCCTCTTATCACTTTACGCTGAGCTTATTGACATCAAAGATCATATGACATATAATAAATGCACTGTTCTGCTAAAAACTATGGACTTATACTGTAGCGTAGTGCATGGTGGTTGTACATGTGTGTTCGTGTTAAACCAGTATGTGAGGCAAATACTGCTGCTTTCTTTAGAAATGTGATTCACTCCCATCACTATATTCTCTGATACATTTGCTGTAGTCTGATTGATGCTGTATTGTAAGACTTGTACATTTCTATCGGGGGTGCTTTGCTTAGATTGGATAATGAGTAGTGCTGAAAAGGTCAGATGGGTTTTGGAGTTTTTTCTGTCTTTAACTGGAGGGTTTTCTTGGCCAGGCTGTATTTTTTCATCTCCTACATTTTTTGGCATAAAAATAGCCACATAAAGGAAACAGTATTTACACCGACAGTGCAAAAATACTTGGCTTTAAAAACACACATTGTTTTTTCCATCACATACACTGTGTTTCTACATCTGACGCTCTTGCCTATTTCCAAAAATACTACCAACGTGTTGGGGGTGTTTCAGGCTCCATGTTGGGTCCCATGTCGTGTTCCTTACCTTTTACACAGTGATTTTACTTGTAAATGTGCCACACAAAGTTTGACTTGACTTTACTGGCTAGGAGTGGAGGGAAAACTTTGCCATGGCCTAATATATCAGTGGCACAGAGACACAGTCTTTTGAGCTACTGGCTCACAACCCACGGGTCTCTTGTCTTTAGAGACGGGCCAAACCTGGCAGGAGTGTGACTGAGCCAAACTCATCCACAATCTGTCCAAAGCCAATCACGACCCTGCAGATAATAGTCATTTTCTTCCTCCTCCTATTTGAAGATAAACTGATGTTTAAATCATTTAAACGACGTGTGGGTATTCTAACAGCATTTTCAAGCTGATTAAACTGACCAAACACTATATCTTCTATGTGTTTTATGTATTTGATTGTGTTTATATCATGTTTTCATTGTCTATCCGCATGCAGACCGTTTACCTCCTGGGATATTAAAATGTGAAACTAAATACTGGTAAAAAATAATGATAAACTGGTCTGGCTGCTTCTGCTCAACATGTGCTCATTATTTTCCAAATCCTGCTGTCGGCTGGTTTGGTTTGGCTAATCAATGAAGATCCAAACCAAACTGCACCACAACACAGCTAACTTCTGCCAGACTAAACTCAGATAGTGGGAGCCTGGCAGTTCCTGTTGAGCACATTAATGATTTTATTTTCCAGTTTTTTTGCCTCCTGACAAGATTTAGGAAATCTTGTTTAGTAGATAGATAGATATTACTTTAAATTGTGTTGTTTTTTTGTGCACAAGTGCCTGTTTTACCTATAATGCAGTGCGTGATGATGTGTGTGTTCAGACGTGCTAACTCAGCGGTGAGACACCACTTTATAGATCCTGCCATTGAAAAATACAACACACCCACACACCTTAAAGTCTGTTCCTCCTCTGCTTGTAATAATGCATTCTCTTTTCCCCAGTCTGTCTCTTTTAAAAACAAAAAGTTCATCTTTCTTTTTGAGTGGCGAGCTGCATCAGAGAATCTCCAGATGCAAAACTCGTCCAGAAATGTTCTGATATAAATAACGTGTGAGCGAAACGACATTGTGACGGACTCAGCTTTTCAACCTGCAACAGGGAGACTTGAAAATCTACCTGCATACTATAATGAGACCACAAGAGGGCTGACCTTTTAACCAAGTCAACATATGGCATACTACACCTGTCTGTCTGTCTTGCTCTCACACACTCAACAAACAGACTGCCAGGTGTGTGTGTGTGTGTGTGTGTGTGTGTGTGTGCGTGTGTGATAGTGTCTCATATTCTGTCACATAAAAGAGTTGCATTAAATTAAGCTTTTGAAGTTAAAATATCTTAACACTTTGGATTTGGGGTTATTTTATGAATGGATTGCATGGGGGTCCTCATTAGCATCACAATGCTAATGTGTGCCTGCATGTGTTTGTGCACAAGTACAAAAGGTACCAATTATGTGGCAATCTGCCAAATGGAGCACATTGCACATTTTTCTCTCTCTCCGTGTGTGTGTGTGTGTTCCTTTGAGGTGCCCCAGAGGTATCAAATATTAGCAGACATGCCAAAGTGAACATATTGTAGATTAGGGAGGTGGAGGGGGCCTGTGCGATCACTTGGCAACAGTGTGTCTCCATCACCGCCAGGGGAACAGATAACAAAGATGTTCAACTCAGAAGGAAACAAAAAAAAACCTTCAACACACATATACATGCACATAACCCCGCTCCCGTCTTCCTAGAGTTTGACATACTTGGTCGACTTTTGTTTTGATACCACATTTTTATAACTAGGATTAAAAATGAAGCGGCTTCGACTTTCAGTTATTTAAATCTTCTTATGCTTCCTTATAGTAATATTTACCTGGTCTAAAAATGGTATCTCTTATCTTCTATCTTGTCTTTATCTCAAGCCAATCTCAATTTTCCTCTTTGCAGAAAAGACCCTGAAGCTAAAATGACACACCACAAAAACACATAAATCTAAGAGGTGTTTCATATTCTTAATACAGTGAAGAAACACCCCTCGTAGTTGCATGGATTTTATTGCAGATTAGATCACTAAAACAAATACAATACTTCACAAGAAATGGTTTGAAGTTTAGTTCACGCAGATTAAAATGAACTAGTTCATGTGGATTTCTTCAGTTTGTTTTTCTTTTAAATGAGCCGCTCCGAGCTATTCTTTTTCAATACAACCCTACCCATCCATCTCCAGCCCCCTTGGGAGTAATGCATTACAGCAATGTAGCACGTTTAGCAGTAAAAAAGTAATATTAATGTATTCCTGAAAGGAGTTACTATGTCAAGAAATGCATTACCATTCCAAAATAAGTCATATATGACTGCTACATATGTCAGGAAAGCTCCATGCTCTTTTTTCCCCAAACCCAATGAGGCCACGGGTGTGATGGTATCCCTTTGAGCAGCTTTGTAACACAGCCTTGATCTGCAGTGTATTTTTGGAGACTTTGTAAAATAAATCCATATTGATAAGTCCAACGCTGAATGTCTTCTGTGATTCTTTATCTCTTTTCCGTACTGAAAGCAGTTATTGTTGTGGTCTGCATGATTGTTAGCCATCCACTGCCAGTCTCGTGATGCCTTGGGCTGCGTCTGTTGAACAATCAGAGGCCATGCATCTGACTGAGACCCTTTATCAGGCAGATCACTGGATTTGTAATGAATTGCAATAAACTTGAGCTTCCGTGCTTAGACTACTAGGTATGAACACTTTGTTCAGTTCAGTGAGCGCATTCATGCACAGCACTGAAGACAAGTGACCTGGTTTCTCAGCTTTAGAATGATGATATCTCTGCGCATTAATTACAGTAATATTTAGCTCTCATGAGCACAGAAAGGAACAACAAGTATGTTAACATAACAAGTCAATGCATGTGCAGAGGAAACTGGGGAGGTGGGAAGCCGTTTCATAATTTCAGTGATAACTAAATGCGAAACATGCATGTAAACAATATCACAGCTGGTAAAAGTATACGATCCACATAAGGATATTTACATCTTAAACAGGCCCAGATGATGCTGGCAGAAATCAAAAGTAAGTTGTTTTGTGGTGTTTATTTCAGAATTGTTATTAATGGTATGTCATGTTTCAGATACTGTACATTTCAATCTTGTCCGTCCTCAGAATTAGCTTTCTTTCTCACTGCATGCCATTTGTTTTAACCTCCTCACCTCCACACGTTGATATTGGGCTAGTTGCTCCAGTCTGTGCACCAGACAGCATTGAGCTTCGGTTGTAACAAAACAAGAAAAACAGTGAACTCAAAAGAAAGCGACCTGGCAGTGTAAAAACCAGTGTGAATTCTGCATAAATTCCACCTGGGGATGCTGTGTTTCTGCTTTGCATATCGCCTTTTTTGTTTTTGTTTTGTTGTTTTTAAAATGTGGAAAAACATTCTGCGCCATTAATTTGCTATAGACAGTTATGTTCAGCAGCTGCTCTTAACTTTGAGCTGAGGTGAAGGTGTGGATGCTGAGGTAGAAAACAATGTATATATTGTATTCTCAAATGTACCATATTTTTCATACTTGAAGACAACACAACAATGAATCCAAAAGCATATCATAGAATATTTATAAATACCTACCTCTGCTGGTGAGTTACAGGCTACCAAAGTGCAAGACATGTCATCGCCTGCTCACCATGGTACTGATAATATTGACTCAGTGTAACTTAAAGCTGTTTGTCATTCAGATGTCATCCAGACTTTCGGGTTGAAATCAAGTGTGACTTGTTTTCATAGAAAAATATATGTATGCATGCAACACAAACTGTGAAAACAGACTTTCTGATGAGGTACGGAAATGCATTCATCTGGAAGATTAGGTGGTTACAGCATAAACAAAAACAGCATGTGGGTGAGTTTGTCCACAGTCACCTCCTCCACTCCTCCACGTCGACATCCTGTTCCACATCCTCTAACTAGTCATGTCATGCTCCATGTGTGAGTGCTTGTTGCTTTTCATATTTTCAGAAATATCCTATGGCAAGATGTTTCAGAGAGCACACACATAATAATTTGATTTAAGGTGGGAAGTATTTTAATGAAACAGGAAGAATATATTTACCATATTTACACTGTGACAGAATGGGGAGAAACTCAAAATGCATGTGACAAGAATAGAGGTATGTGCAGAATTTCTCTGTAGATCATAAATATTCAAGCAACAAGCAAGTATATACTATAAACGCCCACTATGTCACCTAGTTGGTGTTGTTCCTGGCACATCACAGTTAATGTTGCTTCAGGACCATCGTTGCAACTGACCAATCATGTTTTTGTAATGTCATTGCTTTGTGACCCAGGAGAAAAGACAAAAAAATATGCACATGGGAGAAGTTATCCTATCAAACTCGTGTTTAACATTGTGAAAGAGCATATTTTAACCCAAACAATCTCTTCCTAAACCTAACCAAATATTTTTGTTGCCTAAACCTAACCAAGTATTTTTGTTGCCTAAACCTAACCAAGTTTTTGCGTATTGGGGTAGAATACAGTACTAGTGTTGCTCTGAGCGTGCCTATGGTGCTAGAGAACCAGAACAGTAAAGTTGCCATTGCAGTGAAATAGCTAAATCACAGCAAAGGAAAAAATTAAGAGCTGCTAGCTTGTTCAAATTCACACCATTAACGACCAGATTAGGGTCGGGGCAACTTGCCAACTTCAGCGTTTTAAGGGTTAGAGGAACCGTGAATATCAAAACAATTCATCCCATACCCATCGAGAGATTTCAGATTGCAGACGTCTTATATGATTTACACAGAATATGTCTGCCATCGTCTTCAAGACACTGAACAGAACTTTCTGTTTGATCCTGCATCACACAGCTTATAATTTGTAAACTTCGAGTAACATAATGAAAAGTGGTGAACCTATCATACAGGTTAGCTTACTGTCTTCAACATTACCATAAGATTCAATACATACTGATTCATAAGATACAATAAAGCCAGCATACCACATTGGAGGTAATACAGAGGACAACTCTATTAACAGCATTATAGTGCAGGTAATGTGAATGAAAACGATCAGCAAATTCTACACAAGGAAATCTCCCTTCAGCCTCAAGCTAGCCCTGATAACCCTCCCTGTGCAACTGTGTACACACACACACGCACACATACATGCAGTGTTAATAGAGTATTATCTTGACTGCAAGCTCTTACATTTTCATGCTGAACATTTAGCTTGCCTATTAATACACTTTAATAGGGGTCAATGCTACTGTGTCGAGGGAAAGTACACACATAGATGTGCAAACGCTCGCGGTCTCTGCTCTCAGATCCAATAACTTGGTGTACACACACACACACACACTACTCTGTGGTTAATTCTGCTTTTACCAGAGACTGAATCAGGTTAAAAAAAGTAATTAACTCATAATAGCCCCGACCACACTGCCAATTAACATGATGTGTGTGTGTGTGTGTGTGTGTGTGTATGTACGCACAAGTTATTGTGCCTTCCTAAGTGGTTAAGAGCATTTATGAAAGAACGTAGCATGTTGTGTTTGTACAGGTTGATGCCACTCATGTACAGTATGTTTGCGTAGGAGTACAATTAGATATCTCTGTCTGTGTGTGTGTGTGTGTGTGTGTGCGTGTGCGTGCGTGCGTGCATGCGTGTGTGCGTGAGTATCCTTCCTGGTGTGTGTGGATAAATTAATTGATTTTTTTCTCTTAGTCTGGGCGTATTGGGAAATTAGACTTACAAAATTAAGTGTGATTGCCCTAAAGGCCTTTTACATTATTACTTAATGTTGGCAGAACAGACAGCTTGATATAGTGGTATGCATGGGGCACTAAGGCTAAATGTAGCTTCAAAAAAGAAAGAAAGAAAGAAAGAAAGAAAGAAAGAAAGATGAGAAAAGAAAGTTAAATGGTCATTCAGTCAGGCACTCTGTCAGTAAAGCTGTCACTCTCTGACAGTGTGGAACAGAGCACATTACAGCAGCAGAGGCAGAGTTTGTTGATCTCATTGAATCAGATCTCAGCTGCCGTCTGGCTGTTTGCTGCCTGCTGTCAGTCACTTTCCCGAAACACAACAGCTTATTTTTCTGTGCACCGCAGCGATGGCAGACGTGGAGACAGGGAAAAGAGGCAGGCTTACACACACTGTCCAGAGTTCATCAATCAAACAGTGCTGTTTTGCATTACTGGCTGAGTTTCAAGGCTGTCTGAAGGCTATATGAAAATATAGTTCTGGAATGAATTTCAAAAAGGTATTGACAGAGTGGTGAATAATTTCAGAAGAATATAAGACACCACTCGTGTCTTAAGAAGTCTGGCAACTTTACAGTTCTATTAACTCTCACATGCTCAGTTTGGACATCTTATATCCCCTTTAATCAGTTTGAATCAAGACAGATGGAAAGGTATTAAAGGTTTTATCCATCTGAAGTTTTCAGATTAATAATGGTCCTTGTTACCTCCTATTGTTATCTCAATATGTGCCCATATTGTGATCATAATGTGCTATGGGACAGACTGACTCGTCAACAAACATGGATTGTTCCAGGCCTCTTTCCTTTGCTGCTACTACTTGTAGCTTTTGCCAGGCTTGGACAGATTACAGAATGTGGTCATGCTGTATGGATTACTGTGAGCCAGACCCCCTCCAGATGTGATCTGGCTGATCCAATTGTATTCTCATCTCCTTGCGTTCTGTATTCATTTCCACCTGATATTAACATGCACTTTCCTTTGTCAGATAAGATATCCGGATGACTTATGTTCACAACACAACCACCCAGCGAGACAGTCCTTGAACGAATCATGTGCGGTGAAAATGACCAAATCTAAGCTTAAACAGTGGCATTTCATCCAAATTACTTAGCTCAGTTGCCAGGATTAAGTGTTTCTGCAAAGCACAGATACATTCATATGTATGTGTCACTGGATATTTACTAAATGAACAATTGTACAAAACATGTCATATCATCATCATATTTTATTGTCATTACGTGACTTTTATTTCGAGAGGCGAAGGGGACGGTGGTGGAGTTAAAGGCGACAAGGCTGCTAGACTGATGAGCAGGGCTTTTCTGCATCTTTTCTGCATCTTTTCTGCATCCAATCAATGGATATTTCTGACCAGGGACCACAACGGATAAACATTTTGTAAGCTTGGCACCACCTGTAATGGAAAATTTAACTTAAGGAAACATTAATCTTTTAACTTGTCCATGGTTTCTCTTATTTAAAGTAACGTAGTGATTTTAACCAAAACCACAATGTTTCCCTCAACCTTACCAAACTTACCATATGACCAAATCCAGTACGCGTTACTATTATACTGCAATGGTCATGTTGCTTTGGGTATGGTGATATATGGTGTGAACATATCATGATTTGTTGACTATGAAAACAGTGACAGAATATCACAAGTCTTATCCATTCAACTCTGACTGTATAAACATAGCTCTGGAAACCAGCGTAATTTATGATTGCAGAGGGCTAAACAAACTTTCACAGTCAGTAAACTGACCAGTCAACTGAGTCAGTCAGTTTATCAGTCACTTAATGAGTGAGTCAACATACAGTTGGTCATTGAGTGATTTAGCAATTCAGTCATTTAACAGCCTCCCATTCTCTCAGCTATAGTCAGTCATTGACCGTGAGGTTTAGTCAGCCAGCCAGTCCACTTAGTGCATCCATTTTCATTATTCTACATGAATGTTTTCTCCTCAGCAGTGTTAATCATGTTAATGTGCTGAATATAGAACAGTTAGGGAGACTGCCAAATGCTAATAACTGGCCAGAGTCTGAAAATACACACCAGCACAGACAGAGCCGGGAGGGAAACAGAGGCAGAAAGAGGTCTCTGTTTTTGTCCATTACTCCTTTTTTCCCCTGTTCTGCTGTGCCTGTGTCACGGAGCAATCAAATCTACGGAATAAATGTTGGCTTTGTATATCTGCAAATGTCTCAACTTTACGTATCTCAAGAGTTCAATTTTCAAAATGCTATGACAACGCAGCCCAATTGCCAGAATAAATGTTGGCAGAGTGCATTTCTGCAAAACCTCAGATAAGTCAAAACTTTGTTTCCTGATTGTGCAACTTTATGTTTCTTTAAAGCTTTAATTTTTCTCTTGCCACAGAGCTATGCTCTGGTTAGGCTTAGGCACAAAAACCACTTAGTTAGTGTTGGGAAAACATCATGTTTTGGTTTAAATACCTGTTTTGGGCAACACAAAAATCATTTAAAACATCCAATTTTGCTGCCACAACCCGGCTGCAGATAGCCTGTCTTCTCCTTAAAAATAATAAATAAATAAAAATAAGATGGCTGCAAATTGTCCCGAGGTCGCCTTAAAAATATCCATGGGTGCCACACTTACAGTTGGTTTACTTCCATGGTCCCTCATCAAAATATAAAGTGGTTTCACACTCACAAATGCTGAAAGGCAGGCTTGAACCATGGTCAGTAGCTTGGCAGTCTTGTCACATTTTAACTCCACCACCATCCCTTCCACCCCTAACATGAAAGTCCTCTAATAAACATGTAATGTGAGCGTGATATGAGACATTTTGTAGCCATGTCAATATGGTACGTTGTTTACGACATGTACAAAAGTGAACGTATCTGGTTTGCAAAAACGTTAACTGCTAACATTTTATCCTGGTGACTGGGATGGACAAAGCTGTGCTTTCGGTCTGATTAGATTAAGACACTAAAACCATTTCGTTAGGGTTCAGAAAAGATTATGTTTTGGCTTAAATATCCCAGTGTCAGCAAAAACATGGCTGCAAAATGCTCAAACAGTGGTCTCTCACGTACCACCAGCGTCTGGGGTAACTTGTTACAAAGTAATCCCTTAGAGTACTCAGATTACTTTTTTGTTGTAACCAGTAATGTAATGCCTAATCCCTGAGGCATCTGCTCTGTCTCTCCTGCTGCTCATCAGGTGACTGCGTGCCAGCGGAAGGTAAACCTTCAGTTGTCAGTGCGCATGCGTAGCTAGCTAATTCAATGTAGCGAGATGGCAGAAAGGACAGTATTCATTTTGTGGAAATATTCACATTATTTTGAATTTTTGGGGTGAAAAGAACAAGAACAACATCACAGTGAAATGCAAGTTGTGACTGGAGGAAAGGTGTTTGTTAAAGAGCCCTGTAAGAGCCTGTGTTGTATTGTTTTCATTGAAACAGCTGTTCCTAATACTGCATGCCTCTGGTCAGTTCGCTGTCAGATTGTTAGCAAAATAAAGAGCTGCAAATGTTAAATTGTGTCTGTCATTTCTAATATTGGCTGCAGAGTTACCAATAGTGGGCCGTAAAGAAGGCTACAAAATGACGATAGAGTCAATACATTCAAAGGTACATGTACAGTACTGGCATCATGAAATCATATCCATACACTCTCAGCTCACACTGCTAAAGAGCAGCAACTAAGTGGAAAACAGCCTCTGAATGACACACACACACAGAGCTGAGGCTGGCAGGGGGCATGTACTGGAAACAACTCGAGGCATTTTTGCCTGCTCTTATTTAGTTGTTCCCACCCAAGGCGACACACACAGAGGCAAATATACACACTCTTATTTAGTTATGCCACCCAAGGCGAGACTTCTGCATAGCATCTGTCCAACATTCATCTGCCCTGACGCAGCCTCTCAGCGAGAGACGGATGAGATGCAGGAGGAGAGAGAGAACGGGAGAGGAGGGTGATGCAGAGGGGGAGGCAAAAAGGAGGAGGAATAGCGAGGAAAGGGTGAGAGGGCAGGAAGAGGTGAGCAGTGGAAGGAAGAGAACAATGAGGAGGGATGGAGAAAGGATACAGGAGGAAGGATGGGAGGACGATGAAGGGAAGAGACAAAGAGAAACAAGAGGAGTGTGGTTTCACAGGAACAAAGATGAGATAAGGACAGAGAGAGAGAGAGAGACAATGGAGGCAGCTGATGTTTTGGTCAAGAAACAGCTTCTTGCTGCCAGTTCGGATAAAGTCCCTATTTTAAAACTCAAATAATGAATTTCCTGCTCTGCTAGTTTGGACAGAAGCTTTTCATTGTTATTCCTGGACAAATTACCCAGAATATGTTCCAGGAGACTAACTCGTTTATAGTTTTTCATCTCAGTTTTGCCTCATTTTTCTCATTATGTCCATAGTTTTAATGGGCGAGTGTACTCTAACTCAACTTGAAGGATTAAGGGAGAAGCCATGAAAACTACTAATGTGATGTACAGAAATAATTAGCGCCCGGTTTTCATGTCTGTGGTGCAGACACGGGCCCAGTCACAACACTAAATCAGCCAACAACTAACTCTATTTCACACAGCTTATTTGGACAGAAGGATTGTGGGATCGTTGGTACGCTGCCTGAGAAGGGAAGACAGCTGCACTCCAAATGAGGATGAGTTTTCCTGGATTAAGTGCGTCTGTTTGTGTTTTTGTTTGTCGTCACACTTTATTTTAGCCGATTACCCTCAGAGGCTTACCCTTTTGGTTCATACTTTCTATAATTGGTTTAGCCACTTCTGGAAAGCAGCCTATGTGAGGACTTGTGTGCAGTTGGTCAGCACCTGTCCCTCCATTGATGCGGAGAAGCAGCGAGGCTCAACTTCTGATCTGCCTTTGTGGGATCAAAACACGGTAATACACCACAGCGCCTGTTACAGTAAATGCTTGTACAGCTCTTTAAAGACATTTGGGGGTGTCAACTAACCAACCAAACAAAATACGTCACCCAGAAATTCCCACGTTACATTCAACAACCATACCTGTAATTTGCTTCTACATTAGGGTTTATGTTAGGCAACTAAAAGTATACTTCATGTTCAGATATTTACAGCTGCATTTACAGAGCCCACCATGTTGCCCATGAGTCACACAATAATGTTTTGATGAGATCTAAAATAAAGAGTGAAAAACCACCCACAGGCCCACCTGAATTAAAATATATCGCTACGCTACTGAGATAGATGTCACTAAATCCTTCACACTGGACTTTAAAAAAGTTGTTGTCATGTGTTGTCAGTCAGCTTTTTTACCCAAAGGTGCACTTTGTAATGCATCCCACTCTGCGCCAGAGCAACATTAGCATTCATTTACAATCAGAGGCCCTCCAAAGTTGGGTGATATGGATGTAGATGTGGCCTTTAACATAAACAAGCCATTTCATCCGATTGTTTTGTATAAACATTTTGATTAGGACGGCTATAAAATCCCAAATTTAATTGTTGGCTTGTGAGAGAAGAAAAAAACAACCCTATGGGTACGATCACTCCCAGGTAGCTTTCTCAAAGTTTTTGTTTCTGAGTTTTTCCTCTAAAAGAAAGGTCTAATGATTGGTGGCATGCTGTACAGACTGTAAAGCCCTTTGAGGCAAATTTGTGACTTTGGACTAAATAAATAAAACTGACTTGACTTATGTCACTTGACCCTGACATAAATTGTGCCCGACAAATTTTTCCAATTTTACAATGATTCCTACAAAAGCTTCAAAAAAGCTAGCACACATTGGACAAGAGTTTGTAGATTACTATTTGTACGCCTCAACCTTAAAGTGATCAGATTAAAAAGGCATTTTGATGTGATCTAGTTCCCTCCAAAAGTTTTTGTGGAGGGATCTGCTTGTGCCTGTTTGTGCTAAAGTTGGAAAATGCTATGTGAGCTTGTGTTTGAGTTGTCAAAGAAGTTACAAAAATATTTATATTAAAATAAAAAGGTTGCAAACATGTGAGGCTGCCTACCCACATGCATAGAAAAACTAATGTGGCTGGAAGTGCTTAATAAAACCAATATGACTCCCTCTGTCTGACTGTAACCTTTGAAGACGGTTTTCTCATTCAAAATGAATAGTAAAACCAAGCCAGAGGCTCCGCTAGCTCTTTACACTGACACTTATTAAAGCAATATATTACTACTCTGAATTTAGCACACTCCTAAATACACATGACACTTTGTATATTCATACACAGTCTGAAAGGCCAGTTTGTGAAATGTCAGATGTCACACAATGTGTTCGTTTGTATTCAACATTACTCTCTCGTCCTCTATTCAATATTTTAATGTGCTTGTTTTGTAAATGTGTCCAAGGGGTATAATTAAGCAATAAATCGCCATGTTCTGTCAATTAAATGTGTGGCCATATGGTATATATATGCCTCTCTACACACTCATGGTATCATTGATGTATGCTGAATGAATGTGCGGCTGCTTGATGGCAGGAATATGTTCTGTGAGTGTCTGTCTTGAACTATAAGAAGCAATGCATTTTATCATCAGTTTGTGTAGGAGCACTACATCAAGCAGAATAACTGATGCAGTGTCTCATTAAAGTCAGATTTTTATATACTGCAGTATTCTACTGACAACACAGAATACGAGTCAGTATGGAGCCACATTCATTTTATATTAATAAGTACACTGCAGCAGTGGATAAAGTCTGATTGGCCAGTTGATGCATTCCAAACTTTAATTTCTGCATAACAGAAAAATGTTGATCTAACACAGTTCATAAAGTGAACAAAACTACCGAAGTACCTCCATGTTTGACTAATGAAGCACTGAAAAAGTCACATCAAGCGTTACCAAAGGCATTTGGTAAGTAGACATGTCATACCGTCAGTGGGCTATTTTTGCAGCCAACTGTTCATTATTGCTTATTAATGATCAGCTTATTACAGTACCTGCACACCTTTAAAGGTCCAATTTGTAAGGTTGTTGATTGTTGGGTCTCATTCCCAACTCATTATATACTGGCTAGTCTGGATTGGTGGCCTATCCAACCTTCCAACCTAAAACGTATTGATGAGTTCAGAAACTCAAAGCATCAGTTTCTGACGCATTGGAAATGTGACTCAACAATCAACCATGATGAACTAGTATCATACTTACAATGGACACGAGAGGGTCTTGTCACTCAAACATAATATATAAATTATCTTTAATTTTTGTCTCTACTAGAAATATAATTATATCCTGTGTAGATGAATGGTGTCTCAGGACAAAATACTTTTGTTAAATGATAATTCTTGATTACCATCAATTTGAGTTTTAGATTATCACCCCCAACACATCAAATACAGCAGCCTGGTCAGTGGCCCTAGGCTTCTAGATTTGATGCTGTAGTTACCCCTCACCATGGAGAAAAGTCCAAGTTAGAGGGTCGATGGGGTGATTGGATGAGTCATACACTGAACTTTCCTTCTGAAGTCTATGACCAAGAGTCAGGTGATATGTTCTTAAGTTACGTAAGAAAGTTAACGTACATAAATGATGTACCGTACGTCATTTATGTTATGTGATGCGAGTTACTTCAGTTATGGAACTTGAGTTGCATAAGTTATAAGACAAAACAACCATTTGACAACGTTAATAGGCCGATGCCATAGTATGTCATAATATATGAACTGTTTGTCAGCAAGCTTTATTTTGAAATCTAACTGGATGTTCCATATTACATATTATTGCTAGGATATTTTTTTTTGTCTCATCCATCCACCCCAAACTTCTTCCTGAAGCAGACTTTGTTTCTCTTAACTAAGGGACTGATGAACTAGTATCATACTTACAATGGACACGAGAGGGTCTTGTCACTCAAACATAAATATATATTGTTATCTTGCACATTTGCTGCAACTTGAAAATTGCAAAATGTACCCTACCCCCAAAAACTTAGTATATTAGTCATAAAGAATTTACTTGCCAATGCACTGAACAATAAAGACTGGAAAGTATTTAAAGTTCATTGCAAAGGCAATGTTCTGATGAATCTGTCCTCTAAATCTAATAAAATGTATTAAAAATCTTTGACATTTCCTTGTACTCTGTGCACCTAAAGTACAAAGCAATATTGTGTTCACTTTGGGCAAGGCCCTCCTGTCAAAATATATGAAAACAGAACAGAGCTATTAGGCATGTGGAGCTTTCTATTTCATTTGTCTTGATTGCCAGAGTGGAAATACCAGGAGGTCATCCAGAATTCACAGAACCACAGTTACAGACACAAACTGACAGCGACTGAGTTGCAGTTACGCCTGAGTGAAATGTGAGACATCATACCACTGCTGTTAGCAGTTGTATTGATAGAAACAGAGATGGTGGACTGAAAACATGGCTGAAATGCATCTGGTGCAGAAAGGGGATAAGATAGTGGGACGATGGAGCAATGATCTGTCAGAGCTGTGGGTGTCAGTGGTCATGGGGTAACCGGGTTAAGCTGCCCTTTGAGTTTATTCAAATGGTGTCTTTGGTCCTACTGAGCGGGAGACTTTCTGGAGGCATACAGGGACACGCCAATTTCTAAAAATGGACTCTTAACATTTTCACCCCGGCTGAAATAATGAGATTACACAGATTGTCCATTGGGAGGTTGGATTTAGTCCTATGTTGGCTCATATTTATGTGGCTTCCTTTCACTTGTGTTCTGCAGTTTTTAGAGAAACTGTTCATTTGAATTTAGAAATTAATGAGACTGGCTAAGTTGTGTTTGGGTGCCTTTCAAACTTGGGAATAATGATGCTCCAAGTCTTCAGCTTGTATCAGTTACTTTGACCAGTCACATTAGCAAAACATGGATTTAGTCACATTTAAGTTGATGTTAATATTTCTCAAAGCCCAGTAATTTAACCAGAATGCTGTATGACTAAAGACTAAAACTGTCCAGAGAAAGTAGTACCACCTCCACCAGGGCCCAACATTCCCCTTTAATTCAACCAAGCCTAACCCAATATAAAACTCGATAGCTCGATATAACTCTAATTTATGAACTGCCCATAACTGCTTAAACATAATTTGAGCTCACCAGATCTAGGATCAGCATCATGTATACCATCCACCTAAATACGCCTGATTTTTTTCACCAAGATCCATGCATGATCCTCTGAGAAATTAACAAAAGTTAATGGGGTCTATTCTAGGCTTAGACCCATCCTCCATACCAGTTTCCTGAAAATCCGTTCAGTAGTTTTTGTGTAATCCTGCTGACAAACCATCCATCCATCCATCCAACCAAGAAACTGACACAGGTGAAAACATTACCTTCTTGGCGGAGGTAACGAAAGGATTTGACTTGAGTGTGGGTGACTTGGCTTAAATCCCTTCAGTGGGTGCCATTCAGCAAGGCACACAACTGTCAACTACTCCAGTGTAGCTTGGAAATGTTAGATAAAACAGCAGTGTTTGCAAGAACGTTAATAAAATACGATGGGAATTATTTTCCACAAAACAAAAAGTAAAGACTAAAATCTTGTTGGCGGCATACAACTGCCAACTTTAAGTCTTGGCTAACCAATCAAGCTTCAGTTTACATCCATGTCTGTGTGAATACTTTGAAGGAATTTAATAAAAGGTATTAAGTATAGTGTATAGTTTATATGTGTTCCTGAGAAATGGCGTTGAAAAATGGCCAGAAAAGTGTTTTTTCGCCCAGTGAAGTTGACCTTTGACTTTTTCCAATATAAAATGTCACTATGTTTTGTGTGTATAAATGTAATTATTTTGTCCTTTAAACATTTGTACAAAAATGTCTAATGTGTTTTTTGAGGTCATGGTGACCTTTGACCTCCAATTTCTAGTCAGTTCATCCTTGAGTCCATGTGGATGTTTGTGACATATTTGAAAAAAATCCCTCCAGGTGTGACTAAAATATCGTGTCCAAGAGAATGGGATGGATGTACGGATAACCTAAAAACATAATGCCTCTAGACATGGCTGTCACTGGCAAGAGAAACCAAATGAGGGAGATCAGTCAAATTCCTTTACACTAACAGGAAAGCTGCTGCCAGTTCAACATGCTGCACTCAGACTTTCGCTGAACTACAAGTGAACATTTCAGCGACCGCCGTGTCGGAGAAACAGCTGCCTCTGTTTCTGCTGTGTTTGTTGTGTTGCTCGTCAAAGTCCAAACATATTGATGCTGATTGTGCTGACAGTTTATTGAATAGATGTCAGGATTTCTCACTGTCTGCGTCTGGGATAATGATGGAAAACAACATGTGGATGAGTGCAGGTGGAGGAACAACCTCACACGCATACACACTTAACAGACACCACTCACTCTCTCCGTCTGCTCCTTTGTTCCCCTTCGCTTATTGCTCTTTCTCTGCCTCTTGTATTAGAGGAGCAGTGATCAATACATGCTGAGAAGTGACAAAGGCAAATAAGGAGCACTGATAACACACAAACAGACATATAATCATTCTGTTTTATTTATGACGTGCATGTTCACACATACACATGCTGCACTCGATCAAAAGCCTGGTTATAATGGAGGTAGGCTACATTGGATGGTCTGGACAACTCCACAACAGGGCTGACTAAAAGTAACACATTTTTATGATTAAGCGTTCCAAACCAGTTGCTAATCCTTTACCTTTTGGTAGCGTCTCTGCGCACGGGCACACTCCAGCAAATCAGCATTGGGGATTCAGAACGCATTAGCCTTTTGATACCTGGCTAGAGGCTCAAAAGTTCCCCATATAGCACAGGAAACAGAAGAGGAATGAGTCACTTTGTGTTCAGGGATCAAAATATCATGTCAGAGTTTGCGACCGGCTACTTGTATGTTATCCCTTACGGTATGTATTTTAGACATGGACTTTCAAATTCATTTTGAAGGGATTTGCAGCAGCATGACATTAACTGTTAGAGTGAACAACACAGTCCAACAAATTGTTTATGTTGAATGGACTGGGCATTGAATAGAAGTAATTCAAAGGATCATTTGAATGGACTGAGAGCACCAGCAGAGTACTATTTATTTAAAGAGCCAGTGTCTTTCAGTGTACACGTTTTGATCATAATGATTTTGATAATAGTCAGCTGAAAGCCATACTGGGATTTGTGCGACAGGCCAGCTTGGTTGAATCACCATCAAAATTACAGGCAAAACATGAAAAAGACCTGGATTACTGACTGTTCAACCTAACTGGGATGTTTTCTTTCAACACGTGCACAAGGAATGTCCAGGAAAAAACAGATGTACAGCGATATTTTTACATAATAAGTGAGTTTAGCATGTTACTTGTTACTTGGCTTCATGGCACTGCAGACTGATGCTGGACTCACACGTGATCCCTCTATCTTGATTTCATGGGGAAGCAGACTTAAACAAAATGGCGATGGGAATGTATCGGAATGTACCAATGTAATCATCTAGATTTTGAATCGGAAATATCAAACATGTTTGATATTATGGGGGCCCCTTAAATTGACAGCCTGCATGCACAATAACAGGACCATCAAACTGAAGCAGCTAAATGGAATTCGGACATATTTCATTTTATTATTAATCACTCCTGTGATTTTACTTCTTGTGTGAAAAATGTCTATTTCTACATGCGCAGAAACTCATAATTAGGTATAATCAGGCATTGAATGAGAGCCCCTGTGTGGGTGAACAATGGGTGGTGTTGTGGCTTTAACCTACTTATTTACAGTAATTGGGTCGCAGTGCACATATAAAGTTGGTGACACGTGTATCTAGAGTGGTTATGGAGGAAGTCCTTCCTTGTCAATCTGTTTAACTGAACACATTACCAGCCACTCAATGTATTATTTTGGGCCTTTACACTGTGTAAATCATAAAATTCATGATTCATCTGAATATAATATCAACCCGTTTATAATCCTGTTGTATTAAAGGACCAATACATTCTTTGTGATATATTTTGATGCACTTTTAATAGCCTCAAACAATGCTCTATTGAATTCTATTCTACATCCCTTGTTGTCTGTATAGAGGGATGGAATAAAAGGTAGGAAGAGATGAATGAGAGTAGTGAGTGGATAAAAGAGAGGAGGAGGAGTAGGAGAGAGGTAGATGCTGTCTGTGTCTCTATCTTCGTTTATTCATTTATATGGGTGAGGAACATCATCCTGTTAAAAAAAATAGCACCAGCCTAGTTCTAACAATGTGCTCTGAGTCATGCAACAACCTGTTAAGTAACAAGCGCTGGTAAATGGAAAATACAGGGACAGCAGGAGCTGTCTTACTTAAACAACATGGTCTGAATCATGCATTGATCAACCAAATAACACTTGTGTTATCAGATGTGAAAGTAGCATGATTAACATCAAAGGCTGATTGATTTCCATTCACCTCAATCTGTTTTATCCTACCACTAACAATAGACACACTTGGCCATTGCTGTCACAAATGAGTATTTTTCGATGTACAAAAACTGTGTGTGGCCTTGCAAGATCTGCCTACTCTGCCTCTGATTGGTTGTGTTCTCCCTTCTCTTGACTCAAACTGTTACAGTTCGTAGTGTGGCGTGATTATGTTTGTTTTCTTGCTGCTTTGATTGGTTGGGACTTGGCTGAATCATGCTTTCTGTGCCCCAGGTATACAAAACACAGGACATTTTTTAGACATACAGTAAATGGGGCACCATCTTGGACCACCTCATTCACTTCCCCTTATACTACATATGGAGAACTGGGTAGTAAACAAATAGAATTAGTACCACCTACAGAAACTTTTTTTTACAACATGAATACCCACCAGTCTGTTGGATCAAAGCTGAATGAGTCAGAAAAGTCTCTATAAAACCAACTTGCAACTTATGAATATTTCCCTATTTCTAGGAGACTGGTAACACATTAGGAATTAATTTTAAACTTTCTAACATAAGGTGTGACTATGATGAAAATAATTTCTCCAGCATGGTCCATCTGTTCTGTCCTCAGTCAGTAGTAATGATACTCTTGAGAGGTAGAGAGAGGGGTAGAATAAGAAAAAGAATGAGACGAAGGTAGCGTGAGGTACTTATAATTGTCTATAATTAATTGGCGTCGCATTAATCAAATTGTCATCGAACCTAATGTCTCACTCCGTGGTCCCAGACAATGGGCCAGGAGGGCTGGTGGAGGTTTGTGTACTGTATTTGTGTGTAGCAGCAGTTAATGAAACGGGTGGTTATCAAAGCGAACAGGCTTCATGAAGTCCAGCCTAATGACCTGTGTCACATTTCATATCATACTCACTCTGTCTCTCTTGTCTTTCTCTCGACTTACTGTTCCTTTGCTTTCACTTACAATTAGTACTTAAAGGGAAATTACACTGAAATTGCATTTTTACTGTGGCCCTTCTCCAAAACTTGATGCCTTTTTTTTTTTTAACGCTCACATGTCAGTGTGCTAATGCTTCTTTGACAGTGTTGATTTATCACGACATGTGAGCCTCTTATAGTAGGTGAGACTTTCAACAGACTCCAGTAGGTGTGTAAGCATGTATAAGTATATGTGTGAAGTTTTTCAAAGGGCATCGAATGCTGGAGGTAATCCTGCGGTTGACAAGATAATAATGAGACTGCAGCCTCTAGAGAACTCAGTCTTCTTAGTGTTTATTACAAGACTGGCATCACCAGAATAATTCACAAATGCGTACTAGTTTGCAACCTCTCAGTTCATTTTCGATTTCCAAGAGGCATTATTATCAGCTGCAGACCAAAGTAAATTTGGATGCAACTGGATACACCAACACTCAATACATGCAAGCTAGGGCCGTTCTTGGACCGATATCAGGCAGGAAAAAAATGGCAGCCTGGTCAAAAACGTTCTCATAGTTGAGCTAAACAATATGTGTAAAAAATGTGGATCTGAAAATATTTGAGGCAGGAAATAAAGTATGCAGTAACAGAATTTTGATATTTGATCAGCACTGCCTATAGTTCAACACATCCAGATACCTAAATGATTGAAAAGGTTGATTGTCAGCATCGTCCAAAACAGCATTTGTCATCGTTCCCAAAACATGACCAGTGCAACCTTACTTGGTAAGGTTTAGAAAAACATCATTTGGGTAAAAATCATTATGTAACTTCTGTAACTTCCATTACAAACATATCTTTTTTACCCTATGTTAGTTACGTATACTACTTCTCCTCACTTCCTCCTTTTCAGCTGTAATAACTGCTACAGCAACTATAGGTTGTCGCCTTACAACAAATGTGAATAGGGCTTCAAAAAACCTGCTTTTATTTTCTACCTCTATGATTGTTTTTTCTGATGGGGACAGTTCCGTTGACGGTTTGATCTGAGTTTTGTGAGCCTGAACAGACCTGAAGACTGGACGCGACTGGATAGAGCAGGACAACAAGTGACCTGACTTTTCAGTCCTCAGACATGCCCTATAGTAGATAAAAGGCTGTGATTGGCCAGACAGGGACTAAGTTGCAGGGAAATCTGTCTGAAAGGGAAGGTGGCCAGACATACCTGCCAGAGCAAATGAAACATAAGCTTGCAGATTCATCTGGTTCCCTGGGTAGTTCATTACACACCATATTACTAAAGTGTTACATGGAACTAACAACACACTGACCCTGTTGCTATTCTTAGAGCCTGAATGCTAGTAGAGCTACAACTGTAAACATTGTCCTGAGTGTTGCAGTAGGGCAGTGTTCTTCCATCCTGGTACTCGGGGGCCCTAACGCACCTGATTCAAATAATGAGCTTTTCATTAAGCTCTGCTGAAGCCTGCTAGCGACCCATTCATATGAATCAGGTGTGTCGGGGCTGGGAACAATAAAACATGCAGGGCAGGGGGCCCCAAGTACCAAGATAGAAAATCAGTGCACCAGAGGGAAGTCCATGTGGTCATTAAAATCAAAAGTGTGTATTCCCTCTGGAGTGTGAACATGCTCATCAAAGATAAGCAGAGGATTTCCTTTGCTATGGCAACAGCGCATGTAGCTGCTGCTGGTTGTTCCTTCAAATTTCTTGCAATTTTTTCAGCCTTCTTGTTCAAAACATGTACTACCTGTGACAGATATACATTCATCAGCATATAATGACAAATAAATCACCTTGAACCATGAACTCAAAGTGATGCCTCGACAGATAACTATCAACCGACCCTGCAGGTTTCCTCAGCTGGGGCATTTAAGTGCCTTTTAGCTCTCTGTTTTGGTTTTGCAGCCCCCATCTACTTTACTTTTTTAGTTCACTCTTGCTTTGAGACAGCAAATAAACTCCAAAACCCCATTGTGCATGACCTGTCTGGCACCAAACAGCAGACAGACAATGTTCACGATAATTCAGCTTATTGCAAGAATTTCCCATATTCAAGTAGGATACCGGTGAATAAATCTTCATTTATAGTCGCCAGAAGCAGCAGTGGAAACAAGCGAAATGATCCTATTGGCAGTTACAACCACAGGAAATGAAAACATTGCCAGGGGTCCAGGTGAAATAAAACACTGGCGAAATCTTTAAGTGACTCACGCAGGGAGGGATGAGGCTGAGGATGTATTGGTAGCGAAAGGGATGACATTAAAATTCAAAGCAAAGGCAGAGAGGAGTGGAGTCAGTGTAGGTCAGACTGTCTGGCCATATCAGGCCCGGTGCACACAATCTCACACACATAAAGACATACAGTAAGACACACTGAGAAATGCAACCCACACACACACACTGAAGAAAGTGCCAGAGAACACATGATGAATTAGTCTGGCTGAAGTAGAAATAACCTTCTCAGAAAGATTCCCCTGTCCTCTCTCCCTTGTTACAAAGATACAAATGACTCTCAGTCAGATTATGTACCACAGAGAAAATATTCAGGTCGCTAAAAGGTTACACTGACATGTTTTATCATAGATCCAGATTCAGTTTTGTTGCTCTATTACTTCCCTTCTCTCCCAGCACGATTCATCTGCATTTCTCTGCTGCGTTCAATTTTTTTCTTTTCACATCTGCCTCTGCTGTTTTCTTAAATTTCCCATCACACTTTTCCTCCGTTACCTTTGTGCTTTTTTCACATAAAGTGCAAATAACACAACGATGTCAGATACAGGTCCTGAGGCACCAACTTCTGTTTCAATGCTCTTGAGCAAAGCACTTAACCTATAATTGCTCAACTGTAGCTCTTCATTGACTAACAGTAGAGAACGGTGGTGGAGCAAATTGGTGTTGAAAATGAACCAGCGCACTCAGCAAACCTTCTGAGGAGGAATTAAAGGAAAGAAAAACACATAATCAGATAATTGAATTATTATCTGCTCAGTGACTTCTAATTATTGTGATAAAAATAAATGAGTTTGTATGAGTGGATTTTATTAGAAGCAGGGGGACTGACACGTGTGTGTGTGTCTGTGTGTGTGTGGCAGCAGAAAAAGCAAATAGACACAGGTTACAAATGCACACACATGCTGACTACACTAGAGGGGAAAAGGTTGCCTTTTGTTTGAGGCCATAAATCACGGTGTCTTTAGACATGCGTGTGTATCAGTCACACACACAAGCCTGCACTGATAGAAAGTTAGAATCTAAATTTGCTGCATCTTCACAGAATTTTCACAGAGTATTGATTTCAACTATAATGTGAGTAAAGCACATCGAGGTAAACAGCTGGTGGTGTTAATTCTTCAGTCCAGTGGCAATCAACCACTGAAAAATGTAGAAAAGATGATGGAAATATGAAATTTCTATTTCTGTCATGTATTAAATTGATGAAGGAGCACAAGCTTTAGTGGCCATGTAAGTCACATGTTTTGTGTCAGGACTTATTGTCTTGTCGGTCTCCATTGCACGTTGTTGTATTTTGCCCATACAGCAAACAACTTTTCCACCTCAGTCAAGTTTAAAAAGTTTTTTTATTTATTTATTTTTTTACATTTTTATTTATTTATTTTTCAATGTTTGGCATTTCTACTCAAGTTTTCGTTTATGGTATAATGCGCATTAGAACAGGTGTATGGAAACAAACTTTATAACTTTGAAAATCTCAGATTATTTTGTATTTTGGAATGAAGAAAATACAACTATAGAAAGATCAAGCAGCAACCTCTGGGGCTGAAAAATGAAGCCAGTGCATACCATAAAACTGCAGTTCCTCAAATGGCCACTTGAGGCTGGCTCCAAAAGCCAGTCAATCCTCATAAGAGCTCATGTAAAAAAAAAAAATCCAACTTTACAGCAGACATATTCCCACAGGTTAAGAGTCTGGGTGTCATCCTCGACAGCACACTTTCCTTCCAATCTCACATCAACAACATCACCCGGCCTGCTTACTTCCACCTACGCAACATCAACCGCCTCCGCCCCTCCCTTACTCCCCATACCACTGCTATCCTTGTCCATAGTCTCATCACTTCCCGCCTGGATTACTGCAACTCCCTCCTCTCCGGTCTCACCCATAAATCCCTGCACAAACTTCAACTGGTCCAGAATTCAGCTGCCCGTGTCATTACCAGAACCCCCTCCATCCACCACATCACTCCCGTCCTACAGCAGCTCCACTGGCTCCCAGTCAAATCCCGCATTGACTTCAAAATCCTTCTGCTAACATTCAAGGCCATTCACAATCTTGCCCCCCCATATCTTTCCAATCTTCTCCATATTGCCATTCCCTCTCGCACACTCCGTTCATCCTCCTCCATTCTGCTGACTGTCCCCCCGGTCCGTCTTACCACCATGGGGAGCAGAGCTTTCAGCCGCTCTGCTCCCCGGCTCTGGAACTCTCTGCCACCCGAAATAAGGAACATCAGTACACTTTCACATTTCAAGTCCCGACTCAAAACACACCTGTTTAAGATTGCCTTTTCCCTCTAACTGAGCTTCCTGTCCATTTTAACTGTTTGTACTCTTGTGTACTTTTGTGGCTTCTTTTTATTTTATTTTATTATTTTAAATTTATTTTTTAACTTATTTTATTCTATTGTGTACTGTGCATTGTCTTTTATTTACTGTAAGGTGACCTTGAGTGACAGAAAGGCGCCTATGAAATAAAATGTATTATTATTATTATTATTATAAGCATGCTTACAGCCTGGTACTAAACACTCATGACATCTGTGGGGAGGAATTTTTATGTAACTCACTCATTTAAATTATATTAAGGCTTAAGGTTATGCACAATTAAGGAGCTGCTTTCAGTGAAGACCAGCTGCAAGCTGTCTGCTGGGATTCACCTCAACTAACTCGAGTCACTGATCTTGACCTCTCGGCCGTGTTTGTGGTGTTGATTGCTTTTGGAGAATTTTAAATGCAAGTATTGGAAGAATAACACAGTTTGCTGTGCAGTTAATTGGACTAACAGATCGGAGGGGAGGGACAGACTGCAGTGTTTTTTTTTTACTTTTGGGATCATCCTCACTCTCATTTCTCAACCTGTCTGCACCAGCGAGCTGCTGAAATACACTGTTATGTACTACAATTCTTTGATGGAGGGAAAATGTATTTAAAGAAAATACAGAGAATGGATGGTAGAAAGAAAAGACACCAGAGTGTCTGGTGAGTGCTACTTTGTGTTTTTTTCAGTTTTGTCTCCGACCCGACACACACCCTCGCTGTCGGTTGTTGCTCGCTAACTTGAGGTCAATGTTGTAGTGGTTAGATTATATTTAAATCAATTATCAAAATCCAGCCCCACAAAGGACACGTGCTCATAACACACATGCCCCTGAATACACTTCCTAAACACAAACACTGCGGTAAATAGCAGCAGAGCAGATGAATAAAACACTCAATTTCAATAAATTCAACCACACCACCGGTTCAAGTTCAAAAATGGTTATATCAGAACAAACAAAAGAAAGTTCTGTTAATCATCACTGCGTACCATCACTTACTAATGAGTGTCCATGTTATTTTATGGATGAGGGTGAGAGAGTTCCCTTTTTTGCCCAAATGGGCCCTCAGAGGAGGCTGAAGATCTTTTTCACAGCAGACTTTATGACTTCTCATGACTTCATGATAGTAATCCAGCAACAGTTATTAATAATATTAATTGCACCTGTGCTGTTCCTGCTGTGAAATGTCAACAGATGCAGTAGAAGAGGGGGCCATGGTTGTGGTTGTGTTCCAGGGTGAGAACATGTTAACTCTACCTTTCTGGTATGCAAAATATTGTAATGTGATTGGTGTATTATATTATATTATATTATATTATATTATATTACATTATATTATATTATATTATATTAGATTTTGGGATTATCCCGTCCATAAGAATGAGACGGACAGACGTAGATAATCATGATTTGGATTAAAATAACATTGTTTCACTGTGTATGACCCGTCCATCCACCCCGACCTCGTGACTTTGTTGCTCTACACTATACTGTATACGTCCTTTGCTTACTGGCACCAAACCTAACTGCAACCTGTTAACGACCTAACGTACATAACTTACGTCACATACGCTAGTTTCAGACACATAGCAATATACAGACACACGATGCACCAATGACCGACATCCATTGTTATCATGCTCTCAGTAGCGCGTTCTAGACAACAGACATACCCCAGAAGGAGGCCTGTATGTTGGTGCTCTCTCACTGTGGCTGAGTTCAGTTCAAAAGGACAGTGGATAAGAGCTAATAGCCTTTTACTTTTGCCCCTGCAGTCTTCTGTTTAGTAAATGATCTGTCATCACAGTGCAGTCCTGATGTACGGCCAGCAGACAGGGCCAGTCAGCGACAGTATGGGCCAATCAACTCACATGAAGGCTGTTTTCATAAACAAAATTCCCTATTCGGGGAGCTGGAACAAAAGCCCATCTGAACTCTTCCCCCTGTTCTTTTCATACAAATCTCTATGATGTACTGTGAGTTCACAGTGTGGTTTGGGTTATGGCTCATGGGATTTTGAAGGCCAATGCTCATTATCCTAAAGCTTGAACATTAATTTTGAAAAATATGGTTATTTGTTTGATTTCTTTGTGTGGGACAGATGGGAGAAGATCAGTATCAATCAGAACTGCAGTAGCATACAGACTGGAAGCAGAGGAAGCTAGCAAACTCATGAATAGACACTTGTTGTAGTAGGAAAGTATAAGTGTTACTGATAACATCAATGATGGCTTTGTTTATTTCATGTCCCAGTAAGCCTTGAAAGTGTTCATTTTCTGATTTAAACATGTGCTTAGATTACTGTGACATGCCAGCATGTGAAACATGATCTCACTTTCAACTCAGGGGCCTTAAGCTTCAAACTACGATGCTCTACCTGCCTCTTGAGATCAGTTTTGCATGTGAAGGGCTCTGTGGTCAAGTTACCAATAATATCTAATATGCAACACCTAGTTAAACAAAACAAAAAAACCCCCCAAAAACCTCCACAGTCAAGTTAGTAATTATTCACAACATACAATGTCCGGTTACATTTTCTAAATAAAGCTTGCTGACAAACAGTTCACACATTATTACATGACCTTTGGACTGTTTTTCATGATGTCAAATGGTCGAGGTTTGATCAGGTTTAGGTTCTAAAACTATTTAGTTATCATATCTATCTAAATATTGTCATACTTTGGGTTAAAATAACCACTTTCAGTCTGTAGCATAAGTAACAAAAGTGACGTAACTCACGTGACATAAGTTATGCCATTTATGTATGTTAACTTACTTACGTTACATAAATTAAAAGAAACTTGACACTAGCCCCAGGGGGACAGTCCAGTGAACGAACCATCCAATCACCCCGTCCACCCCTGACTCAGACCTTTCTAGCTCACTATAGTACTGCACTAGAGGGGTGTTCAAGAAGTGAAACTAGAGAGGTAACTACAACATCAAACTTGGAAGCGTAAGGCCACTGACCAGGCCGGGAGTGAGAACGGGCAGGAACGTAGCCCATGAAAAAGGCCTATTCACATATTAAAATGACATTGTTTTTTCTTTAAGTTTGTTTCTTCATACACAGGAGTGTTTGTTTTGTTGTGGTTTGAGGGGGAACTACTTCTTAACAAATCAGATCAGCTCTCACTATGGAATGAGGCAGGCTAACAGTTTCTGCCTCCAGTCTTTACGCTTAGCAAGACAAAGCACATCTTTTCATCTCTAAAAAAAAAAAAGCAGAACAGAGCCGTGCAGGCTGTTGAATGAATCTGAATGAAACTGAGCAGGTAGCAGTCATTTAAATGAACTGAAGGGATGATGTTAGTCTGTTTTAGCTTCACTGTTTGTGTTATCTTGCGTTATGCCAGAACTGCTCACGTCCTGACGCAGCTCTGCTGAATGCTGTCACAGCGTGATTTTCTTCACTTTCAGATCAACATTTTATTTTTCCAACCTCAAACCTGTCACTGCTTAAATTAAACATTTATACCACTGAGAAATGCATCAACACCACAATACTTTTCATAACTTACTGCTAGATAATACATCAAGCGTTTTTTTAAAAGTGCATTTGATCGTGGGTGAGCTCCTCTCTGCGTCGCAAACTAATTTTATCCTTTGCATATTGGTTTTGGAGGAAACACATTCCAAAATGTCTTGTTCTCTGCAGGCTGCAGATAATAATGCTGTGGATAAAGTTTGTCAAAGACTACCCAGAGTAGGCAAAGTTTGTTATTAATGCCTCAGTGTGGCTAAATGGGCAGAAGCCAATTTGCATAATCGTCCCACTTTTCTCTTTCTCCTTAACTTGTTTTGATGTTTTTTCATCAGTCTTTTCTTCTTGTTTTGTCCTTTCTGTTGTTTTTCTTTGCTGGCTGCTCTGTCAGAGGTACCGATGTGTGAGACACAGAAGGGTCTGCATCTTAAGGTTGCCTAATGCAATTAACTTGACCACTGGGTTTTCAGTGTGTGTGCGAGAGTGTGTTTGAGAGAGGGAGGGTAAAAGGCAGACACAAAGGAAGAAAGTTAACATCAATGAGTCTTATACTGAGCAAGTGTCTGTGTGTGTGTAGGTGAAAAACATATGTTTGTGTCCTTCTTCAACATCAATGGACAAATTAAACGTGTGTGTAAGAAAGAAAGAGTGAAAGCAAAAGCAGACACAAGGGAGGAACGTTTACATCAATGAGTCTTATTCTGACCAAGTGTGTGTGTGTAGGTAAAAAACATGTGTTTGTGCCTTTCTTCAACATCAGTAGACAAATTAAAGCTGTCTGTGTGTGTGTGTGCGCGCGTGTGTGTATCCATAATGAACCTCTTGACTCCCTTATTTTCCAGACCAGTGGCTGAATCATGTCGAATCATGTTTCAAGTGGAAAAAAAAACAGAGTATCAAGTCACCTCAACCAAACACACACGAACACACACCCTGAGAAAGGTTTTAATATACACCAAAAACAGCAACCGATAAGAATAAAATACAACATCTCTCAGGTATAAATAGAATATATATGGAAATGTAAAAAGACTTTTATGTTCCTTCAGTCCTGTCTGTACTTGCCGACTGAAAACTGACATTATCATTCTGGACCAAGTTGCCTAGCGTCTCAGTTTCTTCAGGACAACCAGAGAGGAAATGACAAATCATACTCATGCAGTGTTGTGTCTATCCTTGTTTAATCGAAGTTGAAACTCATCCAAAAGTACCCAGTCACACCAAAAAGTAGCCAGAGAAACAAAAAATGCTGAGTGTCCTCAGGTGTTATGATTTTTCACTGTCGTAATCTTCAACAAATAAGAAGAATATTCCAAATAACTAACTGTTTGACTGTTATTAACTTTGACTGGGAGCAGCTGTAACACAAACAATTTCCCCAAGGGATAATAAAGTATTTCTGATTCTGATTCTGATTCTGTTACGCTGATGGACAACATTAAGGTGGATCTCTGCCAAACCAGAGACATGAACTTCAACCTTCTGATGAGGCTGAGATACTTTCTTTCTCTGACCTTTAGGGCTAGCAGCAGAGCTTTAGAGATGAAAATACCAAACCGATGGCCAGAATAGGCAAAATATTGGCAAAGTTTCTGCAAAACTACAAATAAGATACAACTTTTCATTTCTTAATGTGGCAACTTTACGTTTCTTTAGTTTCAATTTACAATTGTCTCTTGTCACAACACTGTGCCTATGCTCTGGTTAGGTTTAGGCACATAAAACACTTGGTTAGGGTGAGGAAAACATCATGTTTTGATATTGAAATGCTGTGCCCCCTTGTCAAATACATCCTGTAGTTTCACATTCACAAATGTTAAAACACAGACTCCACCTGTGGTCACTGGCTTGCCAGCCTTGTTACCTGCTTCTCCACCATCATCCCCTTTCGCCAAATAATAAAAATGTAATGTGAACATGATGTGACATGTTTTGTGGAAATGTCAAAATATGAATGTAGCCTATGACATTTACCAATTTGAACGTACTGGTCTGTCAGTCAGTTGTCTGTTAGTGGACTGAAATGTCTCAAAACATACTGAATGGATTGGCATTGAATTTACAGACATTCATGGTCCCCTCCTACTGATTTTGTGGATCTATCAACTTTTCCTCTGGTTCCATCAAGAGGTTGACTTTCATGGTTCAAAGTGAAATGTCTCAACAATTTGGTGCAAACATTTAAGGTTTTTGTGAATTCAGGTGACTTTGTATCTGTTACCATAATGTGGCCAAATTTCAATTCAAGCAGTAGTTTGGTTTATCTAGCAGTTTAGTTTTCTTCGGATGGAAACTATAGCATCAAGCGTGGTTGTAAACTCTCTTATTAGTTCATTAGTTTATTTGCTTTGAGTGCCCAGAAGTCTTGTGAACTACTATAGATATTGGTAAAGCTAAATTAGTAATTCTTTACCACTGTCCAGAGCTACAGAGGACTAACAAATGGCATTGCTTTCTATAAAAATGTATCAATTATGCAACACAGTACCTCGGATCACTTCATCCCCTAAATCAGAAATAAACTATAAAAATCAAGGAAAAACAAAGTGGGATTAGGATTAGAAGCGTTAGGGTTGAGGTTAAATCCAAATGAAAACATGGGATGTGTGATGGAGTATACCACCCAAATTCCATTACCAGGATTTATTGATTCAAGGATATTATGAGTTGAAACTCGGCACACTATCTGTGCTGTCTCTTATCCTTCCTCTTAGTCTTGCATTGTCTGTCTGTTTCCAAAAAGAAAAAGTCTGAACAGTCAGAACTGACAAATGCCTCATCGCAGCCTGTTTAGATGTTGTTTACAATTCTAACAGTAAACTGCCTTTATCCAACCGAATAACACAATGGTTTTAACTGTTGCTAGCATAAATTTGCACTGTTATGAATGTATTACTGAGGTTATTTTAAGGACATTTGTCAGATACACATTCCCATTAATCGTCACATGGATGAGACAGCCAGTTTAATGCTTTTTGTCAGGTACATTAAAGTGCCATACATATCTTGGGGAATCTGTATTATATACGTGTCAAGGCACCACAGCTGTTCTGTATGCAAATGATAAAAGATAAATAAATAAATAGAATATTTTCAACATAGGGTGCTCACTCTAGCTGGAGAATATTACCGAAGTAGGTCAAATAAATGCAACCAAACATGAAGCAACTTGATAGTCAATGGTTCTTCTCTCATTGTGTGTATCTGTGTTTGTCCAGGTGATATCCTACGTGTTACAAGTGTAATCTCAGTTACTAGCCTTTTAAAACAGTAATTTGCTCTCCTGCTGGTCACAGACCACATTAATTCAAACAGTTCGGGATGTATTACACAGGAAGCATCCAAGACTGTCCTCCCATGAAAGATGACAACAGCTATCGTGTCATTTTGACAGTTTAGTAACAAAGCCCTCTGGCGGCCAGAAGAATCTTCACTCGCGTCCGTTGGGTGGGGGAAATTTGTCAAGCCGTTATACAGCCACAACGTCCGCATAAAGAGGATGTCAGAAGGATGGTACCGTCAATGAAACCATGGACTTTGACACAGGACTTGGTGTTGGCTCTTGTTTCCTACTGATAGTCAACATTGGTTTTATCATCTTATCCAAGTACACTTAGGAAACAAAATAATGAAATAAACTCAATCTGAGCAAGTCAAAAACATCAGACAAGCATGACGCTCTGCTTCTGAAATGCTCCCAGAGGGATATGGGGTCGTGTGGAGGACATGCCTTGTGGAAGCAAGGGGTAACCAAGTTGTTTTTGTACCTTGGATGGCACTGTCAAATGATATTATCCTTGTGATAGTAGTGTCAGATCAAAGAAAACGTATTTGAGTAGGCCTGGAGGGCAATTTGCCATTTAATTTGGAGGTCCTGTTGGACCATCTGAATATGTTGGGGATACAATTAACTGTCAGTATAAGTAACTGCCTTTTACCATCTTGACCCCTGTGTTAAGTGGGACTTGCCAAATCAAATGCATGTAACGTGAACAGAATCACATAGCAGACCTCTGCATTTTTATAGACCAGCAATGCAACAAGTCTTAATCCCTAAAAAACAAATCGTCTGTCAGCCTTCATTAATTACCCATAGAAGTGTTTTCTGACCTGATGCCCCTATTAACAAAATCAATACAGTCAGAAAGACTATATGGTCATCACAAACCGATTGATTACCACTATGGTTCGGTTACTGGAAACAAAAACTACTTGGTTAAAGTTGGTGGAAGATTGTGGTCAGTGTTTAAAGGAACAAATGCTGACTGGAGACAGTACGCTGAGCAGTGTCATTTGTTAAACACTTTGTACACTCCATCATCTACCTCAGCCTCCTCCCGAAGAGGTTATGTGGTGCTATTCCAATGTCACCTGTACTTCTCCTCTCTTCATCGGGGGGAGAAAACCATTTTCTCTCTTAATATTAACTTCAGCTGTGCTCCAGACAGTAAGGGGTTTGGCGCCTTGCTCAAGGGCACCTCGCGCACTAACTATGTTGCAGCCCAATCACTCTGACAACTCTCCAAAAATGTTTTTCGGTTGTGTGTGTGTGTGTGTGTGTGTGCGCTTTTTGGTGTGTAATAAAAAACTAACAGGAGTGTAAAAAATGAGTTTGCCCAACAGGGATTAATAAACTACTTCTTCTTAACCTTCTTCGCACCTTGGGTGTGAATTTTCACAAAAACCCTCTTAGTTTCTCTTCTCATATTCAGACACAGTTTAACATCATTATGACCTTTGATAACAGTACTTTTCTGAAAAATGTCCCCCCCTCCAGCCAAAAATGTCTTTTTCTTCTTTGTTTTGACAGAAGGCTATTTTCACATTCATTGTACTAAGTGTACATTTTCTCTTTTTAGAGACGGGCCTACAAGCATGATTTGTGACATCACAAATAATTTGGAAGCCAATCCAGGTCCAATATTCAGTATACACAAGTGCGATGTGGGTTTTGAAGCATCCAGAGCACATCTGCTGAGAATGGAAGTTACAGTGAAGTAGGGGCTGTGGATTCGCCAGATCACAGGTATGTAATCTCGTAAATCCATCTTGCCAGCCTTCAAGCTATGGGCTTGTGGCTAGTCAAAAAATGATTAGGCCAATCAGCATCTTTTGAAGGAATAGAGAGAAGCAACTGCTAGCTTGTAAACAAAGGTGCCCCCCAAAGAGGTTATCGTGGATGCTGCCATAGCAGCAGTTTTCTCAGAACTGGACAAAGAAGAAGAAGCAGAGCAGAGAACGGATCTGAAGGCTTTTCTTGATGGAAAAGTTGTTTTCACTCTTCTCCCGACCGGCTTCAGTAAGAATTTGATTTAGCAACTGGCACAGCTGGTAGCGCTCTCCTATTCTTGACCTGATTGGTGGAAGTTTTTTTGAAAGCGCTCCTTTGCAGATGGATTTGTGAAACAAACATTTTTGTGGAACAAACCATCTGGCGTGTCAGCTTAGACATCTTGTGTCCAGTAGATAAAGGAGGGGGACTTAGTGCCATATTAAAGATTTAAATGCCTTAATACACGTGGGGAGGGGACCTGCTCAACAAGCTCTTTGAGATGCATTTAAGAAACTCTTCATTTTGCAGTTAAAGCATCGTATTTCAGTTTGAGCAAAGAGATCTGATATGAGTTGAGAGGAAATGTTAAGCACCGACATTCAGTCATCTGCATCACTGCCGGGTGAAAAGAGCTCCCAGCACCTCGATGCCGTGACCTTTTTAGAAATACAACTGTGCCCTGAGTCCAATAGCATGCATTGGTTTGGGGATGTAAACCGAGACGATGAATGCTAAAATTGGCATCATGCATCTTTGAAACGTTACAGTGAATGAGCGCTAACATTTAAATAAATGAATTCTCCCTCACAGACACCCGAAAACAACCCTGGAATAAAGTCTTGTTTGTCTCTTACATTGTGTCTGTCGCGATCTTTCTGTCTTGCTTTCTGCTTAAGTTGCAAAGTCATGATAATGGGAAGTGTGTGTGTGTGTGTGTGTGTGTGTGTGTGTGTGTGTGTGTGTGTGTGTAGTAACCTCACCGAGCCCCTCTGTCTTTGGAGAACAGAGCCAATTTCACAATGAATTAGGAGGTGAGTCTCTAACTAGGTCATGGGCCCTTAACGCAAGCACACACACACATGCACGCACACACACACACACATACAATACACAGTGTGTCGAATTGAGGAAGAGCAAGAGATAGATAGAGAGTAAAAGTGTAACAGAGATGAAGGGAAGAACGAAACGCGGCACTGAAAGAAATGAAAGCGACGGAGGGAAAACTGAAGAGGAGGAGGCAGACAGAGAAAGAGAGGGATGGAAGAAAGGAGTGGACCATTAAAGAAAGGTGGAGAGACCGACGGTAACAGATGTAGACAGAGCAAGACAAAGAATCTTTTAGTGCATCCTGTGTCCTAGAGAGAGCATGTGTGTGTGTGTGTAAAACTGTCGTGCAGGGTAAGTAATGTTGTATTAGGCTTAACATTAGTCAAAGGAGGTTACAAATATGTTGCACCACAGCAAATACCCTCTATTTTTTTTGTCTGTCTGTCCTTCTGTCGCCCACACAAACACAAACACTCCTCTTAACACAGAGATCCTCAACAGTGTTAAATCTAGCCTGAATGCTGTGTGCTTTGCTAACACACATTTTACTTTGAAATGCCTCTAAAATATGGATGAGACTTTTTGGAAAAATGGCTACGGGTGGAGTGAGACTGAGGAAAGAAGAGGAGAGAGAGAGAGAGAGAGAGAGAGAGAGAGACGGGCTGGGTTCATAATGAAGAATTGGTTGAGACAAAGTGCGTAGAAGAACAAGATTAGGCGATGATGTCACCTACTGAAAGTCTGGAAAATGACTGCTAACTGGATTATCTCAGAGATTTAGAACAGAATGAGAGGACAGAACTGTCAGGTAACTTACAGAGGTGGTACGAAGCCGTGCTCAGAACGACTGACAAATTTTAGAGCTGGCACAATTGCATACAAGGTTAATGAAAGGACATAAGTGAAGTTGAACTGATGCTAAATCGCTGTAGGTGCCATGTCTTGTGGCAAAGATAAATCAGAGTGACTTGAAAGGGTTTAAAGAAAAGCTAGGAAGCTAGAGCTAATGCAGTTCAAGCATGGGGCGGGAGGGCAGAGTGCTACTTTGATGCATAATAGGTTGTTTAAAATATTGTTTATTGAGTCAATCAAGATTATGCAAAAATTATATGGTTATTGTTATGAATATTGTACAGTCTCAGATACATATAAAACGGATTATATAACAGATATGGGATTGTATTTTGAAATTGGAACAATGCATGATATTCATGGAGGTAGCCTACAACATGGTAAGTCTATGAGGTGGAAGTTTGGTTTTCATTTGTCAAGTGTCATCAGTCATTTCAGACCTCAGCGTGGACAGTTTTTTTTTGGTGTTTCTTCTTTATATTTCCATTTTTCCTTATTCATTAAGCAGTTAGTCAGGCTTTGGGTGGAGCTCTGCTCTCTGTACCAATTGCATTTCAAAGTGTATGCATCTAATTCATCTAAAATGCCTGTGTGATGGGTTAGGGTTAGGAGACCAAATTTACCTGTTGGGCCACATATAGAACATAATAGCTCGAGTAAGCCCTAAACTTGCAGTTAGTCTGAGATAGCTCTCTTGGGTAGATATCAAAGGCCCAATCCCATTTACAAGTTTGACCCCAACCCCTCACACTGCTTTGGTGTTTTATAGGCTAACATTGGCAACCTGTGCTCCTTCCCTGCCAGTCTGCACTGATATTATAAGAGCAGAACTGTTGGAAATATTTTAACACGTTTGACTTTACTAATACATTGTTAATCCTGATTAATGTATGTATAATCAATAAATAGTCGAGTTTAATCATTTCTTTTTATTACTGCTAGTAAAAAGCAAGAAATAATAGTGTAAACAGTGTGTGACAACAGCAATCGTTTTACCGATGTTTACTGATTGTGTTGTGCTTGTTATAAAGAAAAGGACCATAATACAAAGAAATAACAGTGAGTTCTCATAACCCTCTGTCTGAAATGTGCCTCTGAAAAAATTTAATGTAGCCCTAACACTTCACCCAACCCCTCTATCCCAAGAACAGGGACACCCTGGAGGGGTAGGGCAAAGTGGTAGGGCCAAGGGGGGAAATGTGACTGGGCAAAAAGACACTGTACTGATATTATACGGAACTGTGCTCTAGAGTGTTGTGTTCGTCTCTCAGATGTGATGCTGGTGTGGTCTATCTTGAACCAATATTTACTCAGAGATCCACAGTGAATGATATGGAAGCGGTCTACAATTTTTGGTCATTTGCGCTCAATGATTTTGTGATGGAGGAAATGTTTGTGACCCATCATAACGTGTGAAACCTAATTGCCAGAATAAATGGTGGCAATGTTTCTTAAAAGTTGTTTAAACTTTAAATTTCTTTATGTTGCAGCTTGACATTTTTTTTGGGTTCAATTTTATGTTGTGACAACGTTGTTCTTGGTTGGTCTGGTTAGGTTTACGCTCCAAACCCACTTGGTTAAGGCTAGGAAAAAAAAATCACGTTTTGGCTTACCTAGTTCTGTCGCCATAGACAAAGCTTGAAAATATCCCTGTTAAAAATGGCATCTTGAACAGTGGTCTCTCTCAGTGTATCATAGTACAATGAGCTCTTAGGCCAAGAGCTGCCAGACCAGCAGCTGGTACTGACGAGCAGTTGGGTGAAAGACTGTGCCATCCAGCAGATGTAGCCACCACTGAGTGCATCAGGGCACATACTGATAGCAATATGATGGATGTCAATCATTTACTTCACAGCCACAAGAGCAGTAGTAGCTGAAGAAGTACAGATTACTAATGCATGGTGTGCCTTCAAACCAGCAGGTGTCAAAGGAATCACAGATATCAAATTTGCACTGCATTACTTGATTGTTATACTTTTGAGCCCCTGCTGTGCTTCCCCTCTTTTCTACTTAAATCCAGTCTAATCCAATCTAGTCAAGCTCACTGTAAGAATACCAAAATAATGCAGACCAGTGAGGAAAACCTGATCTGTATCTGTGGCCATCTGTATGGGCAACAAAATGCTGGCGTGACATGTGCCCTACCGTCAAAAATTGAACTTTTAATCTTACAGCGATCTGGGCTCTGTAAACAAGTGTTTTTGGTGAACAATGTTTTGGATTACTAAAAGTCTGAGACCAATCATCAAAATACTTGTATTTTGCACTTGTTCTGAATGTCATACTATTTTTTTGTCATTACAAATTATAATATCAGCTAAACAGTTTAGGTGAAAAGTTGAATCTTTGAATCTATCTTAGTATTTGTTATTCCCCACTTTTGCTTTACTGAGATCATTTACTCAAGCTGTTATGGACTCAACAAGTTTGTGTAAAACATGATGACTCATGTCATCCCAGTATGATCTGACAATGATCCAAAGAGCTTCTTGTGATATCACAGAAGGCAGGCGCCCCCATAAATGTTTAATGGGGTTGAAGTTCCGGTGACTGTGGTGGAAAATCAGGACAGTCAGGACTCTTTGGTCTTCTTTGGTATTTGAGCAGTTCTTGCGAAACTTTGAGGTGTCAGTAGGTTCTGCGCAAACTTGTGGAGGCCATGCCAGCCAGAGTTCATGCTGTCATTAAAACAAAATGGGGCCATATCAAATTCTGAAGATTCATGGACATTTTTCAGATTCAACTTTTCACTCAAATTGTTAAACTGATATTTTAGAATTATTTGAGGAAAATGAAATGGACAAATGGGACTCAGGCTGGCCAGGCAATGTGAAATCAGAGACATGAGTTGTGCCAACATCTTCACAGAGACCTGTATCCACCACAACATCAAGGATCAAGCTGTCGCCTTCGAAGGGTGGACGTTATTCCGAACGGACAGAGTGCAGGACTACAGCAGTACGAGTAGAGGTGGACTCTGTGTTTACATTTTTGCTTGGTGCTCAAACAAAGTCAAAGTTGATAGAAAGTGTTAACCTGGTGTCAAGCTTTTGATGTGAATATGCCGACCACATTATCATCACCATCTTGTTGCTGCTTACATTCACCCTGAAAAAAAAGTGTTTATGAGTATATGCATTTAAATAATTGTATATATTTTCTATGTCTGTGTAGCATGAAGGAGTTACAAACTTTCATTTCATTATGCAACCCTGTGTTGTATAAGGACATGACATGCCTTCAGTCTGATCCTTGATGCTTTTATTGTCCATTTCCTGACATGTACAACCACATTTTGATTTTCTCCCTGTATAACACACTTTAAGACAAGAGCAAACACACACACACCGCGTCAGATAGATCAGAATACTCCTACTTATGTTTGTAAGCGCAGGCTCGCAGGCAACACACACAAGCACTCTCAGACACACTCACGCGCACACACACAGAGCTGTGGTGCTGTAGGTAGCAGATTGCTCCTGAAGGCAGCTCAGGGCTGATGGAGCTCTTCACTGTGGGACATGACAGATATAAAAACAAGATTAGAGAGTTCACTCTGTCTGTTTCTCTCTCTCTGTCTGTCTGTCGGCACAAAATTCTTTCTATAAAAACGGTCTTTAGCTTTGCCTAAGAATCTATCGTTTGATCTTTTTGGAGAATTAATTCCTTTGATGAAGATGGAAATCAGGGTTGAAATGCAGAGCTCACCTCTGGCTTTATGGAGGATTCTTATTAACCCTCTGTTATCATGTATTTATTCTATTTAACAGTTTGACTTATTTCCAATTTTCCACTTAATCCTTTCCATTGTTATAGCGTAATATTATTTCATAATTTATACTAATTTATGATTCACTGACATATCTATTCTGCCGTATGCACTTACAAGGTTGGCCCAGTCCTCTACATCTCTGTCCCTTTACTCTATCAGTCCTTGTATCTTTTAGTTTAGTTTTTCATCCACTGAGTCTATGTTTTGTAGTTTATCTCTCCCTCCAGTTTAACTTTGAAACTTGAGACAAGACTAGAAATATCTACAGTCATGCTATCGGCTCTCTGACGCTGCACAGCTTTGGGTTTAATGCCAATATCAGAATGCAAACTCAGTCAGAAGGACAATAATAACAGACAGATGCTAAGCTGTTTACCACGTTCACCATCCTAGTTTAGCTTATGAGCATGCCAACATCTGCTACATTAGTACAATGAAGGCTATTGAGGTTTCATTAGTTTTGCAGGTATTTGATCATAAAACAAAGAATCTGATACATTGAAATTTTAACATGATAAAATTCAACTCTGACATTTGCCCTTACAACCGCTGTCAAGGAAAGTGTTTCCTTTTCTCCTGCTCTGCTTTTCTTATATAGTGACACAGGATTAGATGCATCTGTTTCTTATCGCTTTATTATGTAGGCAGATTTAACCGCTGCCAAAATATTAGTTGCCAACCGATGCAAGCAAGCTCAAGTTTCATTGCCAAATTAAATTAAGCTAAACAGGATAACATTTCCTTCACAGAGACTACGATAGACTGGATTAGATCCACGATTGCTTCAATGGTTTTAACATTTTCAGACCTTTTTGGAATACTAACTGGAGCATCGTAGATTGGCTATATTCATGTTGATGTGACCTTTTGGCTCTGGAGGAAGCTGAATGTAATCTGATAAATTGCCTTCAGTCATGTCACTCATACCCCTTTTTGACCAAAGTGAACCAAGTGCTGGTTCTGGGTTGGTGCTAGCACGAGTTCAAAGTTGGTTCAACCTGAGAACCTTTTAAGAACCGGTTTGCTTTTCCACGGGCATGAGAGCCTCCATAGAGTCACATCATTCAGACACTTTATGCATCTCCAATTCCAAGTGTTGCTCCTAGCTTTACATGCCTACATTTGCATCCAAGCCTGACTGGTCCTGAGAACACTGTTGCTTTAAGTTAAATAGTAATAATACAAATGGTTAAAATGTTTTCCTTATTCTCCCATGGATAAGTCAGTATGAGCTACACTAGCTGTGGTTTTTAGTACATGATAACCCTGCCCCCAGCCCCTGACTTGCTGTCGCGGTCAAAAGTTTAATTACACACACGTAAAGAAATTGTATATCATGGCAGTCTTCAGTT
Organism: Pagrus pagrus; assembly: GCF_965226575.1. Lineage (NCBI taxonomy): Eukaryota > Metazoa > Chordata > Actinopteri > Spariformes > Sparidae > Pagrus > Pagrus pagrus. Next base: position 14,259,234 of record NC_140189.1, on the reverse strand, counting down.
CCAATGTTTTGTCTGCTTTGTCACAAAAAACATTCATGAAGTTTGGTTCAGTAATGAGTTTATTATAGGTCTTCTGAAAATGTGACCAAATCTGCTGGATCAAAAATATAAATACAGTAATTCTAATATTTGGTTAAATGTCTCTTGGCCATTTTCACCTCAGTTAGGTGCTTTTGATAGGCATCCACAAGCTTCTGGCAGGCCTCTGGCTGAATTTATAACCACTCCTCTTGACAGAATCTGTGAAGTTCAACTAAATTTGTTGGCTTCCTGGCACTGACTTGTTTCTTCAGCACAGTCCACATGTTCTCAATGGGGTTCAAGTCAGGACTTGGGAAGACCACTCTAAAACCTCCATTCTAGCCTGATTTAGCATTTCCTTTACCACTTCTGATGTGTGTTTGGGAACATTGTCCTGTCGAAGCACCAAACTGCACCCAAGAGCCAATCTTCTGCTGATGATTTTAGGTTTTCCAGAACAATTTGGAGTTAATCCTCCTTCTTCATTGTTCCATTTACTTTCTTCAGAGCAGCAGATCCACTGGCAGCAAAACAGCCCAACAGAATAATAATACCACCATCATGCTTGACGGTAGGTATGGTGTTCTTGGGGTTAAAGGCCTCACCTTCTTGCCTCCCAACATATTGCCGGTCAGCAAGTTTTCCTCCAGAAGGTTTTGTCTTTGTCCATGTGATCAGCATCCTCTCAGCTCATGTTGATGCAAAACACACCTGACTGTGGACACTGACACCTGTCTTCCAGCAGCTTTTAATTCATGGCAGACTTGCTTTGGTGGTTTTTCGTTGACTCTGGACCATCCTGACCAGTTTTCTCTCAGCAGCAGGGGATAGTTTGTGTTTTGTTCCTGATGGTGGCAGTGACACAACCGTGCCATGCACTTTATACTTACAAACAGCTGTTTGTACAGTTGATCTTGGGACCTGTAACTGCTTTGAAATGGCTCCAAGTGACTTTCCTGATCAAATCAATACTGTGCTCTTTCAGGTCAATACTGATTTCTGACTTTCCCATTGTAGTGTTTGTGGCTGAGTCTAGTGGGTGTATCAAACAAACCCTATTAAAATGGGCCCAGAAAAGTCACCAAGCTGTTATCAATCAGAATCACTCAGAAGAAGTTAAGAGGCTATAAAGAAAAATTGATTCACACAACTTCTATAATCACCTAAATTGACTGTTCAAGTTACTGTATGTATATTTTTGAGCCAGCAGATTTGGTCACATTTTCAGAAGACCCATAATAAATTCATTACTGAACCAAACTTTTTTTTATGACAAAGCAGTATGTGTTCCTGTCATTCATCAAAAAAAAAAAAAAAAAGAGAGCTGTAGAAATCATTGGAACTGACGACTGCCATCATATACATGTAAACTTTGTAAACTATTGACCATGACTGTATGTGGTTCTTTGTTGTAGACCAGAAAGTGTTGCCCCTCTGGAGCCAGTTTTCCTGGCTCTGAGCCAGCACCTGTACCGCCTTTGTTGAAAAGGGGTGTCAGCAACTAAGTTGCATTGTTGGTAATGGTTTTGAAAAGCAGCCTACTGGTCTAGCATTTCACCCAAACAACACTGTTGGACTCATTCTGAATTGTTGAAAAACAAATGATGAAAATCGATAGAGCAGAACCCGAGATAAGGACTATCAAGAACTAACTTCCTGCATTAATTCCCCCTTTCCACCTTATTTCACTCTGTTGTCTGGTTAATCCCTGTTCCTTTCTTGTTCTGTTTTTCAAAATCCTACTTCACTTTTCTTATTTATTTCTCTCTGTTCCTCCCCACATCCCTCCCTCGATGCTCCTTCACTGACCCCAAGTTGTCCCTGCTCTGTCCTGATCAGATATGTTCTACCCAGCGGACCGTGTGTGTGTGCTCCATTTGTTTGTGTGTGTTTGCATTTCCCTAAGTATTTCTGTGTGTCTCACTCTGTGATCTATTGTGGAGCCCATTTCTCCCCCAGGCTACAGTGGTAATACTATATGACTGCGTGCTCTCTGATCACCAGACAGATCAGACAGCATTACTAACAACTGCATGCTAATGACTGCACACACACACACACACACACTCACTCACGCACGCACGCACGCACGCACGCACGCACGCACGCACGCACGCACGCACGCACGCACGCACACACACACACACACACACACACACACACACACACACACACACACACACACACTATTCAAAGACCACAGAGCAGTAGACAGAAACTGCCTTTGAACAATTATTATAATAATAGTAGTTAGAAGTTTATTTTCGAACGTGATATTCCTCTGTTTAAGTAACGGGTGTTTTCATTGGTCCTTGTTCACATTGCATAGATTAGCATTATTCTAATTAATAACTGAGTACAGCAGTAGAGAGTGCAGAGAGAGAGAGTACAGAAGCTCTGAACATATTACGGTATTTATTTACTGGGGTCTTAAGAACTCTTATTTAGCTTGCTAAAACTTGCAGAACCATTTGTATTGTGTTTTTTAATTAATGTAGTCTGGTGCATGTCTTGATTGAGTTTTCTGTCCTCCACCTATGAGACCCCTCTGTGTACTTTAAGTCCCAAAAGCAATCGATTTATGTACCTCTCTGTCTTTCTCCCTCTCTCCCATAGTTGTGATCTGGGTCATTGACATGAATGGGCAATGGAACTACTAATAGACTGCACCAATTTTCCCAGGTTTGTTTCATATGTTTGACAATTGTATTGCCATTACAATAATCTGAAAGGTGCCATATCACAAGCTGTACGTTAGGCATTTAATAGTGAACGCCTGCTGTTACTGGCGCTAGTTTGCTCTGTGTATTTTCATCAGTAATACAGTATTGGCCTGAATAAAAGACATGTTTTTCAAGAAACTGAAAACATCCCAAAAATACAGTTTTTTTTTATATCTGAGCACAAGACAAGAAAGTCTCTTCAAGTCCGCTCAAAGTGTTTCAAAGTTCGTCAAACTAAAAGTGTCTAGTCAGCCTATACATACAGGACTGTAATGTGTTTGGCTGCCACGGAGGAAATGAATTCCTGACGACTTAAATCGTGAGTCAAAATCATCTCCTGCCATCTTTAGTGCAGGACTGGGACAGAATCATCAGTCAAGCGGCCAAGAATTACCAGTGTCACAGAATGTCATGATGCTGAGCTTGAAAATGACGGTCAAAAAACTGATAACAGCCACATTCAAAGAGCCTGACAGGAGGAAGTGAGACGAAGTGACTGGCATTTTTACATTGAATTTGTATGAAAGAAAACAGATCATCTTATAAATAGGGTCATCTTGTTCTAGGGCATATAGTACATCTGCAGAGTGCAAGTCAGCCGAAGTTGCAGGTTGCATGCTATAGTTTAACAGATCACAAACACCACAAATACCAACATGCACCATTCACTTCACACAGTGTCAGTGTCACACACTAAGTCTTTTTTTCATTTGGTCTTAAGGTGCATTTTTGGCAAATAAAGAAAAAAAGGAAAACACTTTTATATTTCCTCTTTCATTGAAATATTAAACCTTCAGTAGCCTCAGGACAGCAGGTATTTAGACCTACGGTGAAGCAAAGCAAGCCTTGCACATGTTGCACAATTGGTCCAGATCAGGGTTGCCAAGAGCCAAAGTTGGCTCGCCATACGGTTGAATTTGGGCTCCACGCTGTTTCTAAAATTATAATAATGTTTATGCAGGATCCCTAATGATGTTTTTTTTTTTCATAATCTGAACATGGCAGAAAATTGACACTTTGGAAAGACAGTCACTTAAAGCAATGTCGTGTAGAAATTAGCATTTTATGCTATTTGGCATGTGCAACACCACTGCCATTTAAACAAATCCCAGGTCTGTAACAATTTGTCAGAGGTAATGTAGGTCCTTACTAACAAAACTCATTACGCCATAACATTGTTATGTGTTGAAAACTTGTATCTTGAAGTAATCATGTATGTAACACTGTGATCCTACCCTCTCACTTAAGTTACAATAAGTGATAGAGACACCATTCACCCTTTTACAAGACATTGTACCATCAAAATGATTCTCAAGCTGTTTTTCAGGTTAATGTTGCTTTAAATAAACTTCAGATCTCTCAAAACAATACAATAAAACAGGTGTTTGCTTTTTGCCTGTGGCCCACCATAAAGTTTCCGTTTTGGCTCTCTAAGGGAAAACATTTAGACCCCCTGATCTAGACCCAAAACCATCCTGTGGCTGAGAATTGACAGTGTGAGCAGCATTGTAAACACAAGAGATTACCCCAGCTTTAGCGTACACTTCCCTCGGGTGCAGCAGTTAATTAAAAGCTGTAAATGTTTAAGAAGTAACAGTAAGACGCTTTGAAAGAAACCCATTGAGAGAGTGACATTTAGAACGCAGGTTTTTCCTCAGTCTCCAAGCCAACGTTGGGTCTATTTCCAGAACTTCTTTTCAGCTAAGTGTATTTTACTGGAATCAACATCATAGCCAGCAGCTGATCTGCAGGCTCTGCCTGTGTCTTTACTTTAATCTCCATTTAATGTTGAAAGCACGGCGATAAAACCTGCTGCCAAGAGACACAGACCTAACTACAGAATCAAGGACAGAGATGTTTAGCCAAGGCCTGGCACACGCTGACAGATGTCTCAGATGCTGGTTTCACTGTGCTGTCAGAAATACTGAGCTGAAGTTGAAGAAATCCCTGTTTGCACCATGTGAGAACGATGAATCCTTTACAACAGCAAATGTTGCTGCTGAAACGCTGAAGTACCATGACATAGTAAATCCTCCACAAATCTGTCTGTTTACTTTTGCACCTAGTCAGACGTCAAAGATGCACACAGATACACTCACATATAGTACATATTCATGCATGCACGCAAATCTTGCCGCCGGTCATGAGCACTGGCCTGGAATGACCAAAGAATTAGCCCTGAGCTCCGTGTGTTGAAATGGAGAGAAAAGAGGCAGACAGAAAGCGGCAGAGATCTAAATGTGGATGAATATAGAGAGGAGGGGAGAGAGAGGCTGAATGAGGAAAGAAAGTAATAAGAGACATATTCCAGCTCCCTAAACAGGACAAGATAAATTGGCCTCACGGCAGTTGGCGTATGCAGCATCCAGCTGACACGCACAGTCAGAGATACACACACAGACACATCCATTCATGCTTGTATTACATCACTGAGTTCACCATATGTTAGTTTGATTCCCTGCTCGCTTCTGTAACTTATCTGATGGTGACCACATAACAATGCAGGGATAATGGAGAGTGACTATTGAGTAGCATGTGGAGTTTAGTTGCCTTCTTAGGCAGAAATAAAACTTCATGATGTAAAGTCAGCGTATGGTAAGAACAATCAAACGGATGTTGGGTTTTTCAGGTTTGTCACATTATATTGGTCATGGTTTGCCTTATGCTGACATCAAACCCAAGGGTCCCAATTTGAAACCTGATGATTTACCATGCTATGTAAATTCAGGCTGATGACGTAAAGCATCTCTTTGAACATATTTGCATATTTTGGTTTCCCTTGGAGTGAGATGTACCCACATCCTGTCTTTAGAAAACATATTCTCTTTAAGCATGATTCCCTTCCTGACTTTAGGTAGCTGAAATTGTTTTGTTTTAATGTGGCATCTGCATTTGCTATTTGATATATGATGCAATGACACATATGCCAAACATACGTGTTGAACTTATAGGATATACAATATTTTTTTCCATGGGTTAATTAACAGAGATAATTTGGCTTCTGCTAATATAATTCAAATTTAGAAAGAGGCTCTTGCGCTCTTTAAAGGAGACATATAATGCATATTTTCAGGTTCATACTTTTATTTTGGGTTACAACTAGAATAGGTTTACATGCTTTAATGCTCAAAAAAACGCATCCATTTTCTCATACTGTCCAATGCTGCAGCACTGTATTCTGTCTGACACACTACGTTTTTGCTCCTGTCTCTTTAAGGAACTGCAAAACAACATTTGAATGTGTGGAGAAAAAGGCAGGATGCATGTTAAAGTGTTTGTCATAGAAAATAAGCATGGTATATTGTCAATGCTTGGAGGCACCAACATGCATACTGCACATGGCACAAAAACCAACTACAAGCAGGAATGTGCAAACAGTCAGAGGGACCGTATGTTTAAGTCAAATACAAATGCACAAAATGGTGCCAGGACTGTGAATATACCCAGTTGTTTTAGGTGTGTATTGTACATTGAAGGAAACTTTAAAAGTGCTGTAGTAATGATGAATGATGTATTGCTGAGTCTAGGCATCTGTCAAAATAATGGATGCTCTGGAGTCAGTGAGATCCATCGCATATTAAAAGCAGACAGAATACATATTCCTGTCATGGTTCAAGTCCACTCTGTTTCTCTGATGGCAGTCAGTTTGCCCAAAACCACTGGGAGTAATGTTGTGCACATGTAATTGATCAATTCAGTAGAATCAGAATCAGAATGATTGAACTGATACTTAAAACTACATTTTTAAGAATTTCGAGTCTCATTCCAAACCTGTCAAATCCTGACGCTTCTGGATTGTAGGCTAAGTCGGCCGCCATCCCAAGGCGACAGTATATGACGAGTTGAGAATGAGACTATCAAACAAAATCAGAGCTTTAAGTACAGTTTGTTTGTGCATGCCTCACCCAGTGGTGTCCCACTACCTTCCCAATTTATCTGAACTGTCAATCAGTAGTTGACGGAATCAATCTTATCAGACTTGTATTTCCCAAATGCGTTCCGTCCCATCCCATCCCATCCCAACTCATCATATCTTGTTATATAAAGAAAAAATATATAACATTGCCATTGGAAATGACTCTTCCTGTACTTCTCATCTCATTTGTGGTGTGCCGCAGGGCTCAATTCTAGGTCCACTACTGTTTTCTGTTTACCGTATTTGTATGTCAAGTATTACAGCTGTATGAGAAAATCACAATCTTGTCACTGTCATTAACAGCCTTTTCCAGGTTTAGTGTTTGAGGTACAACAATTTTACTGGAGCTAAATAACAACAAATCTGAGAGCATAACATTAGGTTCCCCTTATCCATAATATCGATGGCATTCTTTTAATTATGTTACCTCGGAGTCCTTTCTGACTCTAATGCTCAAGGTTGTAGTGTAAGTTATTAATGCTTTCATTTCATTCCATTCAGATTGCTGTTACTCCATTTAATCATGTTTGAGCCAGACTTCTTGCAGTTACGGTGCGTTTTATTTTGAAATGTCTGAGTTCCCAGTTGGCCAGTTTTCAACTGGAACAACCCCTGAAGTCGGATTTCTGACTTGGAAAGTCGGATGCACCTCACCAACCTTGACCTCAAAATCCAAGATGGCTGCTTCATGGATCAACAGCTATGAAACCTGTAGAATAAACTGTTTATTAGCACTTCTGTCTTATTTGTGTCTCATTAAATCAGTCTTAAAAACAGTTCTGTCCAGCTTCTATCTGTGGATGAGTTGCTTCAGTGTTTGTATGCACAACATACCGTGTAATGCATTGTAAATCAACTGGTATTGTAAACAATAGCTAACAATCTTAAAACCTGGCTAGAACTGGCATTCCAAATTGTTGTACTGGAACTGGAACTGGAACAACTCGGGTATGATGTCATTCCCAGCTCAGACTTCCAACTTCCGAGATAAATGAAACGCACCATTAGTCCAAAAATTTGAAGCAAGGATCTTAACAAATTAAAGAAAGGGTGACCACATCACCTCTTTATTAGCCTCCCTTCAGTAGCAACCAGATCATTTACACTGGGCCTAAACCGAAATACATCTGTGAACTCCTAACCCCTCCTGACCAGGATCGCAGCCAAAGCTGGTGAGTGTCTTCTGGCTGTTTCGAGGTCCAGGTTAGTAACTAGAGGTGACAGAGATGCTTACATGGTGTTTAATCATTATTAATCCAACTTTATCCAATCCTACCCTCCCCTATCTATTCATGCCTATTCAATGCTTTCTCAGTCTATTGTATAGTATCCTTTTTCCATTCACACCCCTACCATTCCATCCCATCCTATCATTCCCTATCCTATTTTTAACGGATCCATCCATCAATCTATACGGGTAGACAGTCTTCCATATTTCTGCACTAGGTATACGAAATGTACAGCTCAAATCAATGTTGTTTTCTTTTCATCCATACATCCACCCATCCACCCATGCAATGTGTCCTACCTGTGACTTTGAGTTGAGTTGTCCGCCGCACCAGTTTGGATCCATACTGTAATTCACAGGTGTAATTTCCCCCATCGCCTTCCTCCACCTCGGGAATCCAGATATGTGTGGTGTTTACTACGATGGAGCTTCTCCATTTAACCCGCTCACACTCCTGACAGAAGACATAGACTGATCAAGTTATGTACAAAAGGCTACAGACGACCTAGATATGGTTATTCTTCATTTCCTTGGGTTTATTGTACCTTATACCAGGTCATCTGCGGTTGCTTGTATGGAGCCAAATAGTCTTCTAGATCAGGACAGGTGATCATTTTGCTGTGGGTTATCTCAGCTTTCGCCAGATGGCGGATTTTGCTGCTGAAGCATTTCCCCTCATCACTCTCCTCCACAGTCATCGACATGGACACTTTCATGCAGTATGTGGCGTTCCTAAACAGATCATAAAACACAACATTGGGAAAATGTGTTTACCATGTTCCTCTACTGATACCTTTTAAACTTGGCAATATGCAGAGTTCCTGAGAAAAGAGGCTCAGAAAAAGTAAAAGATCACTGAGAAAATCCCAAGTTGCAGTTGTGGATGTGCCTGACTCAACATCTGAAAAATGACAAACTATATGAAACTATATGCAGTCTGTATTTCTAAGGCAAGTCAAGCACATGAGTCTGAGTGACTCTGTTTTGAGTGAATTCATCCAAGAGTAAAAAACACCACTGGAAGTGTGTGTGAAACATTTTGAGAGCTGTTTTCATGGTGATAGTATTGGGTAGACCATTGTTGTTGTTGGCACGGTTGTGGGTATTTTGGTGAAATTATAGGCCGTCTGACATCTCACTGTCTTTGACAACATTGAAGAAATTGCCATCCAGAACAGACTGCAGGTTGTATGACCTCTAACACACTCAAAGAAAACATTATTTCATGAAAGCTGGAACTGTAAAGGCACAAATGCAATTCCTTTTATATTGTACATAACCTATTTTTTTCAAAACGTCAAGTTGAGATTGAGTGGATTTGTTCCTCATGACAAAGAGTAAAAGTCGGTATTTGGTTTATTAAATTCCAAGTTGATTTCCCACTTTAAGAAGCAAAAAATTCAGTGCTAGTCATTACTTAAGTCCATTGTCGATCAAAAGCACAAAGCTGGCTAACTGTGCTCACTTTCATCGGAAAGAAAAAAAGCAGTCATTTCACATGACAACTGCAGCTTTGCAGAGTCAGAGCTGCTAAAATCAGAGCCTACAGGTGGATCCTTGTTAAGATAAATGGCTTATGAAATGGTATTTAATATCAAGCTGCAGTGTTTTCAAACTGAGCGTGAAAGCAGCTGCATGGTAGAGCTACAGAGCAATGTCGCATCAAATCCACTGCTTTTCAAAGGGTGTGTTAAAAATATGCTGCAGTGTAGCACAACTTGTCGGCCTGCTGTCTGCCTGAGCCATTTTAATTCCAGAGGCTGTTTTTACACCAGACAACCATATGAGGAAAAGCACTGGTGTTACCAATAACATTACCAAAGGTCTATTCAAGTGTCCAAGCAAGCCATGACAGACGTCATTAACTGCATTACTCACACCTGTGCTTTAAAAGGCCTTATAGGCTCAAACTGTCTGTATTAAGATTAAAAAAGATTTTTAAAGCATTAGCGCGGCTCTTAGCCTGTGTTTTCTGACTTCTGGGAATATTCTTGTTGTCAATTGTTAATTTTCATGTTCAATGATAAGAGCCATCTTCCAGAGCCACTGTGATGAATGATGATAATGAACTACTACTACTACCACTACTAATCCTGACGTCACATATTATGACTAATGGACCAAATTTTAAAAAGATTAGTGTAACATTTAAATACATGGTGCCTTAATTCCATAATATTAGTTCTTGCTAATTAAACACTGAGCAAACAGAAAGTTTGCAAATTGGTCAAATCACATTCAGTTAACTTTAGAAATGACACACAATGTGTGCTAACAGTCATCATTCACGCGAGTGTTTCCCACACATACAATTTACTTGGAGGGCTCGCCCAGGTATATTTGGATTTTATAGGCTACTTTAATTTTTTGAATCCATCCGCAAGAACAAAGCCACCTGCGACTGATAAACTAGGCGTCAATCAGCCCTCGCTGTTCCCCTCCCATCTACCATCACACATGCTCTGCAGAGAGAGAGAGACACTCTCCGGTATTACATCTCTCCTATAAACGCACAGATTGTGATGTGACCTCTCTTATTTTATGTAGGCCTCCTTATGCTTTTGTTTTGTACAAACTGTAGGTGCACCTGGTTGATGTTGTTTGATGTGTGTTGATTTTGATAGGCTAATAATTAAAAAGCTTCCTCCACACACATCTGACCTGCTGTTATGACAACAGAAACATGCTACATTTTGAAATCACAGAGGGGTTTACATTGGATTTAAGTTTAAAGCCCAGTCTGTCTAATAGAGATGCTAAAGGGTACATTCTCCTTCGTACGGGACGCTGAGGGACATGACGTGGTATCTGACACAATGGTAATGAGACCAGGCTGGGTTAGAGCTCTTAATGTCACCAAGGTATCTCCCAACATCCTGCTGTTATGATGTTACATATGTGACAGTATGTCCTTGAGCCAAATTACCTAATGAAATAAAAAGAACAAACTTTGAAGTTTGTTCTGATGTGTGTGATGC